>NC_143408.1:1250000-2500000 GCF_052110815.1 Crocodylus siamensis | reverse complement strand
CAGAGCCGTGCCCTTGTTGGTTGGTATGGTAACCAGGAGGTGTTGCCAGGCGATAGCATCCTGGGTGATCTGAAGGGGGCAGAGGTTTTTGGCTCTCTTCTCTGCCTTCCCGCTGGCTGGGGTGGGACGCTCTGGCCCGGCTGGTCTCAAAGCCCGTGGCTGCCGTGGTCTTGGGCACCCCGAGAGTAACGCCAGTGGGTGGCTGGGAGTGGGCTCCCAAAGGCGGGGTGCTGGCGTGGGCTGGCATCGGCCTCACCTGTTGGTTGCCTCCTGCAGGAACTTTGCACCCCAACTGCCAGGACAGCAGCGGGCGGCCGCGGCGCGACATCGGCACCATCCTGCAGATCCTCAATGACCTGCTGAGCGCCACGCGGCACTACCAGGGCATGCCCCAGTCCCTGACGCAGCTGCGCTGCCAGACCCAGTGCTCCCCCTCGGCCCCCTCCTCCCCGGAGCTCGCTGCCAAAGCTACCTCAGAGACCCTGACGACGGCGACCTCCGTGGCCTCCCAGCCCCTGCACTCCGTGGTCCAGTGCCAGAGCCAAATCCGGATGTGCAAGCCCAGCGGTAAGCCTCGCCTGCGTGCCCCCAGCCCCAAAGCCTTGAGGTCCGCGGCCTGTCTCGGGCCTGGGTCTGTCCCAAGCCTCGTGGCTGGGGTGGCTGCGACTTGCAGCGGGGGTCCGGCCTGCCGCGTGGAAGCCCGGCGGCTGCGTCCTGTCCATCTTCAAAGGCCGACCCAGGGTTGAATGCCACTTCCCCAGGGCTGATGGCCTTGGCGGGGTGCTGATCACGGGGCAAAGAGGGACGTCCAGGTTCCTAGCCCCCAGCCCGGGTTGCCCGAGCCCCCCGCGGACAATGGGGAGGAAGCCGGGGCGCTGGGGTGGAAGGAAGGAGACGGGCGCTCGCTGGGATTCGCCCGCTCCGGTTTGCTTCCCCTGCGTATCCGGTTCCGTCGGCTCCTTTGTTCTATAATTGTCCTCGCGGTGCCTCCACGCCAGCTGGCGGCGGGCGGGAGGGGGGCGCGGGTGCCAGGTGCGAGTGCTCCCAGGTTGCGGGGAGCAGACTGAGGAGGCCGCCCCCCAGCCCCGCCCAGCAGAGCCAGAGAGGCTGGAGCAGGCGCCTCCTTGCCAACCTGGCCGCCTCCGGCAAAGGGTTAATCCCCGGGTGGAACTGCCCGCGTTCAGACCCGTACTGCCGTACGCTGCAGAGTAAATCGAGCCTGGGGTTGTAACGCGTGCCCATTTGCTGCGGCTTTTTGGTCCTAAGCATCTAATGTAGCACCCGGGGCAGAGCCCAGCCTGTACACCCAGCCCCTGGTACCACCGGTCTCCGCGCCCGGGCTCCTGGCCCCATGCGGACCATTGGTGGCGGCGAGCGAGTAGAATAATTCACGGGATGGAGGCTGGGGCGTCTCCATAGGGTCTCCGGGTTGTCGGAGCCCAGCTGGGGGAAGGGGGTCCGGCCTGGGGGTGGCAAGCCCCGCGGGGTTTGCTCTTCATTTTCAGGTCCTCTGCTTGCGATTTTGCATATTGAAATCAGCCACTTTGCCTGGGCTTTCCAGTCTAGACACTGATTTGGAAAGGCACCAAGTCAGGGCTGCCGAGAGGCTTGTTGGCACCTGCAGCGCCGGGTGGGCCATGGGGGGGCTGAGGTTGAAGCCATGCCGTTCAGCTTTTCCTAAACTCTCCCTCCTCCCTGCTTCTCGGGGGTGACCCCGGGTTGTGCCCCTGCCCTGCCCCGGGATGGTTCCTCTTGTCCTCATCCGTCCCCTTCCCCTCCTGCCTGGCCGTAGCCTGCTCAGGTGCTGCCGCCTCCGGCTGGGCTCCCAAACCTGTGCGGTCAGGCTGATTTCTCTTCCTGGTTGGCTGGCTGGTTTTGATGGGGGCGGAGAGGGGACCAGTCCAGGCAGTGAGAGAGATGCTGAAGCTTTGAAGTTCAAAGCTGAGATGCTCTTGATTTTTTTTTTTTTTTTTTTTTTTTTTCTTTTTGCATGGTGGGGGCATGGCTTGTGCCTGCATTGGAGGCCTGATCTCCAGCAAGGCCTGGCCCATCTGGTGCTCTGGGTATTCTGCAGTGCCAGCATCTCTATCCACGTTTCAGAGGGGGTTATGTAGGGAAACTGAGGCAGGATGCGGCTTTCCCAGCATGTGAGCGGCGACAGCCATAGGTAGCACCCAGGCCCCCTCCAGCCTGGGAAAGGGGCACGAGAGTCGTTGCAGGGCCCTGCAACGGGGGGCGTAATTCACCCTGTCCTTGCTCGGCGCTGGGGTACGATGCCCACGCATGGGCATGTGCGTTCCCCCTGCCCTGCCCCACGCGTGGGGACACGGGCACATCTGCCCTGGGTTTGTTATTTTGTTTTTTACCTGGCTGCTGCCTTTCGCCTGGGCTGAGCTGCTGGCCCTGCATGGGGGCCGGGGGGGGAAGAGGCTGACTGGGGGGGCACCGTCCCCCACCCCTCGCCCTGCCTCTCCCTGGAGGTCGGACTCTGTTCTTGATCCGGTGCCACCTCCTATCTCTCCTCTCTGTCCCCTGCCAGGCTTGCCTCTGTGCCACCCGCCCCTTCTCCACTCTGTCTAAACCCAGGGCCAGACAAAGGGCCCCATTCACTGCCCAGGAGGGCGGGTGCTGGGGTGGGGGGGGCCAAGCACTTGGCCTCCGAGCTGGTGTTTCTGGCCTGAGGAAGCTGTAGGCTGGGACAGGGGCAGAAATAGCTGTGGGGGTGGGGGGGGGAGGGTTTCTGCGGGGCGGATGCAGCACAATTCTGCTTTTCTCTTCCTGGTGCAATCCAGCCCCCCCCCACCACACACCCAGGCCAGGTCCCAGCTGCTGCGGGGGCGGGGGAGGGCAAGGGGCAGAGTCTCCTGCGAGGGTGCCAAGCTTCGGGGCGCTGCCTGCTGGCCTCCAGCCAGGTGTAGCATCCTGTCTGACCCCCTGCCCTGTCCATGCGGACAAGGAGGAAGAGCAGATACCTGGTAGCCCAGCAGTGGTGGGCATCCCCCCCCCCCCAGGGTCATGGGTGAGCAGGAGGGGGCTGGAGAATCCCAGATTGCGGGGGATGGGGAGCCAGGACCCTTGGGTTCTCCGCTTTGCTCCAGGCTGCTGGGGTTGCAGCGAGGCCACGTAAGCCACGGGCACCGGATGGAGGCGCGGGGAAGCACGGAGCAGCTGCCTCGTCCCCCCACCCCGGGCTCTGTGCTTTCCCCTCCTCTCCCCCGAAAGCTCGGTCTGCCTTCCTCCCCCCCACCGCTTCCTTCTCGTCCTTTCATGACGCCCGAGCGGCAGAGCGGGGCTTAGCCGGATCCTTCCTCCTCCGACGTCACGGGCCTGCGAGACAGGCAGCTGCTGCCGGCGGGGAAGCAGCTCTTGGCAAGGGGGAGGAAAGCCAGACATGGCACCCAACCCGCTTCCGAGCCACCCAAGGGCTGGCAGGCGCCGGTGGCAGGGGGGTGCGGGGTCCTGGGGTGCGGGGTGGGGTGGGGGGCTGTGCCTCCATGTCCTCAGGGTTGCCCAGGCTTGAACCCCGGCTCTGGCAGGGATCACTGCTGCTTTTTTTTTTTTAATTACCACCCCCCCACACACACACACACTGGTGGGCCTGGGTGGCTGAGCCCACCCGCCTCCTTCCTCCCTCCTGCTAAGAGCAACATCCTCCTCCTCCTCCATCATCCCCCCCACCCCAGGCCTGTGCATGCTCCTTGCAAGGCAGGTCTCCTGACCCCCTTCTCCTGGCTGGCCCCCCCACGCAGCAGGCAGCCGGGGGGGCCGCGGCGGCGGGGCGGGAGCGCCACATTCCAGTTCCTGCGCCGTGTTTGTGCAGTTGGCTCCGGCTCCGGGAGGTGGGAGCTCGAGAAAGGAAACGGGGGGGAGGGCGAGGAGCGCGGCAGCAGCCTCGCGCGCCAGGCGGGAGGCTGCAAACGGGCTGAGCCCTCCCTGTGCTGCGCCCCCGGGCTGCAACGGGGTCCCTGCACCCCCCCTTTCTTCTCTGCACACTTCATGCCCTAAAGCTCCCAGCTGCAGCTTCTCCCCAGGCAGAGCTGTGTTGCTTAAGCTCCAGGGATTGCGTGGGTGGGAGGTGTTTTCTGGGGCACTCGGAGCTGTTGTCAGCCCCCCGCGCCCTCTGAGCCATGGGACAGCGGTCGGACCTTGCTCCCGGGGTCAAGGGCTGGCTGGTGGGGCTGGGTCTTGGAGGAAGAGGATGTGAGTCTGTAAGAGGCCAGGCGGCTTCCCGGCACTCGATGGGGTTTTGAAACTGGGGCAAGTGGGTGGGCTGCGCGCCGAGGAGGGGGGTCCTGCAGCGGGGGCGGAGGGGGCTCGGCTGCGGTCCCTCGGCTGCAGGGGGTCGCTTGCCACCGCCGCTCCCGCGAGCAGGGCTTGCCCCCGCCCTAGCCACAGCCGCGGCCTGGCGTACACCTGCACGGCCCCGCGCAGGAAGGGCAGGGGGGGCTCCTGGCTGCCCTGAGGTTCCTGCTCTGCAACCATTTGCTTAGAGACAAGAAGTGAAACCCAAGTGGCTCGCTGTTGCGAGGGCTGGGGGCGGGGGGAGCTGCGTGCGGGTGGCTCTTCTAACAGGCTTCTGCCATCCGCGCCTGCCTGGGGGGTAAACAAGCGCCCCTTACCCCGGGTCTGCACGTGGGGGTCCCCTCGCCTGGGGCCAAGGGCTGGCTGGCTCTCCCTGGGGCTCCCGAGCTGCCCCTTTAGATGCCGCGCTGGCTCTGAAGGGCTTGTTTGGGCTGTAGAAAGGCCACGGGCATGATGGAGGGATGCTGGTCTCGCCTACGCCGTGCAGCCGGGGAGCCCCCGAGCAGCGTTTGGTGGGATTAGCACCTCTTTATCCCCCCCTTCCCTGGCGTGGAAGCGTTCCCGGCTCCTAATGCGGCCAGGACGGAGCTACGCCCGGGGCAGGTCACTGCCGTCAGGCCCCGGTCCCTCTGGCTGGGCTCAGCCCCGCATGGGCTTTGCAGGTGCTCAGCGTAACACCAGCTTTGCACGGGGGGCGGGGGCGTTGTGTAGCAAGGCTCGCGCCCCCCTCCATGCTGGCATCAGCGGTGAGAGCTGGTGTGGGGGGAGCCCGCACTTCCCCTCTGGGTGACCTGGCCGCGTACCCAGCCGCCCCGAGGTCCCAGGAACAGTAGCGGCGCTGTGCAAGGACGGATCCGGCCCAGACTGGCGCTGGCTGCGAGGGGAAGTCGCGTCGAGGGCTCTCACGGGGGGGAGGGGGCTGGGGGGTGGGGGGGAAGGGGCAGGCGCAGCGACCAACACTGCCGCTTGTGTTCAGCTGCCTCCCCGCCGGCTCGCGCGCCAGACAAACAGCCCTAGTATCTGCACCGAGGCTCCCCCCTCCCCCCCCCGCAGGGGGTCCTAATTTTTTTTTTTTGCGAGGCGCAGGAACAGGGCTTTGCTCTCTGCACCACACATGCTTTGCATGCCTTTCCGCCCACAGGGCCAGCGCTGGACAGCCGGGGAGGGGGCCCAGGCATTAGTAGCATTCGGAGAGGGTCTCGGCAGGGGGAGCGGAGGGGGAGCAGGTGGGAGGGTTTTGGAGAGCTGTCGCCTTGCAGGGAGGGGGAAGGGAAGTTGCAGGGCGGTTGCGTGGGGGCACTGGATGCGGGCGGGAGCCCCTTCCCCACGTGCCAGGCCTCGCTGCGCAAGCCTGGGGATCAGCTGCAATAGCTACTGGCTCCACGCGCAGCCCGAAGCCTGGGCACGTGGTGCCCAAGGGGTTTGGGCTCCTCGGTCCCAGCTGGCCCTGCTGCTGGTGTCGTCGAGAGCGGTTTCCCGACCGCCTCTAGGATGCGGCTTGGGACCAAAGCACGCGCAGGTTGCATCCTCCCAGCCTGCCCCGGGGGGTAGGAAGGGGCCTGCCCACTCGCAGGCGGAGGGAACGGGGCACTTGGGAGACGGGTCGGACCCCCGCCATCAGCATCCCCGAGCCGCTCGGGCTTCGTGCCTGGCTCGGACCCGGCTGCTTGGAATTCCCTCTGCGCCAGGCTGCAGCGCCCGTCTCCGGCCCGCGCCGCCCCCACGGCGGTGCCACGTGCTTCCCCCCCCGGCGGCGCTGCAGGGAGACGGCAGCGTTCAGGGCCAAGTTTATGATGGAGTGGGATTCTTTTTTCCTCTTTCCCCGGCGCTGAAGCCCACATCTATAAATGTTCAATTGTTCCTCCTCCCACTCGCTGCTAAAGCAAGCGGGGCCGGGGCGCTCGCGCGCGCTCTCTCTCCCCGCCGCTCGCTTGCTCGCCATGGAGAGGAGGAGGTGGGAAGCAGCCAGGCGCTTCTGTTCCGCTCGCTCAAGGGACGCACCCTATTAACGCTGCCGCTGGCAACCGCGCCATCGCTGCCTCCCTAGGTACGGGCGCATCTTCCCGGCCCACTCCTTCCATCCTCTGTGCCCTTGCTCCCCTCCCTGGCTCCCCAGGAAATGGCGGGGGAGGACGCTTCCTGCTGTCTTGTGCCCGGAAACCAGCCTCGTCTCCTACGGGCTTTTCCATGCTGGTTCCTCCGCTTCGGGGCGTGCGGGTGGGACCGTCTCCAGCCGCCCGGGAGGCTGGTTGGAGGCACGAAGCGGCCCCGCTCCCTCAGTTTGGCTCTCCCCCTTCCCCTGCTGGTCGCTGCTCCTTGCTCCCTGCCTGCTGTCCGACCAGTGAGGGCCAGGTCGAGGAGGTGCCGGGGCGACTCAGCAGTTCCTGGGGAGGGGAGAACGTATCCGAGTCGGCTCCCAGGTCTGCTCAGGTGATGGGGCGAAAAAGTTTCCCCTGGGATCCGTCCCGTTGAGGACGAACGGGCAGCAGATTCTTGGAGCTGGAAGCGCTTGTACAAAATGGCTTCTCCTCCCGGCCCAGACGACGCGTGCTCTCCCGGCGGCTGGGGCTGCGCTCCGGTGTCGCTTGCCCTTTGCCTCTTCCCACCCCCCTGCTGCTTCCCTGGCGAGCGAACAAAAGCCGGGCTGTCCGGGAATGGGGATGTCCCAACTTTTTGGGCAGGCAGCGTCTGGGCCTGAAGCGGTCCAGAGCATCCTCCGAGGGGCTGCCAGGAGGATGCTGGGGGTGGTGGAGGGGCTGCCGTAGGGGCGTTTGCAGTTGAGGACCAGAGGACGGTTGCCACCCCTGGCGGGTTTAGCTCCGGGCGGCAGAGCACCGGGCTCCCGGGCTTTCTCCCCGGCCTTGCAGGACCAGCAGGGCGAGGGACTGCAGGACCGGGTCTCTTGGGTTGTAATACGTGCCTCTTCGGTGCCTGGGGCTTGAGAGCCTTGGGGTCCATGCCCAGGTTTGCCACTTTCTGCAGCTGGGGGGGCGCAGGCTCTGCGTGCGGCTTCTCCGGGCCGGTGGGGATGATCCTCCTCTCTGGACTGGGGGCTGTCCCGTGCGGCGCTGCCCCCCGTGTTGTTAAACCGCCCCTTGAGCAAGCCCATGCCCTGACCCCAGCCGCGGCGCTCTCTCTCTCCGTTGCAGGGGACCGCTTGCGGCAGACCGAGAACCGCGCCACCCGCTGCAAGGTGGAGCGCCTCCAGATGCTGATGCACCAGAAGCGGCTACGTCGGAAGGCGCGGAGGGACGCCCGGGCCCCCTACCACTGGCTGCCCAACCGCAAGTCCAGCCGGACCAATAGTAACAGCAGCGTGTCCAGCGAAGGCAGCCTGGACCTGGACTTCGAAGACTCGGTGTGGAAACCGGAGGTCAAGGCAGACCTGAAATCGGAGTTTGTCGTAGCATAGACCCCCTGCGAGCAGACTGGACCCGCGGCGCACCCGGGGGGCAGCAAGGACGCTCGGCCCTTCGGTGGATGGCGCCCGCCACCGCCTCCTGGAACTGGATGTCTCGGCGGCCCCCGGGCGATGGAGTTTTGGGGGGGGGCGAGACCCCTTTTTAATTTTGTTCCTGGTTTCTACTTGGGGGTGGGCGGGAGGGCTGCGCGGGAGGGAAGGACGGAGCACCCCAGCTTCGACGGCTCCTTGGACGGCGCGGCTGCTGCCGAAGCGGACTCGAACACGCCTGCCGCGGGCCCGCAGCGCCGCGCTTTCCGCCGGGGCGGGCGTGGAGAGCCCGGCCGGCCGGAGGGGCGAGGGGGACCGCGGCGGATCAAAGCTGCTCGTTTAGCTGTGAAAGCCCCAAGCGTGCACAGCGCCGGCGGCCCCCCCCACGGGCTCAGAGCCTGGAGCTCGCAGTATCCGGGGTCGGACTTTGGGGGGGGTCGGTGTTTCTGGGGTGCGTGCTGTGCATTCTTGGGCCGTGTGGGGAACCCAGATACTTCTGGGGGGCTGTTTCTTTTCCTTCCCTTTATATGTAGCATTGCTCAGCTGGTGGGGAGGGGGTTGTTATTATTTTATTTTTATTTTATTTTATTTTATTTTTTGTTTTTTTGGTTTTTTTATTCAAAATAAATCCAGCCTTCCCACCTCCATGCTCTTAGGTCGCAAGAACCACATGCACTTTACAGGTCTGAGTTGTGAAGTAGCGCCAAGGACAGCTTCGCGGCTGGGTTTTCTTCCCTTTCCAAGCTCTCTGGGATGGGCTCCCGGGTCCGGGCGCTGGCCCTGGGCCTCTGTCCCCCGCCTCCACTCTTCTGCATTGAGCAGACAATGCAGAGACTCTCTCGCACGTTTTATTTTGCGGGGGGGGGCATCTTTAATTCTGACTGGTTGTAGCAGCAAAAACGGGGTTTGATTTGGGTTTTTTTTTTTTTTTTAAATTTTCCGCAGAAGGGAAAAGAAATAGGCTTTTCTCCTCTGCCGTAGAGGCCAACGTTATCATTTCAGCTGTTGATCGTCTCTCTCCTCTTCTTTTCTTTCCTTTTTTTTTTTTTTAACTTAAAAAGGAGAAGAAGCAAAAACCGTCAAAAAAAATCAGCAGACCCAGTACTCGGTAATGGCTGTTTTGGAAGCCTTGGGGCTAATATTTATAGACATTAATTACCTGACTGAGCCAATACTGACTTAGAAGTCCTCCTGTTTGGTTTTTTTCCTTGTCTGACTTCCCCCCTCTTCCCTCCGCCCTTTGTCGGGAGACCTGTGCAAATAGAAACCCCCCATGTGACGTGTTTTTTGTCCGTAAAAGTCCTTTTTTTTTTTTTTTTTGTGTGTGGTTTTTTTTTGTTGTTGTTGTTTTTTTTCGGAGAGGGGTGGACAGGGGAGGGTATGGGAGATCAAGGACTTTTGATCTTCATTATATATATAAATATATTTTTAAATTCCAGCAGTATGGATGGAAATAAACACCTCTTTTTTTTCCTTTGAAATACAAAAAGTCATGAATGATCAGGAGAAAAAAAAAATCAGGAAGGAAAGTAGCAACCAATGCAGATTTTCTGGGATTTTTTTTTTCTATTCAGTTTTTTTTTATGTTGTTTCCCCTTCCTTCCTTCCTTAGCATTAAATCCAAACTTGCAGCAAGGCAGGCGGGCGCGTGATGTTCGGCTGAAGCCGGTGGGAAGCAGGGCGCCGCAGCCCTTGCCAAAGGGGCTCTTGTTTGGAGCCCTCTCTGCAGAACAAAGGCCCTGGCGGGCTGAATGCAGCGGGCTTTTCGAGGGAGAAAAGAGCAAAAATAAGGAACACGGGTTGCTTCTTTTTCCCCCTGTTTTTCTGCCCTCAAAAAGCCGTTCCCTCGCCTCCCAGGCAGGTGGGCTCGTCCCAGGCAGGAGTGTGCCCAGGGTCCGGCTGGCGCAGCTTCGCCTGGGTGCATACTGCTGTATTCCCCACTCCCCCCAGTGCCACTGTGGTTGCCTTTTCCTTCGGCCCAAAGGAAACACTTGAAGCAACTTTGCCACTCGTGTATCACGGCCTTCTGCAGCCCCCTCCCCTCCCGGGCAGAGGGGCTGCGCGGTACCCCTGGGGCTGCCCCCCCACCCTTGGGTGTCCCTGTGTAGCATATATCTATCCCGCTTTAGGGCAGGATTTGGGGGCTCCCACCCCTCCCAAATCCCACTCCAATCACGTGTAGCAAGAAACCCCCATCCATCCCAGAGCCGTTGTGGATCGTCGTACCGAAAAAGCATCCCCCCCCAGCACTGCCCCTTCCTCCAGCGTCCTGGGACCCGTTCCCGGCGTTGCCCTCTGGTCACCCAATGCCATTACACTTCCCGTTTCCCCTCGCTGTGAACTCCCTTTGTTGTACGTGTTGCTGTAGTTCTTCTCTTGTTTTTTTTAATTATTATTATTATTATTATTTTATTTTTTATGTTCAAACATTTTTTTTGTTTGGTTTGGTTCTTAAAAATTTTTTGGATTCTCTATTTAAGTGTACTATTTTGTACGGCGCGTGTGCATGGGCGTGGGCCCCTCCGCCCTTCTCCACCTCCTCTCTCTCCTGGTTTAGAAGAAGAAAAAGAAAATAGAGGGAAAAAAAAAAAGAAGAAAAAGCGATCTATATATATATATACACACACATATATATATAAATGTGGGGGGTGGGAAAATGAGAGGAAAACGAAGGCAAAGCAGCATTAACGTTCTCCAGTGTGTGTGCGTGTGTGTGTGTGGGGAGGGTGTCCATGTTATATCACCTCATTTAAGTTACCTGTAATTAAAAAACGGAAAAAAGATTAAAAAAAAAAATCATGGTTTAAAAAATAATAAACGCAGAATAAACCCAGTGTGCCTCCGTCCCCGCGTGTTGGCCGGAGCCGCGTGCTCGGGAGCGCCCGTTCAGCCGGAGAGGGCGGGCGCGCTGGCTCGTCCAGGCGGATGGTGGGAGCTGCTTTGATCTGCCCGCTTTGGTGCAAATGAGTGTGCCACAGGGCGACGGCTGCGAGCGAGGGTGGCAGGGCCCGGATGGCATCCCTGATACGGCCTTGTTTCTCAGACTTGGTTGAGTCGCTAAATCTGCCCCATGCCCCCCTTCCTCGCTAGGCACTGGGATGCTGGGGGGGGCCGGAGTCGCTGCCCACCGGAGAGGCACCGCGATCCAGCAGGCGCGGGGCCGCGTGCCACCCCGGGGAGCCGGCGGTGGGGGTGGCAGAAGGGGCCGCGCGGCAGTGAATCGGGGCCAGGGCGGCTCAGAAAAACACGCGTGCTCCTTTCGGGGGGGCGGGGGGCGACCCGTCATCTCCGCAGGCGCGCGGGCAGGGGGCCGCCTCGAAACTTTGGCCGGCTCCCAGCCTCGAGGCCACGCGGGAGGGCACGAGGAGGGAATATCCCGACTTCACTTCCTCCCTGCGCGCTGCTCAGCCCGGGCCGCCGCGCTCGGGGGCAAGGCAGGAAACCTGAAGGCTCAGGTGGTGCGTGTGAGCGGGGTGGGAAGGGCACGGCCAGGGCACCCGAAGGCGAGCGGTGGGTGGAGGTTTGAGGGCCCTTCTCCTCTCCCCTGGGGTGGCAGCGCTAAGCTGAGCTCTCTGCCCGACTGCCCGCCCCGAGCCCAGGGTTCGCCGTGCCCCCTCCCGGGACGTCCTGATCTTTGTGTGGAGCTGAGCAAGGGACCAAGCCAGAGGCGCTGAAGCAGTGGGACCTGCCCTTGCAAGATGCGCAGGGCCCATGTGCTGATGCCCCATGCTGGGGGGGTACAGCCTCTCCTGGCCCCACATTTCCATGCCTGGGTCCTGCTCGCGGCACCCCACGGCTTCGAGCGAGCTGCGTCGGCTGAGATGGCGGCTGCCACATCTGGGAGAGGCAGGCTGGCACGTCCAGCCCCTGGCACTTGCCCCAGTCCCTGTCCTGGGGGCTGTGGAGCCCGTGGGCTCTGACTTGAGCCGGGGGAGCTGGGATCACCTGGGTCATCACCATCGTCGCATCCCTTGCTGTAGCTGAGATGCCAGGAGGCTTTACCCTCTGCACAGGCCATGGCCAGTGACGGCGGGCCCCCTCTGCCATGCTGCTGAGGGCAAGGCAGGTCTCTTGTACCATGCCAGGGCACTGGGCCGTGCAAGCCGTTGGCACCGTGCATTGCCGTGGTGATGGGAGGTGTCCCACCCGCCAGGACAGCCTCCGAGAGGTGACCGACTGTGACCGACAGCCAGCGCAAACTAGATCCCAGCGGATCGGCGCGGCTGGCACGTGCATTGCCCGGACTCCCCAAGGCAGGCGAGCGCCCCACGATCCAGGAGAAGGCACGAGCAGGCCCCCCCGGCCCAGCGTGTGAATTCTGCACGCACGCTCGCATAGGCACACGCTGCGCCCGGGCTCAGCCTCCCACCTCCACGCGCTGAGCTCGGTACCACCCAGGCACTGACACGAAAGAGTGAGTAACCCTTGCATAAGAGGCCTCTCCCTACGTCAGCGCCGCTGGGCCAGGGTTTTCCCCCGCCCCCCCCAGCACTTCCCACCCGGCCCTTTCTGGAGGGGCCCGTGGGCAAGGGCCAGCCGGGGACCTGCCACGCGGCGTGGCATCGCCGGGGCTGCCGACCGGGCTGCGGTTGCCTTCTGATGGGGCGAAAGCCAGGGGAGCACCCCCTCGCCCCCACTGCTCGCGTGCCCGGAGCCCTGGCCCCCCGCCGGGCCGCCCGTGGGAGGCTGCCGGGGGCCCGCGGGGCTGAGGAAGGGGCCGTGGGCTGGCGGCGTGACAGCGCGGGTTTCGCTGCGTGAGATGAGCCGAGGCCCAAGGGGCGAAGGGAAATCCTGGAGCCGCCTTGCCGAGAAAGCCCGAGCTCCTCGTCCCCATGCCCGCCCGCACAGGGGCTGTGTTGCAACAGCCGCTGGCCGGGTCAGGCATGAGGAAGAGAAACTCCCAGAGGCTTTGTGCATCTCCTCCCCTGTGGGAGGGCTGGTGGGGGGAAGCCTTGCCCTCCCCCCGTGGCAGCCCGGCCTCTGGTCCCCGGGCCCCGTGCGGGCGGGTGCTGTCACGGCGCAGGTGGTGCCCGGGGCCGCGGCTGGCCTGGCTCTTCTCCATCCCACGCGCCCGGCCTCCCCGAGCCCCAGCTGGAGCCGCAGCCCCGTCGTCACAAAAAGCCCCAGGAGAGCGCAGCGGGGAGGTGCCCCGGGTCGTCGGGGTGCGGCAGTGGCAGAGACTGGGGGGTCGATGGCCATTCGAGGGAGGGAGAGACCGAAAGCGGAGCAGGCCCTGCGTGCGGCCTCGATCTGGGGCCCACGAGACCGGGCTGGGCCGCTTTGCCCCGGCGGGCGGCACCGGGCCCCTGTCCGGGCACCGCCCCGGCTGCCCTTCCCTGCAAAGCGTGGGCAGGAGAGGAGCGGTCGCGGGCTCCGTGGGGCTGAGGGTGGCTGCAAAGCGCTGCCCCCCGCTCCCGAAACCCACCAGGAACCAGTACGGAGCAAACTGGGCAAACCAGTCCCCGGCCTGCTCTCCCGCTGACCTCTCCCTGCTCTGCTGCTCCCAGGGGCTGGGCGGGAGGTTCTGGTTATACCGGCCCAGCCTGTGCCTGCGCGCTCCCAGCCCCGGCTGCCCTGAGGTCCTGGCCGCCGGGCGCCCTCTCCGTTAGGGCTGGAGGGGCCAGGACCTCTTTCCTGGCAGGGAGGTTTCCGAGCCCAAGGGGTTCAGGAGCCCTGCCCAAGTCCCGTCCCCCTGCCTTGGTCTCATTGTGCCCCCTCCACAGGACCCAGGACGCCCTGCCAGTTGCTGCGTGGCCTGCACTGGACCGTGCCTCAGTTTCCCCATCAACAACACGTGTCGGGGGGTTGGCAGGCCGCTGCAGAAGTGCCAGTCCGGGGGCACCGTGCTGGGGTGAGTCCAGCCCTCGCGTAGCCCGGGCGGCTGAGTCCCCAGCGCCGGCTGCGAGCCACCCGGGCCAGGGGGGAAGGGAGGAAGGGAAGCTGAACTCCTTTCCGCTCACGCACGGAGGCAGCTGCAATCGAGGAGCGCTCGCTGCCGCGGCCTCCTTTGCACGCCCCGCGTCTGCCAGGCCCGGTGCGTGTTCCTGGTAGAGGGCAGGAAGCCGGGGGAGGGTGTGAGCTCACGTTCCGCTCGCTGCTGCTCACCTCCGGAAGTGCGGCGTGCGTGCTCACGTGTGCGCGGCCAGCCCGCGGGGCCCTGGCCAGCCTGACCTGCAGCCAGCAGGCGGGCAGTGGCACGCGCGTGGGTGACGCAGGCTCTGGGAGCGGGCTGGGGAGGGGGCCCACCCTGATGCTGCCCCACAGCCCACGTTAGCAGGTGGGAGCCGGCCCCAGGCGGCTGGCATCTCCACTGCGCCTCCTTGTATGTGCACGTGCACGCGTGTGTGCATGCGTGTCTAAGGAGGGATGTTGCAGGCGCTCTGGGAATACAGGCCAACCCTGGCGTGCACTTGAGCTCCACGGGGCCCCGCTCATGCCAACACTCCCATCGCCGCAGCCCCCAGCTCCAGCCAGGAAGGCAGCAGGAGGGGGCTGCAGCCTGTGGGGGGGGCTGATGGGGGGCTGCAGCCTGGGGCCGTCCTGGTTCTCTCGTCCTGCCCTTGGTGGGCACTCGGCAGCTCGTGCAGAGAGCGCCCGCGTGCACGGTGCCACGAGGGGCATGAGATGGACACCCCTCCTGCTCCCAGCCCCGGGCCCACGGATGGAGAAGCGATTGTTTTGCCTCTTCCAGCCCTCCTGGCCTGGCAGACGTCAGCTCTGCCCCTCCCGGCAGCCCCTTGCCCCGGGGGGGGCACCCCACACCCCTGTTTGCTGCACCAGGCCCACCCAGAGGGGCTTTCTGGTCCGTGTGGCCCCTCGGAGCCGGGCGCCGTCTTCGCCTGAGCGGTGCCCGGCCGGCGTGGGGGCGGCAGGCGTGGTCCCGGCTGCGGGGGAGGCCGCAGCTTCCGGCCCCCCCACCTACGAGCCAGGCCCTGCTCTTCCTGCCACTGCTGAAAATATTCCCCTCCCTCCTCTGTGCACCTGGGCTGGGGCGGGGGCCGGCTGAGCGGGGGCGTGATCGGCACCCACAGCCCACGGTGCCCCCGCGGCCGTTGTGGGGGGGTGGCTGGCACCACTCCAGGGATGCTGCGAGCTTGTGAATCGCCGGCTTTCATCGCTGGCTCCACATCTGGGCCCTTGGCGGCCGGGGGCGGATGCTGGGAAGCCGGCGCCGGGCAAAGGGGCAGGTGGTGGGCACAGGCGCCCTGGGCAGCGGGCCACGGCGTGGCGCTGGTGGGGCCGGCATGAGCCAGGCGCCCTGCAAGGCCCCCGGACTCCGCGATGGGTGCCCCTCAGCCTATGTGGTCAGCCACACACACGTACATGCATGCACACACGCGGGTGGCCACCGTCAGAGCCACCCCACAGAGCTTGCAGTCAAATGAGACCAGGCCCCCAAGGCGCAGGGAGGAAACCGAGGCACGTAAAGGGATGTGGCTGGGCCCGAGGCCTTGCGACGGGTCGTGGGATAAAACCCAGGTGTCCCGAGGCCCCCGGCGGGCGCCGGCCACTGCTGATTTCCATTGTGCAATGTCTATTAGCCAGTACCCCCCACACATACCCCAGTAGCCCCCCACATGCCCCCTCCCCTGCCCCTGCCCCTGCCCCTGCCCCTGTTGTGGTGCTTAACACTGGCACGGGGGGGACTTTTCCCCCGGACCTGATGGCAGGATCAGGGCCCCTGGTCCCGTGGTGCTGGCACCGAGCGGTGCCCGGGCCCGTGCGGATGCTCTAGCCGCTGCGGTGACCTCGCTGGGCACCTTTCCCCCGGGCTAACTGCGGCCCCGCGGGAGGAGCCCCGCCAGCGCCGTGCAGCATCACCTCCCGGGCAAAGCCCCGGCCCCGTGCGGGCGTCTGGAGGTGGGAGCGGTGCCAGAGGAAGCAGCTCGGGAGGAAGTGGCTACAGGTTCCCGCGGTGACATGGTGACATCGCCCTGTGGCCCTCCCTACCAGCTCCTTGCCTTTGACGTCATTTCGAGTAGAGCCCCGGGGCCTCCGCCCTCCCCCCGCCCCAGCCCCGCGGCCTGAGTCACGCCAAATTTGGCAAGGGGAAGAGGCCCGCGTCCCCTGGCAGAGGCCTTTTAAGGCAATCCCTACCCGTCTGTGCACACGCACGTGCATATGCTGGGCTCTGCCTCTACACGCGTGCACATGCCAGCCAGAGCCTGTATGTGCACAGGCACATATGCACGCGCACACATGCACTTGCCTGTCTGTGCCTGCACACATGCACATACGCCTGCCTCTGCCTGTGCACACGCATGCATGCGTATGCTACACACACACATGCATGCGCACACATACACCTGCCTGTGCACACACAGCTGTCTAGATGCCTATACACATGCACGTGCACACACACGCATACATACCTGCCTGTGCACGCATCTGCCTGTATGCATACACACATGCACACACTCACACACATGCCTTGTTTAGGTACACACACATGCACACCAACACACCTGCACTCACATGCACGCATGCATGCGTACACATACACACATGCATGCACACACACATCCTGCCTTTGCACACGCACATGCCCACGCAGCAGTCTCTCCACCAAACTGCAGGCAGGGCCCTCCTCCTCCCGCCTCCCTGCCCAGCCACAGGACGCGGGGCCCCAGCTCCGGCTCCAGGGTCCCCTCTTCCTCGGATCTCCCCAGTCCGGGGGTCCCTACTCAGCCCCCCACGCCCTTCCCCGCCCCCACACACATCTGCAAGCCCTTGGGTCCCTTCCTGCCACAGGGACCAACCCTGGCAAGGCAAGTCCCCAAACTTGGGGACTTGCCTTGACTTAGCAGCAGGGAGGAGGGGACCCCAAAGTGGGGGTGCAAGGTTTAGGGGAGGGGGTGTAGCTGGATCCGATCCCAGGAGAGGGTTAACCCCTTCCTCCCCAGTTAGACCTCCCCCATCCCTGCCACGACCCAGCACCAGAGCAGGTGCCCAGCTCCCCAAGGTGCCTGGGGCAGACAGGCTGGGGGGGGGGGCACCTGCCCCACTTTCCATGAAGGGCTCAGTCCCCCCAGCAAACATCTGCATGGGGAGCGGGTGAGCCAGGGCCAGAGCTGCCCTACCACGGGGCAGGAAGGAGGAGGCAGCTGTGGAGGAAAGGGCTGAGGGGGAAGGATGAGGCCAGCATTAGACCCCAGATGTCCTCCTTCCTGTCCCCTATCCCTGGGTGTCTGCCCTCCCCCACCCCCCGGCTCTAACCAGTGGCCCTCACTCCCCTCCACAGGTGCCCAGGCATGAGGGTCTCACCTTGGCATGGGTGTGGGGGAGGGGATCAGTGGATCCATTTCATGCCCAGACACAGAGGAGATGCCAGGAGGGAATGGAAACTCTCCACCCCCAGCCTCCCCCCCCATTGCGGTGCTCAGGGTGGGGGCTCTGCTCATGAACAGGGGCAGCACCAGCTGGACCAAAGGATGAAGTAGAAGGGGGGCTGGGCTGGGCTGCGGGGAGGTGGCGGGGCTAGGACCCTGCTCCCCAGCCGGTGACGGCGGGAGGGGGGTGCCGATGGGCCTAGCAGCGCTGGGGTTAGGCATGCGTGCACCTGTGCAGGGGGTGACAGCAGCTGCGGGGCGGGGGAGCAGGCCCCGGCATGCCATGCGCCCGAGCTGTCGTGCAGCAGACGGACGCTGCCCCCAGGCAGGGGAGGGGGGCTGTGGGGGGGGTCCCATTCCAGGTGTCTTTGCAGCTGCTGCAGGCAGGTGGAGGCAGGCGGGGGATCCCCAGCGCAGGGGAGCAGGGAGAGGCCTCCCAGGCTGTGAACCGTGCAGCCGGGACCCGCGCTGCCCGCCTCCCCCAGCCCCACGGCCTCCAAGGGGCTCACAGCCAGCTGTGTCCGGGGGCCAGGTGTGCCACATCTGCAAGGGGCCGGCCCAAGGCAAGGGGTAGGAACCCCCAAGCCCCAGCTCCACCACTGATGCACTGCGTGGCCTTGGGCACGTCACTTAGACCTCAGCCCCTGCCCCTCCTCTGATGCCACTGGGGTGTATTCGTGTGGCTGACTCCCCCCCTTCCATACACAAACACCCCCCAGAGATGGCACGCACCCAGAGGTGGCCCCTCAGAGCACTTTGCACGCACACGTGGGTCGCGTCTGGCTCGCACACACCTTCGTGGCATGCGGTGGACCTGGCTGCTTGGCCTGCAGCTGTGTTAATAGGGACAGTGCGTGGCCGGAGGTGTGAGCTGCTCCTGGGACCACGACGCACCTGGAGGCTGCTGAGGAGGAAACCAGCAGCCCCTGGGTGTGGGAGCAGCGACCTGGGTCAGATGACCGGAAGGAGCCCAGATCTGGGGCACGCAAGCTGAGGCTCTGGGCATGGAGGGGGCTGTCTGGCCCTGGCTGCTCAGGACCTGGGGCTCTGGGTGCAGCTGCCTGCAGGAGGTGCGCGGCTGGCCAGGTGAGATACCTGCGAGGCCGGGGACTGAGCCACCCCCAGGGAAGGAGACCTCTAGCCCGCTGGGCCCCGAGGAGGGGGCTGCATTTGAGGGGCAGCCGCGTGGGTCGGTGTTTTGTGTTTGCATTTCATCAGAGGTTTGGGTAGTAGCTATGGGCGGGTGCAAAGGCCACCGCAGTTCGAGACCCGGGTCTGAGGCTGCAGATCGGGGCTGAGGGTTTGAGGAAAAGGGGCAAGGCTGGGATGGCTGACCCCCCCCCGCCCCGGCAAGTGCTGTTAGGCCTGCCTGGAGGGGAAAGCATAGAGACCCCCTGGGACTGAGTTGGGGCAGATGTCTGCGAGGACGGGGCCGGAAGACCATGTGCGCCTTGGCAGCTCGCGCCCCGCAGAGCTTGTGTGTCCCAAAGCCAGCCCTGCAGGGAGGCCGCGGGGGCCCCGGACCCCCACCCAGGCCGCTTGTGCCCCGCCACGGCTGTTGGGGCTGCAGCTCCATGTACGCGGCAGCCAGAGAGAGGGCCTTGCATTTAACTTCTCCGGCGTCTCGCACACCACCGCCAGCCCCTGGGTAATTACAGTTGTGGACGGGCTCCTTTGCCCACATGAAACCCGGCCAGGCTGGGGGGGGCACTCAGCCTGCTCCATGCTGACGCAGCCACTGCCTCCCCCCCGAAACGGGCCGTGCCGGAGCCCGGGCAGCTCTGATGCAACCAGAGCCTTGTAGCCTTTGCCAGGGCTAATGCCTTTAGCCACGGCCTCTTCCAAGCCCCTCCACCTCCCCAGGCAGCTGCTCTGACTCTCGATCCCAGCCTGGGGGGGCCCCCATCGTGCCCCGTTACAGTGGGGCTGGCATGGCCTGAGTCCACTCGTGCACACACAGGCGAGCCTGCACACCGCCTGTGCACACCACGCGGGCACACGTTCTGGTGTATGTACCTGCATGCACACGTGTGGGCAGGGGCGCGTGCAGGCTCTCGGGAGGAGCGGGGCTAGGTGGGGCCCGTGCAGCACAGGCTGGGGCAGAGCCCAGGGTGAGGCCCGCCAGCTGCCACCCGGGTGATTAGCTCTGGCCTCCGCCACTTCCAAATTCCTGCAGGGTCAAGAGGCCAATGGCTCCCTCTCCTTTGACCCCCCCACGGCTGCAGGCAGGATCCTGCCCCCGCCGGGGCAGGCTGGAGCAGTGGGGGACAGCCAGAGGGAGGGGAAGGGAGGGGGGTCCTGTGGGCCAGGCTGGTTTTTGCAGTGATCTGCGCAGCAGCCTCAGCACCCGCAGGGCCTGACCCTGGCCAGGACCTGGGGCAGGAAGGAGAAGGAGGAAGAAGATGTAATTGGGTGCAGGATTTGGCCCTGAGGGTTGGTTTCCACTCCCCACCATCTGCCCAGCCAGCAGCTCTCATGCAATCCTGGGGAGGGGGGTTGTTATAATCCCAGTGCCGGGTGGGGGACCAGGCCTGGACCACCAGGCGCTGGATGTGGCGTGCAATCCCCTGGGGGCTTCGCTCTGGCTTGTCCCCGGGAGATGCCCAGAGGCCACCGGGATGGGCAGCAGGCTACGAGCCTCCCCTCGCCCTTGTTCAGCCGTGGGGACCCTGGCCCTTCGCCTCCTCCAGGAGTTGGGTGGGAGCAGCTTGACCTCTGACCCCCTGGGGACATCAAAGGGAAAGGGAGGGGGCATCGGGACCTTGGGCAGGGGCTGGGAGATGAGGCTGGGGGCAAGAATCCCCTCCGCGCCCGCAGCAGACCTGGGTGTCTCCTCCAAGCCTGGGACTTGGCCCTGCTGAGCACAGGCTGAGCTGCAGGAAGCGGGGGGCTGGTACATGCCGGGGACCCCCGTCAGGGCGACCCCCTGCCTCTGCCACCTGGGTTCCTCCCTCCCCTCGGGGGTTAACAATTTGTTAGTTAAGGCAAAACCCGAACGAGGCAGAATCCACCTCCCACGCCAGCATCGCTCCCCCCTCACCGTGCCCATGGCGGCACCGCCTGCCCGGGCACCTGGCGTCTGCGCCGGGCGATGGTGAGAGACCGGGCTGGCGCGGCGCTGCCAGACGCCGGGTGGGCGGCGGAGCTGCCAGCATGTCCCTGGCAGGAGCAGGGAACGCGGCGTCTGCTCGGCAGCTCAGAAAATCACCGGGCTGCGGGGAGCCTGGTGCATCCCGGGGGGGCGGTGCCGGGGGCAGAGGCAGGTTGGGGGTACCGCTCCTCACCCCGGGGGGCTGTGCTGGGCTGAGCTAGGGATGCTGGATCCCCTGGCATGGGCATGGGAGGAGGGTGCATCACGGCATTGCTTGGGGCCCGCGTGCACGGCGCTGTACGCTCCCAGCACGACGCCCCTGAGCCTGCCCGTTCACATGGGCAAGGCAGCGCCTCTCCCACTGGGATGTGGGAGCTCGCAGCTCTGCATGGGCCCAGAGAGGGGTGCAGAGCAGCACATCCACTGGACCTCCCCCCCCCGCCTTCTCTGCCCTGCCTTTGCCCTGCTCCCCGCTCCCACATCTGGTGGGCGATCCCTGCAGGGTGGGGAGGGGGGTGCAGGCCAAAAAGGGCTGTGGGTCTAGGCCAGGACTTCCCAGTGCAGCCAGCCGGCCCCGTGAATGGGAGATGAGTCCTACTGCCCAGCCCCCCATTGCGCTAACCACTGCGCCACCCTTCCTGCCCAGAGGTGAGCGAGAGCCCAGGAGTCCTGAGCCCAGGCCTGGCTGCACCCCCACTCCCCCTTGCTAGGTCCGGAGGGGTCCTGGAGCTGCTCCGTCCATGGCAGCCCCCGCGAGAGGGCCCGGGAAGGGGGGCCAGGGAGGGGGCGTGAGCCTGGGAGCCCCGCGGCCCTGCCTGCCTGCCTGGGCGTGGGGCGCTGGTATGCGCTATCAGATGTTGGAGCCGGTCTGAACTCGCCCGCCCAGCCGAGGGGCTGGCGTGGGGGGAGCCAGGCGCCTGGGCGCTGTGCCCAGCTCTGGGGGGGAGCGTGGAGCTGGGGGGCTGTCTCCGGAGTGGGTGGGGGGAGATGCCCATTGCACACGGAGGGCAGGGGGCATGTTGAGAGGGGCGCAGGGTCATGAAGGCGCTGGAGGGAAAAGACAATCTCTTGCTGCCTTTCTTCCCTCCCTTCCACCCGCCTACGAGACAGGAGGCTCGGTGTTGGCACCGCGGGGCTGGGGGGGCGGCAGCACAGACCGGGGGTGCAAGAGGCAGGTGCTGGGGGGGAAGCAGGCTCTGAGCTGGGGGGTGCCCTCAGTCCCCAGGCTTGCTTTTCCAACCCTTCTGGCCCAGCCTGCCTGTCCTGGCATGACCCGGGGCCCCGGCCATGCCAGGGATGGACGGGGCAGAGCCCGCCCCGCTCTCAGGACGGTGCTGGGTGGGGGCTGGGCGATGGCCGTGAGCGCTAGGGCCAGCGGGCGCGGGACAGGATCGTGGAATTAAAAACATTCCAGGAACTGCCTTTGAACCAGATAAAATAACAAACACGCGGCCAGGAATGTCTGCCCCCCCCGCCGGCAGCACCGCCTGCCCCCCTCCAGCCAGCACCCCCCGCATCCTGCCCCTTCCTTTGTCTCTGCTCCACCCTGCACCCCTGTCCTTCCTCCCCTCCCTCCTCCCTGTCTCTCGGGCTCCCTTTGTAGCCGGGCCAGATCCTGCCCCCCAGCCATGCTGCTGCCTGGCACAAGCAGCTGGTTCCCCATGCCAGGCAAGGGAAGGCAGGTGGCATCCGCCAGCCCGGGCCAGCAGCTCCCAGGCCTGTTGGACGGCAGCTCCACTCTGCCCCCTCTCCCATGCCTGGCTTGTGTGCACGAGGGGGGACGAAGGCAGTCTGCTTGTGAAAGCGGGTGCAAGGGCCCCTGGGCATGGGGTGGCTCAGAGGGAGGAGCGTGCAAGGGGCATGTGCCCTGCACTGGGGGTGACTGGGGCTTGCTAGGATGACCTGCTGGGGGGCGGGGGGGTGTGCCCCGGGACTGTGTGCAGGCTGGGAGTACCTGGGGTGTGTGCATAGCACTGGGTGAGAGGGTGCCCGGTGAGACCCCCAGGGTACAGGGCAGTAGGATGAGCACCTGGCACCAGCGCCAAGCTCCCGGGACCTCCCCAGCCAAGCGGGGTCCGAACCCCCTGCCGCAGGTCCAGCTGCTTCTCCCCTCCTCCATCCCCTGTCCCATCCCCGCCTGCGGCCTGGCTCCCTGGGATGGCCGGGGGCCAGCGGGGCGGAGAGGCCGGCCCGGGATGCTTGTGCCGTGAGATCATGGGGGAGCGCGGAGCCAAGGGCAGCCGCCTGGCCCCCTCCTTCCCCGGACAGCCGCGAAACCTCGGCCCGGCGGCCTGCCCGGGTGGGGCCTCGCGCAAGAGCCCCCGCCTGCCCGGCCATGAGGTCATTGCTGTGTTGGGAACAGGGTCTTCTTTGTGCCAGCAGCCCCCGGCTCTCACCCCGACCCACCGGGGCCAGCTCCGGGCACTGGGGCAGGGCACGGACTGTCCACCCCCCTACCCGACCCCAGGGTCTGTTGGGGTGGGGGGAGGGCTCTAGGACCCCCTTTCCCATCCCTCCTGCCCTACCTGGGGGCAGAGCCGGCTGGTGGCCCCCTCCCCGGCCACCTTGGACCACACACCGGACAAGCCCCGTGCTTGGAAACACGGGGAGAGGAGCTGCGGGGGCCAGCCTGGGGTGGGATGGGGTCAGGGGCGGTATGAAGGGGTCTGCAGGGGTGGGCAGAGCAGGGGGCAGAGTGCAGGCAGACAAGGGGCGCTGGGGAAGTGGAGCTGAGCCGGCTCCGGGTGGCGGGGGGCCAGCAGCAACAGCTGGCAAAGGCTGGAGGCTGGTGCCGTGCCAGGCCGGCTACCAGTCCCCACCCCGCGCCGGCTCCCTGCCACGGCAGCACCAGAACCCAAACAACAGGCCGCGCAGAGCAAGCAGCAACCCCCCCCCCCCCCCACCACCACCGCCGCCCCAGCATCCTCCGGGCTTTGTTACCAGGAGGCTTATTAAGGGGTTAATGGGGGGGGGGGCTTGCTGCTGGCATCCGCTGCCCGGGGCGCTGCAGGGAGTGGGGCAGGACGGGCTGCCCCAGCCCCCGCTGGCGGGGGGCTCTGCCTGCCCCCGTGTGCATCCGTGCCCCAGGCAGGCGGTGGCAGAGGGGATCTCCTCTGCTCTGTGCCCTGCCCTGGGAATGTCAGACCCCCCCCGCCGCCCATGCCAGGAGCCTGCCAGGCAGAGCCGGGCAGGCCCTTGGCCGGCAGCGCTGGTGGTTTTTGGAGAGAGTGAACCCATCAGCCCCCCCCCGGCTCCCCCCAGGCCTGGGCGGCCCCCCCAGCTCTGCCACTGCCCCTCTGCCTCCCCTCTTGCACGTGCAGCCCTGAGCGTCCTCCGTGGCCCCCAGGCCCCCTCCTGACCCCTGGGGAGGGGGCTCCTGGCGGAGCGGGGCCCGGGGTGGCTGCCTGGGGGGACAGGGCTGGCCAGGAGCCGGGGGCTTGGCAGGGCGGGGGCAGAGCCTCTGGCTCAGGCGACCCGGGTGCCTCCTTTCCAGGAACTGCTGGGCCCACGGGGCTTGGCAGCGCTGGGAAACCGGCGTCCTGGTCCGGCCAAGCCCAGCTGCTCCTCGGCTGGGGACAGAGCAGTCGGGAGGGGGTCCGCACCAGCATGCAGCAGCTCGCAGGGGGAGGGCCGCGGGCACAGCTGCCCTCGGGGTGGAGCTGCGGGGCAGTTGAGCCAGAAGGACCAGGGGAGCCTACCCCGGGGTCTCACGCAGCCTCCCCCAGCCTGGAGACCCCCTGCATCACCGGGGGCTCCTAGTTCACAGCCTGTCCCCTACAGCGGCTGCCTGGGCACCTCCTAGCCGGGCCTCGCTGCACCCTGGCTCTGGCAACACCTGGCCACAGCTGCCAGGCAGCTGAGACCCCCCTCCAACTCATCTCAGGGAAGACCCCCCCTTCCTCCAGCCAGAGTACCCCCCACCCCCTGCAGCACATCTGGGCCCCAGGCACAGGCCTTGCATCTGGCAGCCAGAGGGTTAAACCCTGCGAGGGGTGTGGGGGGGTCTCCCTCGGAGAAGTGGCGCGGGGGGGGCAGCGCCTGCGCGGCGTCTGCTGCGGCTGAACTGCCGTGAACCCCCTCGGTGTGTGGGCGCGAGGCGCTGGCTGACGGGAGCCAGGCTGCGCAGCTCCAACCTGCTGGGCCCAGGCACGGCGCCGAGGCACATGGCTCCGCGCGGCTGCCGGCGTGGGCTGCGTTCCCACCGCCTCCGTGGCCTGCCGGGGCGGGGGGAGGAGGGACCCCACTCAGCACCCCCCCCCGCAGGGTGCTGAGTGCCGAGGTGCAGGCATAGCCCAGGGGGCTTGGAAAACACCCTCCTTCCTCCCCCGGTCCATATAACGCTGTAGGGCCCGGCATGCGGGCTCCCCGAGGCCCCAGGCGTGGCCAGATCTGCCCACCCCGCTCCCCGTGCTGCACACACGCCGGTGCGGAGACCCCGCGGGGTATGGAGGCCGCTAGAGGTCCAGCGTGAGGGGCAGGGGGGAACTGGACCCCCCAAGGAAGGTGCAAGGGACAAGCGGGCTGCAGCACTTGCCCGGGCTGGCGACTCCCGCCGGCAGGGCTGCATGGACTGGATTGCACCCGCACAGCATCATCCTTTGGCCCGGCTCCAGGGAGGGCTCCCGCTCTGTGCCTACCCGCTAGGGACGGGTTCGGGGCCGCTGGGCAGGCTGCGGTGGGACCCCCGCCCCACCACTCCCCTGCGCCCGGCTCTGCTCTCCCCCCACCTCCCCACAGCAGGCAGCTGCCTCCGCTCCCCCCCAGCTCCCTTGTGTCACCTTCAGCCCCAGTGCTAGGCCAGGCGGAGCCCAGCAGGAAGCTGTTGTAGGCCTGATGCTGCCAGGCTGGGGGGCGCTGGGGTGGTGCTGGCAGCGGGGGCAGGATGGTGCCCTGGCACTGCCCCAGGTGGATAGGCAGGGATGGGGGAGGGGTGGAGATGCTTACCCACCCACTTTGCGCACCTTTGGGAAAGCAGTTACCCAGTACAACCCACTTATTGCACCCCATGCTTCCAGGATGCGACCTGCTCTGGGGTGGAGTCAGCTGTCCACTGAGACGTCCAGGGGGCTGCTGGCGGCAGAGGCTCAGAGCATTGCCCCCCACTTCCAGCCCAGCTGTGAGATCACCCCCTGCCTCGGCTGGAGCCTCCAGTAGGACAGGGCAGCAGGAAGGAGGTTTCACAAGGGATCTCCCAGGCGCTTGGCAGTGCAGCTGGCTCTGGGGAGGGCACGCCCATGAAGCTAAGCCACCCTCATGCCAAGGCCTGTCGCTGGGTGCCTGTTGCTGCTACCAAAGAAGATGGGCATTTCCTAGCGCTCTGATGCCCCCGGGCCGGAGAGCCGAGGGCAGAGGAAGAGGCGGGCGTGCGGGGGCACCGGGACACAGGGCCGTGCGTCTCTGCAAGGGGCTATCGCGCCAGCCCCGGGGCCCTGGACGAGGCGGGAGGGGGGTGGAGGTCAGAGCGGGTGCGTCAGTGTTTACAAGGACCTTCAGGAGCCTTCTGACGTCCGCGCCGGCCCCTGCCAGGCCGCCCCTGCCAGCTGGTGCTGCGCCAATGACACTTTTAGCTCCCGCTAGGGCGGCTTGTTAACCTTGGTGATTTACGGGGCTGGCACCCGGCCACCGGGATGCAAACCTCTCCCTGCATCTGGAGCCGCTCGGGAGAGCCGCGCTGGGCTCTCGCTATGGGGGGTGCCTGCCTTTGGCCCCCACCCCACGTTCCCTTCCAGCTGCCCCCTCCATCCTTCCCTTTGCCTGCTCCCGTTCAGATGAGCAGATGGGGCGCGAGGGCCGGGCTATATATAGCGGGGACCCACAGGTAATGATGCATCACGGGGCAGTGCCGACACCACCGTCCCGGTGACGCAGCCCGCCGTCCAGGGAGAGACGCTGGCTCCGAGGCGCCTGCCAGCCTGGGGATGGGGATTCAGATCAGGAGGTGGATTTGGGGCTCGATCCGGGATCTGGCTTGGGCCGGGCATGGCAGCTGCCCGGTGCATTGCCCTCCAGAGGCTGAGCCCATGCCTGGGTGGCAGTGCCACCTCCCCAAGCCCCCCACGTCCAGCTTGGGCACTGGGGGCTGAGGCAGAGGCCAGATCCCCAGCGTCCAGGGGCCAAGGCAAGAGTGCTGCACGTAGCCCCTGAGTGGGGCTGTAGCCCTGGTGCCGTGTGCGGACACACTCCCACGCTGGCCCCTGCCAGTCGCCCCCACTGCCAGGCAAGGGGGCAGCTCCCTGCCCGCCACGTCCCGCCTGCCGCCCGGGCTGGCCCTGGGGAGAGGCCGAGCGAGGCTGCCGGACCTCGCCGGGGAGATAACACTGGTGCCAGCCCGGCCCGCCCCTGCTTCTGGGAACTTGGGCGCTGCTTATCGCCCTGCAGCTGGGGAGCCCGGCAGGCGGAGGTGGGGGTCCCCGAGTCACAGGACGGGGAGAAGAGGGGCCGGGCACAGGGCGCGGGGGCTCACAAGGGGCTGGGGAAAGGACGCAGCCGTCCGGGCTGCCCACTCCCCTCCAGGAGCCCCCGCTCTCGCCCCCTTGGGCCCCCTCCCAGGAGGCGCGATGCTCCCCCTCCGCCTTCAGAGCCGCCTGGGCACCGCCACAGCCCTGGGGGGGCGCCCGCTGCGGGCTCCCGGCCCCCCGCCCCACCCCACCCCACCCCAGGCTCTGCGACCGGCCTGGAGAAGAGCGCAGGGCCACGGCGGCTGGCTCAGAGCAGGGAGGCCGTCGCTCCGGGCCTGGCCTTGCCGTCGGGGACGGCCAAGGGCAGGGGTGGGCAATGACGGCATCCGAGGAGCCGCCGCCGCCCCGCCCAGGCCTCCCCTCGGCTCCGGCTGCGGAGGCCCAGCCGGGAGCCCCCTCGCTCGGCCCTCCAGCCCCTGCCACGGGGAACCCGGCCCGAGCCCGCGAACGCTGCCTTCAGCAGGATTTTCCACGCGGCGCCGCCGAGCCAAGCCCGCGGCCTTGCCCGGGCGCGGGGCGCGCGGCTCGGGGGTGACACACCGGGCTGGGAGCTTTCGCCCCGGGGGGCCCGGCCCCACAAGGCCTCGGGCCGCGCCCCTGGCGGGCTGCGGGGAGGGGGCTGCGGGGGCGCGCGGAGGCAGCCCGCAGCCAGCACGTCCCACTGAGGGAAACACGGGCTGGGGCACAGCCCCCTCCCCCACACCCGCAGGCGCCTGCCCCTGCCCGGCCTCCGTTTGCCCCGAGGCCGCCGTGGGCCCCCGGGCCTTGAGCGGGGGGCCAGGGCCCCGCCCGCACGCCGCGCCGCGCCGGGCTTTCCCGCCGCCGCCGCCGCCGCCGCCGCGCCCGCCGGCCCCATTCATGCCCGCGCTCGCTCATTCACGCCGAGCCGGTTGCCGGGGCGACGGCCGCGTCTCCCGGGGCGGCGCCGCCGGGGGGGCAGAGCCCTGCAAGCCCCGGGCCCGTGCACGCAGGCGCGTTCGTGCCCCGGGTGCTCACACGCCTGGCCTGTGCACGGGCACCTTTGTGGTGTGCAGGGGTGCCCATGATGCCCTGGGTGTGCCCTGTGCGCGGGCATCTTTGTTGCATGCCCAGGGTGTTCGTGCGTGTGCACGGCCGTGTTTCTTTCATGCGGGCCTGTAGATGCCCTGCGTGCTCGTGCGTGTGCCCTGTGCACAGGCACCTCTGTTGGATCGCCCTGTGTGCTCATGCGTGTGCCCTGTGCACGGGCACCTCTGTTGCATCGCCCTGCATGCTCATTGTGTGTGCCCTGTGCACGGGCACCTCTGTTGCATCGCCCTGGTATGGCCGTGTTTCTTTCATGCGGGCCTGTAGATGCCCTGCATGCTCGTGCGTGTGCCCTGTGCACGGGCACCTCTGTTGCATCGCCCTGCATGCTCATGTGTGTGCCCTGTGCACGGGCACCTCTGTTGCATCGCCCTGGCACGGCCGTGTTTCTTTCATGCGGGCCTGTAGATGCCCTGCGTGCTCGTGCGTGTGCCCTGTGCACAGGCACCTCTGTTGGATCGCCCTGTGTGCTCATGCGTGTGCCCTGTGCACGGGCACCTCTGTTGCATCGCCCTGCATGCTCATTGTGTGTGCCCTGTGCACGGGCACCTCTGTTGCATCGCCCTGGTATGGCCGTGTTTCTTTCATGCGGGCCTGTAGATGCCCTGCATGCTCGTGCGTGTGCCCTGTGCACGGGCACCTCTGTTGCATCGCCCTGCATGCTCATGTGTGTGCCCTGTGCACGGGCACCTCTGTTGCATCGCCCTGGCACGGCCGTGTTTCTTTCATGCGGGCCTGTAGATGCCCTGCGTGCTCGTGCGTGTGCCCTGTGCACAGGCACCTCTGTTGGATCGCCCTGTGTGCTCATGCGTGTGCCCTGTGCACGGGCACCTCTGTTGCATCGCCCTGCATGCTCATGTGTGTGCCCTGTGCACAGGCACCTCTGTTGCATCGCCCTGGTATGGCCGTGTTTCTTTCATGCGGGCCTGTAGATGCCCTGCATGCTCGTGCGTGTGCCCTGTGCACGGGCACCTCTGTTGCATCGCCCTGCATGCTCATGTGTGTGCCCTGTGCACGGGCACCTCTGTTGCATCGCCCTGGCACGGCCGTGTTTCTTTCATGCGGGCCTGTAGATGCCCTGCGTGCTCGTGCGTGTGCCCTGTGCACGGGCACCTTTGTTGCATTGCCCTGGGTGTTCACACGTGTGCCTGTAGGTGCCCTGGGTGTGCAGGCGGGTGTGCCCTGTGCACGGGCACTTTGTTGTGTGGCAGGCATGTGTTCCTGGGGGTCCTGGGGCCGGGGGTCAGGGCAGGCTCGGGAGCATTTCATAGAATCATACAAGGGGGGTGGAAGGGACCTGGGGGGGGGGAGGCACATCTGTTCCGAGCAGGGCCAGCCCCGACTCCATCACCCTAGGCAGGGCTTTGTGGGGCTGGGTTTTAAACACCTCCAAGGATGGAGATGCCACCACCTCTCTGGGTGAAGCTCCAGCTGTGTGAAATGAAGCTTCAGGCTCAGATGCAGGAAGCCAGGGGAGGGGCACGAGGGTCCCGACTCCTCTCTCTGCCTGGGTTAGCTACTGGTCCTGTGGTTGTACCAGCACTGCCCTGCCTGGCAGGGGCTGAAGGAATGGATGTACATCACTACGGCTCGTCCTGGGAGCATCATCCGTCCTACCCATAGGTACCATGTGCAAGCACATGCATGCTTCATGCATGTCTCCAGTATTTGCCAGCGTCTACAGGCACCCACCTGTACTCCGCATGTTTGCAGGCGCCTGCAGGTGTGTGGGTGCTTTGGATGGGCATAGACGCGCCCCTTCTAAGCACCGGGCACAGTGTGCATGGATGCTTCCTAGATGCATGTGTGTTTGCATTTGCTTGGCATGTCACCGGCTCCATGTGTGTCCATGTGTGCAGGGGTGTGTCCTCAGGAGGGTGCTTATGTCTGCAGGAGGGGCAAGGTGCTGTGCCAGCCAGTGCTAGGTGCCACACTGGCTGGGTGGGGCTCTCATCTATTTACCCAGGAGTTTGGCAAGCCAAGGGCGGGCTGCGAGCTGCCCAGCTGGGACCCGGGGGATGTTTGCTCAGAGCCCATGGTGCTGCTCTGCGCTGGGGCCGGAGCCGGAGCCGGAGCCGGAGCCGGGTGGGCAGGCCAGGGGCAGCCTGCCCAGCTGTACCTGGGGCAGGCAACGCTGGTGCCAGCGCCGGTGCGGAGGAGCCCATTCGGACGCACGGCTGCTCTGCGGAGCCCCTCGCCTAGGGCTGCAAGCACCAGCCCAGGCCAACCCTCGGTAGGGCGGTTTCAATGATAGACCAGGCCCAGGGGAGCGGCACTAACTCTTCCTGCTCAGGATCAGCAGCCGGGTTCCCAGGTCACCAAAGCGGCTACTGGAGACGGGAAGTGAACCAGGTGGGAAGCCACGGGGCAGGGGCTGGTGTCCCTGGGGTCAGCTCGGAGGCAGGGGCCATGGAGGTCCCTGCTTACCCAGCTCTAGCTTGTGCAGCAGCTTCAGGGCCCTGGGCACCTCTACCTGGCCATGCACTGGGCAGGATCTGGCCTGTCACTCCCCGTAAAGTGGAGTAAAGGCTTGTGCCCATGTTGGGGGGAGTGTGTGTGTGCATGCACTCATGCGTGCATGGGGAGCGGATGCCTCCGTAGCATGTTGAATCCTGGCAATACAAGCAGGGTATCGTTGCGCCCACCCCCAAAATGCAGCTGCCTCTGGGGTGGGACGCAGCGGTTGCTGCACAGCTGCCGAGCAACACCGTGCCAGTGCGGAGCAGGATTTGGATTTGGCTGAGACGCTTGGATTTGGCCCAGGCGACAGCGGCTCCTGCCAGCACTGCAGATTAACACCTGCTCCTGCCGCCCTTCCTGAATGAACCGCCTGCCTGCATGTATGCACATGCATGTGTGTGCATGTGTTCCCGTGCAGGTATGCGAGCACGCGTGCAGACGTGGCATGGCATTTGCACACGCCTGTGTGCTTGTGTGTTCGCGTGTGCTCCAGGCTGGGGTGCGCGGGCCTGCGCCAGCGTTCACACACGCTCGCCAGCGTGTGTGTGCCTGCATGTGCACACATGTGCCGAGGGGCTGCCCTCACATGTACCAGCGTGCGCATCCTCTCCCCTGAGGCCCCTTGGTGCGGCGGCTCCTGCATCTCCACATTGTTTGTGCGTGACTCACGGCGCGCAGAGGAAGTGGTGACTCAGTGCTGGCTCCCGGCCTCCCCCCCACCCTCTGCACACCAGCCCTTCTGCACCATTACTCAGCCACGTGGAGGCTCGGGCTCCTTGCACCGGGGAGGGGGCTGGACACCCCCAGGGGGGATGGGGCTGCCTTTGCAAAGGGCACCGTGCTGGGCCAAGGAGCCCTAGTGCCCAGAGCTGGCTCGCAGGGGTGCACGGGCAGTGATGGCGGGGTGCATCCCTCCCCTGTCCCCCTGGGGACACGGGCCATCTCCCAGGGACCGGCTGGGAGGCAGTGAGGGGCACAGTGCCCAGGCCCTGCTGGCAGAGATGGGGCTGGCACGTGGGGTGCCACCCCGCCTCTCCTCTCGTGCTCCTCCCGCCCGCCGCCCGAGTGCTGAGTCAGGAGCACGTGAGCGTGGAGCCCCTCGTGGCGGGTGCACTGCAGCCCAGAGAGCGCACGGCATGAGTCACGGCCGCGCAGGGCACCGAGGTCAACCTCCTGCTCCCTGCGCCGGGGGAGGATCCTGGCAGCGCTGGCTTCCTGGAAGCTCTCTGAGCCACGAGGACACGGCCAGAGCTGCAGGGCATCGTGCCCTCTGCCCAGCCCCAAGCACCCTGGGCGGTGGGTGGGTGGCAGGCCGGACCCCTGCCCCCTGCCTTCGGCCAGGCTTTGCCAGGGGGGTGCCTGCTGGGTGGTGGGAGACGCCGTCTGTCTCCCGGCGGTGAAGAGCGACGCAGAGGGAACGCGGAACAGGATGTCGCACGCACGCCGGGACAAACCCCGTCCCTCTGCCAAGGCAGCTCACAATCGCAGCAGTGTTTCAGGGCAAGGCGCGTCCTCCGGGGTGGGGGAGGAGACGGGGAGGGGACGCCTGGGTCCTATCCCCAGCTCTGACTCGCTTTGGAAATCCTCCCTCCCTCGCCTGCCTCAGTTTCCCCACGTGTCAGCTGGAGGGGACTGGCTTAAGCTTTCTGCAAATGCTCACACTGCTTCTCAGGAAGATTATGGGGGGAAAAAAATCCCTCCGCCCACCATGGGTTTGCTGCTGCCTCTGGGGTGTGACCCGGCAGCTGCTCCTGCAGCCATCGCTGCACCTGTCCTGGGCTGGGAGCCAGGAGCCCTGCACAGCGGCGGAGGGCAGTGAGTGCGGAAAGACGCGGCCTCAGGTCCCACCTCCCAGGGGAGCATGCAGGGAGGCTGTACCCAGCATTGGGATGTCTCAGGGCTCCAAGGAAACCCCTCCGCTCCCTCACTTCAGGACGTCACCCCAGCCCTGCGGATCCCGCACCGGAAGCTGGACGGGTGCTCGGCCCCGGCTGACGCAGGGCCCAGGCTGTGAACACGCGCAGCCGTCACTTCCCCGAAGCACCAGTGAGCAGCAGCTGCTGCCGGCTCCCGCGCCAGCCGGGAAGGCGCTGGGGAGGCCGTTCTGACTCAGAGGGTGGCCGCGAAGCCCCCCCTCTCGCTGGCCCGCGCTGCAGCGAGGTTCCCAGGCCCCGCGCGCGAGAATCACTTTCAGGATGACTGGGCCTCTCTCTTCCTGCTGATCTTTCTCTTTTGGCCCACAAGACTTGCTCTGGCTCTGTCCTCCCTGTTGCCATGCTCCCCTTGCCCTGGCCTGGGTGGTCCATGGGGCTGGGGGAGCGGTGCCTGAGGTCCCCTTGGCCCACGGCGCAGGAGGCCTTTGCTTGCAGGTTTTGCTTCTCCTTCCACTCCTGGTCCTGGCTGCAAGCCCCCAGCTGAGACTGGGATGCACCGTGGGCTTGCACCCCCTGCCACTCAGGGCTTGCAGGCCAGGAAGGCTTGTTAACCCCTGGGGTGGGTACTGTGGCCCAGGCAGATTGAGGGACTCAGACAAGGTCCCATGGGGAATCAGTGGCAGAGCTAGGAGTCAAGCCCCATCCCCCGTGCCATGCCTGGGCATCAAACCCACCAGACCCATGTCCCGCAGCAGGGAGCAGCGTGGTCTGGCAGGGCAGGCCCAATCCTGGCCTCTGGAGAACTAGGGTCCTTCCCCAACTCTGCCACTGGCTCGCCCCGTGACCCTGGGCAAGTCACCTCCTCTAGGCCAGCTGCCGGGAGTTCCCCTGGGCACAGTGTTTCCCAGCAGCTCCAGCAAGTTCCCAGTCCCCACCCTCATCCAGCCCCAGCTGGGGGGAGCCGCAGGGGCTGGGGGTCCTGCAGAGGCAGGCAGGGTGAATCACCGCCGGGCTGGGGGGGCTGGGGATGAATCATCTGCCCAATAAACAAATATTTGATCTCCAGTTAAGCCTCCTCTCCACACCCGCCCCCCAGCTGCCAGACTCCCTCCCCATGTGTGCGTGTCACCATGCTGCCACGCGTGGCTCTGCACACATGCAAGCACTGGCATGGGCCCACGTGTTCACGGGGATGCACAGGCGTGCTGGTCATGTAGGGGGATACGTGTGTGCACGCCCCTGTGTGCCAATGTCCCTGGCCCTGGCCTGGCCCACAGAGCCACGTGGGCTCTCCTGATAGAGCCAAGGGACCTTGGCATTTTTCAGCCAAGGGAGCTGGTGTTTGAGCCCCGGGCTCAAGACGGGAAAGGCACCGGTGCTCGCAGGGTAGCAGGTTGCTGACTCTCAGGCTGGGTCCTCCTTGCTCCGCACATACAGCACCAAACAACACACGTGTCACACACGTGCATGCCACTGCTGCAGTGTGCCAGAGCTGCCAGCCTGGACCCCGTGCTGTGACCCTGGCTCCCCTGGCTCCACCACGGTAGGGACATGTGAGCCCACAGTGTTTTCTTCTGAGCCGAGATGCAGCGAGCTTGACTCATCCCGGGCCCTGCTGCAGCGCAAGCGAGAGGAGGAACATACTGTGTGTGCGTGGAGCCCGGGCTAGCATGGACGGAGGGCTGCAGATCAGACCCAGGGTATCCATCGAGCTGGCAGGAGCCCAGGCTGCCTCCAGGGGCTGGATCAGGGCCAATACCCTAAAGCCCCCTGCCCTGTTCCCCACCCATCCTGACCCTGCCAATCCCCTTGCTTTGAGGCCAGGTCAGTGACAGCGCTGGGGCACTCGTGAGGCATTCCTCATCCCTGCTTAAGGATGAGATGGGGGAGGGCTCCTGTCATGTGAGGGTGATTAAATACTTCCTGCTGTAACAAGAACAGAGATGTTGAAACACCAGAAGACAGCGGGTTTGTCAACATCCAAGAGTTGTACAAGAGCTGGCCAAGGCCACGCAGGAGCCGAGCCCTGTCACTGCTAATGGGGCCATCCTAGTAAAATTAGTAAGAGGTAAGCCCCAAATAAGAACAGCTGGCAGCTAATTAGATAATGGCCTGCTGGAGCCCTGCAGGGTGGAAGGAGGAGCCAGGAGCTATATAAGCCCTGCACCTGGGGTAGAGGGCAGTCTGACTTGGGTGCAGCTGGGATAAGGGGTTTGGTGCTGTTGTGAGCACAGCACGGGGGGGGGGGGGGCTGGAGATTGACCCTGGCTGAGCAGCTCCTTGTGTATGAAGCAGAACCAGGGCCTGGAGAGGGAACTGTGAGTAGCTCCAGGAGGGCTGGAGCTGGTGGGGGCTGTTAGAAAAGCTCTCTCCATTGCAGCTGGGCCATCACCCCCTGGTTTCGCTGCAGGCCCAGACTGACTGTGCTCCCAGGCAGGCCGCTGGCTCCCGCTGCTCTCCCTAGACCTGGCTTCCGTCTGCAGGTGACTCCTCAGCTGCTCCAGCTCCTGCAGCAGGTCCTCTGCTGCCTCAGCCAGGCTTTGTCCCAGGTGGTGGGAGTTGGGGGGCACTGGTGTAAAGGAAACCTGGCCAGAGAGATGGATGTGGGCAAGGCTGGTAGGAGGAGACCTGAGTTTGGGATTCCTACCTGGAGGAGGTTCCCTTTATGGGAGCATTTGCCCTGAGACATCTGTGTGTGTGTGTGTGTGTGCGTGTGATGGCATGTGTGTGCATGATGGAGCATGGGCATGGCCAGCTGTGCTCCCAGCCCAAAGTGTCAGACGCACTTTGTGGCGATGCAGGACAGGAAAGGGTTTCTGATGTGCCTGGTGCTGTGGTCTGGCCCAGGTTCCAGGAGTGGGGTGCGTGTGCGCTAAGCAGCATGTGACCAGTTGCCAGTGACTAAGTGTGTTTGTGAGGTTTGCAAAGTGCCTGAGGCCACAAGCAGGGCTGCTGGGACTCCCTAGCCCCACATGCCCCAATGCTGCCTCTTCCAGGCTCCCGCCCTTGCTGGAACCAGGCAGCAAGGAAGCAGTGGGGAAATCTGCCTACAAACCCTTACCGGGCTCAGCTCATGCCACATCCCAGAGGTGCCATCCCCAGGGTGTGTGGCCAGCACGTGCTGTATGGAGGCAGAAGATGTGCCCTGCTCCCCTCAGGCTCTTCTGGGACAAGGCTGGGGAGGGGGAGATGGTGGGGGACGGTACGGGGTCCCAGATGGCAGAGGGTGTGCATTTGCCTGCCTGCAGCTGGAGGCAGAACTGGGGCCTTGCTCTAGCCCTTCCACCTGGCATTTCCTCTCTGTGAGCTGGATTTGGTCTGGACCAGCACGGACTAAGTCAAACAGGCTGGGGGGCAGTGCAACACCCACACACCGTGCCTCTCCAGCTTGTAGTATCCCGCCTGTACTGCGGCATTGACACGGTACGAGGCAGCCCCTGCCCTGGCCGGCTCGGCAACCGTGGGGTGTGGGGGGGAACTGAGGCACAGAGCTGAGGGGGAGCAACATGCCCCCAGCAGGACAGTGGCAGTCTGAAATGGAGCCCAGGTGTCCTGATTGCCAGGCTCGTGCCCTGCACCCAGTTCTGCCCTTCTGAAGCCCCCTAGGCTGGACCTGGATTCCCTGCACCCAGCTCCACCCTGGGAGGACCTGTCGAGCCACAGGCACCTGGGCCGGTTGGTCGGGGATGCTGGGGCTGCGCTGACTCATCGAGCAGCTGTCATCTCTCAGGGTTGTTTCCTGGGGGGGGACTTTAAATAGCAAGCGTTGCTATGGCAAGAGGATGACATCATGCAGTGAGCACCAAGCTAACCTGTGCCCCCCACCTCCCCAACCACCTCTGCTTGGCACCTCCCAGCTGACGGGTGCCCTTCCCCCTCCGGCCTGGCTTGTTGAGCTAAAGGAGCAGCTCCATTTGGCAAGGGCAGTAGTAGTAGGCTGTTATCCTCCATGGGGCAGCGCATCCTGTAGTGCCCCTGTCACCTGCTGTCAGGGGCTCGTCCCATGCTGAGGTGGGAAGCTCCTCTGATGCTGAAGTGTGGTTGCTATAGTGCAAATTGTTTGGGGTGAGTCATGGGGAGGAAAAGGCCTGTTGGGTGCTGCCTGTGTCTGCTGCGGGGAGGAGAGCTCCAGCTGTGCCAGAGCCATTGGAGGGGAGCTGATTACAGCTGTGCAGCAAGGGGGTGGGGGGGGAAGGCCTAATGGCAATCCAGCTGTGCAGGCGGGTGGGCTGCGGGGCAGACCTTGCCCAAAAGGGAAGGCAGGGTGATCATCCAGCTGTGCCGGGGAGTTTTTCCAGCTGTGAGGCAGGGTGCATGCCAGTTGTACCCAGCTACTAGGGGCTAGATTTTGCAGCCAGGTGCTGGGAGGTCAGCAGAGCCCCCCGGTGCCACGGCCGTGTGTGGGCTGCACCACTTCTGCCAGCCCTGCAGAGCTGATCCTGGTTACCTCTACGAGGGACCCTGCAAGGCAGCAGCTCAGGGCAGCATTGGAGGAAAGGGCAAGAGCCTGCAGTGACTCAAGGGCCACAGGGAACTGCCTGGGGGTGGAGGTTGGACCCACCTGCTGTGGCTGAAGGAGACTCCCCATCGCCACTACAGGGCTCAGGACACACAGCCTGAAGTTCTGATCCCAGCCAGTAGAGGGCAGTGGTACAGTATACAAAAAGCTTGCAATCTGGGGCGGAGACCAGGCTGGGTCTATCTGTCTATGCTGTGTGCTGACACGGACCCCTCCCAGCCAGCAGGGATGTCTCTGCCACCCTTCCCTTTCTCCTTGCTGCTGGTCCTGCTGCTGGGGAGCTCCTGGGCTTGCCTGGCACGTAGGGGATGAGTCAGTGGCACAGCCTGGAAGGGAACCCAGGCGTCCTGACTCAGCCCATGTGGGCAGACCACTAGATAGCACTTCCTTCCAGCGAAAGAACCCGGGAGTCCTGGGTGCCCGGTCTCCTGCCTGCGCTGGTACGCCCCGCTCCATCCCAGAGCACGGCATGAAACCCAGGTGTCCAGGCTCCTCGCCCCGTGAGCAGACCTGAGGCAGCACCTGCCTCCAGAGGGAGAACCCAGGGGGTCCTGGGCTCCTAGTCTCCTGCTCTAACCACTCAGTACCACTCTCTCCTCGTGCTGGAGATGGAGCCCAGGCGTCCTGACTTCCTCCCCAACCCCCAAGGCAGCAGAACTGCAGAGGAGGAAGAGGAACACCTGCCTGCTGTGAGTCAGGGACCAGCTTCCTGCCTGCTTGGAGGAATCCCCCGCGTCCGCTCCCAGGCCCCCGCACTCGGGCTTTGGGGCGGGGGCAGCTCCTGGGGCAGGAAGCCCACTTCCCACCACCCCCCGCCCCAACCATATCCTGCTCCATTGCACCAGCCCTGGGCTGGGACGGAGGTCACAGGAACCAGCGATGGCAGCTTCCGCAGGGCCCCTGCGAGGCTGGCGAGATGCGATTGCCCGCAAGCAAACAGGGTGTCTGGGTATTGGTGCCTCTTGCATCCCCCTGGGCAGCAGGGGGGCCATTTCCGGGCTGTCCACACATGCCTCTTGCACTTGTCCTGGGAAGTGGAGGGGCCGCAGGAGCTTACCAGCCTGTCCACACATGGTAGGGAGGTGCCACCCTGCATTTGATGCCCCCATGAGCTGCCCTCCATCCTGCGCATGCTGCAGGAGCCAGCTGGAAACCTGCATGTGTGTCCTGTGCCCCCTGCCCAGACATGGGTGCTGGGCCTGCTCCCCAGGAGATGCCCCTTTGCAGTGCCTGTGCTGGGCCCAGAGGCAGGATTGCTCCCAGGCTAGCTCTGCCAGAGCTGCAGCTGGCTGCACAGCTGCAGCAGTACCTTGCGTGTGTGTGTGTGGGGGGGGCACTGGCTGGCACTGGCAGTGTTGGGGGGGTGGGGGTGAGCTGTGCTTGATGCCTGCAGCAGCAGCTGGGGAGGGACCAGGGGCGGTAGGGAAAGCTGGAGCAAGTCTGCAGGGGCCTGGAGGAAAAGCAGCTGGTGTGTGCTGGGGGGGGCAGCAGGATGTGGGATGTGCTGGGTCCCTCTGGCTCCAGGAGACAGAGCCTGGCTAGTCTCACCAGGATGCTCCACCCTTCAGGGGGGAGAAGGGGGTGGGTCTTGGGGTTTGCAGGGAGGGGGGCAGGACAGTTTTAACCTCTGAATTTCCAGGGGAGAGAGAGACCTTCTCAGAGCTGCCTCCTGGGCCCCCTTGGGACCCTTGGTCAGGGTGTCTGGGACTGTGGCCACCCCCGCCGCCCCACAGGACAGACCCCCGCTGTCCCAGCCGCAGGCAGGGGAGGTGCTGGCTGGGGTAGAGGGAAGCGCTGAACAGCCGGGAGAGGTGCAGCGGGGAGGCAGGTACAGCCAGGCAGGGCTGGGAGGGTGCACATGTGCAGGCAGGACTGGGAGGGCACACGTGTGCAAATGCAAAGTGAATTGGTGTGTGCAGGCAGGACTGTCACAGTGGAGGCCCGTGTGAGTCAGTGTGGGTCTCGGGGCATGCCAGTGCATGTGTCCATGTCAGTGCGAGTGTGCCCGCACAGATTTCTCCCCGTCTCTGTCATGGGGTGTGCATCAGGGCTTGGGGTGTGGGCACAGCTCACAGTGAGCGCTAAGCCGGTCACAGGGTGTGTGTGTGTTTTTGTGTCAGCGTCCCATGGTGTGTGAAGGCATGAGTGTTTTGCAGGGTGTGGACATGCATGTGCTGGTGAGCAGTCTGGGGTGCATGAGTGTCTCAGTGTGTGTACGGATGTGCACCGTGTCAGGGCATATGAATGTTGGGGGCTGCAGCGGTGAGTGTCTGGTGGGGTATGAATATCCCGGGATATATGTGCCTCTGGCTGTGTGAGTATCTTGAGGTGTGGGTGTGCGACTACAGGGTGTGCTTCTCTTGAAGCGGGGGTGCATAAGTCTGCCACGCCGGGTGACTCTCAGGGTGTGTGCGCGCACATGAGTCTTCCACGCTGGGTGACTCGACTGGGGCGGTGTGACTTGCAGGGGCAGGCAAGCGTTCCCTGTGCCCATGCCGCTGTGAGTGTGCATGCACTCGCCCCAGGCAAACCTGTGCCCCACCCCCACCGCACGTCCTTCCTGTGCCCCGGGGCCTTGTGAGCTTCTTGCCGGGATTGGTGCCATTGACGGCTTTGCTCCCAGAGCTTGGGGGGCATGCATGCCATGACGCCCTGCCCAAGGACTGCCACGTGCCGGTTGGTAGCAGCAGCAGAAGGGGGTGGCCACTGCTCTCCACACCCTGCCTGGCTGTGGTTGCGAGATCTGGCTTGCAGGAAGCCCAGGCAGGGTGGTTCCCCCTTTGGCAAACGCCTGGGCCTGGCCTCACCTCCTCTGCCTGGCAGATGCCCCCGCCCACCTCCACACGGACCCGGCCTGGGGGGAAGGATGTCAGCCTGCACCCTCTGCAGGGTCCCGGCTGGCACCGAGCACTTGGGGCACATGTAGCCCCAGACCCCGGTCACCAGCCAGACTCCTCCTCTTCCTCCCCTCCTGCCTGGGGAGCGCTCTTTTTCTGCGGTTCCATTGATAAATCTGAGCTGTCTCCATGGAGACCCCTTTTTCCTTGGCAACCGGAGGGGAAGGAGAGGAGGAATAAGCTGTCTCGGGAACAACAGGTGGGGAGATGAAGCGGCTCGGGCTGGGGAAGTGGATCAAGGACCTGGAAGAGTGAACTGGGGCCAAGCAGCCCTGGGCAGAGAGGAGAGTCCGGGGAAGGGGTAAGGCTGGAGGGAGGCAGGGGGTGCATCTGTGTGTATGTGTATGTGCACAGGTGAGTGGGCACGGAGGTGTGCAGAAGTGCATGCACACGTGACTGAATGTGCAAGGTGGGGGGCAGAGAGGGGGTGGCTTTGCATGCACGCATTCAGGGGAACCTGTGCACATGCCCCATTGCACAGGTGGTATCGAGATGGGTGCAGGTGCCCGCGAGGGCTGGGAGCAGCTGTGGCACCCAAGGGAGGCTCGTGGGACAAGGTAGGTCTAGACGCAGACTGCTCTGAGCCTCAGGGGTTCCCAGCTGGGGTTGTGCACAGGCCCCATCTCCAGAGAGGGGCCCACTTGGCTCCCAGGAGGGGCTGGGCAGGGCAGGGCAGCTGGGGTGGCAGTGGGGACAGGGGCTGACTTTCATGGATGCATTTTCATTACAGGTGTCTCGGTTGCTCGGTTTCTTCTGGGACCGGTTGCAGGGACAGCCAGGAAGACAGCCTGTGGGGGTGGGGGAAGGGGTGGATGTGTGTGCAAGGGTGAGTGTGCATTTGTGCATGCGCCTATTGGCATGCAAGAGCACGGGCTGGGTGGGGAAGGTGTAGGGCACAGGTGACAAGCTGGTGTTCCAGTCCTAGGCCTGCAAGTACCTGGGCAGATGTACGCACGTGATTGTGCGTGTGCACACACACATGCGTGCGCCTGCCTCTCCAGCGCTCTCACCCCGGATCACCCCTTCTGTTGCTACGCGGCGAGGGCAGAGCGAGGCGGCCGCAGCCGGCTTGCTGCGGGAGGGTGCGTGCATGTGTGCGTGTGCATGCGCGCTGGGCGAGCTGCTGACACCCGCGAGTTCCCCTGCTGACGTCCTGTTCTCTCTGGAGCGGAACGGCTCCTCCACCGGCGCTGGGCTCCAAAGGCAAAAACAAGCCGGCCCACGCAGAGCCCAGGGGAGCGGGTCACGCTGGCAGCCGGGCTCCCGTGGGGCAGAGCAGAGCAGACTGCAGAGAGAGAGAGAGAGAGAGAGAGAGAGAGAGAGAGAGAGAGAGAGAGAGAGAGAGAGTGTGTGTGTGTGTGTGTGTGTGTGTGTGTGTGTGTGTGGGGAGGGGTGTTCAGCAGCCTACAGGTAAAATTGGGGGGAGGGGGGACTTTGCAGCACCCTCGTCTCATGGGGACAGCAAACCCCTCCACCCACAATAGATAGGACTAAGGCTGATGGTGCGTGCATGTGGCTGTCATGGCCCTGCCTGATGCATGGGGGTGGGGAGGGGTCCTTGAGGGTTTGTACGTGAGCTGAGGGGGCTGGGCCCGGGCCAGGCCCTGCATCCCCATGGGTGCTGTGCTGCTCGTCCAGGTGGGCTCTGCAGAAGTGGGGCCAGGAGGGAAGGGGCTGCACGGAGCTGGTGGGGGTGACCCCCTGTGCAAGGAGGTACCAGAGCCTGGGATCCCTCTTGGCCTACACAAGAGCAGAGCTGGGGTAGCAGCAGGAGTGTTGATGCCAGCCCTGCCCCGCTGTAACCGCTGGACACCACGTCCCTCCCAGAGCTGGGAAGAGAACCCAGGCGTCCTGGTGCTCCTGCTCCCCCCAGGGCTGGTTCCTACCTCCTGGCAAAGCCAGGACTAGATGTCCCCCGACCCCAAGTCCTGGTGCTGGTCAGAGAGCTGCAGGGCTCAGCACTTCCCCTCTGCAGCCTAAGCCAAGAGCCCAGGGCTGGATTCCCACCCCCAATCTCCTCCCAATGCCTCGTGGCTGGGTGGGGCAGGGAGCCACTGCACTGTAATTACAGCCCCTCCTGCTGCAGAGGCCCCAGCGCCAGCCCTGCTGCAAGCTGCCAGGATGGGGGCAGGGAGGGCTCCCCAACCCCACACAGGCCTGGGTAGGGGACCCAGGACCCCGCCGGTTACTTCCCCCGCCTCTCCCCCCCCCCATGCATGTCTAACCATTAGCCAGCACCCTTCAGAGCCTGGGGTCCTGCATGTGCACACACGTGTGCGCATGCATGAGTCTCGCCACCCTGCTTTACTTGCTCACCTTGCACCCAGGGCTGAGAATCCTGGAATTCTACATGCGTGTGTGTGTGCACATGCGTGTTGGTGCTCTGGCCTAGCCACCTGCCTGCTGCCCTTCTACCCTGGGTGTGCTCCAACCCCCACCCCCATTTGCACAGTCCAGAACCCACGAGTCCTGCTGCCCCCCCTTCCACCCCTGCCCCCACATCTGCAGTTGGGATGTGCTCTCCCCTGTCCGCTGCCTGCCTCCCTCCCGGCAGCGAGGATCACGCTGGCGCACTGGAGCCCAGCCACCTTTGTCAGGAGCTGGACCTGTTTTTATGAATGATGATGAGTGATTCACGTGGGGGGGCTCCTGCCTCCTGTCTGCTGCAGGCTGCTCCCATTAACCCTCCTGCTGCCAGTGCCTGGTCCCTCCGCAGACATATGCACGTTGTTTGGAGAGGACGGGGTGCTGCTCAGCGGGTATTAGCTGCTAAGGATAGTTGTGGGGGTGCCGTGGGGAGGTAGCTGGGGCCTGATTTGGGAGAGGATGGGGGTGCTAATCTCTATGGGGACACCCCCTGCCACCTCCTGGGCCAGTCTGGCAGCTCGGAGCAGCTCCTTTTGGCCCAAGCTGGAGCAGCCATGCAGGATGAATGAGGCTGCATAGGGCACCCTGGGACTGGGGGAGACAGAGCAGCCTCTGGACTGATCTACAGCTGCACAATCGGGAGGAGCTGTCAGCTCCTGCCTTTGCGCCCACACTGCCCCCAGCACCCACTGGGCTGGCTCTCACCCATGAGCTCCAGGAGGCTTGCATGCATGACTAGACCCAAGCACAGGTATGCACATGCACCCAGGTGTCTGCACACAGTTGCATGTGCACACGGTTGCACCCGCCGGCCTCCTTCCCAAAGGGCCAAAGCCGGCCCAGCTGCAAGTAGCCGAGTGCTGTGGCTGCATGGAGCCCAGCCCTGACTTCCCCTGGCCTTTCTCTGTGGCAGTCGGTAACTATCCCCCAGCTGGCTGTCTGCTAGGCTGGATCCAAACTGAGGGCCCTTGGGGCAGGGGTCCTGGCAGGAGAGGGGAGGACTTGGCACATCCCAGCAGGAGAGGGTGCATAGCAAGCGCCCCAACCTTGAGCCCCCTCCACCGGACCGGATGGGAGACAGCCGGTTGCTGTCCATGAGGCTGGGGCTGACAGGAAGGACAGATTTACCCTGTTTTTTAACCATGGGGGATCACTCTGAAGCATCATCTCTGTGGACACCCCCCTCTTGCTGCTTGGAGCCTGGGGGTGTGTGCATCTGTGTGTGTGTACATGTGTGTGCAGCAAGAAGCCAAGGCTTTGAGTGATGCACGGGTGCGCCCTGCTGGCCAGGCCACGGCAGTGTAGGTGACCCAGAGCCGGGATTAGTGACCAGACCAGCCTTGCATCTCTGGGTCTGGAGGGATGGATGGAGGGGAAAAGCAAATGGACAGAGGCTAAGCGAGACTGTGGAGGGAGCTGTCGCAGAGCTAGCGCCCTTCACCACCCAAGGCAAGGAGAGGAACCCGGCATCTTGACTGAACCTGCTGCTGTAACCACCAGACCAGGCTCCTCTACCGCCAGGAGTCGTGGGTGGGGGGGAACCACCTTCTCATGGTTCTCAGCCCAGCGCTTGAACCAGTGCCAGGGCTGGAAATTGCACCGGGGAGCAATGCTGCCAGCTGCTGCTGTGACCACTGCCCTCTGCTACCACCCCCCAGCAGACTGTACTGCAAGCCAGTAGCTCCAGCTGCTGCTCACCCCAGTGGTGTCCTGGAGGTCTGGGCTCCAGCTGGGGCTTTGTGGCAGGCCGTGTGGGTTGCAGAGGCGGGGTGCAGCGAGTGGGGGCTCGGGCAGGCGACGGGGCTCGTAGCGCTGTGAGGGCCAGGTCAGGGGAGTGTGGGCAGCAGAAGCAGATGGAGGCCCCCGTGCACTGGAGCTGTGCTGGCTGGTGGTGATCACAGCCGCTCCTCTGGACACCGCAGCCCTAGCTGCTGGCACCACGGCGGTCTGCCCACTGAGCTCGCACAGAGAGGGATTATTCTGCCTTTGAGTGTACGAGGGAGCAGTCCAGACCCTGTAGGATTCTCCTGGGACCCAGGAGTTAGGGAAGGGGCTAGAGCTGGGGGAAGTTGCTCATTCTCGGGGCTCAGGAGGGAGATGTCACTTCCCTGGGCAGCCCCTGACGGGGACACGGTGCACACAGAAATGCATCAGCACATTCTTCTACGCGCCCCTAGTATGCTGCACACGAGTGTGGTTATTCCTACCCATGCACCTGTGTCCACCAAGCCAGGTGTGTGCACACATCCCCTGCAAACATAACACACCCAGACCCCTGCACATGCCCTCAGACACACATCTCCCCATGCGTGATCTGATCCATGCTGCACAGACCTATGTGCAGCACACGCAGCTCAAACACCTGTACACCACTCACACCCCTCCCCCACATGCCCACAAGCATCTTGTTGCACACTCGCACCAGCCAGGCAAACAGCCATTCCCCCCCCCCCACAAAGGGTGCACACACAGGGACGACAGCCCCAAGAGACAGCCTGGGCTCTGCAAGCCCCTTGGCTAGGCGCTATTTCTGCTGGCGTGAGGGCTCCCAGTTCCTCTGAAGTGCTCCCCTCCTCCCCCCCGGTAGCGGGGGCAGTGGGGGGTTGCTGCTTGCTGAAGCAGTGGGCGTCAGCGCAGAAACCGCCGCACCAGCTTCCCGGAGCACTAGTTATTTTTTTTTTCCAAAACACTGCACAGGAGAGGAAGGAGGGGGTGGGGAGGGCAGCAGCAGGGCCCAGCTGTGGGTCACCTCCTTGTCCCCTGCTTTGCTCCACAACAAATGCACATAGGGAGGGGCTGAGCCCGACCTCCACCAGGCATCTGGGCTGAGCTCAGTGGGCCCCAGCAACTCGCTACGCACCGTCTGCTCAGAGTGGAGACTCAGGCCTAGTGTCAGAGCCATGTCCTGGTCTGCAAGGTGCTTTGTACAAAGCAGGAGACAGGCTCTGCCTGCAGCAGCCATCGCTCTGGGCCTTAATCCAGCTGCTGCATCCCCCTGCAGCTGTTCAGCCCCCCTGGGGGCATCCCATGCAGCAAAGCCATTCAAAGGTGTGGTTCCCAACAGGCCACCCTCCTTCGCAGCCACCCTCAACTCCTACAGGGCATTTCACAGGTCGTTAACCTCCGAGATGCCCTGCCTGGGGCTTCTTGGACTTGCCCCGCTCCCCTGTGATATTAGTGCTGCTGCTCTCTGGGGGTGGCGAGTCCATTTGTGCTGGCTCTGGGAGGTCTGGGGGCTCAATGGCTCAGCCCGTGCCCTAACTGCAGCTTCCCGCTCCTGGGGTACATCCTAGATCACCGAGCTGCCACCAGCGATTTGCACCCGAGACGCTTGCTGCATCGTGGTGGTGAAGGGGAGACACCGATCACGCTGCCTTCTGTTTTCACCCTGCAACTCCAGCTCTCTGCAGAGCTGCCCACAGCCCTGGGCCTGCTCTTCTGCTCTTTCCCCTCCACAGCATCAGACCATCCTTCGCAGACAGCTTGAACTGCCAGAAAGGCACTGCGTTTCCCAGGTGAACACTTGGGTGCCAAGCTCTGGACAAGGACACATCCCATCTCTCAGGAAGTACTGCAGGGACCAGTTGACACATCCTGCATTGGAAAATATGCGATAGTAGCCACTCCTCAACCTCCCCTGGTGTTCAGGAATCACTCTGAGCCCCAGGTACTTGGAGGGAAGCCTTCTTATTCAGTGAGCAGAACAGGCCAGGGTCTTTTACACCATTCCTGCCACTTAAAGGTACAATTCCTAACATTACAGCAGCCCCTGTGTTGGGGGAACAACTTGATCTTGCAGTAACCAGAGGATGTCCCTCTAGGGACCTAGACAAAGGGGATGTGGGGAGCACATGTGCGCTTGAATTTCAGGAAACTGGTTTCATTCCCAGGGGCTTCGGTTTGGAGGGGAAGAGGGGCCTGTTACTTTTAAGAGAAACTACAGCAGGAATATCCACAGGCAGCTGCACAAGGGCAGCCAGGGGGCTAAAGGGCTGTGGGTGCCAACTGTGGGGCAAGTAGGGTAGCAATAGGACAGCAGGACGGAGCCCCTAGTAGGCAGGAGGGGAACAAGTGAAGCTCAGGCAGAGAAACAGCATCAGGCTGCTGATGCTTAGAGAGGACCCACCTGTACCAGGTCAGGGGAGCACCTGGTGGAAGAGCCCAGGGGATAAATCCCAGGGGCTCAGGGAGGGCCAGCGAGTGGGGTTTTGTAGCCATATGGTGACTTAGAGGGAGTCTTGAGTGTTTTCCTGAAAGCAGTTAGCTTGTGTGGTCTGACCAGTTTTACCAGAGGACTGAGCTGTGGCTGTAGGGGTGCTAAGGAGCCCATGCAGGAGTGCCTGGGGGGCATGTCAGGGTTTGAGCCCTGCTGGGGCTAGGGGCCCAAGATGGAGGGAGACAAGGGCAGGCTGCAACCGAGATGGCCAGACCCAGTACCCTGAGACAGAGGGGCTGAGAAGCTGGGCTAGAGCCAGGCGAGAAGCTGCAGTCAGAGTAACCAGGGGGCTATGGCCAAAGCGGCTGAAGCCTGTACACAAAGGTGGATGATAAGTCACACCTGTGAGGGGGACTGGAGACCATGATTAGAGCCCTTAAGGCTTAATTAGGGTCACTAGGGTGATGAGCTGTGACCAGAGGCTGAGTAGTGCCAGCAGGGCAGGAGCTGTCCCCACAGCTGCAGGGTGCACGAGCTGCCTGCAGGGGATGGGAGAGGCTCTGTTAGCCGATGGAGGGCTTGGAGACCAAGACCTTGGTTGAGTCTATAGCCTTGCCTGCCCTCAAGTCTATCAGGCCCCAGGGAGATGACTCCAGGGCTCAGGGACAGCTCCTAATCAAGAGACAAAGAGCACTGAGACATGGCAGGAAAGATAGGGGGGAGGTATATGGACCCTCTGGAGCCAGGGCCACCCTTTGGCCTGTTGCAGGGACTCCCAGTGGCATCTCCGAGGCTCTCGGGTGCAAGCGGGGCCCTGGCTATTTCTCTCTCTCCCCAGAAATTTGGTGTTCAGCCCCGGGTGCCCTCAAGACCAAGGGCAATGCTGGCATTCGCCCACCAGGTGGCACTTGCTGGCTGCCATTGCCTCTCTGGGAGACCCACCCTGCCTGCCACGCACAGCCCCTGCTTGGGCCCTGGGGTGCTGGGCTCAGCACTGCCTGGGTGCTGGGGATGGATCCGTGCTGTGGCCCTGCTCTGGCCAGGCCCAGAGTCAGCTGGACTAGGCTTGTGTGCAAGGAGTGAGGCAGGTTTCAGCAGGGTCCTGCTGCATTGCCTACAGACTCAGAAGTGTTGGGGGCTGAAGCCGGGGATGCGAGCGAGGGCTCTCCTGGTTGTTTGCAGGTCTGTGGAGAGCGGCAGTGGTTAATTGCCTGAAGTGCTGGGTTACAGCTGGTTTGACAGTTCACGGAGGCTGGTTTTACATGTCTCGACCCTGGCAGCCCCTCATTCACACTCCCGGCTTTGCAGAGGCCATGTCTGGAGGGAGCACTACTCTGCTCCCATCCATCCTGCAGAGCCAAGGTGAAGGTGCCAGTGTGGTCTCATCTTACTGGGAGGCACTAACCTGCTCCATGCCCAGGTCCTGATGACCCCCCTACCCCTTCCTTCACTGTGTCACCTGGTTATTGCAAATGGGACCCCAGTAGATGGCAGGGACTGGGCCCAGTGCAAAGGGAATGGGGTGCCCCAGCATATTCAGCAGGGCGATGGGAGGTGGAGTGGGAACGGGGGGGAGGATGTGCAGTGAGGAAGCCCCTTGCTGCAGCATCCCTCCAAGGCTGACCCCTGCCAGTATGAAGGCAAGGCTAGGGGCAGAGCTCCCTGTAACACCAGGGAGGCTCCAAGGAGTCTCTGACCCATCCTGCAGCCGACAACAGGATGGGCAAAGGCAGCGCGCACATTGCTGTGTCCCAACAAGCCCTGTACTCATCCCGCCAGCTGTCTCTTACCCTTGCCCTGCCGTGTTTCCCGGCTGTCAAGTGGTGCTTTTCCCCCCTGCCCCTGTCTCCCATGGCCAGGTCTCCACTTCCCCCCACACTGGGCCATGAGCTGCCCTGCCCTGCACTGGCTGCACCCCAGTGACCATGGGTCAGACAGGCTGTTGCCAAGATGGTGCTGACACTGTGGATGCTCTTCCTGCTGGGACCTCGGAAACCTCCACCCCTTCCCCTTGCACCCGTGCCAGCACAGAAAAGGCCTGTGCCGTGTCCTTCCCCCTACAAATACTTCTGCAAGCCGCTCCAGCTTCCAGCTGCGCGTGGCCATATTGCAGCAGGACCCATCTCCCCGAATCGCCCACCATAGTCCCCTTTCCTTTACTTGTAGGAGTTTCGCGTGTTGCATCGTGTCATTTTACAAATCGGTTGGGCAATGGACTTGTATAGGATGGTTTGGACAGGGCGGGTCCTGCCTCTGGTGGAGGGTTTGGACTAGATGATCCCTGGAGGTCCCTTCCAACCCTGCTTCTCTATGAGTCTATGATCTCTCACTGGGACTAGGGCCAGAGCCATAGCAGGCAACAGGTGGTCTAACCTGCCTCTAGGGAAGACTTCTTCTGAACCCCAGGCAGCGGTTGATTGAAGCCCCACGCGGTGGGTGCTTGTGCCCGCATGTCCCCAGTAGCAGTGACATTTCCCCATGATCCACAGAAATATTTAAATCATGCCTGGAAATCCAGACCAGTCCCTGGCTCCAAGGACAGCTCGGGGCACTGGGCTGCATGGGATGGGTGCACCGTGCTGCTGCCACTTCACCCAGCAGCAAAGCTACCTGGTGGGGGTGCAAACTCTCCTTCTGCCACCCTCCTCCACGACAGTGCTGACACTGAAGCTGCACAGTGTCTGATGCTCTCCTCCCTCCGCCGTGCCCATGGTTCGGGTTTTATTACTTTTGCCTGCAGCTGAAAAATTCTTGGCGGCTGACATCAACCAGGGCCCTTAGCCTCCCCCCCCCCCTTTGTATTCTGGGGGATTTGCTTGGATTAATTGCAGGGGAAGGGGCTGAAGGAGATGCACAGCGATGTGTGCAGGAGCCCGGCTCATTTTCCTGTCTCCCAGGGCAGATTTACCCACTGATCCTGCTACCTTCGATTTCCTGTCCAGGCAACAGGGCCCCTCTTTGTCTCGGGAAACAACACCCGCCCTCCCTGCTGCCAAGAGACATCTCCAGCAAAGGCAAACAGCTTGAGAGCCCATATCCGCCCAGCTCCAGGACTGGCTCATGGCCGACCTACTTAATGCCATATATAGTCAAACCTAATCCATGCAAAACCACCCCAGGATTGCAGGGGTGGAGGAGGAGGGGAGCCGAGCAGGCTGGCTACAAAAATGCCTTTCAAAATCAAATGCATTCCTTCCCCCACCTTTGTTCCCCCCCTCCCTTTGCAGCTGGAATTAGAGCCTGGTCTGGCTTGCATTCATCACTGGTGTGTGTGGTTGTTCAGCTGCAGCCTGGGATGGGGGCAGGGAAGGGAAGGCATTCGCTGGAAGAGCTTTTTCCTCCCATCTGCCTTTCAGCGGCTGGTTCTTGTATCCAGGCAGGGAAGCCTCCAGGCAGGGTGACCATTGCTGAAGGGGGGGAGAGAGCAGTGCTAACCAATGGGGACCCTTTGCAGGTATTTCCCCCCCACTTCCCCAAGCCCATTCAAAGGGGATTGTTATGCAGGTCACGTAGGGCTGGGAGCCAGGGCTGCCCTAGCCAGGGAGCGCTGGGCTTTTGGGGCCCGGCTCATCTGCAGGGTCCTCAGCGGTGACAAAAGCTGGATTTCCACGCTGGTGAATTAAGTGCATGGGCGATTCCCATGGAAACAGCCACAGGAAGAGGGGGGCTGCGCATCCCCAGGGCGCAGCGTCTGGTTCTTTAGGATTTAGCTCACACTTTGCAGGGAGGAGGATAGAGTGCCGGCCTCCATAATCCAGAGGGATCCTGTGACACCAGAGTGAAACGGGGCGGGGGGAGAAACCGACTCAGAAGGGGAGGCAGTGTTCATTTGCTAAGGTGCTACACCACTCAGCACCAGCAAGCTTTTGTTCCAGCCCGGGAGGTATACAAGCTGGATTTGTCCCACGCCAGGTGCACGTGTGACTTGATGGGTGACGCTGGCTTTGCAGCGGTGAAGGCAGTGCAAGGCAATGACAACCAGGCCCCGGGGAAGGGGAATGCTTCAAGAGCAGGCAGTCCAGAGCTACTCCTACTGCCCAGAGCAAGCCAGGATTGTCCCTGCCTGAAGGGCTGGATTCTGCTCTCCACCCTGCAGCACATCTGGAGTGACACCATGCAATGTAACAGCCCCCCCTTCAAACCCAGCATCAGGATGTAGCTTTTGTTGCCATGTGGTTTCCTGGGCTGAAGTGGCTTGTGTCCATTCATCCCTGACTAGCTGCTAAGCACCTGGGAAGCGGGTGGGGGTGGCTAAGGGTGCCTGCCCATTTCCCCCCCATCTTCATTCCTCAAAGGCATGGGGGGCAGGATGTTTAGTGCAACGCCATGAAGCAATGGGTGGCATTAGGACAGGGCATGCAGCGCAGCACGGGGTCCTCTGCTGTTTTTAATTTATTTTTTGGTGTAAGAAGGAGAAGTCAGGGAGATAAGGTGCAATCTGACTCCCGGAAGAGCAAGGAGAGCCAGGTATGGGGACAGTGCAGGTTGAGATAATGTCTGGAACAACTGCACTATGGCAAGGGCACTGGGACGGTGCGACGCTGGAGTCCAATGCCCCCTCTGCAACGGCGGTGCTTTTCTGCAGAACCTCAGGGCTCAGTTTGCACCTCAGGTCATCATTCATACTCGTGACCTGAGTAATAAACCCCGATAAAGGTACCTGTCTCTTATCTGTTCATCTCCAAGTGCTTTACAGAGCAAGGAAATCTCATTACCTTGGCTGTACAGATGAAGAAACTGAATCATAAGAGAGATGAGTAGCTCATCCAAGGTTACTCAGCAGCAAAGCTGGAAATAGAACTCGAGCGTCCTGAAAAACCTTGGAGACCCAATTCCGTGCGGAGACAATGCTGTGCTGGCTTTGCAGGGCAAGGGGGAATTAGGCCCACTGCGACCACACGCACGTACAACGCTGCCAGATCAGAACAGGAACGTCGGCCCTGTGATCTCTACACCTGCTTTGCACTGGTGGACGTGACTGCTCAGGGCAAGGCTTAGGAAGCAGACCCCTAAGCGGGCCTGAGACACTGGAATCTGCCTCTCTTTTTTTCCCCAGCCCTTTATTTTTCCAAGAATGATAAGCTTTGTCCCTTGTACTTTGGTGCATGCGGATTTCAGACAAGACCTTCTAAACCCTAAATCCTGTTTGCTCTGCCCAAACAAGAAAAACAATCCCCCTGATGGTTTTCATGGCAAAGTTTGCGCCTGCTGCTCTCGGGCAAAGTCTCTTTGTCTTAGCGGCCATGCCTGGCTCTGGTTGACTGCTCCCCGTCACACCAGAGGTAGCTGCATTTCAGCGGGAGCTCTGTGTATAGCCACAAAGACTCCTTCGAGCTTATAGGTGCTGTGTATATAAATGCAGGGCACTGTTGCGCAGGCAACGCAAGCCCAGGAGGTATAGCAGCCGAGGATACACCTTGGCACTTCTAACAGAGTGACTGACAGATGCAACGCATGGTGATGTCTTCGCACCAGAGCTTGCGTGTGTTGCAAAGCATCAGTGACTACTGCGCCTGCAGCTCTGGAGAAAAAGAGCGAGGGTTCATTACTGAGATGATGTAAGAGGACATCAGGCTTGGCATGAAGCTTCGAGCCGGCCAGATGTTTCCAAGGATCCCAAGGGGATCTGAAGTCTGAATGCAGTGTGCTGGCAAAAGCCAAGAGCACTGGCCCTTCACCCTTTAGAAAGCCCCAGGCGAGACTCAAGCATGGGACCCAGAGGCAGGGGGAGACTCCTCGGTTTGTATTATGATGATCTGTAAGGGCCCTTCCAGCCCCTAACAACTATGAAATGATGCAGAACGGATGATGGGCTCTCACCAAGGAGTACAACCAGCTTCTGTACAGGGGAGTACAGAAACGTGTCCCATAGGATCACCGTTCCATCCATGTTAACATTTCCACTGTGTTTTGGGGCATCAAGCAATTTGCAGTTGCACCGAGCTTTGGCTGGGGTACCACTCCCCCAATAGCACCCAGTGCTAAAGATGATGGCACACAGAGCATCACTGCAGTACAGGGTAGCCATTGCTTGTGCCAACAGGAACTCTTTAATGCCATCCTTCCTGGTGTGGGACCATATCCAGGCACCCTCTCTAGCTGTCTGGAACATTTACTAGAGCCTGGTGAGACATTGCCCCATGGGAATATCTGCCCCAAATGCTGTGAGAAACCAGAGTTGTGCAGGTGCAGTGATTCACAAAGGAAGTACCTTGCTAAGTAGTGTGGAAAAGTTCTTTGGGGACAGTTATATCTGGGTTGTTGAAATGGAAAAGCATATTAAAAAAAAAAAGTAGTTTTGTTTGTCGACCATAAGGAAAAGTTTGAGTACTGTTGCACTAGAGACTCATAACACATCATCTTTGTCTTCAGATCTATGGTTCTGACTTTGTCACGACCTAACTCTTGTACAGCTGCTTACAGCAGTGCAAAGTAAGTGGAAACACTGCTTAATCAGGATCGTAGGCCTTGATGCCCACGTTGGATTTCTCCTGCCTGGATGCATATGACTTGCTGGAGAACTCAGGGCTGGGATTCCAGTTGAAATCCCTTATTGCCAGGGGAGGCCTCTTGCAGTGACAGGGAGAGTGGGGAAATCAGCATGAAGCCAGAAATTGGTAGAAGAAACGGGATCTTGGGATTGATTGGAAACATATTTATGGACTAGGGCTGGGGCTTTGTGCATCTATCCCCAGTAGGCCTCTGTGAAAGCTGGAGCTCATGTTGCTCTGCATGCCAATGCCCTGTGCTCTTTGTTCTCCCATCCTTAGGGAGAAAGTTGCAAGCATGGTATCTTTTTTAAAAATTGAAACCAGGAAGTCCAATTCCCATTCTTTTGCAGCCTTTTTTTCTTCTAGGCGATGCTAAAGGACTGCATCCTTTGCTGAACTGCTGCTTTGTGCTGTAACTTAGTCAAGCACCGCAGTAAATCACGGAGGACATACAGCAGCAAGGTTTCCTGCTCAGGCTGTGTCAGGGCTTTTGGAGGCTGGCAAAGCAGATCCCTAAGCGGATGGAGGAGGGGAAAGCAAGATTTCTTAGTGCTTAGGACCAGCCAGCTCCAGAACTAACCTGATACCTAATTTAATATGCAGCTGGGCCAATGAAAGATAGCACTCACAAGAATCTGTGCCTCTCAAATCCATAGTGATGTCTTTGCTTCTGAATCCAAAGCTGGAAAGGAGAATGGCCGCAGAAGGGTTGAAAGCTTTCATACTTCAGAGCAGCAACCAGCTTCTGGCAGATGGAGGTCAGGGACAAATTTCTCCAGTGTGCAGGGGGGCCAGCTATTAGGGGGATTGGGTACTGATCCCTGTGAGAGGCAGGATACGGGACTGCATGCATGGATCATTGGTCTGCTACCGGTTTGCCCGTCAAATGTCATTAATGGGCAAGCAAGAGGGGAAAACAGGCTGTATTATTATTCACGTGTTTCTCATGTACTACCCAGTTAAGGTATATTTCTGCACTTTTCTTAGTCTCCCATCCCAAGAGTGAGCCCACGTGCTATATTTACAGGGGGGGAGATGTTAAAGTTAGGCATGTTTAATTCATACGGCTGAGAGATGCTGTGATTGAAAGTGTAGAGAAAACCTGTATCAGCTGACTATGTTTTCCACCTCTCTACAGCCGTGAAAACTTCTGGCTGTCCAAAGCTTGAATCCAAACACCGAGTACAGACAGCCCTTAAGTGAGGATGCGGCATGGGCTAATGGAAGAAGTAATGATTGACTGAGCGAGACATGGCCACGTGCTTCCATCAGCTGTAAAATAGACATGAATGATGCCTGGTATCTTCATATGCAGGTACCCCCATGTAAAATGGCAAATATTTCTAAAGGAGAGATACCTTGAGGAAAGCTACAGTGCTGCAGGAATCTGGGTTTATGATTCAATAGTTCATGCTCTTCCTTATAACAAGGAGCCCCTGGCTTCAGTGGGCGCTGGGGTATTCATGAGATTTGCGGAGCCGTGGTCCAGGGCAGGTGACAAAGGTGAGGAAATAAAGATCATCCCAGCACGCCTTTATGACATCTCCCACCCACTGTGGTGTTAAGGACCGATGTGCTATCAGGGGTGACGTTTTTAGGTGCAAATGCAATCGTGGTGTTATCAGTGGATTTATTATCAGGGTGTATCATCTCAGGTGCTGTGCAACCACATAGGAAGATATGGTCTCTGCTCTGAAGCGCTGATAGGCTATGAAGGCTGTTTCTATTCATGACAGATCCAGTGGCTCTTTCACGGCGTTAAGTCTTGTGGCTGCAGTGATTTCTCATTGGGCAATCAACTGGTAATTAGAATTTATCTCAGCCGGGGAAGGTAAATATCCTCCAAGCCCTAAAATGTTTGGTAGTTAGATTTAACAGAGTGCCCACCGCAGACAGATGCATCGCAGTGCTGGTAAAGTTAACTTTGCACTATGTATTTGCCATTTAGTTTGTCAGCTATTTTGTGATCTGGGGCTGAAAACTGCTGTGTAAATGTCAGTCACTATTATAGAAATATTAACTAATTACATATAAATGGCGCATATGTTACTTTTCAGCAGGTAGCTAATTCCATGACATTATGGGAAGTTTGCGGGGCTGGCAAATGTTTGAGATGCTTTCCCGGTGCTGCTGTCAGCTCTAATGTCACAGAGATCTATCAATGTCTTGTGATGCAGCCCTGACATGTATTAAGAGATCTTCCTGAAACGAATAGCTCCAGGTGCCAATTGTGTGAAACATGAACTCGTTGCAGTGCCGAGGAGGTGAAGGCTCAGAGCATATGACTGCTGCAACCTACTTGTTTACAAGCTCAGGAGACATATGCTATTACTAATGCCCTGGATCAGCTAGATGGGAATAAGAGGATGTAGAACAAATGAAGCCTCTTGGGAATACAGGAACAGGGGCAAGACAAGGATGGGGCCTGGAAAGATGCGGTCTGGCTGATCTGGTTTTAGCACCGTGACCCTGAAACTGTCTTCATTTGCACATCAGGGAGAGCAGAATCAGGTCCTTCATTTTTGGGGGTTTGATGCAGCCCCCCTTGCACTGGCTTTGAAAGGAGAGGAATCACATGGCAAGGTGTGGATGTCCAGCTATGCTCATGGAGTGAGGTCTTTCCTGCCTTAGAGCAGGGGGCTGGACCCGGTGATCTTGTAAGGTCCCTTCCAACATCTATGAGTCTATGTAAACTGAGGATCTACCCCTTGCAACCTGAGACAAAGCAAATATTTGAAGGCCAGGCAATGAGCTGTAGTTGTAAAGTAAACATCAGGCATGTCAGAAGAATTGAATCCGGGTCAGTTTTCTACCAGGAGCGACAGCAACAAAAAAAAGTTGTTTTTAAAAATAAAATAAAATTGCCTCTTCCTTTTCATACTGCCCCTGTCCCTGGCCAGAGATGCAGCACAGCTCTCTGGCTCTGCACTCCCAGCCAGTGACTTGTTCTTTATCCTTGCTCCTAAAATGGCTCCACACTTCAAGGTCACTTTATCTGGCCTCATTGTGAACCAGAAATGCTTATGTTAATGCCTCTCTAATTTAATCAAAGCAGGGCTGCTAGGGATTCAGGCTCAGGGCTGGGTGGCTGGGTTGGGTTTTTTTTCCCCCTTCTGTTCCTCCTTCAAGGACAAAAATTGATCTTCAGTTCCAAGCAAGCTCTGGATATCCCTGTCCTTTTTTTTTAAAACCATGGACCATGAAACCTGCTGCAGTATCAGGGGGGATTAAAAATAACCCACGATGCGCCCACATTTGATATCACCGTTAAAAACATATACCTGGCATTTAAAATCAGCAGCAAACAAGTGGACTGTTTGCAGCAGTGCACCATGTCGTGCTGCCCTTTAACAGTAGCTTGCCATTTTAAATCACTGCGTGAAGACCTTTTATTGTATAATCTTTTGTTTTATTGCAAAACTTCCCAGATACACTTAAGTCCCAACAGCATGTGTATAAAATGTGTTATTTTTATGACATGCCCTTGCTAATTTGCACTCAAGACTGGAGGGGGGGGGCGGCGGGGGAAGGGAAATGAATGACTTCTGCAAATGAAGCAGCAAGCAAACATGCACAATAATGAGCAGGCATCACCCCACATTTGTTATTCGTTTATTAAGAGAACTGCTTCAGCTGTAATTATTTTATAGACTACTTTACTGTCAAATAGGGGTTGTTGGTTTTTTTGGCCGTGCATTTGTCAGGAGAAACGATCCCTTGGTACCCACGATACGAGATCTGCAGATTGGTTTCTACGGGGAAGTTTTGTCAAGAAGTGAAACCACCATGTTTGCGCGTCTGGTTTGGGGAAGAGTTTCTCCAGCGTTTTGCTACCGTACCTACATGGAGAAGCCGCTCGCAAGCATGTAAGACGGAGAAAGTTTGCAGAGAGGAATTTCCGCCCCATCCCCCGTTTTTGGGGGGGTTTTTGCTTGTAGATCACACATGCACAATGTCAAATCAAGGAAGAAAAGACCAATTTCCCTCCCGTGATGAATACAGAAAATGAATGCCCGTTATTTTAGATAACAGCTGTGGGCAGAAGACTTATTTGAATATGCCTACAGTTCCTTTTGCTGCTTTTGTTTCAGTACCCTTTAGGAAGCCAGCTCTGACATTTGAGAATAAACACGTTGAAAGTGCATAGGGAAGCCCTCAGTTGTTTTTCTCCCCTCCAGTTTTGACCCCTAACGGCTTTGAATATAACAAGCCGAGGGTGGAGGAGGAAGAGAGACAGAGAGAGTGATCTGAACTGTGAAGGCAACGAGGTTGAGGTTTCTTTCGCAATAGCCATCTCCATTGAATTGCAAACCTCATCTGAAGGCACCGTCTCCCCCTTGGCTGCGAGACGTCTCCGCGGCTTCGCATTGCACTGCTGCGTTTTGAACAGAGGACGCTGTAGGAGAGAGTACAACATCAAGCTATTTATTATTTCGTGTGTTATACATGTGCATTCCCATGGGGGATATGTGTGCGTGTGTGTGTGTGTAGGACAGCTGGTTTCCACAATTTGCATATGGGAATTTTTCCCATGCAAAACTCCTCCTCTCAGCAAGAAAGTGGGGTTTTTTTGCTTTTTTTTTTTGAGAGGCCTCGTTGAAAACCTGGCGGAAAAAAATCCTTTCTTTGCAAACCTGTTTGGAAGCCAGGACGACATTGTTAGCACATTACCTACGCTGTGCACTGGGGAGAGGGAAGGGGGGCATCCGCCTGGGCTTGCACATGCGTGTGTAAGGGCCGTGGTGTGGAGCTACCGCCGCACAAGTTGCTGGAAGGGACTGGCTTTAGGAACGATTTGCTCTGGTGCTGCCGCAGTCGCTTCGTAATGCTCGGACCAGGCCCTTCCCTGGGCTCGGCAAACCCACCGCAAACCAGCGTTACAGGCGGAGCAACGCCGCCATGACACGGCACTGCGTTGTAAATCAGCTCCCTCCGCTGGGCCCACGTGGAGGGGGAGGCCTGCTTTACAGAGGCGTCCCGAGTGACCGTTCCCCTCCCAACCTGCCTCGCCTGTCGCAGGTTCAAATGCCATGAGCATTGCTGTTGCCATCTTGCCCAGGCTCACAGCATGCAGGGGCCTGAGAGCGGAGGCTGGAAGGGCGAGTGAATCCCTCGGCGGCCCTCTTCCCCGCCACAGCAAACCATCCTTCGATGTACGGGGCCTAGGACAGCCATTGTGGTGGACAGCCCGGTTGTCTTCTGTCCTTGATTGATACGAAACCGGATGCCTTTATTTGAAAAAATGGAGGACGTTTCTGTATTGATCGAGGACGCAGCGGCAGGAAACCGGAACGTCTTCCACGATGGCCACCTAAAGGGGCACCATGGGGGGGATCGGACCCACGAGGACAGTTGTGTTTTGGGGGAGACTCTGGACAAGGTTCGGCCAGCGAGGCCTGAGGGCCCGGCCCGCCTTGCGTCTTGTCTCGTGTGGGAGATACATTGGGGAACAGGGCGGGTCTCTTCAGAGGGAACATGGGGCAGCTGGGGTGCCATGAGGACAGGAGACAGCGGCGCAGGGAGAAGCATGGTGGGTGCATAACGTGATTCGTGTGAGGGGCCACGGCAGCGAGGTGGGAACGGTGCTTGGGGACACGTCCAGGGTGGTTGTGTGGGGCTCCGGTGGGGTGGGCACGGCCCTCGGGCAGGCGCTGCCTGGATCCAAAATGGCGCCCGCCCCCTCAGCCGGCCCTTTGTCTGCAGCAGTGGCGGGAGCCGCATTGCTGAGGAGGCGCGAAACTAGGCCAGCGCGGCCCCACCCCCCTTCCCGCCTCGAGGGGACTGCAGCGCCGGTCGGAGCCAATCGCAACTCAACGCTCTCTTTTCCCCGCCTCCCCTCTTCCAACGGGACCCCGCCCTCCTCCCTTCCCACCCAATCAGCGCTTCCCGGCCGCACTCCGCCCCCACGTGGGGAGGGTACGGGTTTTTGATGAATATTAATATAGCCCTGCCTAATCAGGGCGGCGGGGCGTGCCGCTGCCTCGCAACACAGCCGGGACTCGTTTGCATATTCATGAGAGGGGCGGGGTCAGGGAAGGGCATATATAAACAGCGGCTCAATCTGCCTTGGCGTACTTCGCGCTGGGGTTTGGAGGTGTCGAGTAGTCCGCGTCTGCGCCGATACAGGTAGGGGGAGGGGAGGGGAGACAGGGGGGTGGTGAGGGGAGGCAGGCAGGCAGGTTGCATCGTGCGAACTACTGGTTTCATCTGTGAGGGCCCTTGGGCCTAAGTTCTGCCCTCAGTTTTCCCCTCCCCGTGGCGGCGGTGCGGCAGTCGCGCAGTGCCAGCCGCGCAGTCCCAACCGTCGGTGGGGGTGAGGTGGGGGTGGGGGAGAAGGTTTGTTCTAGAAACAAAATGGCGGCTGCACTCGCTTCGCGCAAAATGGCGGATGGGACACGCGCCGCAGTGTGCATGCGCCAAGTGGGCGGGGCTAGGAGGGTGGGACCGTGGCTTGGCTGCGTACAAGGCGCATGCGCCTGAGGGGGAGCGGTGCTGCGCACGCGCACAAGACGGTATGCTGTGCCCGTGGGCTGGGATTCTGGTTGGGTCCTAGGGCCATGGTATGGTTGGGTCAAGTGCTGCGAAGGGAAGACTGGAGTGCTCTGTCACCTTTAAATTAGACTTAAAGCCTGAACAGTTTGGGATGAAGTTGGGAGCTGCTTGGACTGCTGAGGCATGAGGATCTCTGGGATCCCTGTCTCCATCAGAGGTGTGCTTTTGGAGTGCATAGGTTGGGAAATCGGGGATCCTGGCTTTCTCTAATATGTGTTTTTAAAAAAAAAAAAAAGCCAGCCCAATTTTTGAACTAAACCGGCTGCCCCCATACAATTTTTTTTCCACAATTAAAAGGAAATGTTGCTATATATCTGTCTATATTTTAATGCTGCTTTGTTTTAATAGCAGGAAAATGTGGATTTGGGGTTCCTCTTTTAAATCCAAAAGCTGGCAATTTGTTTTAATTGGAGAAAATCGGGGGCTGTGGTTATAATGTCTGGTTTGATTGGCCCTGGGTGGCTTCTTAATTTTATTTTAAGAAAAACATGGTTATAGAAATACTGCTATTTATGCACTTGGCAGGATGACTGCCCATTTACAACACTTGTCAACAAAGCTTGTGATTAGATTTGTTCAGCTTTAGTTCTTTATGAATCGGAGGTAATGGCTTGATGCTGGGGTCATGGTAGAGATCTAGTTTTAGACTGAAATCAGGCAGAAGTTGCACCTTTTAGACCATCTACACTGGAGACTTAATAGGCTTCTTTGAGCCAGTGTTCACTTTCTCAGGAGAGCTAATCTCTGTGGGAGGAGGGCATGTAGAGCCTGCCGGAACTTAACTTGTGATATGCCTCCCAAGATTGATTGACACTTTTTTTTTTTTCTCTGTGCAGATCAAAATGGCATCAGATGAGGGAAAGCTTTTCGTTGGTGGACTGAGTTTCGACACTAATGAACAGTCATTGGAACAAGTATTTTCCAAATACGGACAGATATCTGAAGGTAAGATTAAACTATAAAACTGCAACTTCAATTGCAGCTCAGAACTTTAATTTTTTTCTATGGTATAATGGGTTTGTGCAATGTAATTTTTTTTCCCCCCCTTTTTTCAGTTGTGGTGGTGAAAGACAGAGAAACCCAAAGATCAAGAGGCTTTGGGTTCGTCACCTTTGAGAACATAGATGATGCTAAAGATGCGATGATGGCTATGAATGGGAAGGTAAATAGATTTGTGTCTTTTTTTTTTTTTCCCTGACATGGAGTGGGGGCAAAATTTGGGAGGCCTGCATCTGTTTTCCTGCTTTTTCTATTGTTTTAAGCTATTAACCATTTTATATTTTAAATTGTCCTGTAAGATGTGAATTTGGAATTAAATTAGATTTGAAGAACTAAATATTACTGCAGGTGTGAAAACAAATGTGCAAATTGTACATGAGTCCTGCTTGCTTTCCAAGAAGTGTCTTGGCTTTTTTTTTAATTTGATTACCAGTTGGTTGGTTACTTTGTGTGAAAGAGCCATCTATTGATAAAAATAATAGATTATTTAGCAGTTGATGCCTTCAAAGTGTGTTGCAAGACATTGAAGTACTGATTTGGGGTCTTTCTATTTTCAGTCCGTTGATGGGCGCCAGATCAGAGTGGACCAGGCCGGTAAATCATCTGAAAACAGATCTCGAGGATACAGAGGGGGTTCAGCTGGAGGCAGAGGCTTTTTCCGTGGAGGCAGAGGTCGGGGCCGTGGTTTTTCTAGGGGTGAGTCAGTATTGCTGACTTGCAGCAACTGACTTTGTTAAGTGCCGAGTTCAAGGTACTAATACTACTCTTTGCATGTTTTCAAGGAGGTGGAGACAGAGGCTATGGTGGAAGCAGATTTGACTCCAGAAGTGGGGGATACAGTGGCTCCAGAGACTATTACAGCAGCAGGTAAGTGCATGTGGAAGGCCACAACTGTCCTAAGCACATGTAAAATTAACTTCAGTGGGGATGTAAACTTATTCCAGACAAAATAACATAGGTTTTTAATATGCAACAGTTCAGGTGACTCTTGAAAAACAGGTGCTTATTTTTCAATCAGCAGAAGTCAAGGTGGATATGGTGACAGATCTTCAGGAGGCTCCTATAGAGACAGCTATGACAGTTATGGTAAGTCTTAGTTCAAAAGGGAATGGAAAGTACAATGCTGTAGGAACTCGACCTTTTGACCTCATATTGAAGTCTGGAAATACTGTAAGGCTCAGTTCGGCGCATATCGCTATTTTTGTTCTTGCCCATAAGAACCAGTCTATTTGTCAGGCCTTGGATGTGGTGTGCCATTTTAAGTTCCTAATCGTAATGCATGTGTAGGACTTGCTAGGATCTAAGGCAAAGCAAGTATTAAATGCTCACCTTCCTCAAACTGGAGAAAACGGCAAAACCAATGCCCTAACAAGCATTATCAAGGGTGGGGGAAATTCTCTTTAAAACCATAATGAAGTAGCACTAGCCTCTGAAATAATACAAGGGAGTGAATTGCTGGAACTTGTCTATGCTTCAGTGCCTTTACAATTGTGCCTGCTTCTTGTCCTCAGCTACACACAACGAGTAAAAATCCTTCCTGACTCAAGATCGTCCTTCCAATGGCTGTATTTATAAAGATTTTTGGAGCTTCGCTGAAATCGTTATTGTGTAGTACATCTACTTGTATTTCCACTTTTGTAGTATTATCAGTTCTGATCTTGTCAAAACACAGCCTGACAGCTTCTGCTATGAGATGGTCTAATTAGACTTTTCTTTAAGAAAGCTCTGCTTTCAAGTGTTTTTAATCTTTTTTTGAAAGCACTTCAGATTTTATTTTCTTTTGTGATGAGCCAAGGTTACTTTTTTTTATAAAGTTGTGAAGTTGGGGCCCCAATTCAGTTTCTTTTTGCTAGAAAGGACCTTTAATTCAATGTTCACTAGAAGCTGAACAAGCTGTGGACTTTTTTTAAAGTGCATTACCTTCGTCTCTTGTAACATTCCTTTAGTGTAGCAAGGTAGGAATGCAGCCTGGGTACAAATGGGAAGGCAAACCACCTTGATATATCTAAAGAGAACTTGCTTGTATGTTCAACCTGCATAACGGTATTTTTACTGTATGATGTAAATTACCCAGAAATAGACTTGCAAAACTTACCATAAAAAAGAGGTTCTTGAAAATGTTTATTTATATTGTCCTTTTTTACTGGAAGAAATATGCATATTCCATTGATATTGTATTTGAAGTGGTAAAGGATTCTTGTATACAGTTTTCTTTGGCTTTACGAAGCCTATTAAAAGACCGTCTGAAATGAACTCTGCTCCTGACATTTACATTTCATTGCACAACACAATCCTTGAAGATCCAGAACAAGCTTAAGTAATGGAGAGGACACCAGAGAAGAGTTAGTGATAGGAGGAGGAGGAGGAGTAGTAGAGCCAAGCCAGTCTTATTGTCCAGTGGAAAGAAGGTAATCTTACCAGTCTTGACATGTGCAATTACGCTGACAGAATTCACATAAGAGTCAAACCTCTGTAGAGGGAGACTACTGCAAGTGAGCCCAAGGGTATTCTTCAAGGGCAAAAGATAGGTGAGAGAGGAGGGAAATTTTTAGCTGCTTTAGCTCAGTCAGGGAAGATGTAATATGTAGACATGGAAAAGTTGTTAAGAATAAGTCCTTCAGTATTGGACTGACTCGTTAGTAATTTAACACAGTGTTCCAAGGTAGGTAAATTTGACATGACTAGCTAGCTTTGTCATTGCCTTACAAGTTCTAAGAATTCTCTGCTAGCATATGGAAACTGCAGTGTCCTTGGAGAAAAGAAGTGTTGTGCCTCCAACAGAAACCTCTGAGACGAAAGCTGCTCTCTTGGCTAGTTCATATGTGGAAATAGTCCTGTAATTCGAGGTAACTCCTTTTGCTCATGTCCGCATCCTTCCTCTTGTTGAGAGCTCCATTTTGAAAGTCTAATGTACCTGTGAAACAGTCCTTTGACAATTTTGGTCAACTGACGGAAATTTTTTTTAAAAAAAAAAAGAACCCATGCCTCTTGCAATCTTTGGCTTGTGGCACAACTTCAGTTCCACAGATCAGAGTTGGGCATGCAATCATGTCTTGCTAGTAGGTATGGAAGCAAGATGAGGAACAGAATTCCCTGACTTTGATTTTTGTGCTCATCTATTGAGAATCTTCCTAGACTTCATTAAGTTGCTCACTTAATTGTAGCTTTCTCTGCCATTCTACTTGTTGCCATTAACTTTTTCCCATAGCCCACACCTATTCCTAAGCAACCATGTCAAAGTGGTTAATTGTCTCTACTTAGAGATCCAATGATATATTGGCTGGTATACCAAAGGCATCAGCCAGCCCTGGAACAGTTTTCCCAGACTTTGCTTCTGTGATGTGATGGGTTCAGCAAATGGCTTGTGAAACCCTCGTATATGATGTGACTTTTGTGTTTTGGGAGGTGGGTGGCAGTATAAAATCACTGCTTGGATATGGTTAGTAACGCACGCTTTATTTGGCAGGTTGAAGAGAAGATGAATGCTTGAGCCTGACGTTACAGAGCAGTGAGCATTCCGTGAAAGCAGAATTGGCCATCTGTTTTTTTTCCCCTATAGCAGGTAAGGATTTATGATGCAGGAAATGACTGAAATAAAGTGGGGGGGGGAAGCTGTTGGAGAAACTTGGTATTTTAGGTTTGGCGCTCTTTAAGCAGTTGCCCAATAACTGCATATTTGTAACTGCTGCTGTGCAATAAGATATATAGCCACTTATACACCAAGTCTCTTAACTAAAAATACTTGCAGCATTTGTACAATACATGTATTTGAATTGAGGATCAGCAGTACTTAAGTGTTGATGTTTCTTTTTGTTTCAGCAATGAACTGCATTGAGGAAGAGCAAGGACAGCTGTTCACCGAAGTGGAGTTAAGAGTTTTGGGCAATGTAATAGTTGATCAACTGAACAGTCTGACTACTTATATGGGTTTAATGATGGCTAGAATAAACATTTAGAATGTGAAAAAACTGAATCCTTGTAACTTTGTACACATACCTTGAGTGATGGATGCATTTTAATGCAGGTGTGGCGTTATCTGAAATAACAGCACAGTAGAAGGCTTTGTTTCCAAGGGAATGGCTGATTGAGCAGAAGTCATCAATGCATTCTTTTTAAAGAAGGCTTTGTGATTTGATTGGGGCAGGGGGTGAAAGCTGCTTTTTATTTTTATTTTTTTTTTTCCAAAACTACTGGTGCTTGGATAGAAGTACTGGGTTTGTAACTCAACACCATAAGCAAGGCAAATTAACCAATTTTTATTTGTTTTTTGGGCAAGGCAGGTAAAATGCTGCAGATTCATATATGCAGAATTATTACTGTTGACTTTTTTAAAGTTGTGATCCACATAAGCAGCTGAGTGCTTAGTGATGACAAGTATATGGTCTGAAAACTTCGCATCTAATGCTGGGGCTGCTTTTTTATTGTCCAAATTAAAAAAAAAAAAAAATTGGCTTGGAGCTTAGTTTGCTGCTGAGTAACTTGCATTTTTCTTTGCTGTTTTTCTGAATACTGAACAAGTTTGGTAAAAAATACAAAGTAAAGCTTGTCACCCAAAGTGGTCTGGCATCCAAAAGCTGCTCTCTGGAAGCTTATTCCATATGAGAAGCTGTTTTTTTTTTTTTTTTTATCCCACAAATGTTTCTCTCTCTTCTCCTCCCCCCCCCCCCCCCCCCCCCCCCCCCCCCCCCCCCCCCCCCCCCCCCCCAAATCCAAAAACTAATCCCCAGTAACTTTTAATACAAGCTGGCCAAAAAGTTTGTCTCCTACTTGGTGCTTGTTACTTCGAGAAGCTTTCTATGCAAGAAGAGAGCATCTAGTTGGCAGACTTGATAAACTGCTATATGAACTTGGGAGGAATGTGTTTTGTTTTGGGCCAGTGTGGCCCAATAAAGTAAAATAAGCTATACTGCTGTGAGGACAGCTGCATAAGGTATTTAATAATAGAGCTGTTTTTTTAGGAAGGCCTTTTCTGCCAGTCGTGATTTCTGATAAGCAATAGGGAAATTAGCCTGTGTCAGGTTGACTTAAGACTAACAATGAAGCTTCAAGTAGCACAATAAGGCTCCCCCATCCCCAACACTTGAGCATTCCAAACAAGATTTCTAGGAGAAACATTTGTAGAAGGGGATGGACTTCTGTCAGTCTTATACTGGAGCTTATGTAGCTTGCTGTGCTGAATGAGGGTTTTCAATTTTTTTTTTTTTTTTTTACACTGTAAATACATTGGCTTTTTAGGAGTGCTAGGTTCAGCAATACAACCTCTCCTGTTAAGTGTATTTTACAGTGGTGCACAGGCTATACAGAAAAATGAGATGTCCTGCAACAGGACTGTCAGGTGGAGTGGCCCCTTACATAGGACAAGATGCTGAAAAGGTATTACAGTGAAGCTTCAAACAGGAGTAGCTTCACAAAGTTCAAAGGAGGCATGCATTGCAGATGGGAGAAAGTAAATGCTTGGTGTTGAGCAGGAAGGAAGCAAAATTTTAAGAGAGCTTTCAAATAACCATTCTAAGACTTAATGAGGTTGCAGCCATGTGCAGGTACTACCCAAATCTGTGCCTCATGTTTGGAATCTTTGAAGGAGGGTGGTGCCTTCTAAAGAGTAAATGACCAACCTCTTGAGCAACTACTAACATTTGTAGAGCTGCCTCTAGAATAACGCAGAAGGGGGAGACTTGCATGCACCTTGATAATCAACTACCTTGTCTCAGATGACTTCAGGCTAACTGCAAAATGAAAGTGCTTACTAGAGGCATTTTCACCTTCCCTTGTTACTTCACTACTCCCTTATGACAGTTCCCTTTTATCTTTTCCCAGTGCATAAACTTACGCCAAGCACTTTGAAACTGGGCAAAAGTCTACTGTCAACATGCAATATTTTGCAATCAAGTCCAGAATCTGCCTTGGCTGCCTCTGTTATTTTATTTCTCTGGCTTAGCTCTTGCACTTCATTCACTGCAGGTCTTCCCTGTTGGTCCAGTTGTGGTTAACTAAAATCAGCTCCTTAAATCTTCATTCCCTTTTACTAGTTTTAGTTTATTTTTGCTATATCCACAATTATCCTGTGCACAACTATCTAGAATTGCCTCATGAGGGCTGGGGGACTCAGCCTTTGGCTTTCAAACACCTGCAACACTGTACACCCTGCTATGAATGTTTCCAGTCTGTAATTCAACCCAAAGTCTGCCTTCATGGATGCATTACACCAGCATTATGGGCTTCGGGTTGTCAACAAGAGCTGGAGCTGGCTAGTTACTGCTGTGTACCAAGTTACATTGAGCAGAAGCTTCTGGGCACGCAGTATCCATACTCCAGAATGGATTAATTAAGATTAAAATGATTCTACTGACACTAGGTTCTTTATTAGCTATAGGCTATTTTATTATTTTTAGAGTTGCTAAGCACCTTGTACATGCAAGCTTGGGTGGGTGCTTGAAAGGCTCTGCTGCCTGTTACTGCTGATAAAATTTAGCTCATTTCTTTGGGAACTAGCTCATACTGACTCCAGTTACAGAGAGTTTCTGGCAGGAGGGGTTTCTACATAGGTGATGAGTGAAAGAAGAAAGATTTCTAAGCCTCTCAAACTATCCCCCCCGAATAGGTTAACATCCCCTCCCCTTAATCATCAGCAAAAATGCATTTAATGATCTTACCCTGGCTTTTTCCTTGTATGCTGCTTAGGAAATTGCTTATGGGACTGCAGTTGCTAATCAGATTAAATCCTATTGAAGATTAAGCCTTTCTAAAACAGCATGTACAGCGCTTCATCCTGAAAGCAAGCTGCTGTCTGTGCTACGTCCCTAATGAAAACTATATTGATTTTTGATGGCAACTGCAGTTTAGAGTGTGTTGAAGTAGAACTGGCTTTTGGGCCCCAAAAGCAAACCTCCCAGTTAAATCAGAATTGTGAAGGGCTTGCGTGCTCATGAGGAATAGCTGCTGTGCCTTCAGCCTGTGTCCGGTTTTAATCCAGATGAATTCCCAAGGATTGATCTGGGCCGTTGGTCATAGCCGCGTTGGTCTAAGGACACAGGCAGGTCAAGGTGACATTGGGTGATTGCGCCCAAAAGCTTGCAAGAACTTTTTTCCAACTGGTCTAAGAGATACTGAGTCTACCCAAAAAGCCTTCCCTGCCAAGGCTAGATGGATGCTAAGAGGGCCAAATTTTCCATGGGTAAGGAGAGTTTCCTCCATACCAGTGGGAGTTCTGCGTGCCAGCTATGGGTCTTGCCATGTCTTTAGACCCTCGCTGCCTTTGAAGCCTTAGTGATGGGACTTGCTCAGAAGTGTAAACGAATCCAAGGGGTGGTTTGCAAAGCCTGGTGGGAGGCCTAGACCATTTTCCATGCACGGTACTGGAGAGGCCAAAACAGGCCCAGCCTGAGATCCGGACAATGGAGGCTCCAGCTGCAAGGCCTGAAGGGAAAGGCCCCGTGTGGGACGACTGCCACCTCATGGCCCTGGTGGAGAAGATGGAAGCCACGTGTGAGCGAATCTCCTGTTGCCGTCTTGACAGTGGTAGATGTGCACCTTGCAGGCTCTCGCATGAGCTTCCGGAGCCTGAGTTTGCTTCCTTAGATGCTGAACGTGACCAGCCTTTGCTTGAGGCTGCCCTTATGGGCTCCTTTGCAAAAGGCAAGGGCTGATAGCACCTGGCCCAAATCTCACAGAGGCGGCTTGTGCTCAAGGGCACAATCTCGTGGCAGATGTTCAAGAGGAGCTCAGCCTCCAGCTACTTGGAGAGAGGCCCGGGTTGGCGGAAGAAATTGCATTGGGCACCGTGGGGGAGCTCTGAGCTACCTGGAGGCTGGGCCTCGGCTGCTTCTGCTCCGTTTGTGACGGGGACCATTGTCCCCCAAAACAGGCTAAGGCCACTGACGCCGCGGTCTGAAATTCAGATGAGAAGGCCGTGGTGGTGCTTGCGCGGGGACGCACTTTATGCCTGGTTAGCTAGTGGCGACTCGTGATTAACGCGATGATTCGGGTTGGGAAGACTTGAAAGGGCGACTTGGAGCCCTCCGCGTTTTGGGGACGTGCTTTTACGTGCCAAAACCTGAAAGCCCGTGGGCGTCGGCACGTAACAATATTAATGCGAAGCAGGGGGCTTACAACTGTATACGAGCGCGAGGGAGGCGGCCTCGAGACGCCAGCGAGCCCGGGCGGAGGAGATCCTGGAGCACCCGGAACTCCGGGTGCGCGGAACCCTGGCGCCGCCGCGCGTCCCCGGCCGGGCCCCGCCGCGCGCCGCACCAGCCCGGCCACTTCCGGCGGGAGCTCCTCGCGCCGCGCGTGTCACCGGAGCGCCGCCATGGCGCCGCGGGAGCCCGCCCGCCGCCTCCTCCTTGTCCTCCTCGCGGCCTGCGCCGCGGCCGCCGCCACCCCCGGCACCCCGCCCGCCAACGGCACCGGCGCGCCCGGCAACGGCACGAGGGGCGGCGGCTGGCGGGGCCCGGGCGGCCTGAACGTGTCTGTGGTGCACCGCGCCTTCTACGTGCTCAGCGGCTTGTGCGTGCTCGCCGCGCTCTACTTCCTGGTGCGCGCGCTCAGGTGAGAGGGGGTGGGGATTATGGATCCACCCTCCCGGGGCACCCAAGGGCCCCTTCTCCTCCTGGGAGGCTCCACTTAAATTAACAAAAAAAAGGACTTTTGCCAATAGGGCTTTTTTTTCCTGCTTGCTGGTAGACAGGAGCTGGTCTGCTTTTGCTGATCTAGAAACATCATTAAAAAATTACACTCTCACTCGGTCCTTCCCACATTTTGGTGGTGATGGCAAAGACCGATGCCACGTGAGCTGAACTGAGTGTATCCGCATGGGAAATCCTCCCCGCGTAACAGTTCTGTTCTAAATTCACCAGCCTGTAGAAGTGTCTTGGGGACTTGGTGGTGGCGCATATGTGAGAAGCGGCAGGGAGCAGCTTCGGGAAGTTGCTTTTCAGAGATGCTTTGGGGGTTGCCCATTGAATGGCATGATATCAGACCTGAGAACACTAGTAAAACCACCCCAAACTTCCTGTTCGCTTGATTTTGCTTGCAAGGGACCCCTTTCTCCTTACGAGCCCGTGGCAACTTATGGAAAAGACCCTTAAATTGGGTCCATTTGCCTCAGTTCTAGCCCAGGGGTGGATGTAAATGAATTCAAAACTTATTTCAGATTGAAGAAACCTCAGAGGAAGAAATATGGTCTCCTTTCAAACTACGATGAACACATGGAGATGACTTCGCTTGACAGCGATGAAGACACAGTGTTTGAAACAAGAAATCTGAGGCGGTAGGTAGACTTTTTTTTTTTTTATCCTCCTCTGTTTCCTTGCAAGTTGCTATAAATATCCCTTTTTAAAGATGCAAGAAGCTTTGGCACAGACCTTGCAACTGGATCCAGTTAGGTGAAACTTTGCCTCCACTTGTGCAGTGTCCAGCTCTGCGGGTCTCACTGCTGGGTTAGGCTTTGAGGATCCATTAATTTTGATAGTCTGGGGCAGACTGCTTTGTCGCTCATCTTGCTCGGGATGCTGGGCTGGGCGTCCAGGGTCTTTCTACGTGGGAATGTTTTGTCTGTTTATTTTGATTCATCCATATTTATATGCACGCTATTTACAAATACATATTTATGCTTACCTTTCTATATGCAACATTGACCTATTTATAAACATTACCCAGTCAGAGCTATAAATATTTAACTGCATTTACAATACTTAGTCATGGAGAAAAGTTTAGTGCTTCTTTATTTTGTTAAAGTGAGGGTTTCTCCTGCTGTGTTAGCATCAGCTTGGCAGCCTGGTGCTGGGGTGAAAGCCAGGTGACCAGGCCTTCCCCAAATGCAGTAGATTAGGTTGCCTTCATTAGGAGACTGAGTGCTATACAAATACTGCAGACATTTTAAATCCTCTATGAAACCGATTAGGATTTCCTGTAAGAGGTAAGAGTCTCCATCTTAAATTTATTTCTAACCTCGTAATTGCTATGGCCTTGTCTGATCGTTATTCTGATTGTGCCTCAAGTCCCGACCCAGTGCTATAATAGTATTATTATGTGACTGCTTGCAGCGTGCGTAGGGTACAATACAATGGTGATCTATGTCACATAAACCCAGTCCAGTGGAGGTGGTAGCATAAAGGGCCAAGTGACTGCATCTCAGAACTAACACAGAGGCACATGGACACTAGGATGTGTTCTCAAGTAGTCCTCAGCAAAGAATTGGGTGGGAATGGGGTGCATACATGCCTTAGTTTTAGGTCCAGGCATATGGAATGTGCAGGGACAGGCAGGGAAGGTAAAGGAGAGAAGTGTGGGCAGCGTTCAGGGGGAGTCTGAGGAGCTGCATGATCGGTTTCCTGTGTAAGTGAATGTAAGGGGCAGGCAGCGCTGTAGGGTTTCTCCCTGTCCCTGGTTCCACAGTATGAAGGGGGAGGTTGAGAATAATGGCAAGTGGCATGTGTGTTGTGGGCAGACTGCATATGTGCTTTTCTCTGGCAATGCATGACCTAAAATCCTCTTCCCTATGCTCCTCAAGTCCCTGCATTATCTTCCTATCTCTTTTTGTGCCAAGCAGTTTGCTCCTTTTGTCCCCTCCCTCTGCTGTTCTAAGAACCAAGGAATCTCTCTGCCTCATCTCAAACGTCTTGGACTCCTTTGCGTTGGATCAGCTAATGCGTATAAAGCATATGCTGACAGTAAGGATCGTTTTCTTATCTGGAGTTCTGCTGGCTGGAACGTTGCTGACTGAACACTTGCAAGCTTGGCTTTTAACACTGCAAGCCAGCTCTGCTGTTGCGCCTCTGGAGAACGTGCCGCTTTCTCATATTGCTTTCTCTGTATTCTGTGCGGGAAGCTGTTCGTCAGGATGGATCAAAGTACTTTGCAAAAGGGGCAGCCCCGCCTCTGCAGACGGAAGAACTGAGGTATAGCACTTAGCCAGCAGGACAGTGGCAGGAACGGGAATAGAGCTGAAGTTTCTTGAGATGGAATCTAATGCTTTTCCACAGGGATATGTAGTCTCCTTTGAACAGAAAGCAGTTGATAGTGTGGTAGCCCAGGCATGCCCTTACTTTGGGACTACAGCAACACATCCAATGTGTTCCTTTCCTTCAGAGATCCCCAAAAAATCTGCCTGAAGCAAGGAGTCGGCTGTATCCCAACCAGGCCAGGTTGCACGTAGCTCCCTCTCTCCCCTCAGGACAGACACTAACATTGCGTAGTCTTTGACTTCCCAGAATAAGTTCTTTTGATTTCTTCAGGGTGTTTCCAAAGGCGAGGAGAGCTGCGTGTATAGGCACGCAGCTCTGTTGATTCCCAACTCTCTCCCAGGACGCTACTGTTCTGTCTAACCATGAATGCTCATTCTGGTGTGTGGGTGTTTTCTGTTTTCCAGATGATGTGGGACCCAGGCTCGATCTGCACAGACAGACCCAGAAGGTGCATGCCCAGCTGCAGGATCGCCTCGCCAATTTTTGGGGGTTATTTTGTCCTAACTGCTTAAAATGACTGCTAATTAACAGCACGAAATGTTCTCGCTGGGGGCAGGGCAGTGTAACCCTGTCTCCCCCTCTCTCGTTTGCCTTGTGTAGGGGAAGGTGGAGTGACAGGAGCCCTGCAGTATGGGGACCAGTCACGGGAAAACTTTAAAACTCTTCATAACAAACTGTGACTCTCTGGGGTGGATTGAACATATGGGACCTGAGTGTTCGAGCCTTGTCTTCTGGCTTGGGGAGTCTAATGAATATCCCATCTCCATTCATTCCCCACCCTCTACTAAGTAGGGCAGTTGAGCTGAAGTGCTCTTGGGGAGTTGCGTTCTTTCACTTGCCATGTCAGTATATGGTCACTTCTTTATTAATAGACTATGTACCTGGCTGTGTCCAGTGCGATCAGTCAGGAGGGATCCTCTTGCTTGCTGAGGGGTGGGTGCTATGTTCAGTTAGCGTGGGCAGCTGGGAGGATAGCTCAGGGACCAATGCATCTGGGGCAGCGGTGTTCTGGCTGTTGCTATTAGCGCTCATGCAGCAGCTCGGAGGTGGAAATTGTGCCATGGCAATACAGGTTGGTACCCCTTTTGGAGAAGGAAAGATGGCACTTGACTAGGAGAGCGTTTCTCTGAAGCACCAGCAGTGACTAGTGCGTGCTTGCTGCAAGATCAGCGAAGTGTCAGGGAACAGCAGCAAACCAAAGGACCTGCAAGCATCACCTGCACCACAGAAATGTTCAATAGTTGCCCAGCTGCTGGACTCGGAGGGCTTTGATCATGCGTGGAAGGATTAGCCGAGGACTGTGCTCCAAGCCAGAAGGTCTTGTTCCCTGTGCGGTTGTGACATGTTCAAAGAGGAGGAATAACCCTGAGGAGGAGCTGATGCCGGATCCCTGTGCACTATCGATCTTAACCTGTGGCAGCTCTGCTTCAACAGGAACCCCTCCTTGAGGGAGGGCCGTAGCCCTGGTGGTGTTAGGACTCTGGATTGCACCAGGCCATCTGCCCAGCGGACTGCAGGGGAATCATTTGTACCACTGAGAGTTGTTGTGGGTCCTGTGGTGATGGTGGGTGGGGAGTATTTGAATGTATTACAAACGTGCAGCACACCTCTCTGCCAGCACGGTGGGAACTAGGCTGGAATGATCCTGCTTACAGCACGCTTTCTTAGCACATGGCTTCCGCCCCTGCGTGGGCAGCCAGTGGGGTGACACTGGTCTTGGGCAATGGAGGGCAGGACAGTCTTGCAAGCCTTAACATGCTCCCTCGCTTGTGAAGGAGGAGTGCCTTTGTTACAGGAAGCCAAGGGGAGTCATCCTGCCGGCAGGAGTTCCCTGGCTGGGGAGGTGCAGCTGTGAGGCCAGACTGCAGTGTTAGGTGTGTCCATTAAGCATCTGTGGGAAGGGAAGCCCTGGAAACAGGATGTTAGCTTCTAGCCGGCAACGATTTCTCCTTGTTGAAAAGGGAGAAACTGGCAATTAGGAAAGGAGCTCTTCCTCCTTCTGCAGTGTTGCGTGGCTTTGTACCAGCCACGCAGCAGTGGAGAGCTGTTGTCCTGGGAGCACCATGCTCTTGGGGTTCATCTGCACAAGGCCTAGTATCTCGCCACCAAGGCAAGGCACCCCTCTCCATCCCACCCTGCACACCTTGGGGAGGCACAGACACACTTTGGGTTTAGCAGCAAAAGTATTTGTGGAAATGCCTTCCCAGGGAGACATGCCAGCGCCTCGGCCTGCCCCAACCTCAGCTCCTTTTTATCCTTTAATGCTCAGTTTAAGCACTTTTTCCTTGCCGATTTGCTGCATTACGGTCAGCTGCCATGGTCCAAGTCCCTCCTGCCCTGCAGGTCATGCCCTCAGCTAGTTGATTTTGATTCATCAGCTGCATTACCTCTGCGCTCTGTAACAGGAGCTGACATTTCCCTTAACTCTTCAGCCCCCAGCACAAACCTAATTTCCCCTAAAGCTTGATTTGCAGAGCCCTGAAGTCAGACAGTTTACTTCAATCCTCTTAGTTAACCTGTGTGGCTCAGCATTTTTGCCGTCATGCTCATCGGACTTCCATTAGCTGAAAGCGAGGCTTTTTTTTTTTTTTTTTTATCCTTTAAGCTCTTGTTCCTGGTTGGACCAAGGGAGTCGGCAAGCTTTGATTTTCCTGGGTTTGTTGGAATGGATGATTCCAAGAAAATTAATGATTGTGTATTTTAACATGTGGATGATTTAATGATTCTGCTGGAAGTAAAGGGGACCTATTTTTTTTTTTTTTTTTTTTTAAGTATGTGTTTGTAATGATTCCAATACCAGACAGAAGCGTCCATTCTGGCAGCAGTTTGGGGTGTTTGTTGTGTTTGGGATATGCAGTTGGGGTGGAGGGCTTGCACCTACAATGAATGCCACCTGCAAGGGACCAGTTTAATGGTGCGTGGTAGGCTGAATTAATTAAAGAAGAGCCCTTGTGCTTCCCCAGTGTAGGGGGGCACCCGATACCTGAATACTGCTTGCACCCTCTGCACAGGGGTGTTTCTAGGGGTGCCAAAGAGACCAGGAGAAAAGCCTCTTCATTGCTTTTAATCTGACCATGCTTCGGGCGGAGAAGGTTCTGACCTTTTGCTGCTCCACGGTGGAAGCTATTCCCTCTTCTTCCCTCCCCTTTAATCATAGGAGCTCATTTTACATTCTGCCTCTTTGGAGATGGTTTCTCAACCTGGGTTTGCTCCCAGCTGGCTAAGATTATCCTCTGCCATTCCTGCTCTCTCAGACGTTTGGTTGCTTTAAATCATTGTTAATGCATCTTGTGGGAGAAATAAATGAAGAATGCTGACAACCCAGATGTCAGGCCCCTTCCCTCCCTGCAGCTTCCCGTGCCCTCCTGCCTTCCCAGAAGAAGAGCGTGCATCAGCACAGTGTCGAGAACCGCTCCTGGGGCGGGTGGAGCCGCCTTTCTGGTGGGCGGTTGGAATAAGGCCAGGGTAGCCCTTGCAGGGGGGTGGCTTTTTATGGTCCTGATCCCAGCGGTAGAAGAGTCGGCCCAGGAGACTCCTGTCGGCGTTGTCTGAATGGCTCTGAAAGTGAGTTTTCTTCCACATTGGTACCTTCATACAACCCGCCTCGAGCGTAACTTCCTAGAGCGCTTCCAAAAACAACTGGGGGTGCCTATATTTCTCCGTGCCCACAGTCCACTCCTTCCAGCCCCTTGAGCACTTCTGATCCTGACTGGATGGTCATCTAGAGGCCTGAGCATCAGGATACCCACCAACCTTTGGAGCCAGGGGGAATTGGGGGTGGTGGTGACCTTCTGTAATGCTACGCAGCGAGCACATCGTGCAGCACTGCTGTCTAGTCTGCTTGAAACAAGTGCCGTTGTTTAAGACCGAGCCCGATTAGCAATGTTTATATGCAGGCCCCTGTGATCTTCATGGGGTTTGCATCAAGCGACTGGCCGCTGAACTGTGAGGCCAATCGACCGGGGCTCCTGCTGGGGTTAATGGCATCGATTGTGTGCGCTGCCGATGGCAGCGCTCGCTGCTAATGCTCACTTCTGGTTTCAGTCTGTTTGCATGCGTGGTGCAAGGGGGATTGGCAGCAGGAGAGTGCGGGGAGAGGGGCCGGTGGTCTGCCCGGCTCACCAAGAAGTCAATAAAGCAGCACTCAAGTGCATTGCGTTCCTGTCTGATGGTGCTTTTAGAGACGCAGGGCCAGGCTTCTCTTCCTGGCCCCGCGGTGTGTTGATTTATTTTTAACCAGCAGCCAGGCCTGTATTGATCTGCTTTGTTTTTCTTTTCGCTGACTGTTTTTCTTCCTCTCCCTCCATTGCATCTTCCAACCAATAAAGTGAAACGTTCCCTCTCAGTAGGTTCCTCCTTTGTAGCGGTGATGGGGAATGCTGGGTTGTGCTGGGAGCTGCCTGATGGCCACTCATCCCCAGCAGTCCAGCCCACCTAGGTGCTGAGATACCTACTGCTTGCAACGGTGTTACTGCACGTCTTCCTATTCTCCAGCTGTGCTCTCCAAGCCCAGCTCCAGTCCAAGGCCTGCCTCTCTCTTGGGGACACTTGGGTCAAGCCTACCACTCTCCCACCCTCTGGCTCCTGGTCTCCACCAGTGCAATTTCCTGGCCGTCTCACTTCTCCTTTCCTATGGTACGAAGCCCTTTCCCCTTCTCGCTCTTGGCTCTTGCTGTGGTATCCTTTTCCTCGAGCCCGGATGGAGGAGGGCAAGTTTCTTTGTTCCCTTCCTCCTTACTCCGTGTTCTGCCATGTTGCTCTTGTGCCTCTTAAATGGGTGCTGCTCTTATTGCTCCCATGCTGCGTAGCATTGGCTGAACAAGTCAAAGCCGTAGCAGTTACAGCCCAAATAAAGCATCCTCCCCACCTCCCTGAGTTGACATTGCCGTGGGTCTCCGAGCTGAATAATCCACTAAGTGGCAGTGTTGCACTGTGGGCCCGTTTGCTGGATGCTCTCTGAGTGCTACACCCTGGGGACGGAGAATGCATGCATTCTGGCACAGTGCAAAATGTCCCAAACAGTGTTGGATAAATTAGACCCAGGTGAGCTTGGGTGCTGACATCTGCAAAGTCTCCCTTGGTCCTTGGGGGGAAGAGACTGATGCTGACTTGTAGGTCTTGATTGGGGAGTGCTTTGTGCTTGTTGGAGGCAGCCTTGCCCACGGTGGGAGGTGCTGCAGGTACCATAGCTTTAATGTGCTAAATTGGTTGTGCTGAATCTTTAGCATGCCCTGCCTGCAAGCTCACAGGGGTGGTGCGTCTGTGCAGATGGCTTTCTTGGGGCCAACCTGAGTCTGGTGGCTGAAGTTTTAGCAGGAACTAAGCCAGCCCATGCCTCTATCTGCTGCTCTCAATGCCAGGTGCATTTCTCTGTCTGGCTTCTTCCAGCGCAGTTGTACATAACCAACACTTTGTCCGCACAGTTCTCCCCTGGGGTCAGGAAGAACTGAGTGTGATGGAGACAGTTGTGGGTTTGTGCACGGATGAAAGGCTCTTGGTACAGCAGTAGGGAGGGTGGGATAGTAACCCAAATGGAAGTATCAACATTGCATATTTTTAATCCCGTTCCAGTCTTTCGGCACCTGTGTGCAACCCTGTCCCACTGCTGGAGTCCCAGAAAAGCCATCACTCCTGTAACGTGCCATGATCAGCCCAGCCTTAAGAAGCAAGGAAAAAGAGAATGCCCCCCCCCCCCCCCCCCCAAACCCTTAGAGACACCAAAAGCCTGAGCTATCTTCCTGGCTGCGACGAGTGGCAGGGTGGTGCTGTCTGAGCTGCTCTGGCTGGGGAGTCTGCTCGGACACAAGCCAGTGGGTGTCTGCCCAGGATTCATTTTAACACGTGTTAAGCTCTGAAGGCAAATTTCTCTGCTCCAGGTAGGACTCGAGGGCCATTCGCTGCCTGGCGAATTCTCCCAGCTTTCCCCTGGTCTGTCCACTGCTGCAAGGGTCGGGGTAACTTCTGACAATGCTATGAGATTCACAAAATAGCCATTGTGACAAACAGGGCTACAGGCCAACTGCTGGTCTTTCACCCAGAGCAGAGAGATACGGTAATATTGCCCACCGCTGTGGTGATGTACCGAGTGCTGGGCTTCGAAGGGAAAGGACTGAGAGCACTGCCCTTCAATGCACAGGTGAACGCTGCATTTGCCCCTGGGTTCTAGCAGTAAATGCCTACAGCAACAACAGCGTTACAAAGGCCTTTTCCTTCCTCAACGTCGAAGTTCTTTATCGGGGAGGTTAACATCTTTCTTATGCTATAAAAGGTGAAGCCAAGAGCCATCCTGGGTCAGGTGAGGGGCAGTAATAAAGCCCAAGTCTGCCAGCTTGCAATCCAGCTGCCCTATCCATTGCAGTCCTAGTGTTGTCCCGCAGCAGACCGAAGCCTGGTTTGACTCTGGGGAAGGGAAGCACCAGAGGCATAGTGAGGACAGACTGGTTTCGCACGCAATGTGTATGTTTGTGCCCACCGTTTTGCTCCTGGACGGTTTTCCGCTGTGTCAGGCCCCACACGCAGGGGGCTACATGCTAACGTGTGTACTGCGGCGTTTGGGGTAGTTCTGTGCGCCCAGCGTGCAGCTGCAAACAAGGCGGCGGATTTGCTTCTGCAATGAACTCTGGGTATGGAAACTACTCTGAAATTTTAGCTCTGTATTTACTTTGCAACACAGACTGCGCATTCCTCTCCAGCGCGAGGCTAGCTGGAAGTATTTTAAAGCCTGCTGTAGATTCTCCTCTGATGTCTCTTCTGTACCGCTCAACAAAGCCCCTCTCTATACCTAGCAAGACTTCTCTGTATAAAAAATTAGCTTTACTTAGTTGGGGTTTTTTTGTCTAAATCCTCCTTCTGATCTTTGTTTTCTTCCTTACAAGCTGGAAAGGTGAATGGAAGTGGCACTTCATCCACAAAGGACCTTCCTTTAGAAATAGTGGTTGTTTTTGTTTTAAAAAAATTCTAAAGCCAGGGGTTTTGCGAGGGAGAATGGGGAAGCTTTTTTTCTTTTCAAGTCACACTAGGGAATAAAGGTATAAAGGCGAGAAATGATCATAACTGTACAGGCAACCGAACAATATTTTTTTGAGTGCCAGAACTAATTAAAGAAAGAATTCACACAACAATTTTTGCAATCTCAGGATGAGTAAACATTAAAGGGGACACGGCACTTTTGATGCATGCTAATGTGTGCGTGCGTGTGTGCAGGAGGGAGAAGGTGTCCCGAAAATTAAACTGGAGATGAAGGCCTCAGATGTTACACTTTAGTATTTTGTTTCTTACATTGCCAGATCAAAGGCACGAGCTGAAGCCCACGTCCGAGATGCCTGTTGAGAGAATAAACCTTCAGTGCACCCAGAAGGTGAAAGCCAGTAGCAAACTGGAACCAGAAGCCTGGTTTAAGCCACAGGGACTTTGTGTTGGCTCTGGCAATGAAAGAATCGGGCCACGTTTCTGCAAGGTCGTGCCTGCGGGCAGGCAGCTGTGCCTGTCTGGACCCTGTTTGCTGCTTGAGGGCTGTGTCCAGGCTCGGGCCAGCCCCACAGCTGCAGGGCTGGGTTCACACACAAAGCTTTCACTGAAATCGGTCTGTAAATTGAGGTAACAAAATGAATGCAGAACCCTGGGCTGGACATGCTGCGTCGGCCAGTTCTAACCCGGTAGCTGTTTGGTCATTGACACTGGTCTTTGCTCCCAAAGCATTGTAACCTGCTAGTGCAAGCCAGGAAATAAAACTGTAGATTTGTGAGGCTGGAAGGGACCATTCCTATTTGCTAGTCTGACCTCCTACAAAACAGGCCAGGAAGCAATCTGTTCTGAGCCCCCAAATTTGCAGTTAAACTAAAAGATGTCTTTTAGAAAGATCTGCTTGTTTTGACTTGGATCCTCCATCCGGCGGAGAAGTCACCACGTCCCTCTGTACACCTCGGTCATGAGTGCCCCACAGTCAGACACGTGCCTAGCTGAAGCCATCCAAAATGCTCCATGGCTTTCACACAGACAGTACAGGGCAAAAGAGCATCTCTAGACTCTGGGTATCTGTTATCATATGCCCTGGCATCACTGATGCAGGTCAGGAACTGGGGACTTTTGTTTGCGTGGAAGGTGTCCGGGTGCTGCGGTGAGAGCTGATCTTGTCTGAACCCCAGGTAGAGCCTAAGCTGCTGTTTCACTTGCCTGTCTTTCAAAGCCATGACTCCTCCAAGGATATCTTGGAGGATGTGATGCTCTTCCCCCCCAGCGAAGCAAGATGTTTGCACACGCAAATCTCCCCTTGCAGGCGGTTGTGCAGACATTTGGCCTGTCTGGAGCGGGCAGCGTTCTTGTTGTTGGGGGGTCTCCAAGGCACTTGCTTAAATCCGTCTCAGCACACACCTGCTGCCAGCAGAAGCACTGCTAGTCTCATCACCTAGCTCCATGTAGCACAAATACAGCCCTTTAAAACCAACCCCGGGCTCTAGTTAAGCACTTCCCTTTGGCGCATGTCACATTTAAATCTTTTGCTTGCATTCAAAGCCACGGCAGGGTTCTCGCCTCCAAATCTCTCCCTCGGCTCCGAGGCTGCAGGAAGGTTGTCATGAAACAATTTTTGGAGGTGACTGAAGTACTCCGCACGGCCACGTTAAGGGCCTGCTGACTGCGGTGCTTCTTGAGAACGAATGCTTCCTGCTCTGAACGGCGCAGATGACCTATTTTTACCCTTATTAATACCAGTACCCCATTGTGGTGAACACTGGGCAAGCGGGGAGTGATGGAGGGTCTGATCTGGAACGCATCTGTTTGCATGACTTTGCCGGCGATCCTTGGATACAGGCAGAAAATCAGGCCCACGATTGTTGCCTCCAAAGCCTTAAAGGCAGCACAGGAACTCCAGTGAGCTGGCGTTTGGGAGGCACGGTGGGCCTTGGTGGCCTCGTAGCCTAACGATTTATCAGCACCTCAGAGTTGCAGCAGGATTGGGGATCTGTCCCATGCAATTCCCTTTTCTTCTGAGCGCTCAGGGTTTCTTCCGCAGGGGACTGGGGTTGGGTTCATGCCCGTCGTCGTGGTGTGCGAGGAAAAGCCTGAAGGGTGGCAGATTTGAGGGGTCCCCCCCCACCATGGAGCACCCAGGGATTGTCAAGTCCCATCTTCCCATTAATCATGGGGGGGGGTGCATCATAGTTGACTCAGAAAGGTGCATGGGGACCCTTTTGGCATGCTGCATCCTTGACCGAGTCTGAGTCAGTGAAGATGGTTTTGCTTGCAGCGAATAAATCCACTTCCCTTCTCAGTCCAGACCCAGCAGGAATTTGTCCTTTCCAGCATCATTGGCCCCAAAGCGAGAAGGGACCAAAAAGCCTGAGCAGTTCCCGGTCCCCTCCCCCACTTCCCTGTCCCTGGTCACCTTTAGCGTGCCCGACGCTGGTTATTTCACCTTCTTCCCCCAACGCGGTTTTTAAAGGCACTCTGCTCTCCTTGTTTCCCCACAGCTCAAAGCCATTCTCCCAGCTTCAAAAGGTTTGCTAATTACCCTAATGAGGTCAGGAGAGACCAAACGCTTCTGTCACTTAAAAAGTGGGGGGTGGGCTGGGAAGCAGGGGACTGTCTTGACTTCTGCCCGTACAGCAATATCTGCGGGAAGATGGTCTCTCTGCGTCTCGGCTCCTTCCCCCCCGCCGCCCCCTGCTCCAGCGCTCTGGCAGAAAAAGAAACTGTGGACAGAAGGTCTCAAATGTATCAAACAGCTTTTAAAGAGAAATTCCTTTTGCCTGTCAAAAGAACAAACAGATACACCAAAAACTGTCAGAATTAGTGTTGGAGTAATTGCAGAAGCTCTCCAAGGTTAATGCTCCATTAGTGAGCAGCTCTCACGCAGCTAAAAGCCAGGATGAGACAGGTTGTCAAAGGCTTGCTGGAGATTAAAGAGCTGCACTCTCTTGTGTATGTTGTTTGAGGGGGGGAGGGCGGAGAGCACGAGCTTCGGTTTGTGCCGTGTGAAGCCACTCGATGGGCTTGACAGTGGGGCCGGGGGGCGTGGGGTAGGGGGTATTGGATCTAGGGCTGCACCAAGGCTCCCTGGCCCCATGGCAGGGGTCATTTCAGGGTCTCCGTTTTGTTAGATCTCAGGGGTGCAAAGCATCGCCTGACTCGTGCCGAGGCCTGCCTGAGTCTGCAGGCAGCCTGGAGCAACAGTGAGGACTACCCTGATCTATTGTAGCTGCGAGGCATGCCGGCTCCATGCAGAGGGCTAAAGCCGTGGCATGTTGGCAGTCGCAAAGGGTTTGCCGGGGGCCCCGGGTTATGTGCTTTATCTGTGGGTACTTACCCACCTGGCAGGGGAGTCTAAGTGAGCAGGGCCTCAGCTATGAGCTTAAGCGGGCCTGATTCCTCTTCTGTGTCATTTTAATGCCATAGATAGACCTGGAGTGGAGCTTGATCCATGGCTGCATCAGGCGGAGGAGGGTTGTTCCCAGCCTCCAGTAGCACCATGTCTGCCCTGAGCTCTCCGCTCCAGGGACTTGGAGGTCACAGCACCCGGTACAGAGCCCCCAGCACCTTTTCCTGCTGCACCTGGGTTTCAGCGGAGGTCTGGCATCAGCACGCGGACCTCGGGCAGCCTGGAGAGCTGAGCACGGCTTGAGGTGTCCCCCCTCCTGAGATACCAGCGTTAAGATGAGCGAGAAATCCCACCCGAGAAAATGCAGCTTCCCTGGGAGTGTTTTAGCTGTGGGGTGGGTGGGTTTGAGAGCGAGACTGTAGCAGAGCCTGGCCCCGAAGCTCCAGGCTGCCGTTTCATTGTGGCTTCCCTGACTTTAGACCAGTGCGTGTGCACCAAAGTAATATAATTGGGGACTAGGTTTTTCCAGAAGAGGTGCTGCAGCTTCTCTAGAAGTTGCAGGCTCAGTGCAGGAGGTGCATGGTGAGACACTACTGTGACGTGGATGACATTCATGCCTCAGCGTCCCAAACCCTGGCCAGAACCCACTGGTGCTAGGTGCTGCATAAATGCAATGTGAAGGACAGAGTCCCTGGGGCTGGACTGTTCTCAGTGGTGGCAGGCGACAAAAAAAGGGAGCAAAGTGCTCAAATTGCAGTAAGGGAAGTTTAGGTTGGATATCAGGAAATTTTTTTTCATGAGGAGGGTAGTGAAGTGCTGGAACTGAGTACCCAGAGCGGTGGTGGAGTCTGCATCCTTGGAGGTTTTCAAGACCTGGTTAGACAAAGCCCTGGCTGGGACGATATAGCTGGGCCTGGTCCTGCTTTTTGCAGGGGGTTGGACTAGACGTGACCTCCTGAGGTCCTTTCCAACCCTCGTTTTCTATGCCCTGATGACCCTGTGCGACGACCTGGTCATCTAAGACCATCTCTGGGCTGAGTTTTGCAGGTGCGGCTCAGGGATCACAACTGTCTGAATGTCAGCGGGCAAAACCTTGCCCTGCGGAGAGTCAGGGCAGTGTTTCACCTAATAAATCTCTGGAATAGGGAGTAGGACCCAGTCTCCAGACTCCTCATCCTGGGCTCTACCCAGTGGCCCCCACTATGCCTGAGAAGGACAGAAAGAGATAGTGCCGGCATTAAAGAAAGTGAAACCTTGGTTCCTCTTTAAAGCTCCCTGGCTATAATTTGTAATCAGAGTTAGGGTGCAGCAGAGCCAGACAATGCAAGCAGTTTTTGTAACCAAGCACAACAAGGCTCCCGCCCAGCCCCTATCGCTTTATTAAGTTGATTTGCATTCATAATCTTCGTTTGCCGTTATTATTTTTCCCCCTTGTGCTTAGCGAGTGATATTAGCATAAAGTCCCTTTTTTCTTGTTTTCTATTCACGCTCAAGGTCAGAGACTTAGTGAGACACCAGCGAAAACAATCTCTTCCTCACCCTCTTTTAATTCTTCGCAGATACATGTCCTGGGGATTTTAACATAACAATCGCTGGGAAAAGGAAAAAAGGGACCTGAACAGAGAGCCCTTTCTGTGCTGGAAACTGGAGCTGCCCAAAAGAGAGATGCAAATCCAGAGTCAGGAGGGAGAGGGGACAGAGACGAGCCCCAGACAGAGCGAGAACCCTGTCTTACTGCTCTGAAATGGGCAAGTGAAGGTAGGGATGGGTTTGGAGCAGACCGGGCACGGTTGTTTGGTGCAGACAGCCTTGCCAGCAAACCCCAGTCCTGGCTTGGAGCCCAGCTGTGCCACTCCAGACCCGGGCTCCCGGGGCACGGCTCTGCCAGTGCACCTCCGGCTGGACTGGTGGGAGCCCGCACCTTCCCCGTCCAGCCCTGTTCAACGTACCTAAGCCTGGGCTGGCTGCCAAGATCCCGCAGGAAGCTTTCTGTCAGCTCCTCGCAGCCTGCTAGGGTACATCTCCATTTTGGTCTTGAGCGCGTTTATTAGGAGCTGACGTTTTACTGGGGACGTTCCTGTGACTTACTGAAGGGTTACTTGCATGGGAGACTGGATAGGCAGGCTCTGGGAACCCCTCGCCCTGCTCTGAACGATAGAGGGAGGAATTGGGCACTGGCTTCTGCAGAACCCGCTCGCTCTGCAACAGGGCCAGATCCAGCCCATAAAGCCCTGCCGTTCACATGGCGGGGTGTAGTGGTGAAAGCCAGGGGCTGGGAGTCACAGCACTTAGTGCTGGGAGGGGAACGGTGTCTCACAGGAAGAGCCAAGACCTCCTGAGTCCTCTTGGCACGTCTGCTTCCAATTTGCTGGGCCCACTTAACCTCACTGTGCCTCAGTTTCCCCATCCGTTAAATGGGGGCAGGCCTCTGAACAATGCAAAGCCAAGAGCTGCTCAAGGGAAGGCAGGTTTGACTGTGCAGGAGAAGTGGCGGGGCCGTGGGGTTCACAGTGATTCTCGGACCAAGTCAACAGGAACAAGATTTACGAGCACAGCAAATGAGTCCTGCAGATGCTAATCCCCCAGCGATACTTTCCGTGATGCAGCTTGCTTAGTAACCTGCACGGGAGAGGTCTTTCTGTGTGTTACCACAGTGTCCTAATTGGAGCCAGACCCCTTCCCCAGGCCCTCTCCTCTCTGGCCGGCAAAGAAAGCCATTGCCCTGTGCTCTGGCATTGATGAGTTTGCAATGTGAAGTCCGGAGCTGACAACTCCAGCTGCTTGGGAGCTGATGATAGATTTAAGGCCGTGCTCAGAGCGTGGCACGTTCATGTTTAAAGCAATAAAAAGAGGGATGGTGCCCTCCTGGCCCCCGGCGAGTCATATTTCTTCTGGATTTCAAGCCAGAACATGTAGAATCAATGAGTGGAGGCGAGGAGGGAAGATTTCCTGCTCAGGGCTTGAGACGTTTGAGGCTCATCTCTTGCGGGGGAGGCCGAGGTCAGAAATCAATTCCTCTCTGGGTAGTCAAACTGGGAGGATTTAAAAACACAGCTGGGGATCACCCGAGAGGAGATCGAAAGTGGGGACTGGGTCTTAGCAGATGGCAGCTGCTTTGGCTAATGGCTCCAAGCCTCGGGGGCAGCCTGTCCATGGGAATGTGGGGGGATCTGCCCTAGGAGTCATTAATTAAACATCTGATGGCCAGTGTGGACGTGGGGAGGGAAGTGCTGATGGGCTGGGGGCAGAAGGCTCTTGTATAGTGCGGGATGGGGTGGTTGGCTGTTTTTCTAAGATGTTCAGTGCTATAGTCTGTGTGTTTTCAGGCCCAGTTTGAGAAGCTGCCTCTAATACTCCAGTAAAGCACCAGATGCAGTAGAGCAGAAAGAGCCAGCAAGGAAAGCAGGACTGAGAAGAAAGGAGAGCAGTAGGCAGGGAGAGGAGGAAGGAGGAGCTGAGGCAAGACAAAGGCGAGGAGGGGCTTCCTTTCCCATCCCGCGGAAAAATAAACCGCTTTGGTTTGTGGCCGACTGGGGGTCAGGGCTCCTGGGTTCGGGAAGAGGAGAGATCCACTCCAGCCTTTTCCGTGTGGGAGGAGAAGAGCATTCGGGGATGCTCCTCCTGTCTGTGCTGAAGAAAGGGAGGAAGGTTGTGACCCGCGTCCCAGGGACGGGGACAAGAGAGTGGCGCCTGGGTTGTGCCATGAGCATCGGCAATGGGAGGGAGGGCTGGGGCGTCAGGACACCTGGGGTCCATGCCTGACTTCCCCAGGCCAGGCCTTGGTCTCTGCCCGCACGTGACTGCGCCGACATCCCCGCTGAGCCCTGCCAGACAGTCCCCGGAGCATGCCCTCGCGTGCTGCCACGTCCGTCCCGGCAGGGCAGGCGCTGGAGAGCTCATGCCCAGGCAGGGGTGTTTGGTGGGTGCGCCCATAGTGTGCTGAGGTTAAAAGTGGCGGGGGCAAAGAAGGCGAGATGCAAAGTTTTAACCTAAGGAAGCCAAGTTTGTGCCCCCGCCCGCGCGGAGGGGACCTGCCCGCTCGGGTGTTGTTAATTCAGTCATTAAGTTTCCTGCACTTTGTGTATTCCTCTCCGGCTCCGGCACCACTTGCCCCGGCTGTTTGATCTGTAAGTACCAAAAGTACCGCCGGAGGCGGCGACATCAGCAACCTAGCGGTCGCCATAGGAACCGGAGTCTCCAGCGCCCCGGTGCCCGGGTCTCCTGTGACCCAGCTCCGGAGGCTGTGCTGTAATGAGCGTGTGAAGTTTAGCTGATAAAGGCCCGGCTACAAGGCCCCGCAGGCCCGCGCGCGCCGCGCTCGGCGGCTGCCAACCTGAAAGGGAGCCTCTGCTTCTGAGCCGCGCGGCACAAAGGCAAAGGTTATTCGTGTCAAAGCACTTGCAGATGGAGAGGCTAAACTGCTGTTATCTCCTCCTTAGCATGGAGGGGGGCGAGCGCCGTGCCAGCCTGCCCCCGCCGCTCCCTGCTCGCCAATTATTTCAAGGCCAGGGGAAGGTGCTGGTGGCATCGCAGGCCGTAGCAGGGTGCGGGGCTCGAGGGCTGGCGGGTCGCCCTCCTGTAAAGTCGTTGGCGTGGATGGGGTGGGCCGGCTTCTGCCACGCCTGGGACCTTCAGGGGCGCTGGAGGAAGCCGGGCACCCAATGCCCCGTGAAGTCAAGGGGGGGTTTGGCATCCGGCTCTCCAGGCTGCCTTTGAACCCCTCTTCTGCTGGGTGGCAGCTGCCCCCGCTGGGAGTGAGGGGCCGAGGCGGGGTGGCAGGTCAAGCAGAGCCCAGGTGTCCCGGCTTCCTCTCTATTTCCTGCATCACCCCGGGCTTGCGGGGCTTGGACCCTCGGCTTAGCTGAGGCCCTGAGGTGTGACGACAGCCGTTTGCTTGTACAGCACCCAGCGCAGATCCCAGTCGGGCCACGGTGCGACAGAAACGCTCGCCCGGACACCAGTGGCGAGCAGCCTCTCCTCGATGGCCTGCGCCGCTCGCTCTGCTGCGGTTTGTGCCCTGGGATCACAGACCCGGCCCTGGCGGGCGCCGGAGAAGCAAAGCCCGCTCAGCCCCGCGCTCGCTACCTCCTCCTCCCCGTGACTGACAGTCGGGCGACGCTGCCTCCCCTTGCTAGGCACGTTCCCCTTCTAATTGCTGACAGTTATTTACTGTAAAGACAGGCACGCACGCACCGCCGGCCCTGACATCGCGTGTCAAAATCCCACCAGACATTGCAGAGAGTTTTTTTCCCCCACCCCTCTCTTTTTCCAAGCAGTTGGGTATTCCCCCCCTTCTCTTTGTCTTGTCCCCTTTGACAGGTGAGCAGGGCCTCCGGGGTCCGTCCCGTCTCCAATCACGCCTGATAAAACCCAACGCTGGGGCAGCGAGGAGGAGGACCCGGGCTTCTGCTCCGCGCAGCGCCCCCGCTCCCGGATCCACGGCTGACTGCTCTCTGACAGATGGGTGCAAACTTGCATACAGTGAATCCCACCTCGCGCCTGCTTGTTTATTTGCTGTCTCTTGGCCCCTCTGTGTTCGACATAATTGGTTCTGCTCCGAGCGGTAAACAATGATGTGCCATGCATTGCTAAGCTCTGAACGGCACCTACATGCAATTAAAATAATTGGGCGCACACCTAGGCCTGGTTTTCCCCTCCCCCTGTCTTCTCTTTCCCTTTGCTTTTTCTCATGCTTTCCTGCGACTTGGCAATGCACCGCTCACCAATCCCCCCGCCCCCATTTGCCGTCCCAACCAGGTGCGACTCGCTTTCCCGCTGGGCGAGCGTGCGAGACAGTGCCCTGTGGCCCGCGGCCCGTGCGTGCTCGTGCGCGGGCAGCAGGTTTGGCTTTGACAGCGAGGCAAAATGAGTCCTCAAGCGCGCGAGCGAACGGGGCTATTCCAGCCCAGACCCGTGCAATCTAATGAAGGCTCCGGGGACCGCGCCAGCTCCTCGGTTAAAAATGATGCTGTTATATTTAGACAAGGTAACGAGGGGCCCCTCCGGACAAAGAGGAGAACAATTTTTTGTTTAATGATTCCATAATCTGATATAATGTCGGGCCTGTAAGACATAATGAAGACCTGGGGGAGATTACATCTTTGCAGCAGTAAAGGCCCGGCGCTGTGGGACACAGCCAGGTGGAGGCTTGAACTTTGATGCAGTCAAACATGTTTTTCTCCAGATTTGTTTGACGTGATGGAGAGAGAACCCGGCAGGCGCGGGGAGAGGGGGAGACGGCGGCGAACGCTGCCGTACTTCCAGGCGACCCCGCCAGCTGGCTTGCCGGTAGACGGTTACACCTGAGGAGTGCTCTGGGGGCCTGACCTTGAGCATCCAGACTCCTGGGGGTGGAATTGAGGGTGTTCAGGACCCCCCAGGCGTGGGCAGGGAGCAGCAGCGTGGCTCGGGGCTGCGTAGACACAGCAGGAGGCCCTGCCCAAAACCCATCCGGGCCGTGTCCGAGGCACTGGGGCACCAAGGGCATGTCTTCGTTGGTGGGCAGGTGCGTTCTCATCCCGAGGTAGCTGATGCTGATGCGAGGCAGTCGTGGGCAGTCTGGGTACCTCCCAGGTGCTGCCTGGCCCAGCTAACTCAAGTCAAAGGGTCTGTCTGTGCCAGGGCTTTACCTCCTATCAGCCAGTCGGGGTGTGAATGCCCCCCTGGTCCCAGTGAGTGACCTGCCCCAGGTCACACGTGCAGTCAGCTGCAGGGGTGAGAACCAGACCGGTGCCCTCCTCCATCGAGCTCTGCGTGACTTGCGCTGCGAGGTTGGAGCCGCCTCGTTCTTGGGGCGAACAGGCTCCGGATGCATCTTGGTTGGGCTCTTTCCTAGAGGAATCGGCGGGTCGGGATGTGGGGGCACCGCAGTGATGGGTAGGCTGTGGGGTGGCGATGGCTGGGCTGGCGTCGGGGACTGGAGCCCCAGTGCACGAGCATGAGCTGCAGCTGAAGGACCTGGAAGGACGTGGGCAGTGGGGTCCCCCGGGGCTCGGTCCTCGGGCCCGCGCTGTTCAACATCTTCATCAGTGACTTGGATGAGGGGGTAGAAAGCACCCTGTTCAAGTTTGCTGATGACACTAAGATGTGGGGGGATGTGGGTGCACTAGAAGGGTGCAATAGGCTACAAGCTGACCTTGACAGGTTGCAACGGTGGGCGGATGAGAATAGGATGGGGTTTAACACTGATAAGTGCAAGGTGTTGCACACGGGGAGGAAGAACTGGCACCACACTTACAGGTTGGGGAACTCCCCTCTTGCCAGCACGGAGACGGAAAAGGATCTTGGAGTCGTCATTGACTCCACGATGAACATGGGCCGGCAGTGTGGGGAGGCAGTCAAGAAGGCCAACCGTACCCTGTCATGCATCCACAGATGCATCTCGAGCAGGTCCAGGGAGGTGATCCTCCCCCTCTATGCAGCACTGGTCAGGCCGCAGCTGGAGTACTGCGTCCAGTTCTGGGCGCCACACTTCAAGAGGGACGTGGACGATATGGAAAGAGGAGGGCCACTCGTATGATCAAGGGTCAGCAGGGCAGGCCTTATGAGGAGAGGCTACGGGACCTGAACCTGTTTAGCCTCCACAAGAGAAGGTTAAGGGGGGACCTTGTGGCCTGCTACAAACTGGTCAGGGGGGATCAGCGGGTATTGGGGGAGTCCCTGTTCCCCCGTGCGCTGCCAGGAGTGACCAGGAATAACGGTCACAAGCTGGCGGAGGGTAAGTTTAGATTAGATATTAGGAGACGCTACTTCACAGTCAGGGCGGCTAGGGCCTGGAACCGGCTTCCAGGGGAAGTGGTGCAGGCTCCTAGCCTGGGGATTTTTAAAAGGAAGTTAGATAAGCACCTTGCCGGGGTCATCTGACCCCGGTGCTCTTTCCTGCCAAGGCAGGGGGTCGGACTAGATGATCTACCTAGGTCCCTTCCGACTCTAGCTACTATGATACTATGATACTATGACCCAGGGCCCAGAGCTCAGGGGCTGCAGCAGATCTCTGCCGCCCTGTCCGCAGACTAAGGACAGAGGTGGCCTGGGTCAGCGAGGGTTACGTGTGCACTGCAGCAGGCTCTTGGGTGCGAGGGCACTGCCTGCCTGGTGGGGACTGTGAATGGTGTCTTTAAGTGCCAGGCGGCCGCTTTGATTCTGGCCAAGGGATGGAAGTGGCAATTGCAGTTAGCATTGGGTCCAGGACATTTCAATCCTCCTCTTCCACCCCGGGAGCTCAGCAGGGACTGCAGGGGCCTGGGCTGGGAGCAGCTTGGCAGTGGGTGAGCCGACAGCAAATACTTACACCCAAGGGCTCCCTGGCCCTGGCTGTTTTCACGTGCCACGGGTGCTCGGTAGGCTGCGGTGCACGGGAGCACAGCACCATGGAGTCCAGTGAGCACCTCCCAGAGGTGAGAGCTGCATGCCCCAGCCCTCCCGAGCTCCCCGCTCGGTGCCAAGAAGATAATCTGATCCCCCGGTAGGATCTGAGAGAGCCTGCAGCTTCCTCCCGGGGGAATCACCCCGTGGGGAGGGGGCTGTGATGAATTCTGATCATCCTAGCACAAAGGTAGCTTACAGGAACACTTCTTGCAGAAAATATTAGGGTCACTGCCCTACCCTCCCTCAGAGACAGCCGTCGTACATCAGTGATTCTTTCTGCTGACAGGCAGGCGGCTGCAAGCAGCTTAGTGGGAGCAGGGAGGCAGGGCTTGGACTATCCAGCTTGCTATCTCCTTCTATTTTATATTTGCTTTCTCCTTCTATTTTATGTATCCCTTCCCCGGGCTCTAGCCATCTAGTAGGTGCTACGTTTTCCAGCTGCCACTGACACCTGTGCTGCCCAGCTCCGAAAACAGCCCCCAGTGGTTGTTCAGGCAAAATCTCCCCTCCCCAAGAGAGCCGCAGCACTGCTAAGTAGCACAATCAGCTGTAAGTTCATTATTTATTGTATTGCAGCAGCAGTCAATTGGGATCAAGGCCTGGAGGGCCTGGGCAGCGCACAGACTTGCAGGGCAGACTGCCCTGAGGAGCCGGCAGGCCCAGTGACCAGGCAGAGGAAGGGTGGGAGACAGGGAGCACGGTCTTGGTTTCCCCAGAAGCATGGGCCACTTCCTCTCTCCCCGCCTCAGTTTCCGCATCTGTGAAATGGGGAGAGGAGACGCCGTTTCCTGGAAGCGCCACCAGGCTGGCTCTGTGCGTGCCTGTGAAGTGCTTTGAAATCCTAGGATGTGGGGGCTCCCACTCCATTTCACGTGGTCAGCGTGAGTGTGGAGACAGAAGCCCCCGCCCCAGGTGGTGGAGGGGAGGGCCCTGCCCCATTGCTCTGGGGAGGACACTTCCTCCCCAGCATCCCCAGGTTTGATCTAGAACATCTGTGGCTTACTAGGGCCTTTTTATCCTGGGCAAAGCTGCCTGAAAGGGGCCAGCGAGGCATCAGACGCTGCAAAGGTGTTGGTGTGTCAGGGCCGGATGTTTCTGCAGTAACAGGGATGCTGGGAGTTGTCCGTGGGGCTTAAAAGAGCAGGGCAGGGGCTGCAAATGGGCTGCAAACCCTCCCCTGCCAGCCTACCTTTTGCTGGTGGTGAAAGCACTGGGCACGGGACTTGCCTTTGCACCTTCTGCTGAAGCAAATGGTGGCTGATGTGCGAGTGGGACTTTTTCCTGTCCGGTGCCGGGTACGTTCGTGTCCCACTTGGACCCCAGTCGCCACAAGAAAACGCATCCATCCCTGTACGCAGGGACCTGTGTTAGCTTCAGCGGGCCTGACAGCAGCCCCTTCATCCTCTTCGGGGTCACGGAGCAGGTTCGGGGGCTGGCGAGCCCCACCGCACCTTGCCCCATCTGGGCTCGTTCCATCTCTCTGCACTTTCCTTCCCCCTCTCTCCCTTTTTGTTGATTTATTATTTTCCGGCACAGAAACGAGTGGGTGAACCTGCCCCGTCAAGATGCTCTTGACTGCGGGCCCGACTGCCTCACCTCGGGAGCTGCCACTCCATCTCTGTCAAGCTGTCAGGCCCCGCGTCGGGCTGAGACCGCGTTGCAATTCAAAGTGGATTAACTCTTCGGGCTGCTTCCCCCCCCCGCCCGTCCGATCCCACTTGGGTGGGTTATGGCCGAACGTGGCTTTCTCCATATTCAAAGGGCTTCGAAGCTTCAGGGGGAGAGAAACCTGTAGGACAGATTCTCCCCTCGCAGCAGCCATGCCAAGGAGCAAAGGCAGGATGGCGAGGGGAGATTTGTGCCTGGCAGCCTGGCTTCAGCTTGCTCGGGCCCTTTGTACCCCCCGAAGTCCTCGGACCCCAAAAATTCGGTGAGAGAATTCACCATGGCTTGCTGTGCCCCCTCCCTTCTGATACGTGCCAACAGGTTTGCCACCTCCACCAGCGATATAGACCCTCTGCAGATGGTCAGGGCAGATCCTTTGCACCCATTACCCACCCCTGTTCCTAGTCTACCCTCGACAGGGTGTTCCCGGAGCTACCCAGGCCAGGCATTGCCTGGAGGGGTGCATGGGTGTGGGTGCCTCCAGGTCCCCATCAGTGCAATAGCTGAGAGGCTCAGTTTGCCACTCAGCCTGTTGGGTGGCCCATCGTGGCAAATGACAGGAGCCGAGAGGATGGGGAACGAGGATGGCAGGATGCCCACCCCTCCTGGCTTGCCTGGCAGTGGAGGCTATATCCCAGCAGGGCTGGCGTGGTAGAGACCCTGCTTGAAACCGGACCTGAACAAGGCACAGGTTTTGCTGGCAGTCAGGGGGAGCAGTGGCAGCTGCTCAGATGCTCCAGCGAGGATCCCAGGGTGAGAGTCCATAGAGAATTGGCCTAGGCACAACGTCGAGCAGTGACCCATGTAACCTGGATGAAAACGCGCCCTGCTCTGCTCTGGCATCTCTGCGAGTTCGTTGCCCGCCGTCATTGTGACGACGCCCTGCATGGGAGCTATCCCCGCTCACACCGGAGGGGTCCAGCGGGGAAGTCGCGTGTTCGAGGACTCCCGGCAAGGCTGGGAATGGGACCCAGGTGTCCTGGCTCCTTGCCTTCTGCTCCATCGCTAGGACAGCCTGCCCCCCGCCAGTGCTGCAGCAACAGCTACGGACTGGCCCGTTGCCTGGCAATACCAGGACGCTGTGGGCTTGCGGGAAAGGCCTGCCCATCGCCCTCCGTGGACGCTGGGTGACGACGAGCCCGGCCAGGCACGTGGACCGATTCCTCGCTGGTAGGACAGGTCGTCACCCAGACAGCGATAACCCACGGTGAAACCCCACCGTCCCGGCCCAGATGTTGCAACCCACTGACTACTAAACAGCTGTGAAACATCGGTTCCCGCCCGCCACCGCTTCCTCCGCTAACTGAGAGCATCCAGGAGATGTTTGCACCGTGGGCGAGCTCAGGCTAGTTCACGCCCGTCGAGGCAGAGGGGCTGGCGCGTGCCCACGTGCAGCGGTCGGTCGCCGTGGACGAGGCCCGCGTGGCAGAGCCGCGGGAAGGTCGGCCCCTCGTCTCCCACCTTCTGGGGCGGGCACGTAATGCGGGGCTGCCACTAAGGGGCGGTGTTGTCTAAGCTATGGCCGCGCTCGCCAGCCTCTGCTGAACGGCAAGGATGCTCTGCCTCCTGCTCCCCCCAAAACGAACCCCCCCACCCCAAACTTCAGGCCAGATGTAATCCAGCCTTTCCACTATGGGCTCTGTCAGGCCACCGCTGGCTTGCCTTCCTCCCACTGTCGCCAGCAGCTCCGATTTGCCCCCGTAGACGTGATTAACTGCCCCTTGCCCCCTCTGCAGCGCCAGTGTGGGCTGCATCGATCCAGAGCAATGCCCGCGCGTGCAGGGGAGGTGAGAGTAATCGTCCCGGACCCTCCTTTGCTGGCACACGTGTGGCCAGGCTGAGTGATGCCAGCTAAGTGGTGAGGATAGCCATGGGCCACCTCTGCCCGGCAGGGAGGAAAGGCCCTGCTGTCGTTAAAATTAATTGGGTTTCTTCTTCCATGGATATTTGTAGTAAAATGCTCATAAAATCTCCACTTTGCCCAGGATTTATGGCTCTCCCCGCCCCCGGGCTCGGAGGGGCTCCGTCAATGGGTGAGGCTGGAAGGGCTGAGGTCTCGCCCGTCAAGCTCCTGCGAGCTGCGGAGCAGGGACGCCGCAGCCGGGGAAGAGGAAGCATCGGCCGCCCCCTCCCAGGCCGTGAAAGCAGCCTCCTGGTTGACGAGCCGCGTTGCCTGGCTAAGGGATTTCTCCCAACAGCTCTGGAGCCTGCAAAGTGGATCTGCACCTTCTGGGCCCCTGAAATCTTGAGCCTGGGAGCGGGGCAAGAACCAAAGCTATGCCAGGCTGCTCTGGTGCACATCCGCGTACAGATCTTAGAGCTGTGACGCCGGAGGGAGAGAGGGTTTCCAGCGCCTTTGGAGCACTCTGGATTGCCCCAGGTGAGGCTGGAGACATCCACCGCCACGGCCTGCCTGCACATCTCACTTCTCCCCCTGTCCAAGGCACGATGGGGGAAGCTCACCCCTTTGTCATCGGGCTACAGCATGGTTTCCAGTCCATTACAATGTAGCCCCTGTGCCCCGAGGGGCAGTTTTCTGGCCTCTCAGCTCTGTGGCCTAGAGAGGGAGAAATATGAGAGGTGGAGTCAGGGTATTTTCTTGGCATAACTCGTTTTCTTCCTACTATCCTGGCACTGCGGTGGTCACAAACGGCACTCGGGCAAGTTCCCAGGCTGCAGGGGTGCATCAGGCATGGCCTCTGGTTAGAGATTAAGGCAGGGAGCAGGGTGTTTGCAACCGCACCCCAGAGCCAGCAGCCCTGTGCTCTTTTGCACACGTGAGGCCGGGACCTGGGCTTCCTCTATGCCCACTCCCACCTCGTGCCCTTCCTCGCAGCAGAGAGAGCCGGTGGCAGGTACAAGGCACCACCCAGGTGAGGGGACGTAGCTGAAGAGCTCGCAGTCTCCACCTGCGCTTTAGCAGCTGAGATCATCATCCCTGCAGCACAGGGACTTGGAGCCTTGTGCCGGGCTTATAGCAGCCCAGCTGGACCCCCTCCAGTCTCAGGGCCCCCCTCCAGGTCATGCTGCTGCCTCTCAGCCTCGCCTGCCAGCCCAGCCTGGGCACCGGGTGCTGCAGCCACATGGGCAGACGCTCTGGCAATAGCCTGACCGGCAAGGGGAGCCGGGTTCGACCCCCGTTCCCAGAGGCAGGGCGGTCACCGCAGGCCCCTCCCCACACCTTGAAGGCTCCTTTGTGCTGCCTTTACGACCTGTGGCCCGTACGTTCGCTTCCATCCTCTCCCCATAAAAAGGCGGAGGCTGAACATTTTATAATCCTTTTTATAGAACTTTTTTATAAAAGCCCTGAGCAAAAGGGGGGGCGAGAGCCCCAAACCCTCTCCTAGGTTTTATGGAAGTACAGTGCTGTGTGGAGCAGAGTTACTCTGTGTGCAATAAAATACCTTTTACAGTCCACCTTATTCATAATGCATTATTTTATGTCCTGGGAAAATAGAGCTCAGGCTGCTATAAACTTCTCCTGGCAGGAAACCTTTGGATTAGGAGCCAGCACGGCATGGGAGGAGCTGTGCAGCCCTCCTCATATTGCCAGGGTTTGCATGTCCCTCACATGTAGCGTCTCTGGTGCATATGTGCTACCGTCAGCGGGGTCGGATGGCTCTTATTGCTGCTACTGATTTGAATTACAGGAGCCTGTAGAGGCCCCAGCTGGCATGTTCGCGCCAGGGTGCAAGGCGCTGTACAGACACGTAATGGGCAGGGTTTTCTTCGTGGGGTCTGTTTTCAGCTCTGGAAAGGGAGCGTGTGATCAGTGCTTTGAGTGCCGTGGGGCTGAGAGCCAGGACTTCTGCATCTGACTCTGGCGAGCCCATCCCCCCGTGCCTCAGTTTCCCCCCTCTGTCATGACGGCTTTGCCTATCAATTTGCACACGCAGGGTGTCAATTGTTTAGATAGTCGCCTGCGTGCCCCCACACCCGTGATGGGGATGAGGTGCGTGTCGTACCGGTTGCAGACAGCTCTGAGCATTGCTGCCCAGCACCGCTCTTCTGGCGAGGGGTCCCGGTGGGACCCGAGCATGGCATCAGGCAGCTGCAGAGCGAGTCCCTGTGTCGGGGCTTGGGCCAAAGCTGCCTGGAAGTTTCCCTCCGCCTCCGAGAGCCCCTCAGCTGGGGGGATTTCCTCCGCGGGGAGCGTTCGGCACCGCTTGGCTGAAGACGGCGAGAGCCGCCCTCTTCCGCGCCCGCAGAGGCTCTGGCCTGGGATTGCTCAGAGGCCGAGCAAGGTTTTACGTGCAGCTGGAGCCTAGCGACTAGCGCTTTCACGAGCGAGCGGCAGGAGAGGCTGCACAATTGCTTCCAGGTGTGGCCTAGGTGTGCCAGCCACATTGTGTGGTGGGGGTGGGCAAGAGAATCCATGGTCCCCTGGGCTTCCCTGCTGGGCAGAGCTTACACGTGTGTGTGCATGGACATGCGTGTTCATGCATGTGTGGTGTCTCCCTGCAGGGTGGGACACTGGCAGAGCTGTTGGCCCCGGACTGCCTTTGCTCCCTGGACCCAGGCAGGCACCCCCTGCGTTTACCTCTGTGCTGTATTTTGGGGGAGCCCTGTTCGCCCCTCCTGGTTGGGCGGAGAATTTTACCCCCTCGCTTGCTGGAGCATCTGCCAGTGGTTGCAAAGCCTCGGGGAGGCGGGGGTCCTGCCCCCCTCTTGGCATCTCGCAGTCACCCCCCAGGCCCCCGTTCACCGCGGCGGCAATAACCACGGATGTTACAGGAGACGGATCCATTTCTGCACCACGTCTGCCGCTACCACGAGGCTTCGTGTCCTCCTAGGTTTCTCATTGTTCACGTCTGCCCTTTGAACAAGAAACCTCTTTCTTTCCCCCCCTCCCCACCAGCACTGGCTGCCGCCACCCAATTGCCGCTAAAGCAGAAGGGCATAAACGACGCCTCCTCCGCGCCCAGCCTGGGCCCCCTCTGAGAAGGGGGCCGGAGGTCTGAGCATCAGGCATCGTGAAGGCAAACGGTTGGTCTGCTTGCTGGGGGGAGGCGGGGGAGAAACCCCCCAGCATGGTTACAAAGCCAGTCAGGCACGTCCTGCAAAACGGTTCCCTCCCAATTACGGCGGAGCGGAGAGAGGAATCGTTCTGCGAGAAGCCGGGGCGGCGGAGAGACACGGAGAAAGTAAAACTGAGCCTCGCCGGAAAGTAAACACACGTCTCTGTCGGGGGAGATTGCTAACAAGGCGCAGGGAAGCGGAGGAAAGATTAACGGCGCTATTTTCTCGTGTTCCCGGCGCTTCTCCTCTTACAAGCCATTTTCCAGTAAATTTGATTCGTGGCTTTCCCGAGCCCCTCGGCGGAGTCGGAGAACCCGGCTGCCGCGGCGCGGGGGGCGGCGGGGTCCCCGAGCAGGTGCGAAGGGGGTCGCGGGACTCCAACCCTGGGGGCCGCAAGCGAGGGGGGGCAAGACCCTGGTCTGACCCGGGCCACTCTGCCGTCCTGTGCCGGGAGACTGGGCTGCGGGACAGGGCAGCTCTTGTGTCCTCAGGACTCCCGGGTCCCACACGCAGGCCCGGGAGGAAGTGAGGTCTAATGGTGAGAGCAGGGGGTGGCTGGGAGCCAGGGCGCGGGGTTTCTGTGCCCAGCTCCAGGAATGGAGTGGTCTCCAGTGGTTACAGCAGACGCCTGGATTTTGTCCCGTGGTCTGGGAAGGAGGCCAGGCCACAGGCTGGAGCAAGGGGCCGAGGCGGGAGGATGCCTGGGCTCTATTCCTACCTCTGCCGCTGACTTCCCTCATGATCTTGGGCAACTTGCTTTGCCCTCACATTTCCAACCCTGGCCCCTAATTGCAAATGCCTGAATTACGTGCGGGGGGGGGGGGGAGGGTCTTAGCCAGGCACCCAGAAATGGGGGCACCGGGAGGGAGCAGCTGGCGTTGAAAACAGGCATCCAGCCCCCTGCTTCCTTCTCTTTCCCCTTGCACCAAGCGGCTGGGAAATGGCTTTGTCTCCAGGGATGTCGGGAGGTTTAATTAATTCAGCAGTTATTATTTTTACTTTTCCCTGTCTGTGCGGGCCTGATCCAGAGCCTGCCCCGGCAGACCCTGCTGCAGCACTGTGTGCCAGGGGCATTGGCTTCCTCTCCCCAGACCTGCCCAGGCACGAGGCATCAAGTCATCGCAGTGCAGCAGCCCCCTTCGCCCCCAACCCCGAGCACCAGCCTCAGAGACTCCCTGCACCCTCCTTTTCTTCTGCAAAGCCCCCCCCAGGGGAATCTGCCAGCAGAAATTGCTGCTGTCTGCAATCCAGGCCTCTGCCGGATGAGTCTGGGATGAGCAGCACCTGGTCTATGAGGGCTATAGAGGGTGCCAGGCCTCTACCCCCTCCTTCTGCGGGCACTCAGCTTCCTTGTCCGGACGTCTGGTGGAGAATGGCTGGCACTCGGGCCCCAAGCGCCCCTCTCCCCCAGCACGTCGGCCTTGGGTATTAGGTTCCTTCGCAAGCTGTGAGCTGTGGATCCACCGCTCCTCATCCATCTGCTTGCAAAGCACTCGACCCTTCTCCTCTGCATCCTATTAGCATCTCAATACCAGAGCGACGTGCAACTGGCTTCTCATGGTGCCCAGGTGCCAAGGGCTCCGCTCTTCCTCCTGCTAACCCCTCCTGCCTTTATGGGGCTCTCTGACCAGGACCCTGGCAGTGATTGGGGGGGGATGTAAATCTAATTTTGGGCCTTGGGGGGTAGGCAGCATTTTCCAGTAGTTTAGCAGGAATCTGGACTCCTGCAGGTCCTAGTCCCTGCTCTGCCACAGACTCACTCTGCAACCTCAGGCAAGTCTCACACCTGCTCCCTGCATCTGTTTCCCCGTCTGTACAAGGGGGTAAGGCAGCTCCCCCACCAGCTGGGGTGCCATCGGCTGCAGGAGTGGGGGCTCCCTACTCGGAGCAGGGCAGAGGGCTGTGGAAGCACTGAGCAGTATTATTTTATTCTATTTGATGTCTGGAAATTGCCCAGAGATCAGACAGTGTGAGCTGCTCTATGGTGACCGTGTGCAGCCAGGTTACTCTCCAGGGGCCCAGGCCTGGGGCTTTCGGTGCATCTCCCAGTGAAGTGTGCCATCAACGGGTGTTTGCTGGAGTGAGGGCCCTGCACTTGATTCACCTGGGGGCGGACTGGCAGCCCCTCTCCCATGCACCTACAACCCTCCCTGACCGCAGGCAGGGCTGCCAGGGCTGGTCCCCTTGGGAAAGAGGCTCGGGGGTGGGGGAGTTCAAGCTGGGCATCCAAAATTATGGGCCACCACCAGAAACTCTGGTCCTCGTCAGCCCAGCTTCCACCCCCAGAGCTGCCTGCCCTGCTGTGCTTTCAAAACGAAGGGAAGCACCCGAAAGGACAGAAGGAAACGGCAATAGAGGTGCTCTTGCTTCTGCTTCCCCCCTGTTTCTTGCTTACTGGCCTCAAGCTCAGGGCTCCCATTGCACTCGGCGCTGTACAGACTGAGGTGGAGGGGGCGTCCGTGCACTGGCATGCCTGCAGTCCAGAGGCAGCCTGTACCGCTCGAGCAAGGAGGACTTGCCCAGGGCTGGGCAGCACTTCAGAGGCAAAGCCAGGAATGGAGCCCAGCCTTCCCTCCATGCAGCATCGTCCTTGGCTGCCATTGCTTTCCACCTTGGAGACTACAGGGAACAGCTTTTCCATGTGTGCCCCCTATGCCAGGCTACTTGCTATGGGGAGAGGGGCTGAGAGTTGTATTTAGATTAATCTCTCCCCTGCTAAGGAACAGGAAAGGAGCAAAAGCACGGAGCTGAGAGTTCCCTGTGCAAGGGATGGGGGTGTGCATTCAGACACCTTTTCACATCGTTAATGGTGCCACCAGCCCCCACCCCACCCCACAGCAAGGCAGAGCACCCTACCTGCTACAAGGAAAGGCAAGACGCACCCTTGCTCTTAGAAGGGACCTGGGTATCGCGGCTAGCTCGAGGCATCTGGATCTGCTAGGCGGGTTTGCACTGACCCTGGTGGTGCTTGAGCCCTGCACCCCAACTAGTCTGCAGTTCTCCAGGTTTGGAGGTAACAGTGCCTCCAGGAGCTCAGGACCCACCCTGCAGCATCCCTTTGTGCTGCTCTACGGCATCAGGCCTTTCCTTTCCTTTCTGGGCTTGGAGGATGGAGGCAGCGGAGGTGGCTCCGTTCACAAGCTGAATGTGGGGAATAAGAAGGATGTTGTGTCCTCTGCTAGCGCCCGTGATCCAGGGAGCACCAAGTGCTTGCTGCCACTTTGCTCAGCTGGGCCTCGTGGTGCTCCAGGGAAGGGACCGTTGCAGCGGGTCCAGTAGACGTGTTGGTGTGGCTGAGTTTGAGGTACCATAGGGAGGGCCGGCAATCTTGCCTATGCATAAGGTTGCCTGACGGTTCCCCATTGTTAGGCCCTGTTTTCCATTGTTTATAGCAGGGCTGAAATTTTCTACCCTCAGCGTCGGCCTCGGGGTTTTGTCTTTGCTTGTTTTTTAATTGCAGCCAGATTGGCTGAGCCTCCCCCAGCCCGTGCTAAAATATTCCAGTGGCCTTTTCTTTAAAAAGCTCTCCTGTTCCAGCAGCTCGGAGAAGGGACCTGATATCTGGCAAAGAGTGGGCTCTGTGTCTCCCCTGGGCTTTCTGCTTTTGTGGGGAAAATCTACCCAGATTTGGCCAAGTTTTATGCATCTGGATAACCGGAGTTTGCCTATGCTTGGTAGGGGCTCTAGACCTTAGCAGCTGCATTCCCCGAAGATTATATCCGTGCTGGGCGTGCTGCAGCCTGCCCCGCAGCGGGGGCTCCCGGCGGGCGGCGGGGAGCCTGCAGGGAGCTGGGCCGGGAGCCTGGGTAGGGGGAAGGAGGTGAGGGGCTGGGACGTCAGGCGGGAACGGGCACCCGGGGTCACAGGCTTTTGCTCTGTGCTGGCAGGCTGCACTTGCCAGAGGGTCCCTGCCTTGCCCTGGGCATGTGCAGGACCTGCTCCGGGGAGCAAGCAGGGCCGTGCAGGGCAGCAGACCACTGTCCCATTTGCTGCAGAAGCGGAGGGGTGCATAGGAACAAGGTGGGGGGTGCATTCAAGAGAAAGCTGGCGTCATGGTCAAGGCATCTGGATGCTGTGCTGGAGAACGGGGTTGCAGCCCTGCCTCTGTCAGGGGCCAATCCTGGTCGGTCATTAGTGGCCTGATCTGAGACGCTGGGTCTCGCGTGCAGGAGCACTGAGCGCTCCTGGCTGCACGTGGGGGCAGCAGGGCCGGCCTGGGCGCTGAGCACACACTGAGCTGCATAGGGCAAAGCTTTTGGGCTCAGGCTTGGGCACCAAAACTGGTAGCTGGTTGTGAGCACCAGCCCAATTTCCTTTCTGTGCACAGGGGAGAGAGCCCTCCCATCTCAGGGAGTGGTGTAACAACAGCCTGACTGATACTTGGGAGCTGCTCTGACCGCTAGGGACCGGGGCCAGAGGAAACCTGGTGGGGGGCGGAATGAGTTGCTCTGTCCGTGGCGGGCTGTGGTGTTCCCTCGATGCTGGTTTCGGAGTGCCATAGACACGGCATGCGTGGTGCAGGGGAGATGGAGCGGCGCCTGGCTTCCCCTCCTCGCGGGGAGACCTGCCATATTCAAACCAGGCCGGGGTCTGAAATCCCCGGCTCTCCCTGCACCCGCCGGTGGGACTCCAGTCCCAGGTCCTGCTCGGCGTGCATGCAGATAGGGCTCTGGGGTTAGTCCGACTTCTGCATCTCAGGGCCCCAAGCTTGGTGTGGGGGGGCTGGAACCTGGATCCACCGGGTACCGCGGCCTGAGCCCAGTCAGGGAGCATGGGGAGGAGGCGAAGAGGTGCTAGGGAAAGACCCTGGACTGTTCACGATTGCGGCTGTCTTGCAAACCCACAGGAAGCACCTGGGAAATGGAAACCTGCCGGAGCACGCCACTTGTCCTCGGTGCCTATGCAAGGCCCTGCCTGCCTGCCTCCCCCACCCCCAGTGCAGCGCTGCCTGGCACGTGTGACAGGACACACGGGGAGGCCTAGATTTGTGGCCACGGACGGCAGACAGCAGGGAAGCGCGTCCTTCAGCTGCTGCGCCGCGAGAGCCATTTAGCCTACTTTGCCATGCCCCTGTTATCTTCCCCCTGCACCATCTCAGCGCAGTGCCGGGAAGGACGCTGGCACTCCTGGCTCGCAGAGCCTCGGGCCTGTGGGGCTGGGCAGCAGCCCGGCGGGTGGGAAGAGCGAAGCAACTCCCCGGACGGCTCTCCACGGACCCCCCCAGCTGTGCTGGACCCGTCTCTCTAGGCCAGGTGCTTTAGGGGTGTATCGGCAGCAGCCGGGTGCTGCCCTCGCACCTCTGGCTGCAGTGCAGGCTCCCCGCGGCCCCGGGCAGGGAGAATGGTGCTCCACCCGCTCCTCATGCCCAGTTGCATAGCTGTGGTCCGTACTTGGCATGTGGTGGAGCCTGCTCTGGGTTTCAGAGCATTGGTGGCAGAAAAAGGCATTGCTCCTTGCAGGGACCAGTCCCTGGAGGGGCACAATCCCACCTGCTTCTCCCACTGGGCATCATGGCGTTTGCAGCGCGGCAGTGGGAGCCCTCTCCTTGGCTGGCATTGTCATGCCTCGTGCATGCTGACCGGCGTGCCAGGAAGCTGAGCAGCATCATGCTGGGTGTCTAGCTGGATGCAAAACCATTAGCTCTCCCGCGATTCAGCATGGTGGTTCAGAAGATGCCACTCGTAGCTCTAAGGACTGGGCTGGGCCTATATGTCTGCCTGAGCAGCTGAGACACAAGGGGTTGGGTGATATCTTTTATTGGACCAGCTGAAGGGTTGGAAGGGATGGCAGACAAGCTCTCGGGCACAAAGTGTCCCTTCTTCCAGTACCTTGTACCCAAAAGCTGGGCTGATACCTCTCCCAGCTGTACAGTTGGTCCAGTAAAAGAATCACCAAAAATCCCCTTGCTTCTCGCTCTGACGACACTCCTGCCCTACTGCTGGAAGAAATGTGGAGCAGAGATCCTCCCCACCAGCCGCGGCTGATGGTCCCAGAGCTGAGTGCCCGGCTGCCCCCAGGCTCATGGGTGTTACCCCCGTCCCTCCCAGTCCACTGGGGCAGGGAGCAGATAAGCTGTCCCACAGGGAGCCCGTTAGTGGGATGGTAGCCAGTCCCTTGACGCTTGTGCTTTAGTCTTCAGAGCAGCATTAACGTGGTATTTGGACTGAATTTCATGGCTGGTCTCTGCCTCTTTTGAGTCCTCCCGGCCATCTGAGTTACGTGGGGTCACCCTCACCCCGCCACCTTGCAGCAGGTGCATGCCGTGTCGCATGATCCGAGTTAAAACCAGAGGCTGTTCCACCCCAGAGCTGGCTGAGTCTCCAGGCTGGGCAGAGCGTTCCTTGCACTTTGGGGTCCATCGAGACGAGGAGCTCCGTGGAAAGTGAAGGGTCGTATCACTCTTATTTTAGGGGTAGCCTGGCCGGGAGACAGCCGTGAATTTAAAAGAACACGTGCATTGTTCTGAGAGCTCCCAGGGGGGACACGCTCCTCTCCCTGTTCCAGCTCCCAGTTGTGTTTGAAGTTTAGTGGTTTTGATCTTAATTGGCATTTGCGAGCCTCCTGCCAGCAGCCACCATCCTGCTGGGGACTAACATGGTTGCCAGCCCTGCATCAGGGAGCGGGAATCAGTTCCCAAGCAGCTTTTGTGCTAGGGCAAGGATGGGCTGGAAGGGGCCTTTTCCCTCTCGGATACCGCGTGGCAGGAAATCCCGGCTCTGCTCTGACCAGAGGGGCTTCCTCAAAGGGCACAAGGCTCCTACTTCCCCCAGGGCTGACCCAAACCTCGATCTCTGTTGCGCTGCCACTGGCCCCGCAGACGGGTCGGGGCAGTCTGCATCCAGCCTTGCCAAGAGGGACCTGGTTGTGCCTCGGTGCAGGCAGGTGTAACTTGTACAGAGGCCCCCGGCGTCATGGTGGCAGCACTGGATGGGGCTCTGCCAGTCTGCCTTGCCCAAGCAAATCCATTCACGCCTCAGCAGCCTGCGGGTGGGGGCTGGCCCGGTGGCTCACACCGCGGGACCCTGCTTCTGGTGGAGCCCCGAGGCTCTGCGCACTCGTACCCAGCAGGCAGGTCCGTCACTTCTCCTGCAATTACGCTCTGGGAGCCAGTGTGCAATCCTCTGCTGGGCTGCAGCCTCGGGCAGCGCATGTACCCCGGGGGGGTTCAGGGCCCAAGAGATGCCCACGCTGCAGCCAGCCTGAACGCATGGGACTTCAGCCTTGGATTGAGCGAAGGTTTGGTTTGGGTTTCCCCCGCCCTCGACACTGCAGCTGTACCCAGGGAGGCACTCACACAACCCAGGAGCCCAGACTCCGTCGCTGGCGCGCTGCCGTGGCCGCGATCTCACGCTGGGACCGCGGGCGAGCTGTGCGGGCGGGCGGGCGGGCGGCGGGAAAGGCTTTTAGTGGCTGGACTTGATAAACGAAAACAAATAAACTTGACGGACAGGTGGACAGCTTTATGATAGCTTCATGTTGACAGGAAGAAAGATTGGTTGACGGTGGCTTGATAGAGAAATATCTCGATGGGAGTCACATAAAGAGATGTATAACCTTGATGACAGAGCGTGAGGAGGAGGCTGCTGACAGGAGCACGAAAAAAAATCAAAAAAATCCTTGCTTTGGGTTTTTTTGGGGGGGGGATGACACACCTGGCGGTCACCCTGGTTTGCAAACAGATTTGCTAAGTCAATAACCACCGCGATCCACCCATGCACACACCACATCCAGGGTGCTTTCCAGTGCGGCTCTACGGGGAAACCAACCCCCCGCCGCACGAGGAGCGGAGGAGATTAAGAGCCGGCTTCACAAAGGTAGTTAGAAGCTGCAACGTGAGGACAGACACGCAGGGACATTCACCGAAGCGCCCGGGCTGCTAATTCCCATTGATTTCAGTGGGTGCCCAGGTGCTTTTGAAAATGCCACGAGGTCGCGTGTCCATGTCATTAGTGTCTAAATCCCTTTGTTCGGCCTGGCTTCTTAGCAGCAGCGCAGGGGCGGCTTTGCAGCGCTGGCAGAGCCCGGGGAGGCAGGTTCGAGCCCGGCTCGCCCTGGCACCGGGGTCTGGGCCTGGAAGGGAGCGGCCGCTCCCCCTCAAAGGCCCGGCAAGGTTTGGGGGTCGCTGCCGGAGCCGGCTGGATCCTGTCCCGTACCCGGGTCTTTCAGATGAGCCCCTCGGCAACCTCGCTGCCGTGCGAGTACCTGGGGCGGCAGGATGCGTGCCGCCGGCAGCGCCCCGCGGGCGCGCGCGATGGAGCTCCGCTCAGCCCACGTAGCGGGGAGCCAAACTGGCTCGAGACAAGAAATGAAACAAAACAATCCTGCCTGCCAGCTTGGACTGCAAAGATCCCCCTGGGTTTGCTCTGGTTCCCCTGCCCTGCCTTTGCGCCACTTCTCTGCCCGGAAATAAACCCTCTCGGGCTGCTCTGGTCCCAAAGCCGGCCGTTTCCTCCGCAGCCCCTGGCGCCCGGGTCCCGGCGTGAAGGAAGCCTGCGAGGGCCCGGCGCCGCTGGTCTGCACAGGAGCCAGAGGTAAATGCGCACAGTTTGGGGGGGGGGGGGGGTTGGTGCTGGGGTCCACTGGAGGGGCTCCCCCGTCAGCCATGCCCGACCCCCCGGCCCTGCCCCGGGCTCCCCCCCTCCGCAACCAACGCCAGTCGCCGCGGCCCCCAGCGCCCCCGGGCCCGGCCCGGCCAGGCGCGGAGCAGGTGGCCCCGCCCCCGTGGGCGGGCAGGGGCGGGGCCGGCGCTCGGGCCAACCACGCCTGCGCCCGCCCCGCCTCCGTGAATGGGCCGCGCCGGGCGGGCGGCAACAGCGTGCGCGCTGCCCTAGGAGCCGCTCCTACGGGCCGCCGCCGCCGCCGCCGCGCAGGGCTCGGCAGCCCGGGCGCATGGGCAGCCCCGCAGCGGGGCCTCGGGCCTAGGCAGAGCCCCCAGCCCGCGGGGGGGCCCGCCGCGGCCCCCCGGTTTGGCAGGGTGGGGCGGGGGGCAGCCCCCGCACGGACGCGCGCGAAGTTTGCCGGGCGGGGCATGCCCCGGGGGGCGGCCGCGCCGTCGCCCTCGCCCCCGCCCCCGCCCGCCGGCGCCGAGCGGAGCGGAGCGGAGCGTGCCCCGCGCCCGGCCCGGCGCTGATCCCGGCGCGACCCCGCCGCCCGCTCGCGGCAGACTTCGCGCGGGGCGGGCGCGGGGCGGGGCGGGGCGGGGGCGGAGGAGGAGGACGCGCCCGCCGCCGCCGCCGCGCCACGATGAAGCCGGGTTTGCTCCGGAGCAGCGGGAGCCCGTGAGGGGGGGGCGGGCGCCGGCCGGGCGGGCGAGTACGATGGTGCATTTGGAGGTGGCCGCGCTGCTGGTCGCCCTGGTCGGGGTTTGCGTCTGGACGGACGAGACGGGGAAAGTTATCTCGGATCGCTACGCCGTGTACTGGAACAAGAGCAACCCCAGGTAAGCCGGCGCGTGGCCCCTTCCCCCGGGATCCCCCGGCCCCTCTCGCGGGCCCACCAGCCCACGGGGGGATGATTTTAGGGGAAAAGTTCCCAGCAACTTTTCAGCCGGGCAAACACCAGGCAGCCCCAGCCTCTCTTGGTGGGGGGGCTCCTTTTTCTCTCTCTTCCCTCGCCGACTTGTTGCAAAGGAAACATTCCTCCCTAATGAATGGTGTCAATTAGCTCATCCCCTTGTAAACCGGGGAGCGGCAGCGGCAGTGTGGGTGCACCCGGCATAGGGGTGTAGAGGACTGCACAGGCTGGGTGCTTATTAGGACTAATTATTGGGTGAGCCCTGCCAGCGTGCTTCACTTGCAGTGAGTCCATGGCAGGAAATGGGTGCTTTTATTAGGCGAAGAAACCGCTGCGGGGGGGGAAAAAAAAGACTCAATTTTGGGTGATATCATTTTGCAACAAATCCTAATTTCTTTTAAAAAAAAAAAAAGAAGAATAAGGCAACTGCAGCTACCAAGGAGCCTTATATTGAAAAGGGGGGAAAGATAGCAGTGGCTCTTTATTTAATTTTTTGCAGGCAGTGTTTTTTTGGGGGGGGGTGGAGGGTTCAATTTTGAAGCCCTGCTTGGAGCTAAGAGCGGGTGTCAACCCAATAGATACAGGCATTAGATTTTACGATTCTGTTTTTCTTGGCAGATGTGCTTCTGGCACCAAGTCTCCCTTCCCCCCCAGAAGTCAGTTCTGGGAAGTTGTGAGTCTGCTTAGCCAAGGTGAACAAACCAGAGCAGTTTTCAGAACCGTTGCGGACTGTAAAATCAATGACACGTCACTCAGGAGCTCTCTCCTGCTTGAATTCAGCCTGTCCCTCCGGTGCCAGGGTGCTGCCGATCCCGCTCTGATCTCTACCTGCTGGTGCAGGTGGGCTGGAGGCAGGGAAGCCTGGCTCCGACCGGCGTCTTTTCCTCAGGTGCCTTTTTTTAAAGTTTCCAAAAGGCTCAGGAAGCCCAGCAAGGCTGCCCAGGGACATGGAGAGAGCCTAGTCCTTCCCCATGTGCAGCTGGGTGTATTTTTCAGTAGGGAATATTTAAATCCGGATCCCAAAGTGGCCGCGTTGCCTCTGCCGCTGGATGCTCACCCCCTGCGTCGGAGTGATGCTCCGTGCACCGTCCTGGGGGGCTACTGGTGCTGGCGTCGTGCTCTTCGATTTGCTCCATTTCTGCTATTTAGTGCAATCCCGTTTGGCAGTCAACTTTGGGGAAGTTCAAGTTTTCCTTTCCATGTAAAGCCCTGAGTTGGCAGTATTTTGTTACAGGCACTGTTGCGGTAGCATGGCTCTTCCCAGTTCACGTGAAAAGACATCAGGACTGTGGGAAACGTATACTGGGGAGCCATGAAAGTGCCCTGCAAGGACCCAGCCGCTATAACAAAGGGCATCTTGTGCTGCCACTTATTGCCACAGGATTATTTAAAATATGCTTCCACGGCTGGTTCGGTGGCGAGACTCGAAAACGGGTTATCTGTGCTCAGAGGCTCATAATGGCTTTTGTGAAATATTATTCAGTCTACCAGTGTCTAATAGACCACAAAGCAGGGCTCGCAGGGGTGTGGAGGGCTCAGGGTTGAGAAGCAGCAATTCCCAATTGCTGTAAAGGGTGGGAGGGGTGGGAAGGAAGAAGGTTTATTAATTTTTTTTGAAGGTATTTATTTTCTTTGGGGAGAAAAAAATGCTATTTGATCATTTTGGTGTAATTTCTCTTTCTCTGCAATTCATTCCCTCCTTTCGAGGGTTCATTTGAAAAACAAACCGAAACAAAGTTTGCTGTATTTCCTTTTTCAGTCTAATTTTGGGGGAAGGAAAATAGCGAGTTTGAAATGAAGCAGGGCTCTTCCTCTCACTCTTGGCACAGGTGACTAAGACTGCAGGGAATTCATCCTCCCCCCCTCCCCCAGCTGTTTGAAAGGGGCAAATTCATGGGCAGTTCGGTGGAAATCCTACTTTCCACTGCTAAAAAAAAAAAAAAAAAAAGTTGAGGCCATCTGTAAAATCTCTGTACAGAGCTGAAGGAACTGATGGCTGCGTTTGGAGGCACAGGCGTTTTGCGGGTGTAATTCATTAGATCTTGGCGTTTCCGGCGGGGTCGCATCCATATTTTTTCGCTCATCGTCGGTGCCTACAGAGGAGAAATCCATGCAGGTATGGACCCTGGCTGGGCTTATGGAGAGCGAGCCCTGCGCCCCTGTGCAGTAGAGAGCGAAGCAGACAAATGGGTAGCAAAATAGACCAGAAAATGTTGCCGCTGACAAGGAGGGGGTCCTTTTGCATTTGCAGCGCTGGAGAGATTTTCCCCCTCTTGCTGTGGGAAAGCTCAGAGGGGAACCGTTAATAGAGAACTTTTTATTTTCCAGTCCGCTTCCTGACAGTATGAATGGACTCTTCATTCTGGAGATGATCTCCAGTGAAATTTTTACATTTTATTCAAGTTCCCAACTGTATTTCAATGAGGATCTCTGTCCAGGCGAGCGGAGCGTGATGTATGTGGCGTGGGGGCTGCTGAGACAACTTGGGCATGGATCTGCGGTCTGAGCCGCTCTGTCTCACGAGCGTGTCACTTAGGCGATGTATCTATAGGCACCTATAAGACCGTGAGATGCACACGGGATTGAGAGGCTGCTCGGAGTCTCCCCACCAGCTGGATTTATCCAGCCATCAAATATTCCCTCGGAGGCATAAACGGGATTTGCAAATGTACCGTTTCCTGCAGTGTCCCTTCTGCTGTGCCCAGCTCTCGGTTACCCTAAAGTTCAGGGACCTCGGTCCTATTGTGCGTGCATCCCTGCGCGGCATCTTTACCGGCTGGTTGCGTCGCATATGGATTTTATTATCTCTCCCACATTTTTGTGGGGGGTTGGAAGAGAGAGATTTTCTTTTTCTTTTTCTTTTTTTTTTTTTTTTTTTTCCCCCTCGCTAAGTTTTTGGTTACAGCTTCGATTCCTTCCCAGCTTCTACAGCCTGGGCTCTTTTCTTTTGTTCTGTTCAGTGCCAAACATGTGCTAGGGCTCTCGCACACGGAAAAGATAGGACTTCAACGTGTGTTATACAACCGCTCAAACTTCGGGGTCAAGAGCATTGGGACTGGGGACGTGACTGCTGGGCACTGCGGGGCGGTTGGGCGACGCGAACGTTGCAGTGGGCTCGCAAGCCAAGATTGAGCGGTTGGCGTTTGACCCCGTTGTTATAAGGAGCTCTGCAAAACCACTCGCCGTCTGTTATAAGGCTCACGCTCCCTTGCTCCCAGCTTCACGAAACCCCCTTATCACGGCCCTTTTTTGCCCCAGCGCCTCTGTGTAAGCCCCCACGATGGCATTGCACAGGCAGGCAATGTCCCTGGAAAATAGTGTTTTAAAAATCCAGCGTTGACAAAGACAGTATCGACCAAGAAAAAATATGGAGGAGGAAGTAAAAAAAAAAAAAAAAAAAAAAAACCAAACAAAAAACCCCCAAACCCCAACATATTATATATAAGGGTAGGTAAAAGAGCGAACAATGGAGAGAGCTGGTGGGTTTTCACTAGTCGTATTAGTGACATTTGGATCTGGGATAAGGTCCGAATTCTTCCAGCGCGGTAGTGTCCTGCATTGTGCATCGCCGATTGTGCGTGTCCTGGGTTTTGGGATGGTGGAAATTCAGGGCAGTTTGTTAGGTGGAGCAAACCCAGGAATTCCTGTTGAGCTTTCTGCTCACTGAGGGGGGGGGAAGCACAAGCGACATTTTTATTTATTTCTCTCTTGATAGGGCAGAGGTTTGGTTGAGCCTTTAAAAAAAAAAAAAAAAATCTTTTGTCTCTTGGTTTCTGTCCCAATTTTCTTTTCTTTTCCCTTCATGCTTAATAATGGAGAAATTAGAAAATTATTAAAAAAAAAAAAGAAAAGAAAATGGCAACCCCCTGCACCTCCCGCCCCATATAATCTTGAAAACCCACACACCTAGTTTGGCAAGATGCATTTTTTTCCCCCTTTTTTGATGATGATTATAACCTATTCTTTGTAGACATCAGTGGTCTCTATCATTTGCCCAGGTTTGATAATTGTGTCCAAATTAAAAATCAGCTGCAAATTGAGATGGGCTGCGGTCTGCCCATTCTCTCTATATTGTTAATATAAGTAGTCACAATAGACTGAGAGAGAGAGAGAGATTTATATTGGTATTGTAAGTGGGCATTTGGAAAATGTTAAATGCGTTGTATTAAATGGATCTCGCAGGCTAGCATGGAAATACTCGAAGAGGAGATTATATAATGTATATGACGGGGATATACTTGCACGCGTAGATGCGCACAGTAATGTGTTTGCTTGCGCTTAATGGATGGAAGTGCTGGTTGCTCCCTTGACACGGTGAAGACCCCAGCCTGCCCATGCGAAATGGGCATTTGCGCTTCCTCTCCGCAGATCCCTCTCCAAGCATGCATGACATAACATGTGACACGCGTGGAGTCGTGTAAACAGGGCCACTTTCACATCGGGCCCCACATAAGTCAGCGTGCAATGTCTTGCACGCCACTTTGAACGTCAGACTGGAGTGATGGCAATGCTCCCGTAAGTCCCCAGCCCATTGCTCGGCATGGGCAGGATGGTTTGCTGCAGTGGGGTTTTTCTCCGGTCCTGGTATAGAAATCGAACACCTTTTTGGGTCCATAGAGCCCTTGGAAAGAATTAGGGGCCAAATTAAAATGCAGCGAGAGGCAGGGGAGGCTGGGCTGGTTTCTTGCACACCGTGTACATGTTTCTCCCACTACCATTGACCACCTCTATCAGAACTGTACCCAAATCCGTCCTCTGGCCGAGCAGGGGTCAGGTTATGATGCCTAACGGGGCCTCAATTCTGTCGAACTCGGTTGTAGGGGCTCCTCCAGACCACGAATTCGGGTGGAAATCTCTATTGCGTGCTGGAAAACCTGCGGCGTCGGCGGGACCCCTGCCTCTGGTCTTTGGGAAGGAATGACCTCACCCTGCATGGGTGCCACGATGCCATCTCCCCGCAAACCCCCCGAACCCTGGAGTGCGATTGAAAACCTTTGCAAAGCAGAGGCAGGACCAGGGATTTGAGACTTGCTTTCATTCCCTACTCTGTAATAGGCAGGTTATAGTAATTCCAGAATGACAGTTTCCCTGTAGCCAGATGCAATTCCTGAACATGCAGCTGTATATTTATATATCTGTAGAGAAGGGGAAATGTGCAAAGTGTTAGGTATTTTCCTTCTCTATTTGCAGTCTGGTTACGAGCGCCATAAACGATCTCGATTTTACCCATGGCCTATATTTAACTGCAGTCATTTCTTTGCATGGAAGGTTTATTTTCTGATTTTTGTTTTGTTAGCACATCTGGGATTTCTCCTCGGCGCTCCGTCGTTTTGTGGAGGTCCGGGGTGGGGGGTCTCCATCCAGGGGTTTTACCTTGCTCTTTAGAGGCGTGGGGTGGGGAGTTGGAGCGCTGGGCAGGTGACCAGCCCCATGGCAGTGCTTGGAGACATTCGTGATGGGAAGGGCATCACTTTTGGGGGTCCCTCCCCACACTGATGCTTGTGAGGAATGGGTTTGAGGGCCATGTGGCCCAGCTGGTGGGGCATCGGAGTCCTTCCTGCCACTTGGATGTGAGCAGGAGGGGTTCCCTTCCTCCCACGCTGGGCACAGTTGAAGTCTGAGCCGTGCTCCCTTGCACTGTAGGGTAGGGAAGGACCCCAAGCGGCGGGGTTTTGCACACCGTGTCTTCTGCTTTATTGCAAAACAGGGGATCTCCCAGCTGAGTTGCTATGGTTCAAAGCACCTCAGAAGGGCTCCCAGCATCCAGAGACAGACTGTCCTTTAGTGACCCATTGGATGCACTGGTGAAAAAGCACCAGAAATGCAGTATTTTAGGGTTGGGAAGGCTCTGCTCAGTGCAGATGAAGGCTGGTTAGCTTCCCTGGCCAGTTTGACTGCTGTCTTCATTGGTGCTACAACCCAAAGGATTGGGGCCTCATTACGCTGCCGCAGTTTCAAATGCGGGAGCAAGGGGAAGGGCCCAGGGAGAGGTTGGTGTCAAGCGGGGTGCATGGGGGGCTGTGCGGGGTGCCTGGCACCCTTGGGGCAAATATGCGCACATGTCCATCACGTCAGAAAGGTCTGGTGCCAGCTGTCCAGCTGGTCTGTGCTTCCAGACCTCTGCTTCCCGCAGGCGCCCAGAGCAGGAGACGGGGTCTTTGGACCCTGGCTGCCTGCTCCCCATTTTGCCCCATCCCAAGGTTTTGGCAGCAGTTTCCTGAAGTTTTTGAGCTAACCCCTCCACAAAAAAAAAAAGAAAAAAAAAAAAAAGAGCCAGCCTCAGATCATGTTGGAGCTAGACTTTGGCGCCTAGCTAATTTCTGCACCCAGATTCACGCCCCTATGCATAGGGTGAGGGTGCTATGGCAGGCTGCCCTGTTTTGGTGGCGAAGGGGGTGGGGAGATGCGGAGAGACCTGGGCATGCTGCTTCGGGGCGTCGGGACCCCCTTGTCCCTGCTGTCCCTCGTGCATGCCACCCTCCGCTCAATTAGCTCTCAGTGGCTTTCGCTCATTTTCCTTTCCCTTTATACAAAGAACATTTGCAGCCCTCCCCCCACCCCCTCATCTCTCTCCTTTCCAGACCGTTAAGCCCTGTTAGTGATTCTTCACTAGCCAAGGTCTGTAGCAAGCACAGTTAATAAACAGCAGATACAAACAGGTCCAATGGCTCTGACAAGATTTTCTCTGTCTCTACCTGTCTCTCTCTCTCTCTCTCTTTCCTTCTTTCTAGGGATTGCAATTACGTTCCCCACCGGTTGCACATTTGGTATCCAGATGCTGGCTATGCACAGAATCCTAATATAAGGATGGAGCTGTGGGCCTTGGGGTGGAGCGGGACCAGCTGCAGGTTTGCCACTCACCTGGGTGCTCCCTGCTTTAAATCCTCGGTGCCGTTCACCTGTCTGATCACAGGAATAAAGGGATGGGGCCAGGGTGTGGGGCAGGGGTGGGAGCACTTTGAATTGCAACAGGGTGGGTTTAAAACTACTCTGAAATATAACTGTGCGTGTGCACATACATACATACATACATTTCACATATATAGCACATCTATAACATATATTAACAGAAACCCATTACATTTAATATTTATTTATAAAGATATAGATATAGTTGCATACAATAAATCATAAAGTAGTAGGGCTGGGAGGGACCTCGAGGTCATCTAAAATTATATGCTATATAGATATCCACACAGAAATGCATTTCCATCTCTATACAACATACATGTAATCTCTCTCTTTTTTTATTTACATACCTGTGTATTTATATTCATCTATAGGCATGCATGTAGATTTATATATAATTGCACACTTATTTTTATCTGTGTAAAATGCACCTGGTTTTGTCTGTAGGTGCATACACGGCTGTATCTCTGTTTATCTGTATCGCATAGGTACATATATGTCTCCCTAACACATCTGCCTGTATCGGTGTATTCCAAGGAATCCATCTGCTTGTGTGTAAGTAGGCAGATGAGTGTGCACACACTCAAATGTGCATGTGCAAATGGGAATACCATGTAGTGTAAAAGAGCCTTTCTCTCTAAGGCGGAACATTTTAGTCCTATTCCATTTGCTACAGAGGCGGGTCAAGAGCTTGGTTTTTGCCCTGCTGTCCTCACCTTGCCAGCTGCTCCCCAGCCTGCTCAGCAAGGTGCTGTCATCTGGGCGTTGTTCCCCTCCATGCCGATATGGATATGTACTTTGCAGGTTTTTGGCTCGGCCCATCCCACCCTAGAGCGGGCTGCATCCCTCACCCCAGGGTCCGGCGTCCTTGCAGGCCCTGTGCGTGTCTAAATGACAGAGCGAAGAGCACGCTTTTTGCCTGCCTGGGCGAGGAAGGGAAACGGGGCTCTTGGCAGACTGGCTCCATCGCGGGTCGGGCTGAGCCGACCTGCTGTTCGCTGCTCGGGTGCTGCCTGGAGCGACGCAGATGCGCGGCCCCGCTGCATCCACCTGGGGAAGGGGAGCGCGGGCGGGCAGCGTTCTCCTGCGGCGAGTGACACATTGGTATTTAGGAGATGAATTTGGGAAGCGTCTTGGAAATCAGTGACATTCTCCACGCAGGGCTTGTGTGTCACTGGCGGGGACCGGGGCACGGGGAGGGAGCCCGAGCTCCCCACCTGCCTGTTTGCAGGTGGTTCAGAGAGCGCTGCTTTTCCAGCCCCCGTGGCTCTCTGTTGCCTCTTAAAATTACCCCACCGAGTCCCGCTGTCACTTGTGCGACACCAGGCGAAGTAGTGTAGACAGGACAGCGGTCGGCTGCTAGCAGTGCTAGGGAAGCTTAAGGAAAAAGCTTGAGCCTCGGCTGGGAGAGAAAGGAGGCTGAAAAGCAAGGGAGGTGAGAGACTAGGACTGGCAGCCCCTGGCCTGCCTGCTGGGCCAGAGCCGGCCCTGTCCACCCAGACGGTTAATCAGCATTTATTACTAGGTGTTAGAAGTGTTTTTATTTCTTTCTTCCCCCCTTTGGTTGTTGATGCTGTGCGGCTGGGCTGCTAAATAGCTTCCCATTGTTGGAGAGCTAATTACCTCTTAATGAGCCTCCTTACTCAAAGCCGGAGAGGAGTGGGGGGGAGAGCGTTGCCTTTTTTTTTTTTTTTTTTTTTTTTTTTTTTTCCCCAGGCGCAGGGGCAAGGCAGAGCCATGCGCCAAGGTGCTGGGTGGGCTGCAGAGAGGTGAATGGGGGGCTCTGGGGCTGGGTCACACTGAAGGTGGTGTCTGTCCTGATTGTGCCCGTTGACATCAACACCATCCTCACCTGCCGGCACGTGGTAGGCTGGGTCCTGCCACGCTCTACTCATCCACATCTGCCTGACGCCCCCCGCCGGCCTCGCAGCTATGGCTCTGGGGGCGCTGCGGAGGAGAGGGGGTAACGGGGGGGCATGGACCCGTTGTCACCCTTCGACCCCTGCAGGGTCTTGGCGCGGGTGCACGGGTGAGCCCGGTGTTGGCGGGGAGGTGTGCGGCCGATGCTAGCAGGCAAACGAGCTGGGGTTTTAGCACTCGCCTTCCCTGTCCCTTGCAGGGCTCCTGCTGCCCAGTGCACTGTACTGGTTCATCCCGCCATCCTCTTTGATAAACCTCAGCCCGTGAGTCCTGCAGGAGGTGTCCCGTTGATGCTGGGGGGAGGATGGTGGCCTCGGGCTCCAAAGAGCCTGGGTGCGAGGTTGGGGCTGGCGCTGCCCAGTCCCCCGACAGCGAGGGTGCTGTGAGCCCCCGTCCAAGGGGTTGGCAAAGGGGGCAGCCCCTTCTTCTCGCCCCTGCAGAAGGCCTCTGTCGCTTGCAAAGGGGGGAGCGGAGAGGGCTGGCTTCCAGCCAGGGCTTGGCCAAGAGGCCTGGATGCCTTGAAGGAGCTCCCTTCCCTCAGCCCACCGTGCTTGCCAGGTATGGAAGAGCGAAGCTGGGGTGTATCCACGTGGCATGCCCTGCCCAGCGGGCGCCTCTGCCCCCACCTCGCCCCGGTGGGTGGGGTGCCGGGGTGGGCACCAAGCCCAGGCCTGGTTGCGGCGGCCCCCGTGCCCATCGACGGCAGGGTGGGTGCCCAGCAGGCCTGGTGGGAAGAAGGGTCCTGTGCCCGTCGGCAGAGCCCCATCCATGTCGAGAGTGATGGAGGCTTCAGCCAAAGGGAGGAGGGAGCGCTGGTGGGATGGGGTCGTGCCAGCTGCCCACGTACCTTTGGTGGGCAAGAATATGGGGCAGGCATGGGAAGCCGCCCCGGGGCAGCATGAGGAAGGGGTGTGCGGTCCCCTCAGGGGCTGGGGTGGATGGGGAGCCTGCCCTGGCTTGCAGGATGCGGGGGGGAAAGCGGGGCATACCCTTTGCCTCATGCTAATGAACTCGACCCAAGGGGCTGGGGCGCAGGGGCCAGGCAGAGCCGGCAGCTCACCGGGACCCCGGGCTGCCGGCGCTGGAGTCTGCAGGACCCACCGCGCCTTGGGGTTGCCCGGCACTGTCCAAAAATCCCTTTGACGGCGGGGCACCCCCACCCGCGCGATAACAAGCGGCTGTCGATGCCAGGAAGCGGGGCCCTCGGCTCCGTTGACCGTATTGATCCCCGGAGTGATTTAAATGCCACAAAGCAAAGCGATCGACAGCTGCCGGCGCGAGCAGAGCTCCCGCTCAGCCCCACCTTGGTGCTGCCCTTTGGGTCCTTAATGGAGGCAGGGAGGATGCGCTGGGCGGATGGAGAGGGAGGCTTTTATTTCTTCCTTCCCTCCTCGTTAATGGCCTTCCGGCCCCACCGCCCTCCCGGGCACTGCAGTGGGTGAGACGAAGGCAAGACCCTGATTCGAGATCACGGGGTCCATTCCCATCCTTGCCCGTCGTGTCCTCCGGGACCAGGGTTAGAGACGTCCCTGCCTCAGTGGGCTCCGAGCCAGCCCCGGTCCCTTGCCGTGCATCGGCTCTTCCCATTTCTGCCCTTCTCTCGCTGCTTTTCTGGCCCCGGCTTTGCATGGAGTTTTTCTGCAGTGCTGATGTGTGCGTGTGCACGCTCACGTGTGTCTGTGCGTGTGCGCACGTGCGGGGAAAGGGCGGAAGGGCTGCCCAAAGGCTCTTGTGGGCTGCCGGGACTTCTGCTTGTGTTAATGAGTCCACTCTTCTTTTGCCAAAGGCACGGCCAACACCTAACGGCCGCGGGAGCCCACGTCCCCGCCCCACCTCCTCCCCTGCGTGCGGTGGTGCTGGCAGAAGCTGCAGGGATTCGGGCCCCCGTCCCTTGCGCCTGACCCCCCGCTGGCAGCCCTGCCTCGCCCGCAGTCTCCCCATCAATGAAACTCCTCTTAAAAAAAAAAAAAAAAGAATTTCTGATCCCTTTAATGGCCTCTCGATCCCTCTTCAAATCTCCTGGGGGTCCGACGCCGGCTGCCTCCGTTACTGCTGCCTCCGTTGAAAGGCAAAGAAATTACCGAGTGGCTTCGGAGCAATCAGCGATGGAAAAGACCTATTAGATGGTCCAGTCTCTCTCCCTCCCGATGCAGCGCAGTCATCTCCGACGTGGTCTTTATGAGCGTGTCATTCCTCCTTCTGTCCGTGTAAATAGTCATTCTCTGCCCAATGTGTCTGGAACCACGTTTCGGAGAATTTTTGCAGAAGTGTTTTGGGGGGGGATATTTCTATCCGCTTATTTTCTCTTCGACAATATATGGGGAGCAGAGCTCTCCCACGTGCCAGGAGCCAGACAAAAGTGTTTAGAGGCAACAAATAGAAATATTCCTGAGCAGTCTGCCCAGCTCCAGCTATTTCTCCCGTCTTCCCGCGGCATCTCGTATCACGTATTCGAGAGGGGTTTTACTCGGGCTGTTTTTGTAAATGTTTTTCTCCTTTTTAATGCCCTATTTATATTTTCAATAAAATAAAATCGCCCAAGCCTGACCCTGTAGAGAACTTGGAAAATCCCAATTCTTCCTCTTTCCAATCCCGTCTCGGCTGCGAAAAAAGCTCCCGGCCCTCGCGCCCCGCGCCGAATCGCGCCGCAACAGGATTATTGCAGCGCCGGAAATTTCTGGAGTCCGAGCAATTGGGTTGTTGGGAGGGGAAGAGGGGGGATGCGTTGCAGGCGGTGGTCTGAGCAGTGAGGGGCACAAGGATATTTGGGGAACATGGGGGGGGGGTTGGGATCTGTGCCCCATCGTGCTGAGCTGGTGGTAAGATTCGTGGCGGGGTGGGTTGGGCATGGGAGAGGCAGCCCCAGGAAGGTCTGGGCTACGGACCAAGCACGCCATGATGTACCCATTGCACCTAACGCTGAGTGGAGTGAGACGGGGCACGGGGGAGGGAAGGAAGTCCCCCGGGTAGCAGGCCGCTGTCTGCCCCCAGGGTACAGCTGTTTCTGCAGGTGGGAGCAGGAGTCCCTCCCCCCCCATATCCCTGTCTCTTTGCCCCCAGACCTCCCCTTGCCCGTGCTTTCTAAAGGAAGTGGCGCAGAAGCCGAGCCGGTGGGGGTGGGGGGGTGGCTGCATTCGGCCTCTCCGCACCCTTTCCCCAGCCTGGTGTTGGAAAGGCTGGAGGACGTCGGTGCCGGATCCAGCCTTGCTCTGTACGTGACCGTCCCCCCTTCTCCTGCCTGCGTGCGTGCGCTTTGGGGCTCGTGAAGCATCCGGCCATTGGGGTGCTGGGGGGAGGCAGATCGCGGGCCCTTGGGGTTGTGCTGTGCAAAGCCGGCCGCCCTGCGTGCCAGAGGGTCACCTCTTCCCCCGGAGCCCGCAGCCGGGGCCGGCATGGAAAAGTCAGAGCCGCACGACTAAGCAGCTGCCAAAAACCAGGGAGATAGCAGGAGCAGGGGAAGCTGTTTCCCAGCCGGCTCGATAATCCCAATTATTATCTGGTTTCTAGATCAGGATTCTTATTAAACTTGGCACCGCTGGATTTGCCGTTCCGGCCGCCTGCCTCGGCACAGGGCTCGCAGCCGATTTATCTCTCGCAGATTCAGGAAGGAAATTGAGTGGAAAAAACCGGGGCAGTGCCCCACAGGAATGCTTGGTATTCGGGAGTATGCGGCGAAGAGGCTGGCGGGGGTGGGGGGAGCGGGGTGTTTGAATTGGGGGCTGCTGCCCGGCCTCTTTTGAAGTGACAATTGATGCCGATCCAGTGATGGAGTGGGAGGAAAAAGGCTTTAAAATGGATCTGCGTGCGTGCCTGCGTGCCGCGCTATTGCGTGGGCCCGATCCTCCACTGCCCAGCGCGGGCTGGGCGTAAGGGGTCCCAGCTGCCAGCCGGGCATCCAAGCATCGGGCCCGGTGTTGTGCACGTGCCTGCATTCGCACCAGCCTACGGGCACAGGTCAGGGTGGGTTTCCAGCGCCCGTGTCTGCGCAGAGAGGGGTGGGCATCGGGGGCGGCGAGCAATGCATCCATGCCCGGCGTTGCGGACTGGAAGGTCTCAGCCGCCTGGGGATGGGGTTGGGGGGACCGCTTGGTTTCAGATCGTTCTTAAAGATGAGAAATTAAAAGCAAGATTAAAAAAAAAAAAAAAAAAATTAGCATAAAAGTTTCTGCTGTTTCTCCCTCCCTATGGGATGGTCGGAGAAACCCCGAGCTGCTGGCTCGCTTCCCTGCCTCGTCCTCTCTGTCGCCGGCGTCCCCCTGGGTTCACGGAGACTGGCCTCAGCTCTTCCATCCCCGGGCAGCTTCACCCCACGTGCCCCTTCCCGGCCGCATCTCACGATTGGGTTTTCGTGGACGTGGGCGTCCGTCCCTTCTGCCCCTTAGCTCCAGGGGTTCAGTCCATGACCCAGCCAGGACTCGGGCTGTGCAGGACGACACGGCGCCATCGCCCGGAGCCGTCTCCTTTGTTTGGCGAGGGTCCCGACCCGCTCGGGCCACGTGGATCCGCCTGACTTGGCCGCCCCCGCCTCCTCCAGTTGTGCAGGAAGGGCCCGATTCTTGGCGTAAGATTACCTACCGCCACAGCCGTTGGTGCCAACGCTGCATTACCCCTGCTGGGCTCTGGCCCGTTGCCTTGCACTGGTTGGGATCCGGCCCTCAGACGCTTCCTCGCACCTCCAGCTGCAATTGCAGCGCGCGAGGAGTTCGTGGCACACTCAGCCGGCACAATGAGGCAGGAGGTTCCCGGCTGGATCGGCCGGCGCCACGTTAACGCTGTCCCGAGCCAGGCACGGGGCATGTAGGGGGCACGACCTGCTGCAGGGTGTCCGGTGCTGCTGGGCCCGGGCAGGATTGCAAGCAGCTCCGCGCGTAGGAGCGACCCGCTAGCGCCGAGGCCGAGAGCAGTGGGTCCCCGATGGGCCCGATCCTGATCCTGGCAGGGCAGCAGGCCTGTGGGACCCCTTCCTGAGCAAAGGGTTCGGACGCGGAGCGCACGTCTTGCCTCTCGTGTGAGTTTGTAGTGTCCGTGCCCGGGTGCTCAAGCGTGTGGATTGTAGCCCGGGTCTGTCCTGGACCCTGGCTGCTGCCCCGCGGGGGCACGCCTGTGTCTGCAGCCCTGAGACCTAATCGGGGGGTTGGGTTTGGAGTAGGGGCATCCACAGACCCGGGCGCGGGCTCCAGGGCGTCGGGGCACTCAGTGGGCTTCTCCGTGCGCCCTGAGGCTGGGCCAACTCACGCGGGACGTGGCAAGTCAGGGTCTCTCGCTCCCCCTTTTTGGCACGCGGTTGTTCCCGAGGAACGCCCTGGGCCGGCAGTGGAGAGGGCCAGCCCAGGCCACTTGCTCTCATAGGCCCCGTGCGGGCTGCGTCCCACAGACTCCAGGGCTCACGAAGTTTGGCCTGCGGCTTTTGCCGCTGGGAGAAGTGGCTGGGCTCCCCGGCTGCGTCCCGGGCTCTGGGCCGGCCATCTCTTCAGTCCCGCCGTGCCCCAGCTCTCCCCCCGGTCTCCCCCAGCGCCGTGTCCTGCCTTTGTGAACCCCCACGGGATTTTTCTTCCCTTCAAGTTGCATTTTTCCTCTCTTTTTTTTCATTTGTTTTTTCTTTCTTTTTGTACCCTTTTATCTCTCTTGCCCCCAGCCCGCTGGGCCCAGCCTCCATCCCTGGGTGCCTCTGCCAGTAGCAGCTCCCCTCCTTGCTAATCCCAGGTCTCCAGCCTGGCAGTGCCCCCTCCACCCACCAGCTCCTGTGATCCTCTAGAGATCGGGGCTGGATCCCCGTTCCCCTCCGGGCATGGGTGACGAGCGTTACGGAGGGCGAGCAGGCGATGGGCTGAACTTGACGGCATTGTCCATCAAGCAGGGGGGTGCCGACAGCCCTCAGCTGGGGCCTGGGCTCACGGAGGGCTGGAAGTCTCCGTCTCTGCACTCCGGGCTGTGCCAGGCTCTTCATGGCAAGCAGACTCCTAAGAGGGCTTTTTTCTGAGGTTTTTTTATTAAGGAAGGGAGTCTCCTTCCAGCCTCGGCAGGTTCGGTTATCTCCGCAGTGACCTTGTGTTCGGGAGCATGGAAATGCTCAGGCTCCTTCCCACCCTCCCAAGTTCCCCGGGACCCCCCGGGTGCCGCACACTGCATGTAACGGGGGTGTCTGACCTCTGTCCGTCTGCACTGACGGCTTCGCTGCTGCAGTGTCTGAGTGCGGCGGCCGCTCGACTTCCCCAGCCCCGGTCCCCAGAGGCGTGCGAGTCTCTGCAGCTCCGTGGAGCTGCGAACGCCTCGCTCGGCCCCTTTCCAGACGCTGCCTCCCGCGCGCTCTGCCGGTCTCTCCATTGTTGTGTTTCCCAGCTGCAGGAGGCACCGGCGGGTCCAGACGTTGGCCGTTCAGAGCAGGGGCTGTAAAAGCCTCCACCTGCGCTCCCCGTCTCTGCCGCGGCCCCTCCTGCGCCGAAAGCCTGAACCCCTCGGGCCGAGCAGCGAGGTTGCAGGACGGTGCAATGCAAAGGCCCACGGAGCCGCTTCAAACAGCACCCCCTGAAACTGTTCCTCGCACAGGCGAGTTGAGGTGGAAACCCCAGTTCCTGATGCCAGCCCCAGCTTGAATTTTATTAGGAGCCGGGGAGCAAAATCCAGACCTGGAAAATGGCTCTTGGCTCTGGAAGGGTCTGAGCCCAGTGCCCTACCCCCTCCCCTTGATGGGGGTAGCTCTGGGGCTGGTATTTCCAGGACAGACCCCGCTCAGGTTTTGCTAGTGCCGGATGCAGCCTATTGGCATCTGGACCACTTAAAACTAGGGGCTCCCCGTTCTCCGAGTGAGCTGGCTGTGTCCGCGCCCCAGCGCAGCACCTCTGAGCTGTGCCAGCCGTGGGAGAGCTTGGCTGAGCCTGGGGTTAACCCCCATCTGGGCCCGTCTCCCTGCACGAGAGTCCGGGCTCTGCGCGGAGGGCGAGATGAACCCTTGGTGTTTCGTGGTAAAATGGTGGGATACAGAGGACGGGTCCGTGCAGAGTGGCCGGCGGTTTTGGGGAGACGTATAAAAGAGGGCGGTCTATAGACATTGCAGCTTTGCAGTCTGCTCTTTGCAAATCCGTCTGCCCGTCCGTCTGTTTTTACAGTTCCCCATGCCCACGCAGCTGACAGACTCGGGAAATTCTCCGTTACGTTTGCAGACCACTTCTAACCCTGCTCGGGGCTCTGATCCCCCGCTCCCCTGAGGCCCTGTGTCCTGCTGCCTGTGCCCGGCAGGGGTGAGCTCACCGTGGGGGTCCAGCCCTCGCCCCTCTTGGGAATTGGGATGCAGGACCCGGCCCTGCTTGGACCCCCACCCTTTTTGTCTGAGAACCAGCATGTTGGGTAAACGCACCCGCTGGGCCCGATTCCTGGTGGAGTGGGCTGACGCTGGGTTACACCTTCTGACAGCCTGGCCCTTTTCCTGGACTGGAGGAAGTGAATTGCGGAGGAGGAGGAGGTGTGAAGCCCTTGGTGAAATGGGAAGCGAGGTGCTTGGCTGAGGAGGAGAGAGGTCTGGGCAGTTGCAACATGGAGCCGGGCTCCTGGAGCGTCTTCCCAGCTCGCTGCACCAGCTTGGATGTCTTGCCCCTTCTCTCCATGCCTCGGTTTCCCCCCACACCTCCCCAGCAGCAATGGAAATCTGCCCAGGCTCAATCAAGCGATTCACCTTGGCACGAGCGCTAGCTGGTGTCCATTGCAGACATTGGGTGGGTAAGCACTTCCTAAAGCCACTGAGAGATTTAGGTCCTGACGGTCCTGTGTCCCCGTCGGCTCACTGCGTAGCTATGACCTGGCCCCCCTTGGCCTTTGGGGTCTTGTGCAGGGACGATTTCCGTCAGATCGGCCAGAAGCCCCAGGCTGGGGATCCCACCTGCAGCTCGGAGGATCCCGGTTGTCCCAAATTGCAGCCGACGCGCCGAGGAAAGTGCTCAGCAAACGATACCTCCCTTAGGCTCCCACAGTATCAGCTTCCCTTCTCCACCACAAAAACGACGTCCCCGGGGTCCACTTACAACCTGGGACAGCTTCCAAGGGGCTTGAGGCACCAGTTGCTGCAGCTGGGACCCAGCCAGGCTTCGCCGGCATCTCCCAGGCTGCGTTTTTGGGCAGAACACAGCTTGGGGATGTGGCTGGAGTATCAGGGTCCTCTCCGTGACCCCTCTCCCCAAGCCCTGGCTCCGTGGGGCCTTTGCAGGCCCGGGAGGGGACAACGCGGGTGTCTCGTTGGTGGAGAGAGGTACCGAATGGGGACCGTTGCCCTGAGGTTCCCCCATCCCCAGAGAGAGGAAGGGCGCTGGGGCTGGAGGGAGTGGAGGGGAGCCCCCGTCTGATCGCTTCCATATTTTGTATTTTAACGTTTTCATATTTGCTTCACCTTATAAATCATCCTGCCTGGGCTGGCTTGTAAAGGAGGATTTATGAGTCCAGGTGTAAGTGCAGTGAGATGAACTCGGGTGCCGGGGACCGGCCGGTTTTAATGTTTTTATAATGATGGTATCGCAAGAGCAATTTTGGCTAAGTGAGAGGTCTCTCCCAGCCGTAAATCCTCCCCCCGCCAGGCACCGCCGCCGGCCAGGGGACGTGCGGGAGGAACAGGAATCGGATTCGCGGGGAGAGACGGGCCCTGTGGACGGCGATCCGGCAGCTGTCTGCTTTTCTACTCGGCGCTGGAACCGCTCGCACAACTGACGCCCAGGCCCGGCGTGAGGCCGGCGGGTTCCTCCCAAACGCGTCTTCCCGCTGCTGGGGCCGACTGGGTGCCGGACCTCGGGCCCCAGCCCCGTCCGACGTAAATCGGCGCAGGCGGGGATCGGGCCCGCAGCTCGGGCCAGGGGAAGTTTTGCGGCTCTGGGTTGGGTCGCGTGGTACCTGCAGCGGGCTCGGCGGGATGTTTTTGGGGCGGTTCGCAGGCCTGAGCTCGCTCTCTCCGTCTCTTTGCTGCCGCCAGCCCCGGGGGTGAGTCAACATCAAAGTCGGGGCGCTGCTCAGACCCACCCTGGCAGGGCGCAGCCCCATCGGACGGGCAGAGCCTGTTCCCACGGCGCTTCCCGTTCTCCACCCGGCCCGGTTCGTTAGCCGGGACGCGGCGAACGCCAGCGGGGTCAGTCGGGGCGGCGCGAGAACAAGGGTGGGCGATTCGCGGACCCTGATCCGGGCACAGGGGACGCGCGCACGGTGCCAGCGTGGCCCGCACGTGGCACAGATCAGCGGGGCATCGTAGCCCGCGCAGGGAGTGCCGCCTGCCGGAGCAGCGGAGTCAGATGGGTGATCCTCAACCAGGGTGCTGTGAGAGCCTCTCGAGGATGTTGCAACACGAGTGCCGTCAGGCGTGGAAACACCTACGTGTGATTCACAAGATCAACCCTGAGATTTCTGAAAGGGCTCCGGCGTCCCAGCCGCTCTGCCCTTTGCAGCTGGAAGTCTGCTCCTGGGTTTTGCTGACCCCGGTAAACGAGTGAAAGCTAAGAGCTGACGTTTTCTGAGGGGGGGTCTTGGCTTGAACGAGGGCGTCTGAGAAGGCTGAGAGCCACAGGTCTAAATGCACCGCGGTTTGACGCTGGCTCAGTGTTCAGCCTTGCCTCGAGAGCGGCAGAGCCGTGCCTGCAGTTTTTACCCTGTTCAGCCGGTAAAAAGGTATCTCAGCTGGCGAGAGTCAGTCGGACGAACCCTGGTCACGTCCCCGAGGAATCGGGCTATCTGCTGTAGCAAACTTGGGCTGGGACCTTCCAGGTTTGGACGGTGCCAGGAGTCACGGGGCCGTGGATGGACGGGTGCAGGTGACTGGACGACTGGGATTGCGGTGCTTTCCCCAAACGAGCTGGCCCGGGACGGACTCCTGCAGGGCAGGGATAGGTGCGGAGGGGTTTTCCCCAGCTCCTGCAGCCACACAAACGAACCAAATAATTGGTGAGATTGTAACATTGTGCGCTCGTTACGTTGCGCCGTTTAACGTAGTACAGGCACTTCCCGGGCAGTGGGTGTCGGGGTTTCTTGCACTCTACCCTGAGACCACATGGGGGGTGGAAAAGGGCTGACCACTGAGCGTGGGGTGGAAGCAGGACAGTGCGCGCCGACCCCCGAGTGCAAGGGCCGGGTTCCCAGCACCACCTGGAGAGGGGCGCAGCGGTGCCGGGCAGCTGGGATTCGGGGGGATAGGGAGCTTCGAGCTCAAGCTCGGAGGCCAGGGCAGGGCAGGGAGGCCTGGTGTTTGCATCTTCTCTAGACCTGCTGAACGGTCCCTGCAGGTCCTGGTCTGCCCCGCGTGGGCAAGGCCCATCTCCGAGCAGAGGAAGCCTCCCCCGCGCGGTGCAGGGCCTGGGCATCGGTGCGTCAAGGGAAGCGCGTGCTGAGGCTTTGCTGCATCCTTTGTGCTGGCCGGTGGACACGTGCGAGATGGGGCCAGTGGGCACGGGGGTCACTGCCGCAGCCCCCGAGGCCTGCCCGGTCCCGGCTGCCTCCGGCAGAGCTGGCGAGTGGGGGAGCCTGGGACCGCTGCAGTGGGGAGCTTTATGGCTGTAGTTAAAGGGACTTTATGATATTGTAGCTGAGCAATTGCCTGCTATTATCTGGATCGATGCGGCCTGATGGAGACACCGGTTGCTAATCCGGCCGGGCCCCGCATCGCTGCGAAACCGCGCGGGGTCATTTGCACTCGCGCTAAAAGCCCTCAGCATTTTCTCTCTTTAACTCTCCGGTCCCATGGGCCCTTCCACCATCTCTGCTCCCGACCCCGCTGGCTGCCGGGAGGAGCGTCTGTCCTGCAACCGGCGGGTTGCTGGAGGTGTGTGCATGTCTGTGTGCGCACGTATGGGGGGTGTTGGCGTGCGGACTGCTCTGTTTGGAGGAGCAAGCGGGGAGCTAGCGGCTTGGTTGGGTGTAGGGTGTGTAGATGGAGGGAGGTGTGTGTGGGCCTGGGGGGGTCACTGCTGCCCTGCCTACCCTCTCCATGACTCACTTGTTTGCTATGGGAGGAGGAGGGGTGCATCCCGGGCCTTGCAGCCCTGACCCCGCCTGGGAGGCCACTATGACTCAATCAAAGCATGGAGCAAAGGTCTCTGGGCGCTGGTGCCAATCTGATAACAACTCGGACACGTGCCAAGCACCACTGCTGTGAGCAAAGCTCCCCCCACCCCGTGCATTTGAGGCGGGGGTGGGGATGAATTTTCCGAGCCCTCTGTGAAGCGGGGAGCTGCCCCCCGATGTACTGTCGTCACCAGAGCAGGGGATGGAGAGCCCGGATGCCTGGGTTTCGTCCCCCGTCCTCGAGGGAGTTGATCAAGGAGCTGGGAGGCCGGATGCCTGGGCTCTTGCCTCACCTCTGTGCGTGGTTCGGGGTGTGTCCTTGGGTAATCACTGCCGTTGCTGGGACTCGGTTTCCCAACCGCGAGACGGGGATCCCAACATGGGCCTCCCCGCTTCGCGTGGGTTAAGTGAGGAGGGTCTGCAAAAAGCCGCTGGGTGCCCCAGTGCCCGACGGCGTCATGCTGTCCATCGCGCTCAGTGCCGAAATGTTCAGTCCTCTCTCTGCCGTATCTCCGTCCCTAGAGCTCTGTGTTGCAGCCTCGTGCTTCTCCTTGCTCGGGGGGGTTAATAAATAGAAGGGGGGTTGGGAGTTGGGACTCAGGGGGGTTTTTTTTATGGTAAAATGCAGTGACGTGCTTTGCGACCCCATACTGCAGCCCACAAGCACTTGGCTCTGCAAAGCCCCCCTTGCCCGTCCGAGTCCCTGGCGTGGGGCAGAGCCTGGCTCCTGGGAAGCCACGCAGAGGACACGTGTGGCCCGTGGGCTCCTACGGTGCTGCCCGGAGGAGCCCTGTCCTTGCACATGCAGGTGTATGCTTCCTCCTGGATCCCAGGAGTCTTGTCCTTCCCGGCCAGGGTTTCTCCTGCTGTTTTAAAAGAGCTCCTGAACCAGGATCAGGGCCCCGGTGCTGCCCCGTCTTGTTCTGCACGTTGGCGCTTCGGGGCTGGGAGCACCGTGCCGGGGCCGGCCCGGCGTGGACTCTGCAGCGCGTGCAGGCGACCGGGACGCCCCTTCCCTCTGCCCTGCGGCCACTTCCAGTGGAAACGCCGGGGTCTGGGGACCCTGGGAGGAGGCTGCCTGTAGATCTGAGCGCGCTACTAGGAAGGGAAACCCGGCCCACGCTCCCTCCTCCGAGCTGCACAGACACGAATCCTCCTGCCTGGAGAAAACAAGTTGTTGCAAACACACCTGCCCGCGCCGCCGTTGGCAGGGACGAGGCGGTTTGCTGGTATCTTCATTCCCGTATGCTATTAGTCAGATCGCTGACTGGCAAGTTTTGTTTCCTCTGAGATGATTTCACAGCCGCTCCTGCAGCGCTCTCTCCTCTGCCTGCGCGTCTGCGCCGGGCGGGGGGGCCGCACGGGCCGGCCTGGGCTTCGAGGCGGCTGCCCGCCGGGTGGCAGGGACCCGGGCGTCCCAGGGAAAGGGTGGATCCCCGCTGCCGGGGCGTGGAGCGGTGCGGGATCGCAACTCGGGTCCTGCGCGCCAGGCTCTGAGCGCCCGAGAAGCAGCTGCTGCCCCTGACCTCGGTTCATAATCATGTCCGTGGCCCCCTCGAAAGATGACCGAGCATGTCACCCCCTGTGATGGCGCCGTCATTACCCCAGCTTTTCTGGAGGTAGGCCGCGGAAAGCGAGGATCCCACGTGTCCTGATCCCAGCTTGGGACCAGCTGGCCTTGACGCAGAGGTGCTGGAGCTGGCTCCTGTGAGTGCGAGGCCCCGGTGTGCCCCCATCTCTGTCGTCTTGCATGCGGCTTTGAATCCAGCCTAGGATGTGGTGGCAGCCTGCGTGAAATGAGTTTGCCAGGTCTGGGGTCGAATGCTGTGGTCCCCTTCCGCACGCGTGGGGCTTCTGGAGGTGCTGGGCGGGCCGTTGCCCGCTCCCTCCAGCCCCGCTGCGCCACGCGGTTCCTCCCGGGCACTAGGGCGTTGGCAAAGCAGCACGTCCTGGCCTGCAGGGTCGTGGAGCCCCTGGAGCCGGTGTCCTGCAGCCCAGCTGGTGCAGGGGGGTGCATGGCCTGGTCCACGTTCATACTGGCCTAGGGCAGTGCCCCGAAGGCTTCATGGTCCCAGCTTTCCCGTGCCAGCATGCACAGGGCTGGCACAGTTGCAGGGTTGGAGGCGGCAGCTTTTCTTGCAGTCCTTCCCTTCAAGGGGCAGTGGCTCTGGCTGGCCAGGGGACCCTTGGGTAGGTGTTTCAGGGGAGGCACATGAGCAGAGACCAGCCGTGACCCGTGTCCACATCTCTGGGTTGGAGCTGCAGGGAGGCAGTGCCCTGCAATGACAAACAGCTTCACGTCCAGCGCTTAATGACCCACGGTTAATTAACCCTTGCAGGGATGCACTAGCTGCAGGGAGAAGTGACTTGGCCCAGGTCGCGCGGACTCGGTGGCAGAGCCGGCTGCCCAGAAGCCCCCTCCTCTGCGCTGACCCTCGGCGCGTCCTCTTGGACCTGGGACCAGAACCCAGGCGTCCTGGCTGCCAGTCTCCATCAGCCTCTCCTCCGCACGCCGCATCCCGGAGCGAGAGCCCAGGTGTCCTGCCTGCCAGTCTCTCGCCTCTGGGGCCAAGGCACGTGCTTGGAGGGTGACTTTGCCCCTCCGCTGCATGCTGGTGGATTGCTCCCCCCCGCCGGCTCCCGGCCTTCAGCGCGCAGGAGATGGGGGTCCCGTGGAAGTGAAGCAGATGAACAGCAAATGAAGTGGAACAGCTGGCGGGGGCGCACGGCCGCGCGGGTTGCGGCGAGGCGAGCTAATCGCAATTTCCATTGCAAAGCGGCCAGGCCTGGCGGAGGCAGAAAGCAGAGGCAGGCAAGGTGACAGAGAAAGGCGGGCACATCGCTGCCCTCGGCGCCCTGCGCCCCATGGATGGGCCATGCCCAGGCCCTGCGGTCAGGACCCCGGGCAGGGTTTCCATGGGGGGAGGCTCAGGGGGTTCCCTCTGGCCCCTGAGAGGAGTGGGGCATGGAGGGAGCCCAGGCAGGCGGGGAGAAGAGGGCAGGATGGTTCGTGGGAATGGGAATATGGACTCCTGCCTACTGCAGAGGCGTCTGCATCCTTCCCCCTGTTTTGCATGAACTAGCGGGCGGGCGTTGGGCGTAGCCGTCTCCCTGGGCTCGGCTCCAGCCTCCCCTGGCTGGAGGCCTTGGGGTGGGGATGGCACCACCTGATGTGTTGGGGACCCTGTGCTGGTGCGCACGGACGTGCGGCGGGCCCTCCCAGCACGCGGCGCTGGTGTCGCCCCTGGGGCCGGGAGTGCGTCGAGGAGCACCGGGCCCGGGCCCTGAGAGCAAGCGGCTCATCTGCCCTCAGAGCGCTGCACATCCTGGTTGTGAACTTGGAGACGGCAAAAGGTCGCTCGTCCGGGATGGGGTCCCCGCGCTGGCTGGGTCCCCATCTCCTTGCCCCTGCAGCTCTGCTACCTCGGCGAGGTGAGGGGCTCCCAAATGCCCCACGGAGGGGTCGGCGGTGGGCCCTCGTCTCGAGGGGCAGCGTCCCAAGGTGAAGGTGGCGGCGGCTCTTTGGTGGGATCTGCTTGTCTGGATCCATCGTGGCCCCCCCACCCGCTCCGGCTTTTGTCGCTGGACAATAGCAGCCCCTCTCGGAGGGGCGGCGGGGGGGCTCCGTGGGCCTGAACGGGTGAGCCGACCGAGGGAAGAAGCCCTCTTTGATGAGGGGCTTTCAGAGGCTTCAAAGTTGCTCTGCGATGCTGGTGGGGGACGTCATGGCTGGCTGCAGGTCTCGGGGCTGATGCAAAGCCGCAGATGCACCCAGCTTGGACAGCGGTCTGGGGCTGGCGTGGGGCAGCGTCGAGATCCTTGCTTGCATTGGCGCTGGGGTGAGGGTCACGTCCACGAACGGACGATTGGGGGCTGCTTTGGCTTGAGAGCTGAGAGCCGTCCCCTCTGCCATGGCCTGGGCTGGCCTCCGGTGTGTCTGCTCGGGGGCCCTTCGTTGCCAGCTGCCCCTGTGCCCCGGACACGGGCTGGCACGTCCCTCGCTACAGCGGGTTGGGGCAGCCTGGGACCCCGCCAGGGGCCACGCGCCCCTTCCCGACCCCTGCTTTCGTGGCGCCGCGGAGAGCACGCTGTCCGCGGGGCGGAGGGAGCTTGCATGAAGCCAGCCAGGACCGCGTGCGAGCCTGAGGTGAGCCCCAAGCAACCTTGTGGTTTTGCCAGAGCCGAGCGCGACCCTGGCTGGGGCTGACGCAGGCCAGGCTCCTGGCTCGTTGCAAAGGGGCGGCTGAGCCTTGCCTCCCTCGGGGCCGTCTGTGGGACTACTGACAGCCAGGGAAGGTGGAGCCCTTGGTGCAAGCGGGGACCTCCGAACTGAGGGCTCCCCCTCATTATGACAGCGGCCCGGAGGGGTCTGGGGTGCCGCAGCCTGTCCGCGGGGGCTGGTGCCGGTATCCTGCACCCAGCGATGTGCGGACTAATGCTGTGTTGGCTGAGGAGCCTGCTGGGGCTGTAAAACCTGCCTCGTGGAGCATGGGACTTGGAGGAGGGTCTGAGTGGAGGTGTGGGGGGGCATTGCAGTGCCCGGGGGTTCGGGGGGCGCTGCACAGATCATCCCGGCCACGCAGGCCCCTAGCAGAAAGGGTGTTTCTGCTGCAGAGCTTGGAGCCTCCCTGCCCTGCTTGGTGTCATCCTCCAAGGGAGGCCAGGGGAGCCTGGCGAGTTGCCCCATGCCACCTGGGGTGGCACGTGGCTGGGACCCCCGTGATCCCCAGCTTGGAGAGGGTCACCTGCCCTTCTGCCCCCTGTGTCCTCCCCATGCTGTCTGGTCGCCATTCGGGCTGGTAAAAGGGCTTTGGCCAGGGTCTCTGCGGCAGCTGTTTAACAATTTCCGCGTAGGGTCGGCGAGTGGGGGGCGGTTTCCGATGGAGCGGGGAAACATCTGGATCCAATCGCCGGCTCCGTGTGCAGGAGTGGGGGATGGGGCCGTGGCCCCCTCCTCCGCGCAACCCGGGAGGCATGTGCGATGGATTGGGGCCCGCTTCCCTCCAGGCCAGCACCCCCCTGGGATGCTTTGGGGGCCCGGCAGCCCTCTCCCCATATGCCCCATCACTCCCTCCATGCACAGATGCTCTCCCGCTGTCCCAGGCCAGGCCAGTCTGCATGCCACCCCTGGGCATGGCTGCCCCGCAAGCGGTGGGCAGGAGGGGAGCGGAGCCGCCCCGTGTCCCCAGCCTGGGTGAGATCGACCTTGACTCTGGCTCGCCGGAGAAGCCGCGGGGGAGGCGCCTGGCTGCAGCGGCCTACCTGAGCGCCATTAGCAGGGGGGAAGCGTCGGGCGAGCGTCGCCCCTGCTCAATAATGGATGCGCTTTCTCCGCTCCCCCGTCCGTGAAAGGAAACCGAAGTGAGTCCCGGGCTGGGGGAAGGGTGCAGAGCAGGCTGGCACAGCCGTGCTGCACTGGGGGCCTGTGGAGAGCTGCCACAGCCCCTGGGCTATGGGGCCCGTGCTCCCCTAGCACGCCTGGCACACGTGTGTGTCCTAACGCTGGTGCGTGCCTTTGGGTGGAGGGCACTTCAAGGAGGCCCTGAATGCTGCCCCGGGGCTCCCGCTCCCACCCGCCCCCTGGCACCGGGATTCGGGACTCCGGGGCTTTGCCCTGCCTCACTCAGCCGGTGCCTCAGTTTCCCCACATGTTAAGTAAGGTGCGGGGCTGCCCCTGCTCTGTGCAACCCCGGCCTCTCCGGCTCAGCAAGAGCCCGCGCTCTTGGACCTCAGGGAGGCGAGTGCGTGGGTCTGGGGGGTGGTGAGCCTCTGCGGTGGGGGGCACGGCGCCCCAGTGCCACAGGCCATGCCATGCTCACACTCCCGGGGAAAACCAGCCCTCCTGCAGCCCCCTCTCTGCCCACGGCGTGTGGGCCAAGTGCCCCAGGCCAGCTCCTGCCACCCTCGGGGGCCAGCTGGGACCTGCAGCTGCTCTCCGGGCCTCGGGCTCTGCCTTCTCTCATTAAACCCCGGCCCCCTGCTCCCTCCCACCTTCCCTCACATAAGTGCGCTGGGAAGGGGAGAGATTTTAACCTTCTGCCTGGAACCAATTAAAAAGGTCTTTCCGCAGAGACGAAAGTGCTCGCGCACCTTTGTGTGCCGCTAACGGGCGGAAGAAAGCCAAGACAAGCTTTGAAGGGGGGGATGGTCTCCACTGGGAGCCCTCCAGGCTTTCAAAGCCCGTGTTATTTCTTTACTTTTAAATGGCCAAATTAAAGTGGTGCCCGCTTCTCCTCCCCCCTGCTAGCGTGCCGCGCGTGGAGCAGGCAGCCCCACGGGACCCATGGGTGGCCACTGTGTCCTGGGACAAGGGCTGGGTATGGGGGACCCCCTGGGCAAGCTGTGAAACCCAGTGGAGAACCAGCCCCGCCACTGATGCTGTGGGTGACCTTGGGTGGGTCACATCAGGTGGGGGGTGGGGGAGACCTTGCTGCCCATCAGATACCAAAACTTCGCAGAAGGGGCATCTTGGCATCAAGGGCATAAGGAGTACAGCGCTCTGGGGGCAGGCAGGTGTTTCTGGCATGGCCACGGTGGGGTTGGCAATGGGCTGGGATGGAGGGTCCCCGCATGCCAACGGGCGGGTGCTGAGGGGGGCGAAGTCCGGGATGCTAGGAAAGAAGAGCCTGGCTGGCTGATCTGAATGCCGGCTGTGCCCAGAGGTGTTGTTTCAAACGGCAAAATTCAATATCTTCCGTGTCTCGGGGGGCTGCCGGCGCGGGCCCCACTGGATGGTCCCAGCTCACCTGGAGGAAGAGCCCACGCTGCGCCTCTCTGGCCACGGCCACGGCTGTCCGGCGGCATGAGGCTTAGGGCGGTGACGGGCGGCTCAGACAGGCGGACTCCTCCCTGCCCCGGGGCCGCGGGGGGCGCAGGCGAGAACCCCCCGCGGGGCTGGGGGGCTTGGAGCGAAGCCGCCGCCTCCTCCCCACGGCCGCCTTAGCGTGGCAGCTCCTTGAACTCAGCCATCCGATCGGATGAGTGGGTTTCTTCAAAGGGCCCCCCTTAAAGGACTCGCTCCCCGCGCCCCCCGCCCCCCACCTCCTTAAGACTTCAGTGAAAAGGCGACCAGAACAAAGCACAGGAAGGATTTAAGGTGGTTTCCGCACAGACCTGAATGTCAAACCGCTCAATGGAAGAAGTCTCCCGGACTCTTTTATCCTTTCGCAAGTTTGGCTGGGGGGGCCTGAGCCCCCCGATCCTTCCCCGCTCCCCACCCCCCACCTCCATTCTCTTTTATTTCTCCCCCCACTTTTTTTTTTTTTTATATAGTCTCAGATTTATTTTTCCACAGTATAATTCTGAAAGACAGCGGAGGATGAATTATTCATTGGCCCCTAACTGCCTTTGCATACAATCCCGGCCGGGGGAGAGTGCCCGTGTCGAATGCATTTGTGTGCGCGGCTCGTCCCAATTGAATTTCAATCGATTTTTGTACATGGGGGGGGTGTGGTTCTTGGGCAGGGATGTGGGCAAAGGGGGGTTAAAACCAAAGGAGAGGGGTTTGGCAGGGGTGGGATTGAATGGAGGAGTTGTCTGGTGTTCTCCCACTCCCAGGATAATTTTTGGTCACGTTCCAGGGAAATCAGTGGGAGAAACTGGCCTGATTTGTGTTCACCTGGGGACCCAGGAGCTGCTGAGTGGGCGCAGCACTTCAGTGCATGCGTTGTAGGGAGGGTCTAGAAAAGTAGGCCTGACCGCCCCCACCCAAAGGCTGGGGCATGCACGTCTCCCCTAGGAGCATCTCCCAGGCGGGTGAGAGGAGACCCTGGGCACTTGTAGCCTGTGCAGCCTGCTGTCTGCCCCTTGCAGCCTTCGAGTCGTAGGGGACCGGGACTGAGACCCAGGCGGCATCCAACTGAGTGGAGCTGTTCATCCCGTCTGGACCCAAGCCCACTGCTTCACCGTGAGACGTCCCCCGAGCCCCGTTTTGGGGCTGGCGGGAGGGAGCAGAATGGGTGAGAGGCCAGACACCATCGCACCTGGGAGCAGGAGCCAGGATCTCCCCTCCGCCAGGTGATTTCTTTCCTGCTGGGGAATTGGTGGCATGGGATGGGAGAGGCTTTGCCCAGAGCACAGCTTTGGCTCAGCCTCTTTCCTCCCTCCTTTCCATCACAGGTGCCCTCCCAGGGCATCTCATTGGCATTGGCCCTTTCCCCGCCATGCCCACTTCCACACCCCGGATGGCTCTTCCCTCCCACCCGTCCCATTGCCCCCTCGAGCCGGGTCCTGCTCTGGTCCAGAGCTGGTGCCAAGCGTGCTGTCCTCGGCGGGAGGAAGGATGGAGTTGCACCTCGGAGCGGCTCCGGCTGCCAAAACTGGAAGGGCGGAGGAAGGCGGGTGGCGAGAGTGAGCACCTTTTGGAAAGGCTTTAATCTGATTAGCCGTTGAGCCAGCGGAGAAAGCGAAAAGACTCCGACTGCAGCGAAAGGAGCGGGGAGGGGGCCGGGGCCTTTGTGCCCGTCGAAGTGGAGAACCCGGTACCCCATGGCAAATTAGATCCAACTTGGCTGGAGGGACACGAGGGGAAGGAATAATACTAATAATGGGGGGTGGGGGGAAAAAAGCCGGTGTCCTTTTATTGGCCTTGCTGACCTGCCCCGGCAGGAGCCCTGATGGCTGCAAGCCAGCTCAGGAAGGCAAGCCCAGACATGGGCGTCTCCTGCGCCGGGGCGGGGGGAGACGCTGGGCTCGCTCTGCCTTCCTTAACCGGCTTTGCCAGCCGCCTCCGCTGCTGCAGTCAGTGCTTGCCCCGGCTTCAGAGGGCAGACGCTGCCCTTCGTGCCCCGGGCTCCTTAATTGATTGGGGTGAGAGTGGGGTTCCCTCATCCCCTGGGCAGGGCTGGAGGGAGCGATGGCACTGTCAGGCCCCATCCTGCGCCTGGGGAGGCCAGTGGGGCACGGCTCGTCGGCAGGTACCAGACCGGGCTTCGGGGTCGGAGCCGTGGGTGCAAGACGGGGGCGCCGAGCCTGGCTCCGGGTTGCTTGTGAACCTGCGATTATGGGCATAGGTCGAGCTGGGAGGAGCGAGCGGCTAGGGCCGGGGAGCAGGCTCCGGACTCCCGGCTTCCTTCCCCGCGTTCAGGAGGACCCCTGTCCCAGCCCAGAGACGGGTGTGTGCCTCATGTTCCCCATCTGTACATAAGGAGAGTTGCCCTGAGGGGTGTCCTGGGGTCGGGCGGAGATTTTAAAGACCAGTGGGGCCCCCATGTGTGACCTGGGCTTGGGCAAACCGCTTGGTTTTACAAGTCAGCCGAAGTGGGGTGGTGTTTGTGCCTTGATCAAAGCCGGGGCTTCAGGCTGATGGAGGCCCCAAACTGCTCCTGGGGCAACTTCTGCTGCACCCTGCCCTGCTGCTCGAGCTTCCTGCACGAGGCAAGCATCTGCCTTCGGGGGGGCTGGCGGCGCGGTCCTGCCACCTCCGCAGGCGTCTGCTGTCCCCAGGCGGGCTGCAGCACCCCAGTGCTGGTGAACCCAGCACCGAGCCGGCAGAGTTGCCCTGCCCTCTCACCAGCTCCTCTCGCCTTGGGCAGGGGCTGGAGGAGCTGGGAGGCCATCGCTCCAGTTTCAGGAGTTCAGGTGTACTGCGGGTGTGGGGTCCGCAGTCCCAGGTGTATTTTGTGCGTGTGTGGCGGGGGTGGGGGGGCGGTGGGCTCTGGCCCAGGTGTGTTGCAGGTGCTAGGTTCGATGGTTCAGGTGCATTGCGGGTGTTAAGCCGCCATGGTTCAGGTGAGGGTGGAGGTCGATGGGCCCGAACCCCACCAGTCCAGAGGGTGGACGCCCAGGCAGGCCTTGGACTTCTAGTCTGGAGCCCAAACCTTTGTCTTTTGAGCTGCTGAGCGGCTGTGGCCTCGTCCCGCCGTGGGGAGCTCGGGGGGCTTCCTGTCCCAGCGACGTGTCTTCACCCCGCCGCCCCGGGCTCGGCACTGGAGGGCAGCTGGAGCATCCCTGCTGCCTGCATCCTGCAGGAGTTGCCACCCTCTCTTTTTAATTATTTTCTATGGTATCGATCCTGCCCCTGATCAATGAGCCTCTCCTCGGGGCTGGGGTAGGGAGGGAGGGAGCAATGACTTTTCGAAAAGCCTTGAACCCGTTCCAGCATCGATCACTGGGGGAGAGGAGAGGAGGCTCGGCGGAGATCAATTAGGCCGGTCATTAGCCATGTCCAAACGTGGAACCAGGAGCCTCGGTTGTGTTTTTAAAGAGACCAAAAAAAAGTTGAAGCCGCACGATGGCCGGGCAGGCGGGCGGCAGGGGGAGGGCATTGTGGCGGCCGAGTCCTTGTCCCGGAGCTCCCCGCTGGCGCTGGCGAGAGGTGTTGTATGGGCATCTCCCGGCCAGAGGAAGCAGGGCCACGTGGCGGGGAGGACGTGGTTAGCCACGGGCACGTCTGCGCAGGGGGCAGTGGCGCTCACGCCCCAGGCTGAGAGAGGAGGTGTATCAATGGCGTGGGCTGTGCTCGGGGGGCAGGGCAGCCCCCTGTCGCGGTGCCACGGTGCTCCCTGCAGGGCACGAGCCCAGGTGCCGGGTCGGGTTCTGGAGTAGAGGGGGAAATAAATCCCCCCTGGGTGTCACATGGTGGGTTTTGCCCTGGGTGCAGTAAACGCCGGTGAGGAGGCCACGCTTTCCAGGCCCTGCCGCAGACTCCCTGCGTGACCGCCGTGGAGTCGCATGACTTGTGTGCCTCAGTTGCCTGTCTATGAAATGGGGCTAGCACGCCTCCCTGTAAGAGGCACGGCCCTGTGGCACCTTTATAGACGGACGTGTTCAGAGAGGTACCATCTTTCTTTGCACAGTCGTGGCCCCAGGCGTGGGCCAGGAGCTCTCTGCACGAGGCGCTGTACAAACACAGTCTGTATCCATGTGCTGCCCCTTGCGCTGTGGTCGCGTTGGAAGCGCTGCGGGGCCTGTGTTTGCGCAGCGCCCGGCACGGTTGGGGTCAGTGGGTTGGCACCGCAGGACGACAGAGGCAAACGAAGAAACGCCGTGCCCACCTGCAGCCTGGACGGCTCCCAGGGAAGGGATTAACATGGGGAAAGGGGAGGCAGGCAGGTCTGGACCTGGAGAGGGGGTCTCTGTCCCCCATGCAGTGGCACTGCTCCTTTCCAGGGCTCGGTTTCACCCCTCGGTGAAGCCGGACGGAGGGCTTGGGTAGCCGAGTATGTTTTTTGGGTGCTGGGAAGTGGAGCACATGGACACGAACGTGCTGGGGAAAGCAGAGAAATGGCGAACCTTCTTGCACGCAGAGTCACCGAGCCGGCAGGGGAGCGGGTTCAAAACCTGCCCTGCCTGCCAGTGCCCTGCAAGGCTGGAGCTGGAGCCGTGAGCCGCAGCCTCCAAGAAACAGAAAATCAGGAGGTTTTGTAAAAGGAGAAGGAAAAAAAACCAACACCCCCAACCCTGCCGTTCCCCGATTACATCTGGGGAAGTGACAACTCTGCCAGGCAGGTGATTATCCTGCGCACGGACGTGCCGAACACAGATGCCGATAGGATTAGCAGGGACGGGGGGGTGGAGGGGGGCTCCTGCCCTGTTAAACCAACACCTGATAAAAGAATAAACCAGCCGGAGGGATAAATTGCCTGCGGTGCCAAGGTCACGAGCACGGCGGGGGCTCGGCGGCGGAGCAAGGGAGCAGGCGCCAGGCTCGCCCTGCCGCTTCGGCCCCCGTGCTCGCTCGCCAAAAAGACACCGGTGCCCTTAACCCCTGCCCCGCTCCGTGCCCCACCCCGCAGCCCACCGCCTGGCATCTCCGCTTGGAGCTGCCTCCCTTTCCCCCAGCCGCCCCCGTACCCGGCATGCCCTGGCTCGCCGGTTACTTTCCAAGCACGTACCGGGCATCCCCTTGGGATAGCGCAGAAAATTAACAGCAGTTCAGATCTGAGGAACTTTATGACACGTGTATGATAGGACTGAACCAGGGCGTAATTGAATGACGGATGAGCTTCCAAGAGCCACATTTCCAGAGAGTAATGAAAAATAGAACTGGTATTGACTAAAGGAGCTTTAACCGGCTGCCGGGCGCTGAGCTGGGATGAGCAGGCTGCCGGCAGGGGGAATGCATCAATACAGCAAGTAATAGCTCAGTTATTATAACTCTGCAAATGTCATTCAGGCCTAACCAGAGAACACTAGCTATTAACTAGCCTTAAACAGGACGGACCGGGGAGAGGGGGTGGGATGTGCGAGCTGCCAGCCCGCCAGACGGGTTTGATTTTTGTTTAAGGCTCCTCAGCCGGTTCCTTTGCCGGGGAGGGCCAGGCCTGTCCCTGCAAACCCCGCTCCTCTCGCTCACGCGTGCCCACAGGGGCACGGCAGCCCCTCTGCCTCCACGGTGGCGTGCAGATGGGATTCCCGCCCGCCCCTCCTCTTCGCGTGGCTCCTCCTGCTCCTGCAGGCATGCACCAGGGCTTGGCGAGCCCCTCCCTTACGCCCCCCAGCTTGGTCCCATGCCTGCAGCTGCAGGGAGCTTGTTCCTGATGGGCGCCAAGTCCCTGTGTTGCTCCTTGCCCCTGGGCTGAGCTCCTTTCAGTGCCTCCCTGGTCTGGGTTCGAGACTCTCCTGCCCAGCTCTCCTCTCATGCCCATTCCTCACTCTGCTGTTGGCGCCTGATGCTGGGGTAGGTGGGCAGGTGCCAGGCCACCGACTTGTCTTGCTGGAAGGCCAGGCCGCGTGGAGGCAGCCGTGTGGTTGCCTGGCTCTTGCACGTCCCATGTCTGTGAGCGTGCAAAGTGGCTTCATGCAGCTGACCTCACAGGTGCGTGGTGCCAGTCACCTAATCTTTACCTGGTGCCTTTGCAAAAGAGCCCCCACAACGCGCCTGGCCAGGGTATCGGGATAAATTAAGCACTGGTCAGCTCAGGTCTGGAGCCAGGCTCCTCTGAAGCTTGGGGTGGGGACTGGACCCAGGATTACGGCCTGCTCTTGGCCTTGTCTACCCTGTTATCCAGTCCCTTGTATAAGTGATGGCTGCAGCCCCTCCTCTATAAGGCCAGGTGTCCTTTGCAGCTTTTGGGGAGGTGGGTTTATTTCCCACCCTGCTACAGGCCCTGGCAATCCCTAGCATGCCCCAGAGCAGTGGAGCAGCCCTCGGGCTCTGTCCTCGAGCGGCGCTTGGAGCCCCGGCGGGATATCAATGTTGCTTTTGCCTCCCGCAGCCGCGAGCTCGGAGCTAAAACACCACTTCAGCCACAACACGCAGGGTCCGCTCCCTCCCGCGCCTCTGCAGAGGCAGATAAACGGCGGCGATGGGATCGGGATTGCACAGCTTGCCCGTCTCCAGGGACAATGCACCACGGCCCCCTGAGGGGTAATGAAAGCCTGTGGGAGAGGATCGAGTGAACCTAAATGGATTTTCTCCATTAACACAGACCTATCATCCAGTTATCAGCTCCTTGGCGCAGAGTGCTCCAGGGCTGCGGTCGGCATGGCTGGGCCTTAAAGTACCCAGTGCTGGAACAGCAAACAACTGTCGCTGAGACACGGCGTCTGCCCGCAGGCCGGTGTACGTGTGCCCCTGTGTTCTCGCTAACTGCACGCAAACCCGTGTTCCCGGCTGCGTCCATGTGTGCCCGTGTTCTCGGTGGCGACGGGTGTGCCCGTGTTCTCAGCTGTGTACGTGTGTGCGTGCCTGGGAGAGGTGTGGCTTGAAATCATGAGAACACAGACCTATGTATACCCGTTAAGGACATGGGGACCCACGTTCTTACGGAGCATACGTATGCCCGTGTTCTCGGCCAGGTACACACGTTCGTTTTCTTTGCTGCGTGCATCCGCCTGCATGTTCTCCTCATGGGATGCACACTGCAGTGACTTGTGTGCAGCTGTATTCTCACGTGCACGTGCGTTCTCAAGCAGGTATGTGCGCCCCGTGCCCCCTCCTGCACATGCGTACCCACACTCACATATACCAGCATGTTCCTAAGTGTGCTTCTGTTCTCACACAAGCATGCACGAGAGCATGGACATGCCAGTCCTGATCCCCACGCCCCCTGACCCTCTTATGGACACACATGGCTGCATGCATCCTCATCTTCGTGCAGGGGGTACGTGGGTGCAGGCCCACGGATGCACGTAGTGTGCCCTGTTCCTCTCGGCTCATTTGATTTCAGGCCAGCTCCTCTCCTAGGCTGAGCGGCTGATGCTGGGTGAATCCTGAAGTGCTGCGGCTGGGAGACGTGGACGGTGGGCCCAGAGCGGGCAGCTGCTCTTCCTCCTTTTGGGCCGTTTGCTTCGGACTTAGTGGGATGGAGGTGTAGGGGCAAATACGGCGCCGCTGGCATCCAGGCCTCGGCTTCCCCTCTCTCCCCAGCCACGAACTCAGCGCCCTCCTCCTCCCAGCATCTGCTGGCGTCAGTCACCAGTACTGGGGACCGCTCCTCTGCTTTCCCAAGCCAAGTGGGGGAGAGGGAAGGTGGGGGGAGAGGCAAAGAAACCCGGCCTGCTTCCTTCACAGAGCTGCTACCTGCTTTGCAAGTCAGAGTTCATCATTAGCCAGGAAATAATTAATTGTCGGGCAGACAAAAGGCATTGCTCAGCCCCCCAGGGATCCCGTCAAAGGGAGCTGTCAGGGCCAGTGTGATAAATTATGGCTCCTTCGGCTGCGCAGTCCGTCAACATCAGGGCTGTGAAGAAAAGTCCTGCGTCGTCCTTTGGATCGGGGGGCCATGCCAGCTCGCGTCACTTCCTTCACGGCGCGGGGATCGGGGAGAGGAGCTCAGCTCCGGGGCATCCACGGTGGCCGTTGGGGCTGCTGGAGCAGGTGCGAGCGGCTCTGCACTAACCACTGAGCCACGGTGCTGCTGTGGAGGCCTGGGAGGGAGCCCGTGGAGGGTGGGAGCAAAGGGGATGGGACCCTTCCCACGGTGCAGTGACCCCGAGCAAGGTTGGGGCGAATCTTGCAGAGTGCAAGGTCCGAGTGGCAGCCCTGGGCCTCCGGCTCCCTGGGGTCCTGCCTGTCCCGCTCTCCGGGTGCCACGTTGGCGCTGGTGCAAGCTGTGGCCTTGTCCTAGGCAGGGCCTGGGGGCCTCTGGCACTGCCAGTCTGTGATGTCCCTGGGTGCTTGCGTCTACGTTACTCGTACGTGCATCTCCCAGCACAGTGATTTTAGGCGCCGACCTTCCCCTCCTGGCTTCTCTCTTTTTTCTTGCTCAGCGTCACGGCCAGGGGTTGCGTGCGTCTGCGCCTGCCCCCGCGCCTGCCCCCGGGGTCTTGGTCCGTCCATCTACCCTTGAACCTGCTCCGTCTGTGGTGCAGCGCCACAGGCCTCACTGGGTCCTTTGGGGTCCGCGTGCCCCTACATGCATGGCTCAGCCCCTCCCTCAGGTCTGCAGGGTTGCCTCTGCATCCCCTGCCCCCACAGTTCCCTGGCACGGGGTTTGGGTCCTGTGCCCTCCTGTCCCTGCTACCACCCCCTGCCCGTGCCGGGGCTGTGCCCATATCTCTGGCCTGGGGCCCGTGCAGCATTCGGCAAAATGCCGCGGCGTCGGGCAGGGCTCCAGCAGGCGCCACGCTCGGCCAGCCTGCTGGGGGGCAGCTCCAAGGGGCTGCCTCTCTCCGCCTTGCCCTCCTCTATAGGGCCAGCAAGGGTCAAACCTCCCCTCCGCTTTCCTCTCCCCTCCTCCTGGGCAGCTTGCCTGACCACGGGTACCCGTGCCCTGAGACTGCCCCTGCCAGGGCTCCTTCTCTGGGGAGCCATGGGGCTGCTTACCTGTTTCTCTTTATCTCGCTTGCCCGATGGCTTCCTGATGCACCACCCCTGCGATGGGGCCAGGGTCCCCCTCCTGCCTCCGCTACATGAACCCCAACAGCTCCCGTCCCCTGCCAGCCGTCCACGATGCCTGTGCTCGCCAGACGTGTTAATTAGGGCACGCAGCCCGAGGGGGCTGGGCGTGGGTCCGTATGAACCTGCATGCTTGGATGTGTGCCCGCATGCATACTTGTGCGTACACGCGAGTGTCTGTGTCACCTGCGTGTGTGCATGTGCAGTAGGTGAGTGCATAAGTGTGTGCGCACCGAAGCAAGGCGGGGGCCTTGCCCTCCCGCTCCGCTCCCGTGCCCTGCTCTCCCCACTACCCTTGCAGTCAGCTGCCGCTGTAAACACCTTCTGCTGCCTTGGCCCTGCCCTCTCCTGAGCCATCTGGCCACCTGCTTGCGCAGTGCTGCCCGCGCCCTCCCTGGCCCTGGCCACGCTTCCACGCTGCCCATGCACCCACCTCTGCAGGCCGTGCCACGCGGCACCCACCCGCCGGCTCGGCAGCCCCTGCTCCCCGGTCTGCACGCTCAGCCCGAGACCTTGCCCTTTCCCTGGGCCGGCAGGGAGAGAGGTGAGGAAACAGCTGACCATGCTAACACAGTTACTGCAACGGGCTCCTGACGATGAATTTCAGATCTGATTCAATTTGCAGAGATCCCAACTTGATATACAAATGCCTGATGCTGGCCTGGGTCTCTGGGGTAGGCTCCAGCCCCGTGTCCCCTGCCGGGGGAAGAAGCCAGGAGCCATCGCAGCATGGGCAGTCCAAGAGGGGTAGGGGCGTCCACGAGCCCCTCAGCCCGCAGAGAGGAGAAAGGGGGGAGCTCCCTCTTGGAGCCCCTTGCATTCGCCATGAGGCCTGCTTGGGCCCCGTGAGTAATTAGCCGGGCGTTATTGCAAGGTGGCGCCGGGCAGGAGCGGGATGGGTTTGGCCAGCTGTACGGGCAGAGCTGCCCAGCCTCGCCTGCTGGCAGCCGTGCCGAGCAGCGCCAGAGGTCTGGTGTCAGCTGGCGGCTTGTAATCAAACATAACGATCCGGAGCGTGTCGGCAAGGGGGGGGCGCTCAGAAGTACCTGGCCGCGGCCCCGAGCAGATGAAAGGATTTGGAGGGGGTCTCGGGTTCGAACCTGGGAATGGCAGGAGGCAAAGGAAGGGGGTGCCGCGGGGACGTAGAGACCGGGAGAGAAGGGGCTGGCGGCCCTTATCGCCGAGCCAGGGTCTTGGCAGAGCCTGGGGCTGGGGTAGGATGTGCAGCTTGCTGGCTCTGAGGGGTCTGGGGTGCAGCTGGGGCCGCCCCGGGAGCTGGCAGGGGGCTGTAAGTTGGGATCAAGGGGCATCCGCAGAGCATAGGACAAACCAGGACCGTTCGAGAGGGGTCTCGCTGGCCCACGGGGATCCCCCTGCCTTGCCTTACCCCGGCTCCTGCCACCCCAGGAGCGGCTCAGCTCCAGGGCAGAGAGCGCTGGCATCAACCCCGTCCGCGGTCCGTGCCCGCGGGTCATCCCCCTCCTGCGGACCGCACCTAGCACGTAAGGGCCAGAGCGTCGAGCAATATTTATAGATGGGATTAGGTGGGGAGAGGGGGAGGGAGGCGGGAGGGGGATTTCTCTACCGCCCTGCTTTATTATTGAGTTTAACCTACCGTCTTCCTTACATGCCACAGTGCCCGTAACTAGTGCAGGGGCTGCTTTTATGTGCAAATGAGCCTTTTTTTTTTAATCTTTGACAGAGAATGTGCTGTGTTTACATAACAGAGGGCCCTGGTACTCTGGAGAGGGCCACTGACAGCACTGGCAGGAGATGTTAAGAAAGATCTAACATTTCTGATCTCTGTTTAGCCAGAGGCAGTAAGAGGCAGCCAGGGGAACGGGAAGGGAGGGCGGTGGTAGGGTGAGGAGATTTGACTCTTTGCTCATTGCCTTGGGTCCCCTAATGGATTGACAAATGGAGGGGAGAGGGGGCGCGGGGGTCCGATCTGTGGGGGGCACCAGGGCAGGTCAGGAGTGCCCGGGGGTCGGGGGACAGCTGGGGATCAGGGGTCCTGTGTAATGGGAGGCATTTGGGAGGAAGCCTGGTGGTGGGGGCAAGTCTCCCGGGGCGGTTGCAGCCGCCGCGGGATCCGAACCCGGGACGCCCAGCTCTGCAGCGCGAGGCTCGAGATGGGCAGCGAGGCCCACAAAGCAGAGCCGGGTCCGGAGGGACGCGGCCCCCCCACTCCACCCCCATCTGGGCTACTGAAGCAAGGTCCTGGCTTTTGATGGCTCTTGGTGCGTGCGGGTCAGAGGATGCCCTGCGGTACGGAGCAGCTGGCGATCAAAGGCCGGAGCTGCTTTCAGAGGTGGCCCTGGGGGAGCAGGGCTCTTTTCAGCTCCACTTGAAACACGCAGCCGAAAACTTTGCAAGTGGAGCGAGCGTCGGCACTGCCCCCGGGGCTGAGACCCCCCCCCCCCAAATCCATCCCGCCCGGCAGCAGGGGTGAGACCTTTCGGGGAGAATGGGAGCACTGCTGGGTGGGGGGGGTCCATGCCCCTCCTGTTCGCGGGAGAGGCTCCTCGATTCCTGGCGCGGTGACCTTGCCGCTCGACCTCCCGCCTCTCCCGCTTTGTCTGTGGCCGCTGACAAGCTCGGATCCGTGCCCGCACGGGCAGCCTGCTGTCAGCCACGACAGGGCTCCCGGCCCGGCCCCCCGCCCCTCTTGGAGGTCACAACTCGCCAGCGAGGAGCGGGTCGACACGATGTCACTGGCCCCTGCTGCCTGCCGGTGCCTCCCGCGGGGCGGCCAGGTGGCCTGGCGGCGGGGGCCGGGCAGCAGTGCCATGGCTCAGGTGGAGGCTGCCAAGTCACTCGCCAGCTCGCTGCCCGTGCAATGCAGCAATCACGGTCCGGTGACTGGCGCCCAGCGGGGAGCGCACGCCCCAGGTGCTTGTTGAGTCTCCAGCACTTCTCTGGCCGGCTGGGCTGGGTGCGTGGGACACGGGGACGTGGCCTGGGTGGCAGCGCCTGGCATGCATCGGCTAGTCCGGAGCTCAGACCGGAGGTGAGGCCTGTTCGTGGATCAGGCCCAGCTCTGACCATGCAGCCCGTTCAGCTTGGACTTCAGGTCCCAGCACCTGAGGCGCTTCGTCGCCTTCGTTAGCCACCTCCGTCCATCCTTCCCCCTCCTCTGCATAGTTTTACAGCAGTGCCGAGGGGCCCCTGTCTCAGACTAGGCTCCCAATGTGCTAGGTGGTGTCCAGCCCCAGGAAAGCTTGCCGTCTTCGCATTAAGAAATAGTCCAAATCTCCCAGCCGTCCTGGTTTGGCAGCATTCGCATTTCTCCATTTCCCATAACTTTTCCTGGGACGTTTCCCTTCCACATTTCCCTCTAAATCATTCTTGAAACTTTCCCCTGCCTGCAGCTTGAGTTTGCTTCTTGGAAACAGCTCAGCTGTGTTCAAAATGCTCCGGATGAAAACACCCCGCAGTTTAACAGGGGGCGAGCGCTCCGTGGAGCTTTTGAAAAAGCCATTTTTCAGTGAAAAATCCCTGTTGCGTGAATGGTCGTAGCATCTCCATGTTGGTCTCGTGGCCTGCAGATGACCAGGGGGTCTAGAGAGTTGTCTGTGGAGTCAGACAGTTGAAAGCATCTTAGATTTTGGGGATGCGTGGAGCACTGCCACGCTCCACCCCAGAGGTGGCTGCAATGGGACAAGAACGGTAGAAAAGCAGCATTACTCCTTTCCGCCATGGAGAACTTGGGGAGAGAAAAGCACTGGTTGAAGGTGGCAGCCTGTATCAGGACATAGGGTAGGGCAGTCGTCGAGCGGAGACCGGGGAAGCAAGATGGGCACATGGGCCGCCGAGCAGGCCGGCCCCACGCTGGCTAAAAGATTTCCAGCCACGCAGCAGAACAAAATAGGTTTGAAAGAGGGGGGGAAAAACCCAACAACCTTTTTCATGCCAAGTTGGGTAGAAAAATGACCAAGATCCTAAAGCCTGCCAGGTTAAAACGCATTAATTCAGGATAGTTCGTTAATGGCAGTATTGATTAGTCTCAGTGCTCGGCTAACGAGCATCCATGTTAATGAGGGGTGAGTGGTGTGAATTGCAGCAGCTGGTACAATTCCAGGGAGCTTTGATTATGGGGGCTAATGATAGCTCGCCTCGGAAAGGGGCTGCAGGTTCAATTACCATATCTGTGCGGCTCCGATAGATTTTGTACCTGCTGGAGAGGAAAACAGCGGCGGAGGGAAGCGGCTGGGAGGCGGAGGGGAGTGGCGGAAGAGCCACTACATGGTGAAAAAGAGCCTGGTCGTGTCTGGGACTCGGAGAGAAGTGTGTGGCACGCATGCATCTGATCCGGGGGGGTTTGGGACTCGAGCCCGCAGCCTCGGGACACGGGGGAAGGAGGTTCAGGCATTGCATTAGCTTCTCTGTATTGTAGGCATGACTATTATTTGATTAAATCCATCCATCTCTACCTGCCTACCGACCCACCAGCGCCCATCTCCATCTTCCTGCCCATCTCGCTGCTGACCTCGGTGTTTATGGTGCCGTCCCGTAATAACGGGTTGCAGTTCTGGGGCTCTTGAATCAAATGTGCTCCCCAGAGCCTGTTTTAATTTAAAAAAAAAAAATGTTTATGAATTTGTAGATTATGGATTATACGGGGAGATGCTCTGCCTCGGGCAGGGGGCTGGACCGGATGACTTCCAGCCCTGCTTCTCTGTGACTTTGTATAACTTTGAAGCACCAGAAACGTCCCCCGGGCTTTGGTTCCAGGGGACGGGGTGGTTCAGAAAGCACTAGGGCGAAACCAGAGAAACCTTCCCTGGAAGAGCAGGCAGCTGAAGTATTGCAGCAAGATGCCACTGCCGGAGACCCAGGACGTGATTGAAGTCGGGGGCTGGCTGTATCTAGTGGTGCAGCACAGGGGGGCCATGGCAGAGAAGGAGATAGCATGGCCTAGTAGATGGAGCAACAGCTTATGAGTACCCCCACCCTGGATCTGCTTGGCCCCAATCCTGTGCACGGGCTTCCTTTCCATCCTGATTTACCACAGGGGGATGAGCAATCCTAGCAATAAGCACGTCCTGGAGGCAGAGTCCGGTGGGATGGGCAGAGCTGTAGCGACGTGGGCATGATCGGAGGCATCCATGCATCGCGTTGCATTTCCCAGGCGGGGGGAGCTGATGCAGCAAAGCGCGTGGTAGGCCTGACTGTCTGCGCCAGGACTGGTTAAGACGTATTTTCTCACCCTTGCTTGGCACAGAAAGCACTTCTGTTGTCAGAGCCCAAATCTTTGGGGCCTTTGCCTGTTTGTGTTTTTGTTTCTTCCTTTGAATCCAAAGCTCCACCATATCCCTGAAATCTCTGCTGCTCTCTTTTGCTGTTCTCCCCATTCATGCCCCTTTTTATCCTTTATTCCCTCCTGGCCCCCCTCCCCGCAACGCAGCCGAACGAGGGAGGTCTGGCTTCGCTTTCTTCCACCCGCTTTTGCATTGTGCTCCCCTCTCCCCTGCCAATTTATTCCGTCTTCCACTCCGTAACTTTGCAAAGTTCCCTGCGCTTTGAAACAAGGATGGAGAAAGGGATCTCTGTGACTCATCTGCACTGGGGCTTGTCCAAAGGGGGAGGACGTTTGAAGCTAGCAGGAGGGCCGAGGCTGCCGCTTTGGGACGCTTCAAAGGGGCAGGGGAGGCAATAAGGGCTGGGGGTGGGGGGTTTTAGCCCCTTATGCTGCTCTGGGAGGACACGGGGAACGTGAGAGTCTAGTGCTGATGAAGAATGCTGTTTAGAAACCACACTCAAGCCTGGGTCCCTTTCTGGGCCTTGAGCTGACCAGTCCTGACTCCTAGTCCCAGATGCAGTCTGTAGATCCCACTTCCTTGAACCTGCTGGGAATTGGACTCAGGAGTCCTATCTCCCCATCCTGTGCGGTCACCATGACCCCGCAGCCCCTCCTCCATGCTGGGACAGCGGTTCCCAACCTGTGGGATGGGTACCACCAGCGCCACGCAGACAACCTGTCCGCGGTACGGACGAACAGATTTATTATAATTACTTTATGTGACGACAGCTTGCAGGTGGTACTTAAGGTTGACCCGAAAAGTTTGCTGGTGGTACTTAAGGCTGTATCATTTTAAACTGGTGGTGCGCAATCCGTCAGAGGTTGGGGACCGCTGCCATGTCCACCCTCTACCCCCCTAAATCCCATCCCTCCAGCTTAGGTTGCAACCCAGGAGTCCCGACTCTGAGAACTGACCCGTGCTGTCTCCTGCTTAGGATTGAATCATAGAAATGAGGGTGGAGGGGACCTCAGGAAGTCTCATCTAGTGCAGCCGTGTGCTCCAAGCAGGACCAGCCCCAACTCCATCCTCCCAGCCAAGGCTTGGTCTAGCTGGGGCTTAAAAACCTCCAAGGATGGAGACTGCACCACCTCCTACCCTGTCCCCGTGCTTCACCACCCTCCTTATAAGAAAGTTTTTCCCAATATCCAACCTCAACCTCAACCTCCCTTGCTGGAAATGGAGCCCACTGCTCCTTGTCCTGTCATCTGAGACCAGTCCAGCTCCATCCTCTTTGCAACCCCCCTGCAGGGAGGCGAAGGCTGCTGTGCAATCCCCCTTGGCCTTCTCTTCTCCAGACTAAATCAGCCCAATTCCCTCTACCTCTCCTCACCAGTCCTATTCCCCAGCCCCACAACCATTTTCATTGCCCTCCACTGGACTCTCTCCAATTTGTCCACCTCCTTTCTATAGTGGGGGCCCCAAAACTGGACACGGGACTCCAGATGTGTCCTCCCCAGGAATAATCCCTACCCTCCATTGGCCTACCAATGCGCTCATCGGGGGAAGAAAACGCCTGGGTCACAACTGGGTTTATTTCCAGATCGGCACTCCAGGTGCCGGCTCCGTGGATGCCGCCTGGACTCCCGCGGCCGGCGTGCAAGGAGGAATAGCATGCGTGCGAAAGCCCATTAGGAGAGCTGCTTCATCTGAGTCCCTCTGTCACTTGTCTCATGCATCCAGAGCTGGGCTGCCTGAGCCTGGCTCCAAATTAATATGTACGGTTGAGGGCACATCTTATCAGATAAGTGAGTCGTCCTGAGAGCGTTTGAGATGTGAGAACGGCTGAGTGCTTCTCCAGGCGAACGAGCCCAAACTGCGATAGGCCGCGCCTGGAACCATTTAGATGCTGCCTCATTATCAATCACCGCAGATTGCCTCGGGGTTGTTTTTGTGTAAGGAGGCCTGTGGGCTGTTTGCTGCTGTTGCAAGAGAAGCAGTGACCTGTGACACCTTCAAGAGAAGCAAGAGCTGTCGGCTGGCTCGGCGGATTAGGGGGCTGAGCGCCGCAGAGCGCCGTGCTTGGCTTCAAGGACAGGCCCCCGGCGTGGGTTTGCTAGGGCATCTGATGGCGCCCCGCTTTGCCATGGGGAGAGCGGGGCCGGCGGGATCACAACGTCTGCCTTTGGGGTCCCGCCGCCAAGTCTGGGTCCAGACTATAGATGTCATAGACGTTAGGGGCAGCCGGGACCTTGCAAGATCATCAGGTCCAGCCCCCAGCCCAAAGGGCAGGGAGTCAGCTGGGGCCGGATCCACCCCAGCAAGATGAGCATCCGCGCGTTCGATGGCTGTGAGCAGGGGATGTCAGGGGAAGCCGGAGGACAGCGGAGCGTGAGCTGGCTCCGGCGTTGGCTCTGGAGCGTAATGATGGCAACCGCGAGGCCAACTTGCATTTTTCCATGGGTGCTCGTTGCAGCAGGAGCCGCTGGCTCTCCTAGGACCACGGGCAGAGCCTGAGGGAGGTTCTCCCTGCCTTTTCCTCGCCAACCTTTGCCTTGCTTTTCCCTCCCCACCATTTGGAGCGGAAAACAGGGAAAAGTCCTGACGTCCAAATGGAAAGGCCTCTAGGGGGCACGGTTGAACCAGCCTGGAATCGGCAGGGTTCGGCGGAGCGTGGGATGCTTGGGGAGGTGGGAGAGAGGCAGAGGGATCCACCTGGGATTGCTCCTGGGAAACTTCCAGTCTTGGGGAAGACTTGGCTGGACCCGGTGGGGCTAGGCCACGTCTCTGGGTCCTAGCCGCGCCATGCTCCGGGGCCCCGTTGGGTTGGGTTGGGGGGCCACCCATCACCCCGCGACTCCGTGTCCTGCCCCATCCTCCTTGCTCCTGGGTCCCCGGGCGTCAGCGGGGTCCGGAGGCCCTCGCGCGTCGTGCACGGCAGGCTGGAAGCCATTTACCTTCAGCTCGGGGAAGTAATCACCAGCCGCCGAGTGTCAGTTCTGCATGATAATTTGCATACCATTACCCACAATGCTCTGCCCCTTCCAATTTTGCTTTGAAAGTGTGTGCGTGTGCTGTTTTTCTTTCTTTTTTTTTTTTCCTTTCCCCTTCTCGGGCTCGCCGTAACCTCATTGTGTCAGCGCCGGAGAGCTGATGGCATTCGCGGCACCCGCCGCAAAGTTTTTACAAAAGCAGTTTCTTCAAGAGTAAATTTGGGCGGCGGGGAGGGGCCCGACTGTCCCCTGCTGCGGCTGCGACACGGGGGTGCGGGCGAGGAGGTGGGGAGCGAGGCACGAGATTTAGGCCCCAGGCTGCCCCAGGAGTCTGGATGGGGTAGTGCAGACGCAGGGACCTCGCTTGGGTTGGCGGGGCTGCGTTCGAGTCCTGCCTCTGCCCCAGACTCGGTGCCATCTTCCAGGGGTGGGTGCTACAGGGCTCACCGAGACCCTCGGTGCACGGAGCTGCTGTAGCCTCAGGGTCCGACGCTGCAGAAACTCCCAGGCTTTTTGGAAGAGCGAGCGGGTGAGCCAGCCGGAGGGGCGCTTGGTGCCTAGCACGTGCTCCAAAGGCTGGAAACAGAGGTTCAAGCCCCTCCTTGGCCCGTGTCCTTCACCCGCGGGTGACTCTGAGAGCTGCTGCACCCTCCGCCGGTGGGGGCCGTGTCCTGCGGGGGTGACAGCACTGCCTTTATGTCACGAAGTCACCTAGGACTTGCAGCTCCTAACATAAAGCTTATGAGGACCGTTGCAATCTTGTGCTCCCAGGCACGACTGTGGCCGGAGGGGGTCAGGGAGGAGTTCCCTCCTTGCCCTCCTGTGGGGTCGTGGCTTTCCCGGTGGCCCGTGGGAGCTGGAAGGGCCTTTGCTGCTCTTGTCTGCCGCATCGGTTGTGGCGCCGGCCGGAGGCAGGGAGCGGGTGGCAGTCCCCGCGTTGCTGCGGTGGGCGCGAGGGCAGGGGCGACCGCGGAGAGTCCCGACTCCTGTCTGTTTTGCTCAGTCTCCCGATGCTTCTGCTTCGTGCACAAACCGGCCCTGTGGTTTGGATGAGTCCTCCACCGCCCGGGGTGACTGGAGAGCCCTTGGGCAGCTGCACGGCGGGGCTGGGGCAGCTGCGACTCTGGCACCGTGTCAGTGACCAGAGGAGCACGCGCTGTGCCCAGGGTCCTGCCTGGCACGGGCCCGCTCTGTCCAGGGCACTTTGCAACCTCTGTTTTTAATTAGATTAATGAGCCAGCAGGGCTCGCGCCTCCTTACCAGCACCCGGTGGCTGTTTACGTCTTCCCGGTACCCAGGTGAACGGAGGAAGCGAGCCGTGGCTTTCCCCTTGGATACCGGGGCGCGCGGGTCCCCCCCGGGGGGACGTGCCATCTGCTGCCCCTTGCAAGAAAGGAAGGAAGCAGCTTGGTCCTAGATGCTGAGTCTTTGCCAGTGTTGGCCCCCTCTGAGACCCCAAGCAGCAGCCGGGGGCTACCTGGCCATGAGGCTGTGCTCCCTGGGGACCGCTGCAAGCATGTGTGGGAGGGGATGAGGGGCACGTGCCACAGGGCAGGTCTCCAGCTAGTCCGGCGGCCCCCAGCCTGGGTACCAGGCTCCACGTGCATGGGGCAGAAGTCCCCGACTTGCCTCCGGTCCCTAATGGATGTCTCTGTGCACCAGGAGGAGGTAGCCCAGGGGCTGAAATCGCAGGCAGACGGATCTGGGATGCAGGATGGGTCAAGAAGGGGAAGGTGTGTGTGGCAGAGGGGGGACTGGGCATCAGGGTGCTCCTGCCAGCCCTGGGAGGGCTATGGGGCATCGTGGGTGGAAGATGGAGGTCAGGACACTTGGATTTGCCCCCAGCTCTGGCAGGGGGTCGTGCTGCTCGGGGCTGATGGAGCCACTGCTGTGGGGCTGCATGGGGCAGGCTGGAGTTGGCAACAAGCAGCTGATTTTTCCCCTCGGATGCAGGATGGAAAAACATGCTAATGATGAGTCCATTAATGATGTACTGAGGCCGGGGGCGGGGGGCAGGCCAGGGAGTGAGTCACGGAGGGAGGAAGGAGGCTCGGAGGCTGAGCCGGGGCATACCCGGGCGACCCCGGTGACTAATGAGACCAGCGCGTGTTGGGAAGACGAGGCGGCACGAACAAGAGACCAGGCCCGGAGCGTGTCGGAGCAGGCAGGGTCGGGGCAAGGCATTCGCACGGCCCCGAGCCAAGGCTGTCACTGGAGCGGAGATGAAGAGCAGGGAGCCAGGGATCGTGGCTTGAGAACAAGTGGACCAGAGAGTGGGAGGACGGGGAGATGACCCAAAGGGCTGGCCAAGCTCCCAGGAAGACGGGCAATGCAATGCTGCGGGATCCTAAAGCCTCAAGGCCCCGTCGTGGTTCTCTGCGGCTGACCCGAAACCCCGGGCAGGGTGGTGTCACCCGGTGACTACCTGGGATGGGATCCTATCTTCAAAAATGCATCCAGCCTTGATGGAAAAACAGCGGCCAGGGGGTGGGGAGCCAGCGGCTCATCACGGAGGGACCTGGTTGAACACAGGCCCCCAGCAGAATGGCTGTTTTTTGACTCAACAGACCTTTGCCTGGCATAGATGCCTGTGTGCACGGGCAAGGCCTGGGTGTTTCAAATCTTTTGGTTTGATTTTTTTTTTTTTTCTTCTTTTCTTCCTGCTTTCCTCTGCCAGCTGCTCTGGGGCTGGTGCAAACGGGGCGGATCAGTTGGACTGATCCTGAGTTCGGAGCCCAGGCCTGGCCCTGGGGAGACCTCTGCATGCTGATCCAGGAGCCCTCGGGGGGCCTGGCCGCCTCCGCGCCGTGTCGGGACCTGCACGCTGGGCCTCGGTCCCCTTTCCACCTGCTCGCCCCGGAGCGAACCCTGCCGGGTTTCGTCAGCCTCGTGTGCTTTCCGGGCCGTGAGTCATCCTCGCGGCCCATGTGTGCGCAGGGTTGGAGCCGAGATAGGCGACGTTCCAGGAGGAGCCGTGCGCACACAGGAAACGGAGCCCAGACCTTGGGCTTTGGCCCGTGGCAAACCCAGTGCCAGGAACAGGACGGTTCCTGGCAATGATACCACTCCTCCGTCATGCCATCGCCTTCCTGGACTCGCCTGTGCAGAGGGCACTGACTCACTTCTTGGTAGCATGACCCCATCGGTTTCAGGACACCCCCCTGGGCAGGAAATAGATAACAGCCCCGTGCCCCAGAGGCTACTGCTCTTGTTTCCCAAAGCTCGAGCAGCTTTGGAAATCCCGTTCGGGATTTCTCCCTTCACGTGGGCACCCATTGCATCCTTTCAGGAGCTTTAGCTAGTGCCCATGCAAGGTGGGCACAGGACTCCTGGTTCTTCTTTCACTCTCAGGGGTCCCAGGGCGTTGCTGAAGGTTTGGGCTCGGCCCTGTCATTCGGGCTCGGGGAGAGGTTGCGGGGGCACGTGGGGTGTGCCCTGCGTGCCAGGGCTGAGCTGGCATCAGCTGGAGGAGCCTGGGGGCTGCTGCGCCTTGCGCTTTGTCCGGGCGAGGGGAAGCAGGGAGCAGCCGAGCACCCTGGAGACCCTCCCATCCCATCCCTGGGGGTGGGCGCATCCTTCCTTCCAGGGAGTCCCCTGTGCATGGAGCATCCTTGGGGGGCTCTTTGGCCCTTTCCTCCCCTGTTAAGGCCTCTATGCCTAGCGGGTCATTCCAGCAGCCAGGCCTGGCTCTCAGGTCTGCAGCAAGGAGACCAGTCCCAAACTGGCTTCCTGGCATCCTTCTGCCCCCGGCCACCCCGCATCCCGGTTGATTTATTTGGCTCCCTGCCCCGCGCGCTGTCTGGCACGGCCGTGCCGAGCCGAGCTCCCGGCCGCGGCCCGGGCAGCGCTGTCAACCCGCATTAAGCCTGAGCTCGCCTCCCCGCCGCAGAAGCCGTCACCATCATTCCAGATAACTGTAATCGAGCTGCTGAATATGTAGCTGGAATCAGAGTTTTGTAGTTGAGATAAATATTGATATTAAAGCTGTCAGGGCTGGCAAAGTGACGCCTGCCACGGGCTCTGCCGCCGTCTAATCGCTTGACCCTGCCTGTCAGCTTCCTCCAGGGCACGGCTCTGAGTGACGCCCGCTGCCCCCGGTCCGGCTGCAGAGAACGGGCCACGTCCCTTCTCCCGCGGCAGCCCTCATCTCTCCCCGTGCGCCCCCCAGCAGCTGAGCCGATGGGCTTCCTGCCCCGCGCCCCAAGGCCAGTCCCGCCGACGGTCCGACGCCATTTGGGTGGCACGGTTGGCGTGCAGCTCCAGGCACCGGGAGCAAACAGCCGATCCAGAGGCTCTCATCAATTCTGCCGGGCTCGGAGGGACCGGGTGAACCAGACAGAAAGCAAACAAAGGCTCTGGGAAAGTGAGAGCACCGTGTTTATCTCTCGTCTTCAGCAATCTGCGCTGTGCCGTGCATAAAATGGGGATGCAGCTCTCCTGGAGCAGAGGACCCGTTCAGATTTAAAGGGATGATGCCCAGGCCCGAGCACGTGGCGCGGCTGCACAAGCCGCCCTTTCTCCACGGAGGCAGGAGCTGCTGCTCTGCTCCTGTCCTGCGCGTCTCGTGTATCTTCAAGCACCAGCTGCGGGAATTGAGGGATTTCGTTGCAGAATAAGCGCGGCCCCAGCTTGCAGGGCTGCCGAGAACAACCACGGCACTGGGATCTGGCCGCACCTACGAGGCTTCGAAACCAGGAGAGGACTCAAGTGAGCTGAGATGGATCAGCCGAGCTCCAGCTCTGTAAGCCAGCCCAGTGATTCGAGGGGGCCTGGCTCTCCGTGGTTGAAGGCTTGGGGGCTGAGTTGGAAGAAAGTGGGGCTGTGAGCCAGGTCTCTGTCCGCGGGTTTGGGATGAGGTTGTTCTGTCCTTCCAGGAACAGCAGCGGTCGGATATGCTGCTGGCTTCCCCTGCATTTCTCCCGGCACTGCTTTTCTTGCCATCCCTTGCTAGACGCCTTCATTCCCCAGCCCATTTGAAGCGGCTCGGGGATTTCCAGGGTACATTTGGCCGCCCGAGGAGAAGAATCGTGAGATGAGCTGAGCGGCGTCTCTCGAACTTCCCCACGTCGCCTCCCACCTGGGTCAGCCTGTGCGTGGACACGCGTGTGCGCACTCGCGTGTGACGCCGCAACACGGCGCCTCCTCTGAGCCTTGGTTTGGCAAAAGGAGGAGCCACCACGTGTGGCTTTCTGCCCTGCTCCATTGACTTCATTTACCCAGCCAAACACCTGTTCCCTTGCTTCTCTCTCCCCCTCTTTCTCTCTCTCTCTCTCGTTCTTTATTTTTTTAATTAGCTGATTCGCTATCTCTTGCTCAGCCCCTCTCCCAGCCACCGCGCTCAGGAACCCTCATTAACACAGATCAAAAGGAGCTTTTAATGATTTATAAAGGTGCAGCCGTTTGGAGAAATTAAATAATTTACATGGTGTGTGTACGGCGGGTCCCTGCGGACCACATTACAGACTTCCTACGAGCGCCCGCCACGGAGCCCCCTCTGCCCCCCTGGCCACGTCCCCCGCCCCATGGCTGCCTCCGGGAAGGGGCGAAGGAAATGGCGGCGCGTTGATCTGATGGATGAGCTGCCTGGCCAATCCCTCCAGCCGATTGCCAGGAGCTCAGCAGCATGCTGGGAAATTCCTGCGCTTGTCCCATTCTCAGCCTAGAGACGTGGGCTGCCTTCGTCTCGTGGCTTTGGCGGCGTGATTGCCATTGCTTGTGTCATGGCAGCGCCATGTGATTGCAGCTGCTTTGTGCTAGGGGCTGTACAAGAGAAGGGCTTGTGGTCTCAGGAGGTGAGGGGAATGCAGAGAGCGGAGGGGACATGACCAAGGCTATATGAGGCTGCAGTGGCAGAGCTGAGTGTTGCCCCTTCATCTGCTGCACTCGCAGCCAGCACTTCGATCTCGCAGCCCGTCTGCCCATTAAAACGCGTTCGGTCCTGAACTCTCCCTGAACACCCGCACGGTGGGGCTGGGGCTGCTTTAACCCACAAAGGCTCGATGATCTTGCATGGATCGATGTCAACTGGGAGTCGCTTCTAGGACTCCTTCCGCAGGGCTCCGGATTGACACCACTTAAGCTGAGATCAGACCAGTCCAGTGGCTTCATCTTGGCTCCAAATCCCAGGAGGGAATAAGAGGGGGGGTGCGCACGCACGCCCGTGCTGTGTCTTGGGCAGGCCGTGGATGTGGTGCTGCGGGTGGTCCTGTCACCCCCAGCATCACAAGGGACCTGGCGACCCCACCCCCGGCTAGCTCAGCCCGCGGGAAGCCAGCGCCTTTCATCCTTCCCACGTGTCCCAGTCGCCCGCTGGACCGAGCGCTTCTCGGCGCCTTCATCGCGGCCCCTCTTGTTCTGTGCCGTCTCGACCCACTCACCCTCCCGCAGACGGTCCTGGCTAGCGGCAGCCCGGGTCTTGGCCCCGCTTCTCCCCGCACGGGTCCTGCACCCCCGATGCTTCCAGCCAGGCCCAGTTTTGCCTCCCCTTGCACCAGGGCCAAGCGAGGGGCCGTTCCCGAGCGCCGGCTTTGCAGGGCTGTGACCATCACGCAGTCCAGCAAACCCTGACGCTGAGCGGGACGTGTCCGCTGCCAGGCTTTGCATCCAGCCTCCTTTGCGGTGACTTTCTCGGGCACATCGGCCCCGCTCCGGTTCGTTATCAGGCCGGAGCGCTCTCGGCCTGCGAGCAAGCAGCAGTAGCCTCCTTCTGCACCCGTGTGCCGGAGAAAGCAGGGAAACGGTCCCCTGGGTCCCCTCTGCCCCCCCACCCCTCCACCTTGCTGCATTGTTGCTGTAGGAGGCGTAGGAATCGCTGTGGTAATTCACTGAAGCACATTGCTGCCGGCAGCTGCAAAATAGCATTTCAGCGGGAGACTGGGAGGCAGTTACGGGACCCGCAGCGAAACAAGAGAAACCTTCCCCGGTAGGAGGAATAATAACAAGCCGCCCCTACGTGCCGCGCGCTTCGCTCAGGCCACTCGCCGCATTCTGCCCGCGGGCTTGCAGCAACCGCGCTCCTGCTCAGTAGGGCCCTCCTGGCTGCTGCTCGCTGGGGAGATGGGGAAACTGAGGCACAGTGAGGGGAAGCGTCTCCCGCAGGGCCCTGAGGCTGATCAGGGATCAGAAGATGACTTGCCAGACTCGGCTCTAACCATGATTTATACCCCAAGATGCAGGATCCTGGCTCCTGGGCCGCTGCTCCGAGCCAGATGGTGGGGGATCAGCAGGGCCCAGGGTCTGCTGGATCTTTGCTGGCTCCTTGGGAGGGCGCGGGAAGGACTAGCCAGTCTCCCTACCCAGCAGCACGCGGAGGGGGGACGTGACCAGCATCGCTTCAGCTTCCCGGCCCAACAGGGAGGACTTGCTCGCAGCCGGCCTGACCTTCAGCCACATCCGAAGCTGGGCGTGAGCTTGCGTCCCTGGATTCCTGGTGAAACCCTGGACCCCGTCCGCACCTCTCCTCCAGCGCTGGGAAAAGATCCCAGGCGTCCTGGTACCCGGCCTGCATTCTCAACGTCAGCCCACACTCCCCTCCCTTTCCTTGCCAAACAATATTAACGATTGAGCAAAGAAAATTAATCTGCTTCCAGGGTATTTCAATAAATACAGAGTGAAAATTAAAGGTGGTGGTGGTGGTGGGGGACATAAAAGCTTCCAAGCCGCCGTAATGGGCTCCGTCCAGCCCCCGTCGTTCAGGCACCGTCATTAGCATTGCCCACAGACACACTATTTAGCTTCACACAGGACAATGCTCCAGTCCAAGGCAGTTTAATACAGACCATCCAAGGAGGAAAAGAAACAGATGGGAAAACTTGCTTAAATGTTCCCGGCATGAAGTCCATTGCGAGCTGTGGACATGCCAGGAGCCGACGGAGCAACGGGATTAATGGAGAAAAGAGCCTTAATATGACTGAAAGAAATCGCCTGCTCCCCTCCTCCTGCGGGGTAATTCCCTCCGAGCCCCACCGAGGAAATAAGAGGGGGAATTTGCATATTTTCAGGGCTGGGGGGGAGCATCTTGCCTATGCATTTGCATCGGGTTAGGTTTAAGTGATAGCTAGGGTGTGGGGGGTTAGTTTTGTTTCGTTCGCCTTAGCAACAGCCTCCCAACGCCTGATCCAGCGGCAAGTTATTGGAAGGTGGGGAAGCGCCCGGGCGGTTTGGAGGGTCTCGGGGACCCGTGCGGGAGGACTGCCGGGGTCCCTGGCCCCTGCTCTCACAGGTGGCTGTCTCGGGCCCCCTCTCTTCCCGTTGGGAGCGGCTCCCGACCTCACTCCTAGCTCCCAGTTCGGGCGTGCTCATGACCAGCTCACCCCCGTTTGCTCCATCCCCCGCCAGCCCAGTGGAGAGCTGAGAAGAGCCTGCGCATCCTCGCTGGACCGTGTGCTGGCTCTGCCCCGAGGCGAGCTGCAGCCAGGAAGGACGAGCGGGATCATCCTGGGAGCTCAGATCTCCTTGGTGTCCTGTGGGATTGCTTCCTCAGTGAGGACGATGCTGTGTTTCAACCGGACGAGTGGGGTTTTCCCCCTCTCCTCTGGCCCCAGTGCTTCTGCTCTGGCGTGGACCCAGTATGCCCCAGGCGGGGGGTGTTCACCGGGAGCTCGTCCTGCCCTGAGAGTCGTCGGAGGTTCAACATTTAGGTTGCCTGGAGAGAACTTTTAGACTAATAGGGGCCAAAGGGTGTAAGCCGTCCTCTGCTTCAGTGGGAATCCCAGCCATGACATAGCAAACATGAGCTGGAAGATGGCTTCTCTAAGGGGGTGGCCTGGTATTCACAGCACATACAAAAAAGCAGGGCGAACTTTGTTCTCCAAACCCAGACATTGAGAGATCCCATGGCCGGTCCCCCTGAAATCATGATATTACCTTAAAAACAGCGTGATCAAAATTGCAAAGGGCTTGGTGAGCAGCAGGTTGGCTTTGGAGCCCTTGTCATATCATCACATTTGAACTCTTATATCATCACAAGACTCCTGGAGCTGGGGCTTGACTTAAAAAAAAACAAAAAAAACCACTGGAAGTTGCATTGGTGACATGATGCTATTCTCACTGAAAAGATGGGAAAGCCTGTTGCCCAGATGCCATAAAAATCATAGGAAAGTAGGGCTGGAAGGGGCCTGCAGAGGTCATCTAATCCAGTCCATCTCCTATATGGCCCCGTTCTAGTTGATGACGCTAGGAGCCCGCAGGCCCAACTCGCATCCATGCCCCAGGATCGGGTCCGCGGCGCATGTGCATATGGAGGGGGCAGGTCTCGTTAGCATCTTCCTTTTCAAAGTTGCCAGGGTAGCTCTCCTAGCAGCTTGATTATGGTTGCCGAATCAGAGAAACCATTATTATGATGGAGGAAAAGTCAGACACTATCAGACTCCTGGTAGAATTAATGTGAACCACCGCTGCGACTGGAGGGCTCTTTAGCATGATGTTTCAGACAAATTGGAAATAGATGGGATATTTATTTTCTTGGGGGGCATTAAAATAAATAAATAAATAAATAAAAACCTGGAAACCCCCACCCCCCCACCAAAACCGTGTTGAGAGGTGGTTTAAGTGAAATCTCCCACGAGGGGCAAGCATAATAGGAAATATTCTTAGAAGACTTTGTGTGTGCGGTGGATATCTGAGAGTCGCCAACTTTGGAAGTTCAAAAGCTCACAAAGCAATCCCTGAAGAGGCGTTAATTTTCGGCCCCGAGTTTAACACAAGGCTGGCATATAAAGAAGCAACAGTCGGAGGTTGTGTGTAGCCGGGTGTGCGGCGGGAGGAGGGAAGGACAACCACGCTGGTTCATTAGTTCTAATATTTTATTCCAGGCAATTTCACTCCAATAGGTTTCCGCTCTTGTCATGCAAAAAAGGGGGCGGCCACGTGACGGCGGGGCCCGCGCAGGGAAAGTCATCAATTAGGAAATCACGGATGGGAAAACAGCCCGGGGGGAAGGGATGGGGCAACTTTGCAGGGAGCTGGAGGGCTGGGCGCAGCAAGTTCGGGGTGGGGGGCCGGCTTTGTCCGGCGCACGGTGGGGAACGGGAGCAGGGTTGGGCTGGGCTGCCCAGTGGGGTGTGCAGGGGTGTTTTGGGGTCTGGAGGGAGTGGGCTGATTCCAGGGGTGTGCGCGGGACAGCGGTGCAGCTGGGGGAGAGGGGGCTGGTTGTGTCCTGAGGGCCCGTGCAACACAAGGCAGTTTCTGTGCATCCTTTGCATGAGCTCTGAGGGCAGATCCCTGCTGCTCTGACTCCGGGGAGGCTCCCAGCCGGTACCCAGCACCCTGCAGAGTTGCACAGGACTGCGGAGGCCGTCAGAGCCGAGAGACCGCATCAGTCCCAGGCCTGGAGACCTGCTGCTGTCTCCCTCCGATGCAACCTGGTCTTCTGTCTGCACGGTGCCTCGGAGCTGTAGGCATCACCATCGCCTGCTGGATATTGTGAGAAATGCTCCACCGTGTGTCATAAGCCCTACGCTGCCTGCCGCTGCCAGGGCTTTTCCCTTAACACCAGCAGGAGAAAGGCCTTGGTGTTGAGAGCTGGAGGAGGCCAGTGCTTATAGCTGCTCTGTTGTTGGTGGGTAGAGCTGGGCACTGGGATGCCTGAGCTGTAGTCCCTGTTCTGGACAGTCTGCGACTCAGTTTCCCCACTGCATCACTGGCCTGAAACCCTCCAAGGGGAGCTGCCGTCAAACTCAGAGCAGCTCTCCGTGTCCCTCGCAGCCAGGCGTGTTGCTGCTCAGCCTTTGCCCCAGACTCATGGAGTGACATTGAGAGGCAGAACGGCGTTCCCGGGGCCGGGGAGGCTGGGCAGTTCCCTCCGGCCTGTGGATTTCTCTGATCCTTCATTTTGCCCCCGTCCTGTCACCAGCACCTGGCTATCAGCAGAGCATCCTTGGCTTTTGTCCTAGAGAAACCTGCACCAGCTTGGGTTCAGGAGCCCCCCTGGGCAGAGCCATCGCTTCCTGCTGATAGTGACTCACCCCGCAGCTCAGGTCTGAAAGGCAAGCACAGCCCTGTTCAAATTCAGCAGGGCATCTTGCCCAGCGGCGTCCAGCCGGCACCTGCCAAGATTGCAATGCATCGGCCGAAGCCAGGGGCACGGGCCAGGTCCTTGGCATTGCAGCTCGGGGTCCCCACCCCTCCATGGGGAGATGCCACTTCAGGCCCTGAAGGGAGGGGACGGGAAGGTGTTGGGCGCTGGGCCCCGTCTGCGCCGTGCTGGGGAGGGAGCAGGCCGGGTTGTCAGGCGGCGCTAACAGTAAAGAATGCCCCTAATGAAGAACCCAATTAGCCGGGATCCCAGCCTTAATGGTAGCTGACAGAGCTGAAAGCTGCGAGTAGTCAATTGTCAAGCGTAACATCCCATTGGAGTGAAATGTGGAGCCTGCTCCATTCATCTCTGTCAGGGAAAAACTGAGCCTGCAATGTTAACCCCTTTGGCGGTGCCAGGCTCTGCCGGAGGGCGCAGCCGAGGCTTCTCGGTGCAGCCTCCCCACCCGTGTGCTGCTGCCGCCGCGGCTGCCTGCGCGCTGCCGTGTCAGAGCGGTCCCAGGGTCACCACAGCCGTGCTGAGGTCGGGAGCAGGGACCCCGGTGTACTGGCTGCTATGTGCCTGCTCTAACCACTCTGGCCTGGGGAAAAGAGGCTGCCCAGGCTGAGTCTGAGCCACCTGGCCACCCCACGGTGCTTGGGGATCCAGGGACCAGCGCTCTCACTACAGGACCTGCTGCTCCCATCAGTCCCGTCCTCTGGGGTGAGTCTGTGGGGCTGCGGCCATGCTGGGTCAGGGTCCCCTGTGCTGATCCCATGGCTGGGGTGAGCGTCCCTGCAATGCCCTACATAGAGCCAGGAGCAGGAAGCCTCCCATAGATCCCGGTAGCCAGGCCTTGCACCCTGTGACCAGACCTGGGGACCGCCACCGTCCAGCCACAGGGGCACAGGGAGAGCCACCCCAGCCTGGCTCAGGTTCTTTTTGGGGCCACATGCTCCATCATGCTCCACCTTGAGCTGCAGCTGTCCCTGCTGCACCCCTGCTCGAGGGCAGGGCAAAGCAGCCTTGGGGCTGTGCTCTCTGGCAGGGTGGGGAGCTGTTTGCATCAGTCCTGTGCCCCCTTCGCACCAAGCTTGCGAACGACTTTGCCACAGGGCAAGGTCGAGAAGAGAACCGCACACAGCGCGCGCCTGCCTCGTCTCTGAACGCCCCCGGCTCCCGCGATGCTGGGGGGGCTGTGAACCTGCCCAGAATACGCTCAGGTTTCTTTTCATCGCTCCGGCATGCGTGGGACCCTGGGCGGAGGTGCAGCCAGAGCGCTTCCTGCAGCCTCTCCAGTGCTCCTGCAGCTCCACCCGGCCTGGGCTGCAGATATGGAAAACCCGTTACCCCCCGAAGCCTCTGACTTTATTTGTACAAGGTGGGGAGAATGGTCTTTGGAACGTAGGCAGGAGCGGGACCTTTTCCAGCCATGTCATGTGCAGATCCTCTACGTCAGGACCCGGTGGGGGGCTTTGGTGTCCATGTCATCCTGAAAACCATGCAAAGCCTTGGGGCTAAGACCCGGGCCATGCGAAACTCAGCATCTGGGTTGGGCTGCTGTTGTGAACACTGATCCTGTAGTGAGACGTGGCATTTTTAGCTGCAAACCCTTGTTTTGTCACCACATCCCCGTGCAACCCCGTCGCACGAGGAAAGCAACACCACCGTCCTGGGAGTGGTGTTCTCAGCATCCCGTCCATAAAAATATATCTCCATTAACTGGTGTGTGTCTGGGCAGATTCAGAGCTACCTTATTCTGTGTCATATGCCCTATACAGTTGACAGCTGGGGGGCAGGTTCTCCTTTTGCTGGGCTTGGGGAGGTTCCCCGTTCGCTGGAGCAGCAGGTGCCCCTGATTCAGGAGCGGCGGGTCTGTCTGCTGCCACTCAAAGGCGGCCCCGGGATGCATCAGAGCAATGGCTGCAGTTTGGCTCCCTTTGTCTCTGGACCGTTCTGCTCTTCCATGAAGACCTCCGAGCCCTTCATCACTGTTAGTGGGAGAAGTGTTCGTACCCCTCGCCGGGGGGCTAGCAAATATTCTCGCACTCATTACACGGACAAGGAAACAGAGATGTAACAATGGGCAGTGATGTGCCCGCGGTGTGCCCGGCGAGTCAGTAGCAGAGCCAGGCTTGGACCCCAGGCGTCCTGGGAGACCTGCAGCAGGTCCTGCTGCCTCGACACTGGAGGCTCCCTTGGGTCCGCGCTGCTCTGGCCTTCACTGTTGCACCAACTCCTGCCCCCAAGGGCACGGGGTGTGGGTTTAGCTGGACGTGCTGGGGAGGACGGGGCTCGGGGGCAGCTATGCATGCAAACGGCTTGGGCAGAGGTGGCAGCAGTGGAGCAGAGCAGAGACCTTGCTGTCCTGGAGGTGTGGGGCCAGGTGTAAATCAGCACAGCTCTTCTGTAGAGCAGGGCTGCTGTGTGCTACCAGGGGACCTGGCCCTGCGCAGTGGAGCCGTGTCGGTTTGCGGCAGCAGGTCCTGATCTTTGGAGCCGGCGTGGTGGCAAGGCTGTTCTTGCTCTGGGCGCTTGGTCGTTACCCCTGGGAGTGCTCAGCTCTTGGCTGGCAGCCCCAGAAACCTGTCTTGCCTCTAAATTGGAAGCTCTTTGGGGGACAGACTTGCTCCCGGGTCCCTGGGGCAGCTCCCAGGGGGACCCTCAGGGTCGCTGGGGAGATGAGCAGCCTGAGATGGCAGGCTGGGTAGATGGTCGAGGCTGTGCTAGGAGCAAGGGCTGTTCTGGGGGTGGGGGCTTGCCACCCATCTGACCGCACTGGGCATAGGGAGTGAGCCTGGATTTAACCCCATCCTTGCTAGAAACCAGGCGAGGAGCCTTCCCCTCCTTCCCCGAGCCCAAAAATACCCATTTCAGAGCTAAGCCCTCGGTGGAAGAGCATGTCGGGGGCCAGCAGACTCCCCAGACCGGCTGGGCATGCTGTCCTGGGCCGTGTGGAGCTCTGACCGGGCTCCTCTGCTGCTTTTGTTTTTCCTGTCCCATTAAATGACTTTTCTGGCTGCCTCCTGGCTCTGAGCGGAGGCTGGAGAATCCATCACGCCAGCCCTGGCCTCCGCACGGTCCCGCCGGAGCAGCGAGGCTGAGAACAGCAGTAACGGGGCAGGCGCCACTTTTGGCTGGGGGCCGAGACCCTGAGCGTGATCGGGCACAAAGTGATGTGTGTGTGTGTGTTGCTTTCCTCTGGGGCAGCAGGTGAGATCAGCCCCCCGACACCGCTGTTCATTGCAATCTCCCTCTGCCCCCCCGTGGTTACATTAATTGCTATTAAAAATTAAAGGCTTTTGTCTCCGTGGAGGATGGGGAAAAGGCTTTTGGCAGAACCACGATGCTGAAGGGCAGGCACACGCGCATGCACACGCACGCGCATGTTCCTCTCCCCGGAGAGAAAGCACACCGTGCCGCAGGAAGAGCATTATGGAGTAGTCTGGGGCATCGGGCAGGAGAGTGGAAAGAAGGGGGTTGGGTGTGAGCCTCTGAGAGCCGGGGAAGGCGAGTTCGTACGTGTGAGACGGTGAGCGTGTGGATGTGTGAAAGCAAAGGTGTTTGGGGGGGGGGGGGTGAGACAGAGAGAAGTGGCGGGGAGTGCGCAGAGGCAGGCTGCGTATGTGCCATGGGGGCACGTGTGACACAGCGAGGTCTGTCTGCACATCTGCATGCAGGTGTGCAAGTGCCCTGGTGGCCCTCTCCCTGTGCCCGACCTGCATAAAAGAGTCATTAAACAGCCGTCGGCTGGGGGCTGACTCGGGGCCGGCCGCGGCCCTCCCAGCTGGCACCTCCGCATTTGCACTCGCGCAGCACCTGCCTCACGTGGGGAAACCCCACACAGAGGTCATGGCCCCCCCTTCCAGCACCCCCACCCTTGGGTCCCGAGCGTCTGAGTGGATGGTACTTTGATGCATTGCTCTGTGCATTCTTGCACAGGCTCGTGGGGATGTGTGGGTGTGTGCCTGGGTGAGCGCGTGTGCATCTGATTGTGCACACAGCAGTTGCACGTGCAGACCTGCACGGCGGGGGGTGTGGAGATGGGGACAAGGCGGTGCTCGGCTGCGTTTGTAGCCCAGGCACAACTGGCTGTGAGGTGCTCGGGTTCACACCGGGGCTGGGTACGTGCCTGGGTGACCCTTGCACGGAGGCACATGGATGCCTAGTCCATGCTATGGAGCTCGGGCGGGGGGTTCAGGTTCCAGGGACGCCCCTCAAGATAGCCAGGATTTTTCCCCAAGAAGCAGGGAGTGGGTTTGCAACTGAGGTTTCAGCAAGGGGAGGGGGTCCCACAAGCTGCTCGACTTGGGGGGGACACAGGGTGCCGGACCACCCTTACCCTGCACAGACCCCCCCAGATCTCATGGCACCGGAGGGAGCTGAGGATCCAGCCGAGGGAAACAAATGAAGAATGAGGATGAAATTGTTAGGTGGAGAAGGGGGCAGGAAAAGTTTGCTGCCGCGGTGTCAGGGAGGCGTCAGAGGAGCCGGTCCCCATCACTGTCCGGGAGGCAGAGCCGGCTGCTTCCCGCCGCGGCCTGTCTCCTCGCCGAGGCGGTTAAATGGTGTGAGATTTATGAAGGCGAGACAGGGGGACTCTCTCCCTCCCTCCAAAGTGCTCTCTAATCACAGGTTGTAGCTCTCCTCTTCGGATGAGGAGGACGCATCTCGGCGGCTTGATAAAATGCAGCTCAGAGCGGGTGCCCCGGCTAACCTGGCCCCAATAGCGGATAATAAAGGGGCCATTTGAGAAAGGGCTGCAGCAATCAGAGCAGTGTTATCAGTCATCTTGGGTGCCCTTGATGACCGTGTGCATGTGGGCTGATGCCTCTGTGCTGTGGGGGTTCAGGAGGGGAGGTATATTTGTGTGCGTGTGAGCCAGCTTGTGCAGGAAGGTGTGTGCAGAGCTGTGCGTACGTGGGGGTGGAGGCAAAGGTACGTGGCGTGTTGCACACATATGCCAACATGAGTGCTTTCAGGCACACGTGGGCACGTGCGTATGTGTAGAGGCAGGCGTGGGCGTGCCTGTTTGCACAGGCATGGATGTGCGTATTTGTATGGATGGGCGCGAACATGTTAGTTACCCGCGCGTGTGCACCCCAGGCGTGACACTATGCACGGGGAGAGCGTGCCTGTCTCCTCCGTCTGCATAAGAGGAAATAAGCCTCAGAGCTGAGCGATTTCGGGGCCAGCCCGAGCCCCATTCTGCTGCACCGGGCCTCGTGCCCTACAGCCCCCTCCGGCCCTAGCCCTGCCATACAGCGTCGTTAATGAACGCTCGTTAAGAGCCAGGGGTTCCAGGCACCAGGGAAGGCAGACGGTGCTTTATTGCGCAGCTGGTGTCCATGCTAGAGCTCATGGCGCTGGGACCCAGGAGTCGGGGAGTCTGCGTGCAGGACTGAGATGGGCTTTCAGGTGAGAACGAGGGATTGAGGAGGTCAGATGCTGCTCCCAGGATGCCTGGCCAGGCCTTCGGCCCCTTGCTATGCTGGATGGGGAGGTACCTGGGAAGCCTAGCTGTGAACGGGTGCTGAGGTGGGGGGGGGCTGTCTCGTGCCTCGGTTTTCTCACCTGTAAAATGGGGCTAGCCCCACTGGTTTCCAAAATTGCTGTCTCTTGCTATAAAGTACAGCACCTTGCACGCCAGGACTGTGCTTCTAGGTGGAGGCTGTTGGCAAGTGGCTCTTACCACGTATTTCTGTGGGAGTGCTCCAGAATCAGAGCCGGGGGAACCCCCTTCGCAGTGCTGCTCTCGGCCCCGCACCGTCGTCCTGCCTCAAGGTGGAGCGTTGCAGCTGCGAGAGCACCAGGCCCTATTGAGGCAGCTCATCTTAATTATTGCAGCCTGGCAGCCCTGCTGTGGGTATTACCCCGGGCGGCGGGGCGCCTGCCAGGTGCCGGCTCTTTAGGCTGCTGTTGACATTTGGCGAACTGAGCGATTTAAATGATAACAAATTAACCACCGGCTCCGTGGGTGTGCGTGCAGCTCCATGCGTACGTGCATGCGGGTGCGCTGGTCCGTACATGGCTCTGCGTGCGGGTGTGTGCCTGGGTGCCCGTGCATGTATGCGAGTGCATGGGGTGGTGTGGGGGGGGCACGTCTGTCTGTCTGCCTCCTTGCAAGCCTCTGGGTGTGTGCGTGTCCTTTTGCACATGTCTATGGCTTGGTGCGCGGCTATATCTGCGTGCGCGTCTTCTCTGGGTTTATTCCTGCCTGCACGCGGGTGTGCATGCTGTTCCTGGGGTTTGTCTTCACGCGTGTTTCTGCGCACATGCATGCATATTACTACATCTACTTGCACGCCGGTCCCCAGGACATGCAGCCCACTTGCTGTTCCCTTTTTGCTGAAGTGTCCGGGTCCCTGCATGGTGGCCGCTCTTGCAAGGGCTGAGCCATGCTCCCTTTCCTGTGTGCCGATCTTAGGCCCCCACCTGACCCGGAGACAGCACAGGGGGCTGCTGGCAGGGCCCCTGCTGCCCACCCACGGCACGTCCAGCCCTGAACTTGCTGTTGAGACCGGGGATGACCCAGGAGACCCCAGCTGAGAGTACCCGAGCCCCAGGGAGTTTTAACAGATCTCGTTCCACCCAAATGAAGTCATTGGTCGTGAGCGTGATGTGGAGCATTCACGTGCTCTCTGGTATACTCCAGCGTGACTGCTTCACTAGAGAGTACTAGGGGGTCTTACTGCATCTCCAGATGTACTCCAGGCGTACGTGCTTCGTGACAGGGGAACACGGAACATGGGGATGGTCCGGGGTTTTCACCTATAGGCGCTTCATTATTATTTATTTTTTTAAAGGAAAAGTTTTCGTGTCCCAAGTCAAATCGGCCAAATCAGTTCCAGATTCATGAGTCATTCAAGAACCACGTGTGGCCCTGCTACCAGCAAGCATCCTCCACCCCTGCCTGGGGCTTTAGATACTTCCGAATCCTTTGGTGGGCATCCTATGTGCAAGCCCGGAGGCTTGGGGGTCAGATGCCCCCGAGTTTTGCTTGCCCTCAGCTGTACGGCCGCAGGAGCAAGCAAGGCAGGAGTGTCCCGTTTCTGTAAAGTCGGCGTATAGCAGAGATCTGGCCCCTGGAAGTTAAAGCAGAAGGCTAATTATGCACTACCTGGGTCAGGTACGACCCCCTGCTAGTAGGAAAACCACCTTGGTGGCCCTGGTCTTTCCCCTGCCAGTTAAGTCTCAATGCCCAAGGACCGTGGAGTTTTAGTTTATCACCCCACGCACTCCAGCCAGGCGAAACAGTCATCTCTTGTAGGACAGACATTGCAAAGTAATGGCGAGTGCCGATGCGTCTCCAGGACCCTTCAGCCTCGTCACTTTAGCGCTGGGGTAGAGAGAAGCGTGGCTGCAGCCCCAGGTGGAGCGCCCACGATCACGGCGAGCGGGAAGCCACTGAGCTCGGGGCACGTGCACGCAGCAAGAGAGCAACTGCTTTAGAAAGCAGTCGGGCCTCTGGAATGTGCTTATGGCAGCGTTCAGCAAAGCCGTGGGGAGGGAATATCTGATCAGGCAGAAATGGAATATTTATGGTGGGGGGGGAAGCAGCAGGGGGAAAGGACATAAATAAAGATTCGCTGGCACAGGAGCGCCGTGGCGAGACGAGGTTGGGCCGCAGCCTTGGAGCTCACGCGCGTGGCCCTGGGAGGCAGCCTGAAGCAGCAGAGATGCCCCACGGCAATGTCTGGTGGTGCCTGGACTCCCCAGCCAGGGGGTGCGCGGCTGAGAGCAAGGGCCTTTCTACGCCCCGCTGTGCCCAGGGGAGCCGGGTGCACGCTGCTTGCTTGCCTGCTTCCCTCTCCGGGTCCTGGAGCCAGGAGTTTGTCTGCAGCAGGGCAGGGCGTCTCCGAGGTGGCAGAGGTGCAATTTGCTGGGAAGCTTAATCAATTTTCTCTCCTGCACTTTATTGTGAGGTCCCGGGAGGCCAATTAGCATGGCACAGCCTCCCAAACCAATACTAATCAATTCAAAGCCACCTGGCCGCCATCTGCTCCTCCGAGCCCTGCACGGCAGGTCGATGCCACTTGTCAGCCCCCGGTCAAGGGACACCGCGGTGGGTGGCATCACAGGGGACAGACTGGGGTGGACTGGTAAGGGCTGGACTTGACATCGGTACTGGTGCTGAGGCCAGGAGGGCCCAAAGCTGTCCTGCTCTGGGCTGCCCCGGGGGTCCCTCGCTACGTGGCTGCAGCTCATGCCAGCCTGCCTGGGGCAGCGTGGCCATGGCAGCATGCCCTGCACCCGGGCTAGTCGCCTGGTCACTGGCTGCTCCCACCCAGGGCTGCAGAGGGGTAAGAGGTGCAGTCTGGGGGGGCAAATTTGAGGGGTATGTGCTGCAGGGCTCAGGGCGCACCAGGCAATTCGTGTGTGTGGGGGGGGCTTCTTTCTTACCGCTGCCTTGCAAACTGCAAGGAGGTGGTGCCTCCACTCCTTTCCGGCCAGAGAAAGCCTTAATCCATCACGCGGGTCCAGCACCCAGGCCCAAGCGAGCGCCAGCTGCCGCAAGCCCTCCGCATGCTTGGCGCATGGCACGTGTCCCTGGCGGGGCAAGCGGTGGGCTTGTGTTGGTGTAGGGAGGGGGTCAGGAGCTCGCGGTAGCGAGGGTGATGTCCTGGAGGGTGGCGAAGGCTGAATTTGGGGAGCTGAGTCCCTTTTCTCCTGCCCAAAGCACCCGCCAGGGCCAGGAAGAGACCCCAGGAGTCCTGGTCCCGCACACCGTGCTGTTTGGAAGGCAAAGGCTAGGAGAACCGTAGCCCGTGAAGCCCTCCTGGACGCGCCAGGATTGGGATGGCTGGGCTCGGGGGTGTTGCAGTAGGGAGTCTTGTCTCCACATCGTGGTGCTGGCCTCGCCCGGCTGGCAGGGACGCGGGGCACTGGAAGGGCCTGGCACAAACGACTGCTCCACCCCGCCGAGAGCCACACGTCTTCGAGCCCACAGGTAGCCCCAGCCTCGGCCGGCTCCCCCCGTGCCGCTCCCCTCCCTGAGTTTCCCAGGGCCCTGGGCTCACCTGCGGCTCCTAGCCCTAAGCGGGGCCTTGCCCTGAAATCTGAATGCGAGGGGGGGACCCGGTGGCCCGGCCCTGCCCCGCTCTCGCGCCGAGGCAGACAATGGCCCGTCTGTTGTCCGCGCGGACCCAGGCTCAGATCCCGGCTGCCAGATACAGGCTCGACAAGCCGGAGAAGAATGTTATCGGCGGCTATCTGCCGGCTGTGCGGAAACCCAAGCCGAGCCGGGGATGTCGCTGGACACATGAATAGCGGCAGAGCGAGGAAGGGGCCGCGCGGGCAGAGCCATGGGAAATGTCAGCGATGCACCGCGCGTCTTTCCCAGGGCACGGCGGGGAGGAGGAGCGGCGGGGGCAAGGCCGAGGTGGGATGCAGGACACTTTGGAGTGCCTGAGAGCCTGTCCTGCTGGTGTGCAGCGCCGTCCCTTTTAAGTTCAAGGCTCTGGTGGGCGCTCAGGAGAGCTGGGCTCCTGCCCCCATAACCGCGGGCAGTCACTTGATGCCTCTGGGCCTCAGTTTCCCCCTTGGTTTGTCCAGGCTGTGGGCTCGTCAGGGCACGGGCCAACTCTTTTGTGCAGCCCCTGGTGCAGTGGGGTCCTTCTCTTTGGCGCTCCCGTAATGCACCTAATATATCGCTGTCAAATTGGGTAGTGGAAGGCAGCGAGGTTAAATGGGTAGGGTCCTGGGGGTGCTGGAGAAGCAGTATGTTTTATTGCTGAACGGCTGCAGCAGCTGGCTCTTACCCAGCCAGTGCGGTGCTGAGGAGGGTCTGTATTGCCCCCATTTCACAGATGGGGACACCAAGGCACAGAAGTGACGTGTCTGAGGTCACCCAGTGGGGCACAGGCAGAGCAGAGAACTGGTTTTGGGCTCCCCGAGTGCCAGGCTGAGGCAGCATCCTGCCATTTGGACGGTCCTGTGCCAGGCATGGGGCCTTGGGGCAGCACCCAGAGGTCGGAGGAAAAGGCTGTGCTAAAAGAGGATCACTTGCAAATCAAGGAAGGGATCTGCTACTCTGTCCAGTGCTGCGGAGGCTTCCCCTGGAGCTTGGCATCCAGTTTGAGGCCCCCACATGTGAAGAAAGATACGGGCAGGCTGGCATGAGCCCAGAAGAGAGCGACTCGAGCTGCCCCTGCCGGCTTCGAGCCGGGGTTTGCACGCTGGGCCGTGGGCACCGTGTTCCCAAGCTGCTGCTTTTTCTTCCCCGCCACGTGGCTTTCAGGGCCTTGCCATGATCCCGGATCTCCGCGCCGTGTGTTGGTGCCGACCCCAGTGTCTGAGCCCTGTGCCCTTGCCAACCCTTCTTGGTGGGGGGGCCCGGTCCTGCCAGCAACTCCCCTCTGCCCACACAGACCTTCCAGCTCTCTGCGGGCGGCCCGCTCCCCAGAGCCAGCTGCAAGCTCGGGGGTCCTGCTTTGCAGTTTCCTCACCTCTGCTGTCCAAGCTGAAGGATAAACCTTTCCCCTCCCCCCCACCGCCCCCACCAAATCCTCCCGTCAGTCCGTGCCATTTATCACATCTAATCAGCTTTAATTCGGCAATTTGTCAGTCCAGCGCAGGCCCTGGGAGGGAGCTGGGTATTTTTCAAAAAATATAATGATGATTATTATTCCCCTGCTAATCGTGCTCCTTGTTTTTTTAAATCCTCTTTGCTGGGCTTTAATAACAATCATTAAAATAAATAATTTTTTTCTTTTTTCTCTCCCCCCCCGAAATAAAGGGAGCGGGAAGAGGGTTGGGTTTTTTTTCCCCGTCTTCTTTATTTTGTGTGCGTTTGAAAATTGTTTCCCAGTAAATCGCGGCCCCTTTGTATGAATGTTACGTTTTCAAATTTTACCTTGCCAGGGGCAGGGTTGGCACAGCCGACGCGGCAAAGGAGAGCGCGAGAGAAAGAGAAAAGCCCCCTTCTCCTTAATTAGTGGCTTTCCCTATGTGATCAGAGTGCTTATGAACAGGTAATGAGGGGGAGAGCTGCGCAGAGACTTGAGGAGCGCTCCTTCAGTGAGACACGTGCTCCAGCCGGCCGTCTTCTTCCTTTCCGGCCAGGCTCACTTCTCTCCTTTTTTCCTGTCCCTTCTTACCTGGGTGGTTACAGGCCACCCCCTGTATCGCCCGCTGTGTTTCCAGCTGAGGTTAATTAGGCTCAGTGGTTTAATTTCTTATGCTGTGTGCACACACGTGGACATATGGATATGCATGCGTGTGCAAACATACACGTGCATGCCGGCCCCATCCTCCCTGCACAGAATCACGGACGACGAGGGTGGAAAGGACCTCGGGAGGTGACAACTCGTCCAACCCGCTGCTCCAAGCAGGACCAGCCCCAACTCCATCGTCCCAGCCAGGGCTTTGTTACCTCTCTGGGTAACCTGTTCCAGTGCTTTACTACCCTCCTGGTGAGTTTTTCCTAATATCCAACTTGTTGCAACTGGAGCCCATTGCTCCTTGTCCTGTCGTCTGCCCCCACTGAGACCTGCCCAGCTCCATCCTCTTTGCAACCCCCGGCAGGGAGGTGAAGGCTGCTGTTCAGTCCCCCTTGGTCATCTCTTCTCCTGACTAAATAAGCCCAGTTCCCCCAGCCTCTCCTCTCCAGTCACGTCCCCCAGCCCCTCAACAATTTTTGCTGCGCTCAGCTGGACTCTCTCCAACATGTCCACATCCCTTCTGTAGTGGGGGGCCCACAGCTGGACACAGGACTCCAGATGTGGCCTCCCCAGTGCCGAATAGAGGAGAAGAATCACTGCCCTTGATCTCCAGGCAGTGCTTCTACTAATGCAACCCATTATGCCTGGCAAATGTCCCGTGTATGGAGGCTGCAAAGGCTGGGAGAGCCTGGGCGTTGCTGACTCTCTTGCTGTCAGGCTTCCAAGATTTGGGACTCCTCTTAAGGTCTCAGCTTTGAAATAGCTTTGATTACCTTGAAGCTCTCACCTGATGTTTCTCGCCGTCACTCCTAAGGGCTGAGACCCCCAGGAGCAGAGGCCCTGTGCTGTGCTTGTACAGCACCTGGCACAGGGAAGGTGTGGGGGCATTGCTGACCCCCAGACTCTGCAACAGTGCAGATGTGGACCACAACCCCAGACGCAGTGTACGTTTAGGATCCCGTGATTTCCCAGCACATCCCAGGAAGAGGCTGGCTCCCATCTTCAGCTGCTAGGGCTGGGCAGTGCTGGGGTAGCGGCAATGGACTTCCTGCCCTGGGTTATAGTTTCATAGTTTCATAGTAGCTAGAGTCGGAAGGGACCTAGGTAGATCATCTAGTCCGACCCCCTGCCTTGGCAGGAAAGAGCACTGGGGTCAGATGACCCCGGCAAGGTGCTCATCTAACTTCCTTTTAAAAATCCCCAGGCTAGGAGCCTGCACCACTTCCCCTGGAAGCCGGTTCCAGGCCCTAGCCGCCCTGACTGTGAAGTAGCGCCTCCTAATATCTAATCTAAACTTACCCTCCGCCAGCTTGTGACCGTTATTCCTGGTCACTCCTGGCAGCGCACGGGGGAACAGGGACTCCCCCAATACCTGCTGATCCCCCCTGACCAGTTTGTAGCAGGCCACAAGGTCCCCCCTTAACCTTCTCTTGTGGAGGCTAAACAGGTTCAGGTCCCGTAGCCTCTCCTCGTAGGGCCTGCCCTGCTGACCCCTGATCATACGAGTGGCCCTCCTCCGGACTCTCTCCATATCGTCCACGTCCCTCTTGAAGTGTGGCGCCCAGAACTGGACGCAGTACTCCAGCTGCGGCCTGACCAGTGCCGCATAGAGGGGGAGGATCACCTCCCTGGACCTGCTCGAGATGCATCTGTGGATGCATGACAGGGTACGGCTGGCCTTCTTGACTGCCTCCCCACACTGCCGGCCCATGTTCATCGTGGAGTCAATGACGACTCCAAGATCCTTTTCCGTCTCCGTGCTGGCAAGAGGGGAGTTCCCCAACCTGTAAGCGTGGTGCCGGTTCTTCCTCCCCATGTGCAACACCTTGCACTTACCAGTGTTAAACCCCATCCTATTCTCATCCGCCCACCGTTGCAACCTGTCAAGGTCAGCTTGTAGCCTATTGCACCCTTCTAGTGCACCCACATCCCCCCACATCTTAGTGTCATCAGCAAACTTGAACAGGGTGCTTTCTACCCCCTCATCCAAGTCACTGATGAAGATGTTGAACAGCGCGGGCCCGAGGACCGAGCCCCGGGGGACCCCACTGCCCACGTCCTTCCAGGTCGAGAAGAACCCATCCACTACCACCCTCTGGGTGCGGCCCTCCAGCCAGTTGGCGACCCATTTGACCGTGTGGGCATCGACACCACAGTCTCCCAGCTTTTTGATGAGGACAGGGTGAGAGACAGTGTCGAAAGCCTTCCGGAAGTCCAGAAAGACTACATCCACAGCAACCCCTGCGTCTAATGATTTGGTGCTGAGTTCAAGGGAGATCTGGGCATGACTAAGCCCTCGCCAAGCCCTGGAGCGGCCTGGTGCCTCAGCTAGCAAAGAGTGAGTCGGTAATGAGGATGCCGAGCTCTTACACCAGGCCTTTTACTGGGAGATCTCAAAGCGCTGTTTCCAGATGGGCAAACTGAGGCGCAGAGCAGGACCGTGGCTGGCTGGGGGGCAGGGGGTGGGGCCACAGTTGATGCTGGGGGTGAGGGTGTGTTTGCAGGCAGGGGATGTCGGACTGGAGCTGCGAGCCCATGCCACAGCCAGGCCTGCTGCTGTCTTTGTTTGCACGGTGAGCATGAGACAGAAGGAAAGTGTGTGCACGTGTGTACACTTGAGAGGGACAAGGTTGTATGTGTCCAAGTGCGCAAGCATCCAGTGGGCGTGCGCTCTACGGGGCAGGGGTGGCTCGTGTGTGCCCACATGTGTGTGTGCCTGCATACATGTCAGAGAGTGGGCGAGTCTGTGCACACGCCTGGGTCTGAGCCAGTCAGAGTGACAGGGAGTCTGCGTGTGCCCGTGCGTGTGGCCAGAAGCAGAACCACAAATGTGAGCGTGCCCTGAGCGCGTGTCCGCACTTGAGCTGCGTCTCTCCATCGCCCCGCGCCGCGCTGCCCGGGTTTCCGATGCACGTTGCACAGGCAAGTGGGCACAGGGCAGGGCCGGCTTGGGCAGCCCCAGCCCCTCTTGCCAGGCTGGGCTCTTTAAAGTGCCTGCCAGCGGGTGCCCAGTGCCACGCCTCACCGCAGCCTCCTTGCTCCACGGCATTACACATGCAGCAGCGCGCGTGTCTCTCCCGGCAGCCCAGCCCACTGCGCTGAATTGCCACTTAGAGACCCAGTGGGGCTCTGTGCTGCGGGGGCCAGCTCCATTTAAATGGAGATGCGGCTGCCGCCTCCTCCTCCCCGGGAGCGAGGAGCAGGAATTGTGTTCTCCGGAGGAGCCTCTGAACCGGCAGAGCCGTCTCTGTGCCCCCGCTGCCCTTGCACGTAGCCTGGCGCAGCCCCCGGGGACAGGTCCTCCAGGAGTAGAAATCGGGAAGGTTGAAGCCCACAACTGGGCACGGAGCCTGTAAGGGTGAGCACGGGACGGCCGGACCTGGACAGACACGCGTCCCGTGTGCCCGAAGGATGCGGGAGCCTAGTTTGGGGCTGTTTGAAAGCTTGGAGCCGGCTGCAAGATCCAGGCTCTGGCACCCCTCCATCCTGCATTGTGAGGCTCCCCCGGGATGCCCTGGCAGAGGGGCTGGGCGTGTCCCCAGCGTGGCTCCCTCTTGGCAAGCGCACGTGGCAGCTCCGTGGCCCAGTTGCACGGGGGTGCCCACGTGCCTACCCCACTACCTGGGGATCCTGCTGGGGCTGGCCCCGGCCATCTTCCACCTCCTGGCCACGTGGAGCCAGGACCTGGGCTGCAGTGTCCCCTCTGTGCCCCTGGCCTTGGCCCCCGCCACCAAGCACAAACTTCAGCGTCTTGTCTTTTGAGGCCCCCCCGGCCCCCGCGCCGCACCAGGGCTCATGAATAATTCCTCGGCGTGTCAGTGACCTGCCTGCTGCCTTCGCAGAGGGGTGTCTGCCGGCTTTTTTTGTCTGGAGCGTTTTAAAGAGAGACTGACAGCTGACAAGGCTTCCCGGCGTGCCCCCGTGCCCCCCGGCCCCCCACCTCCCTGCTCCGTCCGGCAACAGGGTTTGCATGTACCGCTGTCAATCTCGCCCGCGCCGGGGGCGGAGGGAGCCCGAGGGGACACAAAGGGGTCTAGGAGGCGGAGGCTTCCTAGGGGCAGAGAGGCAGGAGTTTGGGGGGTGGGGGGCTGCCGGGAGGACGGGCGCCCCTGAAGGACGCTCAGGGTCAGGCTTGCATACTGTGCCCCCCACCAGGCAGCAGCTGAGGGCTGGTCCATCCGTGCAGGCCGTTTGTCCCCGCTGCCCTTGGTCCCCTCGCCCAGCATGTGACGGGCCGGCTGCGCGTGCCATAGTCGGCACCCAAGCCCCCGTGCCGCACCCGATTGGGTGCAGACCCTATAGAGACCCTGTGCCCTAGGCCGCGGCCGCCTTCCCACCATCGGGTCTGACTCTTGCTTTCGTTAGGGTGTTCCCATTGCCCCTCTAAGTGCTGTTTTCCAAGGGCACGGATGGGATGCAGCGTATCCCTGCACAGAGCGACGGAAAGCACCGGGACGTGGCAGTAGCAGAACACAAGAGGGAAAGGGGGTGGTTAGAAGTATCCTCCAGATGCCCACGGGCAGGCATGCACACACGCACGCACACATACATATGTGTACAGACACACACGCCTCAGCCTGCGTCTTTATTCCAGGTGTTGTGTGCTCTCTCAGCATCTTGGAAGGGAATCAATCTCACGCACCTGCCCCAGCATTGCTGACTCCGGCAAGAGACTTTCTATATGAGGGAAAGCGCCGCTGTAGGAACCGCAAATTAATTAGCTGAGAAAACCCACTCGAGGTAGGGAGAGAGGAGCACCCCAGGACGGCTGGCAGCCCAGACCAGGGAGCTCCTGGCAAACTCGGGGGCCAGCCGAAGCAGATGAGCAAGTTATTTTCCATTTCAGGGGGCAGGTTTTGGGGCCCCGGGAGCAGCCGATGGAGCTGGCTGTTTTTAAGGGACCGTGGCACATCGCTGTCTAAGATGGGAATTGCCTATAGACTCTGGAGTCATTTTCCAGCTCCGCTAATCCCTTAATCTCTTAGATAATCAGCACCAAAAACGTAAATTACAATAGGATTGCAGTGCACATCTGCATTAATACCAAAAGGGGCTGATGGTATCGCAAGGCATAATGATTTTTTGCTACTTATTACCAAGTGTTGCCGGTTTATTAATCTTAAAACAATGAGGTACTAAATTTAATCTTGTAAGGTTAATGTGAAGAGAGCGCGCTGGGCCTAGTGGTTAGAGCTGCGGCGCTGTGAGCCGGGACGCCTGGGTTTTCTCCCTCTCTGCGGGAGGGAAAGGGGTTCGGGGGGAGCAGGGGTCGGGGTACGAAGAGCCAGCTCTCCCGGCTTCTCTTTGTCCCTCAGTTGCTGCAGTCGAAGTATTGGATGTTTCCGGGCCTCGGTTTTATTCATCTGCAAACAGGGTGAATCGACGCAGGGGGGGTCATTAGGATTAATTAATTAATTAACAGTGGCAAAGCCTATTGAGAGTGGGGGTGAGAAGCAGCAGAGGAATTTGGCACGTGATTACTTGTAAGCAGGCAGCTCCGATTCTGCGGGGGGCTGGGGGATTCGCTGCAGCAACGAGGGGAATGGGAAACGCGGGTTAAAGGGACACCAGGACCGGGGTGGCGGGGCTTGCTTCCCCAGGACCTGGGTTACAGCGTGTGGGTGTCCTTCCATGGGTGGCTCAGTGCAGGCACCCCGAGCCACGCATTGCTTTTGAAACCCTTCCCCATCATGGCCCGGAGTATCCCATGGTGCCTGGCCCTGCACCACCCCCGGCCCCCAGCGTGGGCAGGGAGTTGTTGGCAGCCAGGACCCCTGGGTTTGCAGCAGGGGTGGGCAGCACAGCGGGTGGAGAATGGAGATGCTTCGGGCATCTGAATTGCACGGTCCCCGAGACCCCCGGAGCTCCCGCCGGGCTCCTCCGGCGCTGGGGGTCTCGGGCTTTGATTGCGCTGAGTCTGCCTGGCCCTGCTCACCCCTGCCTCCTGGTTCTCTTGGCTGCAGGTTTCATCGAGGGGACTACACGGTGGAAGTGAGCATCAACGACTACCTGGATATCTACTGCCCTCACTATGAGGACCCCTTCCCGACGGACAAGATGGAGCGGTACATCCTGTACATGGTCAACTACGAGGGCCACGCCTCCTGCGACCACCGGCAGAAGGGCTTCAAGCGCTGGGAGTGCAACCGGCCCGACTCACCCAACGGGCCCCTGAAGTTCTCCGAGAAGTTCCAGCTCTTCACGCCCTTCTCCCTGGGCTTCGAGTTTCGGCCGGGGCATGAGTACTACTACATCTGTGAGTACCGTGCCCCGTCCCCCCCGGGTACCCACCCCCCAGCCACGGCGCCACGGCTGTGAGTGACACCTCCCAGTCTCGAGTAAGGCGGCTTTCAAGCCTAGTGGGCACCATGCAGATTTGCACAGCGATGGGTTAGCACAACTCAGGTCAGCTGTGCTAGTGGCAGCATAAAGGCCCTGGGAGAGGCAGGTGTGTGTGTCACTGGTCTCTCGCTAGATGCAGCGGTTCGGTTCTGTGTCAGGTGCCCCGTACTGCTAGCAGCTCTGGGAGACTCTCCTCTAGCTCTCCGGGCACGGAGGGCAAATTCTGGTGCTGCTGCTGACACATGTGGCCTGCTGTGCAGAGGAGCAATCTCCTCCTCTCCTTCTTCTGTGGTTCCTTCATTTGGGGTCCTCCGGGAGGCTGTGACTTAGCCCAGCCACCCTGCGAGAAACCCGGGGGCATTTCGGTGGCGTGGGGGAAAGGGAGCTTGTTTGCTGTTGGGAGGAGAAGGCTCCACAGTTCCTAATTTTGTGGGGGGGAGGGAGCAGCACTGAAGCAAGGCTGGCAGCATCGTGTTCGGTCCTTCAGGATTGGGCCGGCGCCAGTGCTGCCTGGCCGGAGAGGCGCAGGCGACCTGGAGCATGCCAGCAAATCTGCCCTCGCCTTCCAGGCACCCTGGAGGGGGGTGCAACGGTGATGGGCAGGCACAGGGGAGGAAGCAGCTTGCCTGCCATCATAGCTAGGGTCAGAGGCCAGGGTTGTAATCCGTGGAGCTCGCAGCTCCTCCACTCCCGCGCCTAAAACTATTGGAGTAGTAGCTGGGCTGGGTGACACTTCTGGGGGTGGATCCAGTGTTAATGCCAGCTGACTGCACTGGACGCTTGGCGAGGGCTTGGGACTTGGTTCTTCTTTGTGTATGTGTGCATGGTGCGTTGGGGCAGGACAGGTGGAGATGAGCCCCTGCCCGGCTGGTTCTGCAGCTCCCCAGGACTTCCCCAGGGGCTTGCTGCTGTCTTGCTCCTGGTGAATCCCAGGGTTCACTGTGCTGCTCCAGGGTCACTGTTGTCACCTTCCTGGGGTCGCAGGGAGGTGGGCACGTGCAACCCAGTGCCTGCCTGGGCATGCAGAGAGATGGAGATAAGGCAGCAACTACCCCTGGTTTCTTACCTCTGGGCTGGAGCTTGGGGCTGGGCCCTGGAGCCAAGTAGCCTCAGACAGGGCAGTGGAAAGGGTCTCCCATGGCTAAGAGGGATTCCCCCCACCCCCTCTGTTCATCAGCCATCAAAGGGGCTTGGAGCCATCGACCTTGCCCAGAGCCAAGGTGCAGAGCTGGGGCTTCCCCAGGGTTTCCCAGCAGGCGAGCAGTGGGGCTGGGACTAGCAGCCACGCCTCGCCAGGTCCTGGCCGGGCACCAGGGCACCGTGCCACGCTGCGCGCAGCCAGGTCAGGAGGTATTTTAGTTTCCAGCAGCAGCTTTGTTTAATCCCTGTTGCTCCGGCTGGAACACGGGACGCCGGAGCTGGTGTGAGCAGAGCCTGCAGTTGAAGCCCGGGCCACGGGTTCGTCGGCCAAGGGGGTGCTGGAGAAATAATGAGCCCAGCCCAGACACCACAGAGAGCGGCTCTCGGGCAGCCCTGCATGCCCCGCCAGGCTGCCCAGGGGGTGCCCCCCGCTCCGAGCAAGCAAAAATAAGGGGCTGCGATCGCTCCTTCAGCCACCCATTAGGGAGCCTGGTTTCCAGCTCTCATCAGTAGCAGAGCTACATTTATCTTGATTGGAAGCGGGGCTTTTATCTTGGGGACAGCGGCGAGGCAAGGGACAGCCCAAAGGCGCTGCCATCTGGGGACCTGCTGGGCGTTTGGCCCTCCACACCAGTGGCGCGTGGGCAGGGGAAGGGGCTGCAGTGACTCGGGAGCATCCTTGGCTTAGCTGCTTGAACTCCATTGGATCTGACCGCACCTAATCCATCTGCTCCAGTGGGCGGTGGGTGAGTGGAGCATTCCCAGTGAGACCAGTTCCCCGCTGTCGGTCTCTCATTGGGATGTCCACGGGGCTCTCGGCCCCTCTCCTCTGAGCCCCCAAGTCAGGAGACATAGGTAGGGCCTCAGGGGATGGAGAAGCAAGGTGAGGCTGCCCCTGGACCCTGCACTGAAGGATGCAGCAAGGGGCTGCGCGGGTCCTCAAGGCCCATCCTTAAGGACAGGTAGGAGATGGCACTAAGCTCTCACCTTCCTGTCCCTCCCACGGGGCAGAGGGTCGTGGGCACGGTGTTAAGGATTGCTGGCACCTGAGGGATGGTTCCTTCTGGACCAGGTCGGTGGTCTTTGCCCATTGCCAAACAAGAACCAGCGGCACCACGTGCGGCCACCACCCTGCACCTTCCTCTGGCTGCAAGCACCTGCCAAACTCGCAGGCACTGAGAAAAACTCATCACGGAGCAGGCTGGCTATTTATGCAGGGCCTACTAAAACACCACCTTGCATGCCTCCTGCTGTCTTCAGCAGCAGCAGCGCAACCCTGGCATCTTCGCTGGGGAGATGGCAGCCAGCAAACCCTGTGCCCCCAACCAGAGCGGCTGCATCCGTAGCCCCACGCCACCACGCTCTGGGCACACGTCGAAGCCCTTTGCACCAGGTCTAATGCTCTTCTGAATGAGCCAGACAGGCAGTGAGAGGATCAGGCACGAAGGGGGCAGAATTGGGCCCATTATTATTTTTGGCTTGTAGAACGGAGGGGACGTTGGGGTCAGAAATCAATAGAGAATAACGGCCCGGTTGGCTGGAGCTGCTGGAAAAATCCAGAGGGGGCTTGCACTTGGGCACGGCCAGTTTGCAGTCAGAAAAGTGGGGGGAGAGGGGAGGGCAAGGAAAAAAGCCGCGACCCTAAAGCACTTAGTGGTGTCACGGGGAGCCGGGACCCTTCTTCCGTCAGCATAGGAACAGCCCGCACGGTTCTCTCTCTCATTATTTCCCCTTCCTTCTCTAAAGCATCTGTATTCAGCCTACTTAATTTGTTCCTTTTATCTATATTAAATTACCATTTCCCCCCCTCTCCTCCCTCTCCCCGTAAAATGTCACTCGTGAAATAACTGCGGCTACGACTCTCTCGTGCTTTTTTTTTTCATTCTGTTTTTTTTTTCCCCCCTGTATATTTTTTTTTTTTATTTTTAATGTCGTTAGGGAGAGATTACACAAGAGTAAATGGTGAGACTGATCATTGCTAAACCGGTTAGAATTCATGTCATGCGGAACATTAGAAATTATGCCTCTTTGAGGAACCGTATTTAGCAGACATGAAAGAAAAGAAATTACCTCCTTCTAGAGCTCGCAAATTGGAATTTCATTAACCTCGCAGGCATCGAGACGCCGGTTTGTGCTCCCAGTTCTGGGTCAAGGTTAAGAGCTGGCACCGGGAACATCCAGCAGTTGGGGGGACCCACGTTGCCTGTTGCTGCCGGATTCGGCTTTGCTGCCAGGTGCTGACGCACCGGCTGGGGAGTGCGTGCCCCTTCCCCGGTTGAGGTGCGCTGCTAACCTGATGGGGTGCAGTGGTTACCCCACCCTTTGAACTCCCCCCCAAAAAAAACATGATGCAAGGCATCAGAGATGGGTGCTTAGAGCAGAAATCAGCTGCACCAGGATCGTAACCCTCCCTCCCCGCCCCCCAGTCGTTTCAATTTAGGATAACTGTTATTGCATGTACTGTAAAACAAAAACCAATTCCTGGGAATAGGGAGAGCCTCTGAGGCTGTCCCAGCGCGCCCAGTTGGAGACGGGGACGCGGGTGGAGCAACTGGGTTGTTAAACTGAGAGGAAGGGATGGAGAGGGCGCGCTGTGCAGATCTGCTGTTCCCGACAGATGGAGGCAGGCTGGCAGGTAGCTGCCCAGGGCTGGCTGGCGGGGGGATCTGCCAAGCCACTCGGCTCCAAGAGCTGCGTGCAGGTACACGGGGCTGTCGTGCTCGCGGAGGTGCCTTCGATCCCAGCCCTGGGTCACCGGGAGCTACCCAGAGCCCCAGGGAGAGAGTCCCCAGGAGATCGAGGGAGGGGAAGCAGAGGCCCGGAGAGGGGCCGCACGCTGCACGAGGTCACCCTGGCCAGGTGGGAACCCAGGTGTCCTGGTCTCAGCATGGCACCGCCAGACACGGTCGCCTGGCAGCTGCAAGGCCAGCGTATTTGATCCGGCTAAACGGATGACACGAACCGGCCGGATCCCGCTGTCGAGCGGCGAAGGGGGTCGGCCACGCCGGCAGGTGTGTTACAGCTGAGCGTGGCCGGGGCCAGGAGCTCCCAGCACCTCCTCTGAGCTGGCGGGGAACACGGCATGTGCACGGGCTGTCATGGGCACGACAGGCTTTGCCAGGAGGCAGTTGCCGGGGCAGGACCTGTGTCACAGCCACAGCCAAGTCCCTTGTGCAGACAGATCAAGCCCCGCTTTGCCCTGGTGCACGCACGGGGGGAATAAGGACCACGTCCACTCCCACGATGTCAGCGCAGGGGCTGGGTTAGAGCTAAGGGCAGCCAACAGGCTAGTCGTGCACGCGGCCGGGGGGCTTCTGCATTTGTGGGGGGTCTGTGGCTTCTGGGATGTGCCAGTGCTTTCCAGACCAGTCCCTTCCCAGCACAGCGTTTCTGCTTCTGCCAGGCCAGGACCCACTGCCCTGCCCGCTCCCTGCTCAGCCCGCAGGGTTTTTGCGGCTATTACTGCCCCTGCCTGAGCAGGAGCATGCAAAAAGGTGCACAGCCCATCTTATAAACCAAGTGACATGTGTGTGTGTCAGTCTAGAGGGGAGGAGGATTTCACCCGTGTGCCAGGACCCTGTATGTGCCCGAGGGGATGGGGCAAGGGGAGGGTCAGAGTCCCATTAATGTGACAGACACTCCCCCAGGCCCCTCCTTCCATTTCAAATTAAACTTTATTGAGAATCATTTCCATCCTTCCTTTTTTTTTTTTTTTTTGAATTAAAAAAAAAAAGGCAGAGAGAAAGAAAATGAAGTTCCTTTAAAATACATATACCCATAAATTACATTCTCCATTTGGAGAGGGGCCTTTTGCCAAGATAATTATTGCAATTACTCCTTTTATCTCTCCCAATGAGGATTATTTTTTATTACGTGCCTCTCTCTCCCATTTCCTGTGTTCAGGGGGAAATGCATGTAGGCATGTGTGTGAATGCGTGTATTCACACACACGTGAAACAGGCCACGGGATAAAAGCCACCCAGAACCGTGTGATCACCCACCTCCCGCAGGGCAGCGCCCCCCCCCCCCCCGCCCACTGCTGGGGGGCAGCTGAAGAGCCGAGGCGGCAGTGGAAAGAGGGCCCCCTCTTATTGTTAATGAGCATCATTGTCGATTATCAATGTCACAGCAAGGGCTGTCAAGCAATATTGAAAGGCATCAGCAACAGCTGGCTCCGGTCATGTCACACAATGGGGCACTGGGAGCCGTTGCCCCAGCCTGGCGCATGCTCAGCCATGAGCTGGGGGCTTTGCACAAATCCCGCTTTGATGAAGCTTTCCAGCCAGGGGCTTCCTCGCCGCCGGCCACCACGGTCCGCACCGTGACGGAGACCCTGCTTCTCGCTCCGTGCAAAGCTGCAGCTCATCTGGGCTGCGGGGAGGTTGCAGCAGATGCCGTCATGGGGTGTGATCCCCGTAGGGGTGGCAAACCAGGCCTGCGTGCATGGGATTCACAGCTGTGGGAAAGCCTCGCTATAGCAGCACCCCCACGCTGGGCACGTAGAAGCCCTGCAGTAGCAGTGCCTGGACACACAGCCCGGTCACACCGGCGGGATGTACATCAGATCTGCGTGGCAGCCTTACACTGGCGTGCAGAGCAGATATCCCAGGGGAGCTGCTGGTAGCCAGTGCTATCGCAAAGCCATGCTGGTAGATGCGGGAGGAGCAAGGGGTAAACATGGAGCAAATGCCTGCCCCGAGATGTGCTGCAGACGCACGACATTTACATGGGTGTATTTGTCCCCTGGGTTTTCACCCTAGGCTAAAGCTACTCTGGATCCAAAGGCCGTATCAGTATAGGCCTGCACATCATACGCCTGCTCCAGAGAGAAACCGGCACAAAGACAGGTTGTATTTGTGCAGGCAAACACCACGATGATGGTTTTAGTCCAGGTCATTTTACATACGTGGGAAGGGAGCTCCCCATTCTTCCCAGCCTCGAATGCCTTGGTGTGGTCGAGGGTGGAGACCTGTGCCTTGCCCTGCACCCCTGCAAGAGTCTCCGAGGAGCCTCCCATTGGGAGGATCTTGGCTACACGATTTGTGGCGGGGTGAGCTTGCTCTCGGGCTCTCCTCTAGCTTGCTCCTTCAGCCTTTCGGGTAGGGACAAGCAGGACCACGGGGCAGCTGAACTCCAAGGCATGAGGGATGCCTGCCCATCTGCCATGGATCTGGGAGTATCTGAAGCTCCAGACTGAAGAGCCTGGGAGGGAGGAGACGTGCCGCACCGACGTGAACAACTGAGCTCTGCTGAGTCAATAGGATTTGGAACAGATTTGGCCCAAGATGCAAAATTAAAACAAAAGATAAAAAACCCACACAAGTTGTGTGGCCACAACAAGGGGCTGTGATGGAGCCAGTGCATTAGGGAGAGGGGAGGAAGCCACAGGCTGATTTAGTCCCTCGCTTTGTTTTTGGTTAAAGGCAGGTTTAGGCTTTTGCTGGTGCCAGGACAGATTGTGAGAGACTACCGCCAGCCCAGAGCAACTATCTCCAGGCCTAATTTGCTTCGATCCCAACTGGCAGCGCCCCTGCTATTTCAGTGCTCTGTCTAGGCACTTACGCAGTGCCCATTACCGCAGCTTCAAAGTGCCTCGTGCTCAGGATGGAGGAACGCTCGCCCCCCGCCTCGATGTGGGAGAAAGCAAAGGCTCCCGTGGAGAAGTAACGTCTGCCTGTTTGCAGCAGGAAAGGGCAAGCTGGGGGGGAGGGGGGTATTAAGTGACTTACCAAAGGCTCCAGAGTGCATCAGTGGCAGAGCTGGAGTTGGGGCCCCAGGAGCCAGGTTCTGGCTCCATCAAGGTCAGAGAGATCCCAGGGGAGTCTGCAGAGCCACGCGGGGGATTTGCACTGGAGTAAGTGAGATCAGCAGCCAGATGTAACCACTGCTCTATGCCGCTTCTGTGCGGGGGAGACCCGATGCCTCCCTGCATTTGAACCTGTCAGTGCCACATGCATCACCCCAGCCACAGCCTCTTGCACCTGGGGATTTGAAGGAAAACATCACACAGGGGAGGGCTCACGAGACACCATATCCCACTGGCGCCATCCTATAATCCCAGCCATTTATTGGGCTCAAGTAGATTAGGCTGACACGGAGCCAGTTTTGGCTGCTGCTTACCAGGGCAGCCAAGTCACGAGCTGCTGGGTATCATGATATCAGCCGGTCCCGAAAGGAAGCGGGCTCCTGTCCTACACGTGCAAGCAGTGCCTGCCCAAAGGAGCAGCTGGCCTGGGGGCAAGCGGTTCACCTGCACGGTCACGGGGGCGCAGGGAGTCAGGCCCTGAGCCCTGATCTCCGAAGCTTCCTTGCAGTGCCCCAACCGCAGACCCAGCTGTCCTCCAGCTGCGCACACCACTGGGTTCCCTTCCAGGCTATTAGCACTTGCATGTTTGTGGGAACAGCCCACCCTTGAAATCCCCCAGGCGTTAATTAGCCAGCCACTTTCAGCTCAGCCTCCTTTGAGCTACAGCAAAAAAAAAAAAAAAAGCACCCTCCTTCCCTCTCCAGCTTCTCCATCATTGCAACCCAACCCAGCAGCCTGCACTTAGCAGGGAGGAGACTCAGCTGGATCCAGCCTTTTATAGCTTGGCCCTAGGAGTGGGTGTTGCCTGGAGGATGACGCCACCCCTTACTTCCTCCTACATAAATGAGAGTTTGGGATGGTCCCCGGCATGGGCATGGCTGGGATGATTTGCTAGGCATACCACATGCACTTCAGACTATCTATATTAAAAAAGGCATACACTTCTGACTGGTCTTTCTATGGGCTGGGGGAGAGCAGGCGCTCTTTCCGGTGATAATGGAGCTTTCTTGGGGGCCCCCGGCCCTATGGAGATGGCTGCCGGGGGTCTCTGGGCCTGGTAACAACACCTAGCAAAGCGTAGGCCTGGCTGCATGTCAGGCAAGGATAAGCAGGGAGCAGTCGGGTGCCTGAGCACCTCTGTGCACCTTGCTAGCAGCAGCTGTGCTCACAGCTGGATTAGCTGGCACCAGGCTTAGGGGGTGGATGTCTTTCGTGCACCCCAGGGTGGGTAGGGGCAGCTGCCTGCAGTGCTTCCCCTCCCTTGTGTTTGGGGTGGGGGGGGGCTCCTAGTAGCTGTTTGCTACCTGAGTACTTTTGGTTGGGCCGGGGGGACTGGGCAGTCCCTGCTCAATGCTGTCCCAGTGGCGGGAGCTCTGTGGAGTCGATGGTGTGCCGGAGCCGGGCAAGATGAAGCTGAAAGCACAGCAGTTTGGGAGGCAGGAGGAAGGGGTGGCCTGCCTGACCCTGCGCAGCTGGCTGGATGGGGCTTGCAGGCTGAGCAAATGGGCTGGCAAATGTTTGATTTCCTTCTTGCTTCTGGGCACGTTAATTATCCCCCCGCCCCCTGTATATCCTTATGGGAGCACTTTGCACACACGTGTACACATACACGCTCGCTCTCTCTAGCCCAGCTCGCTGGAGCTCCCCGACTCAGGGCTGAGATGGGGGGGGGACCTTGCACTGCTGTGAGCCCCTTTGCTTCAGGCCAGGATGGTTGCGGGCTGGGCATGCACAGAGGCTCCTGTCCCTGTTCACGTCTGGGCTGGGTGGAAGCAATGAGTGGTCGCGCCAGGAGCTGTGGTGTCCCATCCCTTGCTGTACATCTCCGGTTGCTGCACGGCTCCTCATAGAAGGAGGGCCAAAGGGGAAACTGAGGCACGATGTGGGTGCAGGACTTACGCCAGGATTAGCAATGGATCCCGGGGCCTGGCTTCTGTCAGCTCTCAGGGTCTCTTCAACCTGATCTCTTGCCTCCAGCCGGAGAGTACCTGGGACTTTTCCTGCATTGCCCCAAGGCCAAAGGGGAGAGCCTCAGATGACAGCCGGCTTGTACAGGGCACTTGCAGCCTGCGAGCCCTCTGGGTGCAGGCTGCGGGGGCCGTCAGTATTGCAAGCCGATGGCAGCAGCATTGCAAAGCCCTTCCCCTTTGCTGGGGGCTGCTCAGGGGAGGAGCCGTGCGGGTCTCGGTGCCTGGCCTTGTGGCACTGGCTCTCTCATACTTCCCCATTCGGGACCTCAGGGAGGGGAGCAGCCAGCCCCACTGGGAAACCCCAGGACAGGGACATGCCCAAGGGATGTGGAGAGATCAGGAGCAAAATGGGGGAGCTAGGCTGTTGATGGAGCTGGGAAAACACATCCAGGGACGAGACACAGGGAGTCAGCAACACGTGAGGGGGGAGTGGGCAGTGAGTTAGGTGTGAGGTTGCTGGACATGGGGTTGGGACATGGGCAGTCAGGCACCAGCCTCTGCCACCAACTCCCCATGCGGCCTTGGCCATGTCACTCCACCTGGGCCAGACCGCCTTGGCTTCCCTTCGTATGAAGGGAGAGGGGCCCCAGCTCCACCCCTGCTATTGCCAGGTGTCCGGTCATGTCCTCCTGCTCATAAACGCATCCAGCTGTAGCAGCCGCGCGTTCCTGGCCCTTCCTGCTCCTCTGGGAAGGCTGCTCCAGGGCCTCGAACAGCAGGAAACCATGTCATTCCCAGCTCGGATGCGTCTGCTGGGCCTTTGTCCTCCCCTTGATCCGGTGCCAGCGCTGTCTGTCCCCCTCCGCGGCCGCCCGGTTCCTAACGCGGCGTAAGCGACTGTCTCCCTGGCTCGCCCGGCATGGGGACCTGGCTACCATCCCCGGCCCCACCTCCCCGGCGAAACAGCCGAACAATCAGCGTTTCAAGCTGCTTTAACACTTATTCGAGATGACCCCGAAAAGGCAGAAAACACCAGGCTTTTCTCCGCACCGGATGTCCCCCACACAGCTTGGGGCCGGGGCTGTCAGAGCCGATCAGCCTCAGGGCGAATTAAAACCCACCTCACCTTGTCCGGCTCCGTCCGGCATGCACGCTCCTGAGGCCTCCCCGCTCCCCCCCGCGCCAGCTTATTCAGTCCCATCTCCTCCCTTTCTCACTTTGCACATCGCACTGTTTTAATTGCAAACTGTTCCCCTTCAATAGCCGCTCGACTCCAGCGCCCCTCCGGGGCACCCCCTGCATTCGCCGTGTCTGTAATTCTCTCTCGGCGTTTCATGCCTGGCCCCTGTCCTCCTTTCCCTGCCTTGGTCTGGAGGGAGCCTCTAATAAGCATGAAATCTGGCTTGGCAGACATTTTTTAGCCCCCAGAACATGTATCCAGGGACAATCCGGCGGAGAGGCGCAGCCCGGGGTCGGGCAACTTTTGACACTGGCTAAGCGTTGATCAAAGCTGCCGTTTGTGGCAGGAGTCACCTCAATCATGCAAGGGATGCTTCAAACTTTTAAGCTCCTTAACAGGAGCCGGGAACAGCTGGAGGTCAAGGGGCAGTCATGCGGGGGGGGATGTTCGCTCTCCCGGACCCGCCTGGCTTTTGGTGGCCACCGATGCTACCCCGCATGGGGGCTGAGTCGCTGGTCCCCTTCTCTGAGCCACTCGTTGCTGGACTTGGCCCCTGGGGTGGTCGATGCAACCCTTCCCGGGGTCGCGGCTGTGATGTCCCCGTGGCTGAAAGGGGTCGAGGCAGAAGGTCGCGCAGAGGTAGCCGTGTGTACCGGGGCCGCGGGATTGCCTGCATCGCTCCCCTCGGGCCCTTTATCCTGCCTAGGATGGGTGGCTCCGAACAAGGGGCAAGAGATCCCATCCCGGGATAACCAGCCCCTGCAGGACTTCTCTTCTGACCTCAGTGCTTGAACCCGGGCTTGGCAATGCCCAAAATAAGGGTGGGTGTTTGTCACCTTGCAGTGGGGGTTGTGCCAGCCCCGTCCTGTGGCCGTGAGTCCCACTGGCCGATGACGGCATGGACAATACACACCAAATCTTCCCCTTTCTGGGGGTTACATCCTGGGCCCACTCCTTTGCTGATGGGAAGGGGCTTGACCCAGGGAAAGGCGTTTCACACGCCTGCCGCTGCACGTGGGTTGCAGAGGAGGAGCAGGGCAGGGGTCCTTGCGGCCGTCTGCTTCGGGGTCATTGATCTGGAAAGTTAAGGACATCGGGAGGGGGATTTGATGCTGGGATCGGGGCTCCGGCGGCTCTGTCGTCTGGTCGTGTCCCCGGTGGTAGCCGCTGTTTCGGATGCTGCAGGGATGACCCAAGTGAGATCGGGTGCCAGGCAACTAGAGGGGAAGAGTCGGCGCCCACGGAGAGAGAGTCTGGGAAGGGAAGGACCGGTGTCTGCCCTCTGCCTGGGAGAGGGTCTCGCGGGGGGGCTCTCGGCTGGTCTAGGGCTCAAGCCTGGTCCACAGGCCGCCTGCCCAGTGCCTTGAGTGACATGAGTTTGGGCAGGTCTCGGCATAATGCTCAGTGCTCGAGCCTGCCCCAGAGCGGCGCGCTTGGCTCCTTGGCGCCGAGGCCCGGCTTGAACGTGCGTGCCGTTGGTGTCAGATGTCTGTGGCCTGCCGAGGCAGGCTGGGCCAGGTTGACGGCAGAAACTGGGGTAAATCTCGGGGCAGAGGGGGCATCCAGGAGCAGCACGGCATGGTTTTGCAGACCCACCTTGAAGAAATCAACCCACTAACAGGAGCTTGTGGGGTGGAGGCGGCACCTCTTTTGCACATTATAATCGTATTTGCAAAGGACAGATACTCCCCCATCGATGATGGTGTTGGTTTGTCTGCTTCCCTCTGGCTCACACCCTGCCCTGCGTAGCGCGTGAGCCCTTGGGAGTGTTGGTGCCAGGCCCAGCTGGGCGCAGGGATGCCCAAGGGACTTAGGATCATGGAGAATCACAGAGAAGCAGGGCTGGCAGGGAGCTCCAGATCTCGCATCTAGTCCTGAGACAGGATCAGCCCTGTCCAAACCATGCGATACAAATCCATAACCTAAGCTCTTCATGAATCAACCCTGACACAGCACCGGACATCACACTCGGACCTGCCGCAGGGAAAGGAGGGGGGCCCAGCAGCCAGCGTCCGGCTTCTGTAAAAGGTTATGAGATCCCAGGTAGAGGGCAGCCCCCCCCGTGGGGTAAAAATCCTTCCTGACCCCAAATACAGCATTGGTCCGACCCTAAGTGGAGGGGCAAGACCCCTTAGGGCAAGACCCCTCTGGCTTGAAGTCCCAGCAGGAGCACTGGCACAGCCCAGCACCATCCCCAGCCTGGGCTGCAGCCAGCACCCTCTGCAGGAGGCTGAACCCCCCCGGACACGCAGCAGGAAGGGGAGGGCAGCCAGTTATGTCCCCTCTGGCCTCGCCTGGCATCAGGCTGATTTGCAGGGGCTTCCCCTTGAGCTGTGATAGTTTCCAAGCTCACGAGCCAGACCGTGGCCAGTTACAGCGATCCCGAAGGGGGGGAAGACCCTGGTGCCGGGGGCGGCGGTGGCTTTGCATTTAGCACAGCACCGCCTTTGCCGACGCATGGTGGTACGCACACCGGGGTGTCCTGCTCCTTTGCTAACCCACTGCATTTCTCTCTTTCTCCCTTGTATCTCTTCCAGCTGCCACCCCCCCTAACCTGGTTGACAGGCCCTGCTTAAAGCTGAAGGTTTATGTTCGACCGACAAGTAAGTAGCCCACTTCCGAGCCGGCGACGGGCTCCGTGCGTGGGAGGGGAGGGCACGCTGATATGTGGCTTAGGCCCTCAGGCTCCCCGATCCGGAGCCAGACATGGCACCCTCCGAGCATCCCCTTTCACCCCAGGGGCAGAGGGCCCGTCCGCACTGCTGTGAGCTTATCCACGATGCGCAGCACGATGTGAGGCCAGCGGGGATCTGCCAGTCCCGGGTCTTCGTCACTGGTCCAGCACAGAGCCCAGGGGTGGTGGATTTTCAGGAGAGACGCTTTGACAAAACATGCTAGAGGCAGGTGGACATCGAACCATCTCCAGAGCCAGCCACAGATCCCCGGTGTCATGCCCGTGAGTCGCTTGCATGGGCAGAAGCCAGCTAGGATCCTTCCCGTGCTGGCCTTGAGGGTGCTCTGATGCTTCTCATGCCAGGTCTCCTGTGCATGATGCCGTCCCACCCAGCCAAGGCCCCTGGGAGCTGGCGAGGTACCAGCCTCCCTGCCAGCCTCTTCACCCTTGCTGCTGCATTGGAAAGAGGAGAGAAAAATCCTTGTCCCCACCCAGCAGCAACTCTGCAGTCAACTACCTTGGCCACAGAAAGCAGCCAATTAATTATTTTCTTCTCCCATTAACGTGTAATTAGTGCATGGCAGCTGCTGTCCCAGGGGAAGGGAGCGAGGGGCTGCAAAATGTCACTGTTTAAATGGACGGCGTTGATCGGGTCGGGGGGGTTGGTTTGTGTGGCTTTAAAATGAAAGTCCAGAGAATGAAATGATCAGCAAGGAAGTCCATGTCATTAGCAACTCTTTTGCTTGGTGGAAAGAAATCTCCACTGTTTTTGGTGTTTTGACCAGTCTTGGGATTGCATGACACGGAGGCCTCGGAAACACTCGGTGCTGAGCAACCCGAGCTCGAGTCAGGTGGCACTGGGGTGTTTTGCCAGCCACACAGGTTTGGGCACCCTCAAAATGAGCTGGCCTGCAGTAGGAGATGTCTCGGTATCTTCCCCGTTGGGCACCTCTGCCACGTCCAGATGCCCACAGTTCAGCCCAAGGCAGGGGCCGCCCCGACCATACAGCAATGCCCCCAGTGTGCACGGGGATGGATTGTCACCTGAACAATCATCTGTTAAAAGGGGCTGGTGGGAAACTGGAGGAGAGGAAGACAAGGAGGCGAGAGGAACGAGAAGAGGAGAGTGAGGAGGGAGAGAAAATGAGTGGCATGGGCAGGCTGGTGGAGGCTGTGCTTTTCCTGGCTTCGGGTCTCTTACAATCCTTAATCCAGTAATAAACAAGAGGGACCGGAGCTCAGGGGCTGCGTTAACAGCTTTAGTTATAATTTAACTTGTTCCCTTGAATGCACTTTGCTTTGCTACCTGATTAGGGCTTCGGCTGCTGGATTATTGGATTGTTATTAAGCAATTGCTCTTTGACCGCCAGGAGGTTGGTCCGACTCCAGCTCTGGCCAGATCTGCAGGCCCGGGACTTCCCCAGGCTCCTCGGGAGCCGGCAGCAGCCGTCGGCTCCTGTGCATCTCACACAATACCACCCTCGTGCTTGGCATACTGTCAGCCAGGGGCTTAGGCCGGGAGCATGAGGAAATGCTCCTAATCCCATTTAAAGGGCAGCCACCTTCCCGCGGGGGCAGCTCCCAGCACCCCTCCCGCCGCACTCGGCAGCCGGGAATGAGGGACAAGCGCGGGAGTGTCCCGGGCTTCGGCCCTCAGGACTTTGCTCCTGATTTCCGGTTGTTCCAGCTTCTGTTTGCACCTAAAATGCAACCCACGGGAGGCAGGCAGGGACAGAGAGGGACGGCCCAGTGCCCCGGAGATGGGTCGCTCCGGACACGCGCGTTCCTCCCTCCCCTCGTCCCTCGAAAGACCCGGCAAAGTTCCCGAGTCGCCTCTGGGCATCGTTCCAGTTGTTGTTTGTAGTCTGCACCGCGGCAGCGGCTGAGCGCGCTCCTGTCCTCCCTCCGAGTCTTCTCGCGGCTGCCGGGGGGGTGACATTTTTCAAGGTCGCTGCTTTGCAATCTTGTGTTTGTGTGGCTGCATTTCGAGGGCCCCAGATCACTGATTTGTGACAGCGCGTGCGGTGACTCAATTACACGTCGTGATAGGGAGACAGGTTGGTTTTGCTCAGCTCCGTGGCTTTTTCTCAAGGCACCGGACTGAGATGCCGAAGCGCGGCCGGCTGCCCCTGGCCGCCCCCGTCCCAACAAGCCCGCTTCACGAAGACCCTCCTTCACCTCCACCAGGAAACCGGGGGCTCACCCAGCCGGCTTTTCATCTTGCATTGCTCACCCCAGTCCTCGGTCTTAGCTGCTACGTGCCATCAGCTGCCAGCCTCAGTTTCCCCCCTTTCCTCCGGCAGTTCGGCTTGGCAGCTCCCAGTCACGGTCGGCCCTGGGATGGGGCTTTTCCTGCATGGATGGAGAGCTGCCTCTCTGCTTTACTCGTGTGCTCAAGCATTTGCCAGCGGTTGGCCATCATGCTCTGGATTTCCAGTCTCTACGAGCCGTATTTCTTCCCTTTCACGGGCACGAATACCTGCATTGCTTGAAGCAGCAGGTGCAGCCTGTCTTGTGTGGCCCTTGCTCCAGCTGTGGAGTTGCCTTTCTGTCTGCAGCAAGGGAGGCTGAAGTTGGATATTAGGAAAAGCTGTCTCACGCGGAGGGCGGTGAAGCACTGGAACAGGTCACCCAGAGGGGTGGTGGCGTCTCCATCCTTGGAGGTGTTTAAGGCCCAGCTAGACAAAGCCTCGGCCGGGATGATGTAGTTGGGCTGGTCCTGCTTGGAGGAGGGGGTTGCACTAGCTGCAACCTCCTGAGCTCCCTTCAACCCTCATTTTCTATAATTCACTGATGGAGCTTGCCAGACCTGACCCCAGCCCCTGTAATGCTCAGCGCGCCCCAGCGCCTGGGCCCACCCGTGTAAGGCATCGTCTCCACTTCCATGATTAAAAATCCTAGGAGCCATGTCGCTTCCTAGCTCCGGCGGCTGCCGAAGGCAAATGACAGAACGGCCATCGTTCCCGCTATTGAAATCCCAAGACTTGAAGGTAGTTGTGAGATTTCTGCGTGCCGGCTTTTGGCAGCCTGTTGATCGCCAGCATAATCGCTCCCCCCATGCTGCTTGCACGTTCCCGCTCCCTTTTGTGTGTATTTCTCCGAATATAATGAATCGAGCGAAAGAAAGAGCAATAACAAGATAACAAAGGAAATCAGCAGAAAGTGGCAGCTGAATGCGGCTCCATTGGAAATGAAAGCCGGGAGTGGGGGAGGCAGGAGGGAAGAAAGTATCAAAGTTTTTAGGCAGCTCTTAAGTGGTTGCCTGTTCTCTCCTCCTTTTAACAGTTAATGTGGCTTTCCAGCTTGGATGGGAGCCAGGAGGCTGGTTCTCTGGATGCCTTGAATGCAGCAAAATTGGTTGGGAAAGAAAGTGTATTTTGAAGTTCCCAGGGAGGGAAGTAGCAGGAGCTAGAGCGTGCTGCAGCTGGCCGGCCCCGCAAACATGGGCAGCCGGAGAGGTAGATTGAAGTCAGGCGGTGCCGCACCTTGGAGACTAACTTGTTCTTGGGTTCTCTCGTGCCCTTTTATCATCACGAGCAGCAGGAAGCAGGCTGGAAGGGGCTTGAGCCGGCACCGGAGGCCAGGACGAGACCGTCAGCGGGGGGTGGAGGGGACAGAGGAGACGGGCGCGAGGGCGGACCCCAGGTTTGATGCTGCTCGTCAGACAAGTGATGCTTTGACTCCGCCGCGCTCAGCCCCAGGGAGCTTGCACGTGGCGCTGCGCTCATGCAGTCGTCCCTGCGGCGGCCCTTACAGCCCGCGCCGGAGCCAGGGGACGATGCAGGAACCTCAGCCTCCCTCGCCACGCCGGGGCCGGGGGGCCGTGGTTTGGGACCCTGACCTCCTCGACAGCAGCAGCCCAGACAGCCTTAGAAAAGCACCCGGCGTGCAGTTAAAGAGCTTGCAATTTCCTGCAGTTTTTGGGGGGTGAGGCATGGTCCGGCTCGGGGCGGCGGGGGTAGAGGAGGGTCCCTGCAGACGCCCCTCATGGCGCACCGCAGCGGGGAGCTGAGCGGGGCCCGGTGGCCGGTAGCTTGGCTCTGACGTGGGTCTCTTCTCCTCTCCCTTTGCAGACGATTCCCTGTACGAGTCCCCGGAGCCCATCTTCACAAGCAATAACTCCTGCTGCAGCCTCAGGGTCCCGCACGCCATCCTGGTGGTGGTGCCGGTGTTCTGGACTATCCTCACCTCCTAGCCCCACGCGGAGCCAAACCGAGGGAGGGGAGCAGCCTCGCAGCACAGCCGGGAAAGGAGGAGACGGACGGACATGGGGAAGAGGCGACGTGCTGGGGCCGGGGCTGGGGGGCAAGGTCCCTCTCAGTCCAGCCTTTGGCTTTTGCTTTCCAAGTTTTCCTTTGGCAGTGACCTTGGACCAGGGGCTCCAGCTGCTCGGATGCTGGGGGAAGAGGGGACCCCTGCCCCTGGCCGGGACTGATTTGGGGAGAAGACTGCCAAGATCCCCCCTGCCCTGGCGTCCCTCTTTGGGAGCCGCTAACCCCAGGCGGGACTGCGGCAGGGCGGACGCAGCACTGGCTCTGGACGGACCCGCGGCTCGGCCTCCCCCACAGGCGTTTGCTTTTTAAATTTCTAGACCAAATATTCAAGTCCTTTTGGGTTTTTTATGTCATTCCCGGGGCCTGGGGGCTTCAGCCCTGTTCCCCGTGCAACCCGAGAGCCCTGCCCGCCCCCCCGCACCGCAGCCACGCTCCTTTCCCAGGTGCCGCAGGAAGGCCGGAGGATTTCCCCTCTCTCGGTTCCCCCGGCGCTCGGACGGACCCGATCCCTGGCCCGGGGCAGCCGTCGGGAAGCGGACACGGCTCTGGGACATAGTGGTGCCCACAGCCGACGGAGCCCTTCCCAGGCCAGCCTGGGCTTTTGCCACGGTCCTTCTGCAGCCAGGTTCGCTTTCGCCCGGACGGAGCGGTGCCAGGACCCCGGGGCTCCCTGCGGAGGGGTCTCCACAGAGGGGCCCGATGGAAACAGGCAATCCAGGACCTTCGGAGCCAGCCAGGCAGGGCCGGGACCTGGCAGGATGACTCTGGCTTGTGCACGGACCTGTGTAATGTGGTGTTGCCATCGGGGTTTGCAAGGGGAGGGCTGAGTGGCCACGTGCAGCCGGCCCAGCAGCAGGCGGACGTCTTCGGAGCAGCAATGGGTCGTGCCTGCAAAGGGTTCATGGGCCAGCTGCGGGAGGGGAAGGGGCAGGTGAAGCCAGGGGTTTCGGCAGGAGCGGGCTCCCAAATCCACGTGGGGGAAGGGGCAGCCAGAGGTGGGCAGCGGAGCCGGCTTGTTGGAAAGCGTCTGCAGCAAGAGGCCAGGGGCAGGCCTGGAAGTGAGAAGGGCTCTGGGGATGGTGAGAGCAATCAAGGGGGCCAAGGATGCTGAGGGGTCTTTGAGGGGAGCCGTGATGCCAGGCTCCTCTGTGCCATCGATTGAGCTGTGCCAGGGTGGGGAGAGTCCCGCTGCTGGGCGGGCAATGGGTGCAGCTCGGCTAAGTCCCTTCGGCTCGCCGCCCCGGGGATCTGGCTGCAGGCCTTTCCCTCGCACCACCCCCATTCGCGAGACCCCTTCGCTTCACGCTGGGGCTGCTGCTTTCCCCCTCCGAGGGACTGGGAGAGGCGTCAGCATCCGACCAGCGCCCGGGTGGTCCCCAGCCCCGTTGGACCCACGAGCGAGCTGCTCATCGGGCCGCGGCGTGGGTCTCTGGAGCCATCCACGCCCTTCGCCTTCCCTCTCACCAGCGGCTTTCAATCCTGCCCCCCACCGCTGTGCTGCCCCGGGGAAAAGCAGCTGGCTCCGCTTTTTTTCCTCCCCATTTCTTTGCTGTTAAACTGGCCCCAAGCTACCCACGCATGCCCCGCTCCCTCCTCTCTGCCCCTTCTGCTGGGACAAGCTGCATTTCAGGGCCTGAAGTTAAAGAAGGAGGGGACAAGCCACGGCGGCGAGGGAGAGGGGCAAGGGGCTATCGGGGTCTCGGCATGTCCCGTGGGAGAGGAGCCCAGGAGCAAGAGGCGGGGAAGGGAGGTTGGAGCCTGGCGGGTCTCAGGCTGGGGGGAGGAGGGTACGATCCAGGGATGCCCCGAGCGCCCAGCACATCCCGCCAGCACCGGGGAAGCGGAAACCCGTGAAAGGCCGGCGATGCTAACCGAGCCCCCTGCCCCTTTCGGCCTTGTACATACAGCCGGCAGGCGTTGGACTGTGAGCCTTTGTCATATGTTTTTTTTTAATGTATTGTTGAGAATGGATTTTCTGGAAAGGGTTGATTTCGCTTTTGATTTTTTAGACTAGGAAGCTCGAAGCCGCGCAATAAGTTCATCTCGGCCCCTCTCATCCCCTCTCCCGCCCCTGCCGCGCCCTACGTCCCAGACCGGGGCACGGGACCCCCCCATTTCGACAGATGCCATCTTTCTCCCCTTCCCCCCCCCTTCCATGGGAAGCCAGATTTTGCCACCCTTGCTCGCAGCCAGTTCATGGCGAAGGGGCCCTGGCCCCGACTCTGGCTCTGGATGTGACTTTGGGCAAGGGGCTTGGGCAGCGAGCTGCTTCCGCACACGCCTGGCACGAAGCCCCCGGGTCACCCCGGAGGTCAGGGGAGCCAGTCGTGCAAGGCGCCTGCTGAAGCCTCTGGCCGAGTCTGCCAGGGCTTCCCAAATGTCCTCGGCTCATGGTTGCACCTTTAAAAGCCCCAGCTTGCACCTCTGGGGCCATAATACTGCCTGCATCCGTCCTGCTCCTCGGCGGACGGATGCTCGAGCCCACGCAGAGCCGGCTGTCAGGCCTGGACCACCCACGGGTGCCGCCTGTCCTGGGCGCACGCACCCTGGGGACGGTGGCAAAACCTGGCTTCCAGTCTGTGTTTTATATATATATATTATATATATATAAATATATATATTGTGTACAGCGATTGTGAGAGAATTAAAAGACAAAAGCAACCGAGGAAGCAATGTTCAAACGAAGCTATAATTAAACACAACAGGGTTTGGGATTGGGTCTTTGGGTTTGGGGGGTTGTTCTTTTTTTTAATCCTTTTATTTGGTGGGGTTGACCTTCGGGGGTCAGCCCCCCGCCCCCTGCCCCGCCCCGGGAACTGTCTCTGCTTGTTGGTCTCGACTCCGCCTAGCTTGGTCTGTAGACATGCAGCTTTCGTTCTCCGCGTCGTGCCGATGGTGCCCGGCCCCCGCCCCATTTGGATTCTGTATTTTTTTATAATAAAATAAAAATCAATGTCGTGCGAGTCCGGTGTTTTGGAGAGCTCCTGCCTTCGCTTCAGGGCCGATTCGCCTGCTTTGATGATACCACGAGGAGTGTTTCTTCCCCGCTTGGGACTCACTGGCCCCAAGACCTCAGCGGAGTTTGCTCGTGGGTACCAGCAACGGCCTTTTCCCCCCTGTAGGGCAGCGGTTCTCCACTTTTTAGCAATCAAGACATCCCCCGTTAGATGCCAGGCTCTTTGCTTGGAGTTGTTTTGGGGCCACAAATAAAAAAACGAGCAATTCTGGTGGAAGAGCTCAGACTGCAGCAGGGTCAAGTGCTTTTAACATCTGGATTCCTATTTGACATCCCGGGGTTTATCCGGTCTATCTTGTTGCCCACGTCACCCCAAAAGGGTCTCAAGGCCCCTGCCCGGGGTGATGCAGTGAGCATCGCTGATCCACAGAGCAGAAAGCTGCTCCGGGGACAGGCTTCCCGGCTGCTAAAATGGCCTCTCCACCGGGTCCTGGGATCATGCTCCCGCCTAGGCTGGCATGCTCCAGGCACGCGGGGCCGTGGCGTCGCACAGAGCACCGACAGCAATCGCGAGCCCCTGTTTCAGAGCCGGCATCTCCAGTTCCTGGGGGGGGAGGTTTCCTTCTCCCCATCCCTCGGGAGCCCGGCTGCGCGGCGGGGCCCATGGACAGGGAGCCCAGGCCCCTGGCTCCGCTCCCGCGGGCGTAGGGTGCGCGCCGTCCCCTCCTCCCACCGCTGCCCGTCACTTCCCCGCATTTCCTAGTCGATGACGCTTCATTAACCTGCATTCCGCGCTGATTAGGCCTAATTAAATGATACACACTCGGCAGGCTTTTCACAAAGGCAGAACGCGGCCCCTGCCCTTCCCTCGCCGCCTGCCGCCGCACCCCATCGGGGTCCCGAGACGCTCGCTGGGGGGTGGCGAAGGGGTTCGCTGCTGCAGCCGGTGTAAATCACCCCAGCTGGGGTCAATCAGCAGTAGCCCTGCAGAAGTCATTGCTGTCATTGGCACTATCCGGCTCCATCAGGCCCTGGAAGAAGCCTCCAAGAAATGCACCGCGCGTGCTTGTTACGTGGTGAAATGTTTCGCGCCCCGCCAGCCCCTGCACCCAGCAGCTCGGGGGCCAGAGCCCTCTGGATTTTCCCAGTGACCCGGCTCAAATCCTCAGGGGCTGGAGAGGAGGTTGTTCTCCCAAAGGTGCTTGCACGCCTCTGCCCGGGCACCTGCCCCCAGCACCACATCCGAAGGGCAGCGGTGGACTGAGGGGGGTGCGATCCCCGCAGGGGTGTCTCCGTGTCCCCTCATTACCTGGAGTCACCGGGTGCGGGCTGGGCAAGCTCCATGCACACCAGCCATCGTCACCCCATGCCAGGGGTCACGCGTCCACCCCGGGTGCAGAGCCGTGGCCCACCCTGCTGCAGGGCAACACTTGTAATTGTTGCCTGGACTTCATTATTATCGGACTAGAGGATTCGTTGCCATCGATTTAAGGCTTGGCCGCGTTGCTGGAATAGGATTATTGACCGGGTTTCATGATGGAGGCGGTGTGGCCTGGCGGGCCGTGTGCCGCCTGGGAGTCGGGAGCTCTGGGCTGTCCTGGCTGCTGGGTGACCGGCCCCAGCGGGGTCGAAGGGGCTCGTTACCGTTCCCCACAGCCTTATGGAGCGGGGTCGCCCGCTTGCCCTTGCATCCCTCGGGATGGTCCGCGGGGAGTCGGCAGTCAGGTCCTGGTGACCCCCTTGCAGCCGTGAGCCGTCAGAGCTGAGCCGGGCACAGGGCACCAGCAGCCGCTTCGGCAGTGACCCCGTCACCCGCTGGCGTCATGGGTGCAGGGCGCACGGGCGCGGGGGGCAGCAGATGGGGGAAATGCAGAGAAGGCCCTGGAGAGATGAGGCAAAGGGGGAGAAACTGAGGCACCAACTCGCCCCACTGCTCCACAGCCCCTTGCACACGTGCAAATCTTCGCGCAAGGGCCAGGCCCTCGTGGGTTGACGCTGGCTGCAGATATGTGCACGTGCCAGGGCCTGGGAGATGACACGAACCCAATGGAGGGGGGGAAAACCCTGCTCATGTTGCTCTGTTATTTAACAAAACACTGCTTTCCCCCCATTTCTGTCTGGAGGAATTCAAGAGCCGCAGAGGAAGCCTGCCAGGGCGCGGCGCGGTGCGGCGCGGCGCGGGGGAGCTGGGGCCAGGGGCTGTCGGGAGCAGTCACCGGCTGTGACAGGCTTCGTGCCGGGACCCACGTCGCAGCCAATTCCCTCCTGCCGAAGCGGGCAGGGGAACGGGCTCCACTTTAAAGCGCTACATCATTTTTTTTTCTGCGCGGGCCCTATTCATTTCCAGCATTTAATGCATATTTCAGCATAATTAGCAGAATAGGAACAATCCGCTGTTAATTAATTCAGCCTAATACAGCTGATCCGTGGCTCTGAAGTTTGCCACAAGAGGGGGAAAGACTAATTTTGCTTTTTAATGAGGGCCATCTGTGTGCCGCGAGTGGGGAGTCATAGCAGCAATACCTGGAGGAGCGAGGTCGGGAAGCCACCGCAGCCCCCCCGCGCGGCGGGCACTGCGGCTTGGCCGTTCTCCTTCCGGCTGCTCTGCCCGAAAGCCGAGCTCCCTTTCTGCCCTCCTTGGAGTCCTTACTCCCCTTTATGCCCAGATTTGGCTGCCAGGGTCGTGCTAGGGCTGAGATGGCACCGCATGCCCGCTGTGAAATGGGGCCAATAGTCCCATCTCCAGTCCCTTTCCCGTGCCCAATCTGCTGCTCTGCTTTTTGCTCCCTGCCCGATCCCTGCTCTGTTTCCTGCTCCCTGCCCTATCTGCTGCTGTGTTCCCGGGTCCTGCCCTGCTCTGCCATGGGTCACGCATGTGATTGACTCCCTGATGTGCCCCAACCCTCACGATACCTGCCGCTTTCCTGCAAGGCCTCAGCTCCCGGAGTCCCAGGTTACTGAGACGAGCTTGGGGCCACGACTGGCGGGCAGCGCAGAGAGCCCCGCACGACCTCGGCTCTTTAAAATAAGACCGGCCGAGCTCGGTGCCCGTTCCCGGCCTGACTCATGTTTCTTTTAATACTCGGGGTTGGAAATAGGGGGCTAAAAATAGGCGGGTGACAGGGAGTGGGACAGAGACGGATGGGTGTTGTTCATTAATTCATGAAGCCATAGATCCCAAAGGCCCGAGGAGGGGCCGGTGCCGCCATCGCCACTCACCTCTCTGCAGAGCCCGGCGCTGCGGAGCCTGGCGTCCGCCCGGGGCGTTCTGCAAGCCCTGGATTCGAGATGGAGACCCCCGCCCCCAACGTCCTGTGCACCCCTCTCCCTTGTGCCGCGTCTGTCGGCGATGCCGTGCATGGCGGGGGGTCGCCAGCCCACAAAACTGCAGCATCCTGCCGGCCAGGCACCTTCTGCAACCGCTAGGCAAGGCCGCCTGTGGGAAAGAGGGGCAGAGTCTCCTGGTGCGGGCCCCCACGAACCCGCAATGCTCCCCCCAGTTGAGAAGGGGACCCGGGAGTCCTGAATCCCGAGCCCCCTTGCTTGGGGCCAGGCTGTGCCTCTAGCATAGACGCCATTGGGGCATAAATGCAGCTCCTGCCCCACATCAAGCCTCCGCTCCACCTTCCTCTCAGCCCCACTTGTTTGACCCCCTCGCCCTCACCCTAACCCTCAAGCTCCTTCCTTGCACCTCTCTGCATCTGGCCACACCAGAGCCGCCCAGCGGCTGGACATGCCCCTTCTAGCCGGCCCCCCGGACACAGGCTGGCACCCGCCCGGGGCAGCAACAAGTCAGACCCGGCCTGGACGTGCTGGGACCCCGGGCAGTGGGTCCTTTGCACCAGATTGAGGTAGCCGGCCCCGCTTCTACACCCGTGGCAGGGCCTGGCCCAGCCACGTGGTTTCCGCTGGGCGCTGGGCTGGGTCTGGGGGCCGCTACGGGACGGAGAGGCTGGAAATGCCTTTTGGCCAGCGCAGCTCCTGGCCTGGGAGAGAGATGCGCAGGTGACCCCGGGCTGAGGCATTGCTCCGGCCACGGAGTCGGCCTGAAAGGCTCGTCCTGGAGACAATCGGGGGGTCCCGCAGAGCCGGCACCTGGCAAATCTGCTTCCGCTGGCGGAGGTGCCGCGGGGGCCGGGATCGCTTTCCAAACGCTCGGGATTAGTGGGCAAACAAAGGCGGGATTAGGCCGCTGGGGGTTTAACTGCGCCGGGGACAGCTCGTCAAGCCAGCGGAGGCGGCACAAAGTGCCAGGGCTGGAGGGGGGGTCCGCGTCCGCCCTGCGAACGCCCGCTGCGGAGCCGCTCGGGGTGGGAGATGCAGGTGGGCCCCAGGGGCTTTGCCAAGTGTTTCGTCCTCTCGTCCAGGTTGGCCCGCTCTCCCCTCCAGACCAGGCTCTGTCTGATGCCGGCAATAAGACCCAGGAGTCCTGGCTGCCCAGCGTGTCCCTGCTCTAACCATCAGGCTGCGCTCCCTCCCAGATCAGATGGGGCAACCCAGGCGTCCTGCTTCGCTGCCCGGCTGCTTCTCCCTCCAAAAAACTACCCCTCGACCAGAAACACAGCCTTTCACCACCCCAGTAACTCAGCCACCCCGCGACGTCCGAGGGCTTTCGGCACCCAGGCGGGGGGATGGAGCAAGGCCTTGAGGAAAGCAACCCGCAATGGGCTGTGAGTGGCAGGGAGAGCCACGGGGCGGCGTGGAGGTGGTGATGGTGATTGTGGGGGGGGTGTTGTAGGTGAATAATCAGCTCTTGTCATGTTGATGAAAAATTAAGCTGATAAATGTTTAATTAAAAGCGGCTCTTTCAGCAGAGGGGGGAATTCTTTTGAACCGTTTAACTCTCGCTGCCCTGGCTGACGGCGCGCTGCTGTCGCAACAACAGCCCGCCTGATCTGCTCTTTGATGAGCTGAAGCATTCAATTACCGGCCGGGCCGGCACCATCTGCAGCCTCCCGCACTCCCGCCGCGGCTCCCGGGCTGGCGCGCGCTGGCAGAGCAGCTGCGGCGGGGAGGAACGGGCACGGCGAAGGCGGCTGAGTGGCATTCAGGGCCGCTGCCCGCCCTCGGTGGCTTTGGCTGGCCCGTGGAAACATGGATTGCCCCTTTGGCCTGGCTGCCGGTGCCCTCAAGGCAGCAGCAAACTGCCCCTTGACTGCAACCAGCTTCCCGTACGCAACGGGGAGGCTTAGAGCGACCTCACCCCGGGGTGCTGGCTGACCTGCGGGTGCTTAGGGGGCGGAGGGGGTGCCGCCCCGACAGGGTTTGGAGCTGTTTTGCATTGGCCGAGAGTGGAACAGGAGGAGAAAATTGCGCATCCCTTGCAGTGCCGCATTTCCGAGGCGGCTTACCTCACGGCGAGGGCCACAACATTTAGGCGTCACGGATTTTCCTCTCCGGGAAGGCAGGCGCTCCATTTAGCACGCGTGTGGAGGCTGGCTGCGGGCCAGGGGCTTCGCTGGTGCTCCTAGCTCCCCACGGCGTGTTATCTTCCCTCTTGCACTGCCGTTCCTCATCGGTTGGAGATCCGGCGACCCGAAGCAGAGGCCCTGACGCACCTGCTTTGCACCGAGTCCCCAGTGTCAGCAGGAGAGGGACAAAGGCGGCGCTTGCAATGTGGGCTTGAGGGTGCTAGAGACAGGCTCAGGAAGGGTCTTAGGGAGATGCAGGTCGCTGCTGCGGGCCAGGATCCAGACTCGGTTGCTCTCAGGAGCAAGGCGAGAGCTGGGAGCCATGAGGTTCAACAAGGACAAGCGCAAAGTCCTGCACTTCGGATGGAGCAACCCTCTGCTCCGGGGCAGGCTGGGCAGCAGCTCTGCAGAAAAGACCTGGGGGTGACCGTGGACAAGAAGCTGGACAGGAGCCAGCCATGTGCCCTTGGTGCCAAGAAGGCTACTGGCATCCTGCACTGCATTGGTAGCAGCGTTGCTGGCAGATGGAGGGAAGTAATTATTTCTCTCTATTTGGCAATGGTAAGGCCACATCTGGATCCTGTGTCCAGCTGTGGCCCCCGCTACAGAAAGGATGTGGACACATTGGAGAGAGTCCATCTGAGGGCAACAAAAATGCCTGGGTGCTGGAACTGCTCATGTTTAGTCTGGAGAAGAGAAGAGGGAGAGGGATTTGATAGCAGCCTTCACCTCCCTGCAGGGGGGCTGCAAAGAGGATGGAGCTGGGCTGGTCTCAGTGGGGACAGACGGCAGGACCAGGAGAAACCCCAGGAGAGGTGGAGAAGGGATGTGGCCAAGGTCATGCAGGAGATCAGTGGCAGAGCCAGACTTAGACCCTCATCTCCCCCCAGCCCATGGCAGTGTGCATGGAGAGGCCCCATCCTCCAGCCTCCACCGCTGGCAGCAGCCAAGGGCACCGGGGCGGAGGGATTTCCCCTTTCGGCCTCATCTAGGACAAGATCCCCCTTTGGGCATCTGCCCGTGTCCTTCCCCCCGTGTGCAGGGGGCAGCTGCCCCCCCACCGCCTTCCTGCCTGCGGCACCAGGCTGCTTGTCTGGAAAGAGCTCGCCGGCTCCTGTTGTTTATCCCCAGCCGGTTCCCAGCCATTGCCAAGGCAACGCGCCGTACCTGTGATGTTGTGAAGACGGAGGTCACAGCTGCAGGTGTGGCGGCGAAGGCGGCTTCGAGCCTGCAGCGCCCGGCGCCTGGCTGAGCGGCTCCGGGGGGGGCAGGGGGAGAAGGCATCCCGGGGGCAGGCGGCATTTCGGGCTCACAACGGGAACCTTCTCCGAGGTGCAGGGCTCTGAGCCTGTGGCTTTTAGCCTCTCCTGGGCCCTAGGACGCCTGAAGCGTCCTGGCTTTGCTGGGGCCTTTGGCACGGCCTCAGTCCCACCGCCGAGGCCTTCCTTAGCCCTGGGGCGTTGGGGGCCGTTGCACGGGGGCGCAGAGACGAGCACCACTGCTCGGGGCGTGGAGCTTGGGCTCCATGCTAGGTCCTCTGGTCCCTCCGGCTCTCCCTGATGGTGTCACAGGAGTGGTTCGGGGTTCATCCCAGGTGCTTCCAAGGTGCCCATTGCCGTGGTGTCTGGGCAGCACCCTCTGGGGCGCTCCCGAGCACGGCGGGTGCTGTTTTGGTGCCACCTGCCTGCCCTGACTCCGGGCGGATGCAGGCCTCGATGAGGCAATGGTTTGCAAGGGAGGAAAGTGGAAATGGGGGGCAACTCTTGGAGCAGAGCCCAGGCTTGGGCCCCTTGGGCATCTGATGGCCAAAACCCAAGGGCCGGACTCTACCCCGAGTAGCCCCTTCCCCACATCCTCCCCATTGACCTTCCCGGGACCAGGCCCAGAAGCGAGTGCTCCTCGTTCCTCGGGCACCAGGAAGTGGCACCGCTTTTTCTGGGTGTACATGAATGATCCGGAGTCGCTCCCGAGTCACACAAGTCTGTGGGCAGAATCCAGCCCTTACAAAACCACGCGGAGTCGAGTCTCGTCCCTGGATCTGCCCGCGGGCGCTAAGGGGAAAGCTGGCCTTTCGTCACGTGTACAAGCGCCTCTCGTTCGGCGTGTGGAGCATTTGCCCCGGGACTCCCCCCGCCTCACCGGGACAGCGATCGCTGCCGGACGAAGCGCGGGGTTGTTAGGGCTCCAGGCGGGGAATAAACAGCCGAAGCAGACGGACGCTGGAGAAAGAGGCCCTCTTTTCATGTCTCCCCTCCCTCGCTCCGGCGGGGCTGGCGCTGCTTGGGAAACAAAGCGTTCCTCTCCAGCGTGACCCGGAGAAATGAAACACATCTTAAATTTCTTTCTTCTCTTAGGAGCGGGGCCCAGCTCTTCAGCTCTGTGTTCGGCGAGCCTTGATTCAGGAGAGCACTTGAGGGGGTACTTTCCCTCAAGCACATGAGTAATCCTGTTCCTCTCCAGCCCGGTACTCAAAGATAAGCATGTGCTTGAGGATACCCTGACCCAGGACTCTCTTTTTTCTTTTTCTGAATGCACGTTTCTGAGGTGCAGGGGGCTGCATTGAAACGATGGGCCCCGCAGAGCGGAGGGTCCCCTTCCCCATGGCTGCAGTCACCCCGGCTTGGGTGGAGGTGCCACTGGGCACCCTTCCCACGAGGTGGGCCGATGCAAAGGGACAAAGCTCCTGTGCGATGTCACAACCAGGCGCTAAGCTGGGGTGCAAGACAGCATCAGCGATGTGCTCCCAGCAGCAGCAAAACCCAGCCCTGGGTCACACAGCCGTCCGTCTGCCAGCCAGCAAGCCATCGCCGGAGGAGCCGCTCACCCGCTCCTGGGAGGACGGCTCCCCGGGGAGAGCTTTGCCTTCAGAGTACAAATGGAGTGAGGCCCGTGGCGTATGATAACAATAAGAGCCCCCAGCTCTCGACTTGAATGACAGCTTTACCTGACAGGAGCAAGTGGATTTGACCCAGTGACTTAACAAGGATTTGCATCTGCATAACCTAGGGCAGAAGCTGGCTTGTAAGCTATTAACGGGGCAGACAGGAGCTGTGTCTAGCAAAGCGCCGGTAGCTATGAAAGTACTTGTGCTCGCTCTCCCTCCGTCTCTCTCTCGCTCTCTACCGCGCACACGCTTGCACGCGCACACACATGCACGCACACGCAGACACAGATCTGCTCCTCGGAGAAGAGGAATTCAGGAATTACAATGATTTTAAAAGGGCGGCGGGGGGGGGGAAATTACCCAACTTCCCCCTTAAAAACCGAAAAAACCCAACCCCAATCCTGGGTTAACAGGGGGCGACAGCTTCTGTTGAGGCATGTCTGATCCGAAACGCCTCCGACAGCCCTTTCAATGCCATTACGAGCTTTCATCCAGTGTTTCTCAGCGGATGTTCAACCCCAGCCGCGGGATCAAAAGGACCCCCTGGACATCATTACCACGGGACGCGATCCGGCTTGTATTCCAGCGGCGGTGGTCAGGCCTGTCAGTCAGGGGCAGGAGAAAAAAAGCGGGTGGGGGGAATGAGAAAGGGGGAAGGCAGGGGTGCCGGGGGTGGTCCTGGGGGGACCCCTGCTTGAATGCTAACGACCAGCGGCAGGGAGACGTCAACTTTGCTTCTCTCTTCGTAACGACTTCCAGATGTGAGGGCAGCCTCCCCGCAAGGACATGCCGAGAGAGAAAGAGGGGGGAGAAAAAAAGGGGGGGGGGGCCCTAAAAAACAATGAATCTTTGGACCTGTCTGATCTTATTACAGATATTTTCTGCTGGGACGGATGAAAAGTGCAATGAAACTTTGAAGTTGTGATTAAATACTGCTGGGGAGACCGGGTGGGGAGGGGGAAGAAGAGAAGAAACTTTCCCCTTTAATTAGTTCTTTATTTATCACGTTGCTCTTTTGTACAATTTAGAGAAGAGTCTTGAAGAGAAGAAGAAAGTTGTTTCCTGCTTGCGGGGGGAGCTGTGCGTTAGCCGAGACCGCCCGCCACGGCCAGAGCTAAGGTCATCCCCAGGCCCTGCCTGCAAGGAGAGGCTGGCGCTGGCTTTGCGAGCCCCCAGCTCCTGGCGCACGAGTTATCCGGCTGGTGGCGGGGGCATTATGGAGCGGGGCAGACGGGATGATCACATGGTCCTGTCTGCCCCGAAGGTCCGTGCCTCTTTCAATAAAAACTCTCTCTGCTCAGTTGATTTGCACCAGCTGGGCCGAGATCCTGCCTGGAGGCTTTCGCTCACCAAGCAAGAGGCCATGGGTAGATCCTGGGGGTGGAGGGGTCTGGGATCTACCGGTGCTTGGGGGAGCTTCATTCCTGGTGATCCAACGTAGTGGGTCTCTTCAGCCCCTCAGGTCCGGGCTCTGGGACCATGGGGCGAAGGCTGAGACTTTGGCCCTTTGGTGGGGGGAAGGGGAAGGGGAAGGGGAGTGAGCGGCCCGTGGAGGTGGATCGGGTTGGCTGGGCCCAAGAGCGCTCTCTCCCGCTTGCTCTAAAGGACAGTGCAGCGTGCCTGGCTGAATCCAGTGCTTAGCAGACCGGGACACCTGGGTTCAGTTCCCTCTGCCACAGGCCCTATGTGACTGGGCACAGCACCGAGCTAACCCGTGCCTCAGTTTCCCCATCTGGACAGTGGGGCTGGGAGCACCTCCTTCTACAGAGCGGCAGCGGGAAGAGAAGCATGGGCTGGGAGTCTCAGGAGTGTGGATGAGACCTGGCCCGGGTGCCGAGAGCCACCAAACAGACAGAGCTCAGACCCGAGCGGTGCACGCAGGAGCGAGCGAGGGGGGCAGCGGTTTGAACCCGGCTCGGGAACATGGGGCTGTGCCATTTGACCGCCGCTTGCTGGTGAGCCGCAGGGGACGCCAGGCCTGCGTGCCGTTTTGCCCTCGGCCTCTGACCCCTCAAAGCCAGGCCCGCTTGCACCCCTCGCTGGGAGCCGGCAGCCCCACGCTGCGCTGAAGGGCAGCAGGAGCCCCGGGGAAGCTCCCGGCAGATGTGTGCCGCCTTCTCCGGTGCTCACGGCCCGTCGCACACAGGGCAGCATTGTTCATCCCTGCCTCGCAGGTGAGGCCCAGCCGAGGGGAGCAACTCGTGCAAAGGTGCAGAGCGAGGCCACGGGAGGACCCCGGCGCTGCAATGAAAGCCCTGCAGCCAGCGCCGGCTGCACTGGCCTGCATCAGAGAGGGGGCTGCATTGGATGGGCTTTATTTCCAGGGGAGGACTAGCTTTTCTAACCAAGGGGCATCCGCTCTCCCTTGAAAGACTCTTTCCAGCTCTACAGTCCAAGCACAGACTAGCTTCAGGGATTGCTACTGAGCTCGACATCTCCCTTCCCTTCCTTGTGTCTCTGCCAGGCTGCTGGGCCCCTGGGGACCCCTGCCCATTAATCTGCTCTGCAGCGACGGTGGGAAATACGCCCGGTGCCAAAAGCAGAACCTGCCCGGCTCTGCTTGCTGGACAAACCTGTGCCACGATCTTCCAGCTGCGCTGGCAGCCTCAGCCGTGCAGCTTTACAGCCCCCCGTGGGCCACCCGGGGCAGATCTCAAGGTTGATGGAGATGTGGCCCTCATTTCCTCCGGCCGCCAGAAAGGCTGATTTACGCCGGGAGCGCGGCCGCGCCAGTTAATCATGCCGGGCGGCTGGGCTCACTTGCGAGGCCGTACGTGACCCGCACGCCCGCTGCTGTGCTTCCAGATGTTCAGGTCCCGGGTGGAACGAGACCCAAGTCTCTCGGGCTTCTGGAAACAGCGCCGGTGGAGACCCCGAGACCTCTGCTCCCTCCGTGCCCCATAAATCCTCCTCCAACAGGCAACAGGGACCCTCTCCCCTGCAGCGAACCCGCCCTGGCTCTCCCCCATGCCTGGGGTGTCCCACAGCCGCCAGGCTCTCTGTCTTGCTCTAATTGACGGCCCTTCCCATGTGAGCCGTAAGTCTGGCTGCTGCGCCGCAGTCAGCCAGGCCTATTAGCCACGGCTGGAAACTGCCAGGGACAGCAGCACATATTTCAGCATGGGATCGCAGCCACCCCAGGCAGGCAGTGCCCGAGGGCTGCGGGCTGAGAGCGCGGCGGACACGCCAACGCCGATGCAGCCGGCAGAGCTCTGCTCCTTCTTCCCTGCTGGGGATCTGACCGTGGTCACTTCTCCCTCTTGACCTAAGCTGCTGTTTTCCACCCGTAAGGAGGCTGCACGTTGATGCCAAGGAAATGCCGTTCTTGTACTGCACACACGTACCTCTGCATGCCTCTTACAGCATGTGCCCGCCCAGGTATACCCACATGCAGGTGCATGTGTGCAAATCCACCCCCAAACACACACCAGTGACGCAATTCAGCTGGCACAAACTGGACTAGCTACCTCAAAGATAGTTGAGGACAGCTTTGGCAGGGGGGAGGGAGCAGGGGACAGTGGTTAGAGTCCTGACTTGGAAGACTGGACAGCAGTATCCCATCCCCCGTCCTTTCCCGGGTCACACCTTGGCTCTGCACCCCCCTGCTTGCCCGTCTGTCTAGACTGCGAAGTCTTGGGGGTGGCGCGGCGGCTACAGCCGTGGGCCCGTGATGCTAGTCGGGGTTGGTAGGCACTATTGTTACATAAATAATCACCATCCGTCACTTTTAACGATGCATTAATTAATTGATAACGCCACAAAGCCCATTGCACGCTGCCTGAGCCGCACGGAGCATCGCGGAGTTCATTTTTCGCCCCCGTCTAATCCCTTGAAGGCACTAAGCACATTGTGCTCCACTGGCCTGGGGAAGATCCTGCCTGGCATGCCAGGAAGGTGTGTTTGAATTATAGCGGCGCACAGCCCGTGGAGCCGGATCCTGAGCGTGTTTCGGAGGCTGCTGTGTCATTGGCTGCAGCCGTGTTAGCTGGGGTGCGTGCCCGGGGGAGGATGGGAACAGGTTCTGCCCCGCGCCGCGCCACGCCGTGCCTGTTCTCCTCCTCGGCGCTTTCGGCAGCTATGTTAACCCCTTTGCCCCAGCTGCTGCTTTAAACGATGCTCGTCCTCATAAAGAAAATGAGACACATCCGTGTGGTTTCCATGCTGAGATAGCGAGGATACGACTTGGGGTCACGTTGCAGCCACAAGCAGGGTGGCCAAGGCCCGGTGAGTTGTGTAGCAGACACGCTCCCAGCTCTGCAGCACATGCAAAGGCCGGCTCACCCTCGTGCGGTGGCTTTGCAAACACCGGCTTCCCCCTTCCTCCCAGAGCAGAGGGGAGCTGGAGCATCTCCCCAGCAGCAAAGGTGGAGACAGATCCCAGGGGTCCGGCTTCTCCGCCTCCTCTCTGTAGCCATCCGCTCCCACTCCTATCATGGCCTGATGGCCAGAGCACAGCTGCCCAGACTCCCAGTATCCTCTGCTCTATCCACTAGACACCTCTACCCTCTGCCACAGCTGGGAGCAGAAGCCAGGACACACCTGGCTCCCAGCCCTTTGCCCTTAGCTGCTGCTGAGCCTCGGGTTTCCCTTTCCAGCTGGTCTTTAAAGACGGCCTCCACTGAGCTGCAGAGCCAAGCACCCACTGAAACCAATGCTTGCCACGGGGAAGCCCCTCCAGACCTATATTCCCCCCTGACGGGCCACTCAGCTCCTTATGCAACAGCCCCGAAAGGGAGCAGCCCGGATTTGTGTCTGGATCTGGGCGGGAGCTCACCTAAGAACCTGCCGGGTTTGGTCCATGCTAAAAATAACCTTTTTATCCAGGCTGCTGGAAATCCTGATGCTCCTGCGCTTTGAAACCCACTTGCTATGCCGGTGTGTCGGGGGGGTGCAGAGTGGCGAGGATCTGCTGCCCGACCTCCTTGCTGCACGGCACCTGGCCTGGCAGCAGCTTGGCACCGCCGGCGTGTTGCTGCAAGCCCCTCCGAAGAACATGGCACTGCCTAGGCGTTGACTTCCTTTATCAGCTATCCATCCATCCTCGCGCATATCTATTTATCCGCATTCCCATACGGTAACCTGGATCAGCTCCTCTGCTGTTGCTTGCAGTGCATGCTCCCTTCTCGCCCGGGAGACATGGTCTGTGCGCAAAGGCAGTGAGCAGGGCCCATGCCCTGCACTGAACCAGCCTGTGTCCCTCCGGGGCATCCTCTGGGCACAGTCCCTGTGCGGGGCCTTTGCAGGCATATCTCAGAGGAGCTCCTGATGCAGTTGTGAGGGCCTGGCTCAGGTCTTTTACCCTCTGCCTTCGCCCCCTGGCTCACTGAAGACCTGACACAGCTGCTGGAAACTGGCTAGCTCCTTTGGGAGTAGCTATTCCTATCCTATCCATATGGGAGTGTGGATAAATTGATAGGCAGACGGGTACGTGGGAGGATGCTTGATAAGGAAAGGAGCAAAGGACTAGGGGGTAGATGGATATACTCGTGGTCAGGCGGACGGAGAGATGGCTGCATGGATGGATGGATATTAGGCACGGAGAGGGAAGGATGCGGTTGAGTATGCAGGGAGGGAGAGACTGAGCAAAAGAAATGCCCGCTGATAGCAGTGAGGTGCCCACGCAGATGGAGTGAAGACTGCCTACCCGTGCCATCCTTCTTGCTGGTGCATCTGTGGCAGGCACTGCTGCCCTGCCTTCATTTTCCTATAAAATCATAGAAAATGAGGGTTGAAGGGACCTCAGGAGGTCACATCCAGTCCAACCCCCTGCTCCAAGCAGGACTAGCCCCAGCTACATCATCCCAGGCAGGGCTTTGTCTAGCCAGGTCCTAAAGGCCCGGTCTTATATCACCCCCCTGCTCCATCCAATTGGCTCCCTGGGGATGCAGCTGGGGCTGGTCCTGCTTGCTTGGACTGGACGCGACCTCCCGAGCTCCCTTCCTGCCCTGGGGCAGCGACCGTCATCGTGGCTGGGGTGGGAAACTGCTGGCGGAGGCCACCCAGCACCGATGCCTGCCACCCGGATGTCTCCAGCCTCTTGCCTCTGCACTTCATTCCCCGGCTTCCCTCCCTGTCTCTCCCTTCATCCTTATCTCTTGATAGGTACAAGCGATACGACCGGCAATGCTCATGTAACAAGCTGCCTGCCGCTGTGAACGCCCAAGAAAATACCAGATCAGGGGGATGATTTATGAAAATGGAGCGAGAGGCAAGCGGGGAAGGTTGCTGAAATGTAACAGCGCCCGAGTCGCGCGCGGTAATGAATGCCTGCTCCACATCCCTGCGCGCGGGGCCCGGCGAGCACCTTTGATCCCCAGCTGATCTGAATGCCGGGCCTCGCCTGGTGCCAGCGAGCAGATGAAATATGCACTGGAGGGGAGAGGACAGTCTCGCACATCACGGGAGGCCAGCCAGTGTGTTATATTGCAGAACTCCTAATGCGCTGTCCCTTTGCGGCCATTGATTTCCATGAAATAAGCCAGCCGGGTGTGTAATTGTGTACAGATATTGTAGCCTCTTTTACATGCTGTTCTTCTGGGCCCTTGCCGGCAGGAAATGAAACTTTTCAGGCCGTTAGGCAGTTATTTTGTTGGGTTGTGTTTTCTTTTTCGGGCCTTTCTCTTGAAAGCGGCATCTCGAGTGGGGGGAAACCCAAACCCCCTTTCCTCGCCGGTTCCCCTCTGAATGGGCCAGGAGGATTAATGAACTCTTCCTGGATGATAAGGGTGCGTTATGAGTGTGAGCAGCGCGTGTGTTCGGGCCTTTTCAGTGGAAGCGGATGGAGATGCTTATAAGATACGGTTGCTAGCGAGTGACCTGTAGGATTCGGTAACAGCCGCCGACAATTGAATCTCTCCTGTTCTGCGGGTCCTTATCCAGCAGACATCACCAAGCCTGAATGCCTTCTAGCAATGGAGCAGACGGTTATTAAAGAACCTGCTCCTCGTGGGTGAACCCTTCATGCTGCTATGCCATCACTGTTGTTTCTATGCTATATGTATGCTATGCTATACTATACTATACAACGCCGGCTGCCCTATGCTGTATCATGCTGTGCTATGCTTGCTGTTGCGATGGGGCTGAGTGACTGTTATGCTATCCATGCTGTTCTCGGGACGGCTACAGCTCGGTGCCATCGCTCGTGCTCTGCCGTGCCGCACGGTGCTCCGCGGTCCTGCTGATTCACAATGTCCCCTCCCATCTTGTCCGTCCCCACCCAGCAATCGCGGCCCCGAAAGCCAACAGGACCCCGGCCGGGCCATGCTTGAATCCAGATGTTGATCCTTCCCCAGTCCTGCGGGGGCTGGCATCTGGGAGAGGGTGGGCGGGGGCCCCTCTGCCCCACTGCGCCCGTGGCGGGTGTCAGCAGACTGGAGTGGAGAACACCAGACCTCGTTCCCCGCCGGGGATCGGTGCTTGCTGCTGGACCAGGCTGCCCCGAGCTCACTGTGCTGGGAACTTCCAGCTGATCAACTGGGTCACACTGGGGCCCATCTAGTCCCAGCCCAGGGGGGCTAGCTGGCGCTCACCCGACTGCCTGAGCATTAGGAACCGGCGTGATGCTCTCCCTGCCTATGTCCTCTCCAAAGAGGTTCCCCAGCATTCGCTGGGCGACCTGATACCCACCCCACGTCCAGTCCCTCATCCCCCTGCATCCTTCCCCCTTTCGCTGAGGGGTCCTGCTCCCAGCATGGCCCTTGGGGCGGTGGGGAGAAGATAAAGCCCATTTGTATCCACCTCCATGACTCAGAGCTGTTGCATTTCAGTCCCCTTCCAGCCCAGAGAGCTTTAATAGGGAGCGATTTCTCTGCAAACAAGTGTCCTTTCTCCCTCTGTGAGCTCCTCTCTCTCTAGGTACCTGGCATTATATTCGGCCCAATTGCTCCAGCATGATCCTCATGAATGCGGCACAGCATGTACGCGGCGTGTTATGTAAAATACATGCCCCTGCGCGCGCCTTTTAATAGGAATGTCTGCTCCCCCAAGGGGGCGGGGAGCGGGGGAGGGCAGCCGCTCTCTGGCGTCTCGGAGTCAAAGGATGATTGAACCAAGCTGGGGCTCTCCGTAAGAAACACCCCACCGAGGGGAGAGAGAGAGACGGCTTTTCATTTCACTGCCAGGTAACAAATGAAAAGAATTGCAATGAATGCTAATGATCAAGGAAGCCATTGTCCTTCCCCGGTGCAGGAAACGGGGCCGAGGATGGCACGGAGCAGGCCCTATGGCATGGATGGGTCTAGGCGCAGGAGGGGTTTGCTGCAAACCGTTGCATCTAGCCCCTCAAGGGCCTGACCCGAGCTTCTCGTGGGCTTCTCCACCAAGCATCCCTCCGGGGGCTGAATCCGCCACGTAGCTCTGTGCCTTGGCAGAGGGACCAAGAGCCAGCGGCTCAGCCCGGAGAACGGTAGCACCGCACCATCGGACACAGGCGCGCTGCCGAGGCTGTCCCGGCTCATGGCGGGGTTGTCCCGACACATTGAGTTTTGCCCCAAGCCACATCTAAGTGTCTCCAATGAACCAAGAAGACATCCAGTGGGATCTCCACGGCCGTGTTCCCCCACGGAAACCAGAGTCCCAGCGAGGCCAGCCCACGCCAAACCCCGACCAGCCACAGCCCGTCCGCTGGGGTCCAGGGGCTAATGGGTCCGTAGCTGTGCCAGGCCCAGTTGGGTCAGATGTGACGGTTGTTGCATCTTGGTGCTGCCAGCTCTTGCTGAGCCGGGAGCCCGAACCCAGGGGACAAGCCAAGAGAAAACCTCGCAGCCTTAGAGACAAAAGAACTCGTCCATTTTAAGCCAGCGTCATGATCTGAAACGCGTGACTAGTGCTTGCGATGGGCACCGCTGGCAGGAGCTGTCCGTAGACCAACATGGCTACAGCCAAAAACCCAACAGCTGGCAGGAAGGGTGTCAGCAGGGCTCAGACCCCGCCACGGACGGCAATTTATCACCACCCGACCTCCCCTCCACGCAGCCGGGTGAGCACAGGGGAAGCGTGGAGCCGGCCTGTCGTGTTTCCAGATGTGGCACCGACCGCCTTCCTTGCTCCCGGCCCCGGTTACAGCTGGTCAGAGAACTGGCCCATCGGAGCCAAGTGTACCAGCCCCGTGCCCGAAGGCTGCCGGGGCTCACATTGTACATCCGTCCCCTGCCGGGAAGCAGTGGCCCCAACCAAGCCCATAGGAAGAGGAAGGAGGATCAAGGGTTGGGATGTCTCAAGGGAGCAACCCAAGCAGAGAGAAAGTTGGAGCTGAACTTGTCCTCCTTGCTGCCGAGTCAGGGGTGCATGTTACAATGCGGCTAGCACATCTGGGGCCCTGTGCCCTAATTCCAGCTGTCCGCGGACAAATCTCTGTTTCCTTGTTCAGCACCAGATAAAAAAACCCTTCCCCAAGGGCCCGTCTCTCCTGCCTAGCTAGGCTGGAAGCGCTTTGGGGCCTGGCACCGCCGGCCCCGCTCTCGGCGGTGGCTGCTGTAATACATGTATTAATAACAGGCGCGCAGACGTTCGGTGGTAATTGGAGTCATTCTTTTCCTAGCCGTTGCTGGGAACAGACAGCTTCATGGCTGATGTAAGGGTGTTGTCACTCCTGTAACAGGATTCATGATCACATCCCAGCGCGCCGCACTCCCTGAGTCAGCAGGACCGTGGCGCTCGGCTGTTGATTCAGTGTTTATCCAGCTCGAGATGAGGGGCAACTTTCCCTGGCAGCGTCTCCGGCCCTGCTGAGGGTGCATGTTAGGTTTTAATGCCAGACAGCAGGGGAGGGAAGGCTGTACACACAGAGATCTGCAGCGGAGGAGCAAAACAGCAAGGCAGATCCTCTCCTGACTTGCCCTGTGTTTATACAAGGACAGCTCTGGGGACCGGAGTGAATCGACTCCTGACGTCGTCCTCATTTAAATGAGAAGCAAATCCAAGCCTCTGTTTATAACCAGTCTCTTATCGAAGGCATAAATAGTGGGGCTTGGGGAGGTCAGGACTCCTGGGGGTCTGTTCCCAGCTCTGTTGGCATCTTGGGCAACTCTCGCTTCTCCCTACCTCAGTTTGCCCACCTGTAAAATGGGGTGATTGACGCCCACTGTCACAATGTCATGGGAGCTCTGGGGACGGGACCCATCGTTTCCTGCTTCCGCTCTCCTGGTTGTTTGGGAATGCGAGCACGCGCCGCGTTGGGGCCCAAAGGCAGCTTCCCATAAAAACCGAGTGTTTGCCGAAAAAATAAAACAAATAAAACCTCCGGGACGGGCCTCTCTGACGCGAATCCATAATTCTCGCATTCTTTTTTTGTTTGGGCTTCAGTGTATTTGCATTTTCCAGCTGATACCACAGAGATAGACGGCTTATAAATATCAGGCACGCGCAGATTATGCATCACCTTGCAGTGTTCACAATTAGCCTGGTGCCAGTGCAAAAAAGAGGGGGGGAAGGGCCCCCTGGAATGTGACACTGGCCACAAGTTAAAGGGAAAGTGATAAGTCCCTTTTTAATCATTGCAGGAGAGGGAAAGGCCAGCGAGCAAACAGCCCGTTGGAGAGGAGTAAACAGGAGTTGAACCCGTCTTGGAGGGGGTTTTTAATCCTGTTGGCAACCTAGCAAAGGAAATGTGATTTTGCGTCTTTTGAAAGCCAGGGAGTCAAAGCCTCGGCAGATATTAACCCCCGTATAGCTCGCTGCTGAGACCGGGATGAAATGCCCCGGACTGCAGACGTGCTGCACGGTGATCTGTGTCACACAACTGTGGGCCACTGGTGCATTCGTACACCAGGTCTGCACTAGGGGCCGGCACTGGTACCGCTGAAGCCAACGTAGCCCTGGATGGGGCAGAGTCCTTCTAACGCCGTGGGGCGCTTGTACACACCATGGGATTTAATTCTCATCGAATTAAATAGGTTTAGCCTCCAACCTGTGTGTCAGCGCCAAGGCTCCAAGTTAAGCATGTGTGCAAGTGGACCGTCAAACTGGGGGTGCAGGGTGGGGAAGAGGAAGAAAAAGAGAGAGGAGCGGGGTCTGTGCCTACACTGCAATTTGGAGACGTGGCTGCAGCTGCTATATATGCACTTGGGGTTGCTTTGATCTCTCCAGTTTGATACCAATAGCAGCGTCGCCGCGATATGCCAGCACCAGCCAGCACAAGACCCTGGCTTGGGTTTTGGGGCTTGGGATTTTGGCTTGGGCATTTATCTGACACTCTGATTTCCTTGGAGTAGATTAAAGCTCCCTCCGAGACGTCTACACATCCCACAATCGCACCTCCAGACCGCGGCATATCCATCCCCAGAGAGAAGACTGCGGCAGGAAAGGCATGGGGCGCAGAGGATTTGGGTATGCTTGGACGACACTGCTCCAACGAGCCATCCAGGCTCAGGGGATGGACTGGTTATTCGGGGCCTGGCCTGGTACCTTCCTATTTTTATGCAAAGAGCAAAAGACATGGCTGAAAGCAAAGCCAAGAAAAGGGGAACAAGCCCCCAAAAAGAAACCTCAGACTCTTCCTCCTTCCACAAGCCCTCCGTGATGCTCCCTTGGCATTTGCTTTATCTCCTTCTCCTTCTGCTGTCCCCCAGCCCCGGTGAGCTCGGGGATTTTTAACAGAGAAGCCCTGTAATTTAACCAGGTCTGAGACACGGAGAGCAAAGGGCTCCGTCAAGCTGAGCTATTTGTAAATGTAGCCGGTCTGGTAAGCAGCAGAGTAAACACGGATGAATAGCCTTCATCCACTCCAGTAAATATTTTATATCGCGGCCCAAGAAAAGACACTCCTATTTAAATGATTTATAAAGGAGGATCATGGAGAGGTTTCTATAAAATATGTAGGGTTCCTAATCCTGGCCTCATCAGGCAACGCGGCCGGAGCTCATATATTACCTTTCCGACAGGCTCGCAGGCTGCAGGGATCTGGCTGACAAATAAAAGTGTGTTTACAGCTTTTGGGTGACTCCGGAGAGCCGTAAATCAAAGTGGGGGGTGGGCTGGAGGGGGGAAGGGAGCCGGAAATGAAGTGCCCCTTTCCGTCTTCCAGATTTTGGGGGCCCCCGCGCCGCCCTCCTGCATTTACGCCGGCGCAGGGGCAGGAGCAGCACTTCGTAGTCCGGGAAGGGGAGATGGGTGCATGAGTAACCGGGGCAGACGCCTCACCTGGAAGGCCTCCACAAAGGGCCCGAGCATTATTTGCTGCTCCGGTTGCGGCACCCAAAAAGCCCCGGGGCCCCGCTGGGCTTAGCCGCCGAGCCTTGGCAGGGAGATGTGCGACGGGGGAAACTGAGGCACGGCGCGATGAGCTTGTGATTTCTCGTGGCAGAGGGGCACGGTGACCGTATTCCCAGGTTGCACGACCACAGCATGTTTGTGCGCCCAGGCCGTGTCGGGTGGTCTCCAGCGGGACGCTGTGCCGGGGCGGGGGTGTTTGTTGGCTCTGGCCCTGGAGACGGGAGAGAGGGGGCCGGGTGCCAGGGAGCTGCTCTGCAAGGGTGTCACCCCATGGGAGAGGGATGGACATCTGAGCCCAAGGCTTCAGGATTTGGCTCTCCCGACGGCCCGGTCGGTGTAACTCCTGGGCCTCCTCCCGCCTCACGATGGGGTCAGGGCCAGGCCCCCCAGCCTAAGAGGCCCGGATGCTGATGCCCCTTCTGCCCCGGGCTTGCCTGCTCCCTCGTGCCCAGGCCCAGACAATGGACGTTGGTTGGGAGCCGCGGACAGGGAAGGCATAAAAAAACCCCGCGGCAGCAGCATCTGGAATAATACAGGAGCACACAAAGGGACCGAGACTTTGGCAAGCGGAGCCGCGATTTCATATGCAGCTGAGGGAGCCCCCCAGCCGCTGGCCAATGAGGCTGTTGATGTGGCATTATTAAAGGATTAGCAAGTTGTCTGGGCTCTCAATTGTAGATAAGTGCTGCATTCGGCATTATCTTTTCACACTGCCCTGCAAAGGATGACAAAGAGACAACATGGGTGTCATGGCCTTCAGAATATCATTACGGGTAATTTGTCTTGCAGGGAGGGTGGGGGGGAGAAGAAGAGAGAAGGATGAAGGGGAGGGGAGAGAGAGGGGGGGAAAACCCCCCCAACCCAGGATGAGTGAGGGGATTAAAAAGGAAGAAGAGGAGATTAGGAGTGAAATGTGAACTGTATTTTGAGTCTGGCTGTCGGGGGAGAGGCAAGCCGGGGGCAGGGACAGCCCCCCCGGGTGGCCTTGGGCATTTGGAGGGTGTCAAAGGCGGCTCCGGCCTCACCGCTTACTCCGTTGGGCTCCGTGGCCGGAGCTGCTGCCCCGGCGCTGGGGGTCCGTCTGGTCCGTTCCCAGGGACGTGCCAGGCTTGGACCCAGGCAGGGACCCACATCTGGCAGCCAGCTGCGGTGTGACAGGGAGCGCAGGCCTGATCCTGCCCTTGCACCAGTGGTGCGAGGGAGAAGAGGATCCCACTGGGGGGCCGAGTGCCTTGCTCTTCCCCGGGCTCCCCCGTGAGGTCTGCGATGCGCTCGGGGCTGTACATACCCTGGCAGATGTCCCTGGCCTGCAGAGCAGGCGAGGAGAGGAGCGCAAGGGCAGGCAGGGGGTCACGCTGGCGTGAATGAGTCCCACCGAGTCTCAGCCTTCTTCCCAGCTGGGATGATAGCACGGCCGGGACCCACATCTCCAGGGCCGTGACCAGGACTCCCCAGAGCTGCCAGCTGTGGCTCGGACCCGGCCTCTCACCTGTCCCTCGCCGGGTGCCGTTTCGGGGCGGTTCAGACACAAGCGGCGTGGGGCAGCGCGCTCATCCGCCCTCCGATGGGACAATGCCTCTGACTCACTCATCAAAAGAAGGTGGCGGGGACGGACGCAGCAAGGCGCAGGGCGGCCGAGCACAAAGCCTTCCTGGCCTTTTTTTTTTTTGGCTCTTTCTTCCTGGCACAAAAGAGCCCCGAGCCCCCTCCAGCTCCGTGCAGCCGTGTTTGCATGCATTCACCTGTCATAATGAGCCACCGCGGAGCCCGTGTCACATGCACAGCTCAGGGCTTGAGCGAACAGCTCTCCCTTTTCACGCCGTTTGCAGCAGGCCGCGGCCCCGGGGCGCCCGGAGCTGGGGCACGAGACAGGCCAGCTCGCGGGCTCCGGGCTCCGTGCTGGGCTTGTCCCCGCCGCCTGCTTCTGGAGGTGGGAGCCACGGGGAAGAGAGTTTAGTCCAAGATCGCGTCCTGGGCTTGGACACGCACCTGGAAACCTGCAGTCACTCGAGTCTGAGCATAGGGACCCGCTCCGGATTGACTCCGGATTGGCAGGCAGGGCGGCTAGCGGCCCACGAAGCAGGACACGAAGCTCTGAATCCCTTTGGTCAGCATCTTCCCTGCCTCGTGGGCTGTTACGCCGGGCTCGCTTGCTCACGCAGCGGTTGACCCCGAGGAAACGGGAGCATGTCTGCACCGCTGTGTCACGGGAAGCGATGCGGGGGGACAGCAGCTGCAGGAAGCGGAGCTGCTCAGCGTGCCGCCCGGGGATCTGGCCCTGGATGTGCTGCTTGCCGCGCGCGCTGCACCCACATCCAGCGTTCGGCCTAAGCGCTGCGACGTGGGTGGACGACACTTCAGCACCCACTAAGTGCCTTGACCAGCTGTGGGGGTGGTCTGGGATCCACCGGAGCCTGATAATGGTGGATAGGGATCCACGGGCAACTTCCCAGCCAGGGTGGGAGACGCAGGGTGGGAACAAGCTCCTCTCCAGTAACACCCAGCCTGGCTTCCTGGCCGAGGAGGGCACCTGGACACCCTCCCAGAGGGAGACCAAAGCGGTCTTGGCCGAAGGGGGACCGGCCCAGCCCCGTTTTTGTGTCCTCCCTTCGGCCTCTCCTACTTCCCGCCCTTCCCGCAGCGTTGCCCTCGCACCGATATTATTTCAGCCTTTGCACATTATCGGCGGCAGTGGCTCTCAGCTTCCCGGCTTGTTAGTCACAGCCCGCCAGCGCGAAGCCGTAATGAAGCGTGACCCGCTTCCCCCCATCAGCATCCAGCCCGGGGCAGGCTTCAGCGGCTGGGGCTCGAGGCCGAGAAACACACGCTCCTGACTTCGGGCTTCTCCTGGTTTTGCTTTCCCGGCTCGGCTGGCTGGGAGAGACGCAGGGGCGAGGGGCCCCCATGCACCCGAGACCAGAGGGGTCTGATGCGAGGAGCGGTCTCCCATCGGTGCAGGGGAAACGGTGCAAAATCCTTCCCTGCAGTGCTCTGGACAGCGCTGGATTAAGCAGGGAGGGGTTGGCACGGGGTTTTGGGTGCAATTCTCCGGTATTCAGTGCTGGCCAGGCACACAGCTGTCTCGGGGGCTGCCTCCCTATACGCGGCTCTGCTCATGCCAGCATGGCCGGGGATGACGGTGGCATTGGTTCTAGCGCTGTCTGAGTCCCTGCGGGATCCGGGTTTGAGTTCAGTCCACGTCTGAAAAGCCCTGCACGGCGCCCTGGCACCACCCCTCCATTAGGCCACGACTTGGGCAGGCGGCTGGACCGCATCTCCCTTCGCCGGCCAGGCCAGCTGCATCCCTGCATCACCTGCCCCTCTCTGTCCCCCCTGCCCCAGCCACCGCTCCTATTAGCGGAGAGCTCATATTTCCGATTCCCAGTAACCCCTTTTATCCCAGTGGAGAAATTAGCTAGCAACATTTCCGCTGTCCCCATTAAGCAGCCCAGTCTCCGCGGAGATGGTGTGACAGCTAATCTTCTCCTGCTGGTATCGGAGGCCTCTTCTGCTGTCTTGGCATGGCCAATACGTTGCCTCCTGCCCTATCAGGAGCAGGGAACGTGCTTTGGGCCTCAGGCCTGCTGTGCAAAAATAAAATCCGAAAAAAATTAAAGCCCAAAATATACATCCAATGTCCCCAGGCCGAGGAAATCACAGCCCAGATCCGGGATGTTTCATTCTATCGGTCAATCAATCAATCAATCAGGAAATAGAAATTTAGCAGCAGCTGGAAAGAAAGGCCCCCGTATTGATTGGGGAAGATGACTTTTCAGGGGCCGGGTAATGGAAATATGCATCTGGAGACACAGTCAAATGGAACAGCTAATACCGAGATCACTGATATGAGAAGACGAGGAGGAGAAATCCTGTTATGATATTTTACATTTGGCTAAAATCCATTTCGGCTGCTGCCGCGGCTGCTTTTGTGCTTCCCTCCCCGCCCCCGCGCCCCACTGCGAACCCGCGGCGCCGAGCTATTTTTTATCATTGGAAGCTGAAAAGTTTTCACGCCCAGCGTGGCTGGATGCAAACCTGTTGCATTCAGCGGAGGGAAGTCCTGTTGAGTTTGGCGGGCTCTGGCTCGGGCCCGTGCAGAGGGAGAAGGACTGCGTGGCTGAGTGCGCTGGGCCCGGCCGCGTCATGGGCTGCATCGGCATGGCGGGGAGACGAGGACTAGGGCAGGATGGGCCGGAGGCTTGGGCTGGAGGCTGCCGTGCTGCCCAGCTCCTTGGAGTCAGTGGCGCAGATCCTAACAAGGGCCAGGCAGGTTTTGTGGGGGGGCGCGCACACACGTGCACGAATCCCAGCCTCTCTGAGACCTAATCCTGAGTCGCTCCCCCTGGGCAAGACAGCTGCGCAGGGGGCAGGGCTGGGGGGTCAAACGCAGGCACAGGTGTAAATGAAGGGGCCGTGAGAGCTTCCCCCCCATCTGCTGTGCTTGCATCTCCAGGTGGGGGTGGGCTGCAGACGTGTCCTCATTGCCATTGCGAATCCCCCTCCCTCCCTTCCCCCCTTTCTGATAATCCTGTTTTTGAGCCAGGGGATGAGGATCGATGCCGCGCTCCTAATGCTGTGGTAATGCAGTGTTACAGCGCCAGCGCCAGTTCCCCGCTGAAACACTTAAGGTCGTTTAAACCCATTTGCGCGCGGGAGTCGCAGGGAATGTACAACGAGGCTCCGAGCGACCGCCGCGGCTGGGCGGGAGGGTGGGCCGGGGCAGATCCCTCCAAGGTCGAGGCATCCCTCTGCATGGAGCCAGGTCAGGGCTGTCCTCTCCACCTGCTCCATCCGCTCGCTGCCTCCCGCAGCCCCACGGCCACGGGGCAGACCGGCTTTGCCAGCTCATCCGGGGCGTGCAAAGCCTGGTGCAAACAAGCATCTAGGCCCTGTGCAAACTCCCGTGCCCGGTGCCAGGCTGCAGGGCACAGGGAGGACCAGGGCAACACGAGGGCAGGCTGATGGACCCCTCCTGGAAGAGGCAGAGGGCTGGTTTCCTGCTCCCTCCGTCTCTCACGCACCCCCGGTGCCTGCCCGGGGGGGTCACAACGGCCAGGCCGGGGTAGGCAGCAATGAGCACAAAGCTTTGGAGTGGGGTCAAGAGCCCCCAAAACCCTCTGGAATAAGCACAGCTCGGGCAGCGACCCAGCAACAGCGCCAGGGCCACTGCCCCCATGCAGCATCCTGCACCCAGCCACCTCTCTACCGGGTGCCTGGACGAGGGGGCTTTCCCCCAGCCCTGATTCTCCCGCTCCCCACGGGCCTTCCCCCCATTTCCCCGGCCCTGGTCACCCGTGCCCGCTCCCGCAGCGGCGATGGAGCCAGCCGGGGGGCCGGGGAAGCCCTGTGATGTTTCCTTCCAAATTGGCTGAGGGGCCCGGCGGTGAACTCCCTGGGAATCGAAACACAAATATTGCCATCCTGCGCTATAATTATGAATTAGAGCAAAGCTCTGTCTTTATTAGGTGCTAATAGAGATAAGGGGGGGTTTGAAATGCAAGGCACAGCTATATAAATGCTAATTCACCCAGAGACCTTCCTCTCTCCCTAGACTGCAGAGACTGGAAGTTTCAAGGCAACTTCTCCTCTCCAAAAAAAAATGAAAAAAAAAATGTAGAGGACCAGTGCAGACAGCTCAGCGACTTAATTAGGACTTAATTACATTGGTTTAAGGATGTGACATATCCCCTTGCCCCCTCTGCCCCCCACCTCTGCTCTCTCCCCATCCCTGGAGCCGTGGTGCATCTTTAATGCATGAGCCTGTTCTCCTGGGCTTGGCTCCTGGAGCTGCAGCCGGTGGGTGAGGCCATCGGGCCTTCGGTGGAGAAATGGCAGGGGTATTTCTTCCTGCAAGGAAGGAGGAGAAGCCAGCGTGTGATGCGGGGGGAATGCTTGAGGGGAGGTGCTGGTGTGAGTCCCGAGGGACCCGCAGCTTTGCCGGGGGGTGTTGTCCAGGGGGAAGCTCTGAGACTGGCTCCCTAGTGAAGGGTCTGGATGGATCCCCTCTGGCTGGGTTGGCTCCTTCCCCAACAGGTGCCAAGGAGCTCCAGGGCACACGTGTTTCATACCTGTGCCATCTCAATGTTGTCATCTTAATCTACAGCTTCTCGGGGTCTGGTGCTGGGACCAGTGCTAAGGACGGCTGGACGGACGGGAGTCAGTGGGAGCTGCGTGAACGCAAGAGATCAGACCTTTCCCCCCATCTACAGTTGTTTCCACAAAGCAGCTGCCCTCAGCGCTTGCTTTTGAACCCCATCCAAATCTGGCAGAGTCGTGAAGCAGATGAATGACCCCCCCAAATACGGCTTGGAGTCAAAGAGCAGCTAGCAGGACGGGAGGGGAGACTTAGAGGAGAGAGGGAAAGACGCGTGAGTGAGCTGCAGGGAGGGAAAAGAGCTGCCTTATATTCATCCGGACACCGGGTGGGTTGGACGGAGGGCTCTGTAATGACATATGTGAGCTTGCCCACACACACATGCATGCACGCTGCATACGAATGCACGCACGTATGCGCAAATAGATGTGCACCGACTCATGTGCACACGTACTTCGTGCCCTGGGGCACCCGCATGCACCCCTGCCTGCATCCCGCATGCACATACACGGGGGGACGGCAAATGACAGCGCAGCGCTGTACCCAGATGGGTCCCGGGAAGGCGCTTGGCAATAATAGCAGAGCCCGGGTCTTCGCTTCCACAATTTACTGGAGCTTTTGGATCTATAAAGCTGCAGGAAATGGCTTCCCCTCCAGCTCCCCTCCTCCTGCCCGCCACGTGATGCTGCCTAGTTATTGACCTCTGGCTCTCGGGCCATTGCGTGGAGCCCCCATGCCTGCTTCGTGCGCGCGCAAGCTCAGCCATCGCCTGGCGCTTCCCCGTGCGACCCCTTCCCTCCCCAGGCTGTCACTCAGACCCGGCGTCCTGTCTGACACGCACGTCTCCTGTAGTACCGATGTGACGCAGGCCGGACGGGCCGGACGCTTGGGTTGTGCGCCTGGCTCCGGTGCTGACCTTCGGGGTCACCGCGGTCTCCCTTCCCACCTTCCCTCTGCTTTGGGCACGGAGCCTGCTAGCTCCTTGGGGCAGAGACTGGCTCTCACTGTGTGTGTGTGTGTGTGTGTGTGTGTGTGTGTGTGTGTGTGTGTGTGTGTGTGTGTGTGAGAGAGAGAGAGAGAGAGAGAGAGAGAGAGAGAGAGAGAGAGAGAGAGAGAGACACATGGGCTCACGTTTCAGCTGGGGGCTCCAAGTCCAAGTATTCAGGCCACGCGCGCATTGGTCCACAGTGCTCCCTGCCTGCCTCTGCCCTCAATGGCAGCTATCAGCGGTGCCCGAGCGCTCCTCAATCACTTGGGCTCCTGCCAAAATCCCAAACTTTATGCTGGGATTATAAACTCTCTGCAGCAGGAGCTGCTTTTAGGGGATTGCTGGGTGTTGGAGGCAGAAACCATCGCTCCTTGGCCCCCCCAGCAGGACACGGACCCCAGCATTTCCTCCAGGACCCCCACTGCAGCCTGAGGACTCATGGTTGACCCAGGAAAGACGTCAAGACGCGGAGAATTTGCTTCTTCGGCCAGCGGCGCGTTCAAGGGGTGAATCCCTCTCCCCTTTCGAAACACGTGCCTTCATCCTGATCTCACAGGCCCAGAGGGACAGATTTCCACCTTCAGCTTCCTCTGTGCAAAAAGTGAAGTTTATTTCCTACCGTCAGGGACTTTTTACCATCTTGAACTTGCCCCGAGCCCGAGGAAGGGCGCGTGAGCCTGAAAGCTTGCAGAAAAATGTCATTTTTGTGGGGCTGGTCTCATAAAAGGTATCGATTCTGAACCTAGAGTTGTAGATTTTTTGTGCATTTCTTTTCGTTCTGATCTCGGCTGGCCCGGCTTCCCGCCAGCGGCACTCGCTCGATCTTCCGCTGCTGCATTTACGTCCTACGCACGTACAGCACCTAGCGCAGCCCGTTGCTCAGCGCGTCCAGGATCCACCGCCACGCAACTCAGACAAACCCAGCCACCTTCATCTGATGCCTCTGGTGCTGTTACTCCGACAGGCTAATGGGCGGCCTTTGCCTTCCCTCCCTTGGTTTTTTTAACGTCCGTCCTAGCAATTGGAAGAAGGAGAAGTGGGGGGGCGGGAAAAAAAATCCCCTCTGCCATGGATTGAATACCAAGCACCCATTTATCTCACTACAGAGGGAGAGGTGGAGGGAAGAGAGGAGGCGAAACTGTCCTACAAGCAGGGGGTGGGGGGAAGAAAGCAAGCCAGGCTAACCCACTGCTGATCTAATCAGGATTTGATTGGGGAAAAGCAGCAGACCCTTAGCAAATATTCTCCTGCCTTCAGCAAGGCTCTAAGTGCTTAAAAGCTTTCAGGGTGGGTTATTAGGGAAATAAGTGGCATGGATCCTAATGAGGGGAAGAGGGCTGCTGGATCTGCCTAGCCCGCTTTTTTGCAGCATCTATCACTTCCTCTTGCCTCCCCCGGGTCTGGACAACTTTTCCGGGGAGCCCCGTGCCCTGGTTATTTATTCCTTGTCTGGGCGTCAAAAGACCCGGCAGCAATTAACCCCGTGCGTCTGGTTCGAGTGGCTGCGCTCCGCGCCCACCCCCCCACCCCAAATATGTATTTTTCAATTTTCTCCAGTATCGATTTTCAATCGGAGACGCAGAAACAAGACAATCGGGGCCGAAAAAGGCCGCCTTGTCCCGGCGGTCAGCGGAAAAATAATCGCGGCAATTAACGGCTGGGCTGGCCCGGCGGGTAGCAGGTCGGCTCCTGGCCGAGCCCGGACGAGATCTCTCTTGAATATTGCGGTCGTCTCTGCTGGGGGGTCTCCGCGCCTGGCCGGCATCCTTACTTACTTCTCTTTCAAGTCCCTGCCTGAGGCCACAGGCTGGTAGCCCCAAATGCTGCACAGATTCATCCCCCGATGGGTGCCAGGGAGGGAGCGTGATCGCCCCGGGGGCAGTTCGGACACAGAGTTGAAGTGAGTTGAGCAAGGGGCTCCTGGGAAATCAGTGGCAGAGCAATGGGACCAGACCTGCTCCCCCAACCGCTGGCCTGAGCGAGGATGATGGAGGGGCCCAGGTGACTTTTGATGCCCAGATCCTGGGTAGCTGCAGGGGCCAAAGTACTCCCTTGGGCGCTTGGGAAGCCCAGACATGGTTTCATCCGCTCCAAAGCGAGGGACGAACCGCTCCAGGCGTGCTGCAGCTCGGGCTCCCAGGGCAGGGCAGGGATCGGGCCTGCGGCTTTTCTCCAGCCTCAGGATCTTGGCTCCCAGACACGCTTTCTCACGGCTCGTCCCAGCTGCCCCGTTCCTGGCAGCCGCTGGCCCGCTGCCACTTCTCACTCCTCAGCCAGCCCCGACTCCGACCCGCAGCCTCTCCCCGCGCCGGGGGAAGCTGCGAGGTGCATTAGCGTCCGCGCTATAAAAACATCCAGCGCGGTGCTCCAGAGCCGGCGCTTCTCCCCTCCCTGCCCCCCTCCCCCCAGTGTAAATGCAACCATTTTTCAGCTGCAAATGGAAACTCAGACGAGACTGGAGGGCAGTGGGAAAAAAACAGAAGAAAAAAAAATAACCCCAACCCTGGCCTTTGATTGATGAGGCCGGCTCAGCCTTTCAATTGGGCTTTATTAAAGAGGGAGACGCAGAGACTCGAGATGGCCAGGGTGAGTTTGCTCAAGGAAGGCTGGAATCGCTGCACCCCAGCGGGCGGGCGCCCCCAGCCCCGGCTGCCGCGCAAGGGGGTGACGCATGGGGCAGCCGCCCGGCGTCCATCCCGCGGCTTCTCCTGCCGCGTGACAGCTGCGCAGGACTGGACGGCGGCAAGCGAAGCATCCCTGAGCGCTCGGGCGTCTGCACCCGCTGGGACGGCTGCTTTCTGCCACCGCCGGGCGCTGGGCTCCAGGGGGATGTGATTAAATCATAGCCCTGGCTGGGGGCAGAGGGCTGGACGGCACGTCGAGATGGCCAGGGGCCGAGCAGGAGGTGCTCCCAGCTCCACGTGGCCGTGCATCCTCATTCGAGCTGGGGAATGAGTACAGAAATCCGGGTTTGTTCTTATGAACAGCCAGTTCAGGGTCTCGTACTCCGCGTCCCGAGCCAGCCCCGTACGGGGCCTCGGGTGCCTTGCGTGGAGTCTTTCGCTTGATTTCCAGAAGACGATGCCCCGGCTCAGCATTCAGGACCTGCTTCTTGGGCCGTAGGCAGGAAGCCAACTGGGCGGCCCCGATCCTTGCTAGGGTTGCTATTCCAGGCGATTCCCCCGCTTAAAATATCCTGTTAAAATCTCCAGGATTGCTTTCAATAGACACCGGGAGATGGATGCTGATGCCGGTAGACTCCCGGCCGGTCCGGGAGGGTTGACAATCCTAAGTCCCGCACAGGGCTGCCATGACTCTTCCCCGGAGATGGCATCCAGCAAAGACGAAGCCTTTCAGGAGCGATTTGCCCTTGGCTTCAAAGATGGGCCGTGTCCTGGTCCGATCCAGATGGCGCTTGCGTCAGGGGCGTCATAGAGCAGCTGGGCTGGGAGGCACCTCTAGGGTCAGGAATGAATTCACCCTTCCCCTGCCCGGGCACCTCTCTCCTGCCCCCAGCGTCCCAGAAAAGCCCCATGGACTGGCCGTGTGTTTGATCGGGGGGGAGGGAGCTGGTTCCTCCGTGCGAGCTGGAGCATCAGCAGCTCCGATGGTCCCCGCGGTTCCTTGGAGGAGGATGCGGGGATTAGCGCGTCCGTCCACGGCGGGCGGCGTGTGGCTGCACAGTGCAAGCGGCTGTGTTGGAAAGGCCCCCCTGATTCAGGAGCTTCCCTGCCCCTGCGTGTATCCGTGGCAGATCTGCTGACTTCAGGCACGGGGAAGGGGCTGCTTTTCTGCTGACCCGCTCTTCCCGGCAGCCCCGTTGAACCAAGACACCGGGCACCCTTTGCAAGACCAATCCGTCCCCTCTCCCATCCGAGAGAAGCCAGTGCAGACCTCAGCCAGGCACCCGAGTCTCTGCGGGCTCAGGATCCCAGCCGGACCCAGCCCCCGGGCTGGCGGAACGTGACGCCGCGGTGCTAATTTGCCCCCGCGGAGGATGCGGTCCCCACGCAAGGGAGGGCTTTCAATTAAGCATGCTGATATCCTATCATCACCCTCCGAGTGGGGGTTTTCCCCCCCGCTAAATCCATTACGAGGAGCTTAGCGATGTCTGTAAAACCGGCGAGGGACAATTTGGGGATTAGGGAGTTGAACTTTCCTAGCGTGACAGGCAAAAGCGAAGCAAATCCTGCCGGGGGGATGAGAGCTGGGCTGATACAGTCCCCGCTGCAGAAAACCGCACTGGGCCCTGGCGCGAGATGCGCCACGAAGGAGAGACGGGCGCAGCAGCAATGGAAGGAGCTTGCCTCCGTGCCTCCCTTGCCATCCGCCGGCAAAGGAAACGCGCCGCGCGCAGAAGGGTCGGCATGGGCGGCTAAACTCACTCCTACCTGGGAACATTGAGCTGCGCCATTTAGCATAAAAGTCAGTTGAGTTTGGGCCTGCTCCTGTCTTATTTACAGGCAGTTGATAACTTTCTGGAACATGGAATGAAAGTCGCCGGCTCAGCGCCGAGAGCTGTGCAGGGCGCGCCGCGTTTAGCTGCCTCCGTCAAGGATAATTGGCTTGTTTACCGTTTTCCTGACCCTGAAAAGACAATAAAATTGTGCACGAAACCAATAGATTTTAGCCACATGCCTGCAGTGCCAACGGAGGTATAAATAAAATATAGGCGGGGTGGATGGGTAATGCATCCTTGGTGCTGCCCAGTGTCCAGGGCGCTGGGGGCGATGTCCGTCCCCATGGACCACTAGTTTTTGGGATGAGGAGAAGGCACATCTGTCTCTGGAGCTATCCACCAGCTGCCTGGGGTTCCCCAGTCTGTGGCCAGGGGCCCGCTGGGGTGACTGGGAGTGCGCGGCCTTCAGCCCTGGAGCAAGATTCGCATGCCTGGTTTCGGAGCTGGGTCAAGGCTCGGCTCTGCCCATCCCAATGAGATGCCCAACCCTCCTGGTGCTCCTGGAGGTCTTTGCCCACCAGCAGCGCCATCTGGTCCCTGGCCGATAGCCCGAGGCAGGCAAAGCTGTTCAGGCTCATATAAAACAGGGCCCAGACGCTGGGCAAAGGATCGATGTGTGCGAGGTGGGAGGAGAATTTCTCAGCTGTGGGCGAGGCTCTGGTGAGGGTCCACGTTCTCAGTGCCGTCATTCAGAGCATTGCCAATTTAGCAATCGATAGGCCACCTCTTCTTCCCCGCGTTTCTCTCTATCCGTCTCCCGACCCTGAGGAGGAGGAGGGATGGAGGGACAGGACTGTTTGTTTGGGCATCCTCCTCCGACCCGGCTCAGATGCCTGCTCATGGGATCGATCGCTCCGGGTCGTGGCACTGGCTGCTCTCACCAGTCTTACCAGACCACGTGCTTTAACGTATCCAGCACATGTCCTTGGCGCCTCGCTCCTCCCTTCTCGAAGCAGCGACTGGATGGCAATGGCTTGCATTCAAGTCCACGGGCCATTACGCAGCTAAGTTTCCATGCACTGTTTGCCGCGCAGCCCGGCTTCAAGCCCAGAGGCCGCTTTTTTAAAGGTTGTTTCAAAAACCTTAAGGTCGTAAAAAGAAGGTTTCCAGCCGTGGCCTGGCCAGCCCAGCGTCTCGCCTGCGCTGCTGGCTAATGGCGAATGCACCTGATGGGGTGGAAATTCAATCCGTCTGTGCTGGGCAGGGCTGCAGCGCTTGATACTGATTTCTCTGGGCCCACGTTCCCCGTCTATCTGTAACCCTGCCCCTTGCCGTCCCCGGGAAGAGGAGCTTTGTACAGCGCCTGGCACGGCAGGGCTGCCATCTCAGCTGGGCCCTTTGGGCTGTATGCTGATGCATGATGCAGAGTGCTGGGAACTCAACACATGGGCGTTACTGGAGCATTACTGATAACACCAGCCCGCGTCGTGTCTTGTCTTGCGGTTACGTTTTCCTAATCCTAGCCAAATACCGGCACTGCTGGAGTATTAATACCACTGGAGTATTCATGTCAGCTTGTGTCACATCATGCCCTGGGGTCACACGTTCCCTAATCCCAGCTGGGTGCTAGTGTTATGCCCTGGAGCATGAAGACTAAAGGCCCTGGCAAACATCATCCTATTGTACAGCTCTGGCCTGATTTTCTATCGGCAGCTCCTGCGTGTGCTAGTTCGAAAAGGGAGCAAACTATCCCATGCCCCGCGTGCATGATATGATCGCAGCGCAGGGGGCTGGTGTGAGCGGGGAGTGTGTGGCACCCTAAAGATCGAGAGCAAGAAGGAGGGCAGGAGTTGCAGGGCTGCTCTCCAGACATTTGGCCATCCTGGGATGCTGCGGGAGCTCCCGCCGAGTGGAAGATGCCTCCGGGTTTGACTCCCAGAGGATGGGGAGCAGGAAGGAAACCTCTCCCCCAAAGAGGGGCAGAGGAGGATGCCCAGCCGGCCCTTGCACTGCCCCCGGCTCTAGCTCCTTGGGTCATCCGAGCCCCCTGAAAGCTGCCTTCGACTACCAGGGCCGGGGCATTCGTCAGGCGCAAGCCTCGCGCGGTGCCTGCCGCGTGCACGTGCGCTCTCCCCCCGGACCCGCAGGCGCTGCTTTTCCCGTCATCCATCAGGGCTCTCCTGGCTCCAGGTGCCAGCAGGAATGGGAGCGCGGCGGCTCGGAGTAGCGGCCCGGGGGGGCTCCAGCTGCCTCCCTGCCGAAGCGTGGCTGTCGCACACTCCCAGCCGGCCCGAGGACAAGGCGCCGCGCGGGTCCCCAGCGGAGGGATAACGTGGCTGCTCTGCGACACATCACCTGGGGCGAAGCAGAGCGAGCTGGCCCGGGCTGCCGCAATGGCTCCATAAATCCAGGCGGTGACGGAGGCAGCATGTTGGAGCAGGCAGAGGCCACCGTTAGTGTAAGACATGGCTCCGCTGGGGCCCGGTGATGGAGTGCCTCGTATAATCCTTCCCCCAGCGAGCCAGCAGCTCCGCACACAGTCCGGTGCGTGCACGGCGCCCATTGCTGCCCAGGGAGCCCTGCCGGCTCAAGGCCGTTGGCAAACCAGCGCGAAGGAAAGGGGCTGGCTCGCCCACTCCCCTCCTTCCCTTGCTGCACACACATGTGCGTGCATGCACACATATGCACACGCGTGCCGCTGAAACAGCAAGGTAGGACTTGCCGCAGGCCTGACTTCCCCCCACGAGAGGCCCTTTGCGGCCCGCACCCCAGGGAGCTGGGAACTAAAAACTTCCATCTCTCCCAGGTGTTTCCATTCGATCGTGCTGTCGTTACAGGAGAAGCCTTTACTCCCTCGAATACGCTTGGGGGACAAGGCACGTGCGGACAGGCGGCTGAGAGAGAGGAAAAACGGTGGGGGAAGGTACGGGTGGAGGTGTAGAAGGTGGGTGGATGGCTGGCTGGATAAAAGGGTGGGGAAGATGTGTAGAGGGGAGGAAGACGGATGGATGGATAAGAGTGTGGAAGCCCTGGCTGGGATGATGGAGCTGGGGCTGGTCCTGCTTGGAGCAGGGGGTTGGACTGGATGCGACCTCCTGAGCTCCTGCCACCCTCCTTGTCCATGATTTTTAGAGGGAAGCAATGAGGCTCCCCAGGAGACCAGGCACAGCGACGGGTGCTACAAAGCCAGCGTCACACCTGTGATGCGCGGAGGCTGTCGCAGGAGATTCTCCTCCTTATCGCATCCTACGGGGACGTGGTGCCGCTGGCCCAGCTCCACGGTAATGCACGGGGCTGCCAGCTTCTGCAGCACGTCTTGCAATGGGAACACCGGTGTTTCTCCATGGAGGGAGATGCAGGGACCCGGTTACCTTCCTAGACGAATCCTTGAAGTAGCACTTAATAGCTGCTCCCTGATTTCCGTGCCCCGGGGTCTGAATTTCCTGGGGAAGCGGGGCCGGCCAGGAGCAGGAGGGTTCCTCCGTGAAATCTGGGGCCGGACCGTGTTACAGAAGAGTCCTGTTTCCACCGCTCCTGCCCTCGCCCCATGAGTGGAAATCTTTGGGATTCACCCTTGCTCCGGCCCTCCGTGGCCTTTGTGCAGAGCGGACGGTCCCGGGCAGCGGGCTGGCAGTACCCACCCTCCCTCCGGGAGAGAAACTCCTCCTGGGGCGTAGTGGCTGTTCTGGCATCCCGTTTCCCTCAGTGCCAATGGGATTTAGGCACCTCAATTCCTTGAGGCTGACCGGTGCCTCTGCTATGGTGTTCCTAGGAGCAGAGACCAAGCTGGGAACGGAGCTGCACGTGGCCGGAGCAGCTACAGAGTCAGGTGTGAGCACAGGGAGGCCAATGCGGGTCCCGGGGAGGATGCGACCGATTCTTGTGAGGATCCCCTGGCTTCTCCCACCCTCCGGCGTGCACGGCACCGGGCAGGCCCGTGCTGCCGGCCGCCGCGTGTAGCGCTGCGTTAATGCACCACCTCTATTTATTCTGCTCCTGTAACTGTAAAATTGATTTTCTTGCAACAAGACGCTTGTCTTTCACCACTGAACGCGCCCAAATGCTCCAACAGAAGACACTGGCAATTTTTAATTAGTTTCCTTTATACCTCCTGCCTCCCCGAGCAGGCGTGTGGAACCGGAACAGGGGAAACCAAGAAAGGAGCAGAACCCAGCAATGACAAAAGCACTTTTTATTCTAGATATGATTATTAATAATACAAGCCGTTTACCTAACGAGGAAGACAAGCTGCTTGGGAGAGAGAAAGGGAAGGGAGGGAGAGGGGGAGTAATTATCCGCTCCTTAGCTGGAGGGCTTGGGAAGTGACTTGAACCACTAAGGCGGTCTTTAAATAAAAATTCGAACTGGCTAATTCCCACTTGGGTCCTTCCAGATGCACGACGGCAACCATCTCCTGACCCCCAGCCCGCCGCCAGCCTGTGCCAGTGATTGCATCCTTGCAATGGCTGGCCACGGCTTGCCATCGATTTTTTTTTTGTTTAAAGAAGAGCTCTGCCTTGTAATCAATGGGGGGAAAGAGCTTCCAGCACCAGCCGCTGCTCGGCGGGTGGAACTGCCTCTCCGCCCCCATCGACGGGCTGCGGGCACCGCGCGCCCTGGCCGCGCAGAGCCGGCTGGGAGAGCCTGGCAGCTCCTCCAGAGGCCGGGCAGGGCGGTGGGCTCGGCGGAAGAGCCCAGTTTGTGCCCTCGCCGCACTGGTTGAGGGGGACGGGCAGAGCCCAGCCCATAGGAGATGCTGAGCTGGCTCCGAGTCCCTGGCCTGGGGCTCAGAGGACCCTGCTACAGGAGCCCTGCGCGGCTGGGCCAGTCCCCATCTGCCTCCTGTGGGCTACGACCAAGTGTGGGCGGTATCCGAGGCCCCGGGATGAAGGATGCTCACCCGTGGTACCCGGAGGCATCCGAACCCCAAGGCCTCAGAGCTGGAGCTTGCAAGTAGGATGCCTGCCAATGGTTTCGGGGGCCTCTGTAGTCCCACGGTGAGTCCTCCAGCGGGACCTGGACTTGGACGACCGGTGACCTGAGTTTTGTCACCCCGTAGCTGGGGTGGGGACTGTGGTGTCAGGTCTGAGAGACCAACAGACTTGGTGGGGACGCCGGGGTGTCTATGGTAACAGGCTCGGGAGGCCAGCAGGCCTTTGCACGGGAGCACGGCTGCAGATATCGTAACGGGTTTACAGTTTTTCCTTTTTGGTGTGGGACTAGATATATATAACTTTATGTATATATAGAGAGATCTATTTTTGTAATAACGCCCCCTCGCAGGGCGATGGGTCTGGGATGGACGATGCTCGGCGGTTGTAGCACCGCACAGGTTGCTTGGAACGACCGAGTTTCTGCCTGCTCAATCAATATGATTTTTGGAACGATTCAGTTCTGCTCAATCAATAAGATTTGGAACTGATTTGGCTAATTGGACCTGGAATATGAAATACAGTACAAAATAAATGGGCACTCAGTCTGAGCCCCAGTCTTGGACCAGAGCAGCACCGTGCTCCATACGGTCTAAACCCAGAGCAAGGAGAGGGTCCCTGCCCCAAGGAGACGCCAAGGCAAGAGACCGGACCGGGACAATAGTGATCCGTGACACGGGAAGGCAGATCAGGGCAGGGGAAGGAGTGTTTACCTGGGAGGTGCTGAACAAATCTCGGCTCAGTGGGGCTGGGATCAGGCCCGGGGAGGGGGCTGCAGGCGGGGGGCTGCCACTGTTCAGGTCACTCTGGTGCTCAAGCACCCGATATGCGCAGGCGGCTTCTCTCCGGACCGTGCTCCCTTGCGTGCGGAGGCCGTGACGCACGCTCCCTCCCGCTCAGCCGCGGAAGAGCACTCGCCCTCGCGTGCAGATACAGTGAAGCACCTTTCCTTGCACGTGGATATAGTGCCACAGCCTCCGCCTCATACCCAGATCCAGGGAAACGCTCTCCCTCGCACATGGATCCAGTGAAACACTCTCCCTGGCACGTGGCTATAGTGAAACACTCTCCCTCACACGTGGCTAGAGAGAAACACGCTCCCTTGCATGTGGGTACAATGATACACTCTCCTTCTTACACAGATGCAGTGAAACACTCTCCCTTGCACGTGGATATAGTGAAACACTCTCCCTTGCATGCAGATACAATAAAACACTCTCCATCACACAGCGATCCAGTGAAACACTCTCCCTGGCACGTGGATCCAGTGAAACACTCTCCCTCGCACGTGGCTACAGCACCTCCAGTGGGAACGTCGAGGCACCTGGACAGCTTGGGGCAAAAGCAAACCTCCCTCCCCCCTCCTGCACTGCCCCCAGCATGAGGCTGGGCCCCCCCAGAGATCCAGGGCGGAGGTCCTGGGTGCGCTGAGCCGTGCTAGGTTTGGCGACCGGTCCGGCGAGGCCTCCCTCTGCCGCGCAGCGCCGACGTGCTGGTTTCTAAACAATATTGGAGTGCGCCGTGCGGGCACCTTTATTAAGGCCATTAATTTAAATTGCCCACTATAATTCCTAAACTCTGCCTAATTGTGCCCTGACAGCAAGGGATGATGGGAGCCCAAGAACTGGCCTCCGGGTCTGCAATGCTTGGGCATTGCACTCCCTGCAGGCCAGTGGCAGGTACCGCACGCTTAAAATTGCCTCGGGGACCCTGCAGCCTTCTAGCCGGATGCCAAGACACACACACACACACACACACACACACACAGTGTGCACACACACACGCACGTGCAGATCCTTTTCATTCATTAGTATTTGCAGCTTAGAGCGCTGCTTTGCACAGCACTGTGTTTAGGGCGAGGGGCTGATTCTCTCCCAAGTCACGTTTTGCTTGCACGCCAGCACGTTGGATTAGACCCAGGCGGCAAGGCCAAGTGACGCCCAGCAAGGTTTGGCCCAGGGGCGTTGAGGCATTTAGTCCTGATCGACGCCGCTGTAAATAAGAACAGGCTCCGGCCCAGAGGCTCAGATCCAGAGCTCAGGTTCATGGAGGGCAAACTTGGCAGCAAGTTTGCTGGAGCCGATTCCTGACACAGGCGGGGGAGAGGTGAGAGCAGGGCTCCCTGCATGGCTTTCTGGCCCCCTGCCCCAAAAAAACGCCGGCGTAAGTGGTACCCTGAGCAAATCCGTGCCACGGCTCCGCAGGCTTCCCAGAAGCAGCCGGAGAGTTCCCAGCTGGGACCATTTACTGTCCTTTTTTCACTCCTTCCATCATGGGCTGCAGAAGGACAGACATAAATAAATAAACCACGCCGCAGAGAGGGCAGGAGCAGCTCTTCTTAATGGAGTGTGAACCTGGATGCCAGATTGGGAGCGCCGGCTGGGAATCCGCACGCCCGGCTGGGAGCAGACTCAGCAAGGCGAGAGGGGCCAGCAGGGCTGTGGCTTTCAGGCATCAAGACCAGGCAAGGCAACCAGCCCGCCAGGCCCGCCAACCCGCTGCGCTGGCTGACCCGGCGGATCGAAATGCCCACGTGTCACTGGGAGGAGGCCAAACCCTGTGGCAGAGTCGCTGACGGGAGCCTCGCCGGGGGAGCAGAGCAGGCCCCTGGATCTATTCGCATTTCCTATCGAGCGTAGCTTTGTCAGAGGCATTGCAGCGACAAGGGTGTACGTAGCAAATCCTGCTCTTGGCTCCCAAAGCAGCTCCGCTGCCGGCCCTTACATGGGTATATCCGCCATCAGAATACCCCTGCTCCCGGCTGAAATGGGGCTCTTTGGGCTCTGTGCTAGTGGTGGGATGGCTAAGGTGGGCTCCAGCACAGCTGTAGCCCCTCTTCCCCGTGCACTGGGGACCAGGGCTTATGCTACCAGCTGAAAGTCTTCGTGCCTGCGGATCTCAGAGGAGATCCTTGGCTTTGCCAGTCAGGAAACCAGGGTTACAGCCCTGCCGGCGGCAGCCAGGTTAAACCGCACGGGGAAGGGCCCGTTTCTGGCAAGCAGCACCATCATCCCGTGGAGCACGTGCATGAGCAACTTTGCACGTGCTGCTGCTCACTGGCATGTCCTCTCGCGGGCACATCTCATGCCCTCCGCATCCTGCCCATGGCACAGCCTTTGCAGATGGGGACCTTGTACACCGGCAGCACTGGGTTGTATCGCACTGCAAGGCTCACCTACTCGCACTGCCATGGCTTACGTCTTCATGCCCACGACCAGGAGAGCCCGAAGCCAGAGACGGGATGTGATAACAACCTTCTGGTACCTGAAGGGTGATGACAGGGAGGATGGAGATGGGCTTTTCTCTGTGGCTATAGTAGATGAGACTGGGAGTGATGGCCTCAAGCTGCAGCAGGGGAAATGTTGGTTGGCAAAGAGGAGAAACTTTCTGGGGGTGGTCCAGCATTGGGCGGGGCAGACCACCCTTTGCATCCCGTCAACCCCGGGCCTCTGTCCTGGGGCAAAGCAGGGGGACTGGGCCCGCCGGCTCCCCTGGAAGCACATGGTACGGGTGCCGCGTGGGGGAATTGCCCATAAAAGCCACGGCTGCGTGTGCAGCGCTCACCACTGAGTGGGGTAGGAGCATTGCCGCGTCTCTTGTATAATTCATGAGCTGGAGGATTCAATAAAGTTGTCGTTATTATGCACTGCAAATGGCTCCTCGCGGCTGCTCTCACCCACGTCAATGCTGCGAAGAGGCAGGGCCTGACCTGGCGCTCTTCCTGCTTTCCCAATGGGCCGAGTGCTCCCCCGCGGCGGCGCTGCCCCCTCGCCCTTCCCTGGCAGGGGGACCAGGGTTGGGCCAGTCCCACTGCGCTTGACAGCTGCTGGGCACCAAATAGGGGAAGGGCTTGACCGGTGGTGTAGGCATAGGATAGTTTAAGGGACTTGGTGCCTCTCTTGTGGGGTGGGGGCAGCCACATGCCGATGCCACCTGGGTCGGAGGCCATGGATGGACCTTTTACTAATAAAATGTTTTTAATAAAAAAAAAAAAAAAAAAAAAAATCTTGTGGGGTGGGGGCAGCCACATGCCGATGCCACCTGGGTCGGAGGCCATGGATGGACCCAAACGGCCCATAGCGGGACTGCAGAGGATGATGGATCCCGCTCGGCATCATCCGCTGTCTCTCTCCAGCACTGCACCCTCGTCCCGGGCGGCTCCGAGGTTGTGGGTTCAGTCCTTGCTCCTGACGCCTGCCCAGCGCAGGGTGCTGCAGGCAGTGAGCGTCCGTGTTTCTCTTTAGGGGTAGGGAAGCCTTTACTTCACGCGGGGCTGAAATAAATCCAGAGTCCTCCAGCAACGGGAACCAGGAGCTGCCCCCAGGGCTGTGGGAGACTGGTGGAGACGGCGCAGCACTTTTGTACAGCCGTGCTCCCGCTTTTGCCCTGCGTTCTCCCCCACCAGACGTTCACCATGGAGCCCCTGTGCCCCCGTCCCTCCCCATGGCAAAGTGTCATTCCCTTCGTGTCACAGGGAGCAGAGCTGAGGTCGAGAGACTTCACCGAGGCCTCACAGCAATTCTGTTGCAGAGCCGGGAGTCCTGACTCCTGCCCCCACCAAAGCTGTGGCTGATCCAGCCTGAAGGATGACACCGTGGGTCACGCTCAGATCCAAAGGCCCATCAGGAACAGCACCTGCAAATTTACTCCTTCTGCGTTCAGCCTTTTTTACACCCCTGTCATTCTGTACGGTGCTTTAGCACAAACCGTCTCCAAAGGGGAGGCCCAACATCACGCTGTGATCACCAGGGAGGCTGGCGCGGGTGTGATTGATAAGAAAATCCAGGCTGGGCTATGGTGGCATTGCATGTCTGTTTATATAAGAACCACATGTCAAACAGCGTCCTATTTGCAATAGGCCGTGGCTACAGGTTTATTAGCTCTGCAACCTGCTAAGTGCATGGTCTCTGTGCTTCTGTCACTGACTGATAGTAATACTTACCTGCCTCCCGGGGTGGGGTGGGGGAGTGGGTGGACCTAGCTGCAGAGAGATGGAAAGTGCTTGATAAGCATTAAGTGTGGTGGTGCCTGTCACCGGGAAATACACGCCTGGAGGAGCTGGCCCATGATGGAGCTCCTGCAGCCCCCACCTCTCACATGCGTGTGATCGAGCAAGCGGCCTGCCCTTGCCTCCGCCCCTCGGGCATGCACATGCCTGCCCCAGATGTGCAAGGCTGGCACTGCACACGCCTTTGCACCTCCTGATCCAAGCATGCTTTGCACACACGGCCGCCTCGTGTTTGTGTCAGCGCCGTTTTCCGTTGAATAAATGGAGGTGTGAAGCCCTCGAGCGGCTGGTGGCAAAGCTCCAGGCCCTGCATCCGCCTCCTCGTGGGAAGATGGTGAGCGCTCACCGTGTAACGGTGGCATTGGGGAGAAAGCATCAAGGGGCAGTTTTCTTCCTTGTTTAGGGCCAGGCTGTGTCAAGGAGCAGCCAAACACGTGCCAAGAACAGCCAAGCGTGTGCTATATCACGTGTGAGCAGGGCACCATCCCTGGGTGCAGCCGACACAGCAGGTACACACCCCTGCCCTCCAGCTGCTGGCAACACACGTCCGATGTCCCAGCCCGGCCAGGGGTGCCTTACCAATGGTTCAGCGGGGACCCGGCCATTTCCCACGGGCGTTTAGGGCGCCTGCCTTTAAAACTAATGGAGATGAGGGGCTGGCAAAGGGAGGGAGGCAGAAATGATCTATTGATTTTAAGGCCCTTTGCAAGAGTTCGTAGCGCGTGACATCTAAATGCATGCGCACACACATGCACATGCACAGGGTGCAAGTGCACACACACACACACACACACACACGCACAGAGGCATGCACACAAAAAGGTTACTAAGCGGGGAAAGAAAGAAAGAGAAAGAAAGAAATTTTTTGTAATAGACTTGCAGAGATGAAGCTGTACGTGTATTTTGGATTATAGTGTGATTTTTTTTTTAAGTCCTTTTTGGAACGGGGGGTGGAGAGAGAAGCGACAGGTGTCTGATGTCTTCAAGAATACAGACCTGAGAGCTGGGCTGTTCTGGGGCTGTGGCCTCATGTGTATTGCTGAACTCTGTAATAGAGTAGGACTTTTGTACCTTTTTTGCAGGAAGGTGTATTTCTGCAGTCGTGCATTGTACTCGCTTTATAAACTTTTTATAAAAGTTAAGAATTTTTCTGGAATAAAATGTTAAGCTTTGTTCTTAAAAAAAGAAATAAAGAAAGAGAACAAAAGAAAGCGAGAAAAAGGAAGAGAAAGAAAGAAAGAGCAAGAGACTTTGACTTTTTAGCCACTTTATTTTGGAGTTTGGGGTACAAAAAGTTGGCCCCTCCGGGCTAATATACAAAGCAAAGACAAGCAAATCACTATCAAACCAAAAGCACCGGGTCATTACATTCATAACATCACCCTGGGGTGCATACCTTCGCGGTACTACATGTCATGTGAAAGAGAAAAAGAGAAAGAAAAAGAAAGAAAAAGAGAAAAGAGAAGGAGAAAGAAAAAGAAAGAGAAAAAGAGAAAGAGAAAGAAAAAGAAAGAGAAAAAGAAAGAGAAAGAGACAGAGAAAAAGATTAAGAGAAAGAAAAAGAAAGAGAAAAAGAAAGAGAAAGAGACAGAGAAAAAGAGAAAGAGAAAGAGAAAGAAAAAAGAAAGAGAAAAAGAAAGAAAAAGAGAAAAAGAAAGAGAAAAAGAGAAAGAGAAAGAAAAAGAAAGAGAAAAAGAAAAAGAAAGAAAAAAGAGAAAGAAAAAGAAAGAGAAAAAGAAAAAGAGAAAGAAAAAGAAAGAGAAAAAGAAAGAGAAAGAGACAGAGAAAAAGAGAAAGAGAAAGAAAAGAAAGAGAAAAAGAAAGAAAAAGAGAAAAAGAAAGAGAAAAAGAGAAAGAGAAAGAAAAAGAAAGAGAAAAAGAAAAAGAAAGAAAAAGAGAAAAAGAAAGAGAAAAAGAAAAAGAAAGAAAAAGAGAAAGAAAAAGAAAAAGAGAAAGAGAAAGAAAAAGAAAGAGAAAGAGAAAAGAGAGAGGAAGAGAAAAGAAGAAAGGAAGAAAAGAGCGAGCGAGCAGGAGGGCGGGCAGGCGAGGCGGGAGCGAAGCAGGCGCCGCAGGGTTTGCGGGCTCAGGCCCGTGTCGGCCGTCACTCAGGGGCTCTCGGCGGAGCTGTCACCGCGGCGGGAGGGGATTATGCCGGGCTCTGTCCAGAGTTGATTCATGTGGAACGTGCTTGACTAGCGGAACCGCTGGTGTGAGTGAGAGCCGCCGAGACCCCCGATTTCCCACCTTCTTTAGACAATCCCGCATTGTTTGGCCACAGCCTTAGTGATCCCTGTCCCGGGGCTGTGACTGACACAGCTTTGAGACTCCAAGGCGTAGTTTGAATTTCTAAACCCTCTCAGGAAGTCCCCATGGGTTGCTTCTGCCATTGTCTTGCGTTTCTTTTTTTTTGGCCTTTTTTCCCTCTCCGCCCCACGCTGCCCCTCCTCTCCTGCTCTCTGCAGTTTTTCCCCCCTCTTTTCTAATTCCAGCCCTGCAAATCCCCACCACGGGATTTTACTTTTTTTTATTTTTATTTTTTTTTTGCGTTCCCGGCATCCATGCTCTCGCTGGAGCAGCTCAGCCTGTTCACAGCCGTGGTTTCAGCAAATAATCAGAAGGAAAAAAAAAAAAAGAGCGAAGGCTTCAGAACAAAAGTTCCCGGGAGCCGGGCGCTGCGTGGCTGAGAAGGGCCCGGCTGCTTCGCCGGTATCAGCTGACGCCAACCCGGGATGCGTTGAAAAATAATCAGAGAAGTAACACTTCTGCCTCGACCGCCGTCTCCTGCGGACGTGTCTCCGGGCCGCTCTGACTAGATGGGCTCCAGGTCTTCACCAGGATCTAGCCGACAATCCGGACATGCAAAACGGGGAGAAGCTGGAGCAAGAGCCCCGGGCGTCCCTTGACCCGGGAGGGGAGGATGCACTTGTGTAACCGCACGTTCATTTGGGGTGGTGGGAATTTGCTGTGCAGGTCCCAAGGATGGGACAGGGATGGGGGGAAGAGACCTGGAAGGGAGTCAAAAAGCCCAGGGGAGACAGGTCCAGGCAGCTGCGAGGCTCTGCAGCTCTCCAGGAATAAGCCCAGATGCCCTGCTCAGGCCTGCCCTGCAATGCCAGGCACCTTTGACCCTCGCTCTTTGTCGGCAGTGCCTGGCTCGGGGTGGAGCGTGGGCTGGCGGGCTGGGTGGGCCCCTGGGAAGGGTGGCGGGGGGCTGAATCGGTGAGCGGGGCGAGGTCCCAGCTCCCCCGGTCCCTTTGCAACCACAGGCAGGGCTGGAGCTTGTCCCGCGCCCGGGAGGTGATGCTGCGCAGAGCGTCATACACACCCCAACCCAGCGCCTGGCCGGGGATTCCCGGGGGTGGGGACACATGCGTGTAATATCCCTGCACCGCTGCTGCGACTTGCATTGTTTGGCCTGGCTCCTGCCTTGCACCCCCCACCCCAGCCCTTGCTCCGGTCCCCCCGGACGCGGCAGCCTTCCCTCCGACTCAGCACTCTATAACCATCTCCCATTTCCAGTCTTAATCTTATAAGAATGAATTGAGAATGACCAGCGTAAATACACAGGTGCCGCCGGGAGCCGAAACCACTCTTTAATCTCAGATATGAAAACAATTCCCACCGCTGCTCACTAGCAATCAGCAAGTGCTATCACTGCTCCACTCTCCCTGGGAACAGGGGAGCTTATAAATATGAATTAGTGCAGAGAAAATCTACTCTCTTACCTAAAGCTAAATGTTATCTGGGTCCCTTTCCAGCAGTGGCTGACATTTCCAGAGTGCTTTAGTCACATCTGCTGGAAGACAACTCATTTCTTGTTAAAAAAAAAAAAAAAAGAAAAGAAAAGGGGAAGAAAAGAAAAAATAAAAAGAAAGGAAGGAAGGGAAAGAGAGGAGGAAGGGGGCGAGGTAGGGAAGGGAGCTGCTGCTTTGTTTCAAGGGCTCTGCTTGCCGGTGCATTCCCGCGGTGCTGCACAAGGAGGAAGGGGGCCCCTGGCACCCCCCAGCCCTGCCCCGGGGTTGGGCTGGGGGTGAGGGTGGGTGTCGCGTGGCTCTGCTTGGACCCCCTGATTCCCACACAGTGCAATACAAGCAGAGCGCTGCGCTCCAGCCAGAGCAGTGCCCCAGGGAGGACAGGCCCGCGGGAGCAGGACGGTGCTTGCAGGGGGGGTACGCACAAAGGCGTGAGTCTAGAGCCACGAATTGCTACCGAAAGCAGGTCCCGAGCCCACAGGCCTTCCCAGCCACTGCAGGGGCCGGAGCCACGGAGGGCATCGCACTGAACCTGCTAATTGATGACCGCCGCTGCCTGTCGTCGTGCGCCAGGGCACCGTGCTCTTTGCACGTATTCACCGTGCCCACCAGCCTCCTGCAACAGGCGTCGGGGCTGCTCCTGCTGGCGGCACTTAGAGCAGCCTTGGGGCGGCTCTCAAAGCGGCAGTGCGAATCCAGGATCAGAAGAGGATAAAAGTCGCTTTGCAACGCCACCTCCTTGGGCTCTGCCCAGAGCCCAGTTTGCCCGGCTCCGGGGGTAGGTCCCAACATGTTCGAGGCTGCATCGATTCGGTGCCCGGCACAGACCTGGGATGGGCTCCTGGGCGCAGCCGCGATAACCAACCTTGCACCGGCCTCGCGCTCCTTGACAGACGTGCCGTGGAGACACAGGGCTCAGCGACCCGCTGGGGCCGCATCTCAGAAGCGCTCTCCCCAGGCTCGTTAGGCTTTGGAGCTGCTTGCTCAGAAGCCGAGAAGGCCCCGGTGCTTTAAAGCATTTCCAGCCAGCCCGGATGAACATGCTGCAGGAAGGGAAATCCTACGCGATTAAGCTAAACACGGTGAGGCTTTGCCACCTCTACCTGCTACAGGGCTGGGCAGTGAGATCCCCCCGGGAAATCAAGTTGCTCCATTCACACCAGTGTGGATCTACCTGGGAGGGGGTCAGACTCGGGTGCTTGGACCCCTGGGAGGGACAGGGGCTCAGCACCAGGGACTCTTCAGCCTTGCAGCTAGTGGCGCTTTGCCAGCTGATAGCGCTGCTCAAATATTGACCCAGGAAGCCCGGCTCCCTGCCCCCAAACTCTGCCCTGCCCGTATCATGCCAAGGGAGTGACTCACCCAAGCACGAAGCCCTTGGCAGAGGTGGGAGCAACCCCCGGGGCCGTGCCCTCACCTGCACGGACGCGTGCCCCTCCCGGAGCTGAGACTAGAGCCGAGGCGCCTTTGCTCCCCCCTTGCCCTGAGCCCAGCCCTGGAGCTGCCCGAGATGTGCGCTGCCAGTCCCACGGGCACAGGAGCTGCTTGTGGGGAAAGCCTCTAGCGAACGGGACAGTAGTTGCACAGCCAGGATGTCTGGCTGAACGTGAGCCATGTGGGGAGGGACAGCGGGGGCCCAAGGAGCCCCCATCCTGCTGGTGGGGGTCTGGGCTCAGGGGGTCCCTCAGGCCACACACCCCATTGAGAGCCCTCCAGCTGGCCACGTCCTCGGAGCCTCGCTCCTCCGCTCCTACCCAGGCAAAACTCCCCAGGACTGCAGCCCCCCGGAAAACAGCTTTGGGGCGACCGAGTCGATTCCCTTCTCCGATCCGGGCTCGGAAACCAGAACCGAATCCTGCTCCGCTCTGAACGCCCCCGGTTCCCGCGGACGCCCCGGGCTGCGGTGCTGAGGTCTGCAGGCCGACGCGCGTGCCAGGGCTCCGGACCTGGAGCGATGAGGTTGAAACCCACGGGGACTGGAAGTGGGGTCGGTGCCGGGCTGGGGCCCCGGGACGCTCCGCCCCGGGGCAGCGGGGAAGCGTTCCTGCTGCCAGGGAGAGAAGAGGAAGGCATTGACTCAGCGTTCAGGCCCCAGCGGATCGATGCCGGGGATCGATGCCGGCTCTCTCCGGAGCAAAGACAAACATCAGATGGGCTGTTAGTCTGGGCCCTGCAAATAGGGCTCTGCAAACTCTCCCCCTGCCGCCCGCCCCGGCACAATCCCACAGGCCACGAATGCCCTAAAACGCCACGCGAGTGCAGCGCTGGCAGGAAGTCAATACATCCCCTGGCCCTCCATTAGCAGGATGGCTCTGTGGGCCTGGCTCCCGTTCCCCCTCCGGGAGCAGTGCACCAGCCGGCGGCTTTCGCTCCTGATAAGAGCCGGGCTTCTGCCGTGTCCAGGCTGGTCTTTGGACTGGAGGGTCTGGGGCGATTGCAAATGCGGCTCTTGCAGGGAGGCCCCCAGGGAGGAGAGGGCCAAGGGCAGGGCTGGGTGTTGGCAGGCTGGGCCAACTGCAGCACCCTGGTGCCCAGGTGCCAGGTGCTCTCTGGGCATGAACTGAAGCAGCGCCAAGCTCGTTCACTCTAGGGGAGGGTATAAGCTGCGGGGGGTTGCTCACTGAGGGACCCCAAAGGGTTTAGGATCCCAGGCTGTGGGTTGCTTGCATGGATGGCGTGTGCCGGAGCACGGGGTTCCCCAAGTCTCACCCTCATCATGAAGCCTGGGGATGGCATTTCATGCCCAGGCATTCGGGGTTTGCATTGCAAAAGAAAGGCTCCACCATCCTTCTGATTCCCCCGGGCAGGAGGGCTGCACCGGCCCCTGTAACACCCACTGTGGCCATCCAAAAAAAGGACCTGCATGGAGCACCGGGCTTGCAGTGCACTGAGGAAACCTCCCTCCAGCCAAAGACATCGCTCCCTGCCCTGCTCCATCTTCATCCCACCACCACGGATGCTCTTGCGGTGGACGGGGTATCAGGCTCGGGGTCCCAAGCCCACTGACTTGCACCTGTATCCCACCCAAGAGCATTTTACCTCCATCCCTCAGTTTCTACAGTGGCAAATTTTGCAGTTACCCATGTGCTGGGGGTCGGGTTCGGGGGCAAGGCAGTGGATAGCGGGCAGCCCTGCATTTAGGCCCCAAACACATGACTTTCTGATTCTCCTTCTCCAGCCCAGCCTGTGGGCACCCAGTGCAGTCAGTGTGACCCCTCCGGAGCAAAACGTGTCTCCCATCGCAGGGCTCTGCAGCCGCCTCTCCAGGAGGGAGGGATACGGGGGGCCTGATCCCGGCGTGGGCTTCCAGGCACAACCGTCCTGATCCTCCCAGGTCTGCAGAGTCCAAGGTGCCTTGATCCAAGCACCTTTGGCCTCATCGCCTCGATGCCTTTAACTTTTCCGAAGCCGGCTCTGAATTGCATTTAGGTCCCCATCGCTGAATCTGTGCAGGTGCTGCTGGAACAACAGAGTCACCTCCAAGATCGAAGCGCTCCTCCTCTCCTCCCTCTTTCCCCCGCCTGAAGGAGGTCTCTGCCTGCAACAGCCCCGACTCGCTTGCCAAGGGGATGACATAAAAGCCTTTGGCCCTGCAGCTGGCCATGCCAGAAATGCAAATTACCCCTTTTCCCTCCAGACATTTGGCTGTGATCTCCACTCCCTCCGCACGCTGGTCTCGAACCACACAAACATATCTGGAAGGGAAGAAACTACAGAACGCCGGAGTCTCTAATGGGATGCTTAAGCCGTCTTTTAGGTTTTTAATGAGCAGTTCATGGCAGGAATGCTAAACCTCGGCATGTAGGCAGACCTGTCTCACTGTCAGACGGGGCTCTGTGCTTCGATGTCCTTGTCTGGTTTAAGCAAGCTCTGACCTCGCTTGCTTCATACCATTCAATTAACGGAGCGATGCATCAGGTGAGGGGGGGAGCAGCGAGGCTGCCAGGGGGAAATTTAACCATATGTATTAATTTTCGTGTTTTCATCCTTCCATAGGGATGGCGCCCGGCGTGCTGGTGCCTCTACTGGGGTTTGGAGTCCAGACTGGGCAGACCAGCTTGATGGGTCTTTCCCAAGGCATCTGTTTCCCTCCTGTGTGTCGTGGAGACCCAATGGAGTCCGTGGCGGAGGGGTGGATCCGTGTCAAGCCAAGTTCCTGTCCGGGCTGCTGTGGCAGGTATGGCCAGTGCGGCTATGGAGGTGTCCGGAGGGAGATGGTGGCCCAAGGAGCGTTTCCTTCTTCAGAGGAGGCTGATAAAAGACATGGTCCCCCAGAGCTGCCCTCGTGCTGTGTACAAGCGCCCCAGGTCTTCAACCGGTCTGAGGGCCTCCTTGAGCTAACCACCATCTCCCATCACTGGGAGGGGTTTCTGTACCCCTCATCCAGCAGGCCTGAAGGCCTGGCCTGCCCTTAGTTGGGATGGCCACCGCCTCCAGGCACCTGTTCCTCTCAAAGCATCCCCCTGCCACCTGGAAACCAGAGGGACCCCCTTGTTCTTCAGGACGTGTTGGCTTCAATATCATAATCACCGTTCCTCTTGACCCTGGGCATCCTCCCCAGCATATGTGGCCGTCATGAATAGGATTACACTGTCATGAAGATGATTTACACCAGGAAGACCCAGTCGTTATAGTTGCGGTCAAGAGCAGGATCATCTCCACCAAAGGATGGAGGCTCCACCTTTTCCACCTCAAAACCCCTTCTCCATAGTCAACCACACATCTGGAAACCTGCCCCCATCTAGCTTTCACTGCCCTTTTCAGCCTTAGAGGATTGGCAGGGAAGTTGTGAATCACAGACTCCATTTGGGGCCTTCCCAAGGGGTCATGCCGCCCCACGTTGAGAACCCCCACACTAAACCTGTGGGCCTGACCTCATTTTAAATTTCCTTCCTGAATGGTTTCTGTACCCCTCATTACTGCTCACTGCAGAAAGGATGTGGCCACATTGGAGAGAGTCCAGCGGGGGGCAATGAAAATGGTTGTGGGGCTGGGGGACAGGACTGGTGAGGACAGGCTGAGGGACCTGGGCTGATTTAGTCTGGAGAAGAGAAGACCGACGGGGATTGAACAGCAGCCTTCACCTCCCTGCAGGGGGGCTGCAAAGAGGATGGAGCTGGGCTGGTCTCAGTGGGGGCAGATGGCAGGACAAGGAGCTCAGGTTGCAGCAAGGGAAGTTAAGGTTGGATATTAGGAAAAACTCTGTCCCTAGAAGGGTGGGGAAGCCCTGGAACAGGTCACCCAGAGAGGTTGTGGACTCTCCATCCTTGGAGGTGTTTAGGACCCAGGCAGACAAAGCCTAGGCTGGGATGATGGAGTTAGAGCTGGTCCTGATGGAGATGGGGTTGGACTGGATGTGACCCCCTGAGCTCCCTTCCCCCCTCATTTCTATGATTCTGTGGTTCTTTTTTCAAGGCAACCTAAGTGATTTATATACCTCAGCCCTAGTTTTGGAAGGAACTTGGGGGTCAGCTACTGCATTTTAGTAAATTTGCTACAAACTTGCATTTCAAAAGCACCAAAAGTAGTCACACAATTGGGTATGGTGCAGCAGAGCGTTTTTGGCTGAGAAAGAAGTTGTGCAGGCAGCGCCCTGAAGCCCCGCGAGCGTCCCAGCCCCGTGTTGCCACCGTGGAACTTTTAACTTCAGAAATGCCAGAAAGCTTTTTGTTCTGACCTTTTCAAAGATGACATTTTTCAATTTTCCTCAATGATTTTAAAACTGATCTAAATTAAAAAAAAAAAAGGAAAAAGAAAAGGTTTTAGGAAGGGAGTTAAATAATCCTGAAGTGAAACAAAGTAGTTGGTGGGGGGAAAGAAAAAGAAGAAAAGACGCATCCCGGGTTGCCAGGGTGAATTTTTGCAGCTTTTTTTTTTTTATGAAGTTGAAAATTTCAAAACAATTTCAGCTTCGGTTCCACTTCGCTGGCTATTTTCCCCTTGATTTTTCCACTTGGCCACTGAACTGAAACATCCGTTATTTGCCCAGGTGGCCTCTGAAGTGCCTGAGTCACTTCTGAAAATGAGAATTTGGCTTTTTGACCATTTCACCCTCTATCACATCCCGCGTTTGGGCTACGCCTGGATGGAGGGTGTTGTCCCCAGCCTCATCCAAGTATTGGATCCCCGGTCTCCTAGTGAACCCACGGCCAGATCTGTCCAAGACACTCACGTGGCTTTGATTGCCGTTGTGCGGAGCTCTGCACAGGCTGCATCTTCACAGTCAATTTCAAGGGTGCAGAAATCGGCCCCACACAGAACAAGCAACATGCCCAGGGTCACGCTGGATGTCTGTGGCAGAGGTAGGGACTGAACTGGGATCTCCCGACCCTACATCAGTGCCTGCGGCATGACCACCCTTCCCAGAGCCAGTCCCCACACCTGGAGGCAGGTGTTGAAATCAGCCCCTTCCAAGGACATTAGTTAATTTTTCTCCGTTTTGTATTTCACCACAAATGCCGACAGCCAGACAATTCAATACAAATGATTTCAGCAAGCGCGAGCGAGAGAAATGTACGTCCTGGGGTGCAGAAAGTGATTCCAGGTGCCCAAACGGATGCTTCTCTCCAACAGATTTTCTTCCAGGGTAATGAGAGAACAAAACAAGTAATTCCTCTCTCGGAGCCAAAAGGTAGACGGTCGTCCCCCCGCGCTTCCAGGGTCCCAGAGGGAAGGGGTGGGGGCTCCTGGCAGTCAGGCAGAAGGAGCGTTTCATTTTCCTCTAGGCAATTTGGTGTTGGGGATTCGGGCTCCAGAAAGCGCAGGGACTGCAGCTGAGCGGAGCTTGGCTTCCCCCTGACGGCGCGGCCCGTGGACGGCACTCCTGCCCATTTCTGTCCTTGGCCTAGGTGCAATGCTGTCCATGCACCTCGCTTCGGTCTCCGGTCTCTTCCCCGTCCTGGGGCTCTCTGGCACATCTGCTAGTGTCGCCTTCGTCCGAACTTGCAGCCCAGCGACCTGCCCTGCTCCGGGCCACCAGATCCTCTCCCCATCCACCCCATGACCCACTGGGGGACTGCGGGCAGCTGGTTCCCGGGATGGATCCGTAACGGGCCTTTCCCCAGAACTGGTGTTGAACGAGTCTTCGGGAGCAGCCTGGAGCCCGATGTCTCCCCCTGAGCTTCGGGCAGCACGTCCAGGGGGGCCATGCACGTGTCTACACACGGCCATCGGGAGCTGCGGGTTTCTAGCCCGGGACGGCGCGCAGCACATCTGTTTCCACCGACTGAGGATCCACCCTGAAGAACTTGTTTGCCAATTAACAAATGACACGATGCAATCAACAGGAGCTATTTACAAAGGGGCTATTTGTAATTCAGCGTGGGTGAAACCCCCTATCATTATTATTGATTTGCTCAGCCTAGACAATCAACTGAGCCCTGGAGGAGGTGCAGAAGGAAGCAGACCCATCCCTGCCAATTAAATGGGAGCTGCCCATGTGCTTAAGCTAAGCATGCACGTAAGGGCTCCCCGATGCAGAGGCCTGGCTTCCCACCACTGCTCAGACGTGACATTATTTTGCTTATGATTTATACCTGGGTTTTTGAAGACTAAATCAGGACCCCTGAAACCGCAGAGTCGTAGCAGAGCCGGGCTGGCAGGGCCCTTGGGTGCTCCCGCAATTAGCTCATAATAACCCATTATCACAGCCCCTGCATGGCGGGTTGGCCAGGCTGGATCCTGGTCCCACCCGTGACATCCCTGAGCGAGGAAAGGTGCAAAGTTAGGGCGTCTGGATGGTATTAGGAGTGCGAAGGCATTGTTGTTCATCTTCCCCGCCTGCAATCCAGAGTCGACCTAGCGCCCCCCTCCATCCACAGGGGAACGAAGCTATCAAGCCTCCAATTTTGTTTCCCAGGGGGGAAGGAGCAGGTATTGAATAGGACAATGTGGCACGTTGTGTACAAACAGGCGGTAAGCAATTCTTCTTTCCATGAGCAGTCGCCAGACAATCATTAGCAGACTGGCAAACCTATTGATAGGGACCATATTACCATATTTACAAAGGCCCAGGCGCCCCTTCTCGTCAAATATAACCTACCATTCTTTTTTGGGGGGGGGGGGCTGTGGATAAACAGGGGGATTGGGCTTGTTCTAGATGAGGCGATAAATAATAATTATGCAAACCGAGCTCCTCCAATCCATCCTTATCTCCGCAACATAATAGAGCACAGGCAGGATTTGTATAAATTGAGGCAGAGTCAATTTATTCAGTTATCGGGTCACTCCCTTTAAGAATATTCCTTTCAACGGCGAGTTGCGACGAAACGAGATCAAGCGGGCCTGAGTTTGCCGCTCTCAGATATGATAAAATATTCTAATAAATACTTAGGGAGCCCGTGACAACAAGAACATTTCATGGCAAGGAGCCCCACTTGTCAACGCCTTTCAGAGTGGGGCTTTCCATCCCAGCAGCTGATTAGGTGGGCACAATAGGGATCCGAAGGGCCGGACTGGCGCATTGCATCCCAGCCTGCAGCACCTTGTGCCGGGCTTTCTCGTGTCCTTCCACAAAGCCACCAGTGACCCAGGACCCAAGGAGAAGCCCCTTCCTTGCAGCTCCCAGCCCGGTCCCTTGTAGTCTGATCTCCTGGATAACGCAAGCCTGAGATGTTCACGCCAGTGTGACTCCAGATAGGGCCTAGCAGTGGGGAGGGCCGGCGGTTTTGCTGCGATGGAGAATCCCCCCATGACCCTTGGTAATTAGTTCCCATGATTAATCCCCCAGTTTGTCCAGAGGGTTTTCCACAAGGGCTCCAAATTGCCCGGCACAGTCATCTTGCAGCAATAGCACTCGATCTTGATATGCCAGGAGCCCAAAGGCCCTGATAAGATTAGGCTCCTGAGCCCCTCTATAAGCCCTCAGGGTGGGGTGTGGGTAACTGAGGCTTTTGCAAATCCCAGCTTTAGGCTTCCTCTACGCAGCGATGAGTGCTAATTAGAGCACGGATGCCATGCTACCCATTTAAAGGTGCCATATCCCAATAGGACTGGTTTGCTTTCCAGTCCAGTGCCAAGGCCTGCACTTTGGATGGAAGAATCCCGTGCACCGCTACAGGCTTGGGACCGACTGGCTAAGCAACAGGCCCTGGGGGTCACCATGCAGTGTGCCCTGCTTGCCAAGAAGGCTGATGGCATCCTGGAGTGTTGCCAACAGATCCCCTCTATTCGGCACTGGGGATGCCACATCTGGAGTCCTGTATCCAGTTTTGGGACCCCCGTTAGAGAAAGGATGTGGGCAACTTAGAGATAGTCCAGTGGAGGGCAACAGAAATGGTTTGGGGGCTGGGGGACAAGACTTCTGAGCAGAGGCTGAGGGAGTTGTGGTTATTTAGTCTGCAGACAAAAGACTGAGGTTGGATTGAATAGCAGCCGTCACCTCCCTGCAGGGGGGCTGCAAAGAGGATGGAGCTGGACTGGTCTCAGTGAGGGCAGATGGCAGGACAAGGAGCAATGGGCTCCAGTTGCAGCAAGAGAGGTTGAGGTTGGATATTAGGAAAAAGTTTCTCACTGGGAGGGTGGTAAATCACTAGAATGGGTCACCTAGAGACTTGGTGGAGTCTCTATCTTGGAGCTTTTTAATGACAAAGCCCTGGCTGGGATGATGTAGTTGGGACTGGTCCTGCTTGGAGCAGGGGTTGGACTACATGCGACTCCCTGAGGTCCCTTCCACCCTCATCGTCTGCGATTCTAGACAGGAATGAATGAGCTGCACCAGTTAAAGGACATTCATTTATAGCGGGTGAGTTGCACGCACCGCGGGGATTTGTGCTGGTCTAATGTCCCGGGCAAAGTGGTGTTACGTTTGCAGACCAGACCTAAGGCTGGGACCTGAGCACCCAGCACCCTTTGACAGTCTAAACGGCCTGTGGGGCATCTTGGGTCTTAGTTGAGCCACTTTGGAGATTGCCTGGGCTCAGAACAGGTCTGGCCACTTGCACTGAGGTCCCTGCACATGGATGCAGCCCAGTGTGGCGATGGGGTCTCTCTACCAGCCGGCCTGGCTTCACATCCTGAGCCCTGCTGTGCCGACCAGCACACGTTGGGCCCACGATGATGCTCCTCCAAGCCAGGAGACGCCTAGATCTGCTTTGCACTGACGCGGAGGCCCACACAGAGTGCACGGCAGAGCCCCGGGTGCCTTCTGCCTTGTCTGCCCATGAAATATCGCACCGATTTAACTAAATCAATGTGGGCCCTTTGTGCGGATGCTCTTAAATCAGCTTAAGGGTTCCCTTCATCCATTTAACTGAAGCCAAGACCTTTATTGATGTCTAAACTTAAATCCAGTTTCCAAACTGATCTAATTATATCTGTGCAATTCCTGCACAAGGACAAGAGGTTTGTAAATGGGGGTCTGACATACGCCCTCTTCCAGAGCTTTGGGGAAGCTGTCTGTCTGTCCGTCCAGTCATCCGTCTCCCATTGCACCTGTCCACCTGATCTATTGCCTCGCTTTATATCTGAGGGCAATTCCTTTTTTGCCGCAGAAAGACACCACCTACTTCACATGCTCTTTCTTCTCCTCCAGCGCTGCTCTGGCCGAGAGTGAAGCCTGCTTCAGTCTCATGTTGGATCCAGGTGCTGCCAGCTGAGGGGATGCTGCTGTGAATCTCTTGATGTTTGCTCCTGTTCCCCAAGCCTCAGCTCCTGGAGCCATGGGATGGGGATGTCTCTGCATTGCATTGGAAAACAAGGATTGAACCTCCAGCCTTCACACGTGTACAGGACAACCTGGAACCCGCGAGCCCCAGCCCCCAGTGACCCAAGCCCAGAACATGGGAAACCCCCAGCTGGCTCTTTCCAAACCCCGTGCATTACACACCACCATTGGGGTAGTTACTGGGCTGCATTATTAGGAGTGTTGCCAGCACATTGATTCTTCCCCTCTATTCGGCACTGGGGAGGCCACATCTGGAGTCCTGTGTCCAGCTGTGGGCCTCCAATACAGAACGGATGGGGACAGCTGGAGAGTCTAGCAGGGGGCAATGAAAATGGGTCATGGGTTGGGGCACAGGACTGATAGGGAGAGGCTGAGAGAAGTGCACTTATATAGTTTGCAAAAGAGAAGACAGAGGGGATTGAATAGCAGCCTTGAGCTCACTGCAGGGGGGGCTGCAAAGAGGATGGAGCTGGGCTGTTCTCAGTGGGGGCAGACGACAGGACAAGGAGCAATGGGCTCAAGCTGCAGCAAGGGAGGTTGAGGTTGGATATTAGGAAAAACTTTCTCACGAGGAGGGTGGGGAAGCACTGGAGCGGTGCAGTCTCCATCCTTGGAGGTTTTGAAGACCTGGCTAGACAAAGCCCTGGCTGGGAGGATGGAGTTGGGGCTGGTCCTGCTTGGACTAGATGTGATCTCCCGAGGTCCCTTCCACGCCCTTGTCTATAGTTCAGGAGAGAGCCTGGCTGATGGTGGCTCAGCCCCTGACAAATCCTCCCATTAGCAAACGCTGGTCCCCCGGGGTCCTGCTGAAGCACCCCTTGGGGCCCCATGCCGGCCAGCATCAAGGTCCCGGAGGATGCAGAACGGGGGCTAATCCTGTTGTGTCTTGCCCCGGCCCATGTGCCACGCTCCCCACCCTGGCGTCTGAGCATCGAGACCAACGGCGAGTCTCGAGCACAGCTTCGCTCTTCCCTCTTCCACTTGGCATCTTTCACCTCGATGCCTGTAGGAATCAGGCTGCTGGCCATCGCGTGGCAGCAGGACTGGGCCTGTCCTACGGGGCGGGAGCCATGTCCTCTCCAGCCCCCTCCTTGCCTGCAGCCCTGGGCCGGCATCCCCCGGGGCCCGCACGTGTGGCTCGGCTGTGGCGCCCGCCACGCCGCGCCCTGTCCGAGCGGCTGCCGGCAATCCGAGGCAGGCCCTGAGAGCCGCGCCGAATTCCCAGCTTCCTCGCTAACAAGCAGAGAGAAATGGAGCGTGTTATTGCAATCCCCGCCGCACGCGTCTTGCATATGTGCTATCAGAGCTCCCATCACAGGGGCCTGGTGCGTGGCACGACCTGGAGACGTGTTCTCAGCCCCGCATTAATTTCCTCGCCTTGTACGTACAAGAGAAATCTCCTGTCTGAATTCCTGGCTGGCTGGCTGGCAGCGCGCCGTCCGCCCGCTCCGGGAGCCGGCGGGGAAGGCGCGTCTTGCCCTGATCGTTAGGGCCGCCGTGGGGAGAGGCACCCCCACCCCGAGATGTCTGGATCCCGGGATGTGAGGCTTTGATGAAGGCCGTGGGGTCTGCGGTTTTGTGAGCCCAGCACGAGCAGCATGTCTGCGGAGGAGATGTCATCTGGAGGGGGAGGCCGGCTCGTGGGGAAGCAGCCCGGCTGCCAGCGCTGTGCCCAGGGGGACTGCATGGGAGCCAGGCTGGCAGAGGACACATCCAGTCCGTCCCCCGCCTGAGGCAGGATCGCCCCGTGCAAAGCAGCCCCGACAAACCCACTGCCCGAACTCTTCGCCCCACGACACGGGCAGCCCTGACACGCCCCGAGATGGGGAAGGCCGGGGGCCACGGCGGCCCGTTACAATGCTCAGCATTTAGCTGAGTAGTTAAAAGTGGGGCTGGAAGGGGCCTCCGGAGGTCACATCTAGTCCACCCCCGGCTTGAGGCAGCATCAGCCCTGTCCGAACCAGCCCAGACAAACCGGGATCTAAACTCTATGACAGTCGCCGGCCCATTCTGCTCCGGGCACGGGAGAGGTGACGGTCCCCGTCGGCCGGGGATGCGCCCCGAGACGCCGCAGTGACCCCGGCCTTGCAACGACCCCGCGGGAAGGGTGCCACATCGCCACCCGGGCACGGCGCTCGTGTCACTGGAGCACGACGCTCTGCACGGATGCCCTCCTCTCCCTGGCTGGCCCCCTGCAGCTCCCCCGGCCCTGGAGCCCCGCGGCGGCTCATCCGGAGGGCAACACCGCCACCCTGAGCCAGCTGCCGGGACGGCAGTGGCCTGAATGGCGGGGGGCTCGGGGGGGCCTGGTCCAGTGGTCACCCCGTGGCACGAGGCTGGATGCCAGGCCGCCGGGACAGCAGTGGCCTGAATGGCGGGGGGCTCGGGGGGGGCATGGTCCAGTGGTCACCCCGTGGCAGAAGGCTGGATGCCAGGCCACCGGGACGGCAGTGGCCTGAATGGCGGGGGGGCTCGGGGGGGAGCGTGGTCCAGTGGTCACCCCGTGGCCCAAGGCTGGATGCCAGGCTGCCGGGACGGCAGTGGCCTGAATGGCGGGGGGCTCGGGGGGGCCTGGTCCAGTGGTCACCCCGTGGCACGAGGCTGGATGCCAGGCCGCCGGGACGGCAGTGGCCTGAATGGCGGGGGGGCTCGGGGGGGAGCGTGGTCTAGTGGTCACCCCGTGGCACAAGGCTGGATGCCAGGCCGCCGGGACGGCAGTGGCCTGAATGGCGGGGGGCTCGGGGGGGCCTGGTCCAGTGGTCACCCCGTGGCACGAGGCTGGATGCCAGGCCGCCGGGACAGCAGTGGCCTGAATGGCGGGGGGCTCGGGGGGGCCTGGTCCAGTGGTCACCCCGTGACACGAGGCTGGATGCCAGGCCGCTGGGACGGCAGTGGCCTGAATGGCGGGGGGTTCGGGGGGGCCTGGTCCAGTGGTCACCCCATGGCACGAGGCTGGATGCCAGGCCGCCGGGACGGCAGTGGCCTGAATGGCGGGGGGCTCGGGGGGGCCTGGTCCAGTGGTCACCCCGTGGCACGAGGCTGGATGCCAGGCTGCCGGGACAGCAGTGGCCTGAATGGCGGGGGGCTCGGGGGGGCCTGGTCCAGTGGTCACCCCGTGGCACGAGACTGGATGCCAGGCCGCCGGGACGGCAGTGGCCTGAATGGCGGGGGGCTCGGGGGGGCCTGGTCCAGTGGTCACCCCGTGGCACGAGGCTGGATGCCAGGCCGCCGGGACGGCAGTGGCCTGAATGGCGGGGGGGCTCGGGGGGGAGCGTGGTCCAGTGGTCACCCCGTGGCACAAGGCTGGATGCCAGGCCGCCGGGACGGCAGTGGCCTGAATGGCGGGGGGCTCAGGGGGGCCTGGTCCAGTGGTCACCCCGTGGCACGAGGCTGGATGCCAGGCCGCCGGGACGGCAGTGGCCTGAATGGCGGGGGGGCTCGGGGGGGAGCGTGGTCCAGTGGTCACCCCGTGGCACAAGGCTGGATGCCAGGCCGCCCGGGTTTCTGTCCCCAGCTCCCGCGGTCTCGGCCAGCAAGACCAGGTGGGGCTGAGCGAGGGCCGTTCCAGCTCGACGTCTCCCCCGGCCGGAGCAGGGCGCAGGCCAGCGGTGTGCTGCGCCGGGGCAGCTTTGCTGCTTTTGGTGGACAATACCGATTTCGACCCACTGGAGCTGCGGCTGCTCCACTTTCTTTTGTTGCAAAAATCTTTATTTCTCTCTACATACATAACCATATAGATAGATATAACTGTACCTCTAACACCCCGCCAAGCAGCCCCTGTGATTCACCTGGCAGATCAAAGCACGCTTTGACAGCTAAACCATTAAAACACCCATTACACCGTTTGCATCTGTGCACCCATCTCCGTTTCCGCACCCCCACTCCGCAGAGGGCCTGCCCCTGAAAAGGTCTGTGCCAGTCCCTTCTCCACTATATGAGGTTTGCCATTTCTTTCCTGTCGTCCTCTTCTGCCCTTCTGGAGTCCCAGTAAGGAGAGGGGGGTCTCTGCCCTGTGTCTTTGCGAGAGCGGGGTTGAGTCTGCCTTTGCTTGGCCTGGTCCCAGCCACTTCAAGGGAGCTTTATCACTTGATGCTGGGGGTGGGTCTGGCCTTTGGGGCTTGGAGACAGGCAATCACAAAGTGCTCTGCTCCTGCAGCTTCTGGGCGCTGGTTGCAAGCGGCAAGGGGGGGATCAGAAACTCTGCCCGTGCAGAGGTGAGCTGGGGCAGCAGGACATCCCTGGGACTTCCCTGCCTCATCCGCGTGTTGGTGGGAAGATGCTCGGATAGGAGCAGTGGGCTGGGGTGTCATGGCAGAGGGCTCCTGCTATGCTGGGGGGTGAAAGGAGCAGATAAAATGGGTTTTGCGCCCAAGCAGCTCCGACCACCCCTGAGCACGGGAGCTCTCGAGGCCCTGCCTAGCTGAAATGCTCAGTGGGGAACAACGTCCAGCATTTCCCACTGGAAATCAACACCCCCCCCCGCTGACCGGGGTTTGATCAGCTCGAGGGGGTCTCTGCAAAACCTTCCCCACACCTGGCAGCATCTGTGTATGACTGGCACCAGTCACTTGAATGGGGATGGTCCCCTTTGGGATGCAGAGGAGTCCCTTTTCCCAATTGCTTCGAGCCGGGTCTTGTTACCGGCTTGTTCCAGGCACAGCTCGGGCGTGCGAAGCCGTTGCTCCTCGAGGGTCTGGCCCATTAGCGCAGCAGACGGCCGTACGGCATCACTCAGGGGGCTGGGAAAGCCTGTCTCTCCACCTGTGTCCCCAGCGGCCCCCGTGCCCGGTGAAGGCCTGGCAGATGGCACTAGCGCGGGATGTCTAGCGAGCCTGTTGGGCGCGCCAGCTCAGTCCAGATGGCTCCAGGTCGTAATATCTTAGCAGCTGCCGTCTGTCTGAGACCAGAGATGCCAGCAGCTGGACCTCTTTGGGGGGAAGGGGCAGGGAGCAAGGGGTGGGGAGTGAGCCTGGGAGGGGTCCCTTGATGTTTCCCTTCTGCCCAAGGCTCCCGGCAAGCGTCCTGATGCATCCCCCTGGCCGGATCGGATAGACCCTGTTCATCTTTCCGTAGTAGCGTCTTATCCCGTGCAAATGCAGAGCCCGTTAGAGGCAGCTGGGTGCCAGGAATTGTGCACACAGGGCACAGCCAAAACTATGAGCCTTGAGAGCAGCGAGTGAACACCACCACCCCTTCCACGCTGCCAAGCTGATGGGACGCCCCCCAGCCCCAATATCCTCTGCGTCCTGCCTTCCCAAGAAGAGGGGGAGCTGGGGGAGCAGGCTTAGGGCAGCAGTGCCGCAGCTTGGCCTAGATAGCTGGGAAAGCATAAAATAGGTCAGCGAGGAAGAGCCACTGCCTTCCAGCAGCACACGCCGCAAATCGCCCCCTTCCCTTTCCCCGGGCGGGACGGGGGGCGGTGGGGCCGCCATGGGGCCCAGCCCGTCCCGCGCGCCAGACCCGTGCAGAGGGGTCGGGGGGAGCAATGCCGAGGCCGTGCACCTCGCAGCGGAGGGGGGAGCTGCCCCGGGGCTCTGATGGGGAAGGGGCCGTGTCCTGTTGGGGCTATAGAGGACATTCCCATTGCCGTGGCCGCCGCATGCTGCGCTGTCCCTTCCAGGCCCCAACTTCTCCTAAAGCCCCACATGCCTTGGAGAAGGGATTTGTCGACGGGGGCCTTCCCCGGAGGCAGCGCTCATCCGAAGGCGGTGATCATCCAGGCTCCAGGGGCAAAAGAAATCCAGGCTCAGAAGGCACTGAGTCAGTGGGCATCACTGCTGGGGTCTCTGGACCATGAGTTGGGGATAGGGGGAAGCGGGGCACCCTCCTGTGTGGCAGAACAGGTCCGATACACTGGGGCACGCAGCTAAAGCCCCGGGCATCACTTGAGGCTACTGCTAGGCTTGGACCGATTCACACCTTGCTGGCAGTGCCTCCCTCCTCACCCCACCCAGGGACTGCGGGAATTGTCATCTGGTGCTGGGCAAAGGCAGGAGTCAGAGCCTGCTTATCCAAGGCCAGCTCCATGCCACGGCGGGCTCAGGGGCTAAACGCAATCACCGTCCTTCTGCAGGGAGGCGCCTTTATCACACAAAACAGGTACAAATTATAGCCTGCCGAGCAGGTTTCCGGGGTGAGTCCTGCCTAGCTCCGGCGTCAAGGGGCTGGGACGTGACGGAGGTGGGTGTGCAGTCTGCCTCCTGCGTGGGTAAAGGAGGGCGGGGAGGACTTCGAGAGCCCGTGTAGCCCGTCTCTCCCAGGCAGGCTGGTCCTTCCTTCCTTGGGGCGTCCCCCTTTTGACGAGATGGCTGAATTGGTTTAACGCGGACTTCGTTCCCCGAGCCCCCAAGATGGCTGTTCTCACAGCTGCGAGCCCCATTAGAGGGTGCTCGTACCCAAAAGCTTGCAAAGGACAATTTTTCCAATGATTTAGTTGGTCTAATAGAAGATATCACATCTACCCAAAGAACCGTGTCCGCCTCACTTCTCCAGCAATGGAAATGGGTTCATTGCTGGCTCCAGAAACCAGGGGTCACCACGGGCAGAGGCCAAGCAGGCCGCCTTCCCACCCCCGGAGCCATTACTGGGTGGGCTTCGCATAGCGAATTGCCGCGTCCTTGCTGACAAACTTCTGGACCCCCGGGAAGCCCAGCGGGCCACATAGCGCAGCCCCGAGTGCGAGACGAAAGGTGGCTCCCAGCGTGTGGGGCCAGGCCAAGGAAGGGCGCGACCGGGATACATGGGGCCTGATCAGGGCCCCACGCCACCCGCGCACTGCCCGCTTCGATCATTCACCCCCTGGGCCCGGGACTGCCGTGCTACCCGCTGCAATACAGGGTGGGCAGCGGGGGCTTGGAAGGGGCAGCTATACCCCGGTTATTCAAGGAGCAGGGCGCGCTGTGCTGGGCGTGCTGGCCTTCTCCGTGCCATAGCAGCAGACCACCATGGGGCGGCACTGGAAAGCCGGCGAGGGAAGAGGGGCTGGCTGGGGAAGGTCGCTTGCAGACTGCGGCGCCCGGGCGTGGCGTGGTGCCTTGCCCGGGCCCGCAGGAGTGACACAGCCGGGGCGCCAGCCACGGGCCGGCGAGTGACCGCGGTGCGGGGCGGCTCGGGCTCTCGGCAAGCCTGGCCTCAGGTGGCCTGGGCACCTCCAGGGCTTCGGGGCCGCCGCCTGCAGCCGAACTGGAGCATCCTTCCAGACCGCCCGCCCGGGATGGCTCAGACCGCTCGGGGCGCCTTGCAGCGGGGGCCTTGAGAGCCAGGGCCGGGAGCCAGCGCGGCAGGGAGTGTGTTTTGGTTTCTGCATCACCCTGGATGCGCGGGACTTTAGCAAGCGGGCACTGAGCAGGGGCTGGACCACGGGGAGGATTCGTGGCGACGAAATGCAGCTCGTCCCTCTCTAAGGTAAGGAAACGGGGGCGAGTGGGAACCTGGTGGCAGGCAGCCACAGGCAGCAAGCCACCCCCCGCGGGCAGGAGCCTGCGGGAGGCTGGGCGTAGCAGTCCAGAGCCCGATTCCCTGGAGGGGCGAGTCTCCACGGGCAGGGATAGGCGCACGGACCAGGGGCAGGTGGGCACTTGCTTCTGCCTGAAGCCCTGGCAGGTGTAAGTGAGGTGCAGCTTTGCAAGGGATTGGCAGCGGGGCACCAAAAAATGGGGGGGGGAGCGAGGTGATAGCATGGGGGACAGGCGGGGGGAAAGGGGTACCGAGCCTTTTGTGAGCAGAGTTCACATTGTGCCCGCAGAGCTGAGCTTGCCATTCAGTCCCCTCTGATAATACTTGCATTTTTTTGCCCCTCCGGCACGTGACACTCCCTGAAGCCCGAGGGCCTTTGGGGAGAGCCAGGGCAATACTTCAGCCTGCTCTTTCCAACCTCTGGTAGGGAATAGAGTCCTTCCGGCAACCTCCGAAATGCCGACCTCCGAGCCCGGAGCCGAGTACTGGATCGATGGGTCCCATCGCGACACGGCCCTGGAGGATTTCTACACCATGGGCCCGGAGCTGGGCAGGTAAAGTCAGAGGTAGTGGGGTGGGATCGGCAGCCTGGGCTGGGCTGGGCTGGGCGGGTGCTTGGGGCTTGTGGTGGGTTAAGAGGCCTCTTGAAGTCAGGTCAAGCACGTGGCACGTGCAGGCCTTAGGTGAGGATCCCTCTGGGAGCTGCCAGCGGTGCGTTCGTCCGGAGGCCGGGGAGCGATCGATGCAGACACCCTGTCACTGTTATAATCCTGGGTTCGGTCGCCAGGATGTCTGGGAGGTGGTGGAGGGGGTGATGAAGGGGTTGCTGGATGCATTGCAAGTCTGTTCACTGCAGGCTGGCAATGCATTGCAAGTCTGCTCCTGCCTGGCGCCGGGTGTCTGTGCCAACCCCGGGCTGAGCCTAACTCGTGTCGACCTGGCTGAGGCATGCTGAGAAACGAACTTCCTGGGATGCAACCAGTAGTGAAGGGCTCTTCCCCACCCACCGGGAGCAGGACAGGAGCCTGTGAGTTGTGTTTGCTCCGCATTACTGGAGAAGTCGCTGCTCCATCCCAGGTCCCCTGGGGCTGCCAGGGGTGCAGGCACATGGCCGGCAGTCCAGGTCCTTGTGATAGCCCGTCTGTCAGCACAGCAAGCACCCCTGGATGTGGCTGGTTCATGTCGGGGCAGGCATCATCCTGGATCCTGACACTTGGCCACATGGGATAACTCAAGCCTCATCCTGCAGCCGCTCGGAGCACCCAGAATAAAAGCCAGCAGGAGGGTGTCCGGCAGGTTTGAACACGTGGCATCCACAGTCTGTACCAATCCAGGCCGGGAAGTCACCGGGAGAGCAGGGACCGGGGCTCAGGTAGTTCAAGGGATCTTGTGCCCACTGCATAAGAGCAGCGTTCAGGTCCCATTCCCAGCCGGGCCACACACACAGCGTGGAGGGGGCTGCATTCAGGTCTGTAGCCCGTGCGGGGCACATGGGATGGGATGCTCTGCACAGAGGTCTCAGGCCGTGGTCGTCTATTCAGCTTCACATGCAAAAAAAGAGCAGAGTGATGGTAGCTCCCACTGGCTTCAGTAGCTCAGGGTCTCTCTGGATAAGCATCGCTGGCTGGGCTAGGGTTGTAAAGCAGTTTTCACCCCTTGGGGAGAACGTGAGATCTGCCAGGATGTAATGCCCCGGTCACAGAGGCTGTTGGAGAACCCCAGCCTGCAGCCCCAGATGTGTGGGCTTTGGCTGGCAGACGAGCATAGCCTCCCCTGCTCCATAGGAGGGTCTCCTCTTTGCCCAGCCCGCTCACTTGCCTTGCTGCTTTTCTGCTCAGTGCATCACATTAATTATTAAACAGCCACACACAAAAAAGGACTCTGCAATGGAGGGAAGAGCTCTCGTCCTTGCTCTTCCCCCAGCTGCGGGTGCAAGTGCAGGTGGCTTGGCAAGCGGGGCTGACGGCAGTTCAAATCACCGCACATTTGGCGAGGGGGGTTTTAAAGCGCTTATACCTTTATCCTGCTCTGTGTGAGGACCGTAACTGAGCTGCCATGGTCCGCTGTGTAAATCCATAATTAGTGACTCTTTTTAAAAGCTGATTTCCCCCCACCCCCTCCTTCCTTTGTGACCTGATCAGCCCTGTCATGGCTGCGAGCACAGAAGAGCTGTTCAATCTGTTTGCGCTACGCGGCTGGTAGCTGAGAACAACCTCGTGGGATTGAGCAGATGGGGCATGGCCTTTGCTTTCTAGTTTCCTAGTTGTTAGGGGCTGGAAGGGACCTTACAGATCACTGGGGCCAGCACCCTGCACTTGGGACCTGGCAGGAAGTGTGTGTGTGTGTGAGAGAGAGAGCGTGCGCGCGCGTGCGCTCTCTCTGACACCCATTCCCTGTGTGGCCTTGGGCAAATCACTTGATTGTGCTCTGCCTCCCTTCGGTGAGATGAGGACACCAGCTCCGCTGTTTCTCACCCGGGGAGGGGTGAAGCTAAGCCTGCTGTATGTAGATGGCAGGGTGCCCAGATTCAGCAGTCAAGGGAGAGATGTACCTACCTTAGAGGGCAGAAAACGCATTGAGGAAGGACATAGCTCTGCTGTTTTTCCTCCGTTCCCCTCCCCGCCCAGTTCCTCAAGGAATCGGACTAGTTTAGGGCCTGGTTTAAAGCCCATTGAGGGAAGAACTCCTCTCGACTCCGGTGGCTTTGGAGACCAGCGCCCTGCACAGCATGAGCCACGGTGCTTTTGTCTACAGCGAGTGCCGGGTCAGGGGCAGCTCAGGCCACAGGCTGCTGTCTGCCCCCCTTCCTGCACAGGGGCAGACCTTCCTCGAGCCCCCCGTCTTGGCTCTTGGCTGCCGAAACCCGGTTGCTGGATCCATTGAGAGCCGAGGGACAAGGAAGAACCAGACCCCCGGTAGAAACCAGAAGCCAAGGACAAATGGAGAGGGTCTCCCAGCTCCAGGTCCCTGGGCATTAATATTGAAGACGCACAGAATTTATTAGGACCTCATCTGAGAGCAGAGCAGAGCAGCCAGCATGGATGAGCTCCAAGGGGTTTGAATTTAAATTTCATTTATTTAGACTTTGGGGGATTTCTCTTCTCACCAGCGCAGGCGGCAAAGCTAATGCTTGAACTGGAAAACGCGACTGCATTAAGTTCTCAGGGCACTTCAGGGCTCTTAATAACGCACGAGGATACAGCTGCAAGGTGGCTTCCCATCCTCAAGTGAGAACTACCCTTCCCCGCAGGCTCCAGGAACTGAACCGGGGTGATGGACAGGCTTCACCCCGGCAGACCCCTGAGCAGCAGGGCACCTCAGAGGGCTTTGGGGGCTACGAGAGGGTGGCAGCAGCCTTGCAGCAGAAGTGGCAGTGAAGGAGTTCATTCCCAGTATGTTTGACCTGGGGCAACGGGGAAGTTGGGCTGTAGCTCATCAGAGAGGATGCAGCAAAGGGAGAGAGGTGGACCCTTACACTGAGTGAGCTGTCAGGGGGGCACCAGGTTTGACCCTAAATACCCATTCAGGGCTCTGTGCACAATCCTCTGCCCCAGAGCAAAGGGGATATAACCCCCTGCTGTTCCTGTCCAGCCCCTTAGCACCCACCAGCCCTGCTTCCTGTGAGCACTGACCTGGGGAAGCTTGCCCTAGCATGGAACAGGGGCACTTTCACTTACCCTGGGGTAATTGCAGGCAGATGGGCACTTACTGCAGGGCACCTGAGGTGCAATAAACTCTGTTTCTCATTAGGAGTTTAGGAGCATGCTGGCTAATGGCAGATTGGAGGGGTTTGGAGCCTGTGAGTGGCACCCTCCATCCTCTCTGTGCAAAGCCAGGGCAGGCTGAGGCCCCAGCTTGGGTTGGATCCTCAGCTGAATGGGCTGGGAGCTAACACCTGGGGTATTGCCGAAACAGAAACCAGCCAGGTCATTCATCGCCCACAGAGTGTCCTTGCCTGCACCTTCACGGGAGCTCAGCTGTCGAGCATCCTTTGATCTCCCAAAGAAGCCTGATGCAACCAGGGCTGGGGATCACCCCTCCTTCCTGGCTAATCCACCCCAGCCAAACCATGTGCTCGACCTGCGTTTGCAATCTTCTGAGGATGGAGAGTCTGCAACCCCAGGTAAAGACTGCAAGGTTGGGGGATGCATTTACGTCAGCCTGGGGAAGAGCAGGTGTCTGTCCCCTGATCGGGCCGTGGCCTGTCTTCAGTGCATGGGGATGATTCTGCCTCGGGCAGGGGGTTGCACTGGATGACCTGTGATGGTCCCTTGCAGCCCTGCTTCTCTGATTTCTATCATTTATCTGGATTGCAGCATTGCCTGCCAGACCCCACCATGGACCAAAGGCTGGTCTCTGCCCCAGAGAGTCTCCAGGGGAAAGAGAGCAGGATGCCTTTGTCTAGCAATCAAAGGTTTCTTCCTCCCCACGGTGTGGATCAGTATGTTGGCTTTGACAGCGCTAAGGTTTCCCAGCCCTTCGGTGGCCCCATGGAGACGTAGCAAAGCCCCTATTAAAAAAGGGGCATGGGGCATGGTGGTGAATTCAGCATATTTAGCTCAAATGAATGCAGCTCCTTCACGTGAACCCGCCTTCTTCCCAGTGGAAACCCCTTTGTTGCTTTTCCTTCTCTCTCTTTTTTTTTTTTTCTCCCAGCAACTGTGTGTAATCCAAAGTGATAGAAAACCATTCTCCACATGCATTTTTCACTTAATGCCACGCTGCCTCCGGTGTATTGGAGCTGACCGAGCAGAACACCGTCCACAGCCTGATTTGTGGCCAATAGTTTCTCCTAATCAAGCATTGAATCATGGTACTCAATTTAAAAGGGGGGGAGCCCCAAAAAAATCCATAAAGCATGGTTTCAAGGCCATTACCAGACAAATGAGCACAGACAAGTGATATTTATCAGGCGCAGGAAGGAGGGCTCTGCAATATTGCAGAAATCGGTTCCAAAGGCAGATTGAACTGAGCAAGAAAATGGCCAACCGGGGAGTTTATTCCCTGCAAACATTAATTGCCAAAGGGCATCCAAAGGGCCCCGATCCTGATGTCCTGGTGGGAAAAGCTTTGAAAGACTCACACGGATATAGACAGATATCATCGCAAGACGCAGGAGTTGCCTGATCTGGTGGCAAGCCCGTGCCTTCTGCTCCGTGGGTGTTTGCTTGAGCACTGGGAAACACGGATTGTTTTCCTATTTGTAGCATTGTTTGAAATTAAAAGAGCTGCTTCTCGGTGCTAAAGGATTTTAAAAAATGCAGCCTCAGCTCTGCATAACGCAGATGTGACACAGAGGTCTGTTCTCTCCGGGGACGCCAGGTGCTAGGGACCCCACCAGTTGTATGGGGTCAGGAAGGGATTGGTGCAGACTGGGTCGGGGTGGGAAGTTTGCCTTCCTTTGTAGCCGGGGGCACGGCCTCTGCCTGGGCCCTCTTGAGTGAATATTGCCCCTTTATAGAAGCAGGGTGTTGGCTGCCACAGTCCCCGTGCTTTACCTGTGGCAGGTTCGGGTGTGATGCCTGGTGCCGTGTCAGGGGTGACGGTAGCTGTGCTAAGCAGTTAGATGATGGAGGTGTATAGGATGGTTTGGATGGGGCTGATCCTGCCTCAGGCAGGGCTTTGGATTAGATGTAACCTCCAGCCTGGCTCCTCTGTGATCCGGCCAGCACTTGTGACAGACAGAGCTCTGGCTTCCCTTGAGCATTATTTGATAGGAGAGAGAAGTAGTCCTCCTGGGAGAGGCAAAGCCAGCTAGCAGGGAGGTGCCGCCTTCTGGAAGAGGCCTGGCTTGCAGTTTTTCTCTCCATGGTCGGCCTGAAACAACCTTTGTGCTTTCTTGTATATCGGGATGATGTGTGCTGGGATTATGGAAGGGCCCGGGTGCAATTTCCAGCTGCCTCAGGGCAGCCCCATTTATAGTTTAATGCCTTTTGAACCTGGGAGCTGGGAATCATAACCCTCCAGACACCACCCAGCCGGGTGAAGACAGAGAGGGCCTTTTCCACCCACTTTCTATCCTCTTTCCATTGAGGGAGCAGCAGGCTCTCCATGAAAAAGTAAATGCTCCCCACAGCTAGTCAACCATGCATGGGTAGGGCCGCCCGGGACCCCAGCCCCAGCAGCATCTTGCAGCAACTTTGTCTCCTCTCCCTTCCTCCATGCAGCGCTAGGAGTGGTTACAGCAAATCCAGGCTTGGTTCCGGTGTTAGACATTTTCCAGTTCATCTGTAATAACAAATACAATTACATCTCCATTCACAGTCAAGGTTGATTGCCAATATTTATTAAGAGCTGAGAGCACAAGGCAAAGAGGGCTGTTTTCTGGAGGCTCAGCGGATGGGCTAGCCGCACCGGCAAGCTGGGGCGTAGCTAATTTCAGTCGAGAGCCCAGCGCTGCCGCAGATAATGTGATTGGGGAAAAACAAAGGGTAGGAGCGCCGGCGTGATACTCACAGCAGGTTGTGTTTTATCAGACAAGCTGAGCTGATTAGTTTTAAATGCTGATCTGTAGCGCAGGGTTCGGGACTCTCGCTCTGAACTGGAGATGCGCAAAGTCCAGATCTGGATCTGGATGTCTCCAAAGGGAGGATCAGGAAGGAGTCAGGCAGCAAAGGGGACAATGCGTTGGGCCCAATGAAGACTAAGGAAGAAAAGCTCCTTCTAATAAAAAGAAGTGCAAGGAAGTGGTTTCCCTTCACGCCCGGACAGCCCGGATGATTAAAAGGAGCTCGGAAACATTTTGTTGCAAAACAAAACTGAAAAAAAGATATGGGAAATATAAGCAGAATGGAAAGCAATTCAAATATGCTGCCTTCAGCCATCCCAAGAAGACAAGCCTTGCCAACGTCTGCCTGAGTCTGCAGAGAGCCTGGCCCAATGGCTCGGAGAGGCACGCAATGCCTATTCCAGCGGGTGTAACTTAGAGCTCCGCCTGCTTGTCTACGCGTGCGCATTTATAACTGAAATTATTGCTCAGTAACCTAAATTACTCCGCAGTGCAGGCATGTGTCTACACGTGTGCACCACCGTGTGCAGTAAATATAGCAACTTACGCCAACTTAAGTGTACATTTGATACCTGCATCGTGCGGGTACCAAATTTACACCCGATTCGTTACTATGCAGTAACGCACGTGTAGATGCCTTTCTGCGCAGTAACAACGTGAGTGTGCGGGCTGACTTGGGACTAACTTTAGCGTCAAGTCAGTCCACACACAGCGTTAATGCGCTTTAACGCCTGCACGTGTAGATGCCGGCCTGTTCCTGCTTAATGAACACCTTGCTTATTTATTTAATTATTCAATTTTCACCCAGAAGAGGTTGTCTGTCTTTTTTCAACAAGCGTTGGTCCCCAGGGAATGCCGCTGTTGTCTGTTAGAGCGGGACAGGTCTTGTTTTAATCGAAAATCTTGCTATTAGTGGGAAACTTGCTGAAAATGTCACTTTCTAACAGAAATTTGAAGGTCCACATATTTTGATTTTAATTAAGAATATTCAGTCATCAGATTTGCTGCTGCTTTTCTATTCTTTTTTTTGACCAGGAATTAAACATGTTACTAGGTTTTCTGGAGACAGCTTACAAGCAGATAATAGTTCTCTGTCTAAAACCCTAGTTCTGATGGGGAAAAAATTAATTCGTCTTTGTTTCCTTTTCTTGAAGTGGACTTGGGCTTGGACAAATCTGGGGTATTCTGCCTAGTGAAGCGATCCCCGCTTTTCCATTCTGCAGGACCATTTGCTGTGGTCCCATGAGTGTTAATTTTTGGGTGTGGAACATGGATAACCCTCATAATGAGAGAGATTTGGCATTTTTTCAGAAGGACTCAGGGAGGATACTGGGGGTCTTGAAGCAGAACCTGAACGTGGTCCGAGAAGTCAGGCAAGTCGAAGAGCAACGAAATTTGCTGGATTACCCGGTGGGAATTAACCTGCTAAGAGGAATTGAGCATCAGAGATGAAACTGCAAGCAAGGCTGGTGAAGGCTTAAAGAAAGGGATTGATTTCACTGTCCAGTGGTTAGAAAACATTATTAACTAGAGCCAAAAATTACTGGCAACCAGCTGACACTGCTGGGGGGTTGAGCACCATGATGGTTCCTCTTGCGTAACTTGAAGGGAATTAACTGTCTGTGTCGGTCCCTTTGCTGAAGGGTTTGGATGGTGCTTGGAGGGCTTGAAAGATGCTTTGGTTCCTTCTCCTCCGCCTGGTTTGTCTCCATCCCTGTGTTTAGTGTCTGCCCTTGCAAAAGGAGCTGGGGATGGAGAGTCATAGCATCATAGGAAATGAGGGTGGAAGGGACCTCAGGAGGTCGCATCTAGTCCAGCCCCCTGCTCTAAGCAGGACCAGCCCCAGCTAGATCATCCCAGCCAAGGCTTTGTCTAGCTGGGTCTTAAAAACCTCCAAGGATGGAGACTCCACCACCTCTCTGGGCAGCCTGTTCCAGCACTTCACCACCCTCCTAGTGAGACTTTCCCAATATCCAACCTAAACCTCCCGTGCTGCAGCCTGAGCCCATTGCTCCTTGTCCTGCCATCTGCCCCCACTGAGGCCAGCCCAGCTCCATCCTGTCTGCAGCCCCTGCAGGCAGGTGAAGGCTGCTATTCGATCCCCCTTGGTCGTCTCTTCTCCAGACTAAAGCGACCGTCAGGACTCCTGGGTTCTGTTCCCACCCTTGGGGAAGGGTTTGGCCCCTTGTGGGATGTGAAGTCAGGACTTTGGAAAGGGAGTGGGAACCTGGACTCCTGGGCCACCTACCCATTGTCCCCTGCGGCTGCAATCCGGAGTAGAGCTATGTAGAGTCATGGCGGGGGACATGACCTGCAGCACTTCCCCAGGGTGCTGGACCCAGGTGGGGTGGAGTTGTGGAGGAAAGATCAGGACTCTGCTCCCTGGGGCACACGTGTAAATGGGGTAAAGCAGGAGGCTTCTGTAAAGCGCAGCCGACAGTGCTAGTGACTCTGGATTGCACCGGCCTAGGATCTGGCCTGTCTTTCTCATGCTCTGAGCCATGCTGGGGCTTTGGAGGTGGGGATGGTGCATAGGGGAGGGCCTGGCTGCTGGGGAACTGCCTGCAAGGACCCGCAGCAGAAGGCTAGCTGGAGCAGGGGGGACCGGTTGCCGATAGCACCTCATTAAAGATGCAGCTGAATGTATTATGCAGATGCCACTTCTCTACCTGCTGCCACCATCGCAGCGCTGAGATAGAGGCATCCCCTGCTTGGAAGGTGCCTAGGACAGCTCAGTCCCCGCTGCTCCCCCGGGGCCCCTGCCTCCGCTCATTAGCTCCCTTCCCTGGCAACGAGGGTGAAATGGCAGCAAGGCCAAGCAGCAGCAGGGAGCCCCGTTGCTGGAGGACTGGGGGGGTCCCAGAGCTGAGCACCCACCCGGGTGTATCTTGAAGCCCATTCCTGGAGGGTGCTGTGAGCTGGGAGGAGTAAGGTGCGAGCAGTTTCATCATTTTTCCCTGCTTCCCTTGTGTCTCTGCACCCCGGGCCTGTTTTCACTGCCGCGCAGCGTAGACGTACCCACCCCGGCTTGATGCGAGCCATCTTGGGTGCTGGTGCTGCACGGAGCCGAGCACTGCCCGGGCTTGACCCTGGCTCCCCAGAGGGCCACGCCATGGGCTTCCCTACCAACAGTGTGGGCTCCTGCATCTGCCTGTTGCAGAACCGTGCCGGTCGCTTGCTGCGCTTCGGAGCAAGGCGGGCTCTGCTCCTTTCCCTTTTGCAAGCTGCTTAAGGGTTTAGGCTGCCTTAATATTCTGCTTTTTTAATTAAAAGGGCTTTCAGCAAGGAGCACCAGAAGCAGGTCGGAGTTGGAGAGGTTGGCAACAGCTTTTTGCGCGGCTCAGCTTGAGAGGCCGTTCCTTTGCCCTCCTGGTGTCCCCCACCCCATAAGTCTGCAGTGTGGACACAGTGGTGCAGACAAGGACTGGGGGTCTTCCATGCTAGAGGAGGTCTGGGCAAAGCTAGCTGCAGCCCACGCCCCTGGCCCTTTTCTCCACCTCCTCCGTCCCTTGGACAGATATTAGCCAGAGTCCCCGATTTTTGGCCGGAGGTTTCAGACCGGTCCCGGCTCCCCTGGATGGGAGTCTGGTGCCTCCGCTGATCCCTCCTTCCTCTTGTCCCAGGGGGGCCACCTCCGTGGTGTACAGCTGCAAGGAGAAGGGGACCCACGCCCAGTATGCAGCCAAAATCCTGAAGAAGACGGTGAGTCTCTGGAGCGCTGTTGAGAAGGGAACGTGACGCCACGGGGAAGGGCTTGGGGGTGCTGACTGGGGTTCCCCTTCACTGGAAAAGGAGTCAGCTCATTAATTTAGCATATGCTTGTTACACCGGGCTCATCACCATTGAGACAAGGCTGAACATAACTTGACCATGAGTGAAGAAGTTGGGGAAGCCCCGGCCAAACCCTGCCCTTGAGCCATCCACACACCTGCACGTCACTAGCCGGCCTGTCTCCACCTCCCAGCCCTGCTCCACATGCCTCTGGTGTTTCGGCTGGTTGCTCTGAGATAGGGACTCCCCTCAAATCCCCGTGCAGTCCAGGTTGTAAATGGGAGAGGGAGAAACCCGGGGTGGTCAGTACAGCCCCTGAGCCAATCCCTGTAAAAGGGTGTTTCTTCCTGAAATCTTGCAAAGAACTTTTTTTCCAACTATTTACTTGGTCTAATAAAAGATATTGCATCTACCTAAAGAACCTTGTCTGCCTATATCCTTAGACCAACACGGCTGCAACCAACGCCCCGAGCCAATTCCATCACTTTTCTTTAGTGACCGGGGTATGCAGGTGACAGAAGGGGGGATCGTGTAGAAGGACTCACATACATGGGGGCGGGGGGGGCCGTGTGTGTGTTTTCAGATCGACAGGAAGATTGTGAGGACCGAGATCGGCGTCCTGCTGAGACTGTCCCACCCCAACATCGTGAGTATGAGCGTGACCCCTGTCCGCGGATGCCCTCCCCAGCCGTGCATCCGTTGTAAACCCCCTACGATGTGTAGGTCCCTCCCCCCCCGTCTGGGTGTGTTTTGGGGGCCAGTGCCCCAGCTGGTGCAAGCAGATCCTGGGATCCAGGGTGACATGGGCAGGTCTGCTGAGCTGAACTGTCCAGGGGGGCTGGAGCCAGGACATCCAGTGCTCTGCACTCCGGTGGCTTGCTTCCCCACGCGGTGTGGCACGGGTCTGTTTTCTGCGGGCCTGCCGTGGCTGGGGGCTTCCAGAGGTTAAAGTCCTGTTGATTCCCACCAGCTTTTCCTTCCATGGCTTGGCTGGCAAAGGGTCAGATCCTGCTCTTCCTCCTCCGCAGCTGCACAAGTGCCTGGCTGAGCAGAGGGTGCTTGGATACAAAGGGGTTAATAGGGTGGACTTGCTCTCATTACCTGCCTCCCTTCCACGGGTCTGTGTCCCTGGGCCCAGTCTTTCCTGAGCTGCAAACGCAGCTGAACCAGCTCAGGCCCAGATGGACCGTGAGGTCGCTCCATCCAGCCAGCCTGCATGACCGACCACTTCGTTGCACCGGTGATTCCTTCTCCTGGCGAAAGCTGGGGAGGATGAAGCTTCTGGTGCCCGAGGCAGGAGTTCAGCATCACCTGCCTGCCCTGGGCAGGGACTCCTGCCTCTGCCCTTTCACTTAAAGCATCTGTTCAGCCCCCTCCCATCTTGCTGCAGGATGGGATTTTTCGTGAGCCCCCAAATTGCTGCCCAGGTCTCTCCTGAGAGCCTGCGGGAGTCGACTGGGCGCCTCACTCCAATCAGCCTCGAGGGAAATCTCAGTGGTAGGACAGCAGAGGTTGGTGAATCCCAGTCTGATGGTTTATCGCCCTCCCCTCTCAAAAACCTTAGTTCTGGATGGATTTGGCATCAGCTGCCAGCCCGTGGGCCTGGCACTGCCATTGCCAGCTGGGTGGCAATGCCCTCTCCTCTCCTCCACATCAGCACTCATCAAGGGACCTCTGGACTTTCTCTGCCATAGACTGGGAATGAACTGAGCTGTGTCAATCTCTGGTTGTAAGAGGTGCCCAGTCCGCCAGACTTTGCCACGGGACCCTTCCTCTGCGCACAAAGCCGATGCACCCTTTGCTTTTATTTTAAAGGCCTCATTCAGCAGAGCTGCAAATAGGTGCACAGGACTTGTTCTGAAGAACACAATGCCGTGAAGCCTTTTGCTGGGCTTGGAAACTCTCTGAGCTTTTCCAGGGGGTCTCTGAGGTATTCCAGCTCCGCTGCGGCCTGCCAAGGGATTTCCATATGGCAAGCAACTTCCATGGAGGAGCTCAAATGAGTACCCAGGAAAATTGCCTGTTTGTAATGAATCCTGGAAGGGAAGATAAAGCAAGGCGCGCCAGGTCATCGCTGCCAGCAGCTGGGCTCTTCGCCGCTCACAGCATTCATTTATAGGACTCAGCACTCAGGATAATGGCAGTCGAACTGGAACAATCTGAAACGCTCAGGAGCAGATCTAATTACACGAAGTGTCAGCGGAGAGGGGACCTTCTTGTCAGTTTGTGTGTAATTGAGGTGGCGCACAGCGCTGCCCGCTCCGCTCGGGCATCCTGGTGTCTGATCCACCCCGGGGGCTGAGCGCCGAGTGGAGGGGGGCACCCTCGGATCAGACCCCTCGGGTCTCTCTGTGCATCTCCCCGCCGTTTCTTCCTGGCGGTGTATTGCCGGGGCTGGTTTGCAAAGTGCTCTGGAATTGCCCAGGGACGGCTGAAGGCAAAGCCAGATGGCGGCTTTGTCCCCCTGTGCCCCGTGCACAAGCTGTGCTGTAATTCCTGGAAGAAGCGCGTGCCCAAAGTAAATTGATTTTACAGCTTGGTAGAAAGCCTGGAACCGGTGTTTCACTGGGGTTTTTCCAGTGTCACTCAGAAGGCCCAGACGTGCTTGGGGCCGTTGTCCTGGCCCAGGAAGCTCCCTCGGCTGATTGCAGGCAAGATTTAAAGCCCAGCTCTGTCCACTCAGATGTGACTGCAGTCTTTGTCTGGGGTAGAGCCAAAGGAAACGCCAACCTCTGCAAATCATGGGGCCGGGGGCATATTACAGGTGTAACTCAGCTAACCCTAAGGGCAGATTTGGCCCCGTGTCTGCTTTGGCCAGCTGGTTGGTTTCATGACACCTTTCGCAGTGCTATCTGTGCTCAGCATGGGGGCACCCCACTCCCAGCACTGGCCAGATGATTGCTGCCCGTTGCAAAGAGCTGGGCACCCACAGTGCCAAGGTTGGTGCCAGCTGATGGGCATGAGGCCCCGGCATATGCCCTGTGTCCTTGCTTTTGGACACTGCTGTGCTATGGGAAAGCTTCCCCAGTCCAGGAGGCAGCTCTGGCTGTGTAGAACGGCATCTTGAATAGATGCAAACGTTGGCACGTGCTTGTCTCCAGGACATGGCTTCATTTGATCTTTTAGAGTCTGGCTAATTTGGATATACACTCTTTTAGCATTGGTTTTATATTCCAATGGATGGATGCAGGCAGGTAGTTGGCTGCCTCTGCAAGTGGGTACAGTTTCCAAAGCACCTCGGTAATTTAGGAATCTGTCGCACAATGGATCTCACGCTCCTAAGTCACTTAGAGCCGGATCTTGCAAAGGGGTTTGGGTGCCTATCCTCTCAAGCTGGAACCTATTCCCATTGAAGTCAGCAGGGAAACGACCCTTTGCTTCAGTGCGACGAGTTTGAGCCCCACACCACATTTGAGAAGGACCAGCCTAAATCTCTTTAATAGATCTGTTGAGTTACTGGACCATGTTAGAGACTAGAACCATGTCCCCAGTGCAGCTCGCTGGAGCCGTATCGGTTGACTCCAGCTCCAGATCTCGCCTCTTTTTGCTCTGTTTGCATCGCATGTTCTCCAGAGTCCTAGCTGTGCACTGTGCTCAGGGAAGACAGAGGAGATATGGCTTCTGGTGCTTTATAAATGCAATAGGAAATTCAGTTTCCCCTGGAATACAAGAACTAGGTACAGCTATTGGCTAGGCCTACCAGCATAACCCACTGGAGGGGTTTTAAATCACCATTTTTGTAAGGTTCTGCTCCCAAGTTCAAATGATTTAAAAAAAAAAAAAAAAAGACATTTCATTTCATTATTTACACTTGTGACTTCTCTGCACTCTGTGCTATCATTCAGCACTGACCCTGATAGCAGACGATAATAGGATTGTAAACTTTTGAAGTTAATAGGAAAATTATAGCGCTTCTGTGTATTATTATAATGCAATAAGCTGCCACATAGTGTCTCTTACGCTGCAGGGTCTCATGGCCTGTCACCCAGGCTATGTAGGTAATGATTAAAGCCCCATGAAATTCGCAGTGTCACAAAAGTCTTAAGAACCATGAAATTTTCTGTTTTCTTGGAGGGGGGAAGACAGTTGATATATTTTTGAGAGACCTGTTAATTCCAGATTTGCTGTATTGGCACAAAGGGACTGTGCAGACAAGCTCCCCTAGCATTACCCACACCCACTATATATCAATGTCATTAATTTATATTATTATTATTATTATTTATTTTTTGCTTCATTTGTGGCAAAACAGGGCTGATGACTCTAGGCATTTATTTCAAAAGATCCTAGGTGATTTAAGAGCCTAACTCCTATTTTCAAATGTAAATTGCGCCTTTGGAAGCCTAAATCCATGAGACTTGGGCTCCTAAAGGCTGGATTTTCAAAGGCATTTAGATGGGAAAAGATGCAGGTAGGCATCTCCTGGGATCTTCAGGAGGCCGGTGACAAATTTTTGGGGGGTTGCAGGCACCTCTGGAAGTCCACCTAGATGCCTAGGTGCTTTTGAAAACATTGTCCCTCCAAGGGTATGCTGGCTAGGAAGTCCTGTTCTGCATTTCTTTGTCACAAGGACACTTCGACTTAGATTTTTTGATGCCTCGGGTTGGTTTCTTTGGTTTCATACCTTTTTAAATAATACTTTTATTAGAGGATTTCCTTTGTCATGAATAGAAACGTTGGCAATTAAAACCCTTTTGTTGAACATTTCTCCCCCAAATCTACTCGGCGGGTTCTGGTTGCCATAATTCTTGGCCTTCTTGGAAAGCCAAACACATCAGCATTTCTGTAGGAGTCGTAAGTGAAAACAGCTAGAAAGAGAAGTTGAACTGAACCTGGTCAGACCCACTGCTCAAGCTGGTGCCAGACATAAAGCTGGCAGCATCAATGAGAGAGGGGCCTCTGGATTTTAAAAATGATTTTGGGCTTGGATAATTGGAGGCATTAGAGCAGACAACCATTTTGATCAGGTTTTCATGGTGGTACCAGATCCTTCGTTCGTTCGAGCTGGCGTATCGCCATTGAAATCAAATGCCAAACCGTATCCGCTGAATATCTGGCCTTGTACGGTGTTGTGCAACTTGGTTTTCAGCGCCCTGTATGGCTCATTTCTGCATCACTGACTGGCCCATTATCTCTTAGAAAAAAAAGAAGACTAGCTAAAAATAGAGACCTAAACATGAGACATTCCCAAAATACCAGCCTGCAGAGTTATCTTTCCAATATGGCAGTCGAATGAAGCACAGAAACGCACAAGCCCAACCCCACCTTCCCTGCGCTCAGTGAAGGCATACACTGCACTTTCTTTTCCTGGTCCATGCCTGGCCATATCTCACACCCATTAACTTCCATCCCCTCTGATCTTTCCTGCCATGCATTTGCCTTTGCACAGACCTGCATTTTGCATATTGGCTTAAGCTCCCATTCGACCCTAGAGTAGACGAACACCAGCCGACCCTCCCTGTGCCCCTGCTCGAAAGCTGGCAAGGAACAATTGTCTCAGCTATGGAATTGGTCTAATAAGAGTTATCACATTTACCCAAATAACCTTGTCATGGCTACAACCAACAATCCCAAGACATGGAAGATTACCAGGGCTTGGTTTTTGGAAAGCCTCAGCTCCCAGAGTCACGGGATTGTGTGAGAATCCTGACCTGCATTTTTTTTTTTAGCAAAAGGCACGTTTGATTCTGCCTGTCTGACTACAGGCAAATAGGGCTGACTCCCTTTTTTTTTCTTATAAAAAGTCAGTTTTTCTGGTTTCAGAGTTAAGCTTGAAAACAGGACGTCTGAAGATTTGAATATAAGAAGCGTCATGATTTTGAAGTGCTTGGGATAGGCCATGCTGCAAATATAAGAGCCACATTTACTTTCTACCCTAAGACGGAGACCTTCATATGCGTGCACAAAACTCCCTCCAGGAGCTCCCCTGCGCCTGGGCCTTTCCCAGCCAGAGCTGAGTTGGCTCTTGCCCTGCAGCAAGCTTGTGCCCACCCTTTGACCCAGGGACCGAGTTGGGGGCACACCCAGAACATAGTCCTCCACAGCTTTGAAAGGGAGGCAGCAAGTCCTGGAGGGCAGAGCCTTTAAATGGGGCTGGTTTGTACCCCCACTTGTGCCACTAGCCTGCAGGAGGATGTGAAGTGAGTCTCCATACCTTAGTGTTCCCATCTGTACAATGGGGATAGTGATACTGCCACCTCTTAGAGTTCTGCTGATGAATGACGCTATATAGAGCTAAGCATTACAGTGTCTGGTTGGTTGGTTGTGGTGGGGGTTTGCCTCCTGCTATGGGAAGCAGATCATAAGCCAGAACAGCCCTGAGCCTGCTCAGCTGACACCAGGGATAAATCAGGCATGCTCTGTCTAGCCCTAGAGCAGAGGGAGGTTTTCCCCTGCTCTTTTTGCTGCAAGCGCCAGGCACTGAGTAACTGAGAATCAGGCCCGGGAGGTTTCAAGCATAATCCCAGCCCAACTGGAATCGATGGCAAAGCTGCCTTAAGCTTCAATGGGGTGAGCGTTGCACACGGGGGGATAGAATTCTCCAATTAGCAGAATTGAGAGGCTGAATGCAAAAGCCGAGAACAATAAGCTTCGCGAAGCGGCAGGAGCGCGGGCGACCGAGGTAGCTTAGTCATTCTCGCCAGGCTGGGGAAGCTGCTAAATTAAAAAGCTTTCACAGGATACAGTGAATTCCACTTACAATTAATGAGCCTGAAGACCCAGGGAGAATAAACGCATTGTGTGCCTGTCTGATTCCCTGTGCTAAGCTGCAATGGATTTCTCTCTTTTTTTTTTTTTTAATTCCTGATGAAGCAAGCAAACCTGGCTCGGCGCAGGTGAAATATTCCACTGAAATAAATAAATAAGAAAAAAGGGTGGGGACCCGGGCTGATGGCACTAATAAATCTGTTACATCCGCGCAATCTGTTCAGCATTTATTTATTCCTCTCACTGCTCCGCGCCTCCTTCAAATGCATCTCGTGAAGGAATTAACCTGTTCTGGGGAATAAATTGATTTGCGCTGAGTACATGGCTCTTCGAGGGTCCCCACTGCGTCTGTCTTGTAATGGACACGGTTGGCAGAACAGCCTAATTCCGGTGATGGGGCAGCACGGGACCGCGGGACTGCAGCAGAGAGAGATGTCACCGTAGACCTTGGTGCTGAATTGTTATTGTTCTTTGCAGATCAAACTGAAGGAGATCTTTGAAACCCCCTCCGAGATTGCTCTTGTCCTCGAGCTGGTGACGGGAGGAGAGCTCTTTGACAGGTACTCTGCCAGACTGTCATTTAACCTGCGCATTGTTAATAAAAGCCGACAAATCTAGCCAAAGGAAAGAGAGAGAAGGTGGGAGAGGAGGGGCTGAGTGGTTGTAGGAATAAATTACCCGCTGGCCCTGCCGAGGCTCCGGGCTCCAGGCAGCTCAGGAAGCCGGACGAGTTGCAAAGGATTGATCAGGGCACGGTTTGCAGGCCTGGTTCTCTAAGCGCCTGCATCTTCCTAAAGGTAGCGATGAGTGTTTTTACATCGGCCTTGAATTGGTGTCAAATGGCTACACCCAGGACAGGCGATGGTGAACCAGCCCAAAACTCAGGACAGCGGGCGATGAGGCAGCAGCTACTCCTGACTTCTCATTCGACTGACTGGAGCCTCCAGAAAGGCAAGTGTATATCAGCCAGCTGCAAAGACTTTGAGCCTGCTCCCAGAAAGGGGTCTTGGAGCAGCCGCACCGAGCTCTGGGCTGCGGTTCACGTGCACAGGAGACATTTCTGGGCCAGAGGTCTGCTGCGTTTAGCTCTCCGCCGAAGCTAAAGGGAGCGGGGCCACATCCAGCCTGCTTGCCTGTTCAGGGAGGCTGGCTGGATATATGGCAATCTAGCCCCTTCCTCCCCCTCCCAAAGGCAATTAGCTGCACTGTTTGAGACCGTGGAAATGCTCAGACAAGTCTCCTGGGATCCTCTTGAGGAAAGCGGAATTGCAAAGCTGGGAAGTGTAAAAGGCCTCCCCCCACTTCCCCCTCAATATTTCCTGACTTAGAGAGAGGAACAAAGCAAACCCCTGCTTGGAGCATCTGTGGCAGTGCTCGCAAGGCAATTAGGGTGGGAGGCTTTAAAGCGTGGGGTATGTCGCTTATTCGGAGGGGCTAAGCCGCTGGAGTGGGGTAAATTGGAGCTGGCATCCACAGAGCGTGGCCTTGCTTGTGATACCTGCCTGCCAGTATTGGGGGTGGGTGGGAGATAATGAGCATAGCAGAGGAGAAGGAAGTCAAGTTGTTTCCTGCCCCAGGAGAAGAGCGGGGTCTACTGGTTAGAGCAGGGGTGTGGGGGTCTGGATGCACCGGTTCTGTCCTTAGCTCTGGAAGGCAAGTGTGAGCTCATGTTCAGGACTGGAGATGGATCAAATCCGCTGCTGCTTCTTTCCATTACACTCCAAGACCAGCAGCACAGGCTGCACATGGCCCCGCTCCCCTCTCACTGGTGCTGCGGTCACAGAAACAGGCTTAACGACCTGGCCCAAATCCCACTGGAGTCACTGGGATGTGGGTTCAGGAAGACGCCCTAGGGGAATCCAGACATGGGAACCCAGCATAACGTGCATCCCTTCTGTTCAGAAGAGAAGTGGATTTGGCTTGTGAAGTGATCAGTGTTGTAACAGGGTGACAGGGGCTGAGGAAAGACCTGCAGATTTCACAAAGGACCTGATATGGTGTATCGGGGGCCCATTTTCCAGGCAGCTCCAGGAGGGGGTTCAGTCATCCTGGGTTGACCCTGACCAGAAGACTGCTGACGTGGTCAGAGAGCTCAGTCGCCAGGAGGAAAAAGTCTCAGGTCAAATGAAATGCTCTGCTGGATCTTAGGGCACGTGTTTTCTTTTCCTTTTAATATAATGAAGTGGAAGGACATTTTTAAATTAAAAGATTTCCCCCCCCTGCCAAAATCAAAGCGTTTTGACTTTTTTTAACTGTGTTCAGGTTTTTTTTGTCAGGCTTGTTTCTGGGTCCAGAAGGAATCTACCCACCCCAACATCCCCCTCCTTTTTCTTGACAGTCTAACATCAGGTCTCTGGAGAAAGGGAGGACATTTTCATTCCCTTTCCTAGGGACGATCTAGCAAGGAAAGGCCGGTAGTTTGTAGATGGACAGCTCCAGCATGCAGGCGGGTCTCAGGCTTGGGGGGAGCTCATGCAGCACATGCTGTGAACCAAAGCCCGTGGCCGCGACGCGTGGCACAGCTGCGGCAGCGTTGCGGTGACTTCTCTGCTGTCCCCCGTGCAGGATCGTGGAGCGGGGATTCTACAGCGAGCGAGATGCTGCCCACGTGGTCAAGCAGATCCTGGAGGCAGTCTCCGTGAGTCAGCCTCTTTCTCTAATTGTTGGGCCCTGCAAAGTCCTGGCCCTTGCACCTTCTCTGAGAGGGAGGAAGGTTCCCGGGTGGAAGCAGAGTCCCAGAGAGGTTCCAGTACGGCCAAACTGGAGAACCAGTGGGCTTCCCATTCAATCAAGAGACCAACGGCAGGATTCCTACTCCTGCCTCCATCCCGGATTCACAACGTGACCTTGGGTAATGCTGTGCCTTAGGGCACTGCCATACACTGAAATAAGTTGGGTGAAAACCAGCTATAAAGTTGTTACACATTGTCAAGCACTAACTTGGTAGCTGCTTGGCTCTTTTTATAGCTGGATCAACGTTTTTATGGCATGGTGATAATTCTGCATGTGTGGCCAGTTTACATTTATTGTGCAATTGCCCGGTTAATTGTGCAATATATGTAACGTGGCAAGGGCCCTGGTATGCGCAGGGGTATTGCTGTTACGGAGCTGCACGTGACTTCACAGATGCATGTAAACGGTTCGGAGCCGCGGTGCTGAGCAATGCAAAGCATGATAGCAGTTCTTCTCAAGCTCTTTATGGTCTTGCTTATTCTTCCCATTCTCCTGATAAACTCCAAAGAGGTGAACAAGGTGTCAGACTGGTAATGGGTCACAGACATTGTTTTGGCACGGAAGGAAGTGCTGGCTATTAAGGTGTTGTAATCAAGTTCAGCAGATTGGGGTTCAACACCTAACTCTTCAGTCATCCCTGGGTGACCTCCATTCTCTCCTTGGCTGTATGGAAATGGCAATATTTCCTCCTCCTTCCTCTTTGTCTTGTCTAGTTAGACTGAGTTCTTGGGGAGCAAAGACTTTCCCCGTATGGACAGGGCATAGCACAAGGATCTCAATTAGGCGCCACCATAATAGAAACACAGGCTTCAGATTGGGTGCCAGATCTCCAGCGGGGCTGGAGATGAAAGGGTGAAGAGCACCGGAGCACACCTGAGGAAAAAAAGGCTGCATTTGGGCTTTTGTTTTATTAACTGGAGGCCCTTCCCCACCTGTTAAGGTCACCCGTCTCCCATCTCGAAGATCAGCAGCCTGTGAAATTAAAAGCGCAGCAGCAGCTCCCCAGATCCACCGCCCAATTATGGGGGAGGCCAGGCACATGGTGTATGTGGAAAAGGGAGAGCTGGGGAAGAGAAGGGGAAAAAAAAATAGCCCCAGTCTTGAAGCTGTCAGTCCTGATCCCTCCCCACCGTAGCGAGGAAAATGCCAGGTGCTCTGAGCACAGCCTCCCTGCCAACGCAGAAGCATCGGTGCTCCTTTTCTTATTCTGCCTCAGTGACTTTCCTCTTGCTCGTGCTCTGCTTGCATGTCAAAGCGAGATCTTTCTGCTTTGCTGTGCTTGGCTGGCACTTGGAGCCGAACCTGGCATCTAAAAATAAAGCTGTGTTCTCTCTGTTGCATACGCTGTCTTTGGCCATCAGCAGCCAGGCACATGCCGGAGTCAAAATTTTGCTGGCAGTTGTGCTGGGGCTGCAAGAGGCAGGCCAGATCAGAGCTCGCTCGGTGACAGCTGCTGCGCCCCGGTCCCTACTCCATATTAATTACCATGTCGCTGGCTGAATGCATCTAGGGCAGGGCTCCCCTGCAGGTACTGGTCCCTGCCGGAGGCAGGATACCAAACTGGAGAGCAGTGAGCCAGAGGTGGGATGAAAAATAGATATGCTCGGGGTCAAAGTGTCACCATCATGGTCTCTTTAGTGTGACCCTACCTGATGGCAAAAGCAGTATGGTCCAAACTGTGCTTTGCAAAGGGGATCTAGGATGCTGCATGGAGATGCAGACCCAGGCGAGTCCCATATTCAGGATGATAAAAGGCTGGAAAAGAGATAGCAGGTGAGAGAGGAGATGTTGTAGGGATAAAGGCAATGGCCTTTGTTAGGAAAAAAAGGAAACCCTCAGCTAAGTGCAACAGTCCTGGGCACTCACCCTGGGGTTGCATGAACAGAGAGGCTGAGCTGAGCTGCATCCTGGCTGTTAATCGGTGCTAAAGTGACAGTCCAGCTGAAGGCACAAGATGCAAGGCCTCTTGATTTTTAAAAATTTTTTTTTAAGCTTTGGAGGACGCAATCCAGGTCTCAAGGAAACCCTGAATTCAGCCCACCTGCGGCTGAGGCCAGTGGATCAGCACTGGAGGAAGAAAAGCTCTTTCCAACAGTCAGGTCCAAAGGTGCCATTTGATGAGCTGTGAATCCCTCAGCCCAGACCAGAGACCACTGTCAACCTTGCTGGTGGGGCCACAACAGCCCTGCCCCGGTGAAGTGGTTGTGTGACCCCACCGCCTCGTAGGAAGCAGAACAAGCTGCCGCGGTGCTGGCTTGCCTAGTCCTATGGTGCTGGCTGCAGCTAGGGGAACTCCATCAGCCTCCCTTCATAGGGGAGGCCCTAGATGGCTTCACATCCTCCCTGCAGCTGGCAGTTCATGAAGCCTGGACTCAGGATTTTGGCTTTAGGGGGAGCTTGTCATGGCTGTGGCTGGTCCTCGCAAGGGCTGTCAGCCTGCAGCCGCGAGATCTGCCAGGCAGCAGAAGCATTTGTGTGCAACTGAAAAATCACTGCCGCTCACGGAGGTCCTCAACGTCTATTGTTCGGAGGAGCTGCCGCTTACGATCGGCAGCGAGGGAGAAGATAAAAGAGAGAGAGAAAAGAGCTGGGGCTTGTATTCGGAAGGTCACCGTGTCTCTACGTGAAAGGTCAGATGAAATGAAGGGGTTTCTATGGCAACAGAGGGTTTAAAAATGGAAACTCCTGGCAGAAAATTTCCTTCGTCAGCCCCGTGGACGTGGCGCGTCACTCCATGCAGGCTCCAGAGTGGGCGGCGATGTGCTGGGGGCAAAGGTGTCCATCGGGCACAGTGTTCACCAGAAATAAATGGCGTTTGTAGCGGTGCCCGGCTTGCTGAGCCAGTGTGGCACGCTGCAGGGAATGACGGGTGCTGGGGAGCCCCGGATGCCGTGCTCCCAGTCGCCAGGCCAGGCTTAGAGAAAGAAGGGGGATAAGCAGGTGCAGGCTGCGTGAGATACGGGTACCACGCACCCACGGGGTTCTCGCTACCCTGGCCATGCCCAGGGGAGCAGCAGTCTGTGATGGCACAAAGGGAATAGTTCTCTGTACCCGGCTCCAACCCTGATTGTTTCAAGCCGCATATTTGTGAGCTCTCCCATAAGGTGCAGCTGGTGTTTTTACTAAGGGAGCAGCAGGGCTGGTGCTGCCCATAGGGAGCCATCTCTGCCTGGAGGAGCTCGCAGTCTCTGAACAAGGCAGAGGAAGAGCGGTGCACAGGGACGACGCGCAGTCCAGCTCTCCTGACTTCCAGCGGAGATCTGTAGTTGGCCGGGTGCACCGTCTCACTGGCAGTCAGTGTGCACACACCTACACACACTCCTTCCTTGCTCCCTTTGTCTCCTCCTCTCTTCTTTTCACCTTCTTGCAAGCACCATCCTCTGCCCTCCAAATCCCTTCTTCCCAGTCCTTTATCACACGTGTCTTGTCCACTGTATATTTTGTGCCTGTTGCATATGGAGTAACACCAGATGACTGGCATGTTCCTGTTGAGTGGGAGCACTCGGGCACAGCAGAGCATGACGCCTTCTTCTCCCTTTCATCTGTGCTGGTCTGGAGAAGAGCAGTGAACTCTGCCTAAGCCTGAGCAGAGATGAGCAGTCTGGGTTTTGTGGGAATGAAAGTCCCTTTCCCATTGCCAGAGCCCTAGCAATGAGAAAAGGCCTTTGGCACGGGAAGCCCTCTTTCTTTGCAGTCTCGGTTTGGTGAAATAAAAATGAAGCCTTGGGAATGCGCGTGAGTGTGTTGTGATTTTTGTCTGGACCTGAGCTGGCTTCCCCCAACCACTTTTCGGCCTTTTCTCTGTCTCCAGTACTTGCATGAAAATGGAGTCGTCCACCGTGACCTGAAGCCGGAGAACCTGCTGTATGCAGACCTGTCCCCCAACGCCCCGCTCAAAATCGGTACGTTGGCAAAGCCGCCATCAGCGTTAGGCTGTCTGCTGCTGTGTGCAGAGGCAGGAGGGAGCGAGGATTTGGCCCTTTGTTTCAGAAGTCCCCAGTTTGCCCCTCCAGCAGAGGCTTGGCCCCAGGAGGTGGGTTCTGTTTCCTTCAGATTCAGGCCCACCCCTCATCTTTGCCTTTTCCCTCCCCTTGCCCCCAACCCCCCACCCACACACGCTGGGTTCATCTACACATTCATTAATGTGCAGTGGTTACTCTGCATTTAGTTTAGTGCTTAATGAAGTACTAACTAAATGCACAGTAACTACAGTTACTGCAGTGCACAGTAGCGCCAACGCATGTTTTTTTTTATTGATGCTTACTGTGCAGTAGACTAATACTACTGTACAGTAGCACATTAGCACAATTTTTGCCTTGCATGCTCCGGCGCAGTGTTATTAGGCTACTGTGCATTAGGCATCTCATGTAGACGCGCCCACAGAGTAGCATCCATTGCCTGTAGCCACTTCACTGCCCGCAGGGACTTACTGCTCCTTCGGTTGAGCCTAAAAGAAGGTTGAACCATGAAGCGTCCCCTGGTTTGAACAGGGTCTGCCACTGGCCAAGAGCTCTCGCTGCCGACAGCTGTCAGCGCTTGTCAGCCTAATGATACCTCTCCTGCCTGTCTGTCTTCTTAAAGGTGATTTTGGGTTGTCCAAGATAGTGGATGAGCAAGATGCCATGAAAACTGTTTGTGGCACTCCGGGGTATTGTGGTAAGTGCACGAGAACGAAGGGACTGCGGTAATCTGCTTAGCAGGCGCTGGGGGAAGGTGTGTCTCGTGTCAGTCGTACGTCCCCTGAGACGGCATGTGGAGCGCGGTGACAGGTAGACAGTCAAAGAGCTGCTGCTGTGTGTGACAGGGAACCATCCTATTGCCCAGTCTCCCGCTCATCCAGGGCGGGAGAGAAAATGGCACCATTGATCAACAAAACCTCTCAGGCCCAAATCTGCATGACTAATTAGTGATGGAGGTGCTCCACTTTCTGGGTATCTATTCCAAAACCCCTTTAAAGGGTCCCGATCTTCAGAAAGGACCAAATCCCCTACCTCCTGTAAGCGAGGCATTCAACATTATTCGTAACTTGTGCAAGGTACGATGTGGGCTGCTCCTTTAGAAGATGCCATCATTTTTCTTTTTAATTACATTGTTGTGTGATACTAAGGCTCAGATTTTCAAAGCCTGACTTTGCTACTAAAATTGATGGGATTCAGGTAAGCTCAGCCAGAGGCTCCTAAACCACAGTTAGTGGTTCACAGTTCACAGGTGTCTGCCTTTGCAATGCAGAGTTTGAAGATGAAGCAGCCTGGAAGAATTTTGTGGTTCTGCTTTTGGGTATAATAGATTTGTCCCCTGTTTCGCTTTTGGTTCTTACATTCTTTAGTCCAGTGCTTTCTTCTTGTGTCCTGAATGCTGCAAGGGGATCTTGCTTCCAAACAAATTGTGTATCTCATTGACACACGTTTCACCCGTTGAAAAGAGTTCTCTTTGTGTCCATAGAGTGAAAGCTCTTTAACAAGTAAATTTCTGGTCCTAAATCACTTGATGCCACCTCTTTAGAGGATGTGGCTTGAAATGGAAGTTAGTTCTGAAAGTTTGAAACCCTGTCATTGCTTTGAGATGGCTGAGCCCTTACATTCCTCTGTCCCTTAAATTCCTTTGTCCCTTAAATGGGGAGAATGGCATTGGCCAACCTCACAGAGGTGTTGGGGGGATGAATACACTAAAGCCCACAAAGCAGTTTGACGTGGTGGTGATGACTGTAGGGTGTTGGCAGATGCCCGTCACGTGTGTGTGTGTGTGTGTGTGTGTGTGTGTCTAACTTATGCTTTCAGCCCCTGAGATCCTCCACGGTTGTCCTTATGGCCCTGAGGTGGATATGTGGTCCGTGGGTGTCATCACATACATACTGTGAGTAATGCTGACAGCCACCTACCCATGCATCCCTGCTTCCTTTTCTTACCATCCTCTATACGTGGAGAGGACTGACTTGCATCTGCAAACAGGTCTGGTATTTGCACCAGTTTGCTGCTTTGCCTTCCACGGGGCTCACACTAACTGTAACAAGACAGCAGCTTTCCAATTGATGTGATAGACTCCTCTCCTTGTGCTGTATGCTGAAGTGGATCAGGACTAGTGGAAATTTGTAAGAAAAGTAAAGTAACCGAGTCTGTTTGCCATGGCCAATGCAAGACTGTTCCCTAGGTTATGTTCTTCAGTGTTTTGTCCACTGCAGTGCACTACAGTGTCCCAGGCTCTAGGGCTTCCACCATTTTACTAGACTGCTAAAGTTTTATAGATCTTTGTGTTTGTCTGCACGGGGAAGACGGTGCACAGGAAACTAAAGTGAGACTTTACAGCTCTAATGCCCTGTGTAAATGCACATTGCAGAGTATTCACATAAGGCATTCTTCACCATGTATTAACTGCATGCTAATTTCCCTGAGTCAGAAAAGATTTCTAGGCACTGTCCAGAGCTTCCTATTCCTTTCTTTTAATTCCATTCCATCCTGTATTTTCAGGCTTTGTGGGTTTGAGCCATTTTTTGATCCAAGAGGGGACCATTACATGTACAGCAGGATACTGAATTGTGACTTTGAATTTGTATCCCCTTGGTGGGATGAAGTTTCCCTCAATGCCAAGGACTTGGTAAGTTCTCCAAGATTGGTAGCATAAGAAAGATGCTGTTTTTTGGAAGAAATGATATGTTCTGTTGTAAGGAACATGAGGATATAGTCGTGCTTTCTGCTAGAGAACAAGCTGAGTTGACAGTAGATACTTTGTTGGTATAGCAGTCTGTTAGGGATGTGATTTGATTTGATTTTATTTTTGTGTTCATTAGTCATTTCTATGCCAGGAAAACCTCCAGTGTAGACACTGTTATATGATCCAAAAAGTGCTTTTGCCATGATAGTGCATTTCATTTTGGGAACTGGCATAACTATACCTACAAACACGTTCTTTATACTATAAGGGATGTCTACTCTTTGGACAGTTTGCTGGTATAGCTTTATGGCAGCCTCTTTCTAATGAAGCCTAAGAGTATGTTTGCACTGCGGTCAGAGATGAGCTTGCCGTGTGGGTAGTCAAACCAGTCTGCATCTAATTCGTTCAAGACCCAACAGCAGCATAGTGCAACAGCATGGAGTTGAGGATGTATCAGGATCCCATTGTGCAGCCTGTACTGGTGCCCATGCTGACATAACTCCACTAGAAATACTGTAATGAAGTTAAAGCTCTATATAGTCTCACTCCTGTTGCAATAAGGATGTCCCCAAGGTGTAAGACCTGTTGCGGTGCATTGGGCTGTGACTGGTAACTGGAGAGAGACTTTCTGTCCTATGACTTCTGCTTTTCACGTGCTGCATGACTGCACACCCTGGGCCTCTGGGTGCCTGTACCTAAGAAGTGGAGGGGCCTTACCTCACGTCAGCTTAATCTTCAGTGAAGAATTCATCCTAACCATCTTGGGCACCCGTGTATAGACAAGGCTTTGGTTTCTCTATGTGCAGAAGGAGGATAGTGATGTGTTGTTAGAGATCTCTGGTCTGTATTACGGTTGTTACTGTTGTTATTAATAATAACTATTACTAATATGTCACAATCATTCAAACTGTCCAGCTTCACAGAGCAGTCATGCTGAAGTGCATTCCTCAACCCTTAAGGCATGAGAAAATACACGAGAGGATGCATTTAGCACATCTTTATCCTTGCATGCTAGGACATAGATAAGAAGCAACAAATAAGTTTTTATAGCAAAAATGATTCAGCTGGATGAAATACCTATACAATAATCAGAAGCATTTGAAAGCCCAAACTCCTGCTGCTTCCAGCAGGGATGTATAAATGAAAATCATTTAAATTTAGCATTGACTATGAATGTTCATCATGACCTTATCAACTGATAATGTACATACCTGGCAATAAAAATACTGTTTTGAAAAATACAGGAGCACGGGGTCTGCCAAATTGAGCCAGACAAATGGTTCTCATATTCTTTCATGTTTCTGGCTGCGATTCATAAAAGCACTTAGGCACCTGCCTAAACACCCTTCCTGAATAAGGATGCTCTTTGAATCAGGGACTCTGTTAGCCGGCAATGCTGAATGCTATAGAGGAAGGTAATCCTATATTCTGCACTGATTTGTGCTCTGTTCTGTATGGGATAAACTTTTTTCCTGACCCCTGCTGGTGATCATTTTATGCTTTAAGGCATGAAGCTCCAGAGCCCTTGCAATTGCATCCTCCATGCTAGGACTGCAGATGACCTTCATTATATCACATAGCCGGTTCCTCCTGCATGTGTTTATTTGAAATCTGGCTGTAGGTTCGGAAACTGATAGTGCTGGACCCACAGAAGAGGCTCACGGTACAGCAAGCCTTGGAACACCCCTGGGTCACGGGGAAAGCAGCTAAATTTGCTCACATGGATAGCACACAAAGGAAACTGCAAGAGTTTAATGCCAGAAGGAAACTGAAGGTAATGATACAGTGTCTTGCTGTGCATCACTCCAACACAGTCTGTATTGACCTCCCTGCTAAATGCACTACACAAATGGGGACTGCAAATGGGCTTTGAGGTGAGCTGAGCAAAGATCCCCATGGGCGAGTAGCATTACTGACCTGTGAACTTCACACTTACAGTTGTATTAAGTGTGTGCAAAGTTGGAAGCTAGGGACATGCTCTCGTGCAATTAGAAGAAACTCAATGATGAATTTTAAAACAAACTATCCAACAAAAAAAAGATTCCGTCTCCTCCCCTCTGGGCTGGCCTACTTTTATTTGATTTCTTGCAAGAAGACACTTTATCTGTGACCCAAACTAGATCCTAAATCCTTAGAAGCAAGAAATGTAGCACATAGATTTCATTGACATTAGGGCTGGAAGCGACATCACGAGATCATTGGGTCTAGCCCCCTTCCCCAGGGGCAGGAAGTCAGTTGGGGCCACATCACCCCAGCAAGATAAGCATCCAAGCTTTTCTTAAAGGTATCCAGAGTAGATGCTTGCACCACTTCTGCAGGGAGTGATATATAATTCCCAGTTATCTGTGGTCTTTGCTATTCAACTCACCCCATCTCACTGGCCTTATGGGAAATAATAACAGCTATAACAAGATTATTTTGTCTAGAGCTTTTGATTTCATCAGTGCAGGCTTGAGAACCTCTATAGCCATTTCCTGTAGCACCAGAGTGTTTCAGAAATTATAGTTGAGTAGGAAATCACTAAAGCCCATACCCGCTTCACTGCTCTTCATTAATGTTTCTTTCTCGTTTGCCTTAAAAGGCTGCAATGAAAGCTGTAGTGGCTTCTAGCCGTCTAGGTAACCACGGGCATCACGACAGCTCCAGAAACGGACGTAGTCGAGAACGTACCAAAGCATCTCACCTGGCTCAGGGGCCTGAGAACTCCTGCCGTCCTGAAGGTCCTCCTTAACCCCTCTGTGTCCGGCCTGCAAGCTGCCACTGCACCGCGTCCCTTGGCAAAGGCCGAGAACCTCGGTGCTTTCCGAAGCAGCTGCCCGGCGGCTTCCAAGGTTACGCTGAACGGCACGAGCTGTGAAAGTTAACACCGTCGAGGAGGCCTATTACCGCCTTTGAATAAGCAATATCCCCCTGACTCTTGGACACATCCCTGTAGAGAGGTGGGGGAAAGGAAGAATCAGTGATGGAAGGAGCACCGGGGAAACCATTGGACACTGGGACTCTGACTAATACGTAGTATGTTGTAGGTGGGCTTTGATAAGCACTTGGTCTGCCATGTGAAGCATCTTTGTTTTAATGTCCCATTTCCAGTACAGTTGTAACTGGTCACTGTTGGGGGAAGTGGGGGTGCTTGTACTAAGAAGCCACGGGTGGGTAAGTTGGTCTCCAGACAAACATAGTACTTATGGCCATCTTGCCCCATGTGGCATATAAAAGAAGAGCAAACGGCCGAAAAAAATAATTTTTACCTTCCGTACTAAGGAAATAACATTCTCTTTGTGACTTGTTTTATAACGTAAAGTAGATAGTCGTTGTCAGTGTTACATAAGGAAAGAGGGTAAATCCATATTATTATTATAATTATTATCCATATGATCTAGCTGAGGGATACTGGCATTTTAGGTACGGGTTGGTAGGAACATTTGAACCTAGAATTTTGGTCCTATACAAATAAGAAGTGCTTGTCAGCGATTCTTTTATAATCTGTGGGTAGCAGAGCCCGGTTTGATTTGGGCTTCCAGTGCAGCGAAGTTTCAGTTGCTCTTAAAATGTTCACTCCTGCTCTGAGGTTAACAGATTCTTGGTCTGACAGACTGAAATAACGTGATTCTTAACAACAGAGACAATTGGCTAAGTAAGTTGAGATTCTGTGTTTGCTTTTTATGCCACAATGTCCATGGTTAACATTAACAATGAGCAATGCAAATATTTCTACCAAGCACTGTAAGACTTTGTAACATGTAAAAAGTACTGCTGTTTCTCCACTGCAGAAAATGCCTTTGTACAACATAATGCTGGGGGAGGTTAAGATCATTTAAATCAATGGATAGGTTATTTGGAAACCCCCCCAGTTAGCATTTTTGCAAGCAATGACATAAACTTTTGGGTAATCATGCATAAGGGTCAGATTTGTGCAAAGTAGGTTGAAAATCATATTCAAACCATTCTATCAAGGCACTGGCTGTGTGGGTGAAAGCCTCGGCTGGTATGAACCAGTAGGGCTCTATTTAAGTTAACAGTGCTACGCTGACTTAAAGCAGTCGAGGATTTGGTCCAAAGAGTACAGCAATGCGATCCAAACAGAAAACCCAAACTGTAAGAGACTGCAGTGTGTAAATAAGGCTCATTTTGGTACTCTGTATATACAATTCAGTATCTGATAACTAAGGGCTTGCAAAGAAACCTTACCTTTTTGCTTAACCTTCACTTAAAGTGTTAGTTTGTCAGATGCAGACAGCTTGCTAGAAGATGAAGGGAACCAAGACATGGAACTGTAAAAAAAAAAAAAAAAGAAAAAGAAAAAAGAGGCAACAAAGGTGACAAATGGGAGGATGATCAGAGTTCTTCACAGCACAAGTAGGAAGTGGAAAGACTGTGCATAAGGGTTTAGAAAGTTATTCTGGGCCCCTTGTTGAGTGTTTTGAAGTGAAGCCAAACAGATATAGCAAAGAGAGATTAAATCTAAAAAGGTTTTGCTGATGAGGAAAGAACTCATTCTAAGTAAAAAGGTTTTCCTTGAATTAACATTTATGTCTTATATGGGAAATGGGTCTCTGAGAAGTGCAGAGAAGGATATTGGTTTGGATCAAGAAGATTACCGTTTGGGAGTAATATGTATAGCAGAACAGAATGTGGAGTTCTGGAAATACCCAATTAAAGACTAATGTCGATCGTGTTAATATAAGGAGGGAACAATTGGAACAGAGGAGAGAGGGGTTTTTAATGCACTGTGTTAATTGACCACACACAATGCTGAACACTTTTGGCACTCAGCTTGAAGAAGTCTTTGGGTGAAATCCAATCCCCATCACAGTCGGTGGCAATTTTTGCATAGATTACAATGGGGTGAGTGCTTCACCTGTCAATGTGTGCTTTGTTTAAGCATGTGTTTAACTGTTTTGCAAGATCAGGACCTCAGTGCTTGGCGTACCTTACAGGATCCAGGTTATAAAATTTAGGACCCAAGTTTGTGAAAGGCTGAATAAGTCTAGTGCTTACTTTAATGAGTGTTTTGGGTATTCTTCATTTTTTCTGGACTGGCTATTTTGGGGGGAAAAAGCAAGATAGGAAGAGAGAGAAGGATTTAGTTAAGGTGGTTATCAGCCCTCAGGCCTGCGAGACCAGAGAGAGGGAGAGAAAAAAACAAAACAAAGGCTACTGCAGCGATAGAAAAAACTTAAGGGAAAAGTGTAAGCCAGAAAGGAAAAAAAAATGTTAATGCCTTTTATGTCATGTCAACAACAAATGATTCTGTAAGCAACTGTATTTAAAGATAGAGAAGATACACTCCAGGGAGTAAACCTAAATAGAACGTGCAATTTTGATCTGTAGATAGGTTTTCAGAATGTGTTTTAAAAACAATTCACAGATTCAGTCTAGTGCTAATGTTTTCCATGTTAAAGGTATTTATAAGCATAGTGGTAAATAATAAAATATCAATTATGGAATGCACTGATCCTTTGTGTTTGCTGCTGAGCTGTCAATGGGAGGGTGAGAGGTTTGTAGATTGTTTTGCTTATCTGATAGGAACAAGCAACACTGTGCTGGGGGTTTTTTTCTGGTTTTGTTTCTTTTTTCCTCCAAATGTCTGAGTCTGTTTTCACATGAAAAAAAATATTTGGGGGCCTAAAGGGACTAAATACACCTGGGTTCTTATGGATTTTTTTACTACATGAGTTCTACATCACTGCTAGGAAAAGCTAAAGGAAAGGATTTGCTGCGTGATTTTGCTTTGTAAGAAAGTCCCTTAGGGTATATAAGCATCAGCTTTTCCAAAGAAGTCACCTGTTACCCAAGTGGATTATGTTATGTTTGCAAAAAATCTAAAAATAATTGGAACTACCTTGTTATGCTGGACTAGAAACAGTATGTCCTAATAGCTCTTAGGTAGATGTGCTGCAGTCAGTATGGCTGATTTTGAGCCCAATGCTATGTTCCCTGTGTACTGTACCATATGGGGCAAGTGGCCAGAAGATCTGTTTTAAAGACTTGGCAATCAAATTTCAATAACAAATTGGAAAGGCATGATAGTACGCCAAAAGGGAACCCATCAGGAGACCGGCAGGAAGGAAACCTTAATACTTGGTGTTCAGATGGTAAATCAATAGACAAAAAGTCCTTTACATGTCAGGCTGATCTAGCCAGACGTTAGCCAAATTATGATGAATCATCTAATGGCATGAAGTTAGAGTGAACTTATCCTTTGTGTTGACGCTTTGGTTTAGAAGTAAAGTCATCTCAGTTTGCCATATCTTAACGCCCCTTTCCTTCTGAATAAGGCCATCTACACGGTTACTGCTCTTAACTTTGCACCTTTAGCTAATTCAGGGTAACTTTCCTGAGTGTCCCGCATAGACAAGCCACCAGCTGTACGGAGACCAGCAATGCTACCTGGCTCCCTTTCTCAGGATCCAATGAAGAAGCAACCACGTAGTCAGCATTAGGCATCCTGATATGCATGGCTTTAGGCTTGATGAAGCCATTTCACTCTAGGCTGCCCATTTTGTGCGCATTTTGATACGAGAGTACACTTATAGATTTCCATTCAATCCAGCAGCTGGATGGGATGACATTCTGTGACTCCTTTAAATATAGGTTTATAAACTACCTGCCCGGTCCAAGGTGAACTGTACTGGAATTAGAGTGTGTTGTGAGTGCTGAGACCAGACCAGAAAGCCCACCATCACTAAAATGGTTTGACTTTCCTAAGGTCAAGATACCAAATGGCTGTGTCTTTTTCCAGGAGGCTGAAAGTCTCCTTGAACCTAAATGGACCATCAAGCTACCATGGTAAAGGCAAGTCAGTTTCTGGTCTTGGAGTGATGTGACTACCATCGTGCCCAGCTGCCTTTGACTCCTGGCTCAAATAACTCCGCATACTTTTGCAACTGGGTCAGCAAGAGACTAGAGCAAGCCTCAAGCTGATGCCTCTGAAGCCGTAGCTAGATATTTTAAACCCCTTTCACAGTGCATCCCCTCTTCTCGAGAAGGAAAATTGAAGAAAAACCCTTTTTTCCCCCCTTGCTGTGACCCACTTACGAACTGGCTTTGATTGATGCCTTTGAGGACTGTGCAGGACTGGGTTTTTGTTTTTTGTTGTGGCACCAGTGCTAAACTATACACCTTGTGAAGAATGTAGTTAAACTGAAAAAGCCCCAGCTTTCTGTCCAGGGAGTGATTTCACAATGCAGGCCTGAGGGATGCATAATGGGCCATGGCCTTTCGCTGATATAAACAGTAGCAGTATGAGCCCCTGGTTAGTGTATGTTAATGACTGCAGCGTATTCAGCTGCTGGCCTGAGGACGAGATACCCCTGCTGGCTAGCAGATCGCTGCTTTTGGGACCCTGCTGTCATATTAGCTAGACCCATTTCAAAACACAGCAGGGCGAGGAAAAGACGCTGCATGCTGTCTTCCTCCACAGTACACCACATAAAATGTGTCACATCACAGTGTGTTCCAGGGTGAAGGCGGTTGTGACATCAATGCATTGTCGCCATGGTTGTAAAGCCGACAGCACTGTGTGGTGACATTGTGAGGGTCCATTGTAACGGGGGACTTTGTTGCATAGCAGCACACAAGGATGGTAAGGTGATATGATTACGGCGCATGGCAAGTTTGGGTCATATTACAATGAAGCGGTGACAAGACGCTGGCCACAAATGTGGCAGCGCAGTGGGATCCGCTCGTTAAAATATGTTCCAGGCTTGTCCCCTCTGTGCCAGAGACATGGAGGATACCACTTGGTGGCAGACTTTTGCAAATGATGTTCTTTAGCTGTAAAAATTCCCCAGGCACGACTAAACTCCAGGCTGATGAAATGGTGACATTTTCCATTGCCCAGTCCGGAAACTACAGCAATATAGAACGGTGTTGAACGAAGAATTGCCACTCTGTTAACTGAATCAACATTTTTCATGCATTATCCTGTCTGTACAGGGCGCAACAACCAGTAATGCCTCGTGATACCTTTGCAACACAGCAGGTGCATCTACATGTGCACTAGCTTATTTTAATGTGCATTAAAACATCGCTGAAAGCACAATGGGTGTTTATACACATGCTCTGGAGAGCGGGTGGGGGGTAGCACTTTAATTAGAGCCACTCTGCTTAAAGCACCTGGAGCATCTGGTGTATCAGCATTCCTGCCCTGCAAATTGGCGCCAGAAGCGCTTTGTCTCAAGCTCATCGAACAAGTCCACACCTCCAGCTTGAAGTACCCGAGCCGCTGGAGCGTGGTGATTACCCTTGATTAATTGAGTCTGCCTGATGCGCTGTAATGAAAATATGTCAGAGCAGCCTCGCTGCTTGTTATAGGCACCTTGTGCAAGTTAGTTCATGCGCATTAAAATAGGCTAATGAGCATTAAGCATCACTTAAAAACCGTGTGCTTTTTAAAGTGCATTAGGACAGGGTGATGCTCACTACGGGTTAATGACAGCACAGCGCCGGCTGGCAGGTGGTCGTTCCCACGCTCCTGCGGCCTCCTCTGTCTCCTGCGTCAACGGCCCTGGGCTTCAAATCAGCTCTTCCAGTGCACTTCAGTGCAAGCGCCTTGCTGCCATTTTGAAATGTGGGGGCACTAATACACGACATGCTATGACGCCTTAATTAAGTGGCTCTAATTAAAGTGCCACCATTAATGTGCATTAACTCAAGGGCATTAATGCTGGTGTAGATGCACCCTGGGTGATGCAATTGGCTATTTCCATGCCCCTGAAGGCATCTCCCAGACTGGGCCTCCCCGTGACATGGCAGCACTCCTCCCCTAGCCTCCCGGCTGGTGCTGTGACCACACACCCTTCACAAAGGGGCTGCATGCACTCTGACGTCACACCCCCTTCCGTGACATCACTGACGTCACGCCCACGCTCCGCGCCTCGCCCTGCCAGGTGGTGTCACATGGATGCTGTGACGTCACTGCGTCAGCGTGGATGGGGGGGCTCTTTCCCTCCAAAATGGGGGGGCGGGACAAAAGGAGCCCTCGCACTGTGATTGGCCGCCCTCACTTCCGGCCTCTCTCTTCCTCTTCCTGGCGCGGGAGCTGTGGCCCTGAAGACCGAGCCACGCTCTGATTGGCTGCGGCGGCCATTGGGGGTAGGGCGGGGCAACCGTTGCAATGGGGCGGGGCCACCGCGCGCCCAAATATGGCGGGAGGGGCCGGTGCGGCCGGGCCGCGCGCACGGTAATCGGGGCCTGAGGGGGTGGGGTCAAAGGTCACCCCCTCGCTTCCGCCGTGCTGGGGGAGGGGTGTGGCCCCCTCAGGGCCCTCCCGCCACCCTTCTAGTGGGGGGCACATGTTTCCCTCAACATGGGGGCAGTCACCAGGGGGCACGTGTCTCCTCCCCTGCTTTGAGTGTTATGGGGAGCGGGGCTCAGCTTCACCTTGTATTCCTCTTTTTTTGGGGGGGGGGAAAAAACCCTTTTGGGATGGCTGCTCCCTGGTGGGGTAGGTAGGTTGCTGTAGGTAGCAGGGGTTGGGGGTTTAAGTCATCACACCAAGTGTTCATGCTGGAAGGAAACGCTTCCTTTTCTTTCCTGTATAGCTTTTGAAAGGCAGGCAGCGTGAGGGGGTTGTTCCCCTTGGGAGGTGGGCACCTGGGCAGTCTTCTACAGCCAGACTGTGTTTTTCCTGCCTCTTGTATTTCGTATTTTTGCCTTGCGTGTTTCTGGGACGCTTTCTAGTCTGTGCAGGGTGGCCCTGCAGCAACCAGGAGGTTGCGCTAGACACCCTCCCCCCCCCCACCCCGGGTCCTGGTCATCCTCATTTCTGTGTCGTGAAGTCAAACCTAAGGTTATTTACTGTGTCTGGGCGCCTCTAACAGCTGCTGCCACACCTTTCACTTCCACCTCCTTTCCAGGTGTCTCTTTTAACAAGGTAGAAGTGAAAGGTGCAGCCTCTATTTCAAGCTTTACCTTTTATATAGAATAATAATATATATGCGTGCAAAAATGTCACCTTATATTTGCAGGACCACGTGACAGGATTTGGTATGAATTAAGTTTTCAGCCCTGTAAGTGTCTTTCCATGTTTTGTTTTGTTTTTAATTTAACTTTGTTTGTTTGTTTCTGTGTTTGTTTAAAGGGCTGCCTCATTTGTCAGAGGTTGTGGGAAGCTATTCATTAGGTCCCTCGGGGTGGGGGGCACACTTTGCGTTTCTTTACAATTATCAGGATTTCCTACACAAGTGCTTTGGTCTTGATATGGTAAAAATGTAAACTATGTGGTTACACTGGTATCGGGGTGGGCAGTGATCCAGAGCAGTGTCGTCATTCATTCTTCTTGTTTCTCCACCGGACTTTTCAATACAGCAGGACCCTTCTAGCTAACGGCTGCGTTATGGGTATATCTCGCTAGTCTAGGAGGATTCGTGCTTGGCCACATATGAATGCATTGGCATTGAAACTTGCGCTCGGTGTGTTTCATGCAAAACCATTTTGGAGGAGTTAACAAACGTATAATGTTAAGTCAAGGTATGGGTTTTTTTTAACGTGGGTCTATAAAGTATTTGGAGGTTTTACAAGGCTCTTCAATTTCCTTTATAAAAAGTGAACTATAAAATAGACCTTTGGTGACGCTTACATTTTTCAACTGTTGTTTCAGAATGTGCTGGACCTTTCTCTTCCTACATGAAGCACAATCATGACCGATCCAGAATATGTCCTATGCAGATGGAAGAAGCGTTTGTGGCCCGCAAAGGTGATCACGTTACAGACTCTTGTAGATAAAGCCTTGCTTTCATTGCTACATTTGAAGTTCTTCAAGTCTTTTCAAGATGGCAGGGAAAGATGGGAGTTGTGGCAGGGGATGTATCAATACTTTTGACGTGTGAGCCAAAAGCTGAGCAACTTTATTCTATTTAAAACTTTTCCATTGGGAGATGACACCTGACATGAGTTATGTAGGCCAAAAGAATTTTGAGTTGGTGAAAGGGACAAATTTTATCTCAAGATATTATTTCCAGGCAAACATGCATGTGTGTTCTTAACCAGGGTGATACCTTAGAGTCGGTCACACTATAGGTGAGAGATGTCTTATAATGGTTATTAAGGATTTTTTGTTCTGTTTTTTTTTTAGTCCGGATGGTAAATAAAGCAAAATATTACAGCAGATTAGATGATAAAGCTGTGTTAATGGTTCTGAAACTGATGGGGATTTTCTTTTCCCCTTAATTTAGGTTTTATCCAAAATTGTACCTTCTACAAGATCAGGAAAGACAGCCTCTTTTGATGTTGAAATACTTGGTGTGGGAGTACAGTTAAGTATCTTTGTCATAGATATTTTGTGTGTGTGTCACCCTCCTTCTCTTCCCCCTTGCCCCCCTTAAATATTTTAGATGGTAGACTCTGGCATTTTTTCATCTTGCCCATCAGGCTCTTGATCTGAAAAATTATAGCCCACATGAGCAGAAATTGCTTGCTACATTTAATTGCTGATTGCTTGGGGGGGAAAAAAAAACAACTTCTGAAATAAAAGTAGAGACAATATTACACTAACACTATAACCTTTTTTTTTTCTTTTTTAATTTTATTTTCAGGACTAAAATAACCTGTACAGATCCTGAACCATTGGAGAGAGAGCGTATACAAATAATTGGCTCTGAATTGGGTAAGGATACTCTTAAAGTCTGAACACTTGGTGTGGGTGATGCATGTTTTTAATGTGTCTCTAAATACCTGGCATTAAGTTCTCTGGGAGATTTTTCTGTCTTCCTATTGATTCATGAAATGTATTTTTGAGGAGTCAGCCTGCCACTGACTTGCTTTGTGGCCTTGTACAAATCACTTGATCTTTCCATTTCACAATTTTGGAGCCTGCATTTTTCATAGATCTCATAGACACTGGGGGCTGGAAGGGACATCGTGAAATCAAGTCCAGTCCCCCTGCCAGTGGCAGGAAGCCTGCAGGGATCAATTGATCCCAGCAAGATAAACATCCAAATGCCTTTTGAATGAGTCCAGAGTAGGTGCTTGTACCACCTCTGGGGGGAGTCTGTTCCAGACCTTGGACACTCAGACTGTAAAGAAGTTTTCTTTGTATTGGGTCTGAATGGGCCTTCTAGAAGTTTGTGGCTGTTAGACCTAGTTATCTCTTGGGGAGCCCTGGTGAACAACTGTTTTCCCAGATCCTGATGCACTCCAGTTATATACTTATAGGCAGTATACTTGTACGTATGTGTGCGTGCGCGCGCACACACACACACGTTAGTATTGTTTTACTGTCTGGCTTTAAAGTTAGTATCACTTCACGTTTTATTATGTCAGGCATTGGGCAAAAGGCACAGTTCATGATATTTCTTTAATACATCCAAGGAAAACAATCAATTTCATATACACATTTTTTTCAGGAGACCGGAAGGAGAAACCTACCGATGAATTGGAAGAAGTAAAGTATCGCTGTGCTCTTAAAATTGCTCTAAATATTTTGGATGGGGAAGCCACTTCTAAACAAGTAGGCCTGTCAAATGAGGGACCAATTACTCAATCAGCTCAGAAAGAAATTAAAACAGTACTTGTGTTATTGCCTGATTCAACTAGTGGTCAGGTGCCTCTCCCTAAAGAATTAAAGGGGCACCAGACCTTGAAGAAAGAGGAACAAAAGAAACAAAGCCTCCAAACTGACCCCAAACCCTCCAAAAGTAAACTTTCTCTCAGTTCAGAGGAGGGAGCTAAACCATGTAGAAACAACACAAGATCTTCAGTATCTAAATCTAAGGACCTGTCTAATGCACGCAAGTCGGAAAGCCAAAATCACAAGGCATCCAAATCAAAAGTAAAGACGACATTAAAAAACCAGGAAAAAGTGAATTCCAAATTGTCCAAAGCAGTCAGAAGCTCATCACCTACACGAGAGGAGAATGTAAAAACCAAGGAGGGAAGAAAAAGGTCAAGAGAGGTATGTGAACCCTCATCTCCAATCACCAGATTACAAGTGTCTGCTTTCTTTGGACAGAGTACCCCAGTATCTGCTAACTACAGTTCTGCCATAACAACTGCTTTTGGAAAAAAGGCAAATGGGAAAAAGCGGTCTGGAAGGAGATTACTGAATACTGTGGAATGTCTCTCCGCTGAATTGCAAAGTGAAGTCAGTGAAGAGAGTGAAGCTTCAGGAAGGAAATCCAGAACCTTAGAGAGGAGCAAGAAGCTAGTGAATTCAAGACCTGTCGTCTGGAAACGAACAAGTAATGCAGCTGCATCTCCATGCAGAAAAAGGAGGTGCAGAAGTTGCCCTGAGCCTTTATGCAAGGCTTCTAACCCTAGAAAGCTCCCTGACCGTTCTCGTTGGCCTAGAGAAGAGAAGAATAAGAGTAATTTACGTGCAAAAAATATTGAGCTTCCTGACTTTCAGGAAGATGAAGGTAAAAAATTTCAGTGGGGGGAAACTAGGACTTTGTACCATTTGGTGCATTGCTTGCATCTTGCAGTGACTTGGGGCTGGGGTTGTTATTACTGCTCCTTGTATGCTGTCTTTCCCCAGTGGATTCCTCTCTCCCATTCAAAGTTTCCCTGAAAAGTTGTCTCAAAATGAACTATTCATTGGAAATCTCACAAGTTTTGCTTTAATGCCACCTTAATTCCTCCTGTAAATTCTCAAGTCTTTCTCTCCATTTCCCATTTCATTTGTTACTGTTTGGAATAACTATGGCATCTGTACCTCTTGGTATTAAAGCTCCTACTGGATTTGTTATTTGGGGGCTTGCCATTCTTGGCAGTAATTGTATTTTGAGTGCTCCTTTTGGTTTTATTACCTCTTGGTATACACTTGATACCCCCTTTGTGGATTAATTTTGTAATGTCTGTTTTCTGGCTAATGCCTTGTGAAGCAGTACAAGAACATCTGTCTCACATGTGGCACACTTTATTCTAGTAGCTAGGTGCACATGATAAGTCAGGAAATATGATAACAGCAGAGCAGTTTCTGCTGCTTAAGCTTCTACCAGGAGGAAGTGAACACAACTGTGGCCTGGATCGATAGGAAACAAGGCAGTCTCAGCCCCCTAGCTGCTGCTGCTCCTTGGTTACTCGCTGCAAGTAAAGACTTTGTTTCTTCATTCTTCCTTTCAGTAACAAAGTGCATATTTTATTCCAGGGTGTGTTTGTATGTGATTTTGAAAACGTGTCAAAACCATTTGTATATTTGAATAATTTCCTCACTATTACTGGCTTCTCTGTCTAAAATGTTTGATGAATTATTTTCTTCAGGCATTTCATAATCAAATGTGTGTGTTCTCTGTTCTCTTCCCCCACCCCCTTGCCTTCCGCCCCCCTATCATGAGTTCTACCCGGATAATAGTTATAGTGCTTAAATATCCTCATAATTATCCAGATGTTTATACATATCTTCCTCTCCCTCTCTCTAATTTGACTCTTGGCTCTCTCTTCATTGCAGTAAACCAGTGTAAACTTGTAATATTTCAGTTACCATTACACAGCCTAATTACCCTGTTCTTTATCTGTCAACTTGCCTTGTTAAACTGTTGCCTCCTAATAAATGTAACAAAATCATTCGGTTACAGAAATACAAAAATCCCATTAGGATATTGCATTTAGGAAACCAGAAGTTGTTGATTATTTTGGTTTTGTCAACTTTATTTAAAACTGTTCTCCACTCTGCAGAATTGGAAGCTTCTGATCTGTTTTCGAAGCATAGTTCTTCAGAAAATAGCCATCTTGTTTCAAATTTGGTAGATGAGGAAGAAGATGAAGATGAAGAACTCCCTAGTTTCCTTTTACATCAAGGTAAGAAGTAAATGCAGCTGTTGCCTTGAGCCTTTGTTACTAAAGATTTAAGTTTGAGAGGAGAGGCTTGAACTTTGGAAGGGCAGCATCCCCTTTTGAATATGTATAAGTGTTTCGTTTGTCTTGTCATGAGCATAATCTAATATAGGCCCTGAAGTAAAATCTTATTTTAGTTTTATATATACAGCACAAGAGATTTTTACATAACTATTTCTAGTTTAATTATTTAGACCAAGTAACATTTATTTTTCTGCCTTTAGAACCAAGTTCGATTGAACCAGGGATGTTGGTTTGGTGCAAGTTACCAAGATATCCATATTGGCCAGCAGTGGTAAGAAAAGAAACTTTCTATTTCTGCAGGTAGGATCTATGTCGATGCTTCTGTTCAGCTGCATAGAAGCACAGAGCATCTTCAGCCTCAGTTGCCTCGAGGAGGAATTGAGAACACTCCCAATGTTACGTTTAATGTTCAAAATCTTTGAACAACAGAATTTTAAGAACAGTTGCTCATCTTCAAAGCAGAGTAGATTTTGCTTTAATGTGGCAAAGTCTACAGAGAAGGTTGAGCTTACTAGGTGAACTGTGAAGGATTTTAAATACCGTGCGTCACATCTCTAGAGACCACTTAAAAAAAGCTTCATCAATTTTTTGTTAGATTTTTACCTTTATATGAGGAATGTCAAAAATTGGTCTCCCATAGTTGTGAAAGAACTTCTTGTAGGGAAAGGGATGTCTTGTATCTTGCGAATTTTTTTTCCTTCATTGAAAAATCAGATTTTAATTTTTAATAAAGACCTCTCTCCTTTTTTTAATCCAAAGAGCTCATTAGGCATTGACATTTAATACAGTTTTGTACAGACCAGCCAAGTCTGCCAAAGCTTTATCCCGCTAACAAAAATCCATTCCCTAAGTAGCTTGGTCTTTTGAATCTTGTCACCGTTTTTCTAATCCTCTAGAATCCCAGGCTGAACAAAGCCTAAAACTTTTAGATGTGGAAAAATAAGTAGGGCCAAAATTAGCCAGAAATTCTTCACTTAATCTTTAAGCATTGTGGGGAGATGAGTCCAATTTTATATCCTTTGCAGAGTTCCTCTTCAGTGACAGACACTGCAGATTGAGGACATTGAAGCAAATTTGCAGCTACTGTGCTTGCTTAAAGTTAGAGCCACTTCTTTAGATGTCATTATAGGAGATGCCCATTGAATGAGCTTATTAAATTTCAGATAGTTTCCCATCTAACAGGACACGTTTCTATCAGTTCCTCCATATTCACTGTGCCATCTGTAAGAGTGGTCCCTCTGGTGGCTGCTTACACATCCATCCCCTTCAGCCTATGTTTTCTCATTGTTGCAGTGACCAATTCTGAACATGCATTCTTGTCCTTAATCTGTGAATTTGAACTTTACTTCCTGTTCTTAATGAGAATCTTATATTCAATAATCTAAACTTAAATCTGAGACCAACATGGCACTGAAGAGTTCAGTTTAGCAATTCGTATCTTTATGTCAAAGTGCTGTGCTACTGCATAGGAATAAAAAGACAGAACACGGCCAGGTTATACTGTGATCTGGTCTCTCATTAACTGATTGCTAACTAAAAAAAACAAGTAGAGCATGTGTGCTGGTGAGATTTTCTGTAAGTATATGTGGGGAAATGTGTAAAAATGCAAATGGATAAAACATGCTTGTTTTCAAAAGCATTTGGGATTTTAAAATGTCAATTTGGCTCTGTACTCTACAGGTAAAAAGGGTGTCTCGGAAACCTAAAAAAGCAACTGTGCTGTTAATAGAAGGAAATGTGAATTTCGAGAAGCCAAAGGGGTAAATTTGTTTCCTGAACTACCTTTGGAATTCTAGTAAATAAATCCTATATTTTCTTCCTACTACTGTGGTGTTAGTTTTATGCTCCCTGCCTGCAGCTGCACAAATGTTGGTTTTGGGGAGGGGGAAACAGTGGGCATGTTCAATGAGCTTTAGTTAAAGTGTCCCCACCGTCATTTTGAAGTATGGGATGCTGAATACATGTGACATTGGGCGCTTTAATGAGCTGCTCTTGGAGTCACTCTAATTAAAGCGCCACTCTGGAGCACTTGTATAGGTGCCCTCCATTGTGAAGTACTAGGAAAAAGTGCATTAGCTTGGCTTAATGTGAATTAACTCAAGTGACATTTTAATGTGACACTTCATAAGTATTAACCTATTTTAATGTACATTAAAGCATCATGTAAAAAAAGTGCTTTTTGCTTAATGCACATTAAAATAGGCTAATGCTTATTAAAGTGTATGTGTAGATGTGCCCAGTGGTGTGTACTACTGCTTAAGGTTTTGTAGGATGTAATGAATAAAACCAGTACTTTTGAGTTAAGATCTCACCAGTTACCAACATAATGTGTCACTTTTGCATGTCTGGTTTGTCAGTTTTGCTGATGCATACTGGCCTTAATGCAAGAGCTGGTCAGATTTTATTTATGGAGACTAAGGCCAGTAGAAAAGGTTTCAGCTCAGCAGCATAAAGATGGAAAACCTGGTAGCTGTATTGTAATTAGAGCTACTTGAGGGGGATCTTTCTACCTTTTTACAGGCTTTAATTCTAGTGGGTCTCACTGGCTGTTGGTAACACCATCAGTTTCTCCTCTCTTTTGGATGGGGCGTGTTGTGTTATGTGGATTTTGCATAAAATTAGAAACTTTACTGCTTTGTTCCCGCTTCTTATTATATGTAAACAAAACTGCATGAGCAGAATTGCTTGACTACTTTGTTTTCTGACTTTGCTCCATCAAGTTTTTCAATACGTCTTAGAAACCTGAAGCATTTTGACTGTGAAGAAAAGCAGAAGCTAATAGTAAGTACGGTAGTAAAATACTTTATGTGCAGTGTCATTTTTCTTTTAATATCTAACACCAAGTGACTGTCAGATTGAATTGCGGCTTATTGATTTCACTCCATGATGCAGTTTTTTGGCAAAAGTATCTTGCTTTTTTAGCATTTTTGTTTTGTTTGGAAGGGGGAGAGGATGTCCTGGGGACTTTTTGGGTGTTTTTTTCCAATTGACTGCTTACGCGCAAGGACTGGAAAGGACGTCATTGGCGAGAGTCCTAGTCTCTTAAAGTCATGGGCAACCACAGCCCCCTTTTAAGAAACTTATATCTGTTGATAAAGCTGTACTGCTTAAATGATGGATAAATTATGGAATAAGAACAAATTAATCTTTCTGCTTTGGGACTGCAAGCCATGCTGTTTCCTAGTTTTCCTGGGAAATAAGAGTTTCAACAGCTCCTGAGACCTAGAATCAGTGTTTCAAAACATCTTTGAGTTCCAACAGTGAAAGAAGCTTGCTGGAAAGAGCCAAGAGAAGCACATGTGTGCAAGGCAGTAATTCAGCAGATAAGCATGTGCGCGTGTAGTTACATCAGGCATTGCAGCAGGGAGATGTGGAGGCTGCTGTCAGTCACAGCAGACTAATAGCTATATTGTGTGTGTTAATTATAGAATCTAAATCTTGACTTGCAGGACCAAGCCAAAGAGAACTACAGCCATGAGGTTGAGTGGTGCATTGAATTGATTTCAGACTACAGAATTAGAGTAGGTAAGTAGATAGGTCAAAAAGTCATGAATATCATCTGCCCTAAAATGCATACATTTGAATATTCAGTTCTATTGGATCCATTACTCATACAGAGCAGAGTGAATAGAGTAGATGGTCTGAGACCTGAGTTTTATTCCAGGCTGCACTTGACTTGCTGTTACATTGGGCTTGTCACCTAACCTTTTTGTGCCTCAGTTTGGCTACTTGTAGACCTGTATCTTGAGGAGTGCTACGAGTCCCTCAGAAGGAGTTTGTGCCCAAGTTACTTAAAATAATACTCCAACTTGGAGAGAGAAAACATTCAAATGAAAAAATGCCTGATCTGTTTCCTTCACAGCAATTATGTGTCAGGAGAAGCCACACACTTCTTGCAGGAAGATGCCTCCTTAGGTATTTCTTCACTGTTGAGGCCAGCCAGCTGCTGTGTGCTAGACACCATAGTTGCTGCAAAAAGTAATGCGTTATAGAGCCTTACTGATTACTACTACACTTCTGCAAACAGTAGGTCTCTTTTTATGGTTGAGGAATGAGCTAAAAGTTGGTTCTTGGCCAAAGGAGCTGCCTTCTGAATTGGAGTTGGACCTGAGCTTCATTTATAAGCTTATGTTGGTTTTTATTTGAGAGATTCTGATGAAAGGCACTATGCAAGTCTAATATGATGGTTATATAACGTGCTGTGTGCCCTTCATAATCTGGAAATATTTGACTGGTAGAGATTTGCTACCCTTATCTCTTTCTAGAAAGAGACTTAAAAATGGGCTCATTACATTCCTCCTTTACAGTTACGTACTGTAATGGCCAGACAGCATCTTGATTTATATCATCTCAGTTTTAGGCTCTCTGCCTAAAAATCTGTAAAGTCCCTTTTAGGTTCAGTCTTCATATAGAAATATGCTGTGCTTCTTTGAGACTTACTAACATTATTTAACAGACCTTTTCTTTCAAAGGTGCTAACTGGATTGATGATTGATAAATCCTTTTTTATATTTTTCAGGTTGTCATTCTTTTACAGGCTCCTTCTTAGAATATTTAGCTGATGATATCAGTAAGTACAACTATGGTGAAGCTTTTTTGTCCTCTCATTTGGTAAATTTAGCTCTAATGTCCATGAATGTGATGGGCTGACATATCAGAAGGTGTTAAGTTTTCTTCACCCCATTCTACTACTTTCCAGCACTTGGATTTGGTAGTTTGTAGAGTTGGAAATGCAGGAGTGCTTCAGGCATGTTCAGATTTCTTTGCTGCTGATTTTTCTTAATATGGTTAATGAGAAGTACACTGATATCTTCACTCTTCTTTAATAAGACTTTTCTTCCATGAGTGACAGCTGCTGCATACACTAATCAAATCAGAAAATGGCTGGTCACATTTCTGTCGCTGTTCCTCTTGCCCAGCTTCCAGAGAAGAGAAAGCAGGGGGGGAAATCTTTGTTCCTTTTTATATTGACCTTTTTTACTTTTGGGGGTGGGGAGGAGGTGGGAGGGTTACTATTAAATTAAATTAATTTAAAATTGATTTGACCTGGAAAATGGCACTTTTTTTAGGAAATGTCAAAATGGAACATCCAAAAAAAATTGAAGCTGTCAAATGGGAACTTGTCAAAACTGACCTTGTCCTGTCAGCAGTCTTAGTTTTCATGATGTGGCATTGTCCCATAAGAGTTTTGTTGTGTAGTTGTTTTTTGTTTTTTGGGGTTTGTTTTTTTTTTAATTCTGTAATTATCCTAAATAACCCACGTTGGAAAACCTCTATTTTGTGGACACCAGTTCAAGCATGAGCTGGAGAAGGACTTGGCCTTGTGGTGTGAGGAGGAAGGACACTGACATGCAGATTGTGCCATCGTTTCATGGAGGGTTCTTCTAGTAAAGTTTGTAGCTACTGGATGCCACTAGCCAGGTTTGGCTGAAGCTCTGCATGACTATTTCCTTACCTCTACCAGTCTAGTTGTGGTCTCTGATGGTGTGGTCGACCAGGCCTCCAACCCACCTCCTCCCGCTGACCCGAGTTCTGCACTTCTGTTTTGTAGGTTGCTGCTGCTTCTATGCTTTGGCATCTTTTTTCCCAATGTAATTTTTTTGGTCAAGATCTAATGACGGCACAGTTTGTTTAATGAATTATTCATATAGTGCATACAGCCGGTAATGCACTGAATGCCTTTCTCGCTTATCTCCTGTTAATCTGATCCGGGGGTGTCACACAACTGACTCCTAGACTTGTCATGTTACACAGTGGTTTGTTTGTAGTGACTGGCTTTATGGCAGTTACAAGATGAAGAAAATTTTAAGCTTACTTCTTCAGGGACCTCAAAGTGCATTGCATTTTCTGTCTTTTTGCATTGAAAGCCCTTTGAGGTAAAGCCATGGTGTTTGTTTCTCGCTTATGCGTGCTGAGCTTACTGTCAACATCTAGCAAATGATGGTAAATTTTGGTGCACAAAGTAGATGAGTTTTCACTCCTGAAGAAATTAAACGCAAACCTTCAGAGGAAAGAGGAATTTTCTTTGCTTGATCTTTTCACTTCCTGTGCTTCAGGATTTTACAATTAGTAATGTGCATTATGAGATGTCTTTGTGCTTCCAGTCAGATATTTGCTATTGATGAAGAGAGGAAACTATGCTAGAGCAAGCAGTGGTTCTTGTGGTCTTGGCACACATTCATTTCCAAACCTCCTTCAGTCCATATTTCAACTCAGATCTTTTGTGGCAAAGTTTTTAAGCTTTGTTTGCACTGAATCAAAACTTTTTGTTGTTATAGCTGTGCGTTTGGATGCAGTTTACTTTTTTTTTTTTTTTTAAAGCTGGCTTTCCTTTCAGGTTATCCTGTTCGAAAAGAAGTTAATCAAAATGTAGTCCAAATGACCTTTCCACATGTAGCAGAGGAAGATCTTGAAGAGTCTGTTTTGGAAAGTCCATCTGACAGGCCATCCAAGAAAGTTCTTCCTGATAGAAAAAGAGCTGCCAGAGACAAAGCCAATGAGAAGATTGTGGAGTTCATAGTGAAGACAAAGGGGGCCGAGGAGCATCTCCAGGCTATTTTGAAAAGCCAGAAGCAGTCTCGGTGGCTGAAAGAATTTTTTAATTCCAGTCACTATGTGACCTGTGTCGAGACCTACCTGGAGGATGAGGGGCAATTGGACCTTGTGGTGAACTATTTGAGAAAAGTCTATCATGAAACAGATGCCAGAAATCTGGATTTAGTAAATGGCGATAAAATAAAATTTATTTTAGATGTCCTCTTGCCTGAAGTAAGTAAATAACTTTACTGTTGTATGGTGGGGGCTCAGAGGCTTGCTAATGGTGCAGGAATTTGAGCAGGACAAGTTTAAAATTCAAACTGGAGCACCAAGGACTGAAATCTGAGATGAAGTGTCTGAATGTGGCTCTAAATACCTGTATGCCAAGAAAGTTGTCCTTATTGACAATGTGCATACGCTTGAAAAGCTTGCTGTCTTTTAGTAAAGAACACAGCTGTATCCAGTTAATTCTGTACAGATGCTGAATGCTTGTGTGTTAAGGATGCACGCTTTTTAATTTCCGGGCAAATAAAGCTCCCAACTGGTATTTCTGGGCTTCTTGCTGGCGTTAATGTCACTGAAAAGTGAACAAAACCAGTAAGATGCCAGAATCCATAAAATGTCATCCCCATCTCCATTCAGGGAATATTTTGGTTAAGCACCAGTGTGAAGAGTGACCATTAATACCTCGAAAAGCAATTGATTTGGAATAAGGATACTTTACAATGTTTCTGCTGTCAAAAAAACTGTTTTTAGAGATGGCTGCTGTTGACAGGACACTAGTTAACTTGTATTTTTTTTTAATCCGTTCTCATACTTGACTTGCTTCCTAGCAAGCAGTGTTCATTATGTGAACATTAAGAATTGTACAAAAATGCAACTTGGAAAAAAAAATCTTTAAATACTTGTGTGTCTTATGAGAAAAGAAATGGAAAAGTTCCTTGCAAGATTATTTTCAAGAAGGATACTATTATGTTTAGTAGAAACTATGCTTTTTTTTTTTTAAACCAACTTCTAGACTGTTATAGTAGCAAAACCGGCCTTCCCAGTATATTGCAGGATAAGTGGTGGGGGAGGTTGGGGAGTTAGTATGATGCTTTGTAAATTCTCAGATTTCTGTTTTTCACTAAAAATCCAGTGAGCAAACTTCAATGAATAGAGTAAAACTTTAATTTTTAGAATGTGGTCTATCTGCTGAGCCTGTTGAGACCTACTCTGTTTGTTTTTTCAGGCTAATTGCATGTGCAGTTTAGCTTAACTTTTTTCATTAGTATCAATAAAGTAATAGTTTTCTTTCAGGCCATCATTTTTGCAATTTCTGCAGTGGATGATATAGACTACAAGAAAGCAGAAGAAAAATACATAAAAGGACCCTCAGTCAGCAAAAGGTACGATGGTGTAGTGCCCTGACTCTCAACTAGGGTGCCTTGAGATCCTTCAAGGGTGTTGCAGGATGCCACACAACTTTACCACTGTTAGGTGTGCAAACATAACACTGGAGCCCAGAGATTTCAAGTAGGAATCCCCAGCAGTAAATATGTTCTGACCGATCTTTCTGGGTGTGTCCAGATGAGTACACATGTGTTTTCCCCAGGGACAGATGGCAGTGGCACATAGTTGTGCTGCTGCTGCTTGTCCCCAGTGAACGCCTATGCATGCATGCCACAATGGGGTGGGGTAGGCTGGGGCCAACACCTGAACTGACCCCAGTAGCCTTACCTGGGGACCTCCTGGGCTGGCAGCAGGGAGCCTAGCCGGCAGCTGGAGTATGGCTCTGGGTGGCCAGTTTCCGGCAGCGCACACTGCCTAGTGTCAGCCCGCCTGCAAATTAGCAGCATGGGGAACACCTGCATGTGTGGTGTGTGGTGCTGCGTACCATGTGTGCACGCTTGTCTGAACGTGCCCTCTGAGTGCTTTGCAACAGAAAAATTGCTCTAGTATTTTCTGTAGTCAAAAATTGAGCGAAAGGTAATAGCTGGCACTTTCTGAAGTCTTGAGCCTGAACAGATTGAGAACCCTTGGTTTAGTGCATTCTCTAAAACTTCTACTTGTCATACGTTTTACTTAGAAAGTAATCTCCTTCACCTGTCTTGTCATTTGTAAAAAAAAAAAAATAGAAAAAAATCTTAGCTCCTGTTTTCAGTTTGAAAGGAAATGCCCAAGTGCATAAAGAGGCTTGCTTTTTATCTTTTTCTCAAGGAGCAGGTTCTCTGCAATATGAGGTATGTAGGCTACCTACTTACTGGGTGCATCTACTTATGCAATTAATGCGGAGCAATAAACTGTAGTGCTTATCACTCTGGAGTTTATTGCTTCCAGGTATGCCATTTGAATGTGCGCCCAGGACCACAGCATGTTGAACTAACGGGGAGCCCAGGGGGGTCAGCCTACCAGCCCAGGTCTCCACTCACCCCAGCCAGCCCCTCCACAGCTCGGCACAAGGGTGCTCCAGTGTGGGGCTAGCTGGCAGGCAGTTGCCTCAGCTAAAGCACCCTCGTGCCCCAGCCAGCGGCATCAGCATCTACTTGTGCAGTGCTGAGGACTTAAAAACTCCACAGCAGGATAGTACTTTTGTATATACAAGTACTTCCCTGCTGCAGAGTTCATTAATTTTACTCCAGCTTAATAGCCCTGCATGTGTAGATGCCAAGGCATTTACTGAAGAGCTAATTGGTCAACTTGGCTGTAAAAGTCTTGTGTAGGCATGCCCCCTGAAAACTGATTAGCTCCCCTTGGCTTGGTGAACATACAAATTGTAGATGAGTAGAATGACTGAAATGAGAACACTTAAATTGCTTAGGTGAGTGATTCATAGTCTGTTGGGCTTAAGTTTTTTCTAAACTGTACTTTGAGCCATATATAATTGAAGCTGACTTTTTCTTTTCATTGTCCAGGTGTTGGAAGCATTCTGCAGATTTCATAGTTTCTAGGGTCGGAAGGGACCTGAGCAGATCATCTAGTCCGACCCCCTGCCGTGGCAGGAAAGAATACTGGGGTCAAAAGACCCCAGCAAGATATGCATCTAACCTCCTCTTAAACACCCCCAGGGTAGAAGCCTGCACCACTTCTCTTGGAAGCTGGTTCCAGACCCTAGCCGCCCTGACTGTGAAGTAGCGCCTCCTGATATCTAACCTAAACCTGCCCTCTGCCAGCTTGTGACCGTTATTCCTGGTCACTCCTGGCGGTGCTCAGGGGAACAGTGACTCCCCCAATGCCTGCTGATTTCCCCCTCTGACTGGTTTATAACAGGCCACAAGATTCCCGCCCCCCCCAGCCTTCTCTTTTGGAGGCTGAACAGGTTCAGGTCCCGTAGCCTCTCCTCATAGGGCCTGCCCTGTTGTCCCCTGATCATGTGAGTGGCCTCCTCTGGACCCTCTCCATGCTGCCCACATCCCTCTTGAAGTGCGGCGCCCAGAACTGGACGCAGTACTCCAGCTGCGGCCTGACCAGTGCCGCATAGAGGGGGAGGATCACCTCTTTGGACCTGCTCGAGATGCATCTGTGGATGCGTGACAAGGTGCGGTTGGCCTTCCTGACTGCCTCTCCATGCTGCCGGCCCATGTTCATCTTGGTTTGGTTTGAATGAATGATAAATTAACTTCTTTTTGAAAACTAACCTACTTTGAATACAGAAGATTTCTTGTTAGTTTGATTGATTTTCTTTATTTTTCAGGGAAAGGGAAATATTTGATGAAGAAATTTTAGAACGAAAAAAACTGGAGCTGTTGGAACTGGCTTCTGAAGACAGCATCTAGAAAAAGTGGTAGGGAACTTATTAAATCTGCACTGATGTTAACTGTATATAATGGAGAAGAAAATACTTGTACAAACTTCATGTTTTATACAAAACTTTTTTTTTAATATGTAAATACACTTCAGTGGATGTATTGAATCTTGAAGGTACTCTGTTGCCTTGAGCTGATTGTCAATCATTATTCTTAACTTCTGTGTAAAGGAGCTGGATGTAGTACTTGCTACAAGTGTGTAATGCCAAACTCCTTGTAAAACTTGGTTTATGATGACATGATATGTTCTTTGCATAGAGCCAGCTGATCAGTTTGCCTTCATCGCACTGTACTTGAAATGCACTTCAAAGCTGTCTAAAATGGAGGAATATGAAATGTTTTGCAAGACTTTTTGATCTAACTTCATAAATTTGTGTTTTGTTTTATCTGAATTATTCTATCCAAATATGAACAAAGGGCTGTCGGTCTCCAATTTAACTTTGCAGTGGTAACAGTATATTAAGAGTTACAGGATTATGTAGCTTGTGGTGACTTCAATGAATATAAAGTACCTGGCTTCTTGTTTTAACATCCTTCCAAAGAGTTGATGTCCTTGCTGTACTTGTATTTGTTGACAGGGAAATAAAAATGTCACCCAGTAAAGAAACCCAGGTTGCCAAAAGCTTTGTTTTTTTTGTTGGTAGGACAGCTGAAGCAGAGTCCAAAAGGAGTTCCAGTTTGTTAAGGCTTGTTTTTTAAAACGCAATTAGTTTCGCCTCTCACTTAAAGTTGGAATTCATAACATGAATCTCATTAGCATACTGTGAGTTAATGGAACTGCAGTTTCTAGGCACATATCTGGTCTTCGCAATATATCTAACATAATTGACTGTATCAGATGTACATGTTTCTGGGACTGTCAGCATTTTGAAACTGCTCCTATCATGGCATCATAAATTCAGCAGCGCGTTGCCAAAGAGATTGCTGTTGTCTGGCAGGGCTGTGTTGAATCTGACAAGTATTCCACAAACAGACTTTGACAGTTTGGAACCAGAAGGGTTCAGCTACTTGTATTCTGTTGGCAGTGAAAATATCTGACCAGATCAGTTCAAACTGAGTTGAGTTTGTCTTTTATATGGGACTAAATGCTGAGTCTAATTATTCACATTGAACTTCTTGGGGGAAAATAAATTATAAAATGGCACATTTGCTATTGTATAATTCTAATTATGTATATAAGATGTGGTTAATCTGAATACCTTTTAAGAATTACACTAACTATGCTGCATTTTGGGTTTTTATATTTGTGATATAATGGTCTTTTAGTAGGCACATTAAGAACATGAATGTAATACAGGAATGCCTACATGTCACTTAAAACATCATCCCTTATTCAGAAGCCTTAGTGAGGGGAAAGTAGTAAGGGATAATGCAGTTTATAAATACTTGATCGTTGTGTCGGCTCTCTTTTTAATGCCAAGCCAGTCACATAAGTGTACCTTCAGCTATGGAAATGCTTTGAAAGCTGCTTTAGCAGACAGTAGAGAGACTTTGTGGACCATGGGTTGTCTCCTTAGACAAGCTTCACGTTCATGAAAAACTAATCCCAGTGCAGCCCCTGCTCTCACAGGCATTGGCAATGCATGGTGCAGCTCTCTTGCATTTAAAAAAAGAAACAACCCTTTAAACAGCCATGTGATTTCATTTGCCTTTAACCCTGTAACACAATGTATGTGGACTTTTTGATCTTACCACAATGTTTATGGTACTTCTCAAAAATGCCTGCTGTCATTGAAATTCAGAGAGATCCCATGTTTTCCCCATGTTGTAATTAAAGAAGCATTACTGCCAAAACCATTGTGCACTATTTATATGGCAGCTCAGCCTTCCCTTTTTTGTTTCTTTTTTTTTTTCTCCCCCCCTCTTCTAATCTCCTATTAGTAGGATATTTCTCTTACAATGAGAAACGGTAATTGCACTTTAGTTAGAGAGATCACTAGATGACAGAGTAGAACATGTGGGAGCTTTTCATATTTTTGGCTTGTGCCTAAACGCATCTTAATCCTGAATGTGTTCAAACGTTAAGATCTTTAGTTTTATTAAGACGTAAAACAGTACCTAGAATTTAGGGCAAGATTGGCCTTAACTTATCAATAAAATAATACCCATATTCATATCTGACATCAACAGCCTATGAACATACATATCAAAAAGCAGTTTGGTTCATAGACTCTTTTTTTTAAATAATTATTATTGGCATAAGAATAATTTTTAAATGTAGAGAAGGTTTAGGGAACTTATGGATACATTTTAAAACTACATTCTCTAATCATGCTAAGTTTTTTAATGCAAACTTAAAAATACATCCAAGCTGGCTAATGTAACAGTATTGACTTTGTATTACCATTATGTACAGTAGTTACCTTTTTAAATGCTATGGTACATACCTACAGTTTCTTGGATCTACTTAAGCCAATATGTATAAAGTATGAATTCTTCAAGGGTGCTCATTACCTCTACTCTTGTTTGAATACTTTTAAAATAAAATGGACTTGACTCATGGCTTTCAGTGTTCAAACCAAGACTTCCTTTCAACTGAATTTTGTATTGTGAGTGTTGGGTTGACTCTTTCGAGGGGGGGAATGTCAAATGCTGTTTGCTCTGTGTGTGAGCAAATACTTTTTGTCTGGATAACTGGGTGAATATGAGCAAACACTTCTGTTACAGTTTTTAATAAAGAGCAGCGCCATACCCGCATTCTCACTGAGTAACTTGTTCGGAAGCACAAATGCTTACTGTTGTATATTCAGCTACGAGCCAGAGTCGTGTGCTGTGCCATATCAGGGCCCTGCCCCATGTTGAAATTCAAGCTGGAGGGTCATTTTTACAATGTGCCAAGTACTTTTGCTCTGTGGATGGTCTAAACTTATTGTACAGTTGACCTATTAGTTGTGTAATGTATAACAGGGGCCTCAGACTTTCAGAAAGGCCTCAGCTGAACTTTGTACCACACCAACCAGGACTCTGCCTAAACCCAAAGGCTGCATTGAGTTACCTACAATTGGTTTTTAAACTGGCAAAAACTCTTGAGTGCTCTGTCTCTGATTTGCGCCTGATGGCTCACCCGGTACAAGTCCCTTGTTTTGAATAAATGCAATGCACAAAATTGCCTAGCCACATTTCGCTACATTGTTGTAAGACTGCATCATCCACCCAGTGACACTGAATATAGACCTAAAAAATCTGCCCCCAGGGCCACTCCTGCCTTCAGTCACACATGGGAGCAATCCTGGTCCTTCTAAAATGCCGAACGGCTCCAGGAGCGGCACAGATAGATACCCCTGGTTACGGGTCCAGAGACCAAAGGGTTTTGGGAAGTCAATCTCTGGCTGTTGCATAAAACTCAACCGTCCTGCAGAGAAAGGAGAGTTTGGTGGGAAGGTATCACCAGTTGCCTGTGTGTGTCATGCTCAGAAATGCTGGCTCTTGTTCATAAGCAAGTGAACTAACTAGCCTGAAAAATGCAAAACTACAATGCTTGATTCAGAGAGGATGCCTTTTATTAGACCACCTGAGAAATTGCAAAAAAAAGGATCTTTTTCTGCAAGCTTTTAGTCTAATGTGCCCTTCCTCAGACAATTAAAGATGGTAAAAAGTCCCTGTCAGTAGAAAATAAACTTCATTTGGTGCACAGAGGAAGCTGAAGATGGAAATCTGTCCCCCTGGGCCATGAGAGAGAGAGATATATATATATTTTTGTGATTTCTTAGTTGGTCTCTGACTGTTGTGGCTGGACTCCATCTTCCAAGGTCCCTTCTAGCCTTGCACGAGTTCTAGCTTTTGCATTTCTTTTTGTCTTCTGACCCTCACAGCTACCAAATGCATCTCTAATGCGCTCTTATTAAATGCGCTAAGGAGTGCACGAAAACGCCTAAATTCACAAGCAAGTAAGGTGCCAGGGACCTCACTGGAATTTGCCCAAAAAGCAAACCTCTAGAAAAGCTTCTGCCGAAACCCGGGATCGAACCAGGGACCTTTAGATCTTCAGTCTAACGCTCTCCCAACTGAGCTATTTCGGCGGCTTGGGAGAGCACCCCCCCCCCTGCCCCCCTTCCTGTGCACTTGACTTTCGCCAGGGTGATTCATAGAAGGGGAGGGGAGGGGAGGGGAGGGGAGGGCAGACTCGGAGCCAGCGCTGCCCATTCGCGTGGAGAGCTGCACAGGGAGGGTAGCGGCCTTCCCTACTTGGAAGGAGACTTGCAGTAGGGACTACCATCCCAACAGGTCACCTGCAGAGGTGGGGGAGTCTCCATCCTTGGAGGTTTTGACAAAGCCCTGGCTGGGGTGATGTAACTGGGGCCGGATCTGCTTGGAGCAGAGGGTTGGACTGGCTGTGACCTGGAGTAGATGCTGGTCCTTTCCCTCACACTCATTTCCTATGACTGTAAGAGGCGTGCAACGTTTTGGCTACCTAGCAAACAGGTGCCTGGGCAGCGGTTAAACAGGAGAGAGGACATGCCAACGCCTCCGCCTCCGCCTCTGCCCCGGGGGCTGCTGAGATCCTGCAGCAGCGCAGGCGCGATGGGCTCTTCTCAATGCTCAAAGCAATAGGAGGGGGTCCCTATAGTCCTGCTTTCCCCTCTTCCAGGAGGTCCCTATAGTCCTGCTTCCCCCTTGTCTGGGGGTCCCTACAGTCCTGCTTCCCCCTAGTTCGGGGGGTCCCTACAGTCCTGCCCCCCGCCAGTCTCGCTCTTGTCCCGGGCATCTGGTGTCCCCTCCGCCCGGCCGGATCCGGCAGCGGCCGCAGGCTCCGCGGGGGCCCCCCGCCGGTCTCTGTGGCGCAACCGGTTAGCGCGTTCGGCTGTTAACCGAAAGGTTGGTGGTTCGAGCCCACCCAGGGACGGCGAGAGGGAGGTGTTTCTTTTTCTTTTCCCCTCCTGTCTCCCTGGGAGGTGCTGCTCCCCCCACCCCCGGCAAAGACGCCACGGGGCGCCCAACTGGCCGCCCCTCCGCGTGCAGGAGGAGGGGGGGCCCCTCCGGCCCCGGAACTCCCGCGCCGCCGCCGCGTTCCCCGCCGCGGAGACGGCCCCAGCGGTGCACCGCGCGCGCCCGGACGGGTTAAGTGGGTGCACCGCGGCCAGAGGTGGCCTGAAGGGCTGCGAGCAACATGGCGGCGCTGGCGGGTGAGCGTAGAGGCGGGCTCGCTGCGGCCGGGGAGGAGGCCCTGCCCGCCTCGCCTCCACGGGAGCCCTCAGGCCTGCCTCCAGCCCGGGGGGACTCCCTTGTGGCCTGGGGAAAGGGCCTCAGGGCCCGTAGCAGAGCCTGAGCCATCCCTCCCTTGTCGCCTGAGGAAGGGGCCTCGGGGTCTGAGCCATCCTTGGGGCTCCCTTATTGCCTGGGGTTGCCGGCGCTGGGATCCCGGTTATGTTGCAGCTAAGTTGTCCCCTGGTTTTCATTCGCAGCTCCCCGCGTGGCCCGGGCTGGGATATTTCTTCTGCGGTAAGTGGCTGCTGAGCTGCCCCAGAGAGGGGAGGAGATGGGCACGGTGGGTTAGTGCGGCCGAGTGTCTGCGGGCCCCTTCGTGCATGTGTCAAATGCAAGTGTTTGAGGAAAAATGCATTCCCCCTCCAGCACAGCCTCTGTGCTGGACGTGTTGGCACAGATTTAGCAGCAGACGTGAGGGAGACAGCGACAGTTTGTGGGGTTGGTTTTGTGGTAGGGTTGCAGAATTAGGGGGTGGGGAGTCTTGTTTCCGCTACTGATTCTGCTGCAAGCAGCCGGTCTGTTCCTCCTGTGCGCTCATCTGGACGGCGAGGGGGTTATGCCCCAGCGAAGCACTGAGATCCCGGACTGGCCAGGCCAGCGTAAGCACCGAGGTGTTGCTGCCACGCTGTGACTCTCGGCCGTGCTCATTTCAACAGGCCCGGTGCCGTGACAGCTGCCCGCGCGCAGTCACTCCATCAGATGCCGGCGACTGATCACACTGACAGGTAACGCCAGTGCGTCAAGCCAAGCGTTGGCTGTCCCTCAGGTGGGAGATCCCAGATGAGACGGGAGAGGGCTGTTGTCTTCACTGCAGCTCTGTGTCCGCTGATGAGGGCAGCCCTGTTTCTCCTGCTTCCCTCTAATAGCAGTGTGAAATGCCCAGTCACTGGAAATCTATGAGATGTGCCAGCAAACAAAGATCCCCTGCCTGAGCAGCGGGGCTTTCCTTACAGATTTGGGTCATCCCTGCTGGGGTTTGCATGTCCCCAGGGCTGAGACTCCTCCACCAGTGATCCTGTTGCTGACTGTGTTGCACACTGACGATGCCATGACTGCTGTTTGTCACCAGCCCCACCCAGGTCCAGCCCAAGAGCTCAGCTGTCGTTCAGAAAAAGCCCTGGGTCCCAACCACCAGGGGAGAGTATGTTGTCGCCAAGCTCGATGACCTGATCAACTGGGGACGAAGGGTGAGTCGTTGGGAGCACCCTGGGCTCTGGAGCTAGTGATGACTGCCTCGAAGGAATGGCAGCAGTGAGCTGATGAGCTGGAAAGGGCAGGCTTTCTAGCTACAGGCTGGCCTGGCTATTCCATCTTATTGAGAGCATCCAGGAAATTCAGCCTGTTTCACTGCATGTAGTGCTGTTAAGATGACACCTCATTTGAAGCCCTGCCTAGTCAGGAGAGGAGTAATTCTTTGACTTGAGCAAAGACTTCTGTCTCCATCACCTGACGTCCTTGCGTAGTTTATTATGCGCCAGTGGCTGCCCTTCCACCCCAGAAGCGGCTGCATCTCCATAGCACTCCTTGAAGGTAGAATGTGAGGAAGTCCATGCCCAGCACCTGCTTTGTGTGCACATGCATCTACCTTGTATGAAGACCAGAAGCTTCTCAAGCCAGAGGCATTGCCTCTTGCTCATTCAGGTGTAGCACTGCAGGCAGAACGCACCATGTCAGCCTTTTATCTCCCCTTACAGTACTCCCTAAGTGGTTGCACTGTTGCTCCCATAGGTTTGATGCCGCGGACCCTTCCCCCACTGTGAGCATTGCTGACTCGCTTCATTCTCTTCTGTCCCAGAGCTCCTTGTGGCCAATGACCTTTGGCCTGGCCTGCTGTGCAGTGGAGATGATGCATGTAGCTGCTCCCCGTTACGACATGGACCGCTTTGGGGTGGTGTTTCGGGCCAGCCCTCGGCAAGCTGATGTCATGATTGTGGCTGGCACCCTGACAAACAAAATGGCTCCTGCTCTAAGGAAGGTGGGGGCTTTGTTGCCACTGTCAGGCACAGCTCTAGGTACCAGAAGTGAAGGGCAGTCACTCTGAAATCTTTCTCCTCCAGGTGTACGACCAGATGCCCGAGCCACGCTATGTGATCTCCATGGGAAGGTTAGTGCTGGAGCTCCCTTTCCTCAGGCTTCGCTAGGAGAAAAGCTGCCTGTCTTAAAGAGCCCATTGGTGGTTCCAGGGTTTTGCACTGCGCTCTGTCCTCAGGGTGAATGAAAATGGGGCTCAAATGTTCCTTCCCTGGGGAAGGAGGGGAGTCTATAATTGCAGACAGCAGAGATTCTTTCTGGAAGGGAAGGGGGAGCCTGTGCTCTGAAAGTGCCTGGTCAGTGTGACAAACAATGAAACTGCAAGCTATCTCCACCTGCTTCTGAGTGTCCTGGCTTGAGCAGCAGAGCTGCTTGGTTACTCACTTTGGCAAAGAAACTAGATGTAGTTGAAATCGGGGCTGTGTGTGTGTGCGCTTACTTGCCTGTGCATTCAGATCCGTGGTGGCAAGGTTGATCGCAGAGCTAAGCCATCTGTGACATGCTTATTGCTCCAGGCCATTTGGTTTTACCAGCTGCTTGGCTCTGTTCATCTTGGCCGCATGGGTAGTTTTGCCTGGCTGCCGGTTTGACGCCGGCCTGGCATTCTGCACCTGAATACTGAAACAATTGTCCCCTTCAGCTGTGCCAACGGCGGCGGTTACTACCATTACTCCTATTCTGTCGTGAGGGGTTGTGACCGCATCATCCCAGTGGACATCTACGTTCCAGGTAACCATCTGTTCTCAGCTCTGCTGTTAGTGTGGGTCATGGCTCCAAAAGAGGTGGGCTGGAGCTGTTAATGTGTTTCTAACCCCTGTGCTGTCTGGAGCTAGTTCAGGCCCTTTCATTGCAATTGAAGCTGCATTGTTTAAGTTTAGAGACTGTGTTCTTGTGTTCTGTGTAAAGAACTGAAATGTGAGGCCCTTGTTTCATAGTTAGTAGGGGCAGAAGGTACCTGAGCAGATCATCAAGTCCAACCCCCTCTTTCCATGGCAGCAAAGAGTACTGGGGTCAAACAACCCTAGCAAGGTGTTCATCTAGCCTCGTCTTAAAGACCCCCAGGGTAGGAGCCAGCACCACTTCTCTTGGAAGTTGGTTCCAGATCCTAGCTGCCCTGACAGTGAAGTAGCGCCTCCTGATATCTAGCCTAAATCTCCCCTCTGCCAGCTTGTGACTGTTATTTCTGGTCACTCCTGGTTGTGCTCAGGGGAACAGGGACTTCCCCAGTGCCTGCTGGTCCCCTCTGACTAGTTTGTAACAGGCCACTAGATCCCCCTCAGCCTTCTCTTGTGGAGGCTGAATAGGTTCAGGTCCCATAGCCTCTCCTTGTACAGCCTGCCCTGCTGCCCCCTGATCATGCGAGTAGCCTCCTCTGGACTCTTTCCATGTAGTCCGCATCCCTCTTGATGTGTGACACAGTACTCCAGCTGTGGCCTGACCAGTGCCGCATAGAGGGGGAGTATCACCTTGGACCTGCTCGAGATGCATCTGTGGATGCGTGACAAGGTGTGGTTGGCCTTCCTGACTGCATCCCCACACTGTCAGCCCATGTTTATCTTGGCATCAGTGATGACTCCAAGATCCTTTTCTGCCTCTGCACTGCCAAGAAGGGAGTTCCCCAGCCTGTAGGTATGATGCTGGCTCTTCCTCCCCAGGTGCAGCACCTTGTACTTGTCAGTGCTGAATCCCATCCTGTTCTCATCCTCCCACCCCTGTAACCTGTCTGGGTCCAATTGTAGCCTATTCCTTCTAGCGTGCTCACATCCCCTCACATCTTAGTGTCATCAGCAAATTTGAACAGGTGCTTTTTAACCCCTCGTCCAAGTCACTGATGACTTGTGACTTCATTGAGATGTCGTTGCCCCCCCCCCCCCCCACACACACACAGGTGGAGCTCATCTTGTCACTAGTCCAAGAGACTTTTTTCTTCTGCTGAGCAATCAAAATGTCTTCTCAAAGCACCTCAGTTTAACTAAAAAGAAACCTAACCTCTTTCTCTCTCACTCATCTGTTTAAAGCAGTGCAGGGAAGACTGTGTGTCCTATTTTTCAGCGAGAATGATTGTTGCAGTGGGCTTAAGCTACCAAGTAAAGCAGCAGAATCTCTGAGCTTGGCTGCTTATCTGGAAGAGATGCTGAAGTCAGGTGGTAGCAGGATTGAAATGCTCTGGCCTGGGTCGTGCGGATCAGACTAACTGATATAAAGGTCCTTTCTAGCTTAGAACCACAGTCTTTTCCTACCTGTTTGTCAGCCTCGCGTAATACAGTGCCCACTCTCTCTCCCCTTCCTCTTTTCCCACCAGGTTGCCCACCCACTGCAGAAGCCTTGCTGTATGGAATCCTGCAGCTTCAGAAGAAAATCAAGCGGGAGAAAAGGGTTCAGCTCTGGTACAGGAAATAGCCTCCTTTTATTTATGACCCAGCTACTCATGCTATTCTGACAAAGCACCTGTGTTACGCACATCACAGCTATATTCTGCACAAGCTTTATTATAAAAGTGTTGCCTCTTTAATTGACTCTTGTCTTTAATGCTGTCATTCGGTTACTTAAATAAGGGTCCTGGCCGTGACTGAAATGGCTGGGAAGTATTAAGTCCAGTGAGGCTGAGATCTGGCCGTTGTCTGGGTTAAATGGCTGGTGTTGAGAGGGGAGGTTGATTCATGAAATGATTTATCTGCTCTTATGAAACAAACGTACTCAGCAGAAGACAGGAAGGCTGCAAGTGCCCGCTGCTTTTGGTGGGGACTGTAGGTTCTCAGGATCATACTCTGAGGCTGCAGTGCGGTTTGAGTGCAAGAATGGGAGCCCTGGCAGTGTTTGGACAGACCTGAGCATGGCAGCCTGCCTGGCCTGGAAAGCTGCTGCAGCTACACAGGCAAGCATCGAGCTGTCAGAGCTTTGTGTGCCCTTCAAACCTCTGTTGCTTAATGATAAAAGCTTTATATTGCCCTTGCATAGATGTCCTTTTCCTCTAGTGCGATCAGGACTGACCTGCCTTGGCAGCTTCTCCTCAGGCAAGATGCTTCTGTAGCAAGTTTCATGCTTGTTCTAACCCAGACTGCCAAAAATCCCATCTCTTAGCAGCCTGCCCAGCTCTGGGCCTGTAGGAAGCACGGCTGTGGGCAGACTTGAATCAATGGGGTGCTTTTACATTCTTCAGTACATTCTAGCACTCCTGGTTTCCTCCCACGAACCTCTTTAGTCTGTGATACTTATATCTGAGGGGATCATGCCCCCTCTCCCCAGCTTTCATTCTCAGTCTTACCTTAGCTTGGTCTAATATTTCCTGCTAACTAGAACATTTTACTTTTTTCTCTGAACTCCCTCCTGCTTTGATATCCTGGAAACGAGGTGCCCAGTACAGTCCGCTGGAGACTGTAGCACCACAGTCACTTGTTTCCTTGTTCCATGTCAGTACGTACAGCACAGCTAAGTCTTATGCCTGCTTTATGCCATGTCATTCCTTATAAATCAGGTCACTATTTTTATGCCGCAGCCTCTGGCACCACCAATAATGTCCTGCTGACCGTGTGAACCCACAGATGTCTCTTGAAAGTGGAGTTCTCTGGAGCAGGAATCCCCTTTATGTTTTGCCCAGCACCCAGGCCCAGGGCTGTGACAATACATTTGCTGTAGGCACCTGCTCCATGTAAAACCTTGACCCACCGTGTTACAGAAAGGGCGCTGCCCTCAGATGGGGGAAGGAGTGTGTGCTGCTTCATGGATCATGAAAGACTGGAAAAATGTGATGAGATGAGTGCTAAGCTCCAGTGAGCCAGCCATGATTGGGACCAGAAGCGGTGCTGAGTTGTGCATGCACTGGGAGGATCAACATAAATGACTCCAAAGTCTCTGCTGTAGATTTCCAAGTCAATTTAATGTCTCCAGTGTTTGCATGATCGGCAGATTGCCCACCCTTTCTATACAGAGCCGGGTAATTATTCATGCAGTAATAAACTTCCAGGAAGGTCAAAAGAATCTGTTACCAAAATTTGATTAAAAACAGGGCATTAGGCAAAAAAAAAAAAGATTCGCAGAGACCCACGTGGGACCCTGCTCTGGGAATCGACCCCGTCACATTTTAATTACAAAATGCAAATGTGAAGGCTCTTGACATTAAGATGCGGGGAGGGGGGGGGAGTTGGCTGGCTTGGGGAAAGCTAAGTGTCTTTTTTAAAGGATCCTGGCCTCAGCAGCTTCTGGATTTGTTCCCCTCCCTTCTCCAGCCCCTTTATCTGAATCACCTGCTCGCTGAATTCTACTGAAATCTGTTTTTACAGTATCTACTGCCAGGCTTTAACAGATGCTGGTCCCTGCCTGTGATTCTGAGCCCAGATCTCAGAAGGGGCTTGCCCGGGGGCCAGCTGAAGGCCCTCCCCACTTCTGTCCCAGTCCTCTTCATCCAGGGATCTCTAAAGTGAACCAGGAGGGGAATTGAGGTACCGAGCGGAGCAGGGTCCTGGATCCTGCTCTGGTACCCGCTTCACTGGGCCGCTTTGTGAGACATGGCCCAGTGAAACCCCTGGTTGCAGGCGCCAGTTCCAAGCAGGCTTTCCCCAGCCCTTCCTACCCCCATCATTGATCTTCCCTTGTGAGTACCCAAGATGAGGAGCATTCCCCTTCTCCCTGCAGTGTAAATGATCAGTCCTGGATGTTGGTTCTCTCTTCCCGGCAGGATTCACTGCTTGACAATGGTGGGTGTGATCATCTTGGGGAAGGCATAGTACCTGCAGTCCTGGGGTGGGGTCAGGTCCATCACTGCTGTGCTGATGTTCTCCCTCTTGAACCCAGCCTCGACCAGGTGCCCGACCTGAGTCTCCTGTGGCGGGGAGAAAGGAAGGATGGGCTCAGCATCTGAACCCACATGAAGGCCCAGTCCCTCCCTGCTGAGACTCAGGGGAACGCAGTCTGGCCACAGCTTGACCTCGGCCATGTCGCTTCCCTCCCAGCACCTCTCTGTATCGGTATGATGGATCCTGTCCTCCCATGCTGGTGTCTGGAAGGTCCTGCTGGAAAGACCCAGTGGCTCTTAGCAGCTGTGGATAGGATCAGGCCTGGGAGGCACTGCGGTTCAGTTCTGTGCCTGTGCACCATGCTGCTAATGCCGGGGGCACGGGGTAGGGCTGAGCGCTGCAAGCCCTGTTCCCTCCAGCAAATAATGGGACCACAGCATACATGGGGATTGCCCCCCGCCCCAAGCCGCGTCCCTGAGCTGTTCCCCCTCACCGCAAACATCTTCTCGATGTCTGTGTACTTGGTCTTGAGCAGCTCCCCCCATGATGTCAGGTTGCAGTAGGTGAGGACGCCACCAGGCTTCAGCAAGCGGAAAGCATGGCTCTGCAGGACAGGGAGGGGAGCGGGGTCAGGGATGCCCCCCCAGCCACTGCCAGCTTTCCCCAGACACTGTCTGCACTGGGCTCTTCCCCTCCCACCCGCAGCTCCTTACCCACTTTGGATTTTGCCTGGAAGCATCGATTTCCCCCTTGCTAACATTTATTTGTCCCTCTCCCACAGTGAAGTTCATGGCTGTGATGTGAAGCCTGATAGAAAATGCTGCCTGGAAGCCACGCCGTGCCCCTGGCAGCTTTGCCCTGATCAGAGAGGCTGAGTCTCCCGTTGTGTTGCTCAAATCTCAATCCTGCCAACTGGTGAGTGTCCTTGCTTCCCCCTGCCAGCCAAGGAGGAGAGGGGGCCGCAGAGAAGGCAGTCAAGTCTGCTCGTTGAGGCCGCGAGGCCGCAGCTCTTTACCTTGATGAAGTGGAATTGATGAGTGTGCCAGGTCTCTGTGGACAAGGGGTAGGTGTCGTACAGGATGCCTGTGTGGGAGGAAGGGGGAGGACTCATCAACTGTGCAAAATGCACCGCCACCATCTGGGCCTGTTCGCTGGGGTGAGGCCTTGACCAGTGCAGGCAGGGAGGTTCAGGGGATCCGGGAGAGCTGGGTTTTCCAGAGCCAGGCTGTGCTGACTCCTGTGATGGTTTCTGTCCCTAAGGGCCTGGCTCTGAGGGTCTCGGGGATGGAGGGTGCTTGACAGGGTCCTCTGAGCCTGCAGCCTCCACTCTCACAATCCCATGGCCCCTCGGGGTTTGTTCTGCCTCTTCTCCTTACCATCAAAAAGTCCATCCTGCAGCGTGGGGACCACATCTTCCCATAGGCCCCTCAAGGGGACGACCTGCAGGAGACCAGACGAGGGGAAGTCAGGACATGGGGCAGAAAGGCACGGGCTGCTTGGTGACTGGCCAAAGCAGGAATGGATCTACTCCCTTTCCCTTCCCTTGACGGAGTGAAAGATGCAGGGATGATTTAATGGGGGCATGCTAATAAGCAGCTCGGCTCCAGGGAGCATGTGGGAGGTGTCTGCCCTCTCCCTGCCCCTGGGGTAATGTTTCCCTAGCAGGAGGGTGGCACTGAGGTCACTGCTGAGCTGTCTCTGTGTGCCCAGAGTGGATTCCTCCTCCCACTTGGGGGAATCAGTGGAGCAGGAAGGGGCTGAGCAGAGCTGAGCTGGTGGCCCTGGACCTTGGGTGCAACTCGTGCCTCGCCTGTCTTGTGTCCTCTTTGCTGCCCCTGTGCCCCTTGGTGCCTCATCTTCAATACAGGGCTGCTGCTTTGGGTGCTGGGAGGGCAGTATCCTTGGTACCAGCGCTGGCGGCCATGTGAGGGCAGGAACACAAGCAGAGGGTGCGATGGGGCCGCAGCTGCTGCAGCGGAGCTGGGCAGGACTCTGCATTTCTAACTGCCCCTACCCGCCACAGCCAGAGCCGCTTCTACCTTGTGGGGCTGTTTCTTGGCCCACTCCTCCAGCCTCTTGAAGACGCCGTCATTGCATTCAACGATCCAGTGCTCCTCAATGTTGAACTCTTCCACTTTGCTGGCAGCAATGGCCATGCCGAAGCCCACTTCCAGCACACGGCCCCCTGCGGAAAGACGAAGGCAGGTCACTGCTCAGCTGCCCATACTGCCTGGTTCCCAAGGGGCCGGCGGTCCTGGTAATGGACGGGACTGTCCTTTCCTTGGTCATTTGTGCTCAGAGAGAGCCTGGGGAGTCGGAGCCTTTCGCTGCCTGGCTGCTGGCTCGGATCAGGGCCAGGCTGCTAGCAACTAGGATCCATCATCTCTGGGCTTCCTCGTGCGGGAGGAAATCTGCACCCCACAGCTGCTTCTAGCTCCCCCTGTCCCCCACCTTTCTGGGCTGGTCATTAAAGCTGCTTCTCTGTTGTCCTGGGAGAAGGGAACTTCCCAGTCACTTTCAGTTTTGCTTCTTATTACCTTCCCTTTCTCTTCTGTAGCCCTTCCCAGCTGCTTATCTCCAAGCAGGTGAAAATCCGACTGAAATCCATGGGACAGACCAGCTGCTTCATGTCTGGGCATGTGTGTGCTCACTGTTGGGGGTGGTCACACGCGCTGAATAACACTGCAGCATTTGGGGAAGCAGGAGCTGCCAGCTGAGGGTTTACACCAACAGGAGCAGACAACGGATAAGAAAAATCAACGGGTCTGTTCCAAAGGCAGCTGACCCAGTAGTCTGCGTCGGACTATAGCCAGCCCTGGGGCCTCACAAGGGACCCTGCACTGGACAGCGACGGAAGAAGCTGTTCACCGGGAACGGTTTTTCCCAAGTCCCCGGAGGCAGGTCAGTTAGTAGTGGAGTGGGAAGGGGTTAGGTCCTTCCTAACCTGAGAAACCTTTCTGTTTTCCCTTCAGCTAACTTAAAAAACTGGATTTCAAACCACTAAAAACATCCCAAGTAACCTGAAACAGCTCCAGGCAGCCTCGGACCCTTCTTTATGCAAACCCAGCCTCCACCGCCTCTCTGCTGTGAACCCCTGGGGTGGTTTCTCCGGTAACAAGGAGCTGCCTGGAGAAATGCAGTGTGCAACCTCTGTCTGACTTGACCCCAAAAACTTTGGGCCCGAACCAAAGCTTGCCGAAGGTTTCCAGTGACCTTTGTCAGGACTTGGATTAGGCGTTTGTTTTGCCACCAAGAGGCAAAGTCCGAAGCTCTGGGAGGGCAGCTAAGGTTTGCAGGCATTTAGCCGTTCCCCGGGTGCCCAGCGAAGGCCTCCCATCCCCCACAGCTTGGCCTGCAGCTGTTTGGAACCGTATCTTGTGTGACACAAGAGCACAAGTGTTTCGCACACTCGCTCCCTCAGCAGAGCTATTCTTAACCTCGGCTCCAGCAGGGCGAATGGCTCCGCCTGCCTTCTGCAGCTCAGCTGTGCGTTGTGCGATGGGGAGTCTGAGCATGGAGAGAAACCACGGGGGCCGCTCTCCTAACTTCAGCTTGGAAAGTGCCTGCTGGCCTGATGTCATGATTTTTTAATGCTACCTTCAAAGTGGGGCAGAAATCAAATACTGGAGAGGGGCTGAGAGAACACGAGCCTCCAAAACCAAGCTCTTAAGCCTGTCTCTGGACAGTTGGGCTGTGTTTAATGTCTTAGTGAGATGTCTTGAATCGCTGCCCAGTTGTACTTAAAATGCTGTTCTGCCTTCAGACTCCCTCACAGAGAATCAATCTAATAAAAAGCCAGAAAAAAGGCTTGTAGCTCATTCTATTTATGCCGACAGCAGAGCAGAGCTGCAGGGGCAAAAGCTCCCCAGGAAGGTTCAAAAATAACTCCCTTGGGCCCCCTGTTAGGAGCTCAGCTGCTTGTTCAGTGCTGCTTGTTCCCAGCACTTCATTTCTGGATGGGCCAAGTCCAGCTCCTGCAGGTGAAGATGGACCCTTCCCTCTCCTCTGCCCTCTCACCCCAGTGACTGGGGAGGGAGGCTGCTCGCCAGGCTTTGTAGAAAGTCCAGCGCGTGCTCCTCCATGCATGCAGGCTACGCTTTATCGGCTGCATGGCTGAGAACACAGCATGACATTAATTCCCAGGCCAACTTACTCCACAGCCGTCAGCCTTTGTTAGCCGGCTGTTATTCGGGAGTGCACAGGAACTAGGAACCTGGGCGGCCTAGCCCAGCTTATCTCACCAGCCATAAGAAGGAGGCCCATCGAGACGGGCCCCTTTTTATAGCTGGTGCTGAGAATACAGGGGAAAAAAGCTTTCCATTCAGCTTTTGACAACTCTCCTCCTGCCCCCCAAACTTCTTGCTGCTGACCACCCCCCCACACCTTGCAACGAACTGGGTTCTCATTACTTAATTACCTTTGGATGCTGCAACGGTAGCCAGCGAATGCATGTAGGGGGTCTCCCACCGCTCCATCACTGGCTTGCCCAGGATCTTCAAGTGTGTGTCCTTCTGATTGTAGCCAGCCTCGGCCTCCCTCCATGATGGCTTGCAGTTCTCTCCCTGGTGGAAGATGGGACTGGCAGCCTCCGAGGAGCTCATGCTATTGCAATTCTCACCAGGGAGGACTGTCCGGTGGGAGAAGCAGGGAGAGGAAGGAATCTCCTCTGCTCTTGACTGGCTTTATATAGGCAAAGCTGAAAAAGCTGAGTGTGCAAATAGCAACAGGGCCTCCTTCTGGGTAAAAGAGATCTCTTATCTCAGCTGCTGAACCTGAACAGGCACTCTGCAAACAGGGGGAAGAGGAAGGCAGAGCGCTGCGACGAGGGGGGACATCTACTGCTGCCTGGGAGAAATGCATTACTGCAGACCGCTGGCAGAGCAGGAGCAGGTCACAAGAGCCGTGTAAACCTTAAACAAAGCACTCCCATCTGCTCTGCCGTCAGAAGAGAAGAGGCCTGCGAGGCTAGATGCACAATTGGCCTGTCTTCCTGTCTGCAATGCATGCAGAGCCAGCACAGGCTGGGTACAGCCTAGGACTCTTCCCAGCAGCAGGACCATGGAAAGGACGCAGAGAGTGAACACGGCTTTGAAACCTTTCTTCATTCTTCAAGCAGTGACTGGGGCCTCTGTTGAATGCGGAGACTTGGCAGGTTTGGAAAAGCCTGGGTGAATGAACGTTGGATGCCGGGCAACGGCTAGCGGGAATCGATGCCTCGGGAGCCGGGTCCTGGGTCATCTGCCTTTATCCTGCCCGTTTCTCCATGCAGGGCACGTGTCAGACATGGTGGACGTGGTCAGGAAGAGTCCCGTGCACTTCTGTTGGTCACGCCTAGGAGGTGGAGGGGCCGTACCACTGGCTCACACATGGGCTTGATGGTCTGACCTTGAACCCATGCGGCAGAAGTTCCTGTTACTCTAACCCAGTGACTGCTGACTGCACAAGATCTGCCCGTGCCTATCCCATGCTAGGGTACCTCTGGGCATCCCTCCATCCCTGTGGATTTTTTTTCTGCTCTGAAAGCAGTCGGTCTCAGGTGCCCAGCACTTACGCAAACCAGCGCTGCCTGGATCCTTTTGGGATGTGGCTACAGCCACTAGATGTCTCTGCTACTCTTCCCTGATGCTGCTAGGAGTGAGCCAGGGGCATCCAGGGGGCTTGATAACTTGAGTGGGTAGAAAATTAGATTTCCTGGAAAAAACAACAACCCTTGGGAGGCAGATTTTTAAATGCTTCATTGCAGTGCATAGGAGCCAGAAGGGAGAGGCTCTGCGAGAAAACAGCCTTCCCCTTAATCCCAAATCAAGGAGTATCCCTCCATGACAGCAAGACTTGGCATGTGTGCCGGACCGATCACACCCCAGGGCACGTCAGTCGCAGAACGCGCCACACCCAGACTGTGCAACAGCCGGGTTCACAAGATGTTTGCCGGCCGCTCGTGGAACCCCATGCAGTGATGGGGCTGTAGAAATGCAAGTCACAAGGGCAAAGAGCACGTCTGGGGGTCCATTAAAACCCAGACCTGCCTCTGTTCCAGCGTCTCGGACTCTCACGCTTCTACTTCCCTGCATGAAACCAACAGCGTTGCACATACCTCTGCATAATAAATGCACAGCCCTTGTCTGAACTAAGGCCTTGCTCCACATAGAAGTTTTCCTATTTTAACCCTGCTAGAGATGAAACCTCCTACTGCTGATGGAACAATACCTGTATAATAGTGCTCGCTGCTGTGACTGCCCTGGTCCTTGGATTTTTGCTACTGTAGCCCTGTCAGCAAAATGCTGCTCCCCTTACTGGCCTCATAAAACATTTCAAATGGAGAAAGCGTGCTTTTCCCAATCAAGGAGCAAAGCTATAGGAGCACAGGACTGCATCACCGTGTCCCCAACAATGAAGCCTTCCTCCCAGGGGGCGTGTGTCCACACGGGGCCGACCTGGGGCATCAAGCTCAGCTCCGGTTTGTTTGATCAGATGGACAGCCCGGTTGGAGACTCCGGGCAAGACGGTTGATGGAGAGGTGGGAAACCCCTTGGGGAGGTGCAGGGCCAGACCCTGGGCACCGTATTCAAGGTGCAGACTCCCCACAGATTTATAAAGGGGCATCACGATGCTTTCCATCTTGGCCACAATGCCCTCCTTCATCACTCCTAACATGTGGCTTGCCTCCTACATGGGTGCTGAGCCCTGAGCCCACTTTCCTAGCTAGCTGTTCATAATGACTCCCTGATCTCTTTCCTGGGTCATAACAGACTGTTCTCAGTGGGGCCAGTGACAGGACAAGGAGCAATGGGCTCAAGCTGCAGCAGGGAAAGTTGGGGTTGAATATTAGGGAAAACTCCCACGAGGAGGGTGGTGAAGCACTGGAGCAGGCTCCCCAGAGAGGTGGTGCAGCCTCCATCCTTGGAGGTGTTTAAGACCCAGGTAGACAAAGCTTTGGCTGGGATGATGGAGTTGGGGCTGGTCCTGCTTTGAGCAGGGGTTGGACTAGATGTGACCTCCTGAGGTCCCTTCAACCCTCATCGTCTGTGATTTCTATTATAATGGCTGGCTAGCAAAGACGGAAACCTCGGGGCAAGCTGGCCTGGGAACGAGCCCTGCTGGGGCAAGGGCTGTGAGCAGGGCAGAGTAGGGCTGGGGCGGTGGGGGCGCACACAGTCACACTCATATACACACATACTCACACTTTCTCTCTCCCCAGAGCTGCCCACGTGCGAGACCTCTCCTCCAACTACATTTCCCGCCGCGCCCCGCGCCAGCGCGCTGGCGCACATCCCCTTGGCTCACCCCTGGGCTTGTCCGGGGAGACCCCGTGGCTGGGGCAGCCCCGCCCGACTACGGTTCCCGGCGGCCCCCGCGCGGGCCGCGCCTGCGCGCCGCCGTCCCCCGCCCCCGGGCGCGGCCTGGGAGACCCCGTCGGAGCCGGGCTGCGCGCGCAGCGGCGGTTGGCGGCGCTGAGGGGAGAGCGGGCCCGGGGCCGCCGTTGCGCAGGTCGGCACGGACCGAGGGAAGGCGGGAGCCGCCGCCGCCGCAGCCCGTCACCTTCCGCCGCCGGAGCGGGCGCGGCCCGGACACCGCCGCCATGAACAGCGTGGGGGGCGCCGACGAGATCGGGTGAGGAGGGCGCCGCGCCACGCCACGCCGCGCCGCGGGGGGGGGCAGGGCTGAGGGGCCGCGTGCGGCGGGATCGGGGCCGCTGGGGGACCAGCTCGGGAACGTACGCCTCCCCCAATCTCACCTCAGGGCCCTTGTTGCTGCCCCCGGCGGGCGCCGCGTGGGGGGCGTCACGTGATCTCCCCCCGCGGGAAGTCCCGCCCCTCCCCCTCCCTTCTCTTCCTTCGGCCCCCTGGGGCCTGTGCGGGGAACCGGGGCCCAAGGTCATTGGGGCGCCCCCCCTCCCCCACCACGCGGTCCCGCGCATGGCCTGGTGGGGGCAGTCCCTTTGGAGGTCTCTTGGAGTGTCCTCTTTGATCCCTTTGGGGGTCAGCTCCTTTGGGGTCCATTTGGGGGTCCCGTTTGATCCCTTTGAGGGTCTCACTTGGGGGTCAGCCCATTTGGGGTCCTGTTTGAGGGTCCCCTTGGTGTCTTTGAGGCCCCTATTTGGCAGTCAGCCCCTTTGGGGGTCCCCTTGGTCCCATTTTGGGGGTCAGCCTGTTTGGGGGTCCCTGTGGTGGAGCCCAGCCTCCTGCAAGGTAAGGGAGGGGTCCCCAGCCCAGCCCAACCCTGGGCAGGAAGTCGCAGAAGCTCTGTCCTGCCCTGGCCTGGGCAGAGGCAGAAGGTGCTGGGCTGGTTGCAGGGTGACTCATCAGCCCCCCCCCCTCTCCCCGGCCACCCCCATCTCAGCCCTTGAGATGGGCAGCACGATTCCTAGCGCGCAGTCTTTTCCCAGTTTATTGGATCCTCTGCTAGAGGCAAGAGCCTCAGGGCTGGGGGCAGATGCTCTTTAAACCAGTGCGTCCTGCCAGCAGGTTTCGGCCTCTCCTTCAGCACAGGCCGAATTTAACAAGGCAAAGTTGCTCTTGGCTTTAAAGGCCTTCTGGGGACTTTGGGCGGATAAAGAAGGAGCTGCACAAAGGGTCGTGTGAGAGGATTTTTCATTGCTCTCGCTCCAACTCGTTTTCCTTATTAAGACGGTGAACAGCAGACAGGCATCTCTAACGGTGCTGTTCCACGGCGCTGGTTGCTACTTTCCTGTCTGGGAAAGTTCCCAGTTATGTTAGTGGGGGAAAAGGCCTAAAAGCTAAGTGGTTCATCCTATTTTAAAAACCTGAAATATATAAGCCACAGCGACCCCATTCAGACAGGACAAGAGAGAGAAGAAGAAGAAAATGTACACCAGCCGAGCTTTTAGGTATTTTATGCTGTCCAGTAGGGCACTTAAAGCTGCTTATCGCATTGCTCTGCTTTTAAGTCCTGCACTGTCTTAGCTGTAGGAGTAATAAATGTCTGGAAAATAATTTGTCACTGTGAACAGCAAATGCCCCTTGGGTTACATTTACCTGCATGGTTCTTCCTCTGAAAATATTATTTTTCTGTCATGAGCCCAATTACTGTTGCAACTAGTTTATGACACGTCCTCCCCTGGGGAAAGGCAACGAATGCATTTCTTAGTGTGACTTATTTGTTGCTCTGGTGTCAACTGTAAAAAAAAAAAAAAAAAAAATGAGACCGAGTATAATATTGTCCTAGGTTCTGTCCTAGGCAGACTCTGCTATTGTCACTGGGCTCTTGAATTATAAATTAAATCTGACCCCCAGAGCTGCTAATTAGGCTTGGTAGGATATGATTTTAACGGGGAAATGCTGTTTGTTGTTCCTTCTTTTTTCCACCCCCTGTCCAAAAGTGCTTAGAAGGAAAGGGTGAAAAAGTGAGAGCAATTGCAGTTTTACTCAATGTGCTCTCCTGTGCAATCAGTCCTGTATGGGAGCCAATAGGGAATTAAGCTTATGAAATAAGATTTGTAACAGATTTTGAATAAAATATGAAGACTTAATAACAGAGTCTTATTAATAAAGCTTTGTAGTTAGCATGAGGATTTTAAAATTTCTTTCCTATGAAGAAATGCATGAAGATACGAAAAAAAGACTTGGAAACAAAATACTTACGGATAATTGTAGTGTTATCATGCATTAAAAAGAAATTATTCCAAGTCTCTTGGACTAATTGACATGTAAAATATTAATATTATGGGCACATGAAGGCTAGTGTTGGTTAGATCATAGAAAAAAACATTTTGTATTAGGATAAATTTCCAAAAGATTAGGTGCAGAGGGGAACATGAAGGCATGGTAGGCAAACACTGGGGTTCTGAAATATGGAAAAATACTCAGTGGTGGACTAAAGAGAAATTCTGGATTCTCTGGACCCAGTGTCTAAGGATGGACATGTCAACCTCCTGCTGCCTTTGACTTGTCTCTTGTTCCTGATTTCACATCACAGTGCTGCCCGTAACTTGAAGCTTATTACTCCAGCTACCTGTACTTTGTGCTCACTGTCAAAATAGTTATATTTCTTACATTTTTGGAAGCCACATAACTTATTATGTGAACTTATACATAGAGGGCTATAATCTTCACTATTGTGTTGACAGTGGCTCATAGATAATAGTTTTTATTCAGTGTATTAACAGAATTATTGTGAATGAAGAAACCTGTGCACTTGTGTAAGAGAACCCCATTACACATAATAAACTGAAGAACCTTGTCTGCTATAATAAATGATAGGATTTCTTCCTTTATGGAGGCTGTATTGAGAATACATTCAGCATCTAGGAAATGAACTGGAGATCCTTTCTCCTGGGAAGGGGCTTTGTAATAACTTCTTTAAAGTATTCACATTGTTGAAAGCTTCAGCTGTTGAGTATTTTTGTGCCTGGTTTAATAGTTAACTCTTATTCTAGAGAGGGCTGGATTTCAGTGGTAGGTGAAATGGCACAGTGTGCATGTAGAGATTCTCATGGGAGAGGATACATTAGAAAAATTGTTAAGAAATAGCCAAAGTTGAGAGTGTGTGTATGGAGTCCAACTAACATCCCAAAAATACATGCATTAAAATTTTCAAAGAGTAACTTCTACTTCTGACTTGGATTTAAAAAAAAATCAGACTCATACGGGGGAGTTGTTTCAGCTTGGGTTATGGGTTGTCTAGAGTGGCTTCATTATGTGGGATGCTGTATGTAGCCAGCCCCTTCCCCCCTGATTCCCCCCCCCCCCCAAAAAAAAAAAAAAGTGTGCGACTGTGAGAGGCTGTTTTCAGCAAGCCTTTAATTGATGGCTGGAGTTTTAATAGCTCCCTGGCCATAAATGTTTGTACAAGGAAAGCTGTAAATGGCCAGGAGCCAGCCTGTGTAAAACTCATGAGGACATGTTGATAGTATATGATGAACACTGCAGGATGAGCAGTCCTTTTGCAATGTGTTCTTTCAGCAGCTATTTTGCTTCAGTTAACTATTTGGTTTTCAGTTGCTGCTGTAGTTGTGTTTTCGGCGGGTGGGTTGGTTAACTAGATTTGCATTTGCTGGGTGTATTAGGATCCATCCATCACCCAGCCAAAGGCTAAGGCTGTCTTGGCTTTTGGCATTCTATAGCATGCACATAAATAGAAGCACTCTATTTACATACAGCTGCTATGGTTGACCGTAGCCAACCCGACTTTTTTTGTTTGAATATTTGTAGGGTGGCTAGGAAAAATTTTTTAATGCAGCCGGAAAGTTTCAATGGTCATTGTAGAATAGGAGGGCTCCCTGCTGTCAGACAACTAGCTGGTCTGTTAGAAGCTTCCAGCTGGTGTCTAACTTTTTGATACTTGATAATTTGGCATAGAATAGCTGTTGTATGTGGTAGATCAAGGGCATATAGCTAATCCCTACTCCTTGGTTTACAGTAAAAACCGTCACTAGTTTAAAATGAGGTAGATAAACTTGCCTTTTTCTTCTACAATTTATATTCTGGCTAAGAGCATCATCTCTCTTCTCCCCCCCCCCCCATGGTATTTATTAGACAACTTAAACTCTTGCTATAGAACAAGTAAAGCTTAGGAAGGAGTAGTGAGGGCCCTTATAGTCCTTCCAAAGCTTCACCTGTTCTTTAGTAAGAGCTTAAGTTGCCTAATAGCACAGCGTGTGTGAACGTATAGAGAGACTGCTTGTCTGTCTTGTTGGGACTGAATCAAAGGAAGTGTAGTTGCCTCTGGCCTCTACTGAAATTGCCAGCAAGACTAATCCTAGCACTTGGTTTGGTATCCATCTGTTTGTTAACTCGCTGTAAATATGCTTCACCCATATGATTGAACTGGCTTTGTTAACACCAAAAAATGACCTGTTGCTGAAAGGTGGTGTTAACATTGGGTGGGTTCCTTCCACTGGTGCTGCAGGTGTTAATGGCACTGAAAATAGCCTCCATTAGGGCAAAGAGTTTCAGCCTACAATAGCCTGGGCTAGTACCCTTTCCCCAAAATCTCCTACTGTTGCCCTCATCATTGCATTTCCTTGGCAATATTAGCAAGTGGGCCTACAACACCGGAAAAGCAGAGGATGACAACACTAGCCTCTTTCAACAGGGTTGGGTGATGTGTTTGAAGCCCCATATACATTTACAGTGGCAGTGTGTTGCTTCAGGAGTTGATGGGTGGGCACTCCCAGGGCTGAAAATTGCACCAGTCATTAATTTTTTTCTGGTCCTGCTTCAAAAGGACTCAGAGATGACTGTTCTTAGCAGTAGGACAGTTTCTCCCCAGAAACCTGAGTTACTCTTGGTGATGTGTCTATATACCAGTGACTAAGGGATGCTGATCTGTTCAGGCAAGTTTTCAAGTACTATGTAATAATATTAAAATTGGTCAGATATGTTTATTATCTTAGATTGGTTAAACCTACATTCTTAATAGTTTTATTATTGTCATTTACTGGTTTTATTATTGTCACTTACTGAGTAACTGGGGTAAACTGATGAGACGGAGCAGCTACCCCACCTTTTGAGAAGAAAAAGAAATTAAATTCCAGCTCACAGAGCCATGGGAGCTAAAATTAGATTCTGTTGAAACCTTTTTCTGAACTGTCCTACTTCTCTGGAGCTTCTAGCTCAAGTGGTTCTAGCTCAAGATACTGCCTGGGTTTCTGCAGATGGGTACTACTGTGTCTGCAGCTCTTTAAATCAGCTGCAGCTGAGATGACTCCATGGCAGCCCTTGGGGACTAGGTTTTTCTCTGCCGGTGATGGTGGCTTCTGGATAAAGCAGGTGAAAGGCATTATTTTTCCATTTGGTAAGGTGGCTTCTTTATTTCTCTCTCTCTCTCTCTCTCTCTCTCTCAGCCTAGATACAAATGAAACTTTCTCCTTTCTTGGGAGATGCTATTTTTTCCCATGCCATACATGACATTTGTAGTCAAGTGGAGAACAAAATACTGTGGACTAGACTTTCTCATCTCTGGAAAAAAAGCAGAAAAACAGGACCCTTTCCCCAAAAGTCAACTGTTCCATCCCTTTTAGCAAGCTAATGAGGTTTATGCAAAATACAGTGGGTGGAGCATTTATTTATCTGGTGGTTCTGATGAAGAGGGCCAAAGGTTAGTATGACCTTAAGTATAATTATGGAATGTCCCATTATTTTGCATATAAGTCTTATCACACACTAAAACTGATAAAAGTTATAAAGTGGGTGGCCTGCCATCATACTGTCTGGCTTACAAGGGCAGGTCAGTGCTTTGGGTGTGCTGTACCATGAACTTGTGGGTGCATGTATAGATGGGGGCTCTATTAAATCCTAGTTTGAAGAATTACTTTTCTTTGGTGACATTGAAATGGCTCCACAGTCAGCTCCCTAATCACAGTTCCTTCATAGTTGCAAACCTCTGGTCCAGCCACTACTTACAAGTCAGTGCTCCTAGTTCACGTTTCTAGTTCTGTCTCTGACTTTTGTAGCCCTGGCCAAGTTGCTTAGTCTTTCAAATTTCCGAAATGGGTAAATTGAACAGTGTACCACCTTTGTAGGTGGATTGAGACTTGGTAATGGTACTCAATAGCCTCAGATGGAAGTCATTGTCACCGTACCACTATTAGCCTCCTTGCAGGTTGTGTTTGTCTGTACCGACAACTACCATTTCTGACCAAGCTGCTTACCTAAGCAGGACATTTTGATTGCTTTTCAAGTTACTCAACTTAGCAGTTCTGAACACTGTGTTTCGACAGGTCCATTGCTAACTAAGTACATGAGGTTAAACGTGACTGAATATGTTCTGTTTTAAGAGGGAAAGACACACAAACTTTGTTACTTGGCTTCAATGGTCTCAATATCATTTTAAACCAAAGTTGGGCTTCAAACAGGCTTGACTTGTTTATCTAGTTCCTTAAGAACCTTATTCCTTGTAACAAAGTAGCAACCACTTAATTACACTGGTTTCTGAGTAGTAAGAGAAACTTATTTCTGGAGACTAAAATAATTTAAATACTCACTAATGAGTTTGAGATCCATTAATTTCAAGTACCGTTTTGAAAAAGATGTATAAAACCAGTCTCAATTATGATTAAACACTGATTGATTAAGCACTGTGTTGACTACACTGAAGAATAATTTTAATAAATTATTCTCTTTTCCTGTTGAAGATGCCTTGACATCCCAACCTGTCAGCATGAGACAGAAGTTTTCTATACAGTTTGAGATTTCATGTACATGACTGAAAACCAGGGTTTCTAGCTTGTTAGCATTTTTTGTTCAGTTGGACCAAACCCAAAGTTTTTCATCCGATGATCTCATGCAGTCCCTTCCAGCCCTAAACTTCTGTGAACTGGAAGCCTCCTTGACCAGAAGCTGCTCAGTTAAATGGGCGTTTTTGCAGCAGTGAGATTGAAGAGTTTTTGATCTTATAGCTCCCGGGGGCTTCCAGTGTCTGCCTTCCTCCCCCAGGGTTGATCTGATGAAAATTCTCTTGAAGCCCTGCCTTGGATTCAGTGAAAGCTTGCTGAGACTAGGATGCTTCAAATGAAATGGTTTTTTTTGGCTTAGTGAACTGGCATTTTTTAAATAAACTTGTTTTCTTGGAAAACATGTTAATTGCTCTAGTGGCCCTTGTGATACTCCCTGGACTGTGGAATTTATTAACAACGACACTATACCCTTAAGGACAGATAGGGGACAGGTATATGATGCTAACATGATTCTTTTTCTCTTCTGAGTATTTTAATGTAGTTAGAGGGTGTTCTCTTCTTACTGTCCAGAAATAAACTATAAAGGTCTAACATCTGCTTTGGCATATTTCTTATCTGCTATTTCAATATGTGTAAAATATTCTTGGTGTAAACATGCCATTCTCTGCCTCTGTGATTGGAAGAATTGCTGTTGCAGTGTGTTTGAATTTTTTTCACAAGTTTCCAAACAAAATTGAAAGCTTAAAAGGGGACATGCAGCTTCAGTGAGCGAGGCCTCCTTTTCCGAAAAGGCTGTGGTACTTCATTAGCTGGATAGGAGCACCTACAGGTTGTGGGTATTTTTTTGTATACTTAAAATGGCATTGATTTAATACAGCAGACTTTAACTGCAGTGTGTTGTTTGAATTGCAGAAAGTTGTTTGTGGGTGGCCTAGACTGGAGTACAACACAAGGTGAGCTATATGTTCTCAGTTTACCAAAACTCTGCAAAAGGGAAAAATGTTGTTAATATTTCCTTAGATCACTAAATGTAAATAATATAGGGGTACCCAGAGCAGACGCTGAAGGAGTCTTTAGTCCTGATCCTCAATCTTGCTGTTTTTTAATGAATGACAGTAATGCTTTTATAAAAGAACCTCAATACATATTTGACTTCTTGACTCCTAATGGCCTTCATGCCATTTTATCATCTTATTTCCTGGGCAAGGGCAGGCTAGGCTGTTTCATATTCAGAACGGTTGATTTTTCAAGTGTAAGTGTTGAAAAGGAAAAGATGGGTCCTTGCTTTGAGAACTTACCGCACTGATTTCTTCCATCTGTGAAAGTAAAAGAAGAAAATGTTTTCCAGTACATGGCTGATCTATCTTCTTGGCGGGCAGGGGGGAAATACAAGTATTGCTGAATAGGTTTAAGGAAGTTAATATTTGAGAAGGTGACTTATGTAACTTCATAAAATTAACAGTAACTGGTTCTGTTTAATACCATGTTTTTTTAACAGAAACTCTCCGTAGCTACTTTTCCCAATATGGAGAAGTTGTAGACTGTGTAATAATGAAAGATAAAACAACAAACCAGTCTCGAGGATTTGGATTTGTCAAATTTAAAGATCCCAACTGTGTGGGAACAGTACTGGCCAGCAGACCTCATACTCTAGATGGCCGAAATGTAAGTTGTTGGTTGTGTTTTTATTGCATATCATTTTTAATTACTTTAAAGATGTATCTTAATCTTTTCTTTTTTTAAACCTGGTGGCTCTTGGCCTATGAATGATTCAAGCTTTGTTTAATTCACTGACAAATAATTTAATATTTTGTGGGTAACTTTCATTCAAAGCAGTCTGTTAAAGAACAGTGGTATCTTTAGTTGCTTTGAATGCATTTTTGGAGCAGAAAATTCTGCATGCACTGACTGACCAGTTTGGGACATCTTACAGATTGATCCAAAGCCATGTACACCTCGAGGAATGCAACCAGAGAGAACACGGCCGAAGGAGGGATGGGTAAGGAGATGTCCTTTGAAGCGTATTGATAAAAGGCTACTTTCTGAACCATGCCTTGACCAGCAGACTGTGCCGCCTCATCTGTCTCTAGCTTAGAGGCCACACATGGTTGCTGTCTTTTCTAGTTTCTATTCATGCTGCCTAATTCTGAAGTTTTACCCTGTTTAGAATTGAATAAAAAAAAATAGAAATGCTGGCTTAAAATAAGTCAGACATTTGGCTTTCAGCCTGCTTTCCAGATGGCTTATCGATGAAAAATAGCTATGTTTATCAAGTAAAAGAGTTTCCTTTCTTACAAACTTCAGTTTACAAGGAAGTATCTTTTTGCCCAAGGTTGCAGCTGTTGACTGTAATTCCTTTCTTTAAAGATCCCTGTGGTTATATTAACATTGTGGTGTACCAATTGACTGCTGCTAGGTATATGACAAGCTACAGTATGGAAGTAAATAAATATGTTTAACAGGAGCCTAATAAAATTGAGCATGGAGGTATATTGATAACGAAGACCCCATCTACAAGGCCAGACAAACAAATGAGAGGCTTTACTGGATGATTTGTGAAATTTCAAATGAGACTGTGTTGGTATTGGTTCTCTTGCTGTTGTAAATCAGTAGTTGAAGAACTGAAGACTTTCAGGGATACAGTCAACTCAACAGGACTTTTGCATGTTGGGGGTGGGGGAGGGGCAATATTAATTTTAACTTTGCTTGTGCTTTTGAATCACTGGGTGTTTTTGTACCAGATATTTTGTTTGAATACACATTTCTTAAATGAAGAAGCTTAGAAGGAAATACCTTTCTGAGGAGAGACCTGGATTGTTACTTGCTTTTAAAAATTTTTGCTTTTCATAACATTTCTCTTTCTAAACCGTATCTCTCCCTGGGTTTAATTTTAATACCACTCCATCTCCTGGAAGTCTATCTCTAACCGGTAAGGTATCCTTTCGGATCTCATGCAGTTAAAACCTTGGTTGGGCAGCTTGCACACTGCAGGCTACATTGGTCAATTTAGTGGAGTTTTCATCTGTTTCTATAGGCAGGCAACAAAGTCAAACTATCATTTAAATGCTTCAGCATTTTCGTAATACCCCTAAATTTGGTGAAGTTTTGTAATATCCATGTTTATAAAGCAGCACCTTTCCTGTTAAGGAGAGCTTAGTAGATTTGTTGGTGGTTTCTGGCAAGTGCATGGTCATTTATGTGAAGGAATGGATTTTGAAAGGTGATTGAATTCTCCATTTGAGGTTCTGTAAGAATATCCATAATTTTGGAATTGCTAGCTGGTCTAACTTCTCTTCCCCCCCCTTTGGGAAGTGTCACTGGTGAAATACAAAATACAGTATCCACGGTGGAAAACTAGGGTAAAATCTTTGCAGCTGTAGCAAAATTATTTAGCCACCATCTTTTTACCTCTTTTAATTCAGCTGAAAGCCCCTTTTTGACCTCACACTTAAGGTATGCATTGAACCATTTCTAAGGAACTGTAGTTCCTAAAATTAAATTGTATGATAGTTAAGCTATATCTACTTGAAAATAATATAGATTTTTTGGCTCATGTTTATATCCATACGGTAATTTTTATAAAAGTAATATAGTGGTCATATTGTTTCTTATCAGCTGGTTCTAAGAATAAAAGGTGCTAAGTTCAGAGGAAACAGATTTGTTCATGCCATATGTTCTTAAAGATTGATTTAAAAGTTCTGTGTAAAATGGATGCAGGAATGAATATGCTTTGATTAATTAAGTATAACATTTTCAGATGTGTTAAGGTAACTTGGGAACCTGACTTTGAGATGACTTTCAGTGTGATCTAGGTTCCTTAGTACCAAAATGATTTTAAAAAACTGGATGGTGGGCTTGTAAGTCACTTGACACACAGTTCTCCCCTAATTCCTACCTGCTGTTGAATAAACAGAAGTAGAAACCATTTGATTGGAGCTTTGTGATGTGTTTTGTCACCAGTATCTTTAGAAAGATGTGATTCTAATTCCTCAGTAGAGTAAAATTCCATGGAATAGTTATTCTGATAAAGTCTATTTTACTTGGGTCCTTCACTTAATAGTCTAAAGCTAAAGATATTATTCTGAGCGCATTGAGTTCAGCTGGATTCTGATTTGTGGTTGTGTATGTGGGGTTTCTTTGTCTCTTTTTAAATTTGTGTACAAAGCCAATAATTGTCAGGTCTTGGCACCTGTTGTAGGGTGTAAATAACTTTAACTGGTTTGGTTCAGTCCTACCTTGTGATAGATAGCTAGGTATAGCATCAGCCAGATCCACTGCAGATGTTCATGCACCTTCATTTCAGTGTTTGACCCAGTCGAGTTTTTGTAACATCAGAAATTGTGCTTTTAATTGCTAGCTTCTTCACATTTCAAGAATGCAAATAATAGCATCGTTTGCAGGTACAGTCCCAGTCCAGCATGTCCTGGTGGCTCATTTTAATTTGAAAATGAAAAAAGAATCGTTTCAGTACAGTGCCCTCCAGTTCTTCAGAGTATTTACATCCTTCATTTGAAACAGCATGGGTAGTTTCCAAACCTGGACTTCTATACGAGCATAACTTTTTGTGCAGTCTTAGAGTGCAAAATGGATTAGAGCAGCCATCTTTCATGTAATAGCAGAGGAAAAGTTATTGTATAATGTTTCCCTAGTTCTAACAGTATTTTATCCTCCTTGATTTAGCAGAAAGGATCCAGGAGCGATAACAATAAATCAAATAAAATTTTTGTTGGTGGGATTCCTCACAACTGTGGCGAGACTGAGCTCAGGGAATACTTCAAGAAATTCGGAGTGGTGAGTCATTCATCATGATGGCAGACATCGGCTGGTTACAAGATGATTCCCCCCATCCCTCCTTCTATCTGATTTCATTAAGCTGTCATTTGATTTTTAATTTGGATAAACTGCCATAGTAACGTATTGCAGCATTTTGTAGTATAGTGTAGTGAACACTTATTTTCTTGAAGCCTCTCTTGCCATTGGTCATAAGGTCTCATGCCCTGATGTGCACAACTTATTTTGCTATGTCTCCTGTCTCCTGCTGCTTTCCTTTCTTCTTTCCCCTCCTCCAAGGGAATAAACCCTCTTGAGTTTAATTATGACTTGCGTATCATTATGACTAGTGCACTCCTTTGAGGAGTTACCTGAGCATACCTCACAATGGGTATGAAAGTTATCTGTTAATTTTTGGACCAGTGTTTCAGTGAATTTGTTTTGAAGCTCTCCATCCTCCATCAGGTACAGAGACTACTGAAGGCTGCAGCATCTTGACCCTGTTTTGAAAATCCAGCACTAGCTCCATGCTGCTATTTTAAAAGTCCTTTCTTTTACCTCCAGAATTTCACTTCTAAAGACTAGATTATTACTATGTACTTTTTCTTGGATATAATTGCCTTTCTTGAAACTTTACTAAATTTGCTTGTAGAATGTGACACAATTCAGTTTTTTTTGGTTAATTTCATATTTGCCCCTACTTTTTATTGCCACTTATTTTCCTCCTCCTTACTGCTACCACTATTCAAAGCTGAGTTTGTGTATTACATGTAAACTAAAATATTTTGGAAAGTCTAAATTAAACTCAAGATTAATGATGTCAGTCTTGGTGAGAACAATGGTAAAAGCAAAGAGACTCACAGGGGTTGTTAATTAATTACTGTGACTTGAAATTGCTTTTGTCATTCTCTCCACAGTTAGATCACCTGTTTGGTTTTTCTTGAGTTCTGTGAACAGGAGAAAGTATCCCTGGCGTGTCTCTCAGGTGTTTGAGTGGTTTTCATCAGTTTCTTTCAGTGGAACTAAATCGCTTTGAAAATCTATCAACAGCAACAGCTAACAAATGTTTCTTTAGTTTGAAAAGCTGCAAACGGCTGGGTGTTACGAACAAAAACGGGGAGCGTGTTCCACAGTTGTGGAGCATAATTTCTAAAGGCTCTTCCTCACAGACATGTGGCTTTCCAGTTCTGACCTCTGGATGGCTTGAGAGATACAGGGTTAAGTTCCATCAGAGATAGGAGGCCACAACCATTAAGTGTAAGTGCCTTAAAAGTAAGTAGTAGTGTTTCAAAGTTTAATATAGGATTTGGGGACCCTTCATAGCATTCTTAAAACAATGGTGGTTGTGCTAATTAATTAAAGGACTTACAGAAATAGATTCCTTCTGTCTGAGAAGAATATTTGAGAGCACACACAGACTTACAGGTGCCAGTACCTGTAAATACAGACTAAGAAAAAAGACACAAAAGGTTCTGATTCTGAGATGCTTAGGAATTAATATGACCATTGTAGCAGGTATGACTCAAACCAAGCCAAAGCAGTATCAAATAGGCCATCAGGACAAGCATGTCAAAAAGTCTGACATGTTGCCAAGAGGCCTTACAATCCTAAATGACGCCACATATAATCAGCAGAGTTCAGTACCGCATCCTTTTGAGTGAGTGTCTGTGGCGGTAAACTCAAATGTGACTGGGATTTCCCACATAATTTGGCACCAGAATTTGTATAACTACCATTTGTTTACTGTGATTTGAATTGTGATGTTCTAAGTTAATTTGAAAGGGGCTTTTGATTTGGTTTTTGGTTTTTTGGAGTTTTTTTCTAAGCAAGGGTACAGTTGTACAAATCTAGGGGCAGAAACTATTTTGACTACTTTTGTTTTTATATAGGATATCTTTAAAGTAATCCAAATCAGTTGCCTTTAAAATTGGCATAAAAATAAAAGTTGCCCCTGGGTTCTTTGTGTGATCATTTTTTACTGAAAAATTCCTTGAGAAGAAGAAATTTATGTTGAAACATTCAACTTAAAGGAATACAGAAGAACTACCCAATACATGCATATGCAGGGTTTGTTGTACAGGACTAAAAGACTATAGATTCTCTGAAAACTCTAGCCCATTCAAAAATATGGACGCAGCAAATAGAAAAGGATGTGCTGAGTCTTGTGCTTGAACCTGGATGATAGTATGGAACAAAGGAATTGAATTTATACAATTTAGTCTCAATTTAAACTTTCCCATAACCCGTTGGAGGCTAATTTAATTTTCCTGTAACTGATAAATATGCGGAGGCTTTTCTGGAAATCCTAATCCTGCTTTCCTCTAAAGCACTACAACGTGGAACGTCAAATGGGGTTGGGAGGGTGGTTGGAATGATTACTGCCATATTTAAAACATAGCTGCCGTTGGCTCTCCATTGGTATAACTTTTCTAAAACATCACTAGAAAAATCTGAAGACCTCAATTTGCAACTGACCGTACTCCACAGTAAAATAGAAGCCTGTCTAAGGTTGCATTAAGTGGAGTTAAGAAAGTTTCAGGGGTGTAGCTTGCAGCTGTGTTGGTCTAAGGACACAGGCAGATAAGGTTCTTTGGGTAAATCTGACATCTTTTATTAGACCAACTCAAATTGTTGGAAAAATTCTTCTTTGCAAGCTTTTCGGTACAAATACCTTTTGTCCAAATATATTAGCTGGTAAATATAGGACTGCTACGCTTAAGAAAGTTTAGCAGTCCTGTACTTATCACCTAATATATTTGGAATTAAGGCTGTATCTGTTCAAGATGACAGAGGAAATGTGCAAGTTGTGGAAGGAAAGGTACTTGGTTAAGAAATAGAACTGATGAAGGCAGTGTTGAACATTTAATTATTTCCTTGTTTCAAGTCTGTTGGCATGGTTTGCATCTCAGCAACTTTGACAGTTAAGAAACCTTGTGGTGGATACAGTGCATTGAACTCTTCTTCTTACTGAGAAGTCTGATTCTATTTTAGTTGCCTAGGAGCATATGAGATCAATTTGACTTTAGTTGGGAGCACTGCTCTTCAGTGCAGTTTATTTGCATTTTGCAATAGAGACAGACAAATACTGATGTCTACATCAAGCCTTTAATTGTGCCTTGTGGCTTGGGTGCTGAAAACCGGCCTATTCTTACTGCTGCTTGTAACACTCCCATGGAAGCATAGTTACTAGAATTTCCCTTCTCTCTTCCAGGTCACTGAAGTTGTAATGATCTATGACGCAGAGAAACAGAGGCCCCGAGGTAAAGGCTGATCTAGTTTGTCCTTGAAATTTCTTCATCCTCTCCTATTGTCAGATGGCAAACTATTTTACACCATCAAAAAAGGTAGATTTTCCACCCCCCCCCTTCCCACACTGCCTCAGGAAAGGATTTGTTTCACTGGACAAATATTACAAAAGCATAGGCTTTTCATACACTGCTTCATTTGGTGTCTTTGCTTTTAAAGTCAGGTGTTTCATGTTCATTTTGTTCTGGTTCTTAGTTGAACAAAATTCGATACCTGAACCAAGTGTGGTTTCAGATATTAGGGAAAAAAATTTCATGAGATTTTTTTTTTTTTCTGTTTCACGTGAAGGTATGTTGAAGTCTAGAATTGCATTATTTTGTGAAGCTTTTCACTCCCTCCTTCCAGTTCTGATTTATCTCTGAACATGATATTGGAATGGAACCCATCCATGTTGTGTTTTGTTTTGTTTAAATGGCTTCACTTTAAAATTCAGCCCTTCTACCCTGATTTTTCTGAAACTAAATGAAATTGTCTTTGAGAGAGAGGGTGTGCTTGAATAGGCAACAGGCCTTGTACCCGAGGGTACATTACATTTGAAGGAGTCAGAATAGATTCTAACTCTGAATAGATTAAAAATATGCACGTCTGTAGCATGTCTGTAGCCCTTGGTCAAAATATGAAAGTGTTCATGTCATCCACCTTCCATTGCATCAATCATCTCTGTTGATTATTAGAGGCAATATTAAAGTTCATGAAGCATAGTTGCACTGAACACCTTGTAGCATGTTAAACATGCTAGAGAATAGTTTGCCATCTGAACTTTCATTTCTTCTCTGACTCATTATTAAGAGAGAGATTCTTCACTTCATATTTATTAAGCTGTTAAGTCTTAGTTTTATTTTTAATTTAGACATACATCCTTAGTGACATATTTAAGTGTTTCATAGTAAAGTACAGTAATGTTAAGTAAGTTCTTTTTTCCTCTTCTCTCTGTGAATTGTTTGATTGTGATTAACGATATCTCTTTAGATTTCTTCTTTCTAGGTGATAATTTATCACAGAGGTACAGGCCAGTTCCACAGTCAGAGGAGGGACGGGCTTTGTCTTTATTGGAGTGTAAACGAAGTTTCAATATATTTGTTTTTTCTCCTGATAACTCATTCTTAATTCCCTTGCAACAGATATGTTCTGTGTACTTAGAAAACAAATTCATCCATTCAGTAAAGGCTGTAGAACAGCTTACTTTAAATAGAGGCGACATTGGAGACCAAGATAAGTGCACATGGGTAAAACTTGCCTGAAGTTCTGAAATCTTTTAGTAGTTACTGCATCATCTGCATCTTTGCAAGATTAAGCTAAATATTTCAGTCTCTGAGTAACTCGTGTCATAATCATGGCTGGTCTAAATCGATGGCTCCTCTGCTTAAAGTTGTATTAAAAAAGAGGGGAAAAAAAAAAAGGCGTCCAACCTACCCACAAAGTTGTAGGGTAAAGCACAGACAAAAGGCATGGTATTGCTGAAAGCCCAGGAATCTCTGTCATGGTTATGTTCCCACAATACTCCATCTTTTCATTTCTCCAACTTTTTAATGCTAATGAAATACCCAATTCCAATCATTGTTCTGGTTTCTGATTTTGTTTTTGTCCTTCATTTCTGTAATCTTGTCACATCCTATCATGAAACCTGCTGATAGACTCCATACATGGCCTCATTAAACCCTTGGAAAATGCTAGGCAAACTTCAGTTTATAATAAGGAGTATTGAAAATACATCTGGAACATTTTACTCTTGCTGCTTTTCTTACTTGGCATTCTTTCATGGAAAATGCTATTGGAGCTGTACACTTGGTCTTTTGACTCATTACATAAACTTGCTGTACAATGGCTTGCAGAAGGTCACTAACCTGTAATATTCTTTTTCCATCCACTTTTCTCTGAATTTTGCCTTCCTGCTATCGCTTTCCCACCTTTTATGCTTTGTACAAGTCCCCTAATGCATGCCGTGTTGTCAGTTCACCAAACCAGAAGGCAAAATTGGCTCTGCTATTAATCCCTGTGGCACTCGACTACTTCCACTTCAAACTGCTTACAAGAACACTAGGGACTAGATCCTCAGCTCATGTGAATCACAGTTGTCCAACTTCTCAGGATCTAGCCTTGGGTTTTCAGTATCCAAGCCTGGTCTTAACTTGCTGGCGGTTCTGTACTTACCTGTGAAGTTGTCTCTCTTTTGTGCAGCACTTATTAAAATCTTTTCTGAAGTGCAAATCTAGCTGGCATTAATACTTCCTAAAAGAAACATTTGCTCTGTTTGTCATGATCTTAGCTTTGCTTTCTGTCCCTAACTAAACCAGTAACTTTTTAAGTAGTTCACAGGTTTTTACTGTGTTTGGTTTCTTTTTGCTGGCTGCAATCCAGTTTCACAGCCCTGTTCTCTCATCCCCCCTGGATTCTGTCTTAAACACATTTTGCTAATCTCTACTCTGTTGGTAAATCCCTGTCTTCAAAAAGGTTGAATATTGGAAGATTTGTTCTATCACTTTAATTTTCAATTTTTGTGATGGATCCCATTTCTTCCTGGAGTGTTTTGTCATCTGTAATCATGCTGAGTTCTTAAATCGCTGCTTATTGTGTGGTGCTTGGTCGCTTTTAAAACTTTTGACTTGTGTTCTTGAATATATTTTTGGTTCCCCCTGCCCCTTGTATCCTCTGAACAGAGTTAAAAGAGCAGTCTCCTTCACTGCATAGTGTCCATCTTTTTCTTTCCCTCGTCACCTTACATGGAAGGCTCTAATTTTAAACTGATTTAAATGTGCAATTCAGACTCGAGTGTCTCTTCCCTTCACTCCAATGCCTAAGAATTCCAGTTAACTTCAGACAAATATATTGTGATGAAATGCTGCCCTCAGCTTTGAGGCTGCTTTCATCACAGACCAACAAAACTTCGTTTATACTGCCAGTCTCTTGTGTGTGGGAAATGCTAAAAGTTTTTTCCTCTTTATTTTAATTTTATTTTAGTGATGTCTTTTGCTCTTGTTGCTGACAGCAGAATTTGACCTGCTGCAATCTATTTTGGCCTGTATCTTTGTGTATTTTATATATACACCTTCTCTACAATAGGCCTCTTTGGGCTTACCCAACCCAGTTGGATAAGCTTAGAGAGACACTAACTGTTATAGATACTGTATTTCTGTTTAACGCTTTAGAGCAATATATGGCTGCTGTCAGCACTAGCTGCAAAGCAAAATGCAAACCAAGGGGGAAATCTTGGGTTTCAGAAAAGCAGCAATGCATCCATGTTCCATATGCTTTTGATTCCACACCTTTTTTTTCTTAACTTTAATGCTGTACCCCTCAGCTAGTAATCCAAAGAATGGCAGGATTTTATATACTGCATGCATTATACCTGTCCTGGGTTTTGGTTGTTATACCAACAACGAGTGGTTGATGGCATGGACCAGCTCCATCCTTCTGTGGAATTAACCACGATTTTGCCACTTGACCGTGTCAGCAGCTACAGCCTCAGTGCAGTGGTTCTCAGACTGGCTGCAGGGAGCTCTTGGGTCATGTTAGTGGCCCTGGTTCACTTCCAGCTGCTCTTGCAGGCATCAGAAGCCTGTTGCCTGTAGAAGCAACAGGATGCATCTGAGCTGCCTTCATTAAAAGGCCATTGTAGAGGAAGGGAAGAAATGAACCACCCTCGGGGACCTAGAGCCTCAAGTAGCGAAGAAGTCCCAAAAAGGTGTGGGGTGGGAGCATAAGTAGACAGGAAGCTAGCGGTGGAACAGGTTGGGGAAAGGTGAGATGAAAAATCAGAGACAAGCAGTGTCATTCAGATAGAATGTCACAATATTGAAGAAGTACTCTTGGGTGTAACAGCTGCAGTGATTCCCATAGGAATGCCATTTTGGAGGGGGCAACTTTTGAGGTGCTCTTTGTGAAAGTGTGAAAAGTTTGAGAATCATGAACTTGGGATGTTACTTTCTGGAGCTTTTTTTTTTTTTTTACCCATGGAACGGTCAACTTGTTAGTGCTTCAACAGCTACATGTAAAAACTTTACTTCCATGTTTAGGGTTTACTATTTTCCAGGAAAACAAGTACTAAGTTGGGGGAAAATACTTTGTAGGGTTGATAATAGGGAAGAGTATAGGTTTCATCTGGGGTCCTAATCCTTGATCAAGGAAAAGAGTAAAGCTGCCTCATTTTAACCTGCTGTCCCACAAGCATTGTTTTTAATGGTGTGATACAGTAACATTAAAGACTTGCTCTAGCAGGTTTTTTTCCTCTTCACCTTGATGGATGGATTAAATGGAAGGACCTAAAACATTTGAATGTGTTCAAGTTGTAATGTTGCATGTACAGAACCAAGATGAGGCATTCATTGCCCGATTCTACAGGAAAGTACCCACTGCAGTTTTCTCAGAGGACCGATTTTGATGATGTAACACAAGCCTTGGTTATCTGAAACCCCTGCTTGAACCCTTGGTCCGCCCCTAATACTGTTCATCATCCTGTTTTGTGTCACAACACCCTGCTACCTTGATTCACTCTTCGTCGTTGGCTAGGTTTTGGATTTATTACTTTCGAGGACGAACAATCAGTGGACCAGGCTGTCAACATGCATTTTCACGACATCATGGGCAAAAAAGTGTGTAGTTGTAGTTTTATTTTACCTTAAGACAAAACCAAGTCTTGGGCACCTGGCAATTTCACTGGTGAGCAGAATGGGTCATTTATGAGTAAGGGGGATCTTAACATGAAAAATCCAGATTCGAGGCTTTGTCCATGATGATGCATAAAATAATAGGAAAGGACTTCATGCATAAAATAATAGATAGGAAAGGAACTCAATTTTTCATTGACTTGCTTGACTGTCCCATGGGAAGGAAATGGGCTTCAGAGGCCCAAGTGTTTATGTAAGTTAGTGAACAGCTCAGATTTGGCCTTTGCACATCACAAAAATAGTGATCTGCTCCACTGGACCAGAACTTCTGTCTGACTAAATTGAATAGCTGAATAATCACCTTTTGAGCACCGCTGCATGAGTGCGTGATGTTTGCCAGAGGTTAGTCTTAGCTCCCACATGCTTGCAAATGAGGATTCCAGTGAAATCTCTCAGCTGGCTAAGGCTTGGTTTAAGATACCACTCCTTCAGATGTGAATATTTAATATTTAAATTTGGAGGTACTTTGCAGGGATCTGCTTTCATAATCCTAAAATTGAACAAAAAATACAAAAAAACGTCATGAAGGATTGGTTTTTTTAAAAAATTGGGTCACTTACTGTGAAACTTTGATACAAACCACATACTCTATATATATCTATATATAGTATTTAACCACAATGCAGTTAAGTGACCTCTGGTTGTTTCATCTTCATACTGTGTTGTCAGCACATGAAGGTTTGGTAGGTGAGGGACTCTTTGTTTTGATTATGTTATTCAGATGTGAACATGGGTTCACCTGTGGAAAGAGAAAGTAGGAGGAATTTATAGTTCCTGAGAGATTCTGAAATCTAAAGTTATACCCATTGCAGTTTCTAAAAAAAGGGGCGTTTTAAAATTAACCAGTAAACTCTGCTTCGATGGATGTAGTTAAAAATATTTTTTTTAAATTGGTAAAGGTAAAATTGTTAAAGATTTTGAGTTTATCCTGAATTGTAAAACACGTGTTAGGCCATTGGAACTTTATAGTGAAAAGTGCCCCAAAGAAACTTCCTATGAAGTTATATCATCATGTTTCTTTATCTGAAACATATTCCCACTTTGAATTGACAAGATTTCTACAGCTTGGTTATTTCAGGCATTTACTTGCTTAACAGTATGTGAGCACTATTATGTTTTAAACTAGTGATTAGTGAACAATTTAAAACATTTTTGGTATCTTAATTATTTTTAGGCATTCTGTTCCTGTAGACTAGTCTCTGAGGGGGCAGGGAGGGGGAGAACTGTTTGCCAGTGAGTTGGAGTTAAGTCCTAAATCTTTGTGACTCTGTTTTTTTTGCCCCGATCTTGCAAATATGAATGCATGCAACTTTTTTTCCTCCTATGAGTAGCTGAAGAATCTCATTTAAAGTTGGTATAGCTACTCATGGGAGTTAATAAACACACATGTATTCTTTGCATGTACATTGCTCTTTGATATTTCCTTAAAATTGGAAGAACTGCTTAAATTAGAGCCCAGATCAAAGGCAGAAGGTTAACTGTGAACACCAAAAAAGGATGCTAGAACGCTTTCAATGGATGTGTGAATCTAAAGAACCCCTCTTTAAAGTGCCACCACCTCTTGGTGCTCTGTGTTTTGAGATCTTTCAATTGCCACTTATAGGTGGTGCCACTTTAAATAGTCTCTTCTCAAATGGCTCTTGAACAAGTTTCAAACCAAAGAATGTTAAGGTCTTAAAAAACAAAAAATACGCAGCTGTGCAGGCACAAAATAAATGTAGCCAGTCATTTCTTTTGGTTTCGGTATAGCTATAATTTTGGCCTTGGAAGGTCTCGGGCTCTCAGTTATTAGGATATCTCAGTTGCCAGGCTAGCAATGGCCAGACTTGCAAAGGCCGGTTGGAACATTAATGAAGCCCTGCTGCTTTGATGAATGTAACCCTGGATGTCCCACCCCTTCATTGATTATTAATAACTACTTTAAGCTTTCAGAATACTATCTGTCCCTTCATGGTAATTATATTGTAGCTCTAAAGTGAATCTGCATCCATATGTTGCTATTAGAAAGTGGGAAAACTTAAAATTGCAAAGAGGACTTTGCTTTTGTAAGCAGTTACTGAATCCCCTTAAGGAAAATGTGTTAAGACTCATTAATTTGAGTTCTTTGAAAAATTCCCTTGGTTCCCCTCTAGAAGGGCCTTCAGCTGACAGATATTTGGTTACCATCATGTATAATGTCCTTGGGGCATCTGCAGAAGACTGGGAGGGGGGGGGTCTTTGTCCTTGTGCTGTGCCTATTTCCTGTTTGTTCTCTGACATGAATGGCTTTTAAGACATAGCAGTAAGAATTCTGAATACTTTATTTTCCATACTACTCAGGCCCATTGATGATTGAGATTTATTTTCTTTGTACTCTGGCACCCATTAAAATTAATCATAAAATAAAAAAGACTTTAATTCAGCATGCATGAGTGCTGGGACTATTTCATTAAATCAGGGACTAGGTTTTTTTTTGAGAGGTTTATATGGAATGCGGAGCTTATTTTTAAGTAGGTCAAATGCACTTATTTGATGGCTTGCACTAGGACATTTTATCTTTAAATAAAATAAGTTAAGCACTGTGGATTATTAACAGTTTTAAAAATGGGAGGGCTTTTGTCACTGACTTAACACAGTATGAAGATTTGCTTCTTATTGACTCAACTGTCCATTTTTATTACTTGCATGTTTGTTTACTTTTTTGTTAGATGTAATGTAAGATTCTCTTATCACATCCATTCCCTCTGACATTGTTTGAGTTAATTGAGATTCTTTAAGCGTTAGCCTGGGGAAGGTAAGTCCTTATCTTCCATTAGACATTTAAATAAACCTATTAAAAAAAAATAAAACCAAAAAAAAAAAAAGAAAGAAAAAAAGAAAAAGCAAATTAAAAAAAAATCAAGCTTGTGTTTCTCAGGTATGAGCAGAGCTGAAATAGCAATTGAAGGTAAATGGGGTGGGTTTAAACTCTTGAACTTCCAAATGAAACCCCAAACATCCTTGAATGATTAAAGCATTAGTACCCTTTTTCAGAGTGAACTCTTTGCTTCTGGAAGGAACACCTTTGCTAAAAGCATTGTCATCTTAAATCTTGTAGTGAGCATTTAGGGTGATCCAAAGCTGAAGCTACAAATTTTGTCCCCTACATTTTGAGCGAGGAGCCATTGTAAGAGGGTACTGCTGCTTTAAGAAAAGCAAGCAAATGACTACTTTAATATAATGGAACAGAAATAATTTGTAGGACATATTTTGCTTAAATATATGTTGATGTAGGACTTGTAATGTCTTGCGGTTGCATCTATTGTACCTGAGAAACATTTTTTTATTTAAATTACCGGCCTTAAATAAGTTTTATAATTAAGTACTTAGACATAAGTTGTAAGGTGCTAAGTGTAGTCTTAAGTGTAAATAAGGGTGTGTGTGAAGGGAAGGGGGGTATATTAACCAACATCATCTCTCCTAAATGGCGAATCTGTTTGTTTAGGTGGAGGTGAAACGTGCAGAACCTCGGGACAGCAAGAGCCAGACTCCGGGGCCGGCAGGTACCAGCCAGTGGGGAAGCCGGATCATGCCAAGTGCTGCCAATGGCTGGGCAGGACAACCCCCTCCTACTTGGCAGCAAGGATATAGTCCCCAAGGTACCTGTTCCTTTTGCATTTGACATGACCCAAGTTGAGTCATTACTTGTACAGTGTTGGAAACTGCAGATTGTTTCCATTGTTTGAAAAGATGGCATCTCGTTAGTGATTGCTCTAGATGAATCAACACCATTGGTGTCATGACTTTTAAGTAGAAGTGCAGTCTATTTTTTTTCTCATTCTGCTTGGTGTGTTGTCCCTAAGTTTTCCTCCAGAATATATATATAATATATTTTTGTTGTTGTTGTTGCCCCCTGGCCTGGCTGCCTGGAGATCAGTGTTGTGATTTCCTTTTACTCTCTTTTTTTTTTTTCCATCTTGTAGTGTGTGCCTTTCCCCACACCTAACTAATCAGCATGTTCCCTTTTCCTATTGTGGAGGAGCAGAGGAGAGCTCCAGGATTCAGTGGCTGTGGGAGTGAGAGCTGTGGGGACCCTGATTAAAAATATTTATGGAACACACATTTTTCAAAGATGAGGTTTGAAATGAGTTGCAGAGGAAATTACAAGTAAAATGTCAAAGGGATGAAAGGAAAACAGGCTGTCTTGTATCTTCATATTTCATTAGCATAGCCTGGGAACGTAACAAGCAGCTGTGGGGTTAGTCGTTAGTGATGGTGCAGGGGAGCACTTACTGCATATAATTTTCTTGATTCAACTTGAATCCTTCAGGGCTGGTAGGGGCAGATCCGTGTTTTAGTTTTGATTGTCATAAGAGAACCTGAGATTTTGGAGATGGAATCAGTGCACTGGGTTCATTGAAGGATGTTTTGATGCCACATGAAGAAATGAGGTTGTATAATTGAGTCGCATCTGACAGAATATCGCCTGCCTGCCTTCAGATATTGAAGAAAGGATTTATCTTAGGGAAAGGGTGCAGCATCACTACAATAGATAATGTCCCCTAAGGATGGCTCATGGTTTCCCCATGGTGCTTATTAACTTGAAAGCTGCACCTGAGGCTTTGACATTCTGCACGCGTGTGCTAATCCGCAGCTTCACAAATTGGGGAACCAGGCCACTTTCATCTCGGTTACTTGTAGGGGAAAGGTATAGTCACAGCCAATCTATGGAACTGTTAATGCATTAACTTTTATACCTGAGCACAGCAGTCAGTAGAAAATGAACTCATCTCCAATTATAACACCCTTGAAGGAGATGATGACTGATGAACTGCTTCATTAGGCTTGGATTCAAAACATGAGTGTTTTTAGGTAGTTTTATAAAGCGTATTTTTGAGACGAGTGCATCTTTTCTGTTTAAACGGTGAATATTTTTGGAGTGTTAAGACTAATGGGCTTACTGCTTTGTAGAATCAATAAATAGCCAATACAAGAAATGCTACAGGATTTTTCTTGTTTTGGTTTGTTTTTCATAATTTGACAACATGCTTTTTTTATAGGACAATTCAAGCATATAAGTGCATAAACTACCTTTTTTGTTTGATTGTTTCAGGCATGTGGGTGCCAGCTGGCCAGGCAATTGGTAAGTAGGTGCTAGGGTGTGAGTGCTGGTTGTAAATTATAGAAAAAATCCTAGTGGGCGAGCATAGGAATTGCTGTTTAAGTAAGAACCTGTGGGGATGTAAAGGTTTCTGAACTGTAGTTCCTCAAAGCCTTTGAAAACTTGATCTTCATTGGAAGAAATTAGTTTTCTTAACTACAATGCTGGGAGCAGAATGCTTCATTGCTGATAATGGAAATGCACTGGGATTTGGCCTTGTGGGATTGCATTGCTTATGCTTGGGGTTTGCCAGGGGTGCGGAGGGGGGAGGAATGGCTGGAGAGCACCATTTCTCCAAGTCAGCATCCAAAGAGTGCAAGGTTTAGATGGTTCCTTCCCAAGAAGAGTGCATGCTGCATGTTTGGGTTAGATCTAAAGGTTGCCTTTCCTGTTCATATCACCTTGTTCTCACCAGTCTTACTGGATTTTCTAGGTGGGTATGGACCGCCTCCTCCAGGAAGAGGAGCCCCCCCTCCTCCTCCACCATTTACCTCATACATAGTTTCTACACCTCCTGGAGGATTCCCACCCCCACAAGGATTTCCGCAGGGCTATGGCACCCCTCCACCTTTTAGTAAGTGTCCTCTGAGTTTTGATCCGGGGGTGTGGTGCTGAACACAAGACTGGGTTTTACTCCTGTTGTGTCCGGTTCCTGCCTTCCTCTGAATTTACTGGAGTTTTCTTCATTTGAGCCAGTTGAGAATATGCAGATATTTTATCCTACAGCTAAAGCCCAGTATCTTTCCGTTACTTGTGGCCTTTTGTTTCCATCTGTTCTGATCACATTAACAATACCCTTGAATTCTGTAACTGTTGAAATCTGTGTTCTGTTGTATCGGGAACACTTAAATTCAGTGTGGATTTCTACTTTTCACGTCTCTATGGTTGCAAAAGGTAAAGTTAGTAATAATTTTAAGTTGAGCTTTCCAAAGAATTTTAAGGCACAAATTCCATGAGTTGTATGTGGGATTTGAGCTCCTTTTGAAAATCCTGATTAAAAACAACCTGGCATACAAATGTACTCAAGCGTCCAGCTTCCCTTGAGCAGCCATCATGTGCCCGTTCTGATTCTTGTGCTTTGAAGAAGTTGTAGCCATGGAATTTGGGCAGTCTCATAACTTGGTTGGATAAAGGCATTCTGGAGGACTATCTTGCCATGACTCTTCCCCACACTCACTTTTCCCAAGGCTTCCTTTTCCTAAGTGAGATTTTTATAGTTGTGTCTGTAGCGCACACAGTATAAGATTTTGCAACTCTTAAACATTGGCTGTTTTAGCTGAGCATAAGATGATGAGCATCAAAAGAGACCAAACTAATTTGGGTCCATCTGCAGGCAACAAATAGTACTGTCTTATCCCAGTACAACCCAGAGGGTTTTGTAACTATGTAAAGTTGTGCTGTGACGCAAATAAAAAAAAAAAAAGTCCAGGCCCTGTGTAGATTTGGCCTCTTAATTTCACCATGTTTATACTCTGCCTCTGATTTCAGGTTTTGGATATGGTGCCCCACCTCCTCCACCAGATCAGTTTGCCCCTCCTGGAGTGCCCCCTCCTCCTGCCACTCCTGGGGCAACACCACTAGCTTTCCCACCACCACCACCACCATCTCAGACAACTCAGGATATGAGCAAACCCCCAACTGCTCAGCCAGAATTCCCTTATAGTCAGTTTGGTAAGTAACTGCATGTCAACTGTACTCAGAACAGCACCGTCCCCCTCCATCCTTCACATTCTGCTTTCCTTTTATTCATAGTGCCTTGGTGACAAGTCAGTGTCCAGGACCAGTGCGTTAATGCTGAAGGCATTTGTACTAATGGTAACAGTGCCAGCTTGGCTCTTGGGGGGCGGGGTGGGGATTCCAAAAATGCCCAGTATTCTGATATTGCAGTATTATTCCTTTCGCCAGCTTTAAGGCACTGCCCGTTTCCTGAGTCCCCTAGTAGGGATCAGTGCACTGATGGGATAAAGCCACCATTTGCATTCCAGAAGTTCTGTTTGAAACCCTCTTTGTTTAAGTGTCATGTTGCTCTCAGTAGTTTGCTTCCTTCTGTTTAGCTGTCTCTGCTTTGGTTGGAGAATAATAATATTTAGAAGTAGTATCTGCATTTGAAGAGTAAGAAGGGAGTTGACTGAAAGAATGACAGTGGAGGTGTCTTGCTACACCTGGCCTGCGTGTTCGTTTTTCTTCCTGTTAAGACTTGAAGAAGCTAACAGTTATTTTTAAAATAAAAAAAGACATGCATAGTTGATGCTTAATCAGTCTCTAGAGATGACTGCCGCAAGTAACGATAGTTTAAAAGCTGCAAAATCACTTTTCTCTAGGTAGGCTGCGATACTGCAGAAAATTTGTAGTCAGATATTTGTGCTGCTAGCTGAAAGTTGCATTCTTGTGGGGATCAGGAAAGAGGTTTCTTGCCTTTCCACCCAAACTTTCTGGGAGCAGCACTGCTTATTTAACTGTTTATGGTGGGAGGATTATGCCTTCTGGGGCTTACTTGTAGCTGCTGAAGCAGCATTTTTTATGAGAAAGGCCTAAAGATCAAGGATGTTAACTCTGTCCCTGCATTATAATCACTTCACCCCAGCGTGCTTATGCATGTCCTGCCACCCCCGTTTTAAAACACCTTCAGAAGTGGTTCATTATGGAGTAGGTGCTAAGCACAAATTCCAGGAGAATCATCCTTTTATTGGTTCTTGACATGTAAAAGAGGATAGTTCTCCAAAGTGGTGGTCCTAAGCTGGGTTGTATCAGACTCAGTAGCTGGGCACAAAAAGTAGTAGTTCTATCCCCTCTGACTTCAGGTAGATGATTTTACCTTGCCAGAAACATACCCATAAAAGGAGGATGCTTAAGAATAGAATCTGATGCATTCAAATTTACATAATTAAGCTTGGCTCTTGAAATATTTGTATTAACATTGACAGCACAGTTGATCAGAACGTTCTGTCCTGGGAAATTTGCAGATAATATCCCTGCTGCCAGACTTTTTAATCAGCAGTCTCCAAATACCATTTAAAAAATCTTAAATTATTTACCTTGAAAACAGAACTGTGAGGGTTATTTGGGTTCTCGTGCCAGACGCATGCAGTACTGTAGCATTTCATGTAGTGCCAGGTAGGCATTTCTCAAGGAAATCTCTTAAAAACTGGTTTTAGATAGTCTTGGGGTATGGGGTGGGTGGGAGGGATTAATTGGGGTGGGGGAAGGTGGAAAGGCTTACAGGTGTTAGTTAAATGCATTAGAAGAATGAGTCTCCCATAGGTTCATGCTAGAAAGCAAACTACTTACATGCAAGACTGCACTCTCAGTATATGCAAATATGGCTAGAAGTATTCAGTATAGTATATTACCACCAAAGTTGTCGATCTCTTACGTGCTTACGGAGTTATGTATACACTTTATAAAGAGCACTTCGGGTGTCATTTGCAAATTAGTTTGTAGTATTACTGTACAAATGCAGTGGACCAGTTCTGCATGTATTCACTTAATGCATAGAGTTCATAAACTTTGAAGGAAACATGGAAGTATTTAATCATTGTGGCATTTAAAAATCCATCCTGGCTTGACAGCATCGTAAATATGGCTATGTTTACAGTTAGGGTAAATGTGAACACTCTGGTAAATTAAACACTAACGGGGCTATGTCTCCCTGACCCTCAAAAATTATCTCTGTACAGGGCTCTCTTGGGGTTCGTCACCCTGGTCTCCTCATTTCTTACTAGGGCTGGGTACCTATTCTCAAGACCCTTCAGGCTACGCGCCAATACTTTGTTTACACTCTTATGGTCAGGCTGAGCAGTGAGAGATCCTAGGTAGGTGGAGCCTATTTACAACCAATGCTCTTACTTTATCTGCATTTGGGAAATTAATTGTGTTTCTTGCAGGGTCTCTTCTCTTTAAGAGGGTGGGGAAGATGTTTGGTTTTGCTGGTTCAAGGGTGATCTAGCTTACACATCTATTAGCTGGCTTAAGCAAACATTCATCAATTATTCTGCTGTTCATTTCCCAAGATGTTACACTGGCAAGTCTTGGTTTGTTTTATTATCCAATTGAAGTGAGTTTTCATAAGCAATACAGCAAATATCCCTTGCTACTATTGGCACAACTTGGAAACCAGGGCACGCAGAAGTTGTGAATCAACTGTGTGTCACCATTGAAAGTGCCAGTGCAGGCTGATTGCTATGCTAGGCATTGGTGGAGAGAACAGGGCAAGAGAAATGTATTTAAATGCATTGGCTGCTGATTTAAGATTTGATAGTGGCAAACAAATAGGCAGACATGAGGTTTTCTCAGCGCAAGCCGCAGCGTTAGGAAAATGTAGTTTCCTTTGCTCTGAGCCCCATCCCTTGAGCAGAACATTTAAATTGCCTTTTTTAGTGGATGATCTTTGTGTGGAAAAAAGGGCTGAATTAGCAGCTTCAGCCAGTCTTCATGAGGGGAAGTCCATGATAAATGTATTGTAGAACTCATTAGAGGTAGTAAGTCCTGTGAGACAGGCCGAGCTTGTGACTGAAATGCTAAGAGACTTTGTTGCTTTGGATTAGTAGAGTTAAACCTGCCTTAACCCTGCAAAAAGAAGTGGGATTGTCAAACTGTACTGAGTAATTAGGATTCTCACCAATGACGTCTTGCATAGTGGAGGCTCCCAGTGATGCTATTTTAATGACCAACAGCTGTATTTTAGTTATGGAAATATTCTATTTAGGCTTCTTAAAATAAGGGACTCTTGCTACACATCGATTTGCTTCTAGGAATTAGTTCATGCCCCCAAATTGAAAGGGGGTATGGGTCTTTTCTCATCCTGCTTGCTTGAAATGTATTGCTCCTGAATCTCTGACCTCAGCTACAGATTATGTTGCAGAATGAAGGTCACAGCCTCATCCAGGCAGGAGGAAGACTGGGCAGGAGGCAGAAGTCTCTTGGTTCCATAGTTACCTTTCTCTGTTCTTGGAAAGGAAGGGAGTTCCCAGCGTATCCTGTAATTCAGTGCATGATAAGTGAATGCAGAGTTTCACTGAGGGACACCTCACTTCTAGACTGAGAACTAGTGAGTAAATAGAGGAAAACCAATTAGACTAATGTATTTGTCAGTGTTCAGTGCCTGGGTGTATTGAAGATGGCTTACTGCTTACCTGTTTGCTTTTGCTGCATTGGAAGTATTGGCCACAGAGTGGATAATGAAGCAGCTTTGGTGTTTTTGAACTGCTTTTAAGAAAAAAAACAAAAAAACTTGCCACAAAGTTTCCTTATTTCAGCTTGTCCTGTGTAGAAAGGTAATGTTAAGGAAAGGTGTTGGATTTGACGGCAACTTGAGGCTGAAATGTTCCTTTTAACCACGTAAGGTGTGCAACAGCAGCGGTAACAATCTTCCTGATTCTGCTCTGCCAATTTGCCTGTAGCTGAGCCTTGAGTTCAGTCTCGAAAGCCTTTTACAAAGAACACTGTCAGCTTGATTTTTTTTTTTTTTTAATCAACTAATCAGTCAGAGCTCAGGACTTAAATTCCCTTTAAACCAAGTTCCTTAGGTTTTTGTTCACTTAGGTGTCTTTTCAGCAAAGGAAGTTTTGGTTATATGGGGAAGCAGCAAAACCGATTATTTACAGTCCAGGCAACATATTTACCAGCTACTTCCAGTAATCACCTGGGGTGCTTACTAACAGCTATAGTAACTACAAAATGATCAGAAAGTAAAATGTTTCCCTGTTAATCTTCTCTGCCTCTGCTGAAGCGGATAGGATGGAAGTCTTGCTAAGAACTATTCACAAGGGAATGACAGAAACCACCATCCCACTTTACATGCACCTCTGAACAGCAGTAGGATGACAGTTAGGTCGCTACCAGCTTGGGTAAGATTTAATATGGGGTGAAAACCACTATGCCTGTAGACCCAGTCAGTCCCCTCTCTTCATTACCTGTGCTCTCTGTATGTAAATCAGATAGCTGATCAGAACTAAAAGCAGCTGTTGTTATCTCAAAGTATTAGCCCAACACATCTGTGTATATTTATTAAGCTATGCTTTAGTATGTGTGGCATCATTTTTTTGCGCCTACTATTGGTGCTGCGCCTCTGTCCTTGAGTCTGGATTGTAACAGAAGCTCACTGCAGGCTTTTCCCCTTCTTTCCCAGGTTATGGACAAGAATTGAGTGGTTTTGGGCAAGGTTTCTCCGATCCCAGCCAGCAACCCCCCTCCTATGGAGGCCCCTCGGTGCCACCATCCAGTGGCCCACCTGCAGGAGGAAGTGGTTTTGGACGAGGACAGAACCATAATGTGCAAGGATTCCACCCCTACAGACGCTAGCACATGCTGGCAATCAGGGAATTCTGTCCACAGCGGGATATCTGATACCAGCTGAACCCGAGCATCCCAGACTTCTGAACTTGTGACAATCACATACTTGATGGAGAAAAACCTTAACAACATTTGGGGGGGGGGGGAGGGGGAGGGGGAAGGTGGCTTCTGAAGGCAAAGCTGTGGGTGTTTGGACTGCAGTTTTTAAATATTTTCCTTTCTCTAACCCATCAGCACAAATAAAGAAAATGTCACTGGTTCAAACTACAGGGTTTTAAAAATGTCTTCAGCTTTAATTCAAAACTTCAGGTTTCTTTTTTTTGAAATTATTTTTCCTGAGCCTTTGTTTTACCGTATATTGTAAACTTTTATGTTTAAAGAAAAAAATATATACATTTACAGATTGTGAAATTTTTAAGAGAAATTTTCTACTATGTATGCTGGCTTATTTTTTAATTTAAAACAGGGTTTCCGTTAGCACCGTTGGAAGTGAGGGTCAGTCCCAACCTCCTTACTTCTAGCATCAGCAGTAGGGGGGTTGGTCCAGAAACTCTGGGAGTTCAAAGAAGAAATCTACTGAGTGTATTTTGCTTTTGTTACCTGATGGTATAGAAGTGGTAACAAGGCAGGTGCAGATGCACAGAGTCACTTAAGAAGTGCAGCATTTAGATCTGTGCTTCAAACTCTTCAGAATCCTCTGTGGATTTCGTTAGGGGTTAACGGAGGCCTTGTTAAGATGTAGATTTCCCTCAGGCTAAAAGGTTTAGGTGCATTTTGCACTAACCAGTGATTACCCTGGTTTGAATAAAGAGAAGTACATTTGGATTAGAAACACAAGCCTGTCTCCTCCATTTTTTTTTTCTTTTCCTTTTTTCCTTTTTTTTTTTTTTCTTTTTTTAATGTTCCATGTGTATTTGAGTTCTTATGAAAAGGACCAGGTGGACAGCTGCAGAACTCATGCCCTTTGGGATATGTTGGTGCAGATATATACCACGGTTCTTGCCCTGTGCCTGAATCAGGATCTTGAGGCCCTATAATTCACCCATTTTGTCCATTCAGCCCATCCATAAAGAAGCCAGTTGTGTAGGGTGATGTATAGGGTGTGCATTGAGACCATATTTGTTTCATGGATTCCACTTGAGGAGCCAGAACAGCTGTTGGTCACTAGTAGCCGGGGCTGCATTTGTTGTGACCTGAAAGTAGGGGACTTGGTTTTCTCATTTGGAGTTGTCCATGGCTTACATTTGATGAGCAGGAATGGCTGTTTTACAGCATGTGTGTCTTAACTCGGTGATAAGCTCCAGGCTAGCTTTAAAGGTAAGTTAACATCTGAGATGATCAGACTGCAAAGTAATCAAATCTTAAGCATGGTATGTAAATAGATGCAGTAGCTCTTAAATGAAGAGGTAAGAGAAGAGTATATGTAAATTGTCTAACAGAATCTCTGTGCCTCCAGGAGGTGGTCAGCCGGTATCTCCCTTTCTCCTTCCCCCTCTTCTGAATTTTGGGAAGCAAGGACATTTAATACATTGCCTCTAATATTCTCTTACAAGTCAGCGCATTCAGAGTGGCTTCCTCCCACTGAAGGATCTGCTCTGTGGAGAAATGCTCCACTGCATAATTCCTCTTCTGGAAGGAGCTTTAAGCAGTGACGTGAGGTCGGTGTCAAACTGGCTTCACTTGCATGGCAGAAAGTGAAAGTACATGGGTAGCTCAGGAGCAGGGGGGTGCTGGCTAACAAACTGCTGGTCCTTTCACAGTCCTCAGTTACATGTGGATCAGAAAGTAAATGAACAGAGCTTGAGCCAATCTAGTCTTTAGGTGCTGCATTGTCACCTAAAGTGACCATATCATCCCCTTGCTGACCCACCCAAAACGCACTCCCACAAAGCTGCTCCACCAGCCGCTCTCCAAGGCCAGTCAGTAGCTCCCTGTTGGCTTCAAGTCAGTTTTTAGGAGCGTTCTTGTATTCCTTGTTCCTCCTTGTGCCTTTCTCCTGCTGCTCTCTGCTTTCCTGCCTGAAGTCCCTGCCTTGTCTTCAGCATTCTGCTTTCCTGCCTTTCAGAGATTAGACTCAATTCTGCGAGTCGGCCTCAGTATGAACACAATGCAATGTCGTCCACGTGGCGGCAGTTTCTTGTACCCCGTGCTGCCATCTCTCGTTTTATTGTGTAAATAGGAAGTTTGGGCCAAGTACCTGGTTCCTGTGACGGATCCAGTCTGCACTGGCCTGGCAACAAACAGTGCTGATCTGTGTTACCAAGGAAACGAGCACATTTGAGGAGCTACCTGTTTTTTGTTGGAACCTGGCTGAATTAGGTGTAAGCTTCTGAACACAAGTTAATGGAGTTCAGTGAACGTCAAAGCTTGATGTACAGCAGGCCCCAAAGGTGGGAAAAGATGTGTCTGAGCCACACTTGTAATCTGGATCTAAACGACCTCTGTGACTGTCCCACTAAGAGGATGGTTGGAGGAAATCGCAATGAGGCCTTGATGTGTACTTCCAGATAGCTATTATATTAACTCAACCCTTTGATCGCATTTTTTTTAAATCTCTGCTCTTGACAGTATAGAGGGCAAGGGGTCTGAATTATTGATGCTGATGTCACTTTAAGTGCAGTATGAGTCTTACCTGGCTCCAGCGCACTCTTTGCATTACAGAACAGGAAGGGGCCGCATCATCACCTCATTTCTTCCCAGCAGACATTGAAGCCAAATTCTGGATCCTTGAACCGCTAAACACTCGGTCTTTTCTCCTCTGCACCCAACCACTGCTTTGTTGTTCGCCTCTGATTCTCAAGACTGAAGGACATCCATTTAACTTGGTGCTTAGAAGAGCATCTGTAACTTAAGGTAGTTTTCAGATAATTGGGGCAAATTGCAGAATGGTCAAATGTCATTTTAAATACTCGGATTGGTTTGCTTTTTGGTGAATATTTCCTAACAATCCTAGAATTAACCTTGCTACACATTATTCAACACTTCTCTTCTTTCCAGAGGACAATGTAGCCCCCTCTGCACTTTTCATTGCATTTTTACGCCCCCTTGCACACCCATCCATACACACCAAATTCTTTGTGCAAAATGATGTCTGTCCTTGGGATGCATCTGTACATAGCCATGCTAGAATAATTTCCAAGGACTCTGTAAAGTTAAGCTTGTGTTGTCTAATGATTGATGTTAAATGAGGCGTGAAAACATCTCTTACCATAGCACTCTGCCCTATTCTGTCCACATTGCAAGCAGCAGCTCAGCAGGCAGTGGTAGAAAATGAGCTGTGAAAATTTTAAAGCAAAGCTGGATCATGGCCACTTCCCCCTGCTAAAGTAGAGCAGGAGAAACTTAGATGCAGCAATCGCTCTTCAAAAGATGAAGGCCTGGACCTGAATTTGAATATCTTGACTGCGCATCCCCTTGGCCCAGTTCCTCGGGTAGTCCATGGCCTGCTGGACATAACTTGGTGCATGCTAGTTCTGCTCTTTTTGAATGAAGAACCACTGTCATCACAGGTCTTACTTTGAGAGGGTGTCCAGTCTAACCTGCTAAGTGGGCCAGATTTTTCAGCTAGGCCCTTTTAGTGGGTTGAGCACTTAAAACAACTCGTCCAAGGATTCTCATCTAGGGTGCCACAGTATCCTGGGGTGCCTTGATCCTTTCAAGGCAAGGCTTTTTGGGTAGATGTGATGCATCTTTTATTAGACCAACTGAGCAGCTGGAAAAATGTTCAGATACAGTCACCCTTTGTCAGGCATACGGAGTCTTTGCTGGTCTTGATGCTTTCAAAGGTGTCATGCCATGCTAGCACTGTTAGGTTTGCAGACATGATCCACAAGATCCACCCAGAGATTCCAAATAGTTGTGCTCCTTCCAAGTGCTTTGCAACAGTTTTTGTTGTTTCCGCTAGCGGCCCTGGCATAACGAGGAATAACAGCCACAAGTTGTTGGAGGGGAGGTTTAGATTAGACATCCATAAGAACTACTTCACGGTCAGGGCGGCTAGGATCTGGAACCAACTTCCAAGAGAAGTGGTGCTGGCTCCTACCCTGGAGGTCTTTAAGAAGAGGCTTGATGCCTACCTGGCTGGAGTCATCTGAGCCCAGTTTTTTCTCCTGCCCAGGCAGGGGGTTGGACTTGAAGATCTACAAGGTCCCTTCTGACCCCGATTCTATGATTCTATGAATAGTAAAACTGCTCTTGGAATCATAGACAATGAGGGTGAAGGGACCTCAGGATGTCACATCCAGTCCAACCCCCTGCTCTAGCCAGGACCAGCCCCAACTCCATCACCCCGGTCTACCCAGGGCTTCGAAACCTCCAAGGATGGAGACTCCACCAGCTCTCTGGGTGACCTGTCCCAGTGCTTTACTACCCTCCTAGTGAGAGGTTGTTTTTCCTGATATCTAATTTAAATTTCCCATACTGCAACTGGCCTTCCTGGAGTCAAAAAGAGAAAACTAAGAGCTGGCATTTTTCAAGGGGTGCTGCTAGTCTATCCAGGGGTGCCACAGGTAGGAAACAGTTGAGAACCCACTGCATAGTTCCTCTGAGAAGACCTGGCCTATAGCTTACATTGAATATTCTTCCTTTTCATCTATGAACTCTTTTACTAGCACTGGAACTTAAAAGTACTTTTCACAGTTTTCCTTCTTATCCTTTCGCCAAGATACAGTGTAAAAACGGTAGCATTTTACACCTGATCACTTTAAACCCACCAGTTCAATCCTGCAGTTCTGACCTGGGAATCTTGGCTTGTATGACGATTGCAGTAGTACTGAAGAATCAGGCATATTAACTTCCTAGTTTTCTGTTTTAATTTCTAATTTTAACGTGGATTTTAGTTTGCATTTCACACAGCTTGGCTGTTTTAGTGCTGTAATCCAGGCTTGCTTTTCCAGTTCTGCACTTGTGTTTCAAACTGCACCAGGGATGGTCGCCAGTCAGAACTTTTTATTTGAAAGGTGTGGAAATCTAATCTAGGTCTAGAGATACCTGCCAGCTTTCACATTTGCTCGATTTGCACATCTGCATTTTAAAAAAGGGCTCCTGTCTTGCACAAAAAGCGGGTTGTCTGGGTTTTGTTTGAGGCGTACAATCTGAAATGCAGCTCTGCCCAGCAATGAACTGAATTGAGCGGAGTGCAGAGCTGAGCAAGCGTTTGCCTGCCACACCTTGGCTCCGTGCTTGTATATGAATCAGCTCTAAAAGCGCAATGGGCTGGAGACTTTCCAAACACAAGGAGGAGGCACAAATGGCCTACTTAGGGGAACCGGACTGCAGATCTCTAGACTTCCTTGGTTGCAGAGCTCACTCAGGTGGTAGTCACGGGGGAGGGTTAGCCTTTCCTGGGTAGGAGCAAGCCAGCTATGATCTAGGCCTGCCTGGGTTAGCATGTCTTCCCCTGTGTGTGGTCTCAACCCCCTCCTTGTCCTTCGTGCTGCTTTGAAAATTGTTGGAAATCTGGTCTTTCCTTGGGAGGCAATTGGGGAATGGGGACAGTGGAGCCTGGGCAAGGGAGAAGCCAGGATAGGAGCCTGAGTTGGCTCTGGAGCAAAGGCATACCGACTGTCTCCCTCCAGCTATGGAAGCCCTAGGGACTTGGCTGCCCGCTCCCTTTGCAGGGGAGGGGGGAAAAAAAGGGCCGGACCACCAGCCCTTCTCCATGCCTGCTGGGCGAGCGCCCTGTGGAAAGGGGTGGCAGTGTCCCATGCAGCACCCACCTGGGGTAAGGCTTTTGAAAAGGGAGCGAACAGGCGCGTACGGCCCCTTTAAGTCCCAGTGAGGGCGGAAAGCCGCCCTGAAGCCGCGGTTAGGCGGGGCTTCGGCCCTTTCCCGTGCTCTCGCGATATCAAGCACCTCCCGCACGGGATCAGCCCTTTCCGGAGAGACGCGGCCAAGATGGTGGGTACGAGCGGCGCAGAGCCCGGCCCGGGATCGGGCTCCATCCGCTGCCGAGCCGGCCCCGCCGGGGCCCTGCGCTCCGCTGCGGCCTGGGGGGCGGCGCTCCCCCCGCGACGGGGCCGAATGGGGCGCGGCGGGGGCCCGGCGGGGGTCTACGCCTGCCTAGGCCGCTCTAGGCCCTGGCGGGGTGGGAGCTGTGCATGCGCACTGGGGGGCATGGAGCTCACCTGTGCAGGGCCCTGCGTGGGGCATTGCTGGGGGGGCTCGTGCGTGCATTATTTACTGGCTCCTGTTCCTGGCTTGCCCAAGGGCGAGGGCCCCGGTTCTGCCCAGCCTGGGACTTCCATTGCCAGACTCCTCCGCACCCGCCCGGCTTCCTAGCAGCTGGGGAGGGGTGGATGTGGGGGAGCTGGGGCTGGGGTGCAGTGAAGACGCCCGGCGGTGCTTTGCGGCTGCTCCCACCCTCGCCCACCTTTACTTCGTTTCCCTCCCTCCAGGCAGAAGTGGAGCAGAAGAAGAAGCGCACCTTCAGGAAGTTCACCTACAGAGGTGTCGACCTGGACCAGCTTCTTGACATGTCCTAGTAAGAACCACCCCGCAGCCACCCGGCTGGCCTCTGCAGTGGCAGCCTGGCCCCGAGTGGTGGGAGAGCCAAGTGTGGTTCCCACCAGCTCCCCACACTTGCCATATGACTTGTACAATCATAGCAAATGAGGGTGGAAGGGACCTTGCGGGGGTCGTATCTAGTGCAGCCCCCTGCTCCAAGCAGGACCATCCCCAACTACAGCATCCCAGCCAAGGCTTTGTCTACCCGGGGCTTCAGGAATAGAGATCGCACTGCTTCTCTGGGTAGCCCGTTCCAGTGCTACACCACCCTCTAGCTCAGAGAGTTTTTCCTAATGTCCCATTTAAAGCTTCCTTGTGGCATCGTGAGACCATTGCTCCTTATTGACCGTGGTTAAGCTAGTTAGGCCCTGTCATCTGAGTGGAGGTTCCCTTATTTAACCAGGATTGAAAAAATGTCTTGCCTTCACACACTTTCTAACCGCGTTAAGGGGTCAGGCTGTGTCTGGCATCTGGGGACACGATCCTGTGCATCTGGTGTAACAGCTTTTGATGCTTTCTAGATAAGCACAGTGTTGTTTTTGGCTAATCTGCGTTACCCATTGGAAATAATTACTGGTCTCTTCCTTGAGGATATTAATTTGCTTGAGAGCCCTAATTTTGGGTTAATGCATCAACAAATGGATCTGGAATCTGTGGGTGCAGAGGTTTGGTTATCAGCTGTTGGACTCGGGCATCCCAACATTGACCGTGTTTGTTGGTGTCCCTTGCTCCAAGCTTGAGGGTGGGGGGTGAGATGGGACCCTGCCCCTTGCAGAATGTGGCCTATACTAGACTGAGGATTATTTTGCCTTGTGGATATTAGTGAATGATCAAATAATGATCGTCTGGTGTCCAGGCCTGTGCTTTGATCCTTTCCTGACTGTCTGTGCTCGTTCCTCTTGAGCATCCTCAAGCTGAAAGTTCCTCCTGCCCTTTCAGTGAGCAGCTGATGCAGCTGTACAGCGCTCGTCAGCGCAGGCGTCTGAACCGGGGCTTGCGCCGCAAGCAGCATTCCCTCCTGAAGCGCCTTCGCAAGGCAAAGAAGGAGGCGCCTCCCATGGAGAAGCCTGAGGTCGTCAAGACTCACCTACGGGACATGATCGTCCTCCCGGAGATGGTGGGCAGCATGGTCGGTGTGTACAATGGCAAGACCTTCAACCAGGTGGAAATCAAGGTGAGCTGTGGGGCAGCAAAGGCTGTAGTGCTGGCTGAGAGCGAGAGAAGCTGACCAGCATCCTGATGGCTGGGTCTCTGCTTTTTCTATCCACCAGGGACTTGCTATAAAGCAAGCCATTCATGGATGTTAGGGACTGGAAGGAACATTACGAGGTCATTGGGTCCAGCCCTTCTGCACTTGGCTGTTTCGAGTACATTTTTGAGCCATAGCTAGTCTGCCTTGGAGGAGGGCTTTATATCCAAAGAGGCATTTAAAGCCTACCAAAAGTGGGGTGATTTACAAAGCAAACCCTTGTATGATTATGATCGTACCATCCAAGAAGATGCTTTCTGGCTCTTTGCTAGGGCAGCACAGCTCACAGGTGTAAGAGAAACCTTGAGACCTCCACTAAGATCAGGTGGGTTAGCAAGGAGCTTGGCTCTGGCTTTGGAAATGTGTCATGTGTGAGGGTATATTTTCCACACTCCACCTGCCAGCCAAGGACAGGATGGTAGCTTCCCTCCCCAGCAGTGGCTTGCCCGTGGGGTCACTGAGTGGATGTATTGATTATGTATTCTGTTGTGAGCCGGGGAGGAGGGTGTGGGAAGGGTGAAAGGGCTGAGAACAACCCCGTGCCCTCTGCAGCCTGTGTGACACAGGCATTTCACACTCGGCTGCCTGGGTGGAGGGGAGCAGGGGGTCAGCTGTAAAATTTAAATGATCCGTTTTGCATTAGGGTGGGAGGTAGGAATGGGGCTTGCAACTGGAACAGGGAATGGAATAACATGGGTGTGGAGTGCAGCCTCGCAACATCTGCTGTTACACAGACGGATTAAATGACGCTTCCTTTGTTCGTGGTTGAAATCTAAGTCAACCTGAAAACACATTGAAAGACTTCTGGGTGGTTCTGCCTGCCCAGCCCCTCTGGAGGTGGGAGCATGTACATTTGTACATCTAAAGAGAACAGCAAGGGCACAGAGGACAGTCAGGGTGTAACCACCACTTGTGCCTTTCGGTGTCCTTGACTGCACGTCAGTGCAGCTGGCTGCATTCACTGCAGTGACCTGGCCTCTCCCAGATCCCTGTCTGTGCCGAGTAGGCTCTCGGTACAAGTACATCATGCTAGAAAAGCCTGCGCCTAGGCTGGTACAGCGTGTATACATGCATATTAATTACACCAATAAAATGGCAGCTTGCCGGTATCATTGTGTGCTGTCAAAGGCTTCTGCAGACACCAGGCTGGCCAGAGCTTGGCGTGAAGAGTTGTGGCCAGCAGAGCTGTGTTGGCAGAAGCCCATAGTGGCCTCACTCTAAGGGAGGAGGGGGAGCTTGCTTTGTGAGGTTGGAGGCAAAGGGGTTGAGTTGTGGGTGCAAAGGGAGCCAAGTGCACGTGCTGGGGCAGGGAAATCCTCAAGTGCTTGTGCCAGATCCTTGCTGGCATCAGTGATCACTCACTTAGTCCCTCTGGACATCTGCGAGTGCAGCGTTGTGCAGGTGTCCACACCTTTGCACCAGAAACACTGGGCGCATTCTCCCAAGCACTGTGTGGGGAGTCATCAATCGGTCAAAGAGCAGGGACAATCCCAGGGAATTTGATGACCGGTCACAGCGCAAATGGCAATTTGTGAGCAACGAATGCTCAGGGCAGCAGCAGCAGCAGCAGTGAATGGCTGGAGCCTGGAACACCGACCTTTCATCGACCTCACCAAAATCTGTCTGGAGAATTTGGGGCCGGAGGAAAGGGCAGCATTCATTGACTAAATTGTTGGCCGCGAGTAGTTCCCATGCCTCTGCTTGTGTGAAACCCCCAGCAGAGGTGTCGTGGTTTTAAAGGACAGAGAGGTTTAGTTCTAAACCACCAGCCTCGTGCTCTCTGCCAGGAAATCCAGCTGACATTGGGTTTCTCTTCAGGGAGTCTGCAGGGACTTTGCTGCCTGACGCGCCCTTTCTCAATGCTCCCTCCTTTCTCTTTCAGCCCGAGATGATCGGTCACTACCTGGGCGAGTTTTCCATCACCTACAAGCCAGTGAAACACGGCCGACCTGGCATCGGTGCCACCCACTCGTCCAGGTTCATTCCACTGAAGTAAGCGATGTTTGGGGATGGCGCTTCGTATATGTAAATAAAGATCGTTTCCCAACACCGTCTGATGAGCGTTTCCTTCTGCCTTGTGACACTTGGGGCTTCTCTGAGCCTTCGTAGTTTCATAGTTTCTGGGGTCAGAAGGGACCTGAACAGATCAAGTCTGACCTCCTGCCCTGAGCAGGCACAAGGGCTGGGATCGTAATACCCCAGCCAGATATCTGTCCAACTTCCTCTTGTATGTCAAGTGGCTGGATTGGACTCAGCAAGATGAAAGCCTTGATCTTACCTAGTTTTGCACCGATTCAGTCTCATCCTTTCCTTAAGGAAAGGTCTATTTCTCTGGTGTAATCTGGTTTTACTGACCTAGAAGATAACACTCAAGTCACGTTAAACTCTGTGGCTTTATTCAGATGGTTAATTTTGGAGTTATTTGTTGTTCACTAGAGAACTTAAGATTTTGAAAGATGCTCTTAATATCTAAGTTTTCTCCCTCGGGCTATAACTGTTCCTGTACTGTCCCTACTCTTGCTGCTACAGCCAAGATGCTCATCAGTCCAGAAGCCAATGACCGATATGTTTGCCCACTGTATCCAGGGGTAGCAATTTCCAGTTGAGCTGACATAGAAAAGACTTAAATGCACAGAGCTCTGTGGGCTTCTGTGTGTCTGGCAAAGGAGGCTAGCAAGCCGTCCTGTAGGCTGGTGATACGTCGCAGTGCTTTGAATCGCAACGGTATGGGACTGACTAGGGGAGATGCCCGGCATAACCCCAGCGAGGGCCTTGTGTGGCAGGGTTTGAAGGGTAACTAGTAGATGAATGGGATTGTATGAACCGCTGCTGGTGGCGTCACATGAAACCTGGCCTGGCCTCCCACAATAGTGTGCCCCAGCAGGATTGTTTCCCCTCTTGCCTAGCAATAGGAGGGTGGATCAGCAGTCCCCTCGGGGGGGGGGGGGGGGGCAAGGCTGTCTGCTCTAAGCTCTGATCCCAGCCAGGTTCAGTGAACCTTTGGCAGCTGCTGTGTGAAACCTAGTGACTAGGATTGGGAACTCCCCCTCCATGCCCTAAAGTGATGGGGTCTTGTGTCCCTCTGGAAAGGGGCATGTTTGGGGTCCTGTCGTGGTGACGCAGGGATCATGCCTGGGCCTGGAGCATCCCGATTCCTTCGCTCCTGCATTTCAACGAAGTCTGCCTTTATGAGCTGGGGCACTAGAGCTACGCGGCGTTGAGGGTGGTTACCTCGGATGCCGCCTTTCGCGCTTGATCTTGGCATTTGGGGTGAGTTTCTGGGAGCAGGTTGCACTCCTCCAGGCAGGGCTGTGCCTCCGTGGTGGGGAGAAAGGTGCTGTTGCTCACAGAAGGGTCCAGGCTGTCGTGTAAGCCCAGTTCCTGGTGCGAGGTCTGCCTCCCTGGCCATGCTGAACACCTGCCGCATCTGGAGGCACCCGCTTCGCAGGGATGTCAGGGGACAGGTAGTAGATGGCGTGTACTGACGACTGCATTGGGGTCTATGCCCTGCAGGGCTCGGTAAGGGGCACGGTGACCTCCTGCAGGCCAGGAGATGGCCAGTTCTGTTTCCTCATGGGCATTGGCCACGTTACCCATTGCACTGGCATGGTCAGGACTGCTCCCGTGGCAGGGCTGCAAGGCCAGCCACTGCGTGGGCAAGTGGATGGACTTCTAGGCTGCCCCCGGACCTGCGGGCAGGCCTTTCTCACTGCCTCCATTTCCCCACCTGTAAAACAGCCCGTTGATGCCCCACCCCTCCTAAGTGCTTTGAGAGTGACTGAGGTCCAGTGCTGTATCAATGTGGTACTTGAATGTGGCCTCTTCCCCTAGCACATCCTGACGCTGCAGCCTGGTACGCAACCCCTGGCTGGCTGCAGACTCGGCGGCCCTCTGCAATGCCTTCCTAGGAGCTGCTGGCTCCCACCGCCTGCCAAGGGGGCAGCAGGGCCTGCAGAAAGGGACCTTTGTGGCTCTTTGTAAAGAGCCTTTTCATGCTCCACCAGCTTTGTTCTTTTCTGCCGTCTCCTGGATTCAGAGTGTCTGTCTCCTCCCCTTCCCCCCCAGCCTTTCCTCCTTCCTGAATGACTTGGCCTGTCAAGGGGCTTAAATGGTAACAGAGAAACTTGAGGTCTTTGGGAACACGAGAGAGCCAGGCTGTCTAGTGCCAGGGCGTGCCTTGGAGCCAACCCCTGCCACGGAGGGGCGAGGGCAGGCAGTTGTGGTTGAAACCTGCTGCCCTGGCACGATGTTTTGCAGGTCCCTCGGTGATGCCTCCTGCGTGGAGCCCCTTTCCCCTGCCAGGAGAGACCGTTCCTGACGGCCCCGAGAGCTGCGAGACCGAGGGCCGGGGCTGGCCTCGCTGACCAAGCTCGGAGCAGCGTAATCTCCGAGGGGGTAGGTTTGTCCGCTTCCCTAGCACCACCTTCCCCTGCCTCCAACGTACGCAGGGCGTCCCGCGCGCCGTAGGCAGCTCACGTCTCGAGTGAAACGCTGGGCTGCCCGTCTGCACAAGCACAGCCAGAGCTCCCTGGGTTGTCCGCAGCTCCGGGGACCGTCCCAGCGGCCGATGCCCACAGGAGCGAAACCGCGTGACCCGGAGGCTGCCCCGTGCGACCCGGCGCGCTGGGGTCCTGGGGGGAAGGGGGGGCCTGCAGCCAGGCAGCTCTTTGCTTCCCAGCAGGTGTCGCTGTGAAATGCTGCGGGCCCGCCTGCCGTCGCAGAGGCTGGGAGGCTCGGGCAACGTGCCCAGGCAGCATTTGCATCGCAAAGCCTTCTCTTTTCGAGGCGGTGGCGCTTTGTTTAGCAGCGGGGTCGGCGCCTCCAGCCCTTCCTGAGCGGAGGAGGCTGAAACCAGAGCCCATCGCCGGGTTTGAGTTCACAGAGAAGGGCACAAAGTTTCCTAGCAGCCTGCCAGGGACCTCGGTGCCCGCAAGACCCAGGGGGGTCTCTGCCTGCAGCTTCAGGCACTGGCTTTGAAGGGCCCAAGCCTGGGGTGGAAAGAAGATGAAGTCTTCTGGGTCCATGCCTGCACTGGGCTGATCACACAGCTCCTTCCTGCCGGCACTGTGGGCTTGTGTCTGAGAGGACAGTAGCCCCGTGCTGCTGCCGGCTGGGGGAGTTGCCCCTCCTGCTCCTGCACTTGCTTGCACTTGGCGCTGCTTAGCCCCGGTTTCCTGAGCGCGTTTCTGGGCTGAGCCGTCCCTGCGCAGCCCAGGCCGCGGTGTGGCCTGTCACAGCTGGCAAGGCAGGAGGGAGGCCTGGGTTCAAGGCGCCCCGGCCCAGGCGAGCCGGCTGCTGGCAAGGGCGGGCCGTGCCTGTGCGGCGTGCGCGGCACGGCCGGGCGGGGGCCCAGAGAAGGAGCAGGGCACCAGCCGCCTCGGGGCCAGCAGCGCAGGGGCTGCACCGGGGAGAGAGAGAAGGGCACCTGGGGAAAGTGCAGGCCATGCCCCCACCCCGCCCGCCTGGCACCAGGGTGAAGAGCAGGGCCGGGCCGCCCCGCGCAGCTCCGTGCAGCCTGCGGGGAGGAGAGGCGGACGGGGGTCACAAGGCAGCGGAGGGGGACCCCCCCTCCCGGGCAGCGAGGGGCCCGATCCTGCCACCAGCATCACCTAGCCGGGCCGGGCCTCGCACTAGGAGCTGATGCCCGCCCTGTGCCGAGCCGCCGGGGGGGCTCCCCGGCCGGGCAGGGAGGGGGCTTTGTGGGCGGGGGTCTCCTGTCCCCCCCGCAGGGGCCCGGGCGCTCCCGCTCCCCCTCCCCCCGCGGCCGGGCGCTCGCGCCACCTGGCGGCAGGACCCGGCGCTGCCCGAAAAATTCCACTCGCGAGACGCGGGGGGGGGGCGGGGGCGGGCCGCGTCCGCGGGTGCTGCAGGATGCGGGCTCCATGGGACTGCTCTGGATCCTCTCCTTCCTGCACTCCGCCTTCTCCGGGGACGAGGTGCGGGCTGCGCTGGGGGGCTGGGGGCGGCGGCCCCCTCCCCGGGCGGCCGACGCCAGCTGCATGCTAAGCAGGGCGGCAGCCGCCCTGGCGCGGGGAGGGGGGGGGCGTGAGATGCTTGGGAGGGGTCTCCTGCAGGGGACCCCTTTGTGTTGGGAAGGGGCTCGTCCCCCGCCCTTCTGCTTGGAGGGAGCGCGGGGCGGGGGCCCCGGGGCTGGGGGGCTGCTTTGGCTTGGTGGGGCGCGCCGTGGGGGGGAGACGGGCCCGCGGCGGGCGGCCGCAGCCACCTGCATCACGGGGCTTGGGCCCCTGCGGCGGCGGCGGCGGCGGCGGCGGCGCGGGGCTCCCGTTGCGTAACGGGGAGCGCGGGCGCGGCGCGGCGGGGCGGGGCGGGGGGCTCCGGCTGCCCGGGGGCCGCGGGCGCAGATGCTGCACCCCGCGCTGCAGCTGCCCGTCGCCCCCGCCGGCGTGGGGGCTCGCTTCCCGTGCGCGGCTGCCCCCGGGTCGCGCCCGAGGGCTGCCGGCTCCGGGCACCGCGGTGCGGGTGCGGGGCGGGAGGCTTTGTCGTGCCGGGGGGGGGGCTGCGGCGCGCCCAGCACCGCCGCCGCCGCCGCCTCCCAGCCGCCTCGGGCGGCCCGCCGCCGGCGCCACACCGCGGGGCCGCCTCCCAGCAGGGCCGGGGCTCTCGCGGCACTGCCCCGGCGCGCGGTGGCGGCACCCCAGACCCCGGCGCGGCCCTGGGGTGCCGCCAGACAGCCGGGCGGGCGGCCCCCGGGCCGCAGGCCGCTCCGGCCGGCCGTGGCCCCGCCGCCGGCGGGCGGGGGCGGGGGCGGGCTCTCCCCCGGGGCTGCTTTGTGCTGCCGGCTGTCTCCCCCCGGGACCCGGCCCGCTGTCGTGTCAATTAGCGCAGCTGGTAACAACAGGCTGTTTGTTTAAGGCCCCCGGGGCCGGGGCCGGGGCAGCTGCCAGCGCCGGGCGGGCTCTGGGGAGAGGGCCCGGGGGCCCGGCGCGCCGGCCCCCCCGCGGCACCTCCCCCAGCCGGCCTGGGGGCTCTCCGTCGGGCCCGCACGCCCACGCTGTGCAGCAGCCCCCGGGGGGGGGGGGCAGGCCCGCTCAGCCCCTCAGCGTCCCCTGCCAGGGCAGCCTCGGTCGGGAAAGGCGCCGTGCCACGGCCGGGCCGCGCCGATGCGGCAGCGCCGGGAGAGCGGCACTGCTGGGCACGGCCAGGCGCCGCCCGCGCCCCGGAGAGGAGGATGAGCCTCCCGGCTCCCTGCCGCGGTTTCCCCAGCCCCAGCTGCAGGGGCTTCTCCGCGGTCTCGGCCGCCTGGGAGCTGGGCAGCGCTCCCAAGGGCACCGGCATGGGTTCATCCAAATCCTGCCCGGGCCAGCGGGCATCTGCCTGGCCCAGGACGGCGGGTTCTGCTCTGCCCAGATGCAGATGCAGATGCAGCCCCCGCCCGGAGCCGGAGCCGGAGCCGGAGCCGGGCCCGGGCCCTGCCCTCAGCTCCATGGCCGCCGGCGCCCAGGCCGCGGTGGCCGGCCTTGCTGGGAGCCCGGGATGGGAGCATGACTGTCCCGGCTTTTATAGCGCGGCTGCTGGCGCATGATTGGCTGTCTCCGTAGCAACCGGAGATCCTGGACCGGCCCGGGATTGGCTGCCTGCCTTGGCAGCATCTCCAGCGCTTCTCGTGATGGCCGTGATTTATTCACCGTCGCACGGGAATTGCCCCGACGCGAGCCGGTCGAGGCTTCCCGGGCCGGAGCCTTTGTCTCCTGCCAGGGCCGGGGTGTCTGGGCTGGCCCCCGCCCACGCCACGCCGAGCTGGGGGTGCTGCCTGGGGCGCTGGGGGCTGGGCCAAGGGGCCTTTTTCTTCCAGGGCCTCCCCGCACCGCTGGGGGGGCCCGAAAGCTGAGACGCGGGCGGGGGTCCTGGCAGGGGCGCTGGGGCCAGGCACCTGGTTCTTCTGCCCAGACGGAGGACACGGCTGTGGGTGGAAGTGGCTGGAGCCGGAGGGGTCGAGGCCAGGGATGGAGCGGTGGCTGCAGCTGACCAGTGCTGCGAGGAGCAGCAGTGCAGCCCGATGCCCAGGGCACAGGCTGGGGCTTTTGCTTCCCATCCTCATGTCCCCGTGCCTCAGTTTCCCCTTGCTGCCCCTTGGCATGCAGCAGGGGCGGCCTCACCCCCCTGGATCCACGCAGCACCCGATGCGGTGAGGCTGCCCTGCTGTGGCCCTTGTCTGGCCCCCGGTGCCCGGATCTGCAGCTGTTCAGTGCCTCGTGCCTGGGGAGACTGCTGGAGCTGGAGCTGGAGCTGGAGCAGCGAGGCCCGAGCCCGGCCATTGCTGGCCCCGGTGCTCCGGGGAAGGGGCCTCGCGGCGGGTGTGCTGCCCGCACCCATCCCCATCCCCATCCCCATCCCCTGTCTCCACAGGCCCTGGACGAGCTGAAGATGTCTGGCTCCATCGCATCATACGACCAGCTGGTGCGGCAGGTGGAGGCGCTGAAGAAGGAGAACACGCATCTGCGCCGGGAGCTGGAGGACAACTCCAACCACCTCTCCAAGCTGGAAAATGAGACCTCGGACATGAAGGTGGGGCCGGAGGGGGCTTCTGCACCGCTGCCAGGGGGTGGGTGGGGGTCGGGGCCGCCCAGCAGCTTGCAGACAAGGGACAACGGAGAAGCCCCCACCCTCTCCCAGAGGTGTCTGCTTCAGGGCCTGGGGTTGCTCCCATGCCCCCAGCCCTGCCCTGGAGGGGGTGCAAGCCTGGCCCTCACCCCGCACCGGCTCCATGTCTAGGAAGTCCTGAAGCACCTGCAGGGCAAGCTGGAGCAGGAGGCCCGTGTCATGGTGTCCTCCGGACAGACGGACGTGCTGGAGCAGCTGAAAGGTGGGCGAGGGGGCTGGCTTGTCAGGGGAGAGGGCTTGTTGCCCTTTGCCCCGGGCCTGGGAGCAGCCCCCGGGAGTCGGGACCCCTGGATTCGGCAGCGGGCTCCGGTGGGTGGAAGCAGCTGGGGGTCAGGACGCCTGGGTTGCAACCCCCTGGCTCACATGTCACCCCCGCCCCGCGCAGCGCTGCAGATGGACATCACCAGCCTCTACAACCTGAAGTTCCAGCCGCCCGCCCTGGCGCCCGAGCCGGCCTGCCCGGGCCGCAGCCCCGACGGCAGCCCCCTGCACGCCGCGCCGCTCCAGAAGAAGGACAGCATGGGGGACCTGAGCCGGGCCACCATCCGGCTGCTGGAGGAGCTGGACAGGGAGAGGTAGAGGCCCTGGGGGGAAGGGGAAGGGGAAGGGGCCGGTGCGGGCGCGGCTCTGAGCTCTCCATCCGTCCTGCCCGCTCCGGGGCTGCCTGCCCGGAGCAGGGGAATTAGGCTCCCCCAGCTCCTGCCTGGGACCGGGGCTGGGGTGGGGGGCAGCACAGCCGAGCGCCCACCCTGGCTTCCCAGGTGCTTCCTGCTGAGCGAGATCGAGAAGGAGGAGAAGGAGAAGCTGTGGTACTACACCCAGCTGCAGGGCCTCTCCAAGCGCCTGGACGAGCTCCCGCACGTCGAGACGGTGAGCGCCCGCCCCGGGCCGGGGGGTCCCGGTGCCCCGAGCCGGGCGGGCGCCGCTCACGCTCTGCTCCCCCCCCCCAGTTCTCCATGCAGATGGACCTGATCCGGCAGCAGCTGCAGTTCGAGGCCCAGCACATCCGCGCGCTCATGGAGGAGCGGTTCGGGACCACCGACGAGATGGTGCAGCGGGCGCAGGTGAGCGCGGGGCCGCCCAGGCAGTGGGGACCCACGCCAGCCCCTCCCCGGGCCGCGGGCAGCCCCTGGCCGGTCCCTGCCTGCAGCTCCCCCCACCCCCAGCCCCGGCGCCCCTGACCCCTGCTCCGGCCCCCACAGATCCGAGCCTCCCGCCTGGAGCAGATCGACAAGGAGCTGATGGAGGCGCAGGGCAAGGTGCAGACGGAGCCGCAGGTAACGGGCGGGGGCCGGGGGCCGGGGGGGCCGAGGCGGGTGGAAGCAGGCAGGTCCTGGCTGCTTCTGCTCACGTGGAGCCAAGCCTTTGTGTGCATCTCGGCACCGTGAAATGGGCAGTTGCCATGGAGATGAGAAGTAGGCCACGGGAAGGGGGGGATGCTGGCTGGCTCCGCGCCGGCGGTGGGAGCGCCGAGTCCATGGAGCTGCCGCGGGGGCATCTGCCTGGCACGGCTCGCCGGCCCCTTGCCGGGGTGGGGGCACAGCCCAGACCCTCGTATTAATGCCGCTGGGGCTGGATCCACGCGTATGAACCCCGCCAGACCCGAGGCGAGCCCGGGGTGCACCAGGCGACCCCGAAAGCAGCCAGGCTGGCTCACAACGCCCTTGTCCTGCGTGGAGGTGGCTTCCCTGGTGCAGTCGAGGCTTTCTTTTAAAGAGCTGCGCCGCCGTGTTCCCGGCGCACCGCAGCGTCCGTGCCAGAAACCCTCCCATCTCCTTCCAAATACTACAACGGTACTTTTTGATTAAAAAAATGCTGCCTTGACATGACAGCTCCTCCCAAATCGGGGGGGAGCACGCCCCGGCTTGAGTCATGAAAGGAGCTGCCTCCTAGGAGGAAGGCGACGCTAGTATTTTCAGCAGAGTATTAAAATACGGGGTTATTTCTTGCTTTGGAGCAGGGGGTGGGGTGGAGGTCCCTTCCCACCCTCCTTTTCTATGAACCTCTGACTCCAAGAAAAGCCTCTCCATTTCTAGTGGGGTGCTGGCTTTCCAAGAAGGGTCCTGTTGAGCAGGGAAAGAAAGATGCCCGCAGCACCATAATAACAATTGTGCATAAAGAAACTGCCGTGCGATAGGACACAATACCATAGCATCGTTAGGAAGAAAGCCTACAACATCCTAAATCAGGAGGAGGTTCCAATCCCCACCGGACGCTGCAAAACCCTGTGGCTTTGCTATAGAAATTCTGCTTTAAAGCAAAATGCGACAGTACCGAGGCACGCACAGGACTCCAGACACATTGTGCAGCGATAACCTCAGTCTTCCCGTGCCGCTGCGGCGGTGTGCATACCCGCTACACGACACGGCTGTGTTTGATCGGGGCCCGCAGCTGAAATGGCCACGCAGGGCACGTCCACACCTTCATGAATGCGCAGTGGTTACTGTGTGTTTAATTCAGTACCTGATTAATGAAGCACTGACTAGAAGCGGAGTAACTAGAGTTACTGTGCAGTAGCACCGGCGCACGCCCTTTTAGTGCCACTACTGTGCACTGCATGGCAGCGTGTTAGCGTGTGACAGTGTTATTCGGCTACTGTGCACTGGGCATCCCGTGCAGATGCGCCCGCGGTGTTTCTAAGGCCGTGCACGGGGCTCGTCCACGCAAAGGGAGCGTTGCCCCGGCAGTCGCTCCATCGCAGAGGCCCCTGGTTGGCTTTGGAGGCAGGTCATTGCACTGAACCCCCTTGGCCCAAAAAGAGCGGACATCGGTCAGGGTCATTCACCGGACAAAGGAGCTGGAGGGGACGTAGATGGCGGCAGCCCGGGTTGGCTCGCTGGGTGCTCGATGCTGCAGCCAGACAGGCCATGGCCGCCTGCCCTTGCCCCCGGGGGCTGCAGTGTCTCCCAGGCCGGGTCCTGAGCTCCTCCCCGTTGTGTCTGCCCTTGCAGCTGTGCGGGAAGCTGCAAGGCCTGGAGGGCGACGGCAGCCTGGATGTCCCGACGCATCCCGAGGACGGCGCGAGCCACGCGGGCAGCAGTAAGGTAACAGCGCTAGCCCTGGAGGGAGTCCCCGGGCTGGGGGGACCAGCGTCCTAGGAGCCGCGCAGCCTCGGGGGACTTCACTGCTCACGTCCCAAGCCCGGCTCTGCTGCTGTACAGGGCGCCCGGGGTGCTGAGCACAGTGAGCACCCCTCGAGCCAGTGGTTGGCACGAGTGTTAGCTCCAAGGGCTGGTTTGGGGGGTGGGAGCTAGGAGGGGTTTGGTCCCTTGGAGGAGATGGGGTTGGGGGTTAAGAGGAAGGGAGGTGGGTTGTGTGGGGGGATTGCCAATGGAGGGCGAGGGCTAGTGGGGCTACAAGGGGGGCAGGGGGATGCCGTGACCCAGCAGGCGCTTGCCCCAGCAGGTGGAAGTGGTCTTCTGGCTCCTGTCCATGCTGGCGACGCGGGACAAGGACGACATGTCGCGCACGCTGCTGGCCATGTCCAGCTCGCAGGAGAGCTGCCTGGCCATGCGCAAGTCGGGCTGCCTCCCGCTGCTTCTCCAAATCCTCCACGACGCGGCGCGGGACCCGGGCACGCCCCAGAGCCCTGGCGGGAGCGGGGGCAAGGATGCCCGTATGCGCGCCAACGCCGCCCTGCACAACATCGTCTTCTCGCAGCCCGACGAGGGCCAGGCCAAGCGGGAGATGCGGGTGCTGCACGTGCTGGAGCAGATCCGCTCCTACTCGGAGACCTGCTGGGACTGGCTGCAGATGCAGAGCAAGGACGGGGGCAAGGACCCCGAGGGCAGCGCGGGTACGGGGCAGGCTGGTTCTAGTGGCGGGCGCTGGGGGTTTCTTGGAGGAGGCAGGGGAGTGGACCCCAGGGCGGCTGCGTGGGAGAGACGGGCTTCTTGCGTGCAAGGGGGATATGAATACACGCGTGCTGCCATATAACTGTGAGCGTGCACGTCTGTGGGTGTCGGTGCCGGCGTGTGATTTCTGAGCGCAGGCACCCGTGCGAGCAGGATCACACCCCAGCGTGCATCTGCACCGTGTGCATCTGTGTGGGCAGGAGCGTGGGAGGGAGCACGTGCGGTGCCTGGGGCCGTGCGTGCTCTCCTGGAGGGGCGAGCAGACGGAGGGGGTCCGGGAGGGCCTAGGGGTGGTTCAACGCGGCTCGAGCTCTGGGGTGCTGATGGGGCCCCCGGAGTCTAGCCCAGCCCCTCTCCTTGCCCTTTGCTGCCTGGGCACCCGGGACCTGCTGGCCTCACTCGCCTCTGCTCCCCCCGCAGCCCCCGTGCCCATCGAGCCACAGATCTGCCAGGCCACCTGCGCCGTCATGAAGCTGTCCTTTGACGAGGAGTACCGGCGAGCCATGAACGAGCTGGGTAAGTGCCACCCGGCCTTCGGGAGCAGCCCAGACCCAGGGCTGTGCCCCCTGCCTCCTGGTGGGGGGCCGTGGGGGCAATGCAGATGGAAATATTTGGCCCTCCTGCCATGGGCCTGGCTCCAGGGATGAGCCCGCTCTCCTCCCGCACCACCCCAGGTGGGCTGCAGGCTGTCGCCGAGCTGCTGCAGGTGGACTACGAGATGCACAAGATGACGAGCGACCCCCTCAACCTGGCGCTGCGGCGATACGCGGGCATGGCGCTCACCAACCTCACCTTCGGGGACGTGGTGAACAAGGTGCCCGTTTCGGGGGGGGAGCTGGGCACTGGAGGGGCTCACCAAGGGAAGGCAGCTGAAGGGGGTGGCAGGGCTGGCACGGAGGGCACCAGGGAGGGTTGCCCGCATGATCTGACCCTGCACTCATCCCCGTGGCAGGCGACGCTGTGCTCCCGCCGGGGCTGCATGCAGGCCATCGTGGCCCAGCTGGCATCGGAGAGCGAGGAGCTGCACCAGGTAGGTGGGCCGGGGGGTCCCACCCACCCGGGTGCATACAGGGACTGGGCTACACAGTGCACCAGGCCCTTGCACACCTGCGCCTGGACCCAGGGCCACACACTGAGCCACAGGAGGGGCCAGTCCTAGCTCTGGGCACCTCTGGGCACAGCTGGAAGTCTGGGGCTGGACGTCTGGGCTGGGAGCCGCCAGGCTGTCGTGCCTGGGGCACGCGGCCACGCTCATCCCTCCTCCCCAGGTGGTGTCCAGCATCCTGAGGAACCTCTCGTGGAGAGCCGACATCAACAGCAAGAAGATCCTCCGGGAGGTGGGCAGCGTGACCGGGCTCATGCAGTGCGCCCTGCGTGCCACCAAGGTGAGACCCCCCATGCCTGCCCCGGGAGAGGGGTGGGGGCAAAGTCCTGCGTGGGCACACGCAACCATGCACCGGCCCCCCGCCCTCGTGCCACGTGCATTGCACAGGAGGCTGACACCGTGTCTGTCCCGGCCAGGAGTCCACGCTGAAGAGCGTGCTCAGCGCCCTGTGGAACCTGTCGGCCCACAGCACGGAGAACAAGGCGGCCATCTGCCTGGTGGAGGGGGCGCTGGGCTTCCTCGTCAGCACCCTCACCTACAAGTGCCAGAGCAACTCGCTGGCCATCATCGAGAGCGGGGGCGGCATCCTGCGCAACGTGTCCAGCCTCGTGGCCACGCGGGAGGACTACAGGTCAGGTTGCTTGCCCCTGCCCCATGCAGCTGCAGATGCAGCAGGACCAGGGTGGTGCCAGATGCAAGGGTTAAAATACACTGGACCCCAGGTGGAGGCCCTGTCTCTGCTACCCGCCCCCCTTGCCGTGCATATCCGTCTGCCCCGGGGGGAAAATTCCTTCTTGACCCCAAATACGGCAATTGGGCTGACGCTGAGCAGAGGGGCAAGACCCTTCAGCCGGGAGCCTCTGGGTTGACGTCCCAGCAGGAGCACGGGCAGAGCCCGGTCCGCATCCCCAGCCTGGCCGCAGCCAGCACCCTCCTTCCCCCCCGACACATGGGGCAGAAGTGGAGAGGGGGAGTGGGGGATTCTCCCCCAGCCCAGGCAAGCCGGCTGACGGCGCCGCCGCGTCTTGCAGGCAGGTGCTGCGGGATCACAACTGCCTGCAGACGCTGCTGCAGCACCTGAAGTCGCACAGCCTGACCATCGTGAGCAACGCCTGCGGCACCCTCTGGAACCTGTCCGCCCGCAGCCCCAAGGACCAGGAGCTGCTGTGGGACCTGGGCGCCGTGAGCATGCTGCGCAACCTCATCCACTCCAAGCACAAGATGATCGCCATGGGCAGCGCCGCCGCGCTGCGCAACCTGCTCACCCACCGGCCCCCCAAGTACAAGGATGCCGCCGTCATCTCCCCGGGGTCCTGCATGCCCTCCCTCTACGTGCGCAAGCAGAAGGCGCTGGAGGCTGAGCTGGATGCCAAGCACTTGGCCGAGACCTTCGACAGCATGGAGAAGCAGAGCCTCAAGGGCCAGAGCGTGAAGAAGCCGCTGCGGCACATGGAGAGCCTGGTGAAGGACTACGCCTCCGACTCCGGCTGCTTCGACGACGACGAGGTGCCCAACGTCTCCACCGGCGTGGACACGGGCAATGCCTCCGTCCTCTCCATGTTCCTCAACTCCTCCTTCCTCCAGGGGCAGGCCCTGCCCCGGGCCGTCACCCAGAGGAGGGGTCCGGAGCCAGAGAAGGATGAGAGCGGCAAGCCGGCCGAGCCCAAGAAGCCCCCGGCGCCCGCCGACGACGTCTCGCTGGCCGCCGAGAAGCTGGCCAACAAGATCTCCACCACGGTGGCCAAGATTGACAAGCTGGTGGAGGACATCTCCACCCTGCACACGTCCTCGGACGACAGCTTCAGCCTCAGCTCCGAGGACCACGGTCTGGACTGGCAGTACGGCTCTGACGAGCTGCACGAGGCCCGGGCCCAGTCCTGCTCCCCGTGCCGCCTCTCGGACGCCGGCGGCTTCGCCAAGCGCGAGAGCCTGAGCCGGGCGCGCACGCTGCTGCGGCTGAAGACGGCCTACACCAGCCTGTCCACCGACAGCCTCAACAGCGGCAGCACCAGCGACGGCTACTGCACCAAGGAGCACATGAAGCCTTGCACCCGCGCCTCCTTCCTGGGCTACAAGGAGGAGCTGCAGCGGTGCCAGAAGAGGCCCAGCCGCCTGGACCTGAAGAACATCCTCTCCAGCCGGCCCGAGAAGATGGAGCCGCCCGCCATGCGGGCCAAGGAGCCGGCCGAGCCGGAGGCGAGAGACCTGCACGAACGGGCCAAGAAAGCCGTCACCTTCCCCGGCCCGGGCATCCAGGACAAGGAGCCCGCGGGCACGCAGGAGGCAGGGGCCCAGCTCAGTGCCGACCCGCAGGTCCACACCATCAAGCTGTCCCCGTCCTACCAGCACGTGCCGCTCCTGGAGAGCCTGGCCAAGGGCGGCCCCGCCGCGAGCAGCACGGGGGGGCTCCCGGGGACCTCCTACCCCCCGACTCTCCCGGGCAGGAAGCAAGCCTGGCTGCCCCCCGGGCTTCTGCAGACCTCCGAGAGCCTGAGCAAGATCCCGGAGAAGCTGGCGGCCCCGGCCCCGGCCCCGGCCCCGGCCCCGGCCCCGGCGGCGCAGGAGTCGGTGCAGAAGTACTCGGTGGAAGACACCCCCATCTGCTTCTCCCGCTGCAGCTCCCTGTCGTCCCTCTCGTCCGCCGACAACGTGCTGGACGGGCAGAGCCACAGCGAGAACGAGATCGACAGCGACTCCTCCCTGGAGATCATCGAGGTGGACGAGGGCGCCGCGCCGGCCGAGGAGGCCGCGGGCAGGCGGGAGAAGGAGGCGGTGGTGGAGCCGGCCACGCCCGTGGGCATCTCCCAGCCCATCGCCATCCCCTTCGCGAAGCGGGACAAGGTCTTCCTGCGGGAGGCGTCCCCGTCCCGCCCGGAGGACCTCACCCCCTCCAGCTCCTCGGAGAACTACATCCAGGAGACGCCGCTGGTGATGAGCCGCTGCAGCTCCGTCAGCTCCCTGGGCAGCTTCGAAAGCCCATCCATCGCCAGCTCCATCCAGAGCGACCCTTGCAGCGAGATGATCAGCGGGACCGTCAGCCCCAGCGAGCTGCCCGACAGCCCCGGCCAGACCATGCCCCCCAGCCGCAGCAAGACGCCCCTCTTCGAGCTGGGCGCGCCCCCCGAGAAGGAGCCCAGCCAGTTCAACATCCAGTGGGAGAACAACGTCAAGAAGTTCATGGACATCACCGACTTCAAGGAGCGGTTCCAGCTGCCCCAGGACCTGGACTCCATGGTCTACTTCACGGTGGAGAAGCCCAACGAGAACTTCTCCTGCGCCTCCAGCCTCAGCGCCCTGCCCCTCCACGAGCACTACGTCCAGAAGGACGTGGAGCTGAAGCTCCTGCCCCCCTTCCCCGAGAAGACCGGCCTGAACTTCGTGGCGCAGGAGAAGCGGGAAGACCGGCGGGAGGAGCGGCGCCGGCCGGAGCACACCTCCGACGACGACATCGAGATCCTCAAGGAGTGCATCAACTCGGCCATGCCCTCCCGCTTCCGCAAGGTCAAGACCGCCCTCGTCTCGGGCCTGCCCGCCCCAGCCAAGAAGGCCGTGCACGTCCCGGTGTACATGCTGGTGCCCACCCACTCGGCCCTGGGCGTCCCGCGGCCGCTGCGTGCTGCCCCCCGCGAGCTCTTCAAGGACGACGACTCCTTCACCGACTCCGCCGAGGGGACCCCGGTTAACTTCTCCAGCGCCGCCTCGCTGAGCGACGAGACCCTCCGCTACCCCCTCAAGGAGGAGCCCGAGCTCCCGCGTGGCTCGGGGCGGCGGCCGGAGAGGAAGGAGGCCGCGGCGCCGGTGCCCGGGCGCAAGGCGATGGAGCCGCCCCACGAGCCGGGGAGCTCGGGTGCCCTCCCGGGCCGGCAGGCGTCTTCCAGCCACTCCACGCCCACCAAGGCGGGTGCGGGCTACAAGCCGAAGGCCGGCTCCAGCCGGGCCAGCCCCTTCCCCGCCGCCGAGGGGAGGAGGGGGCCAGCGCCCCTGAAGAACGGGCCCAGCCTGGAGCTCAGCATCGTCCGGCCCGGCGGCGCCAGAGCCCGCCCGGGGAAGGAGCCCCAGGCCGACGGCGCCCCGGGGAGCCTGGCTTTCCAGTCCCTGTGCCACACGACGCCCACCGAGGAAGCCGTCTACTGCTTCTACGAGAACGACTCCGACGGCCCGGCGCAGCCGGGCAGGGACGTGCCGCGCGGGCCGGCTCCGAGGAAGGACCGCTGGGGCGGCGCGGCCCCCAGGAAGGAGCCGGAGCCGAGCGCCCGGCAGCTGCTTCAGGCCAAGACCAAGTTGGCCGCCAAGCTGCAGAGCAACCTCATTGCGGACGAGACGCCGCCGTGCTACTCCCTCAGCTCCTCGCTCAGCTCCCTGAGCGACGTGGACCTCTACGAGGAGCGAGCGCCGGCCTACAGCAAAGCCGGGCGGGCGCTGGCCCTCAGCCGGGCGCCGGAGAGAGACCGGGACAGCTCGCCCAGCTCCCTCAGCTTCAACTCGGACGACGACCTGCTGCAGAAGTGCATCGGCTCGGCCATGCCCAAGCGCCGGCGCCACTTGGCGCGGCGCAGGAACGCGGAGCGGAAGCAGAAGCTCAAAGGCGCCAGCCCGCAGAGCGGCGCCGCTGGCAAGGAGCCGCGGCCGGACGAGCCCACCTCGGACCGGGGCTCGGACCTGGACAGCGTGGAGTGGAAAGCCATCCAGGAAGGTGCCAACTCCATCGTCACCTGGCTGCACCAGGCGGCCGCCTCGCTGTCCCGGGAGCCCTCCTCGGAGTCCGACTCCATCCTCTCCTTCGTGTCGGGGCTGTCGGTCGGCTCCACCCTGCAGCTCTCCTTGGACAGGCAGGACAAGCAGCGGGCGGCGAGCGGAGGGCGCCTGGAGGCAGAGAAGGGAGAGCACGGCACGGCCCCCCAGGCGGGCAGGAAGGCGGCCGAGCCCCGGGCCGCCGCGGGCAGGAAAAGCCTGGGGCCGCAGAAGCCGATGCCCAACCTGCCGGTGGTCTTCCGAGGCCGCACGGTCATCTACATGCCCAACCCGGCCAAGGACGCGGCCAGCCCCCGGGCCACGCCGAAGAAAACCGGTGCCGCCAAGCCCGAGGCTCCCGGCAAGCCCCTGAGCCTGAGCCAGCAGCGGTCGCGGAGCCTGCACCGGCTGGGGAAGACCTCGGAGATGCCGGAGCTGAGCTTGCCCAAGCGCAGCGCCACCCCGCCGGCCAGGATCGGCAAGGCCCCCTCCTCCGGCTCGTCCCGCACCTCCACCCCGTCCCAGCCCTCCCAGAAGAAGCTGGGGTCGCCCTCCCAGCTCGCCAAGCGGCTGCCCTCCCCGGGGGGGAAAGCAGGCGGCATCTCTCCGCCGGGCCCCCCTGCCAAAGCGCCGCCCCAGAAGCCCCCGGGCAGCAAGCAGCACAAGACCCAGAAGTCGCCCGTCCGCATCCCCTTCATGCAGAAGCCGGCCAGGAAGCCGCTGGCGGGCCGCAGCCCCATGCCGGTGCTGGAGGAGCAGGCGGGCAGCGCCCCGCCGAAGCGCGGCGCCAAGGGCGTCCCGCCGGGCAGCCGGCTCGGCCTGGTGCGGATGTCGTCGGCGCGCTCCAGCGGCAGCGAGTCGGAGCGCTCGGGCTTCCTGCGGCAGCTCACCTTCATCAAGGAGTCGTCCAGCCTCGTCCTGCGGCACCGCGCCGAGCTGTCGTCCTCCGAGTCCGTGTCCTCGCTGTCCCAGAGCGCCTCGCCCAAGAGAAGCCGGGCCGGCCTGCCGGCCGTCTTCCTCTGCTCCTCCCGGTGCGACGAGCTCAAGGCGGCCAAGCCGGCGGGGCCCAGCCCGCGCCCGCCCGCGCCCCGGGCCCCGGCCAGCGGCAAAGCGGCCCCCGGCGCGAGGCTGCCGAGGAGAACCAGCTCCGAGAGCCCCTCCAGGCTGCCCGTGAAGGCCGGCGCCCGCCCGCCCGAGCCCTTCAAGCGCTACTCCTCGTCCCCCAACATCAGCCTCATCAAGAGGACCGGCAGCCCCTCCGCCGTCCTGGCCCCGAGCTCCGAGGCCTCGGCCCCGAGGGGGAAGAGCGACGAGGCCCCCGCGCCGCCCGCCAGGAGCCCGGCAGGGAGCCCGGGGCAGCCCGACAAGCAGAAGATGATGCTGATGAAAGGCACCTGGCGAAGGATCCGGGATGAAGACATCCCGCACATCCTCAAAAGCACCCTCCCCTCCTCGGCCCTGCCGCTGGTCAACACCGTGGAGGCCGCCCCGGGCTCCCAGCCCCCCGCCCAGCGGAAAACCAGCGACGCCGTGGTGCAGACCGAGGACTTCTCCACCACCAAGACCAACTCCAGCACGTCCCCCACCCTCGAGGCCCGGGAGATGCCCAAGAGCTGCGACGCGGAGGGGCTGGCTCCCGGCAAAGGCGCCGTGCCCATCTCGTTCAGCCACGACGCGCCAGCCGGCTCCGTCGGGCACTTCCCCTCCAGCAGGCACAGCTCCCCGAGCCGGGCCGCCCGGGTGACTCCCTTCAACTACGTCCCCAGCCCCATGGTGCTGCCGACCGTGAGCGACAAATCCGTGGAGAAAATTCAGGCTTGAGCCGCCGCCAGAAATGCGATCTCTGCCTTGTCTCTGGCTATGGGGGGAGCGCCGCAGAGCCCCCCGGGCTATCGCACGTCCACGGGAACAACGCTCTTGCTCATAGGCAAAAGGGGAAAACAGGAAGAAGCTGTTTCCACGCTTAACTAACAAAGGAGGAACTTTTGCATTGATGTGACTGTTGGCCGGGACAGCTGGGGTCCGTTTGGTTTGGGGGGGCAAGACCCTCGGAGCACAGCAAGGGGCCGTTTGCAGTGCGGGAGCCTCCGCGCGCTCCCCCTCTTTTGTGGCCCTGGAGCCTCGGGACGGACCTGGTGGGGCCTGACCCCTCCGTGCTCCGGACAGCTCTGCTGCTGGCTGCTTCCCTGCGGGGTTGGCCCTGCTGAAGGCTTGTCCAGCAGCGCTGGAGCCGCTCGCGTTGCTGGACCTGGGCGCCTCTCCCGTGCTCAGCTGAGCGCCCGTTGTCCACGCACTCGGCAGCAGCCATCAGCCGGCGTCCCGGGCTCCGCAGTGCCGTGAGGGCGGTCTCCGCCCTTTCGCTGAAGCACATTGGGGTTTTCTGCCCAACGAGGGGCTTCCCCGATTCCCCTCGCTCGCTCCCAAGGTCTCCCGGGAGGTGGAGATGTTCAGAAGGCCCCGGGTCCGCGGCTCTTTCGATGGGAACCGGACAAGAACGCTTCAAGCAAAAGCCTTAATCTTTAGGTCTCAGCTGCATGCTTTCGCTCACCTATCGGCACCACTACCCGAGTCTATAAATAATCTCAGCTCAGTTATGAAGACGCCTTTGGAAACCCCGCTCTGGACCAAAGTGAGACGCCGGGAGAGAGAGAGAGCGGGGGAGAGAGGCGTGGGGGGGACGGATGCCCCACTTGGGGAGGCAGAAGGACTCATGGGATCTGCCGTGTGCGCCGCCAGGCCCCTAATTATGGTGACGGGCTAATCCGTTAATGACTAACATGCTGCAGCTTCGTTTGCGCTGGGCGGCACCGGCGCTGGGGGGGAGCGGAGCAGCACTTCATTATCGCGGGGGGGAAGAAGACTGTTGTGGAGCTGCACACGGGAGCGGGGACCTGGGGAAATGAGAGAAGAGGAGGAAGAGAGACCAGGCCAGGGGAGGGGAGGAGGGCGGCTGATTCTGGGGTGCACCTCGCTGGGGTATCTTCCCCAGCCTGGTCCTCCCCGGGATGCAGGCATCATGGGCGGGGGGGGCCGGCTGCCCTGGGAAGCTTCAGGCCCTGTGGGAAAATTCCCCCTTCGGCTGCTGAGGCCGATTCTCCCGTGGGTTTGGCACCGGCACCAGGCCAGACGCCCAAGAGCTGCTGCCCATTCGCCCCCCACTCTCCCCTCCCCTCCCCTCTAAGCCACCGAGTCCCGCGCACGGCGCAGCCTCTGGGCCCTTCCCCGCGCGACGAGGACCAAGGGCTGGGAGCGGCTCAGCGACACCGCAGGCAGCTCGGCCAGGCAGCCAGCTCCCGGGAGCAGCGAGCGCGTGTCACTCCCAGCTCGGGCAGAAGGCAGGGGAGGGGCTCACCTTATAGACTAACTAAAGCAGAGGTGGGGCTCGAAGGTGCCCGGCTGTAGAGGGAACCCTCTCCAAAGTGATTTAGGCGCCTGCCTGGGGTGGCAACGAGAGGGAGGAAGGCAGATGGGGAAGGCTCTTCTGGAGCAAGCCTCCCAAGCACCCAGCTCCAGGCCCTTGGAAATGCCACGTTCACACCTCACTCCGGCCTCTAAATCTCCTAAACCAAGGGTGGGGTTCAGGTCCATACAGCTCAGTCTAGCTCGGGGGCCTCCGGCCCCTGCATTGCCCAGGGTTTGGGGTGAAACCTTCCTTTATTTATGACAAACAGGCTTTTCTTTCCCTCTGAAGCTTTCCAAGGTTTTTCCCTCTTCCCCCACTCGCAGTTTTGGGTCTTAGGTGAAAGTGGCCGGCGCTGGCCAGGGGGAGGCATCCACGCCAGAGCGGAGCAATGCCGGGAGCATTTTTTCCGGCTTGTTCCTGTTGCTGGTTTCTTTTCCCCCGGTAAATCCCAGAGTCCTGGGGCTTAGCAGCCTCCCGGCAAGAGGCAAAGGGGTCTCGAGGGACTCAGGTGTGGCACAAGTCGCCGCAGCAGCTGGCAGTGCCCTGGCCCAGGCGCTTCCCCTTGCCCCCTGCTGCTGACGGGGTCCCAGCCCCAGGCTCTTGATTTGGGGACTCGAGTCCACTGAGAACTGGGCTCCCCCACCCGGCGCTCCCCACCCAGACCCCCACCAGCCACTGGAGGTCTGAGTGAGTCGGGGTCCTGAGCGGCTGTACCCAGGTGACCCCCCTTCGCCCCAAGCCAGCCGTGCCATCTCCCCGCCGGCAGCAGGGTGGTCCCTACCTCGGTTGTGGATGCAGCGAGCCCTTAGGTGCTAGCCCAGGCTCACAGGATGTGGGCGCCTGCCCCGGGGGACTCAGCAGCACCCGGACCCCCAGCCCTGGGATTTTTAGTCCGGACCCTGGTACGGGGGTGCAGAGGGGAGCAGCAAGGACAGGGCATTACCTGACGTAGCAATGGGTGCAGCAGCAAGGCAGGGCTCCGTGAGGGACCCGATTCTGGCCTGCCCGCAGACCCAATCCTGCGCAGGCCACGGTTGGATCGGGTGGGTCTTGTTCCAGATCGGCTGGGCCAAGTGATTGAGGCACAAGCCCCTGCCTTTCCCGTGGGCTCCTCTCTCTCTCTGTCTCTCTCTCTCTCTCACTCAGTCCCCCCACCTCCATCGCCCTCCGTCCTAGCTGGCGCTGCCGTTCGTTACGCTGCACCAAGGGCACGCGGCGCTGCGCCGTGAGCCGCCGCCAGCCTCAGCCTCCTGCCCCAGCCTCGCCAGGCGGCCGCCCTCAGCCCTACCGCACCGCAGCCTTGGTCCCGGCCTCGACCCGGGGCCTCCACCAGCTCGGCGGCCCGGCGGAGCCAGCCCGGCCTCGTGGCTCGGCCACAGCTGCCCCCGGGAGCTCGCGCCCGGGGGGTCAGTGCTGTTGCAGCTGCAAGATCGGGTCTGATGAGGACGGTGCAGCGATACGGGCACGCCCGCACCACGAGCGGGCACCGGAGCCCCGCGTGCCAGCCGACGAATTCAGGGTACAACCCGCTGTAGCAACGGGACGACTGCATTACCTCACCGGGTTTTTTTGCCTGTAGCCACAGGTTGAAGAGCCTCCCCCACCGCCCCGGCTCTTGCCATGGCCGCGCGTCCTCCTAGCCGAGACCCTCCTTCTCCGTGTGACCGTTGGCTTCTGTCCTCTTCTGTTGAGAAACGTGCTGGGTTTTGAGGTGTCCTGGGTTTTTTTTGCTACTGGTTTCCCCTTGCCCCTGCCCCGCCGCTGTATGTATGTACTAAGGATGTTATTTTCCTGGACAGTATTAAAATTAAAAGCAAAGCGGTGTAAATAGGAAGCTGGGGGCGGTGTCTTTATTGGCGCCGGGGATGCGCAGGGGCCGCGTGCACGGGGCAGGAGGGCCGGGGGGCCGCGTGCACGGGGCAGGCCGCGGGGTGCGGGGCCTGGGGCGCTCCCGGGGCGGCCGCTGCACGGAGCCCAGCGTTTGCTGGCCGCCGCCCCGAGCCCACGGCCGCAGCCTGGCCGAGGCAGGCCCGAGCGCCCAGGGCTCGCCCGCACCGCCTGCCCGGCTCTGCCCGTGCTTGGGGCCGTGCGGGCACAGGGAGCCCAGGCTGGGCCAGGCTCAGACCACAGCGGAGCCCATTGCACGGGCTTGAGCCCTCAGCCAGGGATGCAACAAGTGTGTGTGTGTGGGGGGGGGGGGGGTTGCGCACTTAGTGCCTGAGCAGGCAGGGGCAGGAGCAACCCCCGGGGAGTCCGGCTCCTCCCAGGGCTGCAATTAGTGCCTAACCGGGCCCAGCTGGAGCAGCCTCGGCTGCAGAGCCTCAGCCAGGCACAGGCTGCAATTAGTGCCTGGCAGGAGCCGCCTTCGCTGCGGCCGGAGCAAGGTCCTGCTGCACCCAGGCCTCGCGCAGAGCCGGGGCAGGTGAGGGCAGGGGCCACGAGCCAGGGAGCCCTGCCTCTGCCTGGGGGTCGAGCACCCCCAGAGCCGGGCGGGTCTGCAGTCGAGCAGGGCGCCCAGCGGTCCTTCCCCAGCGAGAGGCAGGCCCCGGCTCCCTGCAGGGCTCCCAGGGCAGGCCCAGGCGGGGGCACGGCTCCCTTGGGGCGCAGGGGCCGAGCCGCAGCCAAAGCAGCCTTCTTTCTGCCTTGGACCGGGGGGCGGGGGGTCGTGATCCAGCGCGGGGCAGGGGCCCTGCCAGGCGGGCAGAGGCGCTCCTGCGCACCCCCGGGGGGAGCACCGGCCCCTTGGCTCAGCGGGCCCCCCGGCCGGAGCAAGGCTCTGCCCCCAGCGCAGGGCGTCCCACGGCGGGGGTCACCGGCCTGCCCCTCGCGCAGCTCCTCGCTGGGGCAGGGGGCGGCCTCCTGGCACCCCTCCCCGAGGACAGCAGACCTGGCTTTGGCCCAGCGCCCGCCCGCCTCGTGGCCCTTTGCCTTTTGGGGCCCCAGAGGCAGCTCCACCGTGGTCTGAGCCAGGCCCCGGGGAGGGTATGTGGGCAGGCGGCCTTCCCTGGTCCCCACATACCCGCACTCTGCGGGACACGGCTGTTCGGCTCCTCGAGGGCAGCCCCAAGCCCAGGTCTCACCGAGAGCCGGGGGCCGGGGCACAGTGCTGGGGGGCTGGCCTCCCTGGTGGCTCTGCACCCCTTGGCTGGGCTCGTGCCCCGCAGTGGTCCCTGCTGAGCAGCCGGAGAAGACCGGGTGGACGTGCCGCACGGCTTCACTATGTCCAGCAGCTCCTATGGCTGGAAACAGAGGCAAAGGCAAACCACTCAGCGTCCAGCCCGATGTCTCCAGGCTCGAGCACGAGCGGCCTCAACAAATCCTCTCCGGCACGGCGAATACGACGGCCCTTGGCCCCCAGCGGTTGGGCAGAGCAAGAATGAAAGCCAGGCCCAGAGGACGCCAGCCCTGCGCAGGGCCAAACCCACTGGCGTGTCCATTTGGAAAGAGTCAATAGGCCCAGAAGTGAGAGGCTGGGCCAGCCGGGTCCTGTGGGGCATGGTGCTGGGCCTCCTTGTGCGGGTGCTGAGGTCCTGGGTTTGGGTCCAGGCCTCTCCCTGTTTTGTAGGGAGGCACCTTCCTCTTTCCCTGGTGGGGCCTGGCCGCTCTGGCTCAAGGGGCCCACAGCAGCCCCAGCTTGCAGCCTTCCCTGGCACCCCGGTGGCAAGGGCACTACCCCAGGTGGCAAAGGTCAAGCCCCAACCTGGCTGGAGCCCTTGAGTCCCTCGCTGCTCAGTGAGTCCCCACATGGAGCCTGTGATGGGGAGTGGGGGGGAGGCCTGGCTGTCTGTGTCCCTGCCTGAGTGGCGCAGGGGGGGCAGAGGTTGCTCCTTGGAGGTTGCACCTTGAAGATCAGGAGTTTTCCAGTTTCTGGCCTTGCACCCCCCAAAAAACCTGACCAGCACCAGGTGGTTCCAGACCTATCCAAGTGGGCTACAGCTCCAAATCCCCTCCAGCTTTCAACCATTATCACCTCTGAGCAGTAGCTATTAGGCAAGCACCGGAAGGGGAAAACAGTTGCATGGTAGGCAGGGGCTAGAGGATTCAAGCCTTATGGGGACTTGAACCCACCACCCTTAACACCAGCAGCAGGCTCCCAAACCACTCTACCCATGGTCCAGCCAGATGCTGCTGCCCTCCCACGGGCCTCTTCACCCGCCTCGCCAGCTGCTCTGCAGGCAAGCAGGCACCAGCTCTCCACCCTGGCACTTAAAAGGGACCACGACTTCAATCCACAGCCCTAAGGCAGGGCTCCACCACCCACCAGCCCCTCTCCTCCTGAGCCCTTGCCCCACTGGCTGCACCAGGCCCACAACAAGGGAGCCCCACGGCAGCTGCACCTGCCCCCCGCTCAGGGCCCGGGGCAGTGGCAAGGGTCAAATTCCACTGGTTTCACCCCCTGGGGCATAGTCCCTACATCTCCCGTGTTGGCTGCTGTGGTGGGCTTCCCCGCACGTGTGGGCTCTCCTCTCTCCCCCCTGCCTGGGCAGGGCCCTTCTCTTCCGTGGCTCCGGCTGCTAAATCCTGCAGCAACAACCAGCGTGCAGCGCCCCCCAGCACTTGAGCCTGGCTGGGGGCAACAAGAGGGGCTGCCAGGGCAGGTGCCCGCCCGTGCTCGCCGGCTCCTGTGTGTCCTGGGGGAGACATTCATGTACCTGGGGAACAGCCTCCACCCACATGCTCACAGCACCCTCCACACCACAGTCCAGCCCAGCCTAGGGTTTGCCTTCTCCTGACTCCAAACCCTCCTGCCTTGGAGGCTGCGACGACCCCCAGGCATCTCTCCCCTGGGGGGCAGGAATAAAGCGCTGCTTGGAGCCAGGCTTCTGGCAAAGGAGCCTCTTGCTCCCGGCCTGCCCCCCACCCCACCCCAACCGCCACCCTGGCAAACGCCCCAGCTGAGCAACCCTCCCCTGCCTGGGCTCCGGGGCTGCTCACCCTGGGCATAGGCAGGGGTCCCTGCTCTCCCCGCCCGGACACAGCCCGGAGCCCTGGGCAGCAGGACCTCGCTGTGGGCACTGTGCGCTGAGCACCACACCCCCCCTCACAGACCCCCACAAACCCCACACCCACGCCTACCCACCTCCTGCAGAAACCCTCCCTCGTGTGCACACCCCCCCACCTCCCACAAACCTATACCAAACCCCCCATGCCCCTTCCCCCCACAATATACAAGACTAAGACTTCACTTTCAGCTATTATACAATCACTTCTATGTACGCTACACAGGTGTAAAGCAGGACAAAAATATTTTTTGAAATCAAATTAATGAATGTTGTAGATGTGTGATTTTAAGAATATAATTCGGTATTTTTCTGGTTCCAAGATGACAAAACCCCTTACTGAGGAGTACCTCCGGGGGCAAGGGGAGGGACTTCTGGTCCCAAGATGGCAACCAGGGCGTGGGGCACCTGTGAAGGGGGCGGGTCTACCTAAGTGGCCCTCAATACCTTGCCAAAACTCAGTAAGTGGCCCTCCGCCCGAAATAATAGCCTGCTCCTGGCATATACCCACATACACATGCATGCACACACACCTATGCATACACAAGCACCCATGCACACAGACACACATGCATACACATGTGTAAGCTTGCGTGTGCCCACACACAGACATGCATGCATGCACAGATGCACATGCATGCACATGTGTGTGCTCATGCACACATACACCCCCCCCCCCCGGCCATGCTGTAACCCTCCACTCAACCCAAAATCACCCCCTGCCAGGAACTGCAGGTCTGAGCTCTGCTGCCCGCTGGGGCCACAGCGAACGAAGCCTCTGGCAGGGTTACCGGCCCTTCAGGACCTTCTTGATCCAGGCCTTGTAGGGGAAGACGGCCGTGGCGACAGGCGGCTTGAACACGTTGATGCAGCTCTCATCTGAGAAGGATATCACGCCGGCCGCCTCCGCCTTCTTCCCACACACCAAGGGACCCCCGGAGTCCCCCTGCAAGGGTGCGGGAGGCAGGCAGTGAGCTGGAAGGGGCAGGGGCAGCACCCCTCGGCAGCAGGGGGGGTGCAGAAGAGGATGAGGGGCATGTTGCCTCCGCTGGGCACAACCCACAACACAAGCTGGGGCAGGAAGGCCGCTCAGGCTTGTTGGCTGCCCCATCCTTAGCCTCTGCTTTGGGGAGTGCAGTACAGCCCAGGGACCCAGCTCTACCTGCCCCTAAATCTGCCAGAAACCGTAGCCTCCAAGCTCCCAGCTGCAGCTCCTGAGCATGCCAGGGAGAAGCAAAGCTCTGGGGTTGAACCCAGCAAGCAGGGGTGGCATGAAGCTGCCCACAGAGCAGCAGCCCAAAGGGACACCCTCAATCCCGGCTGCATTTCAGGGTTTTGGGGGGTGCAGAGGCCACCCCCTGCTTGAGCTCCCCATCACCTCTCCCTGCCTATGAAGAAGGCTCCAAGCCACTAAAACATCAGGGTACCAGGGCAGTGAACCCTCAAACTTAGCTGTGTCAGGGGGAGCACTGCATTGCCCACTCCCCACAAGCCCATCATCACCTTGCAAGGTGCCGAGCCTCGAGCACTCTGGTAGCAGGTCATGGTGGGGGTCAGCTCGCCGTGCCAGAACCGGCTGCCGTTGCACATGCGCATGTCCAGCACACAGACATCCAGCTCCTTCAGCACGGGGGAGAGCCGGCCGCGCTGCTGGGTCAGCCCCCAGCCAGCCACACTGCACCGTGTCCCAGCGCCCCACGCCTTCTTGGGCAGCGCGAGGAGCTTCGTCTGCCGGTTCTGCTTCACCTTCCTGTTCAGCTGTGGGCAGGGGGCAGAGGCCTGGTCAGGTGCCACGCGGGGGAGGCCCTGAGTCTGGGCATGCACTGGGGCCTCTTTGAGCCATCCAGGGCTCGGGTCAGGAGAGGGGTGGCTCTGCCCCAAGCAGAGGCACAGATGCGGGGTAGATATGGGAGCTTTGTGGCATCCCGCCTGGCCAGGCTCAGCGAGTGTTAGCAAAGAGCAAGGGGTAGCAAATCCCCAGCCCTGCCCCAAAGCCTTCTCCCAGCATGGGGCAGCTCCACCGCCCACCGAGGCTGCATTTATACCGTGCACCAGGAAACTTAGAGCACCCACTCATGCTACCCCCAGGCTGTGCCCCCATCCTCCCCTCTCTGCGATGCCAAGGGGCTTGCAGCTGCGGGTTCACGGGTTCGCGTGAGGAAGAGCCCACGTGGTACCAAGGTGTGGAAATGAGCAGCGGGAAATGACTCAGGGCTGGGGTGGGGAAGCCACAATTTCCTGCCCTGCTCTGAGCTGCAGCTGCAGAGAGCTGCCCCCCGCACCCCATCCCCTCCTGCCTCCCTGCCCACCTCACGCAGCCCCTCCTGGAGACACTAAACGCCCTGTTTGCCTTCACCCGTGCTAACGTGGCTTTTCCCATCCAAGCTCGAGTGCAATGCTGGCCTGGATAACCTCCCTGGGTCCCTCCCAGCCCTGCCTCTCATGGGTGAGCCCCAGCTGGGGAAACTAAGGCAGCGGAGCAGAGCAATGCACGTGGCAAGGAGACACCCTCCTCCCTCGCCCCAGACCCACGGCTCTCCAGGCGCTCGCAGCTACAGGTCCAGGCACCTTCAGCAGCATGATGTCGTTCTCCATCGTCTTCTCGTTATAGTCGGGGTGCTGGACGGACCTGGCGATGGTGAAGTTCTGCTGGTAGGGGGGGGCCTCGTCCAGGCTGTGCAGCCCCACCACAGCCTTCAAGGGCCCCTTGTTCCTGGGACACAGAAGCAAAGCTCCCTCGCACGAGTGACCTCCATGCCAACCGCCTCCCCTGCCGATGCTCCCCCCAGGAGGAAGCTCACACCACCTTTCCAAGATGCACTCCCACTGCCCTGGAGCACCAAGGGCAGGAGACAACATCCGAGTCCCCTGCACATGGCGGACGAGCCCCCGGCTCAGTCCTTCCCCTTCCCTGGAGCCTCACCCTGTCTGATGGCAGTGAGCAGCAGTCAGCACCCAGCGTGCGTGCACCAGGGCCCCCCCACAGCTGTGCTTGCCGTTGACTTGAAGAGACACCATGTAGGGCCTGGAGTGCGGCTTGGCTTCCCGGCCCCCGATGATCCATGACTGGAGCCGGCCAGCTGCAAAGACACAGGCCCACAGGCAGCCCACCCCTCTTGGGGCTGAGATCCCCACGGCCACCCCAGCACCCACCAGCTGCACAACCCTTTACTGGGGGCCTGGACAGGCCACAGCAGGATCCCGGAGGCCAAGTGAGCAAATGCAAGCAGCAGAGATGGACCTTGGCTCTCCTCATGCCCAGTCCAGCGTCTTCATCCCTGGGTTCACCCCACCACAGTCCACTCACCAGCCTCCCCAGGGTAGAGAAGCAGGAATGGCAGCAGGACCAAGCTCACAGCCGCCTTCATGATGCTGCTGAGCTGCATCCGACTGAGCCGTGCCCTCAGTGCTCTCACTCACCTCCCCCCAGCTCATGCTTCCTCCCACAAAGGCTCTGGGGCATGGGGATGAGATGGGGAAGACGACAGTTTAGGGTGTGAAAGTCTGAAGGGTGTAAAAGCGCAGGGTTGGGGGGGAGGAGATGTGCTACCTGGCTGAAAAGCAGCAGCCAAGGGCCCCCGCGCAGGGGAAGGGAAGGCAAAGGAGCCTTTTTGGGGCACCGCTGCTCTGACCCAGTGAGAAGAGGGTTGCTGGCAGGGTGGAGACACCACCCTTCTCCCCCCAGGGCTCCTGCACACCTGAAGAGGTGGCATTGCCTCCTAGTCAGAAAGGAACTGAGACCCCGGGGGTTTTACTTAACAACCTTCAGCTGGCTGGGCACAGGGTGCCAGGAGACTCCCACCAGCACCCAGCCCTGGCCCGACCCACAGCCTCACAGAGCAGTGGGACCGACCCACAGCCAGGGCAAACAGCCGCTGGAGGTAGGGCGGGAGCGTCCCAGCTGGGAACAGAGCCAGCTATTGGCTCCTGGTAGCAACTTCCCCAACCCCTATCCCTTATCTAACCCTGCTCATCAATACCTCTCCCCGCCCCCCACAAAACCTCTGCCTTAAAGAACTTGCAAGCAGGAGGCGGGTTTCTGGAGAACTGCGTTTTAGTGACAGCTTCTTACTGAGGTGCACGACGCCATGGCCCTGGGCCTGACTGCCCCCTGTGCACTCAATGACCCATTTTCACCCTCAGCCACACGATCTGCTTGCTAAACATCCTGGTGGAGCCCAGAATAGCCCCCGGCGTCCTTCCCTGGTCATCCCCACAGCAAGGCCTCTACTGAAGCTGGGATGCCCAAGGAATGGGGCTACACCACAAAGCCGGGTCTCTCCAGTCCCTAAAGACCGACACTGCTCTTTGCTTTGGACATCTTGGAGGGCACTGCAGTCCTGGCTGTGCTTGATGATGCCTTCACCCTCCGCAAGCTGTTCAGGAGCTTCTGCTGGAAGAAGGCGCTGCGGTAGTCCAGTTCGTTAAGGTGCCTTAAAACCAGAGGCACCTGGTGTTTCTTTATGTCCACGTACACTGGGATCATTTTTGTGCCTTCCTGCTCAATCACGTGATGCAGGTTCCACTCCAGGACCCGCTGGCACCAGGGGTCAAGCAGCGACTGGGCCGAGAGGATGATGATGGCGACCCGACTGGCCTCGATGACCTCCGTGGCTTTCAAGGCCACTGATGTCCCAGCCACTTGGTCCTGGTGCTCCACGTAGCCCCGGAAGCCGTGCTCCATCAGCATCTTGGAGATGCGGGAGGCCACGTCGTCATCATCGAGGCAGTACCAGATGGAGAAGTCATAGGTGAACCGAGGGTGCGAGAGGGTCTTCATGTCAATGATCACCCCTGGCATCTGGGGCAATGCCGAGGCACTCATGGCTGCTATCCCAGCCAGGTCAGGCTGCAGTTTCCTGTCTGGGAACCTGGCAGGAGGCTGCACCTAAGAAGGGCCCGTTCCAAGAGGCCCTTTCGCTCCGAGCAGTGAGCCTGGGGCAGCCCATTGGCAAAGACCTCCCCAGGCAAGTCCTGTCACTGCCCCACACCCACTGCCCCCAGCATTTCCGGCCACTATGAGAGGGGCACTCCTGAAGAGCTGCCTTCCCAGGGCCTGGAGAATCCAGGGATGACACTGCAATGCCCAGCACACCCACAGAGGCAGCTTTCCAATGCTATAATTTAACTATGGACATAAGGAACAATGCCAAAGACCTTGGCAACAGGCACACGCTGACAACCGCTTCAGGGTATGGAGCTGTGCTTAAAAACCCCGGCTATCCCCAAGTGCATGAATGCCTGGGCTGGCTCTGCAGGGCAGACTCCCTCAGACAGCCTTCTGCTTCATCTCCAGGACGTTCTGCTCCAGAGTCTCCCCTGCCTGCCTCAGCTCCTCACACTTCTCCTTCAGCAGGCTGCAAGCCTTCTGCAGCCGCTGGTTCATCTCCACGTAGGCATGGCTCTGCCGATACAGGCGCTCGCTCTCCTCTTCCGAATCCTCCTTCTTCCCAGGGGCTGCCAAATCTGGAAAGGGCAGAAAACAAGAACTCAGGGGTGCAGAGGCCTTTCCATGCACAGCTGCGCGTATGATACCATGATCATCAAGGTGGGTTTCCCACTGGCAGGGGAAAACCACAAACGTGGCAGGGGGCAGCACCCCGACTGAGGTAATACATAAGTACCCCCCACTTTGACTTCCAGTGGGAGAATCCTGGCTACACGCTGGCTTTACGGAAATGGGAGACTCCTCCCTAGCTTGTTCCTGTGGCTGTATGACTGAGGGCAAGCAAAACTCAGGGGCATCCCAACCCTCTGGGCTTGGACCTGCACGCAGGATGCTGGCCAAAGGATTTGGAAATATCTGAAACTCCAAGCAGGAGTGGAGGATGCTTGCCGGTAGCAGGGCCACATGTGGTTCTTGAATGACTCATGGATTTGGTATTGATTTGACTGAGATGACGGGGACATGAAAAATTTTCCTTAAGAGGAGACTGAGGAGGATTGAATAACAGCCTTCAACTCCAGGCTGCTCGTGTCCCTCTGGCCGAGGGAGCAGCTGGGCCTGCCAGCCCCTCTGCACGCACACTCCCGCTCCTTGTGTCAGACAGGTGTTTGCTGAACTTCTACTGCATGAGTTTCTGCCTCTAGCTCAGTTAAAAGCTGTTGGACAAACAGCCCTAGAAGCCACAGACCCATTTGCTCCTCAGAGCTGGTGCAGCACAGGACGTGGCAGGGGCAATTCCTGGGGCCCTGCACCCAACTCCTGTGAAGAAAAGGAGGTTTATAAAAGCAAGCAGGGGAGCTGCCCCCGGGGTCCCAGCTCAGGAGCTCCAGGCCCCAGCGGACCGCGCGTCGCATCCACCGAGCACCGAGCAACTCGCGTCAGCCGAGCCGCCAGAAAACAGCGACTTTCAAACCTCGCTAGAGAGAGGCCACACGGTTTACGGGGGCAGGTGAGACCCTGGGGGCGACAAGGGCAAAGACCGGGGACGGCACCCGCTACCTTCGCTGGGCTCAGCTATGAGGGCGAACACGGGGTCCGTGGGCCGCGCGCTCTGCACGTCCTCCAGGATCTGCTCCACCGCGGGCGGCGCCGGCCGGGTCGGCAGCACCACGCGCTTCTTGCCTTTCGTGCTCATCACGCGCCAGCCTCCGCCCGGGAGCCTGCGCCTGCAGCGGGTGGGGCGCCGTGAGCGACCTGACCCCAGGCCCCCCCACGACCTGCTACGTAGCGCCCCCCCAGATCCCCATGGCCCGCCATGATCTCATGCCCAGACCCTCCAGGGACCCCAAACCCCTCCTGATCCCACACCCAGGTTGCTTAATGACCCCCACCCCATGACCTTATACTCAGAGCCGTCCTGATCCCACACCCAGGTTGCTTAATGACCCCCACCCCATGACCTTATACTCAGAGCCGTCCTGATCCCATACCCAGGCCCCCCAGTGACCCCATGCTCAGACCCCCCATGACCCCAGAACCTCCCCACGACCCAGCCCCCCTAATGACCTTATACCCTGATCCCCAGGCCCCAAACTCCTGCTGATCCCATGCTCAGCCTCCTCCGCCAATGACCCCCGACCCCCCACACGCTGCCCCGCGCCCGGCCGCCAGCTCACCCCCAGCCCGGCCACCGTATCGCCGACCTCGCCCCACCTACCCGCACTTCCGGCTCCTTCCCCTGCCACGTGACGCCGGCGAGACCCTCCCTCCACCAGCCCCGCCCCTGCGCGCTCTTAAAGGGGCCGAGCCCCGGCGGCAGCGCCTCCCGTGGCGGGGGTACCCGTGCCGGGCGCTCCCCCCCGGCGGGGGAAGCAGGGGGACCACGTAGGCGAGCTCCCCAGGGCAGGTGATTGTCTCTGGTATGTCCTCCATCGGAGGTCTATATTGAGCAGATTCTCTTTGGTGTTGGGTGGTGGAACGGGAGCGTGCTCCATCCACTCCATGCATTGACCTGGTATTGCAGTGCTTCCAGGACCGGTGCAAAAAAAAAAGCAGAAAAAAAAAAAGCTCCCCCCCAGCAGGGCAGCATTAGGAGGGGGGCTCTGCATGCATCCATTTCCACCAGCCCCCTTGGCAGTGCCCCAAGCACCCCAGGGTGCTGCAGTGCCAGCCGGCACCGGCCTGCGGGCGGGACTCAAGGATGGGAGGCGCCAGGCGCCTGCAGGGAGATGCCAGCTCTGCTCTCGCCCCGCCGGGCAGGAGCGGTGCCAGCCGGACTCTGGCTGGGCAGGCCCCCAGCATCGGGGATGAAGAGACTAACGGTGGCAAGCGGCTGCCGCCTCCACGTCCAAGGGGCTGCGCACTGCCACGTGCCCTGACCTGGTGCCCTGGCACCGCCGCCGCCCCCCGCAGGCAGAGGGGCTTCAGCCTCTCGCGCCAGCCCTGGACCTCACCGCCGGGAGCAACACAGACTCAGCACCGGCCTGGGCGAGAGCTGCCTTTGTTCCAGCTTGCACGAAACAAACAGCCTTGAAAGGGCAGAACCAGATTGATTTTATTTTTAAAAAATAAAAGACAGAGAACCAGCAGCTAGGATATCGAGACGGATGGAGCTGCCCACAGGAGCAGCTGGAAGGTTTGGGAGCCCCGTGCGCCCTCCAGGATTCGCAGCTTGGCGGGAGTTTGTCCCCAGCCGGCCCCGAACCCTCGCCGGACAGACATCACGGGCCTGGGATGGAGGCGGGGATGGGAGCACTAGAGCAGAGCACAGACGGGACGTGGTGCAGATGGGGCTTTTCACATCCGGCCACCAAACCCTCCCCGGGAAGGAGCCAGGACCTATCCCCCGGGTGACAGAGGATTGCAGAACTGATGCAAGCACATCCCCAGGACAACCCCGCCATGAGGCGAGTGCAGCTCAGCGCCCCGAGGGGGGGACGCAGACTGCCGGGAACATTGCATTCCCGCTGCCTGGGAGACACAAGAGCTGCATACGGGATGCACCTGTACATCACAGAGAAGCTGAGCCGAGTGTGTGAGACCTCCCCCCCGCCCACATGCCGAGGCTGCAGCAGGGAGGTGGGTGGCAGGGGCTGACCACTCATGCCATGGCCATTTATCTTTGCAAAAATGCAGAAGCCCCGTCCGTACTGCAAACTCTGCATGCCCGGAGCGGTCCGTGCTGCACGGTCCAGGAGAGCAGGCTGGAAATCCTCCCCCTCCCTGCAAGGCAGCCAGGCACGGAGGACTCGGCACAGAGCCCTCCGTGTGGCATGTGAGCCACATGGACATCAGGTCAGGAGACCACCAGCAGAAGGGCCAGGGCAGGGGGTGGTGCGCACCAGGCTGCTCAACATCTAGGGACAGGGACCAGCCCAGCTGCAAAAGCAAAGAGAGCAGGGGCTGCGATGCCCCGGGTAGTGCCAGGGCACGCAGAGGATAGGGGCTAGAGGGCTGCCCACAAATGTCCACGCTGGAGACCGGACGTGCTGGCGACAGGAGCTCCTCAGGGAGGGGAGACCTGGCGCGGCGACGACGGGCTCCCTCTCTCATGGTGGCTGCTGGGCAGAGCTGGGCGCACGAAGTGGGTCGGGTCTGTGCTTCGGGGGCTGCGGGACATGCCGTCTTCACTTGGTCTTCTGGGAGTCCAGGGCAAGGTTCACTGCTCCTCTGGATGCTGGGGGAAGGCAGAGACAAGCAGCACCCGACCCCAGTGTTAGAGCATCTCTTAGTACTGGATTAGCACCCCGAGCCCTTCCCCCTTCCTGCCCACCCCCACAAAAGGGAGGCCTGGTCTCCTGCGCATGAGGGCAAAGAGACACGCCCAAGGTCGCAAGGCAGGGCGGTGGCAGAGGATGCCGGCACTGCTCCAGCCGCCTGGCGCCACCTCCCTTCCGAGCTGGGAACCAGACCCAATTCTCAGCAAGCAGCAGCTTGCCATAACCAGTAGGCAACACTTGATCCAATACCCCGGGATTAGCTCCTTGGACACCCTGCTGCCCTGACAAGGCCGAGGGACGAGCTTTGCGCTGCCCTTGGGCAGGAGACCAAGTCCGGCGAGAGCCATGCCCAGGCCCAGTCGTACCCTGGTGGGCAGAGCCCAGCGTGCCGTGCGCATGCCGGCCAAGACAAGAACAGCGTTCCCACGTAATCCCCTTTAGAAGCAGCCGGAGGCCTCCTAATCCAGCACTAACACCGTGACCTGCTGCCTCAGCGGCTCGGGGGTTAGCGCCGGGCTTGGGAGCAGACCCCCTCCCCTCCAGGGAGCCAACGCCAGGGTTATGCTTTGCTGGACCCATCCCCAGGGGCTGGAGCAGGTCAGCGAGGCAGGGCTTCTGTCTTGGGACATCCAAGCGCAGGTTGGACCGGCAGCCAGAGGGCAGCAGGCTGGACTCAGTGGCTTTCCAAGGTCCCTGCCAGCCCCATCCCTCCTCCACGTCCCTTGGGGCTTCTGCAGGACCCATTCACATGAACCGTCTACCCGCCGCCCAGTCCCCAAGCAGTTCTCCTCCAGCTCCACAACACTCATCACGCTCTCAGCTGTATCCACTAGATGTGCAGTGAGCCCACCGGGCGCTGCCAGGACGGATGCCAGAGAAAGGCCCTTCTGGCACCAGGCTGGGGGGCTATTGCAGCACAGGAAGGGGGAGGCAATATCACCCAAGCCTGGCTGAATAGTGCAGGGAGCCCCGGGCTGCTGTTCTAGCCGCACTTGCAACGGGCTAGGAGGAGACACCCCGGGGCCGGCGTTTCCGGCTCCCCTGCTCGGGTGTGGGTTTCCCTTGGGCAATGGATTTCCGTTCAGATGGGGAAATGGGCCCCCAGAGGCATCCTGTGGCCAGCTCCTACCCCGCACCCAGCAGCTCGTGAAAGGGAGGAGAAGGGGAAGAGCCTGGCCTGGCCCCAAGAGCTAGAATAGGGCACTCGACTCCCCTCCCTGGGACCGGCCATCATGCAGACGGACGCTGCCCTGGCTCACGCACCCCGTACACGTCTCTGGCATCATAGCACAGAGACCCCAGCCACAAAGTGTGGGTCTGCTGCATGGCATGGAGCAGCTCCACCAGCCATGGAGGCGCTGGGGCTTGGATGCATGGACAGGACCCCGGGGAGTAAGGGGCCACAGAGAACGGAGACATCCCACCCCACCCCCAAGGCACGTGTGGACAGGCAGGGGCTTTGCGGGGCTCTTAGCAATGGGGGATCCGACTACAGAGGGCGGTTCTAGACTACAGGCCTCTGCTACGGGAGACTAGGCAGGTGCGCGCTATGCTCCACCAGTGAAGGAAGAGAAATGGCCAGTTAGCATGACCGCGGGGGAGAGGACGTCCCCCAGCACCCTCTGGGAGGTGCCCCAGGACCCTCTCCTGTGCATCTTACCCTCGAGTTCTCCCTGAGCATGTCTACACATGCAATTCATGCTACTGTGCAGTAAAGCCACGTAAATTTACTGCACAGTAGACTAATTTACTGCACAGCAAGTGCCTGCACGTGCATATGGTGACGCTTCACTGCGCAGCAGACCAACCTACTGCGCAGTAAAGCATCTTGTGTAGACACAGCCACTGAAATAGGACCTCAGGGGTGATGCACAGTGCCAGCAAGAGTGCTCCCTCAGCCCACAGTACAGGGAGCACATGCTTCCCTGACCTTAAGGCTTTTCCCCCATAGCGCACTTAATCCCAAAAGAAGCTGTCAAGCTGAGTCCCAAGTAGGGTGGGCGGATCTGACCACAGCCCGGTCACCGCTGACCTTCAGCTGGATTTGAACCAGTCACCAAAGCAGCTCTGCAACAACTCAGCCAGCCCCTGAGCTCTCTGCCGTCGCACAGGGCCTAGCCTGCCACAATCCAGAGGATCTTTTGCTAAGAACCTGCTTGGATGCTTCGATGCAGGGGATGCCAGGCTGCGACCCAGACACCGCTAGGAAAAGGCACTCGAGTCCCTGGCAGCCGGCGGGGAAGCAGGGGTGGAGGCAGTCATGCTCAACGGGCCCTCGCTTCCTTCAGCCTGGCCCTTTGCTGGGGGAGAGGGATGGACCGTGGGGGTTACATACAGACAGGCTGAGCTGGGGCTGAGGCGCCGGCTCAGACGTCAGCTGGGCTCTGCTGCGGACCAGAGTCCGGAGGACTGGACGGAGTGGCACAAGAGAGGAGAAGAGGCAAGAGATTATGAAGAGGCCCCGGTGCCACAGAGGAACCAGGCAGGCTCCAGCCAGATGCGGCACAGGGGGAGGCAGAGACGTAACATCTGTCCGAGGACAAGGAGCTCCCCCCGCCACGCGCGCACAGGTCCTGCTCCCAGCCCAGGGCACGGGAGGTTTCTAAATCTAGAGCTGCTCTACGTCACACCCCAGCTGGGCAGGGCGCTGCACATGGCCACGCTGGCGCAAGCCGCCCGCCGCCCTGGCCCTGGCCGCAGGCCTGGGGATAGGCGAGCGAGACCCGCACGGGGCACGGTACCTTCCGTGGCGATGGTGGAGGCTGCGTCGAGGGCCCTGCCACTCAGGCTGCTGATCACGCTGTCCACGGTCCGGTGGTGCTTCAGGAAGCAGGGCCGGATGACCCGCTGGTACAGCATCTGTGAGCCGTTCCAGGAGACGGGAGCCATGCACCAGAGCAGGAACAGGCACTGCGGGCAGAGGGCGTGCTCAGGCCATGCTGGACAGGGCTGGAAAGCCCTCGCTCGCCGGCCGTGAGCAGCGTGGACATGGCCTGCAGGGAGGCGTTTGGCCTGTCCGGCTGGATAAAGGACAGAAGCACCGAGCAGCCCTTTCTGGGCATGGGACCATAGCGCGCACCCAACAAGGGGCGGTTGCATCTCCAGAGACAGCTGGCCACTTCTCTTCTGGCACGGCTCTGCTCCGAGGAGACCAGGGCCAACACGGAGAGCTTGCACGCTTCTCACCCCAGGGCTGGGATTCAACTTGCTGGAGCTACTGGCATCTCAGCTGACTTGGTTTGAGCACCCAGGTGCCAAGAAGGGAGAGGACCTCATACTGGAGTCATCTCCGCTAGGGATTGGGACACTTAGAGCTATGGAAAAACCATCTCCAAGTCGAGACCCAGTGGCTCCATCCCCATCTCCATGCTCCCAGGGCCATTTCCCCTCCTACAAGCCCTGCCGCACCTCCCCGCGTTACCTTTCCAAAGTAGTAAAACGGTAACCAGTAGAGGAAGACGTCGGAGAAGAACTCGGCCACGCTGAAGACGCCGTACACCACCCAGTACGTCAGCCACTTGGTGTCATCCTCCTTGCTGGAGCTCTCGATAGCTTTGATGCTGGGGGCACAGAGATGCTGTTGCATCTCCCACCTGACAGGGCTGGCGGAGGGGCATGCTAGAGCCATTTCAAGGCTTGCTAGGGTCTTTGGGCACGCGTCGCGGGTGCCCGCTTGAATGCCCACTGCCCAAAGGACATTGCTCCAAGGGGAAGGGGCTGGAGACAAAGCCCGCACCCACCCTGGGGCCAAACCCAGTGGAGCCCTGCGTTTGTGCTTGGCACAGCCCTGCAGGGAAGCGCCCCCGGATCCCCAGCATTTAGCATTTGATTCTGCCGGGCCACCATCACTAGCGCAGGGTTTCTCCGGCTCTCGGGCAAATACACCCGCCCAGCTACTCCTCCCACTGTGCGCAGCTGCAGCTGGGCCTCCACGTAGGGCCCTGTGGGGTCCCCCTCGAAGCCCCCAGCAAGGAGACCTGCCCTCTCCTTGGGCAGAAAGCAAAGGCACCGAGGCTGGAACGAGGGCGCTTCCGGCAGGGCACTTACGAGACGTAGGCAGGGTAGGCGAAGCCGATGAGGTTGCAGAGCAGCGAGGCGCCATAGCCAAACACAAGGTAGAGCCCCACGAAGGTGATGGAGCCTGCCAAGAGAGGGGACAGTCACGCACGGCCTGGGCAGGAAGGGCACCGGGGTGGGGGGTGCTTCAGGGAAGAGACACCGATGACATCCGGACCGGGAGATGTGCAGGGACCCGCATGGATGGCCGTGCCATGTCGTCTGGTCATGACAAAAGGCCGTTTTTGGCTCGGGTCCCTTCCCATCCTTGGCTTTTCTAAGTCAGCACACCCCCCCCAATCAGCCTGGCTCTGGCTCAGCCAGGGAGCTTGGAGACCCACCTCCCCTCCGTCACTGGAGATTAGCTCCAACGCCCTGAGCGGGGCAGCGAGAGCCATCACCTGCTCACTCCAATCGTCACAGCTCGGGAGCGTTTCTGGCCACCGTCTCACCGTGCAACGAGGCATGAGAGTTTCCCCGCCTGGGGGTGGCGCCTCTTCTGCAGGGCTGGCCAGCATCAAGCCAAGATACTCCAAGAGCCTCCCCTGGACGGGGCTGGCTTGCTAGGTTGCCACACGCAGACAGTGTCACCGAGCGCAAGACTGGAAGATGCTCGGATGCTATGAAAACCCTGCCTGGGGGCGGAGAGCTCAGTCAGTCCCCAAGATCATTTTCAAGCATCCTTTTAATCGCCTCCTTGCCAGGACTTGCTGCAATCTCCTTCCCCGTGGCAGCAAGCCTGGTCTTGTCATACAGAGATAAGTCCCTGGCATGAACCTTTGATCCTGGAGTTGCCCTCCCTTTGCCTGGGCTGGGCAGGGATTGTTGCCGGGTTTCCGGGGGTAAAGTTTGGCCAGGAGGACTCTGGACCGGCACAGGGGAGTCCTCTAGGTTCACTAGACATGTCCAACATCAGGCAAAGCAGGGATGGAGGCAGTGCCCGGCATCCCACACCAATCCCTCCCAGGATGCTCCTTGCAGCTGGCGAGAGGGCAGCTCGCCTGCCAGCTCTTCGTTTAGCCTCTGCCACCAGTGATGCCAGGCACCAGGAGCCCAGGGGTCCCTTGGGGCCAGCTCTCAGCCTGCTGCCCCCCAACAGCAGAAGGAGACCGACTGCCGGCAGAGGGGCGCGGGGGGTAGGAAAGGCCACGTCCATCCTCCCCCAGCAGCTGTCAGAAGCTGCCGCTGCAACCTCAGCTCTTCAGAAGGAGCGCTGCGGACGCCTTCACCCCGGTGACCCAGCACGCAGGCCACGGCGCACGTGCAGGTGGAGAGGCTGCAGGATCTGGGCAGCGATGATCCCCAGGGCGGGATAACCACCACGGCCCCGGCCCTCCCAGCTGCTCCAACACCGGCCTGCGCAAACGCCCCAGACGATGCGCTGGACTCAGCCAGGGAAGACCATGCCGGTCACTCAGCTATGTCCCCACACCGACTCCACCCCGTGGGTGTACGCGGCTGGAAGGCCTGGGCTCGGGAGCACGCAGCCTTGCATGCCCCGCAGGGGAGCAGGCATGATTGCCACCGACAAGGAAGAGGTTTTTGGGAGACATTAGCAAGAAAGAGAGCCGAGATGCGCCCTTGCCGCTAATGAGCCCCAGACTGGCCTGTTACTCGAAGGGGAAGCGTGCCCCTGGCTGGCTTCGACGTGCCAGGGGATCCACCGCGGCTTTCAGACTTCTGCATCTGAACAAGCGGGTGCCGCTGGTCTTCTGGCGGGAATGAGGGAGGGCCATAAGACAAGGCCGGCGGCTGCGCTGCCCCCACTCTAGGCCAGGGCCTGGGGCTGGCAGGTCAGGAGGCACGGCCAGGCAGACAGGACGGTCACGGCACGGAGCAGCCAAAGGGCAGCCGCTCAGCGCCCGAGCTCAACTGCTGCTGCGGGGCGCATGCTCCAACCCTGGGGCTCCCACATCCTTGCCAAGCGCACCCATCCCCACTACTGCCTGGGCACGAGCTTGCCCAGGACAGGTTCATTAACCCCCCCAGCCCTTGCAGTGAAATCCTGTCTTAGCATTAAGCTGCATACGTGCAGGCTGAGCTGCCTCGGACCACAAGCAAAGCGCCAGCGCCAGCGTCACGCCTCCCCGGAGGGTTCAAGGAGACACCCGGGGGAGGGCGCACGTGGGGGTTCGTTATCTCTGCAATCCCGGCAGCAGAGGGGCAAGGTTCAGGGCCAAGCTCTCGGTGCCAACCACAGCCCCAGCCTGGCTGTTCACGACTCCGTCACAGACGGGCATCTGACGGGTTGCCAATGATATGCAAGCCAGAGGCTGCGTCTATTAACAGGACACAAGAAATCAGCCAAGCAACAGCCCCCAACGCAGCTGGCTGGAGACAGCGCTCCATTAGCTAGTCACAGGAGGAAGCCGACCTGCCCTTGGGCCCAGAGAAACCCGCACCACAAGCACACGGTGCCCTGATATGCTCCTCCTAGCCTCTGGACTGTGAGGGATTTGAAAAGGCACAGGAAAGCTTCAGGGCTTAGCTCCGTCTTGCTTCAAGATTAGACCGAAACCTTCCCCTGGGAGGGGCACGGGGCACTGCTTCCAGTTGCCCTCCAGCATGTCTGGTGCTGGCCGCAGTCAGGGTCAAGACAGATCTGTCCTGCATCCAGCAACTCCCACGTGAACACCCCTGAATCAGAGGGAGAGCCGCGAGAGCAACCGTCTCCCTGCCCAGAGCTTGCCATGCTGAGACGACAGCTCTCCCCTGCAAAGGCTTCACCCAGCACCAGCCTGGATTTTCTGAGACGGGTTTCAAATGGATTTAATGGGCACAGGGAAAGGACTGCGCAAGGTGCTAGCTTTTCTTGCAAGGTGCATACCCCAGTCGGCTTAAGCTCCAACCCTGGAGCAAGTCCAGAGGAAAGAATAAAAAAGCGAGCAGCCAGGTGAGGTTACACCTGTGCATGTGCAGAGCTTGGATTTCTTTCCTCCTTGCAGATCTCCAGGACCTGGTTTCGAGCAGCCAGGGAAGCAGCCCACACAGCTCAACCCCGTGCTGCAGCTTTACCTGCTCTTCCAGTCCTGCTCCTGTCCCCAGGTAGACATGATCGTTTGCCGCAATGCTCCTTCCAGCTGGAAAGCCAGGCAGCTGCAGGGCCCTGCCCAGTGCGAAGCCCTGCTGTGGGCAGCAAGGCCTCTGCCTGCCCCATGCACACAGGGCATGGATTTCTCCCACCCCGTTGGAAAGCATCAGTGAGACACCAAGAACCCCCCTGGGAAGCAGATAGATCGGCGTGGGTAACACCATCCTGCACCCAGCTCCTTCCAATTCAGGGCCTGGGACTGGATCTGAATCCTGGACTCAAAGACTAACACCATGCTTAATGCAGACAACTCTTGTTTAGGGAGAGCAGGGTGGGAAGGGGAAAAAAGGACAAAGTTGAGAAAGATCCGACTGGTAACGATCTAAGAGCAGTCCACTAGCAGCCAGGAACATCATTATTTAGTCTGGAGAAGAGAAGACCGAGGCGGGGGATTGAACAGGAGCCTTCACCTCCCTGCAGGGAGGCTGCAAAGAGGATGGAGCTGGGCTGGTATCAGTGGGGGCAGATGGCAGGACAAGGAGCAATGGGCTCAAGCTGCAGCAAGGGAAGTTGAGGTTGGGTATTAGGAAAGTCTCATGAGGAGGGTGGTGAAGCACTGGGACAGGTTACCCAGAGAGGTGGTGGACTCTCCATCCTTGGAGGTGTTTAATAGACAAAGCCCTGGCTGGGATGATGTAGTTGGGGCTGGTCCTGCTTGGAGCAGGGGGCTGGACTAGATGCAACCTCCTGAGGTCCCTTCCAGCCCTCCTTTTCTATGACTCCATCCCCCAGCAACAGCTGCAAGGCAGGGGCTCAGCTGCTTTTGTAATATTCCTCTTCCCGCGAGCAGTGTGGTGCCCTGCCCAGCACGGCACAGGACCGACCTGCGGGCAGAGACAAAGGCGCTTGCCACGGAGCACGCCAGATGCTCTCCGTGGTCCAGGGACCTCAGTGTTAAGATAAAATGAGCATTTGCATAGAAGCTCGGGAAAGAGACCCTCACGCTTGGTGTGCGGAGGCCGACTTAAATGCTGTTAAGTGTGAACGTTCGGGAGAAGCAGGTGGCAGCACGCCCGCATTGTTTGCCAGCAGCTTGCTGGAAAGGAGCAGGAGCGGGGAAAGGACACTGCACTTTGCACAGCAGCTTCCCCAGGTGCTACACGCAGCGGTTAACAGCCAGGAAAGGCGCAGGTAGAAGTGAAACAAGGAAGCACAGCATGGCACAGGATTGCAACAACAGCTCAGAGCAAAAGTGGCCCGTGGCAGGGGCTTTACCGGCATAAAATAGCTCAGCCTTGATTCTGGCCAACCTCTAGGCCAAGCCCCGAGCGGCAAGAGGCTCCAGCCCCCTGGACTAGCACGTCCGCTGGGGCAGAAGGCAGGACAGAGCAGAGGGAAGCCAGCTGAACTGGCAATGAGCAATTTAATTATCCCCTTTCCTTTAACCAAACCTGTCCCAGGGGCTGGAAGGGGAAAATTGTGAGCGATCGCTTGTGGGCTTGTTCGATTCCCACGGGCGGCTGTAATCTGCTGCCCATGCACAGCCCCCCTGACATAAGCCAAGTCACGAGCAGTGCAACCCTGGCCTCGCCACTGCTCTGCCAGACAGCCATGGGCACTTCACTGCGCCCCCATGCCGCAGGTTCCCCAGAAGAGAGCCTCTTGCATAGGGTGCGGGCGCGGAAAGCCACCGAGCGAGATCCAGGGATCCTAACAGCCGCAAAGCCCCGGCTGGAGTTGTTAGCCCGCGGGCGGGAGCGCTGGGGAGCTCAGGCCCCTGCAGCTGGGCAGGGAGGTGGGAGCCGGGGGGAGCCCAGAAGCAAACGGCCCCATCGGGCGGGCTGCCATCTGCCCCTGGAAAGGCAAGCGCTTGCACGGGAGCCTGCGGGGGAAGCAAGCCCAAGCAAGCCGGGCGGCGAGCAGCGCAGCCCGCTCCCACGCGCGCCCGGGGGGTGGGGGGGGGGGCCCACCTGCGGCCAGGTAGGTGCGCTTCACGCCGGTCTTGGCCTCCAGCCGGCCCAGCAGGTCGGTGAGCGCGCTCGGCCGCTCCAGGAAGCTCTGGAAGCGCTGCTGCAGCGAGCCCATGGCCGCCGCCCCGAGCCCGCAGCCGCCGCCGCCGCCGCCGCCGGAGCCGGAGCCGGAGCCGCCCGCGGCGCCGCCCCCCCCGGGCGGCCAATGCGGGAGCGGCGGGCGGGCGCGCGCACCTGCACACGCACACACGCACAGGCACGCCCACGCACCCGGCCCGGGCTCACCGGCCCCCGTCACGCGCACGTGCGAGCCGGGTTAACCTCCCGCCTCGCAACTCCGCCGCAAAGCCTCCTGGGAGCGGGGGCGCCCCGCCGGGCCGCGTGGGCGTCGCCATGACGACCCCGGGTGCGAACACGTGCGCCCGCGCCGCGGCAGAGGGGCTCGAGGCGCGCGGGGGTGAAGGGCCGCCGGGCGGGGCCGGGGCCGGGGCATGGCGGGGGCGGCCCCGCACCTCCTCCTCCTCCTCCTGCTGCTGCTGCTGCTGGCGCTGCCCCGCGCCGCGCCCCGCGTCTACCTGAGCAGCTGGGCCGCCAGGGTGCCCGGGGGCGCCGCCGCGGCCCGCCTGCTGGCCCGCAAGCACGGCCTGCTCTTCCTGGGGCAGGTGAGGGCCGCCCCGAAGCGCTGCTCGGCTCCCCGCCCCACCCGCGGAGCCGCTCCCCGGGCGGCTTTAGCCTGCCTTCGCGCGCGTGGGCAGCAAGGAGGGAGGGCCTGCCCACCGGCTACACGCAGCCCGAAGCCTGCCTCCCCAGGTGGCAGACCTCCGGCTGAGCTCGCCTCTGCCTTGCCCTCCCCGCGCGGCGGGCAGGTGGATGAGAGAACTGCCCCGGGTCCATCTCGTCGGGGCCCAGGGTCACCTGCGGGGAGAGCGAATGCTGGACGGGGGAGTGAGCCCCAGGACCGGGGCTGGTCTTATCCCCCCTTTGATTTCATAGACATCAGGGCTGGAAGGGACCTCGGGAGATCATCGAGTCCAGCCCCCCGCCCAAAGGGCAGGAAGTCAGCTGGGGTCACAGGATCCCAGCAAGATAAGCATCCAATTTACCCCTTTGTTCCTCTCCCACTTGCAGCCTCTAGCATTTGAGGCCTGCAAGTCCCAAGTCAGGGCAGCAGCTGCATCTCTAATGCGCTTCCAGCAGCATGTGATGGCCATTACAGATGAACCTCTGGGCCACGAGAGCAATGCCCCACGCCGGGCTAATTAGGAGGTCCTGATGCAGCCCGATGCATTTGGCTCTCGACAACGGGTTCTTTCTCCCCCACAAACCCATCATCTTACTCTGCCATTTTGCTTCCATTACTCCCCTCCTTTTCTCTAACGAATCTTTGTCTAAGAAGCCTTTACCAGGAGACGGTTTTTATTTGGCAGTTCAGCATCACCGTCCTGCTGCAACACAAGTTAATGGCTTTAAGTGGTCTCCAGCATCCCCAGTGTCTACCGGCATTGACAGGAGATGCTTTTTACAGTTCATGTATCTTTAAAAAGAGGATCCATATAACGAGGCCGTAATGAAATAATCCGAGCGTCTGGCACCAAATCTGCACTAATGCTGTCGCTAGAGGATTAGCGGCAAAGGAGAGGGCTGAGATGTATTGTAAAGAGAGCTACATCGCCTTCTCGTTCTGAATGGCCCGCAGGTGCTTCCCTAGCATGTGCCACAACTCAATCGGGATCCAGTTCGCCCTCTCCGGCTATGTAATCAGGTCTGCAGCTGCCACCAGAGTCACTCACCTCTCCTATTCTCACCGTTGTACCAAGGCAAGCCGTGCCACCAACAGACCTCCCACCTTTCCTGGGATTTTTCAATCGCCAGACACAAATGTGGAATGAAAAGGGAATTGTGCACTCCTGCCTTTGCTCTCTTGTTCGTGTTAACGGAGATCTGGCTGGCCGGGAGCTTGCGGCCTCAGAGCGTGCCAGTTGGTGCACAGGACTATTGCTATGTAGGCCCTGACAAGCTTATTATTGGAGGCAGCTTGGGATTGTCACCTTTGTTCAGAGATTTATTAAGCCTTATTCCTGCAGGTCATCGAAGGGGAGCCCTATTACCATTTAAAGCACCGAGGCCTGGTGCAGAAATCCCTGAACAGACACTGGGGCTGGCACGTGCGTCTGAAAAGGGAGCCCAAGGTGAATAAAATCTCACTTCTTGCTAGGCTGGTGGGGGCCAAGCTTTTGGTAGCCCTGCCCCATCCCCAGCTTCTGCGGATCCGCTTTCCCTGCCTGCTCTGCTTTCTGCTCCCTGCCCTGCCTGCCACTGTGCCGCTTGTCCGCTCCCCGGTCCACTGCATACCACACACACAGGCTGCCCGTGCCACTTGTGCGCGTGCCTCCGGTTGGCCACCCTTGTGCTAGGCTATTTGCTCATGGCCTTTTGCCTAGCCTACAGGCCCTAAAACGTCAGCCGGGAGGTCCTGCCTGCAGCACACAGCTTGTGGTGGAGGTTCAGCCTGGCCCCTTTCCTCCCACCCGGGTCAGAGCTGCCCAGTTATGCCTGTGCGTGCTACCATGCAGGCACAGTTTGGACGGCATTGCTAGGCTGGCAAGCCAACGCATGTAACCATCAGCCAAGGGGAGCCAGAAGGGATGGTGCAGTATGACCCCGTCCCTCGCACGGGGGTGGGGAAGCGCTCTCCTTTCAGCGTGCCTGGGGGTCAGACCTGATGCACGAGGACAGAGCAAACTGCCCGTTTCCCAAGAATCGGTCTCCTAAAGGCAACGCTTGGATGCATTTGCTGCGGATGCCCTGGCTTCTTTGATGCCTTGTCCTTCAAAAGGCCAGCAGACCTAATTGGGAGAGGAAGTGATGGGCAGTCCTTTTCTGCGGGCCGAGGCGTGCGGGCTCTTACAGTTCTTTTACGTGGATCCTGGAAACGCAGCCTCCGGGTATACACCAGCTCTTCCACCGAGCACATAAAGCATGTGGTAAATACGTGGTGAGGGATGGCATCTGCCGTGGAGGAACGTGCAGATTTGGCGATAAGGGCTGACTGCTTCTGTCTTAGGTGCGCTGGTTTGAGCAGCAGACGCTGAAGAGGCGAGCAAGAAGGACGGTCACGGTGGTGCCAACAGATCCCTGGTTTCATCAGCAGTGGTACATGGTAAGGCTTTGCCCTCCCTGCTCCCTCCCCTGCCCCAGCCCCTTCCGGCTCTGCCGCCGTGGTCGGAGGAAGCACGTGCTAGTGGTGAGAGTGGGCTACGGGGCGCCAGGGCTCCTGGTTTCCATCCTCCACTCTGCTTCTGGCTGGATGTGGGGCTCCCTGTTCTCCCCAGCTCTCAAATCGCAATGCCAGCCAGAAGCAGCTGCTTCGAGGAGCCGAGAAGGCTGGCCTCATAGATCCGCCTGGCTCTCGTTGCAGAATAATGATGTGAGTCCAGACCTGAACATCCTCGCGGCCTGGAGCAAAGGCTACACGGGTGCGGGGGTGGTGGTCTCCATCCTGGATGACGGCATCGAAAAGGACCACCCTGACCTCTCTGCTAACTACGTAAGAGCAGCCTGGTGCCGCCGGTGCCTTTCACGGCTGGGTGGTTTGGGATCCAGCGGCGGCCAGCTCTTCCTTTACCAGGGCAGAGACTGGGAGCTGGAACTGGTCAGGGCCCCATGTCCTTGTCGTGGCGGGGAGCCCTTACTGGCCCTTCCAGTCAGGAGACCGAGTCTCTTCCCACCGAACCCTCCCAGCAGGGAAGGGGGTGATCGTGTCCTGGCCCTTTTCAAAGGCGACACAGCGAGAGTCGATTAAAGGAAGCTGCAAAACCAGTAAACACCAGATCCCTCCACGTGCACATGTCTCCCCAGGCACGAGGGGTGTGGGGCAGTGGTTAAAGCACTGGGCTGGGCCTCCAGTGACCTGGCTTCAGTCCCTGACTGCCACAGCTCTGCTAGGCAGGTCTTATTAGTGCCTCAGTTTCCCCATCAGTGAAATGGGGGCTATGACCCTGACCTCTTTTGTCAAGCACCTCGGGAGGCAATGCTGAAGAGTGCTGGTTGAGAACTGGGAGTGTCTGTCACACCTGGGCTAAACAGAGCAGCACCCGTTTAACCAGTGTGGGGATTTTTTTTTTTATATATATATTTTTTACACAAAAGCCTATGCAATTTTTGGTCTTCAGGACACACAGCGGCTTTAGCATTCAAGCTAAGCTGCAGTGACCCAATACAGTAATCTGCAAAGTTGCAAGGCTTCAATTAAACCCTGTTTGTCAAACCGATGTGCTGTTCAGCCCTGTGCAAGGCATTGCAGACAAGGCCTCGGCGCCCCGGTTGGATTGTAAGAGCCAAGTGCTCATCTGCGTATTGCTAGGACGGCAAGACCCAGAGGACTCCACTTAGGGGAAGAAGCCGAAAATTTATGGCTCAAGGCTCTGCTTTCCTGCCTTCAAAGCCAGGGGTATGGTTTTCCATGTGCAGGCAGAGGCTGCAGAAACGATCTCTGTAAAGAGCTGCCGAAGTCTGGAGCGCCGCCTGGAGAAAGATTTTTGTCTCTTTAATGGCTCTATTTTGGGCAAGGGTGTGTAGAGCAGTGATTCCCAAATGAGGATCGCAAAGTCCCCCAGATAAGCTCCGAGATTTCGGTAGTGATCCAGGACATCCAAACTGTTCCGACTTGCTGGGGGCTTCCCAGCTCCTTTCCAACGGCGGGGTTGGTGGTTTTCCGAAACGCGAATGAAAACGTGGAGCTGATGTTTTCCCGGGGGCCCTTGAGCCTAGCGAGGTAGCGAAGCACGGTGTAGAGAGAGCGCGGCGCACAGGGTAGTGCCGACGGGCTTCTCACCCCGGCGCTGCCTTTTGCTGCAGGATCCCTTCGCAAGTTATGACTTCAACGCTAATGACCCCGACCCGCAGCCGCGTTACAACAGCTGGGATGAGAACCGGTGAGTGCTCCGGCCGTGCCGCTGCGACACCTGGCCTCCTCGCACATCTCTGTGGGTCAAGCTAAGCTCTTGGGTCTGTCTCCTGAGGCTGGCTAGGAGGCTGCACTGGGGGCGGGAGAGGTGGAAAGAATTTGCTCCCTTTGCAATGATGGAGTCACGTTGGGGTTGTGACTGCATGCGTACTCCCTTCCCAGGGGGTCCTCTCTGGTATCGTTCAGGAGGGTCCTGATCCTGCTTTAAGCAAGACTGGGCCACAAAACAGGCTGGGCGGGCGCTGTGTGCCTTGAAAGGCCTCGGCCCACAAGCCCAGTTGTGCCGGAGCAGGCGGCCCAGCGAGACCTCTCTCGACAGACTTGGGGGCCGAGGGCCCCGGGTCCCACAGCCTCCGCAGAGGGCCGTGGGGTGAGGGAAGCAGTGGGGTCCGTTGTCTAAGCTGACGCGAGGACGAGTGACCCCGAGACGCCGGAGAACAGCTGTTGCCTCCTTGAGTTGTGCTGAAGCGAGAGGCATCCCGAGCGCGGTGGCAGTCTCCTGGCTCTCCCCGACAGGCACGGGACGCGCTGCGCCGGAGAGGTGGCGGCCCTGGCCAACAACGGGATCTGCGGCGCAGGCGTCGCCCACAACGCGCGGATCGGAGGTGAGCAGCCAGAGCCGGGCTTCTTGGGATGCGGGGAGGGTCCAGGAGGCAGCCCAAGAGTTGGCCCGACTGGCCTGCGTGGGCTTGGGCTTCGGGGCCCTTGCATCTCCCTGCCGGCCGCCGAGGGGAGGAGCGGCAGGTGCTCGACTCCGTGGGAAGTCTGTTCCCGCCTAGCAAATGCAGCATCCCTGCAAGCCGGCCCTGCTCGAGCGACTGCCTGTGGGTGGAGGCCGAGGCCGCGAGAGGGCACTGGAGTAGCAGCATCCCTTCTGGGGCCGCGGGAGCTGCGTTTCATCAGGAGCCACGCTGCACGGTGCCATCCTGGCAGGCTGAGGACCCGTGGGCCCGGCCCTTGCGGCCACGTGGCTCCGTGCTTCTTAAGGGCAAACACGGTTCGGAGGCAGCGACCTGCCTGGTTTAGCGCCTGGGAGATTGGTACGGGGGCTTGAGCTCTGCTACCAGCGAGGAGGCACTTCTGGAGGCTCTGCCACAAGCAGGCTGCCGTGATGGGGCTGTTTTCAGGGCTCCTGCCCCAAATCCTCATGGGGGAGTGCAAAGCTTTTGTTGCGAACCCGTAGCGGGGCGGCACCGATGAGCCCGGTGTCCTTCCAGGCGTGAGGATGCTGGACGGCCCCATCACGGACATCGTGGAGGCCCAGTCCCTGAGCCTGCGGCCCCAACACATCCACATCTACAGTGCCAGCTGGGGCCCGGAGGATGACGGCAAGACCGTGGACGGGCCAGGGGTGCTGGCCATGGAAGCCTTCTATAAGGGGATAGTGAACGTAAGCACGGCCTCGGGGCTGGGGCTGCAGGAGCCCGCGGGGAAGGCTGCCCCGTTGCAGCAAGGGGCGGGGGCAGCTCCGTGGAGGGAGTGACCCCCCCACACCACGAGCGACCCACCTGCCCCCCTCCCACCAGGGCCGGGGTGGCCTGGGCTCTGTGTTCGTCTGGGCCTCGGGCAACGGCGGCCTGCACTACGACAACTGCAACTGCGACGGCTACACCAACAGCATCTACACGCTGTCTGTGGGCAGCGCCACCGAGAACGGCAGGGTGCCCTGGTACAGCGAGGCCTGCGCCTCCACCCTCACCGCCACGTACAGCAGCGGTGCCCGGCAGGACCGGCAGATCGTGAGCCCCTTGCCCCTCCTCCTCCTCGCCCCTCTGCCGCAGCCTGGCGCCCGGGGCGTCTCTGCACCCCCGCGCCCGCCCACCGCCCTGACCCGCCTCCGCCTCCGCAGGTGACCACGGACCTGCGCCACCGCTGCACCGACAGGCACACGGGCACCTCGGCCTCCGCGCCGCTCGCGGCCGGGATGATCGCGCTCGCGCTGGAAGCCAAGTGAGTGGCCAGATGCAAAGTGCTTGCATGCCCCTGTTAATTGAAACTCTGCCATGCAGCGGGGTCCCTTTGCTGGTTTGTCTGCTGAGGCAGCTGAGGACCGCGCGCTGGAGACCAGGCGTAGACCGCCCCCTCCCCCCCTTTTCCCTAGCCCTGCTCTGACCTGGCGGGACATGCAGCACCTGGCGGTGAGAGCCTCCCGCCCAGCCCACCTGCAAGCCGACGACTGGGCCGTGAACGGTGTTGGGCGCAAAGGTGAGGGTCGGACGCGGCCTTTTGGAGCTGCAAGCCATGGGCACGGGGTTGGGTCGTCAGCCGCCCAGGACCCGGGGTCCTCTCCACTCCTGCTCCAGCCAGCTGGACGCCTGCTTAGCCTCTCGGGCTTGCTGTGACAGGCAGGTGGCACTGGGGGGATTTGTTGGACACCTCCTCCTCCACAGATCGGGGAGCAATAGGCCCGTGTGAGTTAAGCAGTCCGATGCCAAAGATTTTCCTGGGCTCTCCCCCTGAGCGACCATCTCTCTCTTCCCAGTGAGCCACCACTATGGCTACGGGCTGCTGGATGCCGGCGCGCTGGTGGACCTGGCCAAGAAGTGGCCCGTGACTCGGCCTCAGAGGAGGTGCTCGGTCAAGGTCGTCTACTCGCCCCTGTAAGAGCTGCGGCCGGCTGGACTCTGGCCTCGAGCCACACGCTGCTGGGGGGAAGGCCTGGAAGAAAGTCTGTCCGTGCACGGAGCAGGATGGGGAGTGGCTGGGGAAAGCCTGCTTAGGGCTGGGGCGGGTAGCGGGGTCCCGAGCGTGGCACCACCAAGCTACAGCCCTTCGGGAGATGAGGCTGGGGCTGATTTCCTGGTGCCGTTCCCTTTAGCGACCCAGCGCCCCTCGAGCCAGTCCCCACCTCGTTCAGAAACCTGCCTCCTCTCCAAAACCACCGTCCCAGCGACTTACCTTGGGGGGCTGCCCTGTCGGTTCCCATTCCCCCTACACTCCTGCCTTCACCCTGTGCTTGCTTTGGTCCCAAACCAAAGCACACGAGAAGCCCGAGTTGCAGCCTCCCTGGTCCCCAGTAACTCGCCCTAGGGCGCGCCCGGCCCCCTGCATGGGGAGCAGGGACGGGACGGGTTGGGTCTGGACCTCCCTGTCCTGTCTCCCGGCAGAAAGATCGGCTCGAAACTCTCCGTCAGCAAGAACGTCTCCAGCTGCACCGGGAAGGCCAAGCACATTCGCTCCCTGGAGCACGTCCAGGTCCGGCTTTCCCTGAGCTACAGCCGGCGAGGGGACCTGGCGATCTCTCTGACCAGCCCCATGGCCACCAAGTCCACCCTGGTAGCCGTCAGGTGAGGAGAGAGCTGGGGGTGGGCTTCAACTCGGGGCGGAAGAGACGCCGAGTGGCACCAAATCCACAAGCCGAGGGAGGGCTGCTTGAATGCGCGTAGTGCCGCGAGGGGCGCAGGATCCGTGCTGAGCCCAGCACAGCTGCAGGTGGGTCCTGAGGCACCGGCTGAGCTGAGACCCCTCCAGCAGGGGTTGGGGTGGTGGGGAGGCATCTTCTCCAGAGCACATGCCTGATGCCGGTTTCTGAGGCCCAGCCTGGCATCTGCTGTGCCCAAATGCCCCAGGCCCTACGACACCAGCAGCCAGGGCTACACAGACTGGGCCTTCATGTCCACCCACTTCTGGGACGAGGACCCGCAGGGCACCTGGACGCTCTTGCTGGAGAACAAGGGCGATGCCTACAACACTGGTGAGCACCATCAGGCCGGGGCTGGCACCGAACTGTGGCTGGAGGTTGGGGAGGATGAGACAGCCAAGGCCACGTGGCCAAATGAGCCAGCCAGCAGGGATGCACTGGGCTCTTGAAAGCCCCGAAAGGGCTGGCCCCCGTGGCGATGACGCCCACTCCTTGCTCCTGCCACAACGTGCTTCTGGTGGTGTCTTGCTGGGACCCCCCAGTGCCGAGGGCCCCGGGCTCCCTGACCGCAGGGGCTCGGCCCCTTTCCCCCACAGGCTTCCTCACCAGCTTCGTGCTGCAGCTCTATGGGACAGAGGAGGACATGAGAGCCAGGCAGGTGGAGGCCGCCGTCGTGAGCAAGTGCACGCGGTACGATGCCCAGGGAGCCTGCACGGGTGAGTCCTCCCGCCAAGGCAGCTTGCCTTTAGGGGCTTACCCCCTGCGTGGCAGGCCAGCGAGGAGGTCCAAGGCAACACTGCTCCCGGGGGCCCGGTGCAGTCACCGAGTGGCTCTGGGTGCTGCGCCGCTCGCAATGCTGGGATCACCCCCACCCCAACCTGGGAGCGAGGCCTCTCTGCAAGAGCCCATTGAGACCCATCTCCAGCCGGCTTGAGCAGCTCCCAGACGTGCACAACTTGCATTGCACGCTGCGGGGGGGCTTCCTTGGACCCCCCATCCCGAGCTCCTCTCACCAGAAGTGCCAGGCATGGCAGTGAGAGGGGATGCACCCTCCTTCCCCTCCCAACCCTGCCGTTTCCCCACAGAGTGCAGCAGCCCCTTCTACGCCTTCCAGCGCCTGTGCCTCTCCTACTGCCCTCCCCGCTACTACACCCGCATCCGAAGATCCCTGGGCACTGCCCGCCCCGTCGGGGTCTGCACCAGCTGCCACCCATCCTGCTACACCTGCCAGGGGGACGGCGCCAGAAATTGCACGGCTTGCCCCCCCTTCTGCACCTATGATGAGCGCGCCCACACCTGTTCCTTGCCGACTTACCCCTCCCCACTGCCCGGTGGGGACGGAGGCACGTGGAGTGGGGGACAGCGTGCCATCCTGGTGCTGCTGGTGCTGCTTTGCGGGGGTCCCGTCCTTCTCACTCTCCTCTACGTTGCCTACCGCGTGGCGGCCCTTGCCCGGTCCAGGATGCAGCAGGTAGCGCCTTGCCCTCCAGACACGGCTGCTGACATGGAGCTGCCCAGGCAGGACTGCGCTAGCGGAGAGAACAGGACTCGGGACTGAAAGGAGCCCACGGAGCAGCAGGAGTCTTGGCCACCAGCATAAGGCAGAGCTGGCCCCCCTGCCCCCCGGCTGTGCCCTGTCTTCTTTTGATACTACCCCTCCCTGCAAAATAAATTTGTTCCCACTCGGAGCTGTCTGTCCTCAGCATCAGCCAGACCCCGGGCACATCTGTGCCCTGTAAGGCCAACATGGGTAGGACTGGTGGGGGGCTTTGCTCTCCTCTTCCCTGCCAGCACAGCCTTGCTTCCCCTGTCTCCCTTGTCCACCCGTGGCAGCACCAGCAGCAAAGACCTAAAGGGCTGAGACAGCTGTTCCCCCCACCCCATCCCTGCTGCATTGCACACACCTGGGGCCCTTGCAAAATGCAAGTGGGGACCGAGGGCCAAAAGCCTTGAGTTCCTCCCTGCCTGGCCCCACCAGCGCCTGCTGGGGGCAAGACACAGGCACCCCGTACCTGAGCCGTGCGAGGGTGGAAATGGCTTTTATCCTGCTTGGAGGGTCTCACCCCCATGGCTGGAGGTGGTGCCAGCTAACAGCGTGCAGGAGGCCAGGGGCCTGCGGCCCAGCACTCCCCGAACCCGGGCGGGAAGGGAAGGGGTTATAGGCAGCGATGCACCACTTGCCTTTGATTTGCGAGTGTGTCTGGCCCAGGTGTCACCTCAGGGTGGCAGGGGAAAAAAAAAACACCTGCCCTTTCCCCCGTGAATCCCCGTGCTCATGGGCTTCCTTTCCCCCTCTCCAGCCCCGTTGGTTTTCATGGTTAAAGCCCCCCGGCCCAGGGCCCGGCTGCCCAAGCGAGGGGGATTAGCAGGACACCGGACACCAGACACAATCTTCTCCCCACCTGGCTCCGGGGGGAAGTGAGACCTGCGCAGATCCAAGGCACTGCCCCACACCCTGGTGCTCAGACCAGCCTTGGCCAGGCACCCACGCCAGCTGTGCCACTGGCCCACAGCAGGGTACCAGGGTGGGGGGCTGGGATGCAGGAGTGGAAAGAGGAACGTCCCTTCCAAGCGTGTCTGTCGGGCACGCCCCTGGCATGAAGCGGCTGGTCTGCGCAGGTAGCTGCGGGCTGGGCATGATAGCAGGGCCCTCAAGGTCTCGAGTCAGAGGCTGCTCTGCTCACGGGGCTCTGCCCGGCACCACCAGGGGTGGGGGTGCTCGGGGGGGGCCTTCCCAGAAAGGGGGAAACTGAGGCAGAGCACAGAGGGAGGGCGCAGCGGCAGGGTTACGGCCATGCGGAGACAATGGTTTATTCTTTGAAATATAAAAAGTTAAAAGGAACAGTTGAAGCGGACAAGCCCTAAAGCCCAGCAGGGGCCCCCAGGCAGCCGGGAGGAATCCCTGCCCAGCCCAAGGCAGCTGCCTCCGACCCGAGGGCGTAGGCTGCAGGGAAAGGGCACCCGGCCCAGCTCCAGTTACTGCAGCACCGGGCGCGTCGAGGTTCAGGCCCCGGCCGGGTGTAGGGTTCGGACGGTGTCGGCAGGGTCAGACTGACCGCTGCCCACGTGCTCCAGTCCCACGGGGCAGAGGCAGCTCGAAGGCCCCACACCCACCCAGGCTCTCAGCAGCCCCTTCACTCCCAGCTCGGATTTCTTCACAGCCCCTTATCTCCTGCCAGGCCTCGCCCCAGCCCCGCTCCAGGCATGGCACCAGCCAACCCACCCCATGAGCAAGCCAAGACTGCTCTTAAAGGGATGGGGGGGGGGGGAAGGCAGACGTGCCTAGGGCCCCGGGCGCTGGGAGCTGGGACCTGCTGGGTGAAGACACACCCAGGCTGCAGGTGAGATGCTCCTCCAGCACAGAGACATGGGGCTGGGAAATGGGGGCCCCAGCCCAGGCCAGCTGCAGCGAGAGGCTTAACAAAAAGTCAAGGGGGCAGGTGTCAGGCCCAGCAGGAAGGTGTAGGGCACTGATGCTGGGCTCCTTTGCTAGCTGCTGGCATCAGTTTGGCTCTAGGTCTCCCCCGGCGGCAGGGGGCAGGGGAATGGCACTGCTCAGGGAAAGAGCAAGTCTTGGCTACTGCAGTAAACCCAACCAGCAGCCCCCAGCCACTGGCAGGCCCAGGACCAAGTGCCCTGAAGGCAGGGGCTGTTCCCAGCACCAGAAGACAGATGAGGCAGAGGGCAGGAGCTTGGTGTCATCTCCCGGAGCAGGGTACCCCACGACTAGGCTGCTTCAGAGATCCCTGGCTTGCAAAGCCAGAAGGAGAAGAGGCTGCAGGACTGCAGGCCCGTGCTTCCTCTGGAGCAAGGGCAGTGCCAGCGCCTGCCCAGCTGCAGCTCATAGGGGTTAGGGCAAGGCTTTGGCCAATGCACCTCCCGTGGGGCCCCGGGGTCAGCCTCAGTCCTCAGCCAGCAGCCTGCAGAGCCGGTACCTCCTCCGGATCTCGGGACGGACGTCACTCTATGGAGGAGAGGCCTACAGTTGTAAAAAAATCAAGCCCCTCGCTCCTGGGGGCAAGCATCCACCTGCATGGACCCACCTCCACAGTAGCTGCAGCCCCCACAGAGGAGTTCAGGTCAGCAGCAGCAGGTTGTTATCTTTCTGTGGCCCAGCCAGGCATGGGCCCAACCGGAGGGAGACCAGAGGGGTCGGTGCACTCTGCAGGCACCCAACTTAGGCATGTTTTCCTTGGGAGGAGGGGAGTGGAGGGGCAATAGTGTCCCTGCCAGGGGCGAAGGGGGCACACAGGGGCTGCTCCAGATCAGCGATGCTCCGAAGCGCAGAGGCAGGAAGGGGCACAAGAAGGGGCAGCCTCCCCACCCAGCACAGGGACTGCCCCCATCCTTACGGCCTGGCTCAACTTCTCCAGCACGGGGATGAGCCGCAGCAGCTCCTGGTCCTGGGGGTCCCCGTGCCAGCTGGGGATTGGGATCCTGTTGGAGACCTGGGGAGAGAGAGAAAGCACACCACCCACATGAGAACCAGCTGCTGCCCAGAGCAGAAGGGGCAGACCACTGGTGAGGGGAGCACCCCCTTTACTGGGCGGTGGGCCCTGGCAGGGCCTCTCGTCCCCAGCCCGATCTGACCTTCCCAAACAGAGGAGCCAGGCACGACTGACGGGACACTAGGTCACTGCCTCTCGGGGACCCCAGCTGGGGAAGGTTGATCTCAGGATCCCAGGCCTGCGGATCAAGGGCTCAGCTTCGCCCGGAGCATGAGTGACCCTGGAGAGCTCCCCTTGATCCCTCGGAAACTTGACCCAGGTCCCAGGTGGGGTCGACATGGCGCCACCCCAAAAAACTGTCCCCGAGAGCCTGGCCTGGTGCCCTCCCACAGGCCTGCAGGACACAGCTTTGCTGCCAGGTTGCACCCCAGAAGTGGGCACATTGCAGGAGGGTGGGATGGATTGGGCCACCCACCTCCACGGTGCCTGGCGTAGCAGGACCCTCGCCCCCTCTCCGAGCCCAGCATCCCCTACACCCCCACCCAGCAACACCAGTTACCTGGTAGGGGTAGGCCTGCAGGGAGTGGTCCAGAGCCACGGTCTTAGCCAGGTCCCTCCCCAGCACGGCGAGATCTTTGAGGTAGTGGCCCCGCACGCAGAGGCAGTCGTCCTGGTACAGCCGGTGTCTGCAAGGGAGAGGACCCAGGACCCACCAGATGTGGCAGAGGGGTCGGGTGGGGGCTCCCACCTGCCCTGCCCTGCCCTGCCCAGGACGGCACCTGATCAGCTTCTTCTGAGGGTCCAGGACCTCCAGGATGCGCTCTGTGTAGTCCAGCTTGGCCGTGGTGAAGATAAAGATCTCGGGGGGGGGGGGGGGGGAGGAGAAGAAACAGTCGCTGGGGGAAGGGCTGGGTGACCCCCAGATCCCATTGGGGTCTGGACACGCTCTGGCTGGGCCTCGGGTGGGGAAACTGAGGCCCAGCAACGAGCAACCTCGCAACACCAGGGGTGCGGCGCCCATGACAGCAGGGCCCAGAGCTCGGACCCCAGCAGACAGCCGAAGCAGTGGGGTACGGGCCCTGGCAACCCACTCCCAGGCTTCGGGTCTCGGCGCTGCAGCCGGGTCGGGGACAGGTACCTCGTAGGCCTTGAAGAGCGTCTCCAGGAACTCCTGCACGTGGGGGCGCAGCTTCATGTGCACCTGGGGGAAGCCAAGCACCGGAGCAGCCAGCCCCCACCCCCAGGACCCCCGCAGCAGGCAGCTCGTGCAACACTAACCCGGGGGATAGGGCAGGCGAGGGCGGCACCAACCTGGTAGCGGTCGCCCTGGAAGTCGGCAGGGAAGGTGCAGTCGGCATCCGGCAGGCGGTCGGGGATGAGCGAGCAGCAGACTAGCGTCCCCTCCTGCGAGCGGGTGCAGCCTCAGACGCCCCTGCAGCGAACACCCCTAGCAGTGCCCCGGGCGGGCGCTGGAGTTTACTCCCACCCCACTCACCAGCTCCAAGACCAGCGTGCTCTCGGGGGTGCTGCGGGTCTTGATGGGGACCTCCTTCCTTGGGGGCCGCGGGCTGGACGCGGAGGGCAGGTTTTTGGGGAAGCACCTGGGCGGGAGGGGAAGAGGAGGGCAGGGCTGGAGCCAAGCCGGGCGCGCAGCCCTGCCCCTGCGGGGAGCGGGCTCTGTACTCACAGGCCGGCGGCGTCAGGGTCGTTGGGCTGGGGTGGCAGCAGGCCCCCGAAGTAGAGCCCCTCGGAGGCAGGCGGGGCATGGGGGCTCGCAGGGCCTGCGGGGACAGGACGATGCTGGGGATGCACCAGCCTGGCACCTCCCAGGGCACAGGGGCAGTCCCAGGGGTGATGCCCAAGGGCCCAGCACCTCCCAAGCCCCTGCTCCCGCACCAGTGGAGGGCCCAGGGCCCTTGGCCATCAGTTGGGCTCTTACCGTCTGCTCTCCGGGGGCGAGGAGACGTGTTGTCCGGGCTGGATGGGTCCAGGTCGAAGTGCACCTGTGCCACGCGGCACTTGGCTGGCGTCACGGGCTCTGCGGGGGTCACGGGGAGTGCTCGTGGGGCCGTGGGAGCAGAGCTACCGGGGCACAACGGGCTAGCAGCCCTGCCCGGCCCCTACTCACCCCCAGCTCCTTCCTCCGGCGGGCCTGGGCCCCGGCTCCTGGCCCGCCATGGCGTGCTGGTCTTGGCGGCCGGTGGCTCCACATCCCCCAGGTCTGTGCCGCTCCCCCTGCGACGCTGCGGCCTCTTCACCCGGGGCGTGATCTTCCCCGAGCGCAGCAGCATGGCTCACGGGCGCTGCAGGGAGCACGCGGGGCTCGAGGCCCAGGGCTCCCCATGGGCCGCGCACCGCGGTGCCACCCCGTGCCAGGAGTGCTCCCAGCCAGCCAGCACCCGGGAAGCGGAGGGGTCGCCCCCGTGCCATGGGGAGAAGGGAGAGCCCTGGCTCTGGCTGTGGGAGGGCGGCCGCGCTGCAGCTGCCCAGGCCTGGGAAGGGGCACGTTGCTCTACTGCATGCACATCCACCCCCCCGCCCGCTGGCGTATCCGGGGCAGTGCCCAGCACCACGCTACAGTGCTGCAGCCACTGATCCAGGCCGAAGCGGGGGAGTCTTGCCCCCACTGTCCTGCCCCCCCGGGGGAGGGGAGGGGAGGCTCCGAGGACACAGCAAGAGCTTCAGCCGCTCCCCAGGCAGGGCGACAAGCCTCCTGCCACCCCTCGCCCCAGCCTGGGCAACCCACCTGCTCTAGGCGCCTGGGGAGAGGCAGCAGGCGCTCATGGCGGGGCAGGAAGCCAAGCCAAGCCGAGCCGCTGCCGGGAGCGCGCGGGCGAGGAGCCGGCGGCCCTGCCCGGCCGAGCCAGGTGCATTTAAAGGCAGAGCCGCCTGCTCCTGCAATCAGCCCGATGCCGCGCACCTGCGCCGCGGCCAGCCCCGCCCCGCCCCGCCCGGGGCACCCCAGGGTGGCAGTGTGCTTCGCCCACCCTTAGCCCTCTCGCAGCTCCCGGCCCCTCATTGCTGGCCCAGCCCCGGGGTTTACGGGCCCCGCCAAGGCGCTGCCCGAGCTCCGGGCTCTGTCCCGCAACGGCGCCGTCTGCGGCTCGCCCCCGGGCCCGTTGGTGCGCCCGGCCCGCTCTGGAGGCGCCTGGGATCCGGGGACGCTGTCGGTGGACCGGCTCCTGGCCGCCGCGGAGGCGGCGCTGGGCGCGGCAGGATGCCGGGGAGACGGTGCCCCGCTCGGCGGAGCCGCGCCGCAGGCAGCCAGCAGGGGCGCCCCAGTCCGCGCGCGAGGCAGCGGGAGCCGCCGGCCGGGCCCGGGCCGTGCACGCCCTGTCCGCGCCGTGCCTGGCGGCGCGTGTGCTTAGACCCCCTGGGCAGCCGGCCGAGCGGTCAGCAGGGTGGGAGGGGGCGAAGCGGGGCTGCCTGGTGCCGGCGGGGTCCCCGGGCTCCTGCGCCCCGCGGGCTGGAGGCGCCTCGCTAGCCCCCGCCGCCTGCGGGAGCCGGGATGCGATCCTGAGCACGGGCGGCAAGGCCGGCACGTGCAAGCCAGGCCTCTCCCGCCCCTAAGGGGACCGCGCCGCCAGCACCCCGTTCCCGGGGGCGCTGCTCTCAGCCGGCTCCCCGCCCCAGAGTCAGCTGCATGTTGGCGCCGGGATTAGCAGCAAACAGGCCGCGGATGCCCAGCGGTGCACACGGCAGGCTCCCGCCGCGGCGGCCGGCGGGGCTGTGCCCGGGGCGTCGTCGGGCTCCCGCAGCCTCCCGCGCAGACGAGCCGCTCTCCGGGAGCCGGCGCCAGAGGAGGCCGCTGGCGGGGCCGGCGTCCAGCGCCCCCCCCCGCGGTGTCCCGGCCTCTCGCGGGGACACCGACTTCCCCCTCAGGCAGGGCAGCCCACGCAGCAGAGGGTTAAGTGAATACCACAGCAACGGATTTTTATTCTTTTGGCCAAAAAATAAATTAGGAGAAATATAACTGCAGTTCCCAGGAAGGAAGAGCTGGGGTGCGGGGTCCAGGGCAGCGGCCGTGTCCGGCTTCTCCACGCATCCCCCTCCCCCCCTCCAGCAACCGGGGGCCTGGGGCCGGTCCACCAGCGCACCCGCCCCCCCGGCCAGCTCCCCCTGGAGCAGCTCCCTGGAGGAAGCGCAGGGCTGGCTGCGAGCGCCAGGCGCGGGCACTCCGCCGCGGGGGGGCTGGCCCGGGGCGCCGCGCGTGTGCCGCTGCGTGCTCTGCGGGCTCGTGCGCGTGTCCGGGCGACCCGGCTGGGAAGGGGCGGGTGCATCCCCAACGTGCGCGTGCCCCGCGGGATCCGCAGTGCACACGCGTGCGTGGGCGCGGGGAGCAGGTGGGAGCCCCCCAGCCCGGCCGGCCAGCGGAGCGTCCGCCCTCAGCCGAGCCGGGGGCACCCACCCGCGTGCCACAGCCCTGGCATCCGCCGGGGCCGGGGCCGGGGCCGGGGCCGGGGCGGCTCGGCTCAGGCCGGCCGGGCGGGCGCGCAGTGCCGCGCGGCGCGGCGCAGGTGCCGGTCCTCGCGGGGCGACCAGGGCCGCGCGTAGGCGCCAGGCGGCAGCAGGAGCCGGTTCCGCGTGTGCTCGTAGTTGACGTGGCGCCGGGCCATGAGCACGTAGTCGCGGCGCGGGCGCAGCGCGGGGCAGGCGCAGGCGCGGGGCGCCCACACGTACTCGCGGCGCAGCAGCGGCCCCGCGGCGCGGTACACGTGCTCCACCTGCACCTCGTAGCGCGTCTCCTGCCCCACGGGCCGCCGCGACACGACGCGGGCCTGGAAGACTGGACGGGGGCCGGGTCAGCGCCCGCGCCCGGGGCAGGGCCGGGGCCGGGGCCGGGGCGGGGCCGGGCCGGGGGCTCGGGCTCTTACCGAAGTCGCTGTGGCAGTAGTGGTGGAGGCGCTGCGACCGCCCCTTGGGCGCCGGGCACCGGCCGCACCTGCCTGCGGGGCAGAGCCGGGGTGAGCGCGGCCGGCTCGGGCCGCTGCCCGGGACAGGGCCGGCACTGCCGCGGGGCCGGGCGGGGCGGGGGCACCTGTCTGCGCCGCCTCCTGCGCGCGGCCGGGCGCCGCGCTGGGCCGGGGCGGGTCCACGTGGGCTTCCCGGGGCTGCGGCTGCCGCAAGGGGCTGACGGCGGCCGGGCGGTGCCCGTCGTGCCCCCGCGGCAGCCAGAACTCGTACTCGATGCCCGCGTCGGGCTCCCGGAGCAGGACCTGGGCGGCGGCGGGGGGCACAGGCTCAGGCCCGGCGCCGGGAGACGTGGGGTGCCCCCCGCCCGCCCGCGGCCGCGCTCACCGCGACGTGCAGGTCCTCCCGCGTGGGCCCGGCCGCCTCCAGGCTCTCGCGCCCGTCGGCGGCGCGGGCGTAGTGCACCCGCGTGCCGGCCGCCTCGTACGCGCCCGGCGGGTCCACCGCCCAGTCCCCGTTGATCACGTGGCGCTGCTCCGCCGTCAGCAGCGCTGCAGGGAGGGCCGACCCCCCCGGAAAAGCAGCCCGGGTCAGGCGGGGCGGGGCGCGCACCCCCGGGGCTGTGCCCGACCCAGGAGGCTGCACGGGGGCGGGGTGGCCAAGGAGCCCGCACCCCCGAGCACCGTCCCTCCTACCCAGGTAGTTGCGGCTCCGGTCCGTCACTTTGATGTGCGTCGCCCCCGCCGGGATGCGCGTCACGTTCCTGTAGCCGACGTGCCCTGCGGGTGCGGGAAGGGCAGGAGGGGTCAGTGCCCCACGCCGCGGACTGCAGCCTGGGCGGGGGGTCTGGGGGCATGCACGTGCAAGCGCGGGGAGCGGGGCCCGAGCGCAAAGCCCCCCCGGGCTCGCTGCGACACGCTCAGCGATGCGCCGCGCCGCGCCGGGCGGTGGCGGCAGGGCCGGGCAGCGGGGAGGGAGTGAAGCCAAGAGCCAAAGCATTCACCGCTGGGCAATCAATCACCGGAGGGGGGGAGCGCGGCCCGGAAGACCCGCTGCACCAGCACGCACGACTCGTTCCTGCCGCCGCAGCGCCCGCAGGCGTCGGGCCGGGCGCCGGAGCCCAGGATCCCGTCGCAGCCCGCTGTCTGCGGGGGTCGGACACGGGCGTCACGGGGCAGCCCCGCCGGAGGGGCGCCTGCCCCTGGGCACCCCGGCCCGGACCTACCAGGCACTGGCCGCTGATGCAGAGCTCCGGGCCGTGCGGGCTGCAGCGGGTGCCGTCCAGCACCCTGCCGAAGGTGTAGTAGAAGTTGTGCCCCGCGGCCAGGCAGTTCAGGTCGCAGCGGTTGGGAGCTGAGGAGAGAGCGGGCCCGCCGCCGCCTCAGGGAGGACTCGGGCGCGGGGGCTGGTACCACGGCGCGAGGAGGGGCGGGGGCGGGGGCCGGCACTCACCGCCGTAGAAGGGGACCCACTGGTACCGCGCCGGCTGCCCCGGGATGGGCGTGGAGTCGTACAGGGCACACTGCATGGCCCGGAAGGGCACGGAGCCGCTGGGGCACGCCTGCAAGGGGGGCGGGGGGCGCAATGGGGCTGGAGCCGGGGCTAGGGCCCTTCCCCTGGGCCATCCCGAAGTCGGAGCAACGGAGGGTCCCTGGAAGGACCGGGCGGGGGGGAGACACCATGGAAAAGGAGCAGGGCCTGGGAGTCGGGATCCGGTCACCCGGGTCTACGAGTCGGGAAACTGAGGCACGGAGCAGCCAAAGGACTCGCCACCCGCCCCAGGCCAGGGCCTGGTGAGCAGGGGCGGCGCGCAACGCACTCCTTGCACAGGCGCGCCACGCCGGCGCTGCCCTGCGCCCGTACTCACGTGCAGCTGGCACACGCGGTACCGCCGGGGCTCCCCCTCGCACAGCTCCTCTCCCGGGACCCTGCGGCGAGACGCGGCGGCGGGCTGGGTCCCGAGCCGGCCCCCGGCGGCTGCCCGGCCGGCTCCCTGCCCACATGCTCAGCACCAGACGAAGAGGAGGAGGGGGCCGGGGCCCAGGGCGAGATGCTGCCCACGCGGGGGGAGCAGCAGCGCCCGGGTGGCTGCGGGGGCAGGCACGGCCCTCCCACGCACGCTCACACGCAACCCCCCCGCATGCCTGCACCCACGCAACCTTCACATGCACGCTCACACTGCCCCCCCATGCGTGCACACTCGCGTGCACGTTACCCCCAGCACAGGCGTGCGCACCCACCCGCCAGCCCAGGCCTCGGTTGCCGCATTTCCGCCGGCGCAGACCGGCAGGGAGCGGGGGCGCCCGCGCCCCCCCGGGCAGTTCCCGCGCCGGTCCGCCCCCTGGGGCCCGGGCCCCTGCGCCCACTCACCGGAGGCACCTCCTGCTGCGCAGCGCCACCCCGTCCCCGCACGTGCTGGAGCAGGCGCTCCAGGCCCCCCACGGCGTCCACGCCCCGCGGCCCGGCTCCCGGGTGGCCCCCTACTTGGAGGAAGACGACGGGGTCACTGCCCGCGAGCCCTCGGCTTGGCCGTGGGAGCTGGCCGGCCGCGTGACGTGGCCCGCCCGGCGCCGCGCCAGGGATGCTCTCCAAGCCTGGGCCCCGGGGGGCACGCCGGGGAGTGGGGGGCGCTCGGGGACCGGGGCCGGCGGGGGAGGCTTGGCCATCGCCTCGGCCGGGCCAGGGACTGTTTGGGGTTGCAAAGAGTGCGTGCTGCTGGGCCCGTCCTGTCAACAGCCCCCCCCCCCCCCCCGCCTCGGGTGTGAAGTCATCTGCAACCAATAAAATCCCCCCACCCCACCCGGCAGGGGACAACCCCCCCTTCCCTTCCCTTCCCGGGCGTCCGGCTTTCCGGTTCCCATCTCCTCCGCTGCACCCCCCCCCCCGTGCCTGCTTCATCTGTGCCCCGACATTTGGAGGGAAGATCAGCTCGGGGTGCCCCCCGCCCCCCTCCCCAGCCATGGCGGGGGGGCAGCGGTGCTGGGAGACAGGGGGAGCTGGAGGAGGGAGCGCCAGATGTGGATGGGCGCGCTCCCAGGGCGCGGGGGCGGCGCATCCCCGGGGCCGGAGGGGGGGCGGCCGAGCAGGAGCCCGCACCCCCGGGGACCTTGCCCAGCTGCGGCCTCGCGTCCCCGCTCCGCGCCGGCCCCACGCAGCTCAGCCCCCCGGGGAGCTCCCGGGCCCCCAGGCGGGGGGGCGCCCAGCTGCAGAGCCAGCCCCCGGGCACCGGCCTGCGCCTCCCAGGGCCCCGCAGACGCGGGGATTACAGAGCTGGGAGTAAACAGCAGCAGCCGGCCGGAGCTGGCAGGGCTCCCCGCCTGGAGCTGGTGCCCAGCCCCCCCCAGAGCAGGGGGTGCGACCCCACCCCCCCAGCAGCTGCGAGGGGAGGCCGGTCCGGGGAGGAATGAACCAGGCAGAAGAGGCTATTTCCTGTGCGACGGGCCGGGCCCCAGCGCTCCGCGGCGGGGACACGATCCGCCCCGGCTCCTGGGCCGGCTCCGGCCGCCCGGCCCCCCGCGGTCCTTGCCGGGGGTGGGGGGATTCACGCGGGATCGCTGGCGAGCTGTCACCCTCCCCTCGCCGGGCCACGGCGGCTCCCACGCGCCAGCTCGCGCTCCCGGCCCCGAGTGGGTGCCCCGCCAGGCCTCCTTGCCTCGACTTACCTGAGCGCTGCCGATGCGCGCGCAGCCCAAGCCGAGCCAGGCCAGGAGCAGGAGCCCCGCGGGGGGGCCGCGCCTGCGAGGAAGCGGAGGTTGCAGAGAGCCCTGCCCCAGGCGGCAGCACCCCCGCCCGGGGCAGCCAGCCACAGGGACGCCTTGTCAATCCCCCCAGCTTCCTACTGAGGCTGAGTGACTTGCCCGAGGTCACCTGGGCTGTCAGTGGCAGAGAACAGAGCCCGGCTTCCCCCCCGCTCCGGGGCCTGGCCCCGGGTGCTCGGCACCAGGCCCTTGCTGCCCCCAGGCAGGACCACGCGCCCCGGGGCTGCCGGATGAAGCGATCTCGAGGGCTGCCCCGGGCCTCCCGGCCGCCGCTCCCCGGCGAGACGAGGCACGGACAAGATGAGACACAGCCGCCCGCCGGGAGGGGCAGTGACGCCGTGGCGGGGCAGAGGGCTGGCGCCGGCTCCGGGGCAAAGCGCAGGCACCCCCGTCCCTGGGCTGCAGGTGGGCACCGGGGAGATCTGAACTGCAGGGGCCCAAGCAACGCACGCTGCCTCCGCCACTGGTGCCCCGTGGCACCCCGGGCACATCACCCGCCCTCAGGCTGCTTGCGGAGGCAGGTGACTGGTCCCTTCCCCAACCCCCCCACCGTGGGCAGGGCCAAGCCCCGGCCCCTGCAGGGATGGGGGGCAGCAAGCAGCGAGGCCAGAGCTGCGGCAGCCTGCTCCCCGGGCCCTGAGCCACAACCAGCGCCGGTCCCAGAGCAAAGGCCCGCGGGGGTGGGCCACGGGCACCCCGGCCCCCAGGCCCTGCCGCTACGCCCCCCCGGGCCAGGCGGCCTTTGGCCCCGGAGGCGTCGCAGCCCCTTGCTCGGAGCCGGCGGCACGCCAGCTCCCCGCTGCGAGGGCCGCCCGAGCCCGGGACCCGTCACGGGCCAGGCCGCAGCCCCTCGGCCCGCACCCGGGGCTCGCCCGTCGGGGACGCGGGACCCGGCTCCAGGCTGGGCAAGGGCAGCTCACCCCGCCCGGCGGGGCAAGGCCTGGCAGGCGCCCGATGCAGGAAGCTGTCTCGGCTAAATCCCTGGCCGGGGCTGGGGGGATTCACGCGGGATTGCTGTCACCCCCGGGTGCCGGCCCCGGGCAGCGGCTGCGGGGGGGGGCGCTGCCCCCTTCTTGCGCGTGCCGGGGGGGGGGCGGCAGGGCGGCCGGGAGGGCTGCGGTCCGGCGCGGCGCAGCGGGGGCTGGGGAGAGGTCCCCTTTGATCCGGCAGGCTCCAGTCAAGCTGGTTTTCTCCCAGCCAGCCCGGCCCAGGGCTCAGCCCCCGCGCCGGGACGCTCCACCCCGGAGACAAGTTTCCTCTTGCACCCGAGAGACGCCGGCGCTTGTGCCCTCGGCAACACGCCGGTGTGCTGGGGGGGGGGGCAGGGGTACGGGGGGCCTCAGTGAGCCGCGAGCTGGGGCGGGGTCCGCGCCCCCATGCCAGCACCTGAGCTGCCCCCGCCCGAGGCCGGCGCGCGGGGCCGGGGCGGCGCCGTGTCCGTGTTATGACAGCGGCTACGCAGCAGAGAGGAAGGGGGGGGTAGGATGGGCTCCGGGGGTCCCGACTCCCGGGGTCTTCCCCCGGTCTGGGGGGTGCGGGGTGTGGGGGTGACTGGGGCGCACTCCGGGGCTCCTTCCCCAGGTCTAGAAGGGGAGTGCACGCGTGTGCGTGGAAAGGGGGGGCAGTTCCTGCTCCGAGTACAGGGGGCTGGGGGGGCAGGAGTATGGGGGTTACCCCTGGGGTCTTTCCCTAGCCCTGGGCGGGCCGGGGTCCGTCCCGATCCCCGCGCCTGCCTCAGTTTCCCCGGCCCGACCGCGAGCGGCTTACCCGGGGCGGGGGGGGCCCATCCGGGCGGCCGCGGCGTCCTGCCCGCTCCCACCTGCGGCGGCGGCCGACGGAGGCGGCTCCGGGCGCGGGACGCGGGGGCGGGCGCGGCGGGGCGGGGCGGGGCGGGGCGGGGCGGCCCAGGTGCCGGCCCCCCCGGGCCCGCCCGCTCCAATCAGCCCCGGCCCGGCCCAGCCCCGCCGGCGGCCCGGAGCCGGGGGCGGTGCGGGGAAGCTCCGGGGACCGGGCGGGCCCGGCTGAGCTCCAGGGGGGCTCTTGGGCTCTCTCGGTGGGGCCCGGGCCGCAGGCAAGGGGACGGGCCCGACCCCCGCGCAGCACGCAGTAGCAGAGGCGGGGGCGGCCGCGTGACGGGCGCTCGGGGAGCAGCGGCGTGGCCCCGCGGGCGGCTCCGGCGCCCCCGGCACAGCAGGGCGGGCCCGCGGCGTGTGCCAGCCCGGCCCGGGAGCCGGCCCGGGTGACCGGGGAGCGGGCCCGCGGCGCAGCCCGGCCCCCGCTGTCGGCCCGACGCGCCGCGCGTGGCCCGGTGGGCTCCGCGCCCCCCGCCCAGCGCAGGGGCCGAGCGCAGGCGGCGCGGGTCCGGTGTCGCGCTCGCATTCCTGGGGCCTCGCGTCACCGCCCGGCGCGGCCCGGACACGCCCTGCGGGGCCGGGCGGCGGGGCACGGCCACAGCGCGGCCCTCGGGAGGGGAGACTGAGGCAGGCCGGGGCGGGCGCCTCCTGGGGGCAGCCGGGCACTGTCTGGGCGTCCAGCTCGCCTGGCAGGGCCGCCTTCACCTGGCACCCGAGGTGCCCCTGCCCCCGGGCCAGCCCAGAGCCCCGGCGGACGTGCCCAGCCCACGCGAGCGCGGCTGCGAGCCTAGCCCCCGCCAGCGGCCCTGCCCCCAGCCCTGGGGACTCTCTGAGGGGCGGGGCGGGGGCTCCACCCAGGGGTGACATCGCCGCTCCGGGCTGTGGCGTCCCCGCCGCACGGGCTGCTCGGCAGGCAGGAAGAGGTTAACGGCGCGGAGCGGGGGGGCACGTCTGCTCCGCCCCGCGGCTTTCCCTTTCGCAGCCCGCGGCCCCTCCCCGGCACGCGGCGTCTTCCTGGGCATCCAATGGGGAGCGGCGGCGGCGGGGGGGACCCCGGGATTATAAGGGGGGCCGCCCCACCGCCGCCGGCGCACAGCGCGGCAGGTGCCCTCAGCACCGGGGCGGGCGGCATGGGGCGGCTGGAGCCCGGGGGCGGGGGCGGGCCGGAGGGCCAGGTCCCGAGCTACTTCATCCCGGACCCCGGCACGGGCGTGCTGTACCGCAGGGGCCGGCTCCTGGGCAGGGTAAGGGCGCAGCGCAGGGTGCTGGGACCCCCGCGGGCACGGAGAGAGAGACTCGGCGCAGGGGAAACCGAGGCACGAGGGAGCAGCCCCTCCGCCAGGGTCACCCCCGAGCGGCGAGGGGACAGCGCCTGGCTCGGGGACACTTCTGCCGATGCGGGGGGGGGGGGTGCAGCCCGGCGGCCGTGCCTCCCCCGGGCGTGCGCGCCCCGGCTGGCGGCTGGGCAGGCCCGGGCAAGGCGAGGCCGCGCAGGCGGGGCGGGGGCGGGGGCGCGGGGCGCGGGCGCGGGGCGCAGCGGGCGCCGCCAGACCCCGGCCTGCCCGCAGGGCGCTTTCGGCCGCTGCTACAAGCTCACCGACGTGGCCACCAACAAGGTCTACGCCGTCAAGATCGTGTCGCGGGCCTGCGTGTCCCGGCGGGGCGGCGGGAGCAAGGTGAGCGGGCCGGGAGCGAGCCCGCAGCCCGCCCCGCCGTCCCCGCCGGCGGGGACTCCCCGGGCCGGGCTCCGGCCCAGCCCCAGCCCCGCTCGCCTGCCCCGCAGGTGGAGCGGGAGATCGCGCTGCACAGCCGCCTCAGCCACCCGCACGTCGTGGGCTTCCACCGCCACTTCGCCGACCGCCACCACATCTACATGGTGCTGGAGTACTGCAGCCGCCGGGTGAGCCCCCGCCCCGCGCCCGCGCCCGCGCCCGCCCCCGCGCGGCCGCCGCCCCCGCGCTCACCCCGCCGCTCTCCGCCCGCAGTCGCTGGCGCACGTGCTGCGGGCCCGCAAGGCCCTGCCGGAGCCGGAGGTGCGCTACTACCTGCGCCAGGTCATCGCGGGGCTGCGCTACCTGCACCGCCAGGGCATCCTGCACCGCGACCTCAAGCTGAGTGCGTGGCCCAGGGCGCGGCACCGAGGGAGTTAAGCCCCCGGCCCCCGAGCCCGGCGCAGACGGGCCTGGAGAGGGTTAAAAATACCCCGGCGCCCGGGCCGGGCAGACGTGCCGCGGCGCCGAGCTCCCGCGGCGCCCGGGGGCCGCCGGCCGCCGCCACGCGCGTGCTCGGGGGCGGCCGCAGGCACTGACCGCCCTCCCGCCGCCGCAGGTAACTTCTTCCTCACCAAGAGCATGCAGGTGAAGATCGGGGACCTGGGCCTGGCCACGCGCGACGACCCGGCCGGCCGGCGGCGGGGGTGAGCGCGGCCGGGGCGGCGGGGCTGCGGGCTGGGCTGCGGGCGCGGACTCACCCCGCTCCCGGCCTCCGCAGGGTGGTCTGCGGGACCCCCAACTACCTGGCGCCCGAGGTGATCGAGAAGCGGGGCCACTCGGTCAAGTCCGACATCTGGGCCCTGGGCTGCATCGTGTGAGCTGGAGCGGGGGCTCTCCTCTCTGGGGGAGCCAGCCCCTGCCCCCCTGGGGGGACTTGTGGGATGGGAACACGGGCTGCAGCGTGGGGGGTGCCCCAAAACTGGGCAGGTAGCTGGGCTGGGACATGCAGCCCCCTCCTCGGGGGCCTGGGGCGGGGGCTGGGGTGGCTGCTCCTGGCAAGGCATTGACAGCCCCCCGCCGGGCAGGTACACGGCGCTGGTGGGCAGCTCGCCCTTCGACATCACCCGCAAGCAGGAGATGTACCAGTGCATCCGGGAGGGCCGGTACCCCGAGCCCAGCCAGCTCTCGCCCAGCGCCCGGAGCCTCATCGCCCGCCTGCTGGCCCCCGACCCCGCTGCGCGGCCCAGCCTGGACGAGGTGCTGCAGCACGACTTCTTCACCCAGGTAGGGCAGCGGGCACTGGGCGATGTGCCTGTGGGCGCGTGTGGCGACCACCCCGAGTATTCACACTCAACCTGGCCGCCGGCCAGGGCTTCACGCCGGACAAGCTGCCGTCCCGTGCCTGCCACTCGGTGCCGCTCTTGGCTGGGCCCAACCCGCTCAGCAAGCTCCTGCAGAAGGCGGCCAAGGTGCTGTTTCGGGGGGCACCGTGCCAGGAGCCCCGGGCAGGTGGGTCCAGCATCCCCCCCCGGCTGCACCAAGCACTGCCTTCGTCCCCTCATGGCCCGTGCCCATGTCTTCGCAGGTAGCCCAGGGCCCAGTGAGGAGCCGGCGAGTCCTGCCGTGCCAGCCCAGCCTCCACCCAGCCCGGCGGCGGGGGCATGGGGGGCTGTGGGTCTTGGCTCTGCTCCCCTCGGCCCATTGCCTGGCCAGGCAGAGTGGGCAAACATCCAGGCTGAGCCCCTGAGTGAGGAGCCCGGTGGGGTCCCCATCTGCCTGCTCGCGAAGGGAGCGCTCAACTTCAGCGCCAACTGTGAGTGGGGGCACGGGACTGGGCACCGGAGAAGGGCACAGTGGGGTTGGCTCTGAGCTACAGCCTGGGCCCCCTCAGCATTGGGGTCATGGTGACATGGGGACCCCAGGACAGCTCCTAGGTCCTGGACATCCTGGCATAAGGGGAGCAGCCCTGTTCACGGCAGAGGGCACGTAGGCTGGCTCTCCGGGGGGCACAGGGGACGAGTGGCTCTGGATACCAACCCTGCAGCCTGGCAGGAGTGGGCCGGTAGTTGGGACTCCGGGTTCTCTCCCCCAGCCCCTGCAGCGGACACGGACTGGAGCCTGGAGAGCCCAGTGGAGTTGGTCACCGGGGTGCTGCGGAGCTGCCTGGAGAACACGCCTCTGGGTATGGGGAACCCCGGAGCCCGAGCTACGCCGCCAGGCCCTTTTCTGCCCAGGCACTGGGTGCTCCCTGCAAAACTGCTGGGCCCCAGGACGGGCAGGGGGAGCCCGCAGCCAGCGCGCCAGTGCCTGGGGTCCAGCCGGCGGCAGGGGAGCACTGCTGTGGGGCTGGCACAGATGCAGCAGCTGTGCCGAGGCTGCCACCCATGCCCACCCCTCCGCTCCCAGCAGCCCCACGCAACCCCCTGCCGTGCCAGGCTCGGGTCCTGCCCTGGGTCACCAAGTGGGTTGACTACTCCAACAAGTACGGCTTCGGCTACCTGCTCTCCGACAGCTCCACTGGCGTCCTGCTCACTGACGGCACCCACCTCGCCCTCTGCCCCCGGCAGCAGTAGGTACCGGGCACCCCGCGGACCCTGCACAAGCTCCCCGTGGTAGTGGCCCTTCTCCCCTGGCCCAGGCTGCTGCAGCCACCCCCAACTCCCACCTGGCCCTGGGCCCTGCTGCCTTCAGCCCCATGCCCCTCATCCCTTCTAGGTGCATCCACTACTGCCCCAGGCTCGGGGAGGCCGTCTCCTTTGCCCGTGGGGAGGTGCCTGGCTCGCTCGCCGTGAAGATGGGCATCCTGCACTTCTTCTCGCAGTACATGCAGCAGAAGCTGCTGGAGGTGGGTGCGGGGGCCGTGATCAGCAGCAAGTGCTGGGGCAGCGCAGGAAGCCCCCCCAGGCTTGCTAGCACGTGGCTGCCGTGGCCCACGCTCCTGGCCTGCGCTGTGTCTGGGAGCTGCCAGGGTCGGTGCCCACTGCACCCACCAGCCCTGACGCCGCCCCCACCCCACGCAGGGCGGGGACCTGCCGGCAGGGCCTGGTGATGGGGTGGATGACCTGTACCTGCTGCACTTCGCCAAGTCCGACCAGGCGCTGCTCATGCTCTTCAGCAACCAGACCCTGCAGGTACCCCCCTTTCTATTCCCCGCAGCTCCTCCGGCCCGGGGCAGGGTCCCCAGACACACGTGGCATGACTTTGATGGCCTCGGATGTGCCCCCCTTTTACCGCAGGGCAGGAGGGGCCGTGGGGGCTGGCACCGCAAGCCCTGCCGCAGCCTCCCATGCGCCCTCCCCTCTCCCTGCAGGTCAACTTCTACCGCGACCACACCAAGCTGGTGCTGCACTGCGCAGGCCCCGAGCCCATCCTGACCTTCGTGGACGGGGAGCGCCGCAGCGCCGCCTTCCCACTGGCGGCCCTGGCCGTGGCGGGCTGCACGCCGGCACTGCGGGACCGCATGGAGTATGCCCTTGCCCTGCTCCAGCGCCTCTAGACCCCTCCACCACCAGCCGGCAGGCAGCTCCGGGGCCTGCATTGCCCTAGGACCCCCTGCTGCTGACGGGCTTCAGGATCCCTGCAGCCTGCCCCAGACTCCAGCAGCAGCTGCCAGGGGGAGGAGGAGTCCCGGGGGCAGGGGGCCCGGGGCACCTCCTGCTGGGAACTGGTTCCCAATCAAGCGGTGCCATGGGGGAAAGGGGGCTGGAGTGGAGATGGCCTGTGCTGGGGGGCACGGGGGTCTACCAGGGCAGGAGCTGCCCGCAGCACGTGCTCAGAGCAGGCCGGGAGGCACTGAAAGCAAAGGGGATGTGATGGAGGGTGCAGGGGGAGGCAGCAGCTTTCTGGAGGCTTGATGCCACGGTGAAAGCGAAGGAAGCCAGGTGTCCGAGTGTGGGGAGAGGAGCAGGAGAGCCCTGGAGAGGAGAGGGGATCTGGAGCAGTCAGCAGGGCAGGGCCGAGGGCATCCCGTGATGGTGCTGGGAGGAGGGGGCAGGGGCTGTTTAGGTGGAAGGAGGGTAAAAAGCGGGGCAAGCGGCAAGGGCCAAAGGGCAGTACGGGCCTGGAGCAGAGGCCGGATGTGGGGCACGAGCAAGGGGCAGCAGTGGTGGCAGGGTCCGGTCCCCACATGGGTGGGAGGGCCCTCGTTCCACCCCAAACTCCCCTGCTCCCTGGGACAGCTGCTGCGTGACTCTCCCTGCTTACCCGATCCTGGCACATCTCTGGGCATCTGCATCTGGAGCTGGCAAAACGCTGCCGCATGTTTCCCCAGGGCTTCGTGCACGAGGAGGCCGGGTGCGTGCATGCTGGAGCCATCCGACAGGCTGAATCCGGGATTCACAGGCTTCTTAATTAAACTCATGTCTGCCATTGCACATGGCCTCTGTCTGATTCGGGCCCCGAGCCAGCCACGTCCCATCCACACTGGCCTGGGCCTCACGATTGCCAAGCAGGAGCAGGTCAGGGGGCAGAGGCCAAGTTTGCTGGAGTGCGCACATGTGCATGCAGGGCTCACATGTGTGCACGCACCTCCATGTGCAGGGTTTGCACACCTGCTCCTCCAGGGAACTCGCTAGGGAACACTTCCAGCACCAGGGCCTGGGCATTGGGACTGCGCTCGGCCTCTATCCCAAGCAGCCGTGGGCCACCAGGGTGCTGCAGCCTCCCCCAGATGCGGGGTCTTGGGGTCGCCGTGGCTTGGTCCAAGGGTCTGAGCCCTGCACAGCCCCGCTTGGAGACGGCGCCCCTGCCCTGCCCTGCCCGTGCCCGGAATGCAGGGCACCGTCACATGCCCTTGTTCAGAGATTAGCCCCTGAGAGCGACAAGGTCCTGGGGACGAGCCTATCGGGCCCTTCACAGGGACATGGCAGAGGAATGTGCCATGGACAGCAGACGGCCCCGTTGCAGGGGCACATCCCACACCAGGCCCCCCACGACCATCCTCTGGAAGGAACTTCTCTGCTTTGTGCCTCGGTTTCCCCACAGCTCAGGATCAGGCCTATGCCCTCTGTGGGAAGGGACCTAGCGCGAGGCAACCAGACTGCGCTTCCCTGCCCTGCCTCCATGTCCCAGGCTGGCGGTGATCCCCGGCCGCATGCGCTCCAGGCTAATTGAGATGCCGCTATTTAAATGGCAGATGGGTATTAAAAGCCCAGACTGGTGGACTCAGGCTGGGGCTGCCGCCCGCGCGAGCTGGGGGCTAAGCAGGCACCTGACATGTCAGTCCCCCCCACCAGGCTACAGCAGGAGGCTGTTGTGCCATGCGCGCTTGCATGTACGTGGTTGTGCATGCATGCACGCCTGCCTGACGACATTCATGCCTGCGTTTGCACGTGCACACGTGTTTTCGCAGGCACAGAGCTCTTGGGCTGCAGGAGGAGTCAGATAGGGACTGTCAGGAGTACGAACAGCAGAGCCCCGCTCGCCCGTGGGGGGCGGGTGCTGGGTGGCTGCTCTCCAGCTCCGGGCCTGAACACAATGCCAGGGTCTGTGCCAAGAACACAGGCAGGGCATGTGCAGCGATTGGCCGCCCCGGGGGGACGGGACAGGAATGCCACGGCCTCCCCGGCCAAGGTGATCCCCCCCTGCTCTGGGGCCCCAGCTTTATTTCCAGCACAGACGCCGGGAATCCAGCGCCACAGCAAGTTTAGCTCGGGGCTGCCAGAAAAGGCCCCTTCCCCGGAGGCTGCAGGGGCGTGTGGCTCAGGGGTGGGGGAAGATAAAACCTGATCCCCACCCTTCCCCCCGCAGCTACTGTCATAAACGGCTGCAAAAATAGAGCCCGGGCTGTTTTAACCACGGCCCAGCACGCAGCCTGGTAAACAAAGGAGCTGCACAGACCCAGGCAGCTGGGAGCAGCAGTAGCTTGGGACCACGGGGGGGGGGGGAGCAGGTATGTGCTGCCCCCTGCCGCACAGATGCTGCCAGCAGCCCTGGGCTCAAATTATAGGCAGGAGATAGATACCTCTGCAGCCCGGCTGTAGGACGTGCTGGTGGGAGGTGGATCAGAGCCGGAGGAGCAGACAGGCCCAGGGCTGCCTCGGTGGCTGTACAGCCATCATGGGGGGGGCTCTGTCCCAGGCATGAATCAGCCTAGGATATGGGTTCAAATTCAGCCTCTGCCGCTGCTTCTGCAGGCGACCCTGGGCCAGTCCCTTGCTTTCTGCCTGCAAAACACAGTTAGCGGCAGCCCCCTCTCCCAGAGGAGACATTCACCAACAGCAAATCCAGCCCTGCTGAGATCCCTAACCCCAACTTGCCCCTGAGCAGTGGGACAGGTCCCCACCACCACCTGCTTCCCCAGGCAGGGACCGTGCAGGGCCAAAATCCGCTTACGAAAACCTTTTATTGGTGCCAGGACTCATCTACAACCCGATCGGCAGGACAAGCAGGGGGAGGGGAACTAACAGAACCGCGCCGCGGTGACCGCGCACGCGGGTAACGGAAACACGTCGGACCTCTCTGCCGGCAGGGCGGGGGCTGAAGACAGTGCAGTGCAACAAAGGACGTCCATCAGTCGTCCCCCGCACCCTGGTGAAGCTACGCCCAGTGCAGCCATCAATGCCAGTTTGCTGCACGGGCAGCCTGGGGAAGGAGGGGGCCATCCCCCCATTCTGGCGGCTGAGAGGGGAGAGAGCTCAAAACACAAGTCCTGTAAAACCCCAAAACTGTTACATTTAAAAAACAAGCAGCACCCACAGCACCAAGGGGGCGAGGGCCGAGCCTGGCAGGGCACCCCCGGGACAGACGCACACTCACGGCTAGAACAGGGGGACAGGGAAGAGACTGAACGCAGGGAAAGGACGTGGTAAGCACCAAGAGCCGCTTCGCCCACTACATACCACGCTCCCGGGTCACGCTGGTGGTTGGGGACACAGCCTGCCTGGCAGGACCCAGGGCCGGGGACCTTCCAAGGGCAGGCTTTGCCAGAATAGGGCAGAGCCATTTGTTTGCTGCTCCCTGTCTTCCTAGGGCCCCTGGACAATGCCTCAGTCAGGCTTCCACCTCAAGGGGATGTGAGCACCTCCTATGCCGTTCCATGCACAAGCGTGCCCAGATCCAGGAGAAATGGCTCAGATGGGAAGGAAAATCTGAGCCAAGGCAGCCCTGAAGGAAGGGTCTTGGTGAGGTGCCCTAAGGAGTCCATCCCCAGGCTCCGCAAGCTGATATCAATCCCATGCCTGGGTGCTCATCCCCTCCCTGCCTTGATCTGTCTGTGGTGACAGGTTTCCAGGATGCAGCAGAAATGCAGCAACCAAAAAACAGCCACCAGATCCAGGGCTCCTTTGATGCTCACGTGTGAGCAGAGGGCAGGTGGATCCGTCACGTCCACAGCCCCTCTCCCGCCCTGGCGATAGGGCTGTCTGTACCCGAGGATGGGAGGAATCTGGGGGAAACCGGGAAGCATCAGGGACAGCCTAGGGGTCCTCCCAGCTACAAGGAGCCAAGCTCCCTGCTGCCATCACACACAGAAGCATCTCCCCTTCCTTTTGCCCCAAAACTGGTGCTGTAGAGCCAGGCTGCAGAGAGCTCCTCCCTTCTTCCAAACAGAACAGCAGCACAGGAAGAAGCCCCAGGTACAGCCTGGCTTTTGGAGGCGGGGGTCCTCCAGGCAGGAAGGCAAGAAAGAACAGGGCATGTTTTCCAAAGGCTGGATGCCTTTGGGTGCCAATACTGAGCTGTATCAGTCCTGCCTCCCTGGCAGACCGCGCACCCTGCAGCTCCAGGTGAAATCAGAGCTGGCAGAACCAAAACAGCATGAATGCAACGGCCAAAAATCCAGGCGCCTAAGGGCAGCAGGCATGTCTGGAAATGTGCCCGCATGCCTCCTGCCTCGGCCGTTCTCAGGACGAGACGGGGGAGAATGTCAGGAACTGTTTTGTGACCGCGCGGGGTGTGGGCTTAGGTTCCTCCAACTCTGCAGCCCAGCGGTGAGTCCAGGGCTGGCAGGCATTCAGGGCACACTCAAAGGGGGCAGAGTGCACTGCTATGGACTGATTTACTGCCTCCAATCTCACCTTGGGGTGGGGAAAGGTGCTTGAATAAATCTGACTATTTTTCAACCCCTTTCAATAAATCAAGGACTGCAGCGAAGGGTTAGAAGTCAGGCTTAGCATCCCAGCAGCTGGAAGCCAGCAGGATCCCTGCCTGGAGCATTTCCCCAATGCTCAGTCCAGCAGCAGCAATTCACAATCATCAGCTAATCCGTGTTCCCAATCCTTCTCCACCCTGTACCTCCTACTACCCTGGACACGAGGACAAGGCAGTACAGGAAAGCTCCTCCCTTCCTGTCCCAGCACTTCTGATGGGGAAGGAAGGGAAAACGGCTATTGCTGGGAAGACAGGGAGGCCAGGAAAGGGCAGGCACTCTGTGGGAGGTGCTTCTCAGCTGGCTCTCAATCAGCACCAGCGGAGATCCCTCCTTAACGAGCCCTCTGGGTCAGTCTCAGCCGGCCAGTGTCACAGAGCCAGGCTGCAAGCTGGGAGGTGCTTGCTGCATAAACTGGTGAATCAGCTCTTTCGCCAACCCCCTCCCTTGCTGAACCCGAGCCAATCTGTGACCTGATGCAGAGCAGCATTTCGGTGTTACAGTAGTGTTTCCCCCACGCCCAGGGAGGACACCTGCAGCTGGTTCATGGGGCTTGCATCCCCACGACCTGGCCAGCCCTGCCACCCCGTGCCGGAGCTCAAGGGAAGGATATGGTGGCAGGGTCATCCGGCGGGTGTTCGGGAGGGGGCTGGCACAGCTCGGCGCTCTGGCTCTGGAGAACAAGTACACAGACGAAGGTGCTGGCGTCACTGGGCTGGGCAGGGTGGGGCAGAGCTCAGCAGGCCGAAGGCAGTGAGTTGGGCTCCACCTTCAGTCCCTTGCTGGCGAGGAAGGCGTCCTGCTTGGGCTCACGACCAAGGAACTTCCTCAGCATGTCACAGGCGTCCACAGAGCCGCCAGGGTGCAGGATGCAGTTCTTGTAGTCCATGCCCACCTGCACGGACAGAGGTAGTGAGTGGGGTAGAGAGGGGCAGGACTGGGTGCATCCTGTGGGTCCCAGCCTGCAAGCACTGCACCTCCTCAGCTACAGGGGGTTTTCCAGCATGCTTTGTGCTAGCCAGCTGCCCACTCCACCCCTCTTCTCCAGCAGGGCAGATACAGGATTTCTCCCAGGAAGGGTGTGATATTTATCCCTGCTTTTATTCAGCTGCTTTTACCTTTCTCGTTTCCCCTCACCTTACAGTTCATGATGCCCTCCTGCTTGAAACGTGTGTGGAACATGTCCATGGAGTACACCTCGCTCCAGAGGTAGCCATAGTACTGGGCATCGTAGCCTCCGGCCAGGTGCCCAAATGTGGCTGGCATGTTTGTCCCTGGGGAAATGCGACAGATGGGCAGTGTCACATTTGTGGATCTCGGCAGGAGCCAGAGCACGATAGTGCCCTGAGCATCGGGGGGAGACATCACTGCTCCCACCACATGGGGTTTCCCCAGCCCAAGCCCCTGACCCACTCGCCCACATTTGGGGGTGGGGGGGTGGTTTCCATGGGGAGTGCCAACTACATGTGGCACTCCGGGGTCCCCCCTCCACTATGTGCCAGGCACTGAGGATGCAGGACTGAGATCCGCTGCCTTTGTTGGCTGGGGAAGTGTCTGGAGGCCTCACCTGACTCCAGTGCACCCAAGCTTCTGGGTAGAGAGAGACGCCTGCTTCTGCCCTGGTCAGGCAGTGCTGGACCAGTGAAGAGCCTGCTCTGGGAGATGCCAGAGCACAAGGGCCAGGCCAGGGGCAAAGCTCCTTCCCTTGATCCCATCGTTAGAGACCAGGCTGGCCATGCCAGGCAGGTCCTGCAGTGGCAGGGTTGAGGGGCAGGCAGGTACCTGGGGTGGCAGGGATGCCCAGCACCTCCTTGCATAGGCGGGCGAACACCTCAGCAGGGTCTACCTGTGTCTGGGTGTGCAGCACCTGGTCTACCTTTGCCAGGACGATCTGACGCAGGTTGAACAGCCCTGTTGGGGAGGAAGTAACAGTGTGACATGTGGTGTCTCTGTGGGGGTGCAGGCATCTGCACAGCACTGGGCTCAGGCTGGCTTCAAGTGCCTGTCCCCCTTCCACTATCTGCCAATACCCCTCAGCTGACCCCTGCCCGCCCCCAGCTTGGGGTCACCCTGGCAGCCCCAGCTCCCACCCCAGGGTGCCCCCTGCTACTTCAGCCCTGGGTCCTGGCCCTCAAGCCCCTCTGAGCCCTGCTAGCCCTCACTCTGCTGGCAGTGGTGACATAGGGGCTCCTTCCCCACCACCCTTCCCACTGGGCAGTCACAGCAGAAGGGCCAGGCTCTGCTGTGACCCTTCTGGTATTCCCAGGATGAGCCTCTGGGGCTGAGCAGACCCCCTGCCAAGCCCTGCACCTCTGCCTGAGCCAGCACCTACCGGTGTTTGCCTGCCGGGACTGGATGAGCTTCTCCAGCAGCTCGTCAGGGAGGGGGCTCCTAGTCTTGTAGTGCTGGGACATGCGTAGCAGTGGCTCCTTCTCCCACACCCAGTTCTCCAGCATTTGCGACGGCGCCTCCACAAAGTCCCGCTCCACGTGGGTGCCACTGAACATTGCGAACTCTGCCTGGGGGGGGTTGGGACAACATGCATGCACCACTGCAGCACTGACCTGTGCCAGCTCCCACAGGGCTCCAGCTTTCCCCTCCAGCATGGCCACGGTCCTCTTTCAAGGACCACCCATACACACTGTGCCCTTGTGAATTCCCTACCACTGCAGCACCCAGGATACCCCTTGCAGGGCTCTTCCCTGGCTGTAGAGCATGTCAGGGGCCAGAGCAGATGTTCTTGTAGGCTTTGCTGGATAAATGGCTGCAGAAGGGTCTGTAATCAATGCCCAAGGGCCCTGTTCTACCCTGCTCCAGTGAACACCCCATGGGGCACAGCAAGGAGAATCCCTCCAGCAAGCAGAACAGCCCCAGGTGCCCGTGAATAGGCCAATACTGCTGGCCCATGAAGAAGTGACCTAGTGTGTCATGGACAGAGGAAACCGCTTGTACCCAGCCAGTGCATCACTTCCCACCGCTGCTGGTTACTGCCCTAGCTTAGCCCAAGACTGAGACAGATGGAGAAAAGGGGGCTGCAGGTGAGGGTGGAAGGGCATCAGTACAACAGTGTGCATGGAGGAGCGCTGGGGGCTGTGGATCAGGATTGGGGTGGGGAGAAGAGTTGGCTGATTTGTCAGGGCAGGTCTGCCCAGCCTTGGTTCACACTGCCTGGTTCCAGGGGGAGGCAGCGATGGGCCAGCACTGTGCTTTTCCCTTCCCCACCCTGGCTGAGCCTCACCTGGGAGCAGAGCTGATGCATGACGTGCCCAAACTCATGGAAGTAGGTCTCCACCTCATCATGCTGCAGCAGGGAGGGTGCGTCGGGCGTGGGCTTGGTGAAGTTGGCCACCATAGCGGCCACTGATATCTGCCGGCTGGAGTCTGCCAGCAGGCAGCCAGGCTGCAGGCCGAAGCAGGCTGCGTGCCCGTATTTCCCTTCCCTGAGTGGGGAGAGGCTGTCAGGTGGATGCACCCTCAAATCAACCATAGCCTCTTCATGCCAAGCCACCAGCCAGGGCTGCAAGTGCCCTTGGAAGATAGTGAGAGCTGGAGGGTCTGCTACTTCCACTACAAGATGCCCTCAGCCTCCTTAGGAGTGCCCCCCACCAAGGTGCCACCTTCCCCTTGGCTGCAGCTGGGGTGGGGCTCACCTTGGGTACAGATCCAGGTAGAACTTGCCGATGGTCTCCCCCGAGGCACCGTCCTTCACTGTGTAAAGCTGGACATCCTCATGCCACACCTGGGCGCCCTCCTCCAGGTGGAAGCTGAGGCCCAGCAGCTCCTGGTAGATGTCGAGCAGGCCTGCAGTGACCACCTGCATAGGGAAGTACTCCTTCAGCAGGTTCTGGTCCACGCTGTACTTTGTTTCTTCCACCTGGTTCATGTAGTAGCGCATGTCCCAAGCATTGATGCGGTCGTCAAACACCAGGTCCCGTTTCTCACACTCTTTCTTCTTCAGCTCCAGGATCACAGCCCGCTCCTTCTCACCCAGAGGCTTCAGCTTCTGTGCCAGCTCATCTGCAGGGAGTGAGAGCTGAGTCACAGCATGTGGGCAGCACACGCCCAGAGCCACAGCCCCCACCTCTGAGCAGAGAGAGCCCTACCAAGGAAGGAGGCAACGGTCCTGCTGCTCTTGGCCATGTTCATCTCCAACACAAAGTCAGCATGTGTGTTGAAGCCCAGGAGCCCAGCTTTCTGAGCCCGCAGGTCCACCAGCTCCTTCAGGATCAGGCAATTCTCCTGTGAGCAGGATGCAGCAAGGGTGAGGGTCATGGAGGTGGGAGCATGGGACAGGGGGAGACACTTGCCCTGCAGAAGGAGGGAACAAGCACTCCTGGAAAAGCACCAGCCAGCAATTCTACCCATGCCTGGCCTGCAATCTTGAGATCCTCTCTTGGATGCAAAGCCTACACAAGGATTCCCCACACCCACGACCAGCCATCCAGGACCCAGAATAGACCTCATTCCCCACAGCCCACACTAATTCCTTTGCCAGCTGCAATGGCTGTTTGCATGACATGGAGTCTGCAGCCTGCCACGCACATGTCCCACATCACTGGGCAAGGCTGGGAAGAAACAGTGAGCTCCACTCCCCTCCTGCTGCTCTCAGTTGAACATTGGACCTCAGGGCTCCAGGTCAAGCAGAGTGTGGCACAGGACGAAACTGCTGGCCTGGCTGAGGCAGTGGGGGCAGCCTCCAGTCCTGCCTACCTCCTTGCACCGGGAGTTAAACATTTCTTCCACTTTCCTCCGGGTCTCAGGCACATAGCACTTCTTCAGGAGGGGAAAATAGTGTGGGTACTTCAGGGTGACCTTCAGCTTCCCATCGTCTGTTTTTTCCAAGGAGTTCAGGAAGTCCTCAGGCAGCCCCGCTAGGGAGAAGAGGACAGAAAAATGCAGCTGACTGCTAGAAGCTGTCACTCAGGCACCACCCAAACACTGCCTGCCACAGCACTCTGCTCCTTCCCTGGCACAAACCAGCTGCTCAAAGACTGCATGCAGGTATAAGAGGCCTCTGGGATAGGCTTACATGGCAGCCACTGCACAGCAGTTCCTGGACCACAGCAAGCCAAGGCTGGGCTGCCAGTTAATTCTTCCTGCAGACTGCAGCGGGAAGTGGTTGCTGGAAAGGAAGCTCCAAACAGGGGCTGCAGCCCAGACCCCCTCTTTGAGTGATGCACACGCCACGGCAAGCCCTAGGCTGGGGAAAGCACAACCCCCCCACCACAACCCTGTCCCTGTAAGTACTGAGCCTGGCCCTCACCAAGCTCCTCCTTGGAGAAGGGCAGGAAGGTGGTATCCTCATTGAGATTCTTATTGAAGTCAATGCAGAGCAGGCTCAGCTTCTTCTTAATGGTTTTGATTTTCTTTGCAAAAGAAGCAAGTGGAGATGAGCATGTCAGGCAGGGGAGGCTGAGTGGTACCTCCAGCTGGGCTGGCAGTTTTGCAACCCCAGCTCCCCCATGTTTGCTGTGGGTATTTCTCCAAGCAGGATGGCACAGTGCTGGCTGTATGCAGAGCCCTCAGCCTCAGTCTGGCTCGAGTCCACCACCCCCGGCACACCTGCTGTTGGCTGGCTAGAGCAGCTGCAGGTGACCAAGGCACATCCAGCCTCAAGCTTCTCTTCTTTCTCCCTCACTTCTATTTTTAACCCACCTCATGCCCTCTGCCGCTCGGCCCAGCCAGCTGCCGCTCAGTCCCTAACTGAGAGGGCTGCCCTCACCAGCTCAGGAAACCCAAGCCAAGCCTGCGTGCCATTTCCCAGCGCCAGCCCCTGCCTGCAGGCCTTAAGTTACTGTCACTCCCAGTTGGGAGCTGCTTTCCTGCCAATGCTGCTAATTAGGACTTCTCACCCCAGGACCCATCCAGACCCTTGGAGAAGTGCAGGAAGGGAAACCTGGGGCAAACCCCCCCAAGGTCACTCACTCAGCAAACTGGTGAGGGAGCCAGGGATACAGGCTGCCTATGCTCTGGTCTAACCACTAGACCCTGATCTTTAGCCCCATGGATGGGCCCAGACGGCTTTAGTTCCAGCCATCTCACCTCCTGCGTGTCTTCGGGGAGGTGCAAGCCATTTCTCTTGCCCAGCTTAATCAGCCTCTCCAGGTATCTCTGGGCTTCAGGCCTCAAGGATGCACTTTCCACTTTCTCCTGTAAAACAGACAGCCAGGGGCACTAGGAAAGGAGGCAGCAGTGCCCTGGAACCAACACTGGCTTGCCCACAGCCAGGGAGCTGACTGGGCAAGGCCTACATACTGTTGTAATGACTGCTGACCCCGAACAAGGCGGACGTCTCCTGCTAAAAGGACGAGACCTGAGAGCATAGTTACTGACAGGTCAATTCAGATGCAATCATTGCTTTCATCAGGGAACCTTCAAGGCAGTTTACAGATTTAAACCCACCCCCAGCCTTCAGAAGAAGCTGGTCAGCATCACTCCCCTTACTGTGCAGATGGGGAAACTGAGGCAAAGAGTGTGAGCACCTACCATTTCAGAGCCACAGAGGGAGTCAGAGCTGACAACAGGGCCTAGAACTGAACCCTCTGTCCTTCACAATGACAACTTGATCCTGTTACCCTGATGGGGCAATTGAGCATTAAACTGGACTTAATAGAGTCCCCTGGTACACAGAAGGGACTCACTGGCCCCCTGGTCCTCCCAGAAGCACTCTGCAGACTTCCTAATCAGACACTGAGCCCCTCTTGCCGTGGGCATGTGTTACCCCCATGCCACAAACCTGGAGCCAAACGATTCGCTGGTACACGTCCTGCCTCATGCTCATCTCCACGTCGAACTCCGAGAGCTTCTTGTCGGCCTCTGTGCTCGCTGTACGGATGTCTTTGCAAGGGGAGACGTGCTGGGGGAAGTCTAGCATGTTTCGGTGAACTGGAATGACAGAGCCAGGGGCTGAAGCTGTGGCAGGGCAGCTGGCCTCATCCTGATACCACACAGGCAAGGGATGCTTTGTGGAGGCAATGAAAACTGACAGCCCTGCAGGCTGACAAATGAGCCAAGTAGGAGAAGGCAAGTGATCCCACCAACCTGCCTCACTTCTGACCTGACAGGACCTCCCTCCCCCATGGCCTGCTCCGTCCCCAGTCTCTACAGTGATCCACTGGAAGTGGTGCAAGTTCCTTGGGGCAGGATTCTTGCTGTCTTACTGGTCTGGAATATATCACACAACCTTCTGGCTCTGTGGAAATTCAAAGATTTTAAGGCTGGAAGGGACCTTGCAAGATCATCAAGTCCAGCCCACCTGCACTAGGCAGAAAAGACAAATGGGGCAGGTGACGCCAGCGAGGTGACCGTCCAGTCTCCTCTTAAAGATTTCCAGGGTAGGTGACTACACCACCTCTGGAGGGAGCTTATTCCACAGTCTGGACACCCTGACTGTGAAGAAATTTTTCCTAATGTTGTGCCTGAAATGGTCTTCCAAGAGTTTGTGGCCATTACAACTGGAGCCCCAGTGAACAGCTGTTCGTCGAGCCCTTGATGTACTCCCCTGATGTGGCGGTCAGCTGCTACCAAGTCCTCTCTCAGCCTTCTCTTTTTTAAGCTGAAGAGACACAAGTCCCTCAGCCTTTCCTCATATGGCTTGCTGTGCAAAAGTCCCTGATCATACGGGTGGGCCCTTCTCTGGACTCTCTCAAGCTTTCGCACATCTTTGTTGAAGTGCAGTGCCCAGAACTGGATGTAGTCCTCCAGTTGCGGCCTCACCAATGCCGAGCGGAGCAGGAGAATCACTTCCTTGGTTTTACTGAAGATGCATCTGTTGACGCATGCCAGGGTATTGTTAGCCCTGCTGGCTACAGCTCATGGTCATGCGGTGGCCTGTTATTATCCCTGTGTCCCTTTCATTTGTGGTGCTGGCCAGTCTGGCACCACCGAGCCTGTAAGTTGGGGACTGTCCATCCCCAGGTGGAGCACTTTACACTGCTCAATGTTGAACTTCATCTGGTTCCGATATGCCCCATTTGCCAACCTGTCTCAGACAACTGCTCAGCATTTAAGATCCTACAAGGGGAAGGCAAAGTCTGTGTGGTTTATCTACCCTGACATGCTGAGATTGAGCGGGCATTTTGCTGACATCAGCTGCATTCATAAGCCTAGTGCAATTATTCCGTGCCACACGAGCCCTAGCTCCTAAAAACAAATATGTAGGTTAAAATAGAAAAAGGGGCTCAGATAGCCATGTGGACAGGTGTCAGCTCATAGGAGCTGGGGATGGAAAGGGTCTTTTATCCTAGTGGCAAAGAGGTTTCGCTGCCAGGAAGCTTTTCATGACAGTCTCATCCCGTTCCCCCTAGTTAGAGCCCCCAGATACAAAGGCTAATGAGAGGAAATCTGGAGACAGGCTGCAGCGGTTAAAGAAGAGAAGAGATGATTCCACAGACCAAAGACCTGAATCGACATCCAGCTCCTCATGAGAGCTGCCGAGATTCAACTGCGTCCTGTGCTTCCACGTACCCGTATACTCCACCTCCACGTCAGCCAGAGCCTTGAGGGTGTTCTCGTAGGAGACCTCGCCCTGCTCCTGTGCGCCCACGCGGTCGTACACCTGCTTGGTCCTTTCCACGAGCTCCATGGTCATGTTCTCGATTTGCTCAGCTGTCAGGTTCCATCGCAGCCGGTTGGCGACGGGGCAGTGGGACTGGTTGTGCACAACGCTGCCTGAGAGAGCCACAAACAATGCTGGGTCACCAAGGGGAAAATTCACCAGCAAATCTCCTGGTGGGGCGGGGGGCAATGGACAGGAAAATGCAGGCAGCATCGCAGACCGCTGCAAGCAGGAAACCCAGTCAGGTTCAACCCAGGCGCGGTCAGAAACCTTCCAGCTGCCGCCGACAGCCCCCTCCACGTCCGGCGACCGCTGAGCAGACACTCAGCCTGCTCGTTCCCACCGCCCCCACGTATGGAGACAGGCTGAGAGACCTGGGCTTCTTTAGTCTTTGCCCCCCTTTACTCCCCACTGGCTCCCATCCTTCCCCTTTGCCCCCCACTCTGGTTCCCATCCCCCCTTTTGCCCCCTCCCCCACTGGCTCCCACCGCCCCGTGCCCCCCCACTGGTTCTCATCCCCCCTTTTGGTCCCCCCGCAGCGGTTCCCACCCCAGGGGTACCTGTGGGGGGGGCCATGCCAGTGGGGCCTGCTGGTGCCGTGCAGGCGGCTCCACGCTCACAGGGACATGTGTCCTTAGCCACAACCACAGAGAGGAGGGGGTGGAGCAGGCAGGGGAGGATTCTGGGACGCTGGAGGACTGGCGCGGGGGGAGAGCGGGCGGACCTCGATCCTCAGATGTGGGGGGGCAGTCTGGGGAGATGCAATAGCATCACCAACCCCCGTCCCCCGCCCCCCGCCCACTCCAAGCCAGGGCAGGGGCCCAACCCTGGCTCCTATTGGGTATGCGCTGGGTGGGGGGGGCCCACGAAGTATGGTCCCCCCCAGCAGGGGGAGCCAGCCATGTCTCTATGGTACACAACGCGACATATTGCCTCGTCTCCCACAACGTCTCACTAGCAGCACTTCCGCCCCTATGACCTCACTTCCCGTTCCGCCAGGGAAGAGGACGGCGCGCAAGCGCAGAGGAGGAGCGGGCGCCTTGGCGCCTGCGCAGTGTGGCGGAGGCCGAGGGGGCGGGGCCGGTCGGGTCGTCGTGCGCCTGCGCAGTGCGGTGCGGGCTCTGCTGGGGCGAGCGCGGCTCGGAGGTGGCTGGTGAGCGGGGGGGGGGAGAGGGGCGGAGCTGACACCCTCCCCCCGAGGGGGCGCCCGGGGGGGATGCGTGTATGTGTATCCCCCCCGGTGGGGCTGTGTTGCGGGCACGTGTGCGTGCATACGTACATGTGCGTGTCTGTACATGTGTGCATACGGGCGTGTGTGAATGTGTGTGCACCTGCATGCACGTGAGCATACGTGTCCTTGCGTGCGTGTGTGCCTGCCCACACGTGCAACTCCATGTGCGCGTGTGCGCACATATCCACGCGTGTCTGTGAGGGTGCACGCGTGTGCACATCTCCTCGCTCCAGTCCTGCTGCGCGTGCAGATTTCTCCATTTTCCCCAGAGCGTGTCCAGGCAGGACCGCACGTCCTGCTCCGCGCAGGGACGGACGGACGGATGGCGGCTTTTCCGGCCCCGCCGGGCCCCGAGGACCGAAGCGCGCTTCGCTGGGCATCTCGGCGCGGCCCTCAGTCACGGCCGCGCTGTTGGGTTTTCATCCAGCAGGGTCGGGGTTCAGCCTCGTTTCTTTGCGGGGAAAACCGGGGCGCTGAGCAGCCCCCAGGGCTCTCGCGAGCCTGCGCGCAGCCGGGAACCCAGCAACAGGAACAGAACCAGGTCAAAGGCAGCAAATAGGCCGCCCGCCACATGGAGCTGCCCTTGGGGACCTTCAGGCGTCCGCTTGGGGAACTGCCAGCGACATGCGATGACTGCCCATGGTGCAGCGCAGCGCAGGTGTCTTGTCATTGTGGGGGGGTGGATCCTGAATCATGTTGGGACCAAAGCAGTGATGGCTGACTCTGCTCCGGGGTGACCCGTGTCGCTTTGCAGGACACTGTCGTGATTATTTTTTAGTTGCATTTTGGTTGAAACTCAGCTGATCCTGTCTGGCTGCCTGCTTGGGATGCTCCAGAGGCCCTTGGGTGTGAGTTCGGAGTTGTGCAAAAGCTAGAATAACTGGAGTGCATATGGGTTAGTAAGCACAGGGGACAGCAGATGCTTCTCCCAGCTCTGCTGTTGAGTTTCGGCTCAGCTTCTCCTGAAATGCAGAAGAGTTGCGCAGCACAGGGCTCCGGTCTAGCCACAGCTTTGAGCCTTCGGTGTCCCACGTTGCCCAGTCCTCCCCTGTCAGGGAGCCTCGCTGTTTTGCCGCGTTACTTATTGCACCCTCCTCCGGCTGCAGACACTTCTTCGGGGGAAGTCAGAGAGTAGACGTGCGGAATGGCGGACAGAAAGCGCCTGGCCTATTCCATCATCCAGTTTCTACATGACCAGCTGCAGAACGGGGGGCTCTCTCCCGACGCCCAGGAGAGCTTGGAAGGTAGGCGGCTGTGTGCTATGCCCTAGCCCTGCCTCCCTCCCTGAGCTGGGCTGCCCTGTCCAGGGCTCAGCATCTCCGATGGGCTTCTTGCTTGGTTGTGCAATTCACCTCTGGCCTAATACTGATGGTTTCCTAATAACCATGTCCTGCGTGAGCCCTCACAGCTCTTGGTGTGTCACAGGGAGAAGAGCAGCTTTCCAAACCACTTGCTAGGGGAGCAGCCAAAAAATATGACCATGTCCTGAGCTCACTCTGACCAGTGCCAGCTGGCTAGTAGTTGTCCTTTAGCAGCAGGACTGGGATTTTTCCCATCAGCATCCTGAGTCCAGACTCCAGGGGAGTGGGGTGGGGTTGAAACACAGCTCTAGAAGGCAAGAGGAAAATCTAAGTGTCCCCCTCTTTCCCCACCCAGTTGCGATCCAGTGCCTGGAGACGGCATATGGTGTGTCCATGGAGGATCAAGGGCTGGCCGTGTCTCAGACCCTCCCTGAGATCTTTGAATTTGCTACAGGAAGGGTGAGTGTCTTGCGGGGCAGAGCTGTGGATTCAGGATTGCTGTGAAAATGGCACATGTGGCTCAGTTTTGAGGCTGCACTGTCCCCGTGGGGGAGTTGGTGCTGGTGGCGTTTTGCTATGAAGGACCCAGCCTTGCAGGGGATTGTAACGTTGGTTTGTAGCAGATGCGGGTGACACTAAATTATGCCTTTCTCTGCCCTTGGTGTTTACAAGGAATCTCAGGACAGCAGGACGAGCTCCGAGCCAGTCACCCCTTCTGAAGAGGATGTCACTGAAGCTGAACATCTGAAGACTGAAGGTTGCTTGCTTGAGGGAGCCGCGTGGGCTGGGCTGAGCATGGGTGTGGGTGATGGAGGGGGGTATGCAGAGTAGAGGGAGGGGTCCCCTCACAAGGGGTCGGGGTGTGCTGTGCCGGAGCAGGCGCTTCTCCCTGTTCTACACAGTTCCTTCTGAACTGGGGTGTGGAAACTGGGCGCCACGATGCTTGCCATCTGTGAAGAACCGAAGGGCCAGATCTAAGCCAGTGCAGGTACCACAGGTGGTAGGATGTTGCTGCCCTGGTCACGGTCCTGTTGGGAGCCTGCTGGGTTTGCCCGAGCTGTAGCTATAATCTGGAAGAGTGTTGGGGAAGTTGTTACCTTCTCCTGGTGCACAGTTTGCCTCCTGTGTGGCTCCACTTTCCTGCCATGTTAGAGCAGAATGGGCCCTGAATGGAAACCCTGCCCATTCTCTGACAGCCTGGCTTGATGGGTCTGTGGCTGGGAGTAGTGAGAAAAGCAGTAGTGAGAAGCCTCGATGGTGCCTTCAAAATGGGGAAGTAGAATCCATGTGCAAACTGGCAGGTTCCCTTCTGACATGGCTGGTAGCTTAGAAGCACCGTCATACCAGGACCAGCACGGTTTCCACAACAGACTTATCTGCACTGTGTATGAACAGATCTCCTGCTTACTTGTGTTCTTAGGCACTGGGAACAAGCTAGAGCTTTCAGTCTTATATCCCTGCTCCTTTTCTCATCGTTTTCTTTTTTCTAAACAGCCGCTTGGAAAGCTTGAGACCCTGCATCATCGTGGTGGGGTTTTGCCAAGTTTTAACTTATTATAGCAACACTATTTTTTTCCTTTTCAGGAAACGAGCAAATGAAGGCTGAAAACTTTGAAGCTGCCGTGTCGTTCTATAGCAGAGCGATCGAGTTAAATCCATCCAATGCCGTGTATTTTTGCAATAGGTACTGGCAGGGATCTTGGTCCTCATGTTTTAGGCTCTGTGCCTTTCCCTCTGTTGGTAGGATGCTAACCTGGCCAAACCCTTGATCTGACTCCTATCGGGCTGTTCTTGGTTTAGCAGAATCAGAGGGTACATGATGAACTTTGTGCTGATCTTCTGTCAGCCGTGTGAAACTGGCCACTAAACAGGGCCTGGGTGTGAAAACTAGCTCCAAGAAGCACTTTGAGCTATGGAGTGGTCCATCATGCTGCCTGATATGATGTAAAATAGCTCTTTCTCATCGAGGTAGGCAGCTTGGATTGGAAAGATCCATCATACCAGAACAGCAAAACAAAACCTGAGCAGACTGAAGGGATTTTTCAGAGAGGTTCATGCGCTGCTGTGTGCCCAGCACGCAAAATAACTTACAGGGTTCGGCAAAAGGCGGTTAAGTGGGAGATGTTCGTTGACTGAAACAGACTTTGGGACAGACCTCTTTCCCCCTAGCTTAAACACACAGTTGCTGTAATGGCATGTGTGCACATGGCTGTTGAGATAACCTCATCACACACATCCTCGACTCCTAGAACATGAGGGTTGGAAGGGACCTCAGGAGGTCACATCTAGACCAATGCCCTGGGGCCATCCCCAACTAGATCATACCAGCCAAGGCTTTGTTCAAGCTGGGCCTTAAAAACTTCCAAGGATGGAGAATCCACGAAGTCTCTAGGTAACTCGTTCCAGTGCTTCACCACCCTCCTAGTCTTTTCAGGGGTGCAGGTGCCCAACTTTTTTGCAGGGGACCTGGAGCAGAGTTCAGGCCCAAAAGCTCTTTCTATGCCTTTCCTCCAGGGCTGCTGCCTACAGTAAATTAGGGAACTACGCTGGAGCAGTAAGGGACTGTGAAAGAGCCATCAGCATCGATCCAAGCTACAGCAAAGCCTATGGCAGGATGGGGTAGGTCCTCGGCAGTGCTTCTCTTGGAGAAGCTTTCACCTCCAAATGGTTGCAGGGTCTGTGATGGTGACACCCATCAGTGGTGTTCTACCCACGCTGCTGTGCAAAGCATAGCTGGTGCTTGCCTGTCCACCTCTGGGTATGTAAGTCATTGTCCTCTCTTCCTTGTGTTGCTGGCAGGTTGGCCCTTTCCAGTTTAAGTAAGCACACAGAAGCTGTGGAGTACTATAAAAAAGCCCTGGAGCTGGATCCGGATAATGACACATACAAGTCAAACCTGAAAATAGCCGAACAGAAAATGAGAGAGACCCCCAGTCCGGTATGTTTCTCCTTTGCTCTCCAAATAAGCTAAGCAAAGCATCAGGATGTTGGGGAGGGAAGAGATGTCTTCACTGTTGAAGTCCAGCTGTCGGTCATTAGTGTCTCACTAGGACATGGGTACTGTTGGCTTGGGTTAAGTCTGGAGCATGGGTTTAACATGAAATTGGAGGAAAAAGAGTTCCTAGAGTCTACCGTATTCCTACTAATCACTGAGAATAACTTCCTTACAGTGCCCTGAGCTCAGGCATGATAGCTGGGAAATAAAACTGACTAGAAAAAGCAAAACTAAAACATTGAGTATAGCTGCCTGAGACAGCATTACCTTTTACTGCCATTTAGTTTTAAGAGGAAATATTTGAAATCTCTCCCTTTTATACCAGTCATAATTAGCATGAGGGAAGGGTCTTTTGTAGTCTGATTTTTACCTTAAATATCACTTGAAGAGAAGAAAATCTTGCTGTAATGTGGCCTTAAAACTAAAGTCCTGTTTTGGTCTTTAGTATAACTGAGACTCAATCTTGCAAGCCTTAGTGTATGTGGGTGCTGGATCTTTGCAAGAGTATAAACACAGAACCTTAAGTCAGGATTGTGCTTGGCTTTGTCATGGTTTAAGTGGCAAGACTTTATGCAGAACAATTTGCACCTGTAGCAGAGAACAGAATAAGCTGCATTCTGCTTTGAGGCACACCCCTTGGATCAGTGGCAGGGGACATCTTAAGGCATTAGGAGGTGCTCTGATTTGTCCTCGTGTCTGACTGCATGGCGTTGTGCTTTCCTCTTGCAGACTGGAGGTACGGGAGGGTTCGACTTAGCCGGCTTGCTGAACAACCCCAGCTTCATGAGCATGGTGAGTGTGTGTGTGGTAAAGCATGGTCAGTTTGCATTGGATCTGTCTGGAATGAAGCAAGCAGTGGGCTTCCATTCAATTCAGACCCCTTTGCAGAGGCTGAATGTGCATCTTATTAAGGCTACAGAGCCAAGCCATACTTGGAGGCTGTTCACTGCAGTGCAGGAGGGACGGGAGCACTCTGTGTTCCCAGCTTTGGCCTGGGCATTGTGCTATTTGCACCCATGTTCTGCTACAAGTGAAAATTGTTCTGCATAAAATCTTGCTCTCTGGCAGTGCTTCCCTGTTAACACAGTTTGAAGCATTTTTGTCATTGGGTTGCCAGCAGAGTCCAGCGGCCCATCGATTGTCTGTCTGCACAGGTGTTTCTGATGGGGTTGGGGTGGTGCAGGTACTAAGGTGACAGTTGACAGCCCAGAGGTTGCAAGTTTGAGGCTAGAGTAGAAGCACTCGCTGCGCAGCCATGTCAGAGTCCAACGAATCTACAAATTCTGCTAAATACCGTGTGACAAAGACAAAGACACGCAAAGAAAGGATGGCCGGGAATATGAGCTGTTTTCTTTTTTTTTTTTCTTTTCAAACAGGCATCTAACCTCATGAACAACCCACAAGTGCAGCAGCTGTAAGTACAATCCCACCTCATTCTTTCTCCACGTCACTGTCTTCAGGCTTTGGGTGAGGCTGGGCGTGGGTACTGGAGGGAGACTTGGGTTAGAAACACAGCTGTAGGTGTATAAAAGCTGGTTCTGCCACTGATTGCTTGTAAGACCTCGGGCAGGCCCCTTCACATCTGTTTCTGTTCCTCACTGGTTGAAAAGGGGTAAGGAGGGATGTGAGGATAAATTCATGGATGTCTGTGTGGTGCCCACATGTCTAAATGCTCAAATGAGGCTCCTGAGGGGTTGACCAGGGGTTCAACAGTAGAAATAAGGGTGAGGGATGTGACTCTGCTAATCCTACCAGAGATTGTGGCTTTTCATGCTGCTGTAGAAACCTTGCCTAGGATTCACATTTAATCCCTAGCCAGTAAGTCATTTCTCCTCTCAGTCATGAAGCTAATACATAACTCGCTATCCTCGTCCCTCCTCAGGCTCAGTGACATCTCTCTTCTTTTATTCTGAGCAACTGATGATTTTTTGCAGCATGTCTGGGATGATTTCTGGTGGCCATAACCCCATGGGTGCCACGGGCACCAGCCCTTCTGCAAACGACCTCGCCAGCCTTATCCAAGCGTGAGTAGAACACAAGGCTTTTGTTCCCCTCCAACCACCTGCATGCATTTCAGGTGCCTTGGTCAAAAGTCAAAGCATCATATGATAATAGAGCACCTTCAGCAGAGGCCACCTCATCGCTGCTTCCCAGTAGCCTTTTTCCCACTACTCGTATAGGGCAGGCGGTGGTTCTGCTGCCTGGGGTCTTTTGCCCTGGGAACAGCCTCTGCGCTCTAGGCCGTCCTGAGTTGTGCGGTGTTTTCTCTCTTTCCAGAGGCCAGCAGTTTGCTCAGCAGATGCAGCAGCAGAACCCAGAGCTAATAGAACAGTTACGAAGCCAGATCAGGAGTCGAACCCCTAGTGCCAGCAATGAGGATCAGCAGGAATGAACGTACCAGGTGTGATTAAGTTCAGAGCCCTGTGCTCCAGTGGACCCGGGCTTGATGCAGGGTTCTGTCCCAGGCTATGGAAGAGCTGCCTTGGGTTCTTGAACAACTGACTTGCCCTGTTCTCTCTGTCTTTGCCCACTTGTCAAATGGTCCCCACATCCCTGCCCCTTGGAGAGGGGTAGAGGGTTGGCATTGTGAAGTGTGTGGAACATTACTGCTGCACAGCTTGCTTACGTACCCTTTGCTGGCCAGCAGACAAAGGAGGCCTTGCTGTCTGCAGTGCAGGGGGATCACTAATTGAATGTAAGAGGGAATTAAAGTGTAATTCAGTTTTAACATGAAAAAAATCTAGAAATGTTTTTTTAACCTAAATTGACATTTTAATTGAACTGAAGGGGGAGACTTTAAAAGAAGGCAGCCCTGTAAGTCGTCTTGTCTCCCTGTCTTTGCAGTGCTGCCCGTGGGAATTCTGTCCTTCTACCAAAACTGGAAGCCATGTGTGTGTTGCCATTTCTCAAGTCGGAAACGTCCAAGAGGAAAACAAACAAGCAAACAAAGGAAGGCCGGTCCCCCTGCACCTGCATGTTAGAGCCGGATTCTTGTCTTCTCCCTTGTGTCTTTGCTCTGCTTCCAAATCCTTCCCTTTCCCTTTCTGGAAGATCCAGCATGGTGCAACCACAAACCAGCATCCATCGCCTTTTCTAGAAAACTCTGAAAATGACCTTGTTCCCTGGGGGGGTGCTAACCCATTCCTAAGGATGAAGTGCTCTCCGGTGTCAGAAGTCTTCACCCTCCTCGTCTCCCTTCTCCTTTGAGGGAGCTTTCAAGTCCCCTCTCTAAATCCTTCCATTGCAGCTAAAAGAAGCTGATGTTCTAACCCAGCCCCTGGGTGGTCATCACCTCCTCGCACCCAGGTGCTGGGGCCCGTCAGTCAAGTTCCCTGCATTTCTCATTCAGGTCGGTAGTAATGTCGGCAGTTTGTCCACGTGGGGTGATGTCAGTGGATACCTCTGAAAGGCTTTTGTGAAAGTGCGTGTGTTTTGGGGGCAGGCTGCATAGTGCAAGACCACTCTCTGTGACTACTTCATACTGAGCATCTTTTGATACACTTTCCAGTTTGTTTTTTTTGCCAGCGATGACAGTCTGTCTAGTGTGTAAAGAAAGGAAGAAATCATGGCTCTATCTTTGTAACTCTCTCTGTGAGGTAGTGGGGTGGGTGGAGGGGGTGGGAGAGGGGGAAGGAGGAACACTGGAGTCCTCTTATCTATTTTTAACAGTTGTTGGGGGAATTTTTTGTTGTTGTCTCTGCATGTGAGCGATTAGGAGACGGGCTTTGGGGGTAGTGAGGAAAGGGAGACAAGGCCGATTTTACAGGGACTCTAGACCCCTACTGCTTGGGGTTATGACCTGGGAATAAAACTGCTGTTTGTGTCTGTGAGATACTGAGTGATCACTGCCTGGGCTGAGGGACTGACAAGGAACACTTGTGCCCCAGTGTGGGCTGCATGAGAAGGGGAGGAGACGAGCATAACTTGCCTCAGCACCTCTAGAGTCACCAGCCCTACTAATAGCCCAGCTGTGGGGTGACTCCCAGGGGTTAGTGAGTCCCCTGAAGAGTCTCTAGGAAGGGTTTTTATAAAGCTGGGAGTGACAACATGTAATATGGGGGTGGGAGTGTAAAGGCAGTGCTGGAAGGTGCCCTGTGGGGTTTGGGAGCCTGTTGGTGGGAGGGAGGGAGGGAAGGGAGATGTTTGCAGATACCTGACTAGGAAACAGAGGTTTATAAGCACTCCTTTTTAACATGGCCACACGGTCAGTGTATCTCACAGAGAATAAACTACTTGGACACTCGGCTTTGTCATCCCTTTTGTCCACGGAGCACAGCCCTAAGCCGCAGGTGCTGAATGCCTGGCACAGGCTCTTCCTTCAGGTTCTCATCCTGGGATTGATAGTGCCCGGGTCGCCTGCTGCAGGGGCCTGCACCAGAGGCTGGCAACACCCTCCAGCCTCCCTGGGTTTTTACCTTCCCACCTCCCCTTCTAGATGCTTGTTTTGCTGCTGGAATGTTTCCTCCTTGGTGCTTTCTGCCACAGCAGGGCAGGGAGAGCCTTGGCTTGTTTCTGTTATAATGAATAACGAGCTGGCAGGTAGAAGGCTGTGGCTCCTAGAAACCCATTTCTCCATCTGTTCCCTGGAGTCCCCTTCACTGGATACTTCGGGACATCCTGGTCTTCTTTGCGCCATGCTGCCTCTCCATCCGTCCTGTGTCTGACGCAGCTCAGGCATGGAAATTAAGCTAGCGGATTCCACTGTTTCTAGCTGAGAGTCTCGAGTTCTCGTAGGTGGCAACTGTACTGCAGCCTTTTGGGAGTGTTACCACTTGGAGCTTGACCTGGTCTCAGCAATTCTAATTCATGACAGCTGCCAAAACTCCCAGTGATTCTTGCATGGACAGCTTCTCCACTGCAGTTTAAGGGTAATTTTCTTGATTGTTTTAAAGGCATCATCAAGTTGCATCTCCTCATCCTGTGTGGAGATGTGTTCACAACCCATGTCCTAGATTTCTGCCAAGGAATGGGATGGATGTTCAATGCTATTTATTTTCCTTTGCGGATCTGGGGGTTTCATGTGGCCAGTCCTGCTCCTGTCCCTTTGTAGAGCAGGCTTTCCCCTGTCTCTGTGGTGCTCTCGCAAAGCAGTACTGCAATGTTCAGTGGAAATGGAAGCAATGTTCAGACTAGGAGCCACCAGGCACTGGGACTTAGGGGCAGGTGTGGATTTAGTTTCGAAGTGACTTCATTCCACTTTGGGGACAGCTCTCTAGGTGTGCCCTGACAGGTGGGGGGAAGGATTTATAGACACTGCAAAACACAGCCAGGAGCAGCCTTCAGGACAGCTCGGCCATCCTTGAGCCCAGTCGTAGGGCGGTGGTAATGCTAGCATTGCCCAGGCAGGGCTGCGCTCTCTCTTTCCCATTCTTGGAATGATTTTCCTGCTCTGAGTTGTGTGTCTTTCCCTCTGGGTCTCTCTTAGCTCCATATTTATTTCCTTGTGCTGTTTGGCAGTTACTTAAAGGAGACGTCAAACTCTGTGTCATACGGCCGGTATCCAGCTCTGCGGGAAGGGTATGTTTGAGGGCCGACTTGACAATTTTAAGACTGTTTTTAGCTTTGATCTGCCTCTTCCCTCCCCCACCAGAGAGAAACCCTTTCTAGGAAAGGGCTGTGATGCAGTTTCCGATGCAGCCCGTGGCACCGGCCAGTCGGTCCTGGCTCTGCTCCTGGGGAATTTCCTCCGCAGTCTCTCACCAGCTGCGGAGGGGCCTGGCAAAGTAAAGTGCCATGTTTCGCTTTGAGAGTCTTAGTCTTTGGCCTCTCCTCTGTGTGGAGCGCTCGGTGCTGTTGGGCAGTTTCTCCTGCGTCCCATGGAGCTCCTACCATTCACGGCTCGGATGCAGCCGCTGCAGTGCTGCGTTCAGACAGATGCATTAGGCTTTCTGTTTATTTGTGAACTAAAATGCCGAGCTAATGTATTAAAACCCATGATGAGTGAAGCGGAGCCTGGCTCTCCTACTTAACTACTCTTGCGTAGTGGCCACCAGCTCTCTGGGTCACTCTCCTCTTTTGATACGAACCTGCCAAGCAGCAGCTTGGTGACACTGCAGCTTTTTTTTTAACCTTGCAGTTCATGGACTATTTCTTGGTGGCAAAGGGTCCTGAGCTTTGGCAGCCGGTGGGCTGCACGTGCAGTATGTACCACCCACAGAACTGCGCTAGGCTCTCGCGTATTGCTCTTGTTCTTTGTACACCACCCCCCTCTCTCTGGCACAAGAATGCTATTTTGTAGTTCAGAGCCTGAAGCATTGTTTAATAAATACTCATGTTCCTGAATGAGTTCTGTGGTGGTTGCTGTGCATGGAAAGGCTTCTTTTCTGCAGCTTAGCCGGTCTTTGGCTCCGCTGCCCTGTGCAGAGGGTTGGTGGGGGTGGTTTCCGTTCCTTTGTGCTTTGACTCTTCCTCATTGCTGCTTCTGGATGCAAGGTTCAGCTGGGTGGGGGTGAGGGAGTTAGTGCCTCCTCTGGCTCTGCCACCAGCTCAGATCTGCCCTGTCTCTGCAGTGCCCAGTGTCTGCTCTCTAAACACTTGTGTCAAATTGCCTTCTGGCCCAGGGGGTTGCCCGAGTCCAGCTTCTGAAGGTTGGGCTCCCGGGGCTTTCTCTGCATATTCCTTAGTACAGGGCATTCCCAGGGGCATGGTGGGTCCGGCAGCTTTACACGGAGAAGACGGAGCCTTGTTTTGTCTCCATCCTAAAGCTGTGAGCTGCCCCTTCGGCTCCAGTCGTTCGGTGATGTGCTGGTTGGGTCGAGAAGTGCTTCTTAGAAGGCACTGGCAGTGCCCCCTGGACCTTCTGCAGTGGCCCCGGCAGGGGCTTGACCCTGTGCGGTGATCCCAGCAGGGCAGCGCAGCTGGTGGAGCGGGGTTGATTTGTTTCCTGTCCCTACCGCCCCTCCTGCACAGCCTCCGTTTATCAACGGGAAGATTTTTGTCTCCATTGTTTTTTTGCAGACTGCCAGGCCTGGAGCCAGCCTGGGGCCAGGGCCTCGGCTGTTGAGGGGTCTCCTTCCACCCCAGCCCTGCTCCAGGGTTTCCCCTGCTGTGGGGGCAGGGGCGCTGAGCACCTCGGAAGCCAGTGGGAGCCCCGCTCGTGGCGTTCAGCACCGCGATGCTGGGACAGCGCTGCCCCCTCCCCCCCCGGCCCCTTCCTGCCCGGCTCGTGTTTCCGCCCGGGCCCTTTTCGCGGCGCGCCGGGGCCGCTGCGGGGTGCGGGCTTTCGTCTGCGCACGGGTGGGCGGGGCAAGAGTTGTGACAGGCGGCGGCTTCAGCCAATGGCCGAAGGCGGCTTTACTTATGGCGTCATAAGCCGCCAATTGTAGGCGAGCTCCGGCTACGGAGGGCGGAAGTGGCGGCCGGTGGGGGCGGGGGCCGGGGCCGGGCCGGGATCCCGCGAGTGAGTAGTGGGCACCGCGCCCCCCCCGCCGTGGGGAGACGATCAGGGGGGCGGGGCGGGAGGTGTGGGGAGTATGGGGTGGGTTGAGGGAGGTTGCGGGTCGGGCGAGGTAGCCTGGCCTTGGCATTGGCCTTGGGCGTGGGGGACCCTGCGGCTGGGGCAGGAGGGGAGAGTGGCGCTGGGGGGGTCCGTTGTCAACAGCGTTTGCCTGGGCCCCTTGGCAGAGCCCCCCCCTTGCGCCTCGCATGTCCCACCGGCGCTGCCACACTCTCCCCAGGGGTTGCCCCCAGCCCGCAGCGGGCAGAAACCGTCAGGACTTTGCTTCCCGTGTAGCTCGGGCCACCTTCCCCTGTGGCGCTCGCAGCAGGGGCTGCAGCCGGGCCTCAGGCCCTTCGTGGCGAAGGGCCTGGACCCAGACCCGTGAGCCTGACTGGTGCCAGGCAGGAAGGAGGCCAGGGTTCTCACGTGAGTCCCGCCAGGTGAGCTGTCGGACTTCACCCTTGTTCTGTGGCAGCGAAGCGCCATTCCCTTGGGCATGACGCGGCCCGAGAGCAGGGCCAAGGCTGTCTTCTTCCTGATGCCTCGCGCCGGGGCTGGAGCCGGAGCCGCTGTGGGGTTAAATCGCGGTTTGCCCCGCGTCCTCGCCTGCCTCCATGCCCGCACAGCGTGCCGCGTGCTGGCTGCATCTGGACGGTGGCCGGACGGTGCCTGTGCCCTGTCCAAGGTGCCGTCTGGGCTGAACAGCGCTCTGTTGGGTATTATTCGCATAATTAGGGCAGCTAGCACTTCGTTTGCTCCTGTCTGCAGCTTCTGTGCTTGGTTCATGGCTCTTGTCCACGTGGCGTGAATGCCAGTGTGACGGTTGAAGCATCTCTCCGAGGGACGCATCTCTGCGGAGGCCCTGCCGGGGGCCCTCTCCCAGAGGACATGATGAAAATCCTAGTGGCTAAAGTCCTTTGTCTGCTGGGCGTCTTCATCCTCATGCTGTTTGGGTCCCTGCTGCCTGTCAAGCTGATTGAGGCAGACTATGAGAAAGCTCACCGTTCCAGAAAGGTCCTCGCCCTCTGCAACTCTTTTGGAGGAGGGGTCTTCCTGGCCACCTGCTTCAATGCCCTGCTCCCAGCGGTCCGGGAAAAGGTAAACTGTGTGTGCATTTAAGGGGGTGGTATTGAAGCTTAAATGCCCCCGTGCAGTCAGTATCAGGAGTGCATGTTGTGTGGAAACCTCCCTCTCACCCTGGACTGACCAGATTTTGGTCTCCCTAGCAAAATCCCTGACCTCCTCCACCTGAACTCAAGGAGTAGCTCGTAGCAGTAGTAATAGGCTTTTTTCCTCTTGTATCGAGAGGGACAGATGCATACACACTGTGCCAAAGGTTTATACCTCCATGTAATGTTTAGAGGCTTGTAAACCCTGTGAAGCTCCTTGAAGTCACGTAGAAGCTTCATGTTACAGCTGGGTGAATGGTGGGGCAGCTTCACTGTAAAGGGTTTGATAGCGAAATGCTTGGCAGCATAAGGAGAATCCCCTCTGGTGCTTGGTGAATGACATAGCTACATTCACACTGGTTTTCCTTCCTTTGCTCCAGCTTCAGAAAGTCCTCGAGCTAGGGAACGTGACAACGGACTACCCCCTGGCCGAGACTATCATGCTGGTGGGGTTCTTCATGACGGTCTTTGTAGAGCAGCTCATCCTTACCTTCCAGAAGGAGAAGCCGTCCTTTATCGACCTGGAGACCTTCAATGCCGGCTCAGATGTCGGGAGTGATTCTGAGTACGAGAGCCCCTTCATCGCCGCCTCCCATGGGCGCACACTGTACAATGAGCACAGCCACCACTCCCACAGCCATGGCCTGAACATCCAGGAGCTCTCCCGCTCCAGGCCCCTGCGGCTCTTCAGCCTGGTGTTTGCCCTGTCAGCCCACTCCATCTTCGAGGGCCTGGCCCTGGGCCTGCAGGAGGAAGGGGACAAGGTCATGAGCCTCTTTCTGGGGGTGGCCATCCACGAGACACTGGTGGCCGTAGCGTTGGGCATCAGCATGGCCAAGACCTCACTGGCACTGAAGGATGCCGCCAAGTTGGCTGTGACAGTCAGTCTGATGATTCCCTTGGGCATTGGCATTGGCATGGGCATTGAGAGCGCCCGCAATGTGGCCAGCAGCGTGGCTTCCGTGGTGCTTCAGGGCATCGCAGGGGGGACCTTCTTGTTTGTCACATTTTTTGAGATCCTGGGGAAGGAGCTGGAGGACAAGAACGACCGCCTGCTGAAGGTCCTCTTCCTGGTGCTGGGCTATGCCGTCCTGGCCGGGCTCGTTTTCTTCAAGTGGTGAGGGCAGAGAGGAGACCCCAGCTCCTTCCCCTCGTAAGTGGTGCTAATAGCCAGCCCCCTTTCCAGCCCGTCCCGGGGACGCAGATGCCAGCGCCAGGGTGAAGCATCCGCATCCAGGGTGGCAACACATCGACCTGAAGAGAGAATGGTTCCCCCAAGGTCAAGGGAGAAGAATCACACAAGGTTTCATGCGACTGTCCCCACATGCTGTATTAGTGGGGTGGGGAGAGGCTTGTACAGAGGCTACTGAAAATAATATTTGTAATAGTGAGTAGGGGCTTGAATGCTGCTTCCGAAGGGATCTCAACAACTGTTTGGCACAGATCTGCCTCCCCTCCCACCCCCGGTTAAGAATCCGGGTCTGCTCTTTTCCATTTTGGGCTTCACAGAGTGAAAGATGACAGAGAAACTGCGTGGAAAGCAGGTGGGGATAACGGGTTGTCAGACTGCACTAAGCAGCTCTTACCAGCTGAGTTCTGAGCAAAAAACCTGCCTGTATTAGTTGCCAAAAACGTCAGCCGTTCTGGGATCCAGTAGATGGGATTCTGCACTACAATCCTCTCTTAGCAGAGCTCCCATCAACCCCTGTCAATCCCTGGGGACTGCAGTTTCTCAGTAGGTGACTAAGCAAAGAAATAAGGCCATAAGCTCCTTTTTTTATCCCTCCATGCCGTGTTCCCTTGCGATCTCACCCACTCGCTGCGCTTTGCTGATGGAATCCTTAGAAGCTTCATTAGCATACTGCTGGCAAGGCTGGGATTTCGCATCCAAAGGCCCTTGCGTGGCACTGGCAGAGCCTTGGCTCCATGGTTCTGAGCTTGTTCATGTTCCAGCATGAGTGTGTACACGGAGTGTTTAGCATTTGTGTTGTCTGCAGCAGCATTGGTGCTGGCAATTGCAAAAGGGTGGGTCAGGGTTATCTGTTCTGAGGCACTGAGTTAGAAAGATCATGGGGCAGGTCATCTCTCAGCTCCTTTCTGTGGGTCTCTGGACATGAGGGTAGAGATTGCGGAAGGGATGGTTGCAGTGTTCCCAAGCACAGGCAAGCGTGCAGGGTCCCTGCAGTGTAGAGATCTTGCTTTCAGGCACAGCGCAGATCTGGGAAGTCACTGTGTTTTGAACTGTAGCATGATCCTTCCGATCTGACCTGAGTGAGAGACTCAGATCAGCCTTTGTCCTGGGAGTCTCCCCCGTGGGATGTCTCTGCAGGTTTCTGCCATCGTTGTGGGGGGAGGGTGCTGTGTGCAAGGGGTGCTCATGCTATCTCAAAATACCCACTCCCCTTTTGCTCCGCAGATCTTCAGCTTAACAAATACCCCACCCTCCACCCCCCTTTCCAGGACCATGAGAGCTCATGCATTTTAATTAGCAGTGGCTGCTGGAAAATCACAGGCTTCCGAAGGCAAGTTCAGCCCTTCAGCGCTGCTGATGGAATGATAAAAGCTCCAATGCATCTCCCATCGCAGTAAACAAGATGGCAGTGGCTTTCCGCGGCGAAGCTTTACAAGGAGCCAGGATGAGGGGTCGGGACAAAGCGGCTGATCCAGCATCTCGGCTGCGGGCGAGTACATTTGTCCTGTATGGTGACACGTGAGGACTGGCTGAGGATTTCTGCCGACTAGCATTTCAATTGCTTCAGGATGCTGCAGCTAATTAATCTTACTCTGAAGAGATGGGGTAGGAGGCAATTTGGGGGCCTCAGCTGACACTAATCAGCTGACACTGATTCAAATGCTGCTCTGCAGAGCTGCACCATCCTCTTCACTGTTCCCTCTTGGAGCCCAGCACAGTCACCACGTCCCCTCCTGGGCTGTCTTGCTCACTGCCCAGAGCTCTTGGGGCGAGAAGGGCCAGTGCGTGTTGCAAGAGAATGGCAGGCCTAGGTGATTCTGGGAAACATGGCCCGAGCTGAAGGGGCTAATGGGGGGAGAAGGGCCTGGGCCTCTGTGTGCTCCCCAGAAAGGTGGAGCAGGGGAGTCGGGCCCTGGGCTTTGGATTCTTAGCAGTGCCCTTTGCAGCTTGCACTCATGCCCCTTCATGCTGTCAGAAGGGTCTCGGGGTGGATGGGCTGTAGTAGAACTGGGAGCTGGGCCTAGAGCACTGGACATCCACCCTGAGCTTGGAGATAGACCAGCCGCCTCCCCTGGCTGTCCTTCCAATTTGGTGTTAGCTGCATAGATCTAGATGTGGTCTCTTTTTTAAAAGCCTCCCCCCACCCCCCCCCCACACACTGTATGTGTATTGACCAAGCCCATGGTTTTCATCCCCATGTATCTGCCCGACACCTGTGGGGAGCAGGGCCCCTGAACAGGCTTTAAGGGGAAGCTGATGAGGCTACAAAGGGGGTGGTTCGGATGCTGAACCTTCTGTGTAGAGCAGATGGGCCGGCAGCACCTTTCCTCGCAAGCTGCTCTGCCCGCTCCTGGGACTGGCTTGTTCATGCAGGTGCTCCATCCTGTGGTAGGAAACTGCAGCATCTTGGAGGCAGAAGCACAGACTCTCCCAGCGTTGGGCCTTCAAGGGTGTTTTTTCTCCTCTCCTGTGCTCAGCCTCCTCCTGCTGGCAGAGTTGAAGCTACAGCTGGATCTCCGTGTGGGAGTCACTGCCTCTCGCCCTGCCATGTGTGCGGGGCTGTCGATTCTCTCCAACGTGGGCAGAGACAAGGGGCCATGGATAAACCAGATGCAGCGTTTTGGGGGGACATGACTTTGGAAAGCAAGTGCAGAAGAGGTCTGGCCCCTCCCAGCCCCTGCCCCCATTCCCTGGGGGCAAAGCCGGAATCCCCAAGGTTTTGTCCAGATCGGAGTCTCTCCAGGGCAATGCACCACTGTTGGCAACGTCTGACTCTGCTTTCACTCCCCTGTGCTGCCAGCACCTGCAAGAGCTGATTGGATCCGCTGTGTATTAGTCGGAGCCAAGGAGGAGATTTGGTGACTTCCCGCAAATGATCCAGGGCCCAAGGGATGCACTGAGTCTCGATCGATAGCCAGGTCTAAGCCCAGGAGTGCAGCGAAGCTCCAGCAAATTGCAGGAGCATCCATGGGGGATAGCTCCGCTGGCCTCAGCACCGTGCCAGACAGCAAACTCCTGGTCTGGAGCCCTTGAGCCTCTGTGGAGCTCGTGCAGCAGGAGAGAAGACCCACATGCCTGGCCTGGCTCCCACAGGGGTTAGTGTTCCCTCTCCTTGATGTCCACACCCTGCAGGGGTGCATGCGTGCCCGAAGCCACGAGTGTTGCTTTACTCTCATCAGCTTCAGCCAAGCTGCCTGGGAGCACCTTTGTCTACAAGGCACCAGTTGCCAGATTGCATTTTGCAATGTCTTGGTGTTGACCGGAGGGCTCCAAGGTCAGGCAGAACTGGGCAGCCGCTGAGCTTAGGAAGGCTTGTCCCAGTCCAGAAATCACCTGGCGGTGGGCCGGTTTCCTTCCCGGGCAGAGCCTGGCACAGAGCTCGGTGGTTGTTGACACGTGGGCGTCACTTCAGCCTTGGCCCTCCAGGTCCCATTTCTTGGACCTACTGGGAGCACCTGGTAAAGGCAGGAGGTGCAGCTTCCAGTGCCCTACCAGTGATACCTGCCTGTGTAGTTGGAAAACCCTCTCCTTGCTGAGCACAGCCCTGACCCTCCAGCCGGTCCTGCATGGGCGTGGGCTCCAGTGCAAGGTGGCCTGAGGAGCAGGGGCTGTAAGCAAGGGGCCAGGAGCTGCGTGCACAGCAGGGCACCGCGAAAGCGCGGCCATGTATCCAGCTGCCTGGTGCTCTCAGCTGCCCTGACAACCTCCTCACCCACTGTACGCCCTCGGCAGGGAGCGGGGTGACTGTGTTTTCTTGCATTAGCCACGTGTGACTTAATTCCCTTGTCTGTCAACAGCACCAGCAGCCAGCTGCTGTGACGCTAAAGCCAGGAGAGCCTTTGCTAAATGACTTCTCCAGTGCGGCAGGACTCTGTTGTTGAACTGCTCGCGTCCATGTATGAGCCATGCATGTGGGATTGCAAGCTGTGCACCTGCCTCCTGGGAAGGGAGGTCTTCCCTGCTCCTTTCTTTCACTGGGGGTGGGCTAGGCTGGGCTGTCTGGCCAGTATTAATTCACAGAAGGCATCTGTGGGAGTGCGGGTTTTGAACGGGCAGAACTCAACTGGTCGCCTGGCTTGGAAGAACCAGGGCAGGCTGAGCAGCTGTGGGCACTTGCTTTGGCAGGGGTCTCTCCGTGGCAGTCTCAGCTCAGGGACCTGTCTGGATTTGTGTCCCCTCCAGCCCACTCCTCAAGAGTCACGGCATGGACTGTCCCTCTCTCAGCATGGAGGAGGGGGCAGAAAGCCTGGTGCCAGGCTGGTGGGGACCCTGTGTTGCCTGGAGGGGGCATGGGGCAAGCATGGGGTGGGGGTGCCCTCTGCTGCTTCCTGAACGCCCCCTCCCCAGCACCATCACGGAGGGGCTAGTGCAGAACCGGGTGCCCACTGGGGTTTGCTCTGGGGCCAGGCACTGGGTGAGTGGAGGATGGCCAGCCTTTACCAGCTCCAACCTGCAAGTGCATTGAAAGCCCCTCTGGTCCAGCCTGGCCTTGAGCCCAGTGCTGCCCACTGCGGGGGGGACCTGCCCTCCACTCCCCTCCTGGCGTGTCCTGGCTCGGGTTTTGGGGACCTGCTTGCATGGAAGTGGGAAGGGGCCGGGGAAAGACTCTGTTCTGCTGTGACAGCCTGGCGCTGGCAGGACCGGGGAGCAGACTTTCCCCACACCGGGGATTGAACGTGGGGCTGGTGTCCAGGGACTCTGCTGCTGCTGCTGCTGTGTCGGGAAGAGGCCGAGCCTCTGCCCTGCCAATAAAGACTCTGTCCAGTCCTTGCCGTGCCTGTTACTGTTCGTAGGGGTTCAGCACCTGCCCCCCCCAACCCATGGCTTCTCGGGGTGCGTTTTGTACATAGTTCAGGCTGCAAAGGACCCCCAAAGGTCCCTGCTGGAGGCAGGAGCGGCCTCCAAACCACCTTCACCCGGGCAACATGGCCTGGCACCAGCACGCTCCGGTGACAGGCCGGCCCTGACTGGCCGGCACTCAGTTCAGCCGCTGGGACTGATTCCCACGGGCACCAGCCCGGGGACGATCCTCTGCTGGCATCGCCCCGCGCTGCGCAGGCATGGGGCAGAAAGGCAGGTCCTGCCTGGGGGGGTGACCAGGAGCTGGGGCAGGTCTCAGACGGCGAGAGGGACCCAAGGTGGGATACAGCCGGCCTGCCCCTGGCTGTGAGCCTGCCCGCTAGGGAAGAGGCAGGCCAGGAGGCAAGCCCGGCAGGGGCCTGGATGGGCTTGGAGCAACGAGGAGTGGCGCGTGGCACTGGCCCGCGCAGCCAGGCCAGGGGGCGAGGGCAGATTGTTGCAGGTCCCAGCTCCGGGTGCGATGCGACAGAAAGCCTCCCCCCGTCCCCCCGGGCCCCTGCCTCGGGCTCCGGTCCCGCTGTGCGGGGCAGCCGGGCCCTGCCGGCCGCCCGGGATGTCCAGGCTCCTCCGCTGGCAGCTATTAATAGCAGCTGCAGATTTTAATTGCCATTGCGCCAGCGTTAGCGTGAGTCATGCCGCCGCTGGTCACCGGGGCTGGGGGCGCTCGGCCCCGCGCTCCCCGCTGCCCCCCGAGGCCGAGCGGCCTCCCTCCCGCCGGCCCTGCCCCGTCACGGCACCGCGTCCCGGGCTCGGGCGGGGCTCTGCCGCTGCTGCCTGTGGCGCCTTGGGCACGTCCCTGCACCTCTCCGGCCAGAGGGCCCGCGTCCCCCTGCCCCTCCGCCTGCGGCCGGGCTGCGGGGCCCGGGGGCTGCCCGGGGTCGCTGCGGCCCGAGCGGGCGGGGCGGCGCGGGGGCGGGGCGGCGCACCGGGCGCTCCTCCCCCGGCCGGAGCCGCCGCGCCAGGAGCCGCCGCTCGCCGGGAATGAGCCCGCCGGGCCCCGGCCCCGCTGCCGCTCCCGCGCCGCCCCGCGCCCGGCCGGCGCCCGCAGCCGCCATGCGCTGAGCCCGGCCGGGGCCGCTGCTGAGCCGGCGCCGCAGGCAAGAGGGGCCGGGGCGCGGGGGGCGCGGGACCGGCTCCATCTCCACCTCCACCTCCACCTCCACCTCCACCTCCCCTGATGCGTCGTCCGGCCCCGGCCCCCCCTCCGCAGCCCCCGGCCCTGCGCGCAGCCCGGCTGTCCGCCGCCTCCCGCACCCCGTGTGTCCGGCCCCCCCGGGCCCCGGCTCTCCATTCCTCCATCCCCGCCCCCCAGCACCCCCGTCCCCGTCCACGCGTCCACCCCCCCCCCCGCAGTGCCTCGGGCCGTGTAGCACAGCCTGGTCCCCGCCTCGCTCTCCCCGGCGCGGGGGCACCTGCAGGGCCGGGGGCGGTGGGGGCCCGCCGGCCACGGCAGCGTGTAACAACAGCCCGGGCACCCGCAGTGGTGATGGGGGGGCGGGCACCTGGCTGCCATTTCCCCTCCGCCGCTACGACTGCCTCACGACAAGGCGCCGGCAGCCCGGCAGGAGCTGAAGGGGCCGGGGTGGGCGAGGGCCGCTCGCCGTCCGGGTGGCGTTTCGCCGGCAGCCCGCACAGAAGCCGGTGAGGAGGCGGGGGTGCAGCGGGGCACAGGCGAGTGCGTGTGCATGCGTGTGGCACGTGTGCCTGCGTGTCCGCCCGGCCAGCGGGTTGCAGAGGCGCCTGCTGAGCGAGACCTCCCCCCGCAGCGCGCGGGCAGGGGTCACGCGCACGCCAGGCCTGCTTGCCCGGCGTGGGAGGTCAGACCCGGGTGGGAAAGCAACGCGGCTGCCACGGCCCCGCCAGGTCCCGCGGCCTGCCCGGAGCCGGGGCGGAGCGGGAGCCAGAGCTGTGCCCCGGGCTCAGCCCCAGGGCACGCAGCCTGCCCCGGCCCTGCCTGCTCGGGCTCCCTGCGCCGGGGCCGGCCGGAGCCCTGGTTCCCTGGCCGGCCCTTGCGACCGCCTGCAAGGCAGCGGGGCCTGATTCTGGCCCCAGCAGCCGGCGGGCAGCCCTGAGAGCCGGCCCGGGCCGGGCCCCCGCAGCTCGGCGTACGGCCAGCCTTAGCGGCACGGCGAGCTGCGGGGCGCGCTGGGCGGAGGTCGCAGCGCAGAGGGCTCAGAGCGGGAGCAGGGCTGGCGGCTTTGGCTGGCCCCGTCGCTCCGCCAGGCCCGGTCCCCCGTCCCTGGCAAGCAGGAGGCCCGTGGCCCTCACCCAGGCCAGCTGCCCAGTCCCTGCTGTGCCCATGCTGCCCCCACGGCGCTGCCAGCGCCAGCAGGTCTTAGAAGAACCGAGGTCTGTTTGTGGGGCAGCTGCAGCTGGGGTGGAGCGAGGTCCCCGGGGCCAGCCCGGGCACTGGGACCAACGTAGCAGCAGGAGCTTGGGGCTCTGCACAGGCTGCCGGGGTGCCCCGACCCCAGCATCTGCAGCACGTGGCGAGAGGGCTCCTCTGCTGCTCTGGAGGGTGGCACAGACGGGGGGCACAAGTCAGGCAGGCAGCCTGCAGCACAGCCTGGTGCAGACCCTGGGCTCAGATGGGCCCGGGATGGTGGCACTGTCCTTCCCCTCCCTGGAGGCGTTGGCACCGCATGGCTCTGCCCTGGCGCAGCAGGGCCGTGAGGACTGCTTGCACCGGCTGCCATCCCGTGGCCTGCCTCCCTCGGCCTTGCCATGCCCCCGCGGCCAGCCTGCAGCACGTGGCTCAGCGGCAAACGCCTTCCCCGCCCCTCGGCCTGCCCCGCTTTGAATGCCCACGGCTTCACCCCGGCTCTGCTGGAGCGAAGCATCGCACGCACAGCAGCGTGCACATGCACACGCTCGCGCTGCAGGCCCATGCTTGCACGCGCACACGTGCCAGGGCCTGGCTCCCAGCCGCTTGCCTTCAGTGCATGCTGGGCGGTGGTGGGGAGCTTCTGATCCGCGCTGGGGGCCTGTGGGCTGCGGGTGCCGGTGCTGGCGCAGCGATTCCCCAGGGAGGCGATTAACAGCAGCTCCTGCTGCGCCGCGTTGTTTGTCCCGGGGTCCCCGGGGCGGGAAGCAGCAGCTCCAACGTGCTGCTCGCCGCGGGCGCGAGGCACACGGGCAGTCCTGCAAGGAAGGGGGCAGTGCTGGCAGCACGGCAGGGCCTGGCCCAGGAAGGCAGGACATCCTCTCCGCGCCCCGGGGAGCACCCTGCCCCTCCAGGCTGCTTCCCTTGGTCGGGTTTCTCGCAGGCTTCGCGGGCAGGAGCTGCCTCTGAGCTTCTGCAGGCCCTGTGCCCAGGCCCTGATCTGTGCTGGGGGCGTCTGCACAGGTGCTGAGCCCAGCACGGGGTGGGTAGACGCCCTGCCAGGCCAGAGAGCCCACTGCATGGTGCAAAGCAGCCATGCTCCCTGCCCAGGGCTGAGCGCGGCCACGGCTCTGGAGCAACCTGCAGGGAGCCGGGGCGAGTGGGAGGCTCCCCGTGCACCTCGCCTGGGCTGGGCATCGAGGTCTTCCAGAGAAAGGGCTGAGCTGTGCGGAGGCTGCGCAGGGGCTCCCAGCTGCCCCCACCCCCCGGAGCCAGAGCAGGCAGGAGCTGGACGCCGCGGGGGTGCAGGGCCCATCTACCTGGGGCCGAGCCCCCCACATCCCCGGGCCCGGCAGGGCAGGAAGCCACTGAGGTCCGCCCAGCTGGGGCGATGCTGACTTCCCAGCCCCGGGGGCCGCAGCCTGTTCGCCAGGCCGGGGCTGGTTCAGCCAGCCCCAGCTCCTCTCCCCAGCCGGGTGCCCGCAGCTCGCTTCCCCCGATCAGCAGTGCCAGGTGCGGGGGCTGGCCCCTCCCGAGACAGCTCTTCTGCCAGCTGGCCCCTGCGCAGGCCGCCCGGCCGTATGGCGGCCCCGGGGCAGAGCCTCCCCTCCCTGCTCACCTGCCCCAGGTGCGGCTGCAGCGCCGGCAAGGACTCATCAAGGGCAGGAGGTGCTGGGTTTGTCCCACCCTGGTCCCCCGTGGGCAGAGCTGGGAGCTGGGTCGGTCCCCAGCTCCTGCCCGGCTGGGGCAGGCGTCTGTGCAGCAGCAGTGCCCCCGGGGCCAGGCCGGTGGGTGGGCTGGGGCCTCTGTGCTAGGGCCTCGTGTCCGCGCTGGGGGTTGTGAAATGGTGATTCATGTCCTGACAGCTCTGCAGCACCACGGGCGAGCCGGCGTCAGCGCAGCCTCGACCCGCGCTGGCTCCTGAGCTGCCGGAGCTGCCGAAGGACCGGGGGAGAAGGGAGAGGGCAGGCGGGAGCAGGCAGCGCCTGGGGCGGGGGGTGGCCCTGTGTGGTGTGTCCCCCCCGGAGGTGGCCGCATGCTGGGCTTGGGGAAGGGGGCTGGGAAATCCAGGCTGTCAGAGGAGAGGCTGGCGCTGGGGTGAGGGGGCACCTGGACCCCCACTGACCCATGGCTCCCCTGGAGCCCCCTCCCCTGGCTGGGCTGCAGGGCTGGGATGTGCCGCCTCCTGGCACGCACTGCAGCTCAGCAGGTGGAGCTGAGCCCAGGGGCTAAGGGGCTGGCTGGAGGCTGGGGTGCTCGGGGAGGGGGCCGGCCTGCCTACCCAGGAGCTGAAGCCGCTGGGGGAGTGGAGAGAGGGGGTTGAGACCAGCCCCAGGCCTGCTGCAGCCTCTCCCCGGGGCTCCTTCAGGCCAGGAGGCAGCCTCTAGCCCAGCCCAGCCCTGGGGAATAGCTGCAACCTCCCCTTGGCTCCGGCTCCCTGGAGGTTACTCTAGAGTCGTGGCCATGCTGGGTAGGGAGCATGGATGGTTACAAGCCCCCTGGTTTCTTTGCACTGTGGGAATAAAGAGCCCTGCAATGGGCCTAGCAGGGCACCTAGCCACCAGGCTGGCCAGGGCTGGGTGTGCAGGGGGTCCCTCCTGCTAGGGTGCACTGGGATGCCCTGCAGCCACGGGGCTGCTACGGCGAGGAGACCCCACGGAGCCGGGGCCGGCTGAAGAAGGGGCCGGGCAGGGCGGCCGGGCCGTGGGCTGCTCCGACGTGCCCTGTCCAAGGGCGGGTTGGGCTGGCAGGAGGAAGCCCCATGCCACTCTGCATGTTTCTTCATGCTTCCCCCACACGTGACAGGAGCGTGTCCCTCTCTCTCCCCTCCCAGGGGCGTCCGCATCCCAGATCCACGATGCCAGAGCAGAGCAACGACTACCGGGTGGTGGTGTTCGGGGCGGGGGGCGTGGGCAAGAGCTCCCTGGTGCTGCGCTTCGTGAAGGGCACCTTCCGTGACACCTACATCCCCACCATCGAGGACACCTACCGGCAGGTCATCAGCTGCGACAAGAGCGTGTGCACCCTGCAGATCACCGACACCACTGGCAGCCACCAGTTCCCAGCAATGCAGCGCCTGTCCATCTCCAAGGGGCATGCCTTCATCCTGGTCTTCTCCGTCACCAGCAAGCAGTCGCTGGAGGAGCTGAAGCCCATCTACCAGCAGATCCTGCAGATCAAGGGCAGCGTGGAGAGCATCCCCATCATGCTGGTGGGCAACAAGTGCGACGAGACGCAGCGGGAGGTGGAGACCAAGGAGGGCGAGGCGGTCGCCAAGGAGTGGAAGTGCGCCTTCATGGAGACCTCGGCCAAGATGAACTACAACGTCAAGGAGCTCTTCCAGGAGCTGCTCAACCTGGAGAAGAAGAGGAACATGAGCCTCAACATCGACGGCAAGCGCTCCAACAAGCAGAAGAGGACAGACAAAATCAAGGGGAAGTGCAGCCTCATGTGACGGACCCGCCGCGCCCGCGGCCTCCTCTCCTCCACGCCTCCCTCCTCCCCGTCTCCCCCCAAACGTCGGCCCCGCAGCTCCGGGCAGCGCTGCCCTGTCCCCCCGCCCTGCCCGCCTCTGCATCGTATCACTGTGACTGCACCGAGGAAGCGGCCGCGCACACGGGATCTGGCCCTCGCCGTCTCCTCTCCGGCCCCGCGGCGCCCGGCCTGGAGGCGCGTTCCGGCAGTAGCGGGGCAGGGCCCAGGCTGCGTCCAGCTCGCTCCCAGCAGCGAGCTGAGGGCCGCGGGAGGCCTCCGCCGGGGAAGTCCTGAGAACCGTTGTGTGCGTGGATGCTGCCCTGCTCCGGCGTGGACGCTCCCCGGCACGCGTGCGAGTCCCGTGTCCTGGCACGAAGCACGCGGAGGCCGCGGCCAGCTCCTCGGACTCTCACCCGGGCGCAGCAGGGCCCCTGCCTGCCACTGCAAACCAAACCCCACGAAGGAGGGGGCAAGCACTGCTCTCTCACCCGTGTCCCGGCCGCCCCTCTGCTGTGCCGTCCCCGAGCACCGCTCTGCTCTACACCTGCTTTCTTGTCTCTCCGAGGCCTGGCAGTGAGCTCGTCCGCCCGGGGCGGGACCCTGCCCCAGCACAATGCCCAGGTCCCCACGGCCCGGCCGGGACTGGGGCCACACTCAGGTCGTATGCACAAGAGACCAGAGACTCGTCCGTGCCGGCGCTGAAGCCGAGCTCTGTGTGGGCTCCCGGGGCGCTGGGGCACGAAGGGCAGGGGGCACCTGCCGCACATTGGGCGAGGGTTGGGAGGCAAAGGGGAGAGCACGGGAGCAGGGTGGGCAAGGTGGCAGATGGCAGGGCGCTGTGGGCATGCTGGAGGGGGGAAGAGGGCAGTGGAGGCTGGAGTAGGCCCTGAGGCGGCAGCAGGAAGGGTGCTCCGCCCTGGGGGAGGGGGTGCTGGACGCAGTGGCCAGCCAGCGGTTTCCTCCTGCTGGGGAAGGCTTTGCGGCTTCCAGGGGGGAGCTGCAGCCAGGCAGGGGCTGGTGGGATGGGAGCAGGGCTCGGGGAGGGGGTGGGCAGTTGGGGCTTTGCAGGGGGGCATTGGTGCACACTCCCCCTAAGCAGGGCCTGGCATGGCCTGGGTGCAGAGGGTGCATCCGTGGGCCGGCAGGCGACTTGGAGGGCGATGGGGAAGATGGGCCTGCACACCTGCGTGCCAGGGGGCTGCCGGTATACCCTGCATGTACGACTGCCCCGTGCTGGCACTAGCACGTGCGTGGCACATTCCTGGTCCGATCGCTGCCCGTTTGCACGCCAGGTCCCTTCTGTGTAGGCATCACGCGTGTGCTTTCAGACCCAGGCCAGGTCCTGAGAGGGGCGAGGCTGCTGGCAGGGTGAATGCTGGCCTGGGGGGCGCCCCGGGCACCTGCACGGGAGGGAACACGTCCCCTCTGCCCCCAGCACGCAGCCCTGCATCCCCCAGTCCGCAGGCCTGTCCCCAGCCTGCGGGACCCAGTCTAGCCCAGCCCCACCCGCAGCAGTGAGGCCCCGGCCTGGCAGCACCCCCAACTCTGCACCCAGACCCCCCCCAGCCTGAGCCCCCCTGCTGAGCAGAGCCTGCCCCTGCACCCCCCCTCCCCAACCCCGCGCAGCCCGGGAGCTGCCAGCCAAAGCACAACGCAGTGGGTTCTGCCAGAGCCCCGTCCTAGCACAACAGGGGCGAGCACGCACGGGGCACCCCGAGCCAGTCCCACGGGGCGGGGGCAAAGGCCAGGCCAAATGCATGCCCTGCCCTGCAGCCCGGTCGGGTCTCGAACTGGCCCCGACACCCTGCCCCTCTGCTCTGCCCCTGGCCCGGCTCTGCTGTGGCGTATGCCCTCGGTCTCCGGGTTGCCCGAGCCACCCTGGGTGTAGGGGCTCGAGCTGTGGCTCCCTGGCGGGAGGCGCCTGCTTGCTTTGCCCCGTGTCCCAGGCCCAGAGCGGGGCTACAAACCTGCCCCAGGCACCTGCTACAGAGCCCAAACCCCCCAGGGTGGGAAGATCCCTACTAGGGGCAGTGGGAGCAGTGCTGGAGGGTCACCCTGGGGGTTGCCAGCCGTACCCCCCTCGCACCCCCTGGGGGATTTGGCCCATATGAAAGCCATGCCCAGGCCTCGGGACCTGGCATGGACCTGCCTCACCTGGGCTGCCCCTCCACCCGCATGGGGCCAGTGAGGGAGCCAGCCGCCGAGGGCAAAGAAAGGGGTTCACCCCCCAACCCATCTGAACCCAGCTCAGTCTGTGTCCCGGGGGGGCAAGGGGCTGGGACCACCTCTGCCCCGTGCCAGGCTGGTCCCGTGAGCCACCCCCAGACCCTCCACGAGGCCAAGTGCAGGGGCCAGGCAGAGACTCAGAGGATGCACTGACCCCCCGGCCCAGCCCCGCGGCTCTGTTTACACGTGTACATTGCCCCGACTGACGGCCGCGAGCCCCCTTGACCCTCCCTGCTCCAACACCAACATCCCGACTATCGTATGGTGCTTCGAACCTCCCCCGTCGTCCCCTGCCTCGTCCACCCCGGTCCCACGGACTCCTCGGACGCCAGCATGAGACCAGGAACCAGCTCCCGTGCATTACTGGCTTTTTAACACGATCCGGGCAGGAGCCAGCGACATGACGATGTAGCCTTTACTCTAGAAATAGTCTTCCTTCAATAAACTAACGGCTCCTGCTCCCCGCTGGCTCCGCGTGCTCGCTGCCTGCCTGGGGCGGGGGCTGAGCTGCCCCCCTCGCTCTGCCCCGGCTGCATTGCAAGGGCTCCGGCATTGCCCACTGCTCTTACCCCTGCCCCGCCAGCCCTTGCACCCAGCTCCCAAGTCTCCTCCTAGCCAGACATGGCAGGGCCCCATCCATGCTAGAGCCCCCAGCATGGGAAGGGCCCCTCCATGCACTGGGACTTGAATTCACCCACCAGGGATCCTTGGCCTGGCTCTGAGTGCGATGCAGCGGCCACCCGTGCGAGGAGCAGCCCGGTCTCTCTGTGCACCCTCAGCTCCGCCCCACGCATGGGCAGGAGCAGGGTGAAGCTGCACTCGGCCCCGGGGACGTTGGCCCCTGAAGCCCCTGCCATAATAATGTGGGGTGTGTGGGGCCCTGCTTGGTTGCCTGGGGTTGGGGCATGGGACAGGGGTAGCACCCCCCAGCCCTGCTGCTGAAGCCCCGGAGGAGCTCAGAGCCGGGGGGTGATACAACGCCCTGAGCCCGGCGTGGGCTGGGACACGGGGGTCCGCTGAGGGCAGTGTCTGGGTGAGGGGCACAACCCTCGGGGCGAGCCCGGGGGGTACCGAGGCTGCCTGGATGCTGAGCAGGGGGGAGAGGGCGGCAAGAAGCAGAGGGCCCCAGTCCTGGGGGTGGGGGGAGAAGGTAGAGACCCTGGAGCTGGGGGGCAGAAAGGAGCTGACTGCTGGGATCCAGCTGCAGGGAGTGTGGGGGGGTCACAGCCAATTACTGTGATGAGGTTGATTGCTCATTAGCTACTCAGGGCGGCTGGCGCTAGGGCTGGGCCAGCTGGGGGGGTCCCTAGCAAGGGCTGGTTTGCTGCTGGCTGCCAGCCGCAACTCTCCCTCGGCTCCAGCAGCACCCCGGGCCTGCGCGAGGGCACCCCGGTCAGCCAGGGCTGGGGGGCCTGTGGCCTGTGCAGCACGGAGGACCAGCCCCTGGATCTCCAAAGGGAGGGGCCTGCACAGGGCCCCGATCCTGGCTGCCACAGGGCCCACGGGAGGGGTCTCCCCACTGCTCCCCGAGACCCAGTGATGTCCCTGGTGCAGTGAAGGGCTGCGGGGTTCATATTCGGGGGCGGGGGGCAGTGGAGGTGGTCTCCGTTAGCAAGGGACCAAGACACCCCTGGGGCCAGGAACGGGCAGCACTGCAGCCCCTGGGGTGCGGTGAAGGACACGGGGCCCCCGGAGCCTCTCCCCAGCTAATGGCCCTGTGCAGACAGGCCTGTCCCAGCCCTTCGTTGCACCGTGGCCGAGAGGGGAGATGCTGGGCGCCACGGCGCTCGAGCGCACGCGTGTGGGTGTGCCCGCACAGCCGTGCCCCTCACTGCCTGGCGGCGCCGTGTGCCCAGGTGCTGGGCAGGTGCCAGTCACCGCTGCCCTCCCCCTCTCCCGTCAGCCGCGGCAGGTTCCCCTTGGGGAGGGGGTTGGGAATACTGGAAATGCGTCATTCTGCCTGTTGCCGTGGAAACCATCTGCTCCCTGCGCGTTTGGGAGCTGGCAGCTCTGGGCACGTGGGAGATGGGGGGGCTGGGGCAGGAGGGGGAGCGTGAGCGGCAGGGGCTGGCATGCTCTGCACCAAGGACGCCTTGGGAAGGTCACCGGGTGCAGCGGCTACACGTGGGCTCCCAATCGGGGGCTGGGGGTGCTGGAAGGGCCCCATCTGCAACCAGCACCTGCTCCCCCAGCCCCAGCAACCCACCGCGGAGCCCCCGCCTGCCTGCACCAGGGGCCTGGACAAAGCTGGAGCCAGGGGGCTGGGGCAAAAAGGCCTAGGGCTTTGTGGGGCACCGAGTTGCCTCAGAGGTGCTGGGCAGCTTGCGGCGGTGCTCAGCGAGAACCCACGACCCGTTGTGGTCGAGCCACCCACCGGGTGCAAGGGAGGGTCGAGGGAGGGTGAATCCAGGCTATTCCCTGCAGACCAGACCTGGGGAAGGGCAATGACAGCCCTGTGCTGGGTGTATGAGAGGTGCCCAGCTCCCCGGTGCAGCATCCAGCTCTTCCCTTCCAGTGGGGAAGGCTTGGATTGTCCCCCTCTCATGCACACATGCAGAGACGTGCACATATCTGCACACGCATGTGCACACTTGGACCCTTGTGCTGCCAGGCCTCCTGGGCGGGGGCAGCACTGTCAGTCCAAGCCCGCCCCAGCCTCTGAAGCTGAAGCCCCTTTGCACTTTGCAAAGCCAGAGGGATGCGGTGTGCGGGGGGACACGTGTGTGTGTGGCATGGGCATGCAGCCGCATAGCCAGCAGGGGGCGTGAGTGCCCCAACCAGCCTGGCTGCTGCAGCCCAGCAAGGGTGGCAGGGGCAGGCGCCTGCACAACGGCTGCCACCCCCAGAGGCTGGGTGTGGGGCTGGAGCAGCTACACTGGAGCAGGGTCTCCTTACACACCCATGCACACAGGCTCATGGACCCACACCCCCTTCGCTCCCAGGTCTCTCCTGTCGCCTCCACTGGGCTTTTTGCACCCTGGGCTCAGCCCTGGAGGATCCAGCATCACCAGAAGCAAAGAAGGGCTTGAAGCATGGCTGGGAAAGGGCTTTTGGGCATGGCAGGGAACACCTGCCAGTGCACGAGGCAGTGGGGGGCAGGCCAGAGGCCCTCTCGGCATGTTGCCCCCTGGGTGATGCCGCCTAGTGCCCTCGGCCGGTCAGAGGCAGCACCCAGCAGGGCCAAGGGCATGTGCAGCAGGACGGGGCTGGGTTCCAGGTGTTGTCCACGGGGCTCCTGAAATCTCGGCGACCTCTGAGTTGGGCGTCCTGCGACATCCAGGCACACTCCTCGTTCACCTGCCAGCTGCATTTTTGGAGCCTGGCTTCAAGGTTGACAAGATGCCTCCTGGGGGACGGCTGAGCAGGGGGCATTTCGTGATCCCTGTCTGCTGCCCCGGGTATGACTGTCGCCTGGGCCTGGACGGGGAGGAGAGCAACTCTGGATCCCGGGGGGGGGTGTTATTAGCAGGAAAAAAGCAGCACAGCAGGTGGAGATGGGCACAACATGGTACAGTCACTAGGCTGGCCCCAGCCTCTTCAAACACTGCCCTGCTCCTGTGCTGCAGCTGTCTGCACAGGGCTTGGCTGGGCGAATTAGCACTGGCTGATTGACAGTGCCAATTAACTCCCCCCCACCAAACCAGTTCAGCCACAGGGACACAGCTAGCTCAGGCTGGGAGGGGGCTGCCGTGCAGCTGTAGCTGTTCCAGGTGTGACAAGCGACCTGTGGACACCCTGCCTCGGCCAAGCTGTGAGCCGGCAGTCGGGTGACGGAGGACACGGAGAGCCCGGCGGAGGAGGGGAAGAGGCCCCTTGTCAGGGGAGATGGGCTACCCCAGAGGCAACTCTAGGAAGGGAACCTGCTCTGTCCTTCCCAACTCCAGGGCACAGACAGCAGCAGGGAGGGCAAGAGCTGCAGCCAGTCTCTTAGACTGCTGTTGAGAAGTTATTTAGAGCAAAAGTATTGCTGAGAAAAACGTTGCTTTGATTGCAGGGCCTCAGGTCTCTGTGTAATCATCATCATCACCGTCCCCGCGGGCAAAGGGGAGAGCAGCCAGCTCTGAGCCTACGTGGGTGCTCCTCCACCAGAGCCAGGTGGTCCTGGGGTCTGCAACGAGGGGTCCTTCACACGCCAGAAAGGATCAGAGGTGCAGAGTGACCAGACTGCCCAGAGCCACAGGGGCTCAGCACCCGCGTGAGCCGGGCTGGGAGGGGGTCCCACTGGCTTGGCAGTGAAATGAGGCCTTTAGCAACACGGAGATGGACTGAGATGTCGCTGCGGGGTGGAAGCTTGGAGATAAAGCAGGATTTCTTGCTCTCATAGACAATGAGGGTTGAAGGGACCTCGGGAGGTTGCATCTAGCCCAAAGCAGGACCAGCCCTGACTACATCATCCCAGCCAAGGGTCTGAAAAACCTCCAAGGATGGAGAGTCCACCACCTCTCTGGGGAGCCTGTTCCAGTGCTTCACCACCCTCCTGGTGAGAAAATGATTTGCAGCAGCTTCTCCCAGCTGTTGAGCTGCACCCACACAATTATCTTTTCCCCCATTCAGCATAGGGGCCCTTACCTCTGCCCTTGCAGAATAGCAGGGGAGGAGAAAATAGAGAGAAGGCCAGAATAACATGTCCTTAAAAATGAGTTTAATCTTGCCTGGGCCCCAGGCACCCAAGCGCTTTGACTCTAATCAGACGGGAAATGCCTGAACTGTATTTTCACCCCTTAATATGCTTCTTTTCTTCCAGGTGTAACTTTAAGTCTGAATCCCCTGGGTTGATGCTGTTTGGCACTAGGATGATGACAGTCCCACCCCCCTCCGACACATCTGGATCCTTAAATTGCTGATTCTCTCAACCTTAACTGCACCGAATGCACAATCTTTTGTCCAGGGATTATTATTCATTTCCTTGGGGGTTTAATTCACGGGAAGTTTGGAGCTACAGAGTACCAAGCAGAGTGGTGGCTGGAAGGACCACATGTATTATGCAAAAGGCCTGATGCTTTCCTGGGCGGGGCGGAATTAATTTCTTAATTGGATAACGTCTATGAATAATGGAGAGGGATCAATCAGGGAGATAGTGGGGGAGGTGTTCCTCCCGGGGCCAGTGCTGCTGCACCTCGCCAGGCAGGTAGGTGGGGAAGTCAACCCCTGAGCTGATCCATCTTCCCCGTTCCCGCACAGAAACAAGGGTGGGATTTGCCCCAGAGCCTCGCTCTGAAATCACAGAGGCGCCTTTGCAGGTTGCACCAAGGACTCTGTTCAGCCGGGGTCTAGACCTAGAAACCCCCCCGCCTAGCACGGTCCTCGAGCCCTTGCTCTGCTCCAGGGACTGTCCTGGAGACCCTGATGTCCAGCACGTACCTTAGCTGGGCTGCAGCTTTCAGCCCTGCACGTCTGCAGGGTGCGTTCTCTTGAACGGGGCTTTTTGATTAAACCAGTTGTTGCCTGCCGCACGGAAAAATAAGTGGCAGGCAGGGGATATGCCCAGGGGGCGGGCACTGCCCAAATCTAGTAGCTGTTCAGGCCTGGGGGCTCCTGGGGGTGAAAAGCCCCCCTGGGCTGGTGGGTGGGAACCACTTTTCCTCCTAGCCAGGTGCGAGTCTGGTGTCTTATCCCCGCTCGGGCCAATCCTATTTCCCAGGCAGCTGGCTGGCGCTTAGAGACACGGCTGAAGCTGGGTTTCGACGCCGCAGCAGCCAAAGCTGATTAGAGCGCCATTTGGCCAGTGCAGATGGGGCCAAACTGGATTAAGAACAAATCTGCCTCCCAGCCTGGCTCTCTCTGCGTGGGCAGTGCCTTCCCCTCCGCCTGACACAGAGCCAGGACAGCGCGCCGTGGCTGGAGGCTCGGACGACGGTCCGGTGGGCTCCCGAGCGGGCGCACGCTGGTGCAGCCTTGCTGACGGCGCTGGGTCCAGGCTGGTTCCTACTGGCCTGTGGCCGTGTGCCCTCTCGGCAGGGCGGCCGCTGGTGCTGCGCTCCTGCCTGGAAGCAGAAGTTCGAGCTGGCACCAGGAAGAGGACGGTTGTGCCTGGCCCGCACCTCCCTGCTGGCAGTGCCTGTCGTGTCCCTTTGCTCCTTGCTGCCTGGGTAGCAGCTGCAGCCTGGAGAGTGGAAACAGCTGCTCTGTCCCCTGTTCACCTTCTCTTCCAGGAATAGGTGCAGTTCCTTCCCTTTCCTGCCCGCCTCGCTCTTGCCTCCCCTTCCCCTTCCCTGCTCCTGGCGCCCATCCTGGCATGGGATGAGCCTCCTCATGTGCCAGAGGGGCACTCTGCCTGCAGGCCCAGCTGCAGGCAAGCCCATGCCAGCTGCACCGCAGGGCACAGGGGTCTGCCTCGGGGTGCCAAGCAGGTGCCTGCCTTGCTCGTCATCAGGACTTTCATTAACTCATCCTTTCCCATTTGCTGTCACACTGGGGAATACAAGGACTCCGAAGGTCTATTTCCAGCGCAGGGAAGAGGTATTTGTAGGGCTGCGGGGAAGTCAGGCTGGAAGGGCCCTCCCAAGGTTGTCGAGTCTAGCTCCCTGCTCAAGCCAGGATCATCCCTCATTACACCAGCCCAGCCAAGCATCTGTCCAGCCGGCACTTGCACATTTCCAGGGCTGGAGTCTCCACCACCTCTCTAGGGAGCTGCTCCAACGCTTGACTCCCCTCATAGCACTATGGGGGAATAACTCTCTGGAGCTACCTGAAGCCTCTCTTGGCTTATTCCCGAGTAGCTGCATGTATGATGTGGATGGTGCAGCTATCTAGCTAGCTCTGGAGGGTTAACTCAGCTCTGTGTGACCTTGGGTCACCTCCAAATTAGATAACAGCCTTCAGCCAAAAATCCCCTGCTGTGGTTTCACTTCCCCAGAGCTGTTAATTAGCTGCCCAGTTCCACCCCAGAAGCGGCTGCATTTCAATGAGGGAGTGGGGAAGAGAAAGCCCCCTGTGTGTGTGCCATGGCAGGGGGGTGGAGTAGTCACTGGGGGCCTGTCTAGGAGCAGCCTGGGAGTCCTGCAGAGCCAGCCTGGGTTTGCGTGAGGAGCGTCTGGGTGTGGGGTTGGGCTCAGGGAGGCAGGTCCGCCCGGAGCAGGGGCTCAGCAGACCGTACGTGCCCGAGCTGCATCCTGCCACTTACCGTGATGTCACTTCAGAGCCCGGTGGCTGTTGCCATCGGGGAGCCGGGGATGTGCCAGATGCAATTAAAGACTCAATTTTCCAGTAGGTTTCCCAGCGACTGCACGGCACGGAGAGCTCCCTCCTGGGGGAACGGTGCAGATGGCAGAGCCGAGCGGCACGGGGAGGTAGATGCAGCGCGGCGGAGGGGAGGGGAGACGACGGTGCCCGTCTTGGAGCAGCTGACGGATAAGAGGGCTGAGGCAGGAAGGGTCCGTGAGCAGCTGGGGCCTGGCTCCACGTGAGCTGGAGCTGCTGGTGGCCAGATGCCGGAGCGGACCCAGACAATTAGCGAGTCCCGTCGGGCAGCCGGGGGCTCGCCCTGCACGCCACAGAGACAAGGCCTGTGCCAGGCTGCGCTCCCCTGTGCCTTGGGGGTGGGAGCGGGATGGAGTCTCCCCTATGCCAAGCTGGTCTGCACTGGGGATGGAGGCCTCCTCTCTCAGACAAGCTGGGAGGCACTGGTCTCCTGTGGGATCTTGACCCAGCCGCCAGGTCAAGGCCAGAGAAGTGTGGCATAGCCATGTCCCCTTGCACAGCTCCTGCAAACCCCCGTGCTAGGAGCCTGGGGCCAGAGATGCATCCCAGAGAGGGGCCTGGGGGCTTCCCATCACCTTCCTGCCCTCCATTCACCCCGCTGGTGTGCCTGCCCATCCCCGGGCTGCTCAAGACGCAGCTTAGGGCTGCTTTTCTAGCCCAACCCCAGCAAGGAAAACCTTCCACACGAGGAGCCCCAGTGTCTTTCTGCTCCCTGCCGTGAGGCAGTGCTGCTGCAGAGAAAGGGCCAGCCTGGGCCGGCCCAGCCCGGGGGCCATGTGTGCATCTCCTCCCTCCCCTGCGCAATCAGCCGGCGCTTTCTGTGTCAGGCACAGCTGGCTCAGGGCTGCAGTCATCTGCCCTTGGTTGATTAATGCTCCCTGTCTGGGATTTGCAGCTCGCTGAGCTCCAGAGACTCTGTGCCGGGCGGCTGGACAGCCTGTCCCAGGAGGCTTCTCTCACCCAGCCCCGGGGGATGCTGGTGATATGCCGGGAGCTCAAAGCACTGAAGGATGTGTTTTTTGGGGACCATCCCTACTCGCTCACAGGGTCAGCCTCACAAGTCACCGGGACTTCAGCTGGGAGGACACGGAGGCCTGCTCTGTCCCAGCGTGCAGGGCAGCGGACCTCGGGGAGGAAGGCCAGGAGGCAGCCGAGGGGGGACCCAGGAGTCCGGCTCCTCCTCCTCTTCCTCCCTCCCAAGCTGGGAGGAAAACCCAGGTGCCCTGTCCCAATTGCAGGGCATGGACCAGGCGTGGGTAGGGGGGCAGAGGGAGGACACGGCCAGGGTCTCAGTCCTGCCTGCCCCCTTCTGCTGCTGGAAGGGGCGGGGGTGGGGGGAATTGCTTCTCAAAGCCTTGATTCATCCGCATCGGGGAGCCGCGGGGCATGTGACTTCCTGCTGCAGCCCAGTGCTCGTCCCACGTCCTCCCCTCGCTCCCCCCTGCAAACCACTGGGGCCAGCGGGGAGACATGAGCCCCTGACCAGGCCTCGGTTCCTCCTGCTGCCCCAGCTGGGGCACGAACTGGAGGGGGGAGGCTGAAACCTTGTGACTCCTCATCTTCTTCTCTCCCTCCATTTCCAAATGGCAAGGACCGGTGCCTGCTTGGTGTCCACGCCCTTATACCTGCGCCCGCCTCTGCCCCTTCCTGCAAACTCCCTAACTGCTGTCCTGCCGACTGCCAGGGATGCTGGGACGGTGCCGAGCAAAACACAGGGGAGTCCATCTGGGCCCAAAACCTGCCTCATTTCCTTCAAAATGCCCAGAGGGATTTGCCCCGGGGCCAGTGGTTCCCAAGCTGCGGCCAGTGGACGGCTTGGGGCAAGCTGTGCAGGCATCAACTGTGGCAGGACGTGCGCCTGACTGGGGGGAGCACCGCATTGCAGTGCCCAGCTCTGGTACAGGCCTGCGGGGTGGGCACAGCCAAGATGCTTCATCCCCAGCTATCGAGACTGTCCAAGGTTGGGGTGCCCTGGGCCAGACCCCTGCGCCCTGCTGCCAGCACGGCAGCTGCAGCTCTCACCTGCTGCTGGGAACCCCAGCCCCACCCCTCGGCCTGCCCCTAACAACCTCAACGCCAGCCCTACACTACCCTACTCCAGCCATACCCCCATCCCAGCCTCACTCCAACTGTACCCCAATCCTAAGCCGTCAACTCCTACCCGAATCCCAACCCTACCCCTACCTCAACCCTGTCCCAATCCTAACTCCAACCCTACCCCTACCCCTAACTCAACCCCACCTGCACACCCCCAGGCCCTGTGCCACGTGCAGCAGCGCTGGGGCAGTGTTGCCTTCTGGTGATACCTGCTGGAGCCAATCAGCAGACGTGCCCCCGCCTCATTTGCATACAGGACCCTCCCCCTTTCAAGACCCCCCCCCCAACACTGCCAGGGTCACAGCTCCCCCATATGAATATTAATGACCTCAATTTAAATACCCCTAACGATCCTCGCTCTGATTGGCCCACTGCCTTGTCGCTCGCCCGCGCCCGCCCCTCCCCACTCCCTGCTAGCTAGAGGCCCAGCTCGGCCTGGTGCAACCAAACATGCTGGCTTCGCCGCGCCCGCCTCCCGCCGCGGTGCGGTGCGCGGATTGGCTGGCAGCAGCTGCCAGTCGCGCCGGAGGGGCTCCCCCTGTCCCCGGCTGGGGCTCGGCAGCACGTTGCGTTGCGGCCGCAAAGGCAGGGGGCTGAGGCGGCGGCTCGGCGCGGACCGGCGGTAAGAGCGGGGGGGCCGAGCCGGGCCGGGGGGGGGCAGATGCGGGGGTCCGTGTGGGGTGGGGGCCAGAGGCGAGGTGCGTGTGGGGGCGCTGGGGTGGGGCGTCTGGGCCGTGGGGCAGAAAGGGGGACCTGGCTGGAGACCGGGTAATTGACTAGGTAATTGATGAAGGAGGGTGGAGGGGCGGGGAGGAAAGGGGCATGGGGCGGGTGCAGAGGTTATAGGGGTATTTAGATCTAGGGGGGTGCAGGGGCATCTGGGGGGGCAAGGGGGAAAGGGGCATGGGGGGCAGGGGTTATAGGGGTATTTAGATCCAGGGGGGAATGGGGCATCGGGGGGTGCAGGTGGTATAGGGGTATCTAGATCCAGGGGAGTATAGGGGGATCTAGGGGGCTTGCAGGGGAGAAAGGGGCACGGGGGGTGCAGGGGTTATAGGGGTATTTAGATTCGGGGGGAATGGGGCATTGGGGGAGTGCAGGGGGTATAGGGGTATCTAGATCCAGGGGCATATAGGGGCATCTGGGGGGCTATAGGGAGATCTAGGGGGGTGCAGGGGGAAAAGGGGCACGGGGGGTGCAGGGGTTATAGGGGTATTTAGATTCAGGGGGGAATGGGGCATCGGGGAAGTGCAGGGGGTATAGGGGTATCTAGATCCAGGGGGGTATAGGAGGTATAAGGTCATCTAGATGGGGGGGGGATGCAGGGGGACATGGAGGCATCTAGATGGGGTGGGGATCCAGGGGGAGTATAAGGGCATCTAGATGGAGGTTGCAAGGGGGTATAGGGGCATCTGGGAGGGTGTAGGGGGATATAGGGGCACTTAGGTGGGGGGATGCAGCGGGTATCAGGGTATCTAGGTGGGTGGAGAGCAGCAGGGGTGTCTGGAGAATGGGGGCAGAGGAGGGCAGGCGGTGGTGCAGGGGGCAGAGGTGGGGGTATCTGGGGAGGGGCTGGGGCAGTAAGGGGGTGGGTATGGTGTGGGGGTGCGGGCAGCAGGAGCAAGCAGGGCCAGGAGCTGCCAAGGGGGGTGCGGGGGCGGGTGATGTATCGGGGCAATCTGGACTGGATGGGCGGCACAAGGGTTGGGGCAGAAAGAGGGTGCAGCTCTTCTGTGCGCGGGGCGCCGGAGCGGTGCCCGGGGCATGGGGCAGGACTGTGGATAAATGGATAAATGTCATTTAAAAAAAATATCTATATGGTTTTTTTCCTTGGTGGGGATTTTGCAGGCAGTGAGAGGGAAAACCTGGTTCCTTCATCCCCTTCTGGTTAAGTTTCAGGCTGTGGTGTAGAAATGGGAAACCAAACCCTCCCCAGAGGGGAGGGCACGAGAGGGAGGTGTGTGTGGCTCTGGGGGTGATGGTGGGTTTCCTCTTCAGTTTGCTGCCTCGGGCTGTGTCAGAGGATCGTTTGGGGAGGTGAGGAGTGTTAACCTTGGTGCTAGGCCCGTGCTGGTACTGGTGATCTCTGTTGAAAACAGGAGAGATGTGGAGTTATTCTAGCATTGGGTACATTTTTTTCCCTTTGTCCTGGCTGTGTTGGTGCTCCTTGTGAGTGATGAGAATTGTTCGTTTGATATAGCTTAAAAAAAATACAGGAGGGGACTTGCCCTGGGTCGATTGTTCGTGGTGAAACCTTTGGGATTTGCTTGTTGCTGGAGGTGTTTTGCAAAATTGAGGTGGGAAAACATAACCGGGGTGATTTTTACTAGTAGAAGAGCTGACCTGGGGAAGACAGTCAGGAACTTCATATGCCCTCAGTCCAGTTAAATATCAAGAAAGTTGAGGTCCTTCTATCAAGTCATCGCATGTGTTTATCACGTTGGTTTTTGAGTTGTTCTTGGTGTTGAAACAGTGGCAGTGAACGGGGCTGGGTCCCGCGGAGGCTCGCGTGTGTTTTTGACTCTGTGCTTTGGGAATTGTCCTCTCCTTTCCGAGCCAGCGGGAAAATATTTTTTTCAGGACTGGGGCTATAAATCGGCAGTAGAATCGCTGGAGCGAACAATCTGGTGCTATTTGACTCTCCAGTGTTAAATACAAGTATTCTGGGATGTCGGTCATGTGAAAACACCACACGTTGTAGCCGGTAAACGTATTTAAATATAATACTTTGTGTGTGGAGCCTTCTCGTGCCCCCTGCGTGGAAGTGGCTCAGTGTTGCTCCGTGTCTTGATGCACACGTGTGTGGCTTATGGTATGGAAGCAGTTCAAATGCACTGTGTCATCTTCCTTTTGTAAAGCTTCTTACTCCTTGATGGAGCAGCTATTGCTTGTCCATTTGTGTCATCGGATAACACGGGCTGCCCTGTCCTCCAGGAGCTAGTCCTCCTCTTCGGCTCGGGAGGCTGAGTACATGTGCCGATGGATCCCAGCCTAGGTCCAGCTGGAAGGATTGCACGGTGGCTTGTGATCCACCTTCTTCTGTGACTGCTCAGATCACTGGGTCTGTGCCTCAAGTCTTATTCCCTAGCTCTCCAGAGGTGCTGAATTACCCTCTTCCTGCTGGAGACCGCAGCCTTTTGCCCCTTAAAGTGCAAATCAGATCGCTGGATTTGTCACTTCAAGCCACACTGGGGAGTTGCAGGCAGAAGCCACCCCATTTGCACGGTGGTTAGTTATCCCATTGAGCCATGGTGCTGGCCAGTGTGCAGAGCTTAACTAGTTGTCATGAGAATAGTCTGCTTTGTGCAGGGCTTGAAATAGCCACTTGTCCACTCCCCAGGAGCGAGTGGGAAGCTTCCCGCGATGCGTTTGGAAGGAGTTGGGGGCAGCAAAGGCAGAATTTCAGCTCGTCATGTTTTTTCCCTCCTTGCTCTTTGGGTTGCGAAGATGCTGTCCAAAGTGGGGGCTGCATTGTGCCACCTCCGTGGGCATGCAGCGCACCCCCTGCCTCGGAGGGGAAGTCGCAGGAGTGCCTTGTCGCCGCTGCTCGCAACCCTGTGGGAAGCAGCAGTCGAGCTGCTGAGAAGCAGGATGATTTCACCATGTTGCTGTTTGGGAAAGAGGCAGGCTGTGGGGGCGGGTGACCCAAAAATGGTGGCCGCAAGAAGAGCAGAGGAAGAGTTTTCAGTGGTTGGGGCATCCTCAGGTGAGGGCAGCTGCGACGAGGAGCTCTCCTCCTCTTCTCCGGGCCAGAAGGGGATTCAGTTTGAACTGGATCCTTGCTACTGATGGGATACTCATGCATGTTGTAGAGTTTCAGTAGGGTGCTAGGAGCCTTTCCATGAAATGCGTGGCAGCAGATTAGCAGCAGTGGACACCCCTAAGCTGAACACTGAGGTTTGCACAAAGGCCACTACCTTGGTTTGCTCAGGTGGTTGAAACGCTTGGCTTACTCAAGGTTTCCTCACCTGGGCAGAGGGGTTGACACTCGACTAACTGGTGTTGGAACAAGCGCCTGGAAGTGGGAAGCACCGTTCAGCTGCTGAGTTACTATTTGACTCGTATAATTGCTGGCAAGAGCTCTTAATGTTTGGGTGGCACCAGATGTTTGGCAGAGTGTTTTGGACTTGAGACTTCCTGGTGCACGTTGTCCGTAATCTCTGTGCTTCTGATCCAGCGTTTGCCTCCCGGTAGTCTTCTGAGCTCATCGCTTCGGCAGCACAGGCTGTCGTCTTTCTTTGGATCTTCTCTGTGAAAGGAGAAAACCCTCCAAGAAATGAAAGCGGAGCAACATGTAGCTGGAAGTAATGGTCCTGGGCAGGGTGAATGGGGTAGCTGCCGCAGACACCGATTTGGGGTGGGGGCATGGAAAAAGTGGTGGCACCGTGATGGCAGGAGCAAACGGAAGTTGATGCTCTCTCTATGCCCGACTGCATCCCCGGGCTGCTATTCCTGGTCTGCCCTGGGTCACAAGCTAACTCGTTAGGGTTGAATGCGGCCCACTCTTTCTTCTGCATCCATCCTCCGCTTGGTAAACAGAGAGGGCCACATTTTGTCCTTGGCCACGTGTGTGGAAATCCAGTGGGAGGCAAGTGCGTGTGTAACGCACGTATACGCTGTTTTGAACTCCTGCCCGCCAGCCCCCAAGCTCATCGCCGTCCCATGAGCATTTCACCTTCCTGGCCCCTCCCTGCCACTTCCGGGTGGCACGAAGGGAGTAGACCATGCAGAACGGTCCACGTTTCTTTTCAAAGCTCTTTCTGAAAGCAGAAGTCACGTAGAAGAGTTGAGCTTGGAAATTTGCATGTCTTGGGAGGCCCAGCGAGCGTTGGGCATTACATCCTGCTCGCATTGCGCAGCTCTGCAGTGGTCGTCCCCCAAAGAAACTATGTGACTCTAGATAAGAGTCACGGTCTGGAAAAGGTGCCGAGTCAAATAGCAATGTTCGTTTTTCGTTAATATAAAGACGCTATAAATGCCTAGTGGTCTTGTTCCCTGCAGAGGCCTTGTCTGTGCACAGCAGGAGCAGGTTTTTAGCCCTGAGTGTGGCAAGTGCCTGGTGGGTTTTTTTTGAGGTGGAGTCCAAGCCAGATCTTCTTTATCTGGATCAGGCTCCGTGCATTCAGCTAATCTTAAATATGCTTGAGATTTGAAATGGCTCCAATAGCTTGCTGCTGTCTTTGGTCCAAGCTCGTTTGAATTCTTTGTAGGAAAAACCTTTACAAATTGCTGTTTGTATTTAAAAAAAGAAGAAGAAAAAAAAAGGGAAATTCAGGCCAACTGTTAAGTGTTGAGCCACAAACCAGGAAACTTAGTTAAGGAGACCGCTGCCTTGTACGCCCCTTCCAACAGAGACATGCTGGAGGCTGAACTCAAAAGAGCCTGGTTTGCAAAAACTGCAGCTTTTCCAGCCTTTGAAGACTTCCGGATGACTTGCGGGTGAAAACTGGAAAAGGCTGTGAAATGGGAGAGGTCTTGGGTTGTGCTTGAACCGCTTTATTTTCATGCCTCTTTAGGGGTGGGAAAAGTTAAGGATGGACTTTTCCAAAATCTCCATGCTGAAAGGGCTGGGTTGTGTCAGTCAGTGAATCAGGGGCCGGCCGGGTGCAGGCAGCACTTCCTCCAGCTTCTGTCCTGGAGCCGCAACTGCGAGTGCCCGGCGGGCTGCGTGCTGTCATTCGTCATACTTCAGTACCTTTTCCCGTCCTGGTCAGGTGGTTGCCAAGCCTCTTTTATAGCCCTCTCCTTTCCATTAGTCTAGAGGGAATAATCGGCGTGCAGAATTGACGTCCAGCTCATGTTCTTCAAAAGCTATTTTAACTTACCCCGTTCAGAGGGCTTAAAATCTATTTTTAAATATATAGACGAGTTGTTGGGAGGTTTATTTCAAATATAAAAAGCCCTGCAGGGCTTTTTGTCCATTCTGGCTTTTTGTCGATCTGCTCTCGGAGCTCGTCCTTGCCTGGTTTGAGTTGGTTGCTTCCCCCACCACCACCCCCCGTGCATTAATCCTTTCTCAACGTGTCCTTGTTATCCGGCGCTCTCCCTCTAAAACAAGGCAAATGCCCCTCGGCATGTGTCACTCAGCCATTGCAAGGGGGAGTTGCTCTGCCAGCTGGGGTGGCTGCCGGGTCGAATCCTGCAGCATGCTGGTTCTAGGGGAATTTGTCTTTCGGTGGCCGTGGAAGGGCGTTTTCACTTTGTGGGTTACCAAAGAGGAGAGAGGCTATCTCTGTGGCGGTACAACTCCTTGACCAAACACAAGTGTTAACTTGATGGTTACTATATCGCTCTCCGCATGACAAAGCTGTAGGAGTATAGGTTTTAGAATACCCCTTGGCACAGGTTAGCAAAGACAATAGCTTCACCACGAGTTGTAGCCTTGTGTTTATAAGGTGAATCTTAAATGTGGGACTTCTCCTCGCCTTTTGGTATCAGCCACTTGCTTTGCCGGGATGTTTTAAGGATGCGTCAATGGGGAAAGTCTGTCCCGGAGAAGCGGCTGACCAAGGGGAGGGAGGGTCATTTTGCAAGGGGGCTTGCGGCTCCTTTCCACCAGCTTTATCACGACAGTGCATCCAGAACAAAATGTTGGCAAACCATTTTTCCTGTAACCTATGAGTCTTCTGTGCCCCCGTGGTGGCATTCTGCAGAGCACTTTGTGTTCGGCTAATAGAATCAGACAGATTTAATTGTCAGCTAATCCAGATTAAACACTGTCGTCATTCCCATCATTGGATCGGATATGGAGTTCTGCCGGTAATCTTCACCCATAGGCTTCCTATTGTTTCCGCACTTGAAAGCCGGTGTCTTCTGATGAAAGGGGGCGTCTTTTCGACAGGTAAGGTTTAAAAACCAGCTAGACCTGTTAGGATCGCTAAATGAAACGGAGCAGCTCTTTTGGCAATAGCCGCGTTTTCTGCTTGTGGAGAGGTAAGGCCAGGTCGAGTGGAGGTGCCGAGACGAGGGTTCAACGTGTGCCGTTATCTTGGTGATATCCAGGTTGGAGCCATATTGGTCTAGAGGCAAAAGCAATCGGGACTCTTGGTAGAGGTGATATCTTTTCTCCTCTGCCTGAAGAAGGGTGTTTGTGCCCGAAAGCTTGCAATTAAAGATTTGTTTTGTTTTGGTTTGCAAAAATCCAGTTGGTCTAATAAAAGAGTTCCCCTCTACCGTGAGTCCTGGTTGGTTATCTTGGTGGGGGGTTTTGCAGTGGTAGAAGGCAGCGGGGGGACGGGGCAGGAGCAGATGCTGAAGCTAGGCAAGAACGGCGAGCTCTTTGGAAGGAGCTCCAGATTTGGAAGGAAGATAGCATCAGACTGGAAATGAAAGTGTGTTGCTAGATTAAACGCAGGTCTCACCCGTGTGGTCCAGGAGGTCCACGCAGTTTGGTTTTGGTTGCCGTAAATTGCTCCAAATTCCTGGTTATTTGGGATGACCCGAACTAGTGGGAATGGGGCTGAAAGGAGCAGGCGGTTTTGAAAACATGCAGCCTGGTCATCTGCCCTCCTGTTTTAATCAACGCGTCTTGTGTACCGTGAATGTGGGACCGGGAAGTGCAAAATCCTGCCGTTCCATCTTTGACCCGCGGCAGCCAGTCGGTGCCTGTGATATGGACCTGTAGTTTCGGGGTTTCAAATGTGTTTTTAATGCAGGATCACAAGGAGTTCAAAGCTCTTTTTCTGGAATGTGTGTATAATGACTTCAATTTAAATGTGTGTGTAGCAACTTAATTTGATTCCTCCCCTTCAGAGGTGTTTAAAAACTCGAGACTGTTTCTTTATTTGATGTTTTTTATACTGGAAAAGAGATGGGTGGTGCCTAGCTCTGAGCATGCTGTTTCCCCTTGGGGTCACCATCAAAACGCAGAGCGCAGCCTGGAAAGAAAGGGATGCATCCAATCACTTCTCCTTCTTTCCACATGCTTCCAGCTTGCCAGTCTGTTCTGTTGTTTAATATTTCACGAGCCGTTTCCACAGCTGTTCATTTTGCCAGGACAGGTGTCTCTCTGCATTGCTTTAACCTCCCAAACCTGTCGGTCTGGCAAAGTCACGATGCTCTCAGCAAAACAGGGCAGTATGAAAGGAGGTTGAGGTTGAATATTAGGAAAAACTTTCTTGCGAGGAGGGTGGTGAAGCACTGGGACGAGTTATCTAGAGAGGTGGTGGACTCTCCATCCTTGGAGGTGCCACCTTGACAGCCTTGGCTGGGATGATGTAGTTGGGGATGGTCAGATTGGACCAATTGTGACCTCCTTAGCTCCCTTCCAACCCTCACTTTCTATGAAACACTTTTATTTCTCCCCATTTATTTGCCCTTCCCCTTTGCTTTGGAGGGCAGCGCAGTTTCTGGTGCATCCCTACAAGCAGGCTTTGTTGCGCTCTTTGTCCGTAGGCAGTGGCACAAGTGGCAGGCTCGGAGAGCCCGCTTTGCAGCACTGGCTGTGCTCGGATCATGGCTCTGTATGAATATCCAAGGCACAACTGGTTTTGGAGCAGGGCTGTGCTTTACTCGTCCATAAGAGAACACGGATGCAGGATGCCGAAACTGCGGCATGCAGAGACAATTGTTTGCAGCAAGGACCCGGTATTTTAAACCCGCGCGCGCATGGCAGTGGTGCGCATCTAGCAAGAAAGAAGTTTCTGCAGGGCTCGTCGTTGCAAAGCTGGCAGGTTTTGCTGGCGGACGTGCTCGTTCCTTTGTAACAAAGGTGGACGGGGCGAGGCAGCTCCTCGCAAATGAGAGCAGCGTTGGGCAGGGGTCTAAGGGCACACTGTTTTGCTTTTCATCTTGGGCCCTAAAGGGCAGATGGGAGCTGCCTTGATTCAAATGGAACAAAACCTGCTTGTCCACCCGGGACTGCCGCAGATACGCTGGGGTCTGCGCTCTGTGTGCACAATAGTTGCATATTCAGGGATCGTCCTCCCTCCTGTCTACTGGATGGAGACATTCGAGGATTGGCGGACCCAGCCTTTTGTCTCTGCTGCAAAGCCTTTGCGAGGAAGGGCTCGGGGGGCTTCAGATGCGCGTGCCACCGTTGTGGCGATCTGTTCCTTTGTCATACGCAGGTGAGTACGTTCGGGGGGGGGGGTTCATTTCCTGGTGTAGCTTTTCTTTGGGAAAGAAGACCAGAGTAACTTTGAAGCGTGGCTGTTTTATTTGAATAATTTCTTGATCGCCTCGACTGGATGAACGTGTTGCTAATTGCTCTTGCCACAAAATGGGTTTTCATTCTGGGCCTGCTTTCATCTGCTTGGATTCTTCCAGATGCATTGCACACGGGGTTCCCCTTGTCCCCACAGCCGAGGTAGATGGGTTTTGGGGGGTTTTTTTGGGTGGGGGGTTGAATTTTAATTTATGTTGCTTCCTTCCTTTTGCACTTTGTGGAACTTTTTCCCCATAAGACACCTTTTTTTCTAGAAAATTTGAAATGAGATACTATTCGTCTTTGCAAGAGCTTCCCTTAAGTGCTAAGCAGCTGGACTTTTTGTTCCCTTGTCACTAGGGATGGCTAATTTCTTTTGGATTTAGGCAGAATTCATCTTCTTTATTCCATCCTCCTTTCTCCAGGTCAGCTTTTAGCACTCTGCATTTTGGACTCTTCCGCCGCATGTTCCCCTGGGCGGAGGGAATGTGTGCTGGGGGGGTGGGATATGATAGTATAGCACGTTGAGCGTACGTCGGGTTGTTTTGATCACAGTGTTTAAAAGTATAGCTATTCCGCCCGCAGTTTCTCTCAAAAGGATGATCCAAGTAGATTGAGGTCAGCTGGCAGGGCTTGCCATGTTCATCTCCAAGAAGATTGCCACTCACATTGGACTCCGCGTTCCTTGCTCCTTTTGTGCGAAGATGGACCTTCGTGCGTTCCTGCTGCCGCAATGCCGATTGTTTTAAAACAACCTCTAGAAAGTGTGTCCATGGCTGGGATTGTAGGAGAAACGGGTATGAGGTGGGGGTACGTGTGTTTAATTGGTTTGAGTTAATTGGGCATGATTCTAACTGGGTTGGTTGGGGGGTGCGCGCGTGTTTAATCTGGTTCGACTAGCTCATCCCGACTGTAGTTGAGCATCTCAATCCATAGAGTGCCCGTTCTCTCCTGCAAAGAGATTGATTTCCTGACGTCCTTCTGGAAAAAAGCAGCCGACTCTCATATTTCCCTGTCGATATGCGCTCCGGAGGTGCTGCACCAATTCAATTTGAAGTAGATGCACAGCGTCTTCCTAAATATAGCACATGTAGGAGCTGATTAAGGATGAGAGAGTTCCTTGCAGATTGGTCCGTTAACAGGTGTCCTTCGTAATTGCCTCTCTCCCGGAGTGGGCAGCCGCGCGATGGGGACGTGTGGAGGGTGATGAGCCACGGGGACTGCGCCGTGGGGCCAAGAAGGCCCCGTGCTTGCTAGTGTGGGCAGAGCAAGTCCTCTTACAAACGCAGCAGCAGCTCCGTGCCGGCAGCATGCTAATGGCGATGAAGCTGGTGGTTTGCCAAATGTTAGTCATGGGGCGCACCTACTTGGGAAGAGTAGCCTGTGGGGTTGCAGAAGTAATTTCTTTTTGCACAGCCCTGTGGGGCACACGCAGTTTGCGGTTCATGGAGGACAAGGAATGACTTGCTGCTTCGTATTGGCATAAAATATGCAAGCTGCAGCAGGTGAATACACAATCGGAATATAATTTATCCAGGCATTGTTCGTTGCCTGTGCAATGGAGGGGACAGTCCCTTGAGAGCTGAAGCAATACCATAAAGAATCTGCCTTTGTTCAGTAGCTGTGGCTCTGTCTGGCCCTGCCGGGACGCAGGGAGCTGCGTTGCTCTCCCGTGGCCAGAGGAACAGGGTAGGGATGTGCACCTTAAGCTTGCCTAGTGGAGCTGTCTTGGAGAGGCCAAGTCCGGATCAGCAGCACCTGGTGCAGGTGAGCATGGAGCTGCCTTGGAGCCCAGTTCACTGGCAGATGGGAAAAGCTGATCAACTGATAGGAGAACAGAGACTCGCTCCAAGTTGTAACATATGACCTGAATGACTCCCCCGTCATTTAAAGCTTAAAAAAAAAAGGGGGAAAAAAAGAGAGTTTGCTGTGGTTTAGCTGTAGCTTGAGAGGAACCGCTTCCTACTCCCTGCAGGAAATAACAGCTGGGAAAGGTTGCTTGGCTAGTACTGTGCAGGCTGTTACTTTGCAGGTGAAATGGGAGCTGTCGGCTGCCAAAGCCACTCCTTGCATTGACCATTGTGGTTCCTATTTAAAAGGAAAAAAAGTGCTTCTGTTTTCAGAGGGAAGTTGAGCTGGCACTGAAAAGGGCCGAATTGTTTCTGCCACCAGGAAGGGAGCTGCTGGAGAGGGCTGGGGTTGGGGCTGCGGCGGTGGGAGGGGAGGGGCGGGGGGGGAACAGGAAACCGTGTTGAATCTTAACTCAGCGAACCGCCCCGACCATAGGAAACTTGTTGACAGTCTCACAACAGCGTGAGCCGAGGGTGCGGCCAAGGAAGACAGGAGTATTAAAGTTCAGCGCCTTTCTGAACTTAACCTTTCATATCCTGGTGCTGGTTTAGAAAGAACTTGAACCTCCAAGTATCTTGCCGGGAGTTTTAGCTGCTGGAGTACTAAAAATCCCCCACCCACCCACCCAAAAAGCTATGAACTGTCTCAGAAGCAAAAGCCTCTTGCATTCCTCGCTTCTTGTGGGACTTTCCTATATTAGGTAACTTTATTTTGCTGTTAACGACATTTCACAGAGTCATCCTTGGCACCGTTGTCTGCGGATAGGACGGGCGAAGGGCTGAAGTGCAAGCTATTGGTATACCAGACACAGGAAATGCAGACTCTCCGGGGCAGGCGGTTCAGGTCTTAGTCAGATTTCTAGCAAGAAATCTGTTTTGCCCTGTGGTATCTGATGAAAATAAGGGAGGGGATGAGCCGCTAGCCAAGTCCCACCTTGTGATTAGATCCGGGTGGGCAGTTATTTTGGGCAGGGCATGATAAGCAGCCAGGGGCAGATAAATATTAATTTCCAAAATTTTTTAGGGGTCCTGCAGGCCAGATAGAATGGCCTGGCAGGCCACATCCAGCCCCTGGGCCACATCTTGCCCACCCCGGATTAGACTTTATCCTCGGACCTCATTTAATGCTCTGAAAAGAAGAGCACAAGAGTCCAAGCTGATCAGCCTGGCATTTATCATCTTTTTTTGAACTACTTCTAAATGGCAACCCCTTGCAGTTTCTCTGCTCTGCCCCCCACCCTTTTTTTTGCTGGCTCTGTTCAATAAGCATGGGGACCTGGAATAGAAAGACCAATTTTTAACCATTCACAGAGAGTGTTTTAAAAGCTTTCGTAAAACAGAGACCCGTGCGCATTGTCCTTCATAATCCTCTTGATGGCTGCATCAGTTCCTGAAGTACTTCTTTGTTTCTCTTCCCTTCTTCTGGGTTACGCACTGTGGTATCGACATGCGAATCGCACTTCATCAGAGTTTACGTAGTGCTGGTGCCAGGCATTTACTAATTGGGCAACTTTAAAAAAAACTTTGGGCCTTACTTATCCAGGTCCGCCATGTCTGCAGTCTTCTTTCCGTAATCAAGCAGACTAATTATCCACCCGTCTGCCATCCATGGGCCACCCGAAGCTGGATGAGCTGTTGTGGTTAAGGCATGCTGGCTTCTTCCAGCTGGTGCCATGGGAGATTTGATATGTCCAGCATCCATGTGCAGCTGCCTTTGAATCCACCGAGGCATCAAGATCAGCAGTGCTTGTTGCTGATTCCTGCCATACAACATCAGGTCTTGGTCCGTGGCATCCTTCTGTCGTGGCTTATTGTGGTACCAGTTGTCCGGGGCAGGCAAACTTTGTTCCAAAACGGTGCAGACTTTTCAATCTACCTGCGGTCTCAAACGTCTTGGTTACAAATCTTGACAAAGTTGTATGGTAAAGAGCAGTGGTATAATGTACAATGATGCAGGCAGATGTGTTCCCGAGTAGGCTTTTCAAGATTTTTCCGGGCGCTGTCACTGGCCTTTCCTAACGGGAGCACCAGAAAAACAGCTAACGCGGAAGTGGAAGAAAATAGTTTGCAAATTTGCCTTTTGCTCTCGTACCAGCATTGGACAAATAAGCTTGACGTTCATGCAAAGACCTTTCTTGTTTGCAAAATTAGATTTGCAAAGATCATTGCTAATCTATTTTAGAAATATGAGTTTACTTTGCCTGTAATCTGACGTTGTAAACGGATCTCGTTAAGGATGGGATTTCTCTCTCATTTGAAAGCTTTTCCAGGCTTCTGCCAAAGGCGGCTGCTTCCCCTCTCTTTTTTTTTTATGGGGATTGTGAGCTTAATTCCAGCTTTATTTGCCAGTTAGTGATTATTATCATGCTGTTCTAGCGAGATGCCAAGAGTGGGGAAGAAATGGCTTTGTCAAGGCCACTTGAGCAATATTCCAAGAACCAAATATCCTCTCTCCTCCCGTGCTGTTTTGGTTCTTGCCGTCAGGTACAGCAGTAATGTAGGGATGGCCATTTATGAACTGGAAAAGCCGCCGTCACGTGGCGGCTCGTTTCTGTCCTGTGTTGTACACTAACCATCTGCAATGAGCGTGGTGGCCCAAAAAAGGGGTACTTGGGGAGAGTGATCTACTGTTAGCAAGAAGTAAGAGTCATTGCTGCCAACATGGCCAAGCCGCCTGGAAATGATCGCCATCATCATCGTCCTTGAGGCTCTACTTATGTGGAATCGGAGAGAAGATGCGAGCCACTTCCAGTTCCTTTAGCACGTGTAACACCCAAACGGAGCGCAGGACTGAGCCAGATCTGCTACTGCACGAGCCGGCAGGAGCGACGAGAGGGGGGTGCGTGGTGCTAATTGTGTGTGGTGGGGGGATTGTGAGCCTTAAGTACCTGGCATGTTGTAGCTGTATTGGTCTAGAGGACTCAACTGGGACTCAGGCTAGAGGGGATCTATCTCTTTTATTAGACCAACTAGAATTTTGCAAAAAAAAACAACATCTTCTAATGGTGAGCTTTCAGGTGCGCACTCCCTTCCTCAGGCATAGGAGAAAAGATTGTAAAGGTTTTCCTGAGTAGAAGTGAAAGTGCATGTTTCATAAGAGAGTTTAAGGTGCCATTAAAGAATTTTTCTTTTTTGCAAAAATCTAGTTGGTTTAATAAAAGAGATCCCCTCTACCACGAGTCTTGATTGCTTTTTATGTCCTGGGCGTATCTGCTGGAGACCATCGCTGAGGTTGCTGAAGGTCGCATTTGGGTAGGGAGGGCAGAAACTTCCACTTATGGGTGAAGGGTGTGCAGATTCCCCCCCTCCCCATGTTTCAGGAAAAGGTCTTGTTTGAATATTTGATGCTTCCAGGGATGTCTGTCGCTCTGCTGGCTTCCATGCTGGGTTTTAACTTGCATCACCATCGGCTCACGCTGCTTGCCAATGTACTGACTCCTTCTCCGCCTCCCTTAATCCGCTCGTTGGGGCTGGTGGAGAGAACAGGCTCCCGCGTGTTCACGCTGTCCCCCAGAGACCTGATGTCACATCTGCGGAGGGAGGAGAAGGGTGCTGACGTCTGCTCTTGCCCTACAAGGCTCAGCTGATCGTGAAAGGATTTCTGTAGCCTTCTGTCACGAGGGCAGCTGATCTCAAGAGCTGGCCTTTATACTGCAATCCCTGTTTCGAGTTCCTGGGGGCGGCGGGGCCTGAGATCCACTCGCCATTCATTGACCCAAAGCACACGATCACTCCGACTGGATTCAGTCATGGGGCAGCTGAGACTTCGGAAATTCAGGGCCAATGGGAATAATCTGCTCTTACGTAAAGGACTATTACTTAAAGGGAATGAAAGACGCTATAGAAGGGCCAAAGTTTTAGTCTACAAATAGGCATTTTACATCTTCAGAACGGGCTGTTAGCACATTTTTTTCTGACAAAGCTCTTGAGCACAGCGCAGTTTTTATGTTTTCTCCAAGTATTGTTACTCCAAATCCAAGTCTTGGCAGTTAAGCAGCTATAGTAAACTGCATTGCAAAATCAGATATTTTTGAAGAGGGTTTTATTGTTTGGCGCTACATGCTGTAATCCAAATGACTCTTATCTTTGACTAACGCAGGGTGAAGGAACCGGGGTGCCAGAGCCAAGGGCTCTGTAGCTGCCACTGCCGTTGCATTGTGCATCTGCTGGGACGGGCGAGTGCTGTGGTACGCCTTATTGCATAGGCTTTTGTCATTGTGGTTGTGAAAATAAAGCAAGGTCTATATGGCCAGAGGGAGATGTTCTGTCTGGCAGAGGCGAGTTCCAGCAAATAACAATAATGCATTTATAGGCGAGCAGAGGGCCTTGGGCAACGAGATTCTTCCATTATTGTCTAATGGCCAGAACGAGGCTGCTTCCACGTTGTTTCGTGTTGAAGCAAACCCAGGCAGGGTTATTACCGTGCTGTGGCTTTTCCAGTTTATTAAAGATATTTGTTTCCGCTCATCCCGGGTTGATGTCCCTCTACCTCGGCTGGTTTCTCTCTGCACGTTAAGCCTGCTCCAGCTCTTGTTCGGGGGGTAAAGCAAGAAAGACAGTTGAGTGGAAAAGGCGAACGAGGGTGAAGCATATGGTGCTTTTGATGCAGTTTCCACTCCATGCCCGGTGTGTGGAGCCTCGTGGGCTTTCCACACATTTGTGGTGGCAGGAAACAGCAGCAGCTTCTACGAACCAAAATGGGTTGATTTAGCCCCGTGTTGGTCTGCGCTTTCTCCTTGCAGCCATCAGAAGCTGGGTCCTGCCTGGATTACGGTTTTCAAGGGCATTGCACGTGCGAGCTTCAGCGCGGATCTACGACCTTGGGGGCTGCTTTCATGTGCAGCTCCTGGTTCACCCCAAATCCCTTGTGACCTGCGCGGTGGCGGCATTTGTCCTGGGCCGTGTCTAGACCACGGGACCCGAGAGTCGGGGCTTGAGATCAGGACGATATGGAGCCCTTTCCCATCTGACTTGTAGCATGCTTTGGATCTCCACCTGCCTGGTTTTCCCCCTTGGACCGTCTGAATGACGTGTGACCGTGTAACTTTGGCATGTCGAAGGCAGCAGTGTTCTTGCCGGGTGCGCTGCCTTCCAGCAAAGGCAGCACTCCCTCGATCCAGATCAAGGGCGACCGCTTCTTTTGTTTCCCGAGATCCCATCTCCGCTGCGGTGGAAACACGGTGGAGCTGCAACAGGAATACGCAAGCACCCCGGGCTTCCTGGCGACTCTACCTAATGACTCCTTTGACTCGAAATGCATCGCTGCTTTAGCATGTCAAGCCAGCCCACCGACCATGTACTAGCCTTTTTTTTTTTCCCCTCCTTTCTCTTTACTGTTAATCATTAAGGACACAAATGACTCCCTGTAGGAAGCCAGCCCTACAGTTGCTTGCTGTCACATGAGCTCACAGCATCTGTATTTTTTTGAACTGTTGCCATGAAAACAGATTGCAGAATTGCAAGTAATGGCATGGTGAGGCGGAGGCCTAGCAAGCCACCGGTAGCACGGCTCGGCATGACAATGTTGTTTTTTCTGATCACAGGCAGCAAAGCAAAACTTGCAGAGACTTTTCAGATAAAATGGCGGCTTTGCTCCGTGTTCATTTACCTTGATTGGAGTTGATGTGTGTTGAGAGGTAGGGGCCTTCAGTCTTATCAGGGGTGTAAGTTGTAGCCATGAGAGCGCACACCAACTGCAAATGGTTCCTCAGCTTGATGAAGGGCTTTTAAACCCGAAAGTTTGCTAAGAGGAATGTTTCCAGCTATCTAAGTTGGTCTTATAAAAGATAGTAGGCTCACCCAAAGAAACTTCTCTGCCTTCAGTCTTTCTATGCTTTTCTTTGAAGGATGAGAGTATTAGTGTATACTGGTTTCAAATGGCCACCAGGATTTATCACCCAGTGGTCTCGATACTGATGGCAGAAATGCAGTCGCCCTTTCACATTAGCAGTCCCACCCACCTAATTCCTTGGAAATGATCAAAGGTCTTCCTTGTTTTTCCTGTTGCTATCTGACCGCAGCACAGTTGAGGCACAATCTTTCCTGCAATGCCAAGATGTAGTTTGAGGACTGAGTTCCCAATACCTACTCTGACCTCTCTCCAGTCTTGGAGATCTCATTTTAAGACTGAGAGCTCTTCCAGCGGAAGAGAGAGAGGTGATGGGCGGGGAGACGAGACTAATCTGTTACATCCTTTCCTTCCATAAAGATTTGGGTTTGCGCCTTGCTGCTCCTCCCAATACCGAAAAGAGATCAGATGGCAATCGAGGCTCCCAGCCTCTGAGGAACCATGTTGGCCAACCAGCCCTTGAAAATATAAGACTTTGGTGTTTCCCTGCTATCCTGGATTGAGCACTTCAGCACACAAAACTATGGACATCATGCAGTGTAAATCTTTGCCATGTTGGAGCTAATGCCAAAGCTGTGGTCAGGCATGTTTGAATCAGACGCTGCAGAGATCCCTGAGCAGAGGAGCAAGACTCCACTAGTAAATCCCTGTTCTCCGTTGCTTTTTCTTTCCCCCCAGAGAAGCGGGTATTGAGCTGTACACTTCTAAAATATTAAACCAATCCATTTGCATACAGAGTGCATCATTTGGGGCCTTGGAAGTCTTGACGGGCTGGCTTGGCTGGATGCGGTCTTGCCCAACTGGACTATGATTTTTGGAAAAGAAATGTCTAGGCAACTTGCTTTTCTTTGTGGAGTACACTGTGTTTTACTCAAAATGACATTATTAGGTTTCCTTACCTATATGTCATTGTGAGCGATTGCTGGGTTGTTGGTCTAAGGGCCCAGGCTGGTCAGGCTCTGTGTGTAGAGGTGATCTCTTTTATTAGACCAACTCAATAGTTAGAAACAAGTTGTTTGCAAGCTTTTGGGCACAAACACCCTTCTTCAGGCAACGGGAGACTCTGCTGGTCTGAGATCTCCAAGGAATGAGAGAAGCTAAAAGTGTGGCAGGATGTCAGTGAGAATGGAAATAGGTAGAAATTAGGAAGGCAAAAGGTAAGGCAGGTAAGGGCGGGGGTGGAAACTAAAGATGGGTCAAGGAGACTCTACAGTAATAGTGATTCAAGGTAGAAAAGAGGCTGTGTGTGAAAAAGGAAATACCTGGAAATTATGAAGACAAATAGCAGAAAAGGAAGGGAGGAAAAGGTGGGGGGGAGGTAAAGTATAAAAGGTCAGGTGGATTTTTTTTTTTTCTTTCTAAATCATTAGGCTTGAAAGAAGTGTGTCTTTGACACAAGCATTGTGCTGGAGAAGCAAGTGCAATGCTATCTATGGAAGGGCTGGCCTGTGGCTAAGTCTTCCTTCTTTTCTAAGACCAGGTCTCCATGGCAAGCCTTTGTTATTCTGGCTGATCTCTCTGCGAGCTCTGTCCTTCGTGTTTGGAAAAGCAAAATGCGTGTGCATGCCCAAGTCCTTGGTATTCGTATTGCCCTTGTCAGCAAAAGGGAAGTCATCTGTGATGCCACAGTGGATGACTGATTAAGTACTCAGAGGATTTGCTCATTCCTTACTTTCCTGACAGTGGATTTTAGAAAAATATTTGGGGTTTTTTGCTGGGGTTTCTTGTGGGGAGGGAGCCATCTGCCGGCGTGACTGAGAAGGACAGAGGCTCAGCTCCAGCTTTGCATCCATGGCAGTCAGGATCAGGACCCACAGAGCTTCCAGAGCAGCGGGGGCTGGTGGCTGCTTGCCCAGCCTGACCCAGACTACTGGGGACCGTTACTTTGTCAGGATTCGGCCCTCGGAGGCCCCGAGGCTGGCAGACCATGGGCTGTAAATGGCAGTGGGTGTGGGTGAGAGTGGCAGTAGGTGCCGGGGGGTGGAAGGCCGAGTCCCTGGGCTCCCCTAGGCAGGCAGGGCTCTGGTGAAGGTGTGCGGGGCAGCAGGGGAGGCATTTGGAGTTCAGAGACCTGTTTGTTTTTGGTTTTGGTTTTGTTTTTTTTGTAGGATTAAACTGAGGCAAGGGTCACTTTATGCAGGGTTAAGCCTCCTGCCTCTCCTTTCGTTGGATGAGCCAGCTAGGGTAAGGGTAGGGGACAAAAATGGGGTGGAAAACCATGGCTGAGTATATTTGGGGCCACCCCAACCCATGCACTCCTATGGCAGGTTAACGTGTAGCCTGAACGGGCCGGGCACCGGGTCAACACCTGTTTGTTCCTAGCAAGTATTTAAGCCTAATTTAATTTTGGCTGGTGTGACTGTGCCCTTCATTTGGTAGGTACCAGCTGAGCATGAAATGCAGTATCTGGTTGGGTCCTTCAGCCCGATTGCAGGAATATGGCATAGGCTGTTACATACTGATCACTGCAAATTCTCTTCTCCTCTCTCCTAGGAAGTGTCATCTTTCAAGCCACTGAAAGCAGCTGCCTCGGTGTGGAAAACCGTTGCTTTGACCTCTGAACAGGTATGTTTTATGTACCAGTATGTGACAAAACACCCTAAGCACCCACCTGCCTTTTACCTTTAGGTTTAACCTGTGCCTCTGTTTTAGCTCCTCCATGTGCTCAGTGGCTTGCAGAGCACGGCAGCAGCAGGATGAGAATCCAATCAGATAATTTACCAAAAGCCTAAGGCTGTTCCCATCGCTTGCTGGCTGTCCTTGAGCTTGCAGTCTGAATTGGCAGAGGGTGATCTGTGCTGTGCTCTGTCCTCTTGGAAAGCTGTGGGCGTGGGTGGAAAGAGCAGTGATGCCGGCAGGGAGGGGAAGGTCACAGCTCTATCCTGATGAGACTGTCTGCGTGGCCTCATCCTGTGGCCTAATGTGTAGCTGTGCTGTTTTTCCTGGTGCAGCGAAGACTTGCCATGGTCGCAACACCCAGCTGCATACACCATAGATTTATGTGACAGCAGGGAGCATCTGGTCTTAACACCAACTTTCCGGACTCTGTGCAGGGGTGCTTTCACTGCCTCTCCTGTGCGTCCGGCAATTACCTTGTAAAGCTCAATGTTTTGTGCTCGGGCTCTGTCCCTAAATGCTTGTCCCACTATTTCCTGACTGCTGTTCTTTGGCTGATACTTTTTATGTAGAATACATTAACTAATTGTGACCACACTTCAAGTATCTCCTTGTTAAAGGATGGCTGAAAGGATCTAGATTTCAGTGTAAGGGCATAACTGTGGTCGATCTTAGCTTCTTAAGAGTGCGCCAAGCAGCAGCCTGGTTTCCCCAGCTGCTACACAGAGAATTGTTTGAACACTAATCTGAGATTCAGCTAAGATCTGTCGATTCAGAGTTTCTCTGTTGCCTGTAGGACTAGTGCCTGGAGCTTGTTGACAGACACAGATCTCAGTCATGCTCATAATGTTAAACAGTATAAAAAATGCTTTCTCTCTCTCTCTCTCCTTCCCTCCTTTTCCCCCTTAGCACAGTCTTTGAGCACGTTATGATCTTTACTGTGCATCTCCACTGTGTGCTAGGAGAAAATACTACTCTCCTCATATATATAATAATATGGGGATAGTGAGTACGGGGGTTGGAGTCTGTGATGGAGCAGGACATCTAAGGAGCATTTCCAGGGACCTATGCTAGTTTCTGAAGCTCTGCACCTCTGGATCTTGCTTGCAGAATAACTTCTAGTTGGCCTGTATTTTCCATTTGAGTTTCATCCCGTTCATTCTATAAAGGATACCAGGGTTTGTATCATCCTACATCCTCTTTTGCCTCAATGTTCACATGTCCTTTCATGCATCCCTCATCATGGTTTTTTTGTGCCGCTTTCTATCCATCTTCCCACACAAATGTCTAATCTGTTCCCTTAAGACTTGTGTTTTGGTCTTTCTGGAAGTCCTTTTGTCCAGTCTTAAACATGAGCCCACCTCGGTATCTGCACCCTGCCGTTGTTTTATAGATTACTCCAGAGCTGTGACTTGGCCCTATGATAACTACTTAGCCTTCTGTCCTTGAATTGTAGGTCCCATTAAAGTAGCTTAAAATACTGTCAAGATGACTAGGTAAATCTCACCTACCTGGAAAGCGACTCTCCCAGGTCTGCTTCTTTCATTAGGGAGACCCATCCTTGTGGTGTCCTTCTTTCACGCTAATCTCCTGAAACTGGAAACCAGAGAGCTAAGAAGCAGTACTTTAAGCTTTTGCAGTGAAGCTCTTGGAAACAATTACTCGCTTGCTCTGACTCAGTCGCTCAGGTGGGAACTATTTTTGAGAGAGAGATGCCACAGTGCGTTGGTCCCTCAGGCACTTCCGTGTCGCTGGCAGTGGGTTGTGGCTACAGATATTCAGATTGCCGCACGAGGGCAGTGTGCCCTTGAAAACTGCAATCGGAGCACAAGCTTGTGCTTAGTGGTATGAATGGGCAAACGCAACTGATTCTCTGTTCTGCTACTTATCTTGGGTCCTAGATCCAGTAGCACCTTAAAACAAGGCCTGAGGTTGCTTTCAAGGGATCGACTTCTTCTGACTGATGAATGGGTTTAAGCTGCTAGCACTCATTTGGCTGTCTGTTTCTCCAAGAACATCTGGTCAAATGATAGAAACACATCCATCCCCTCCTGGCCACCTGCTGTGCCCAAACTGGATTCACAGGGTCACTTATTCTATACAGCCCATGGATTGGAGCGGAGGGTGCACCTATGGGTCCTAATCAGACCCCGGATTGAGTCAATGCATTGTGAAATTGGAAAAGTGCAATAAGAGGTCATGTATTTGTTCTTCTGATCACTGAGTGTCGCTGTAGGGAGGCTGGTCTGAGCCGGTGGTGAATTTGGTGCCAAGTAGGGGACATACCCGGTCACTGGAGCAGTGAGATTTTTGGAGGGTGGGGAAATCAGTGGTGAACTTAGCACTGTATCTCTGCTGTGCCTTTTTTTCCCCTCCTTCCCCCCCAACCCTTTCAATTAAGCTACGTGACCAAAATGTCACCATTACATTTAGCTTCTATTTTCAGGGTGTGTTGAAGAGCCAGCTTTTGTTCCATTCAGCTCTTGGAGGTGCGTAACTGGTGCTTCATTACTGGAGCTCATTCAGCTTTCTCACTATGACTGTCTTTATCCAGGAATCCATTTTTTAGGGCTGGCTATTCTTGTTGTCTTCCTGGGATTACGTGAAGATTGTTCTGTTGCTGACCTACATTTTCCAGAAATAACGGTGCTGAGTTTCAGTTATCACTGTCATATCAGGAGCACTCCCCCCCCCCCCGGCTCATTAAGACATTTATCTCATTTCCTTACTAATTGACTCTGTGAAATTAGATCTTTGGCTTTTGCTCAGCCTGTTGAAACGAGGGTGTTTTTATTCTATAAAAACTCATTGCAATAACTTTGGGAGCTCCTCGGAGAGAGATCCCCATCTCAGGAGAAGTGTTCACATTTAAAAACAAAGCAATTAACCTTGTTTCTAAATCCCTATGGCCTTTTAGTAATAAAAGAGTCTTGGTTCCCATCTGATCTTTGCAATCCTCCCCCGTGCCAGGTCAGCACTGAATGTCCTGCATTCGCTCATCTCTGCTCAAAGTACAGCCTAGGAGGGGAGGGGATGCTCTGTCTTTAGAGGGGATCTTTTGGCTCGGAGGCAAATCGAATTTACCTCCGAGTGCCGAACAGCTGGATTACAGGAGCCTGGCTCCGCCGTTCCAGTCGGCTTCACTGGCCCGTCTTGCCGGAGCAGTTCCAGCACAGAATATTGTGTGCGCAACCCGGTCATGGCCCAGGCTGTAAAACCTCCCGCCTGACCACTTGGATAGTTGTAAAGCTCTTGATTTCACCCCTGCTATTTACCATGTACCTACTTCAGTTCCTTTCTGCTGCTTCAACTGGCTCCTGTTTTGCCTCCGTTTCCTCCGCGCTCGGAGGCTCGGTATGCAGTTTGAAGTCGTCCCAGCTTGGAGGAGGTTGTTTCAGGACCACATGAAAATAACATTGCATGTCCCTGGCTAACCAGACGGGGGTGTCCAGCTTACTTAACCGAGCACCTACAGTAAACAGCATGAAAGTACAGGATATATTTTAAACATCAGCCGGTTTGTTTTTAACACCTGGAGGCCTCTGTTAAAATGAGATGCTTTTTATTAAGAATAAGCTTTCTTTAAATATAAATCTGCCCTGGAGCAAACCTTCCCCACGCTGTTAAGGAAAGCTCAAATGACTTGTTTACAAGCTGCCGTTGTGAACGGATGTGCCAAATGAAATGAGTTATGATGCATGTTAATAATGCCCCTCGACTAAAAGTATGGGCTAGTAGTGGCCTCTGCTTTACCCCTCCATGTCCTGGACCGGTGGTGTGGGTGTGCATACCAGGCCCGGGTGTTCTTCATCTTTTTCCTTTTCTGTACAAACTTTTCCTCCAGAAGCATCTAAAAAAAGCCTTTTGATTTAAATATAGAAGCTGGGATGGAAAAGGCATGGAACTCATCTGGAGCATCTCCTGGCCAAGGAAAGGACTGTTTCCCATAGCACATTTTTCTTCCTTGGGTGGGTGAATTGAATTTTCCAGTCTCTTTGAGGAAATTGGCTTCCCTGTAGGTAGTGTTTTTAAAAATAGTTCAGTGTTGCTGGTGAAACAAATTGTATTCTTTTCCATGGATCCTGCCTCCCTTCAGTGTTGTGCCACGCTTGCTATCTTAAGCCATGGAAGTGTTTATGGAGATATTGTGAAGCAGGGTATGGAGCCCCAAATATTTACCAAGGGCTTTGGCGTTCATCCTGCTTTCTAAAAATGAGCAGTGGGATGTAGCTGTTGGCAGGGTTTATTGTATAAACTTGAATCGGTTCTCTTCTTCCCCTAAGAGGAAAGAAAGCCTGGAAGGAGCAGCGCATGGTAGCGGTAGACGAATACTTAACACAGAAACCAAGGTGACTGCATGAGCATTGCCACTATCATCACGTGCATTGCAATCCTGAGTGATCAGACCCTGTGTCACTTGGAGGTGCTGCCTCATCCTGTGTCTCAGCTTCTTCCCATACAGTCCCTCAAGCCTCCTGATCCCTGGGCAGCTCCTTGGTAGGTCAGGCATCTTCCCTTTGGCCCCTGCATGAAAGGGACCCGTGTGCCATGGGGACTAAATGATGCTGCCTTTCTTCCAGCAGTTGCCATATTCAGCCTCGGTCCTGCTGGCTTGCTGAGTGGATGCAAGAAGGAGGTGTAGTTCAGTGCACCGCCTTGAAGGGAGATGTGAAATCACTGGAATTTGTTACCGCGTTTCCTGTTTGGGTGGTTGGCTGCAGTGGTTCCTCCGGGTTCCAGCCCTAGATAACAAGCCCTGGAGGTGTGGGTTACTGCCGAGCGTCGGGGATGAGGTGTCCCTTTGCATGCCTTGGACTCCAAAGGGCCTCAAAACCAGACCCAACTTCTAGCAGGTTCACAAGTAGCAACTCGCCGCAGTGTCTCGGAGGAGGAAGGGCTGCGGCAGCTGGTACCAAACAGTCTTATGGGCCATGCGCTGGAAAAGCAGGGACACCCCAGGGGGCAAGGGAGGTGCCCCAAATGCCAGCTTGTGGTGGGCAGCTCTGCTCACCTGCCAGCTCCTCCTTTGGCCTGATTTTCAGTGGGGGCTGCTGGATGATACTGAGCCACTTTTTTTATTACTTAAGAAAAGTGGACATGGTTTTTAGGTTTTGTTTTTTTAATGCGGTCTGGCTTCCAGCATCTCTGTCACATCCCTGTAGTGCCCAGGCACTGTATACGAGGATTGCAAACGGCATTCGTTAACCCATTGAGCCATTTCAAATAAAATAGTCTTACTAAAACTGGAGCCCCTTCAGTGAACTGTGCCCTTTTCACTTCCTAAAAGCCTGCTTTAGACCTTGGTCCTATGACCTTCTAGCCCAGAAGTGAGTTGAAGGTAAGCCATATTGATATACTAGATGGTTATTTAACAACACCCTTAATTGCACCGCTCCCATGAATCAAAATCACGTGCTGATTCATTCCAGGCCCTGAGTCAGTCGCTAATGCCAGCAGCGCTACTTTAATTAGCCTGTAGGTACAGTATGTGACATGTCCCTACATTTTTTGATGAGCATCTGTTGAATGGAATCAGACTTGTGTCCTAACAAACAAGGCTCTGACTGTCCGACAGCTTCATCTTCCATTACATCACAGTGCCCAGAAAGGCAGCACAGACCAGTGGTTAGAGCATCAGGTCGGAGTCAGGAGACCTGGTTTCAGTATCAATCGTCTGCTGCAGTTGTTGAGCCCCTCCTGAATTCACCCTCTGACCTCTCTGGTCTGGTCAGAGGGAAATGTGAAAGTCCTAGGGAGGGATTGATCTTGCCTTACGTTTGGTCTGGGATTCCCCAGATCTGCGAGGAAACGGGGAGCTTGGGCAGTGCCATGCCGTGTCAAATATTGGATCTTTCTAGTGAACGGCAGAAGCTGGAAGTAGCTTTCCAGCTGCCAGGAGCTGAATCCTGTGCATCTGCGCATTGACCTGGCAAGCGGAGCAAGTTTGAGCAATATTTTTCTGGCTTCCAGCTAGGGTGCCTGTCAGGGCAAGGCCCTTTCCGAGCTCCCAGCAGATGCCCACTTATGTTCCTACCACTCGCTGCAACCACTTGTGCCGCAGGACGGTGATTACCGGTGGCGGCTGTATTTATTTAATGTGCTGCCATTCAGCCAGCCTGGAAGTGACGGGAAAAACCAGCACAGCGGCTGAACTAACCAGGAGTGCATCCAGTTTCAGTTCGTCCTCTTGGCTCCCGCGCTCTTGTTTTTCCCCGAAGGGCTGGAGGTAGTAAACAGGATTTGGTGCTGTCACTCCTTTCTCTGTAAGCCCCGTCACACTGCTGGATGCCTCGTGCTTTGTACCTTTGGGCCGGGAGGGATTGCATGGGGAAGGAGGGGGCCATATTTATCGCAGCGGCCTGAGGTCATGCTTGTTTTCCCTCTCAGGAGCAGGAACAGGCTAGCCCCTGGCCTGAGCTCCTGCAAGCCTCCATAAACAAGCTGGTTTGTGCAGAAAGCCAGAGGTGGGGCTGTGTTTATCTGGTATCTCTGCAGAGAAGGGGTTTTTTTTCCTCCCTGTGAATCTACCCCAGTTACACTAATTCTTTCACCTCTGGCTTTTGTTGCAGAGACGTTGGGACCGAATGTGCAGGCAGATTGCGGCAGCCACATGTGGTGTTAATCAGGGTTGGGGTTAGGATCTGCTGTGCTTGCAGTGTTTACAAGCTGGAGAGGGGATAAACAAGGGACAGACTCCCATTGGGGGTACAGTCCTCAGGAGTGGGCCTGGCAGCAGGCCCCTACCTGGGGCACGCGAGGCTAGCAGGCTAAAGAGGAGATTAACCCACTGATCGCTGGCTTGCAGGCATGAATTGTTTTCTCTTTGCCCTGCTAATCCAACATCAGAGCCGCGGAGATGCCCGGCTGCTCCAGACAGGTCTCGGGGTCCGCTGTGCTAGGGGCTGTACAAATGGCACCTGACCTCAGCGATTGCCTAGGCTGCAGTACAGTAGATTATAGGGTGGCGGTTACAATGGACTATGAGCCAACAGAGTGCCCTGCATGCAAAAAAGCCAGCAGCATCCTGGGATGTATTAACAGGAGGGTCACGTGCAAATCAAGGGAAGTGATTCTTCCCCTCTAATCAGTGGTAGTGAGGTCTCACCTGGAGTCCTGCCTCCAGTTTTGGGCCGCATGCTTCAAGAAGACTGTGGACAGATTGGAAAGAGTCTGGTGCCGCGCTGCAAAAATGAGTAAGGTCCTGGGGAGCAAGGTTTATGAAGAAAGGCCGAAAACTCAGGTTATTTAGTCTAGAGAAGAGAAGACTGAGCAGAGATTTGATAACAGTCTTCAAATCCCTGCAGAGTCAGTACAGAGAGGATGGAGAAGACTTTTCTCTGTGGCCGCAGGGAATTGGGTGCAACGGCCTCAAGCTGCAGCATGGGGAAATTTAGATTGGGGATAAGAAACTTTCTGTCTCTGAGGGCAGTCAAACATTGGGACAGGTGGTGGGATCTCCATCCTTGGAAGCTTGTGCAGACATGTGGCTGGGTTGGTTTAGTGGGGGCTTGACTTGATGACCTTGTGGGGTCCCTTTCAGCCTTACTTTCCTACGATCCTGTGACCTGAAGAGACCTCCCAAACTGAGGACAGAATCCAAAACCTTTAGATAGGGATCTGAGGCCATGCTGGGAATATAAACTTGCCTGTTTCCACTTTAAACTTGCCATTGGGGAAAGATCATCCTGATCTTGCCACTGTGCTGGGCAGCACTGTCTGTGGTAGGTCAGAGCCATTGATCTGATATCTCCACTTGGCAGAGCCGGGAGGTTTAGGAGCAGTCTGCTAATCAGTGGAGTGGGGACACAAAACCTGGCCTTTAGCTTAGAGTTTGATAACATGACGATGATGATGGAAGGGATAAAATGTCAGGATAAGGGGAGCCTGGACTCTGACCGGGGATGTCCCTTCCAGTCCTGTGCTCTGTCTGACCATGGTGTGTTAAAGCAGCTTGGGCATTGCCTCTGTAAGAGTAAAACACAGCGAGTACTGCAGCATGTCCCTGATGGCTGTGAGCTAGATTGAGACGCCCTGGCAGTTTTAGTGTTAGCTCTTTATCATCTGCAGCTGTGGGTGTAGCTGCAGCGTACACTGGTCCTTGCAGGTGATAACCTGCCCTGGGAGCTTCTGTGGCCCCTACCTGTAATCATAGCCCACGTCAACCCAGGACTCCCCCCAAGTACAGCTGCATCTGGGCAAACTTGCTTGGGGTAACTGAGTTCAGATCATCAAATAAAATGATCTTCGGCGCTTTCTCCTGCAGCGTGAAGAAGGCAGCTGCCTCCTTCAGCAGCCTGGTATTTATCACCTCTAACCGAAAGCCAGAAGCATTTCAACAACTGTGCATGCTTTGCAAGGTCCGAGTAACTTGCTATTTAAATCTGTGTGCAACCCACAAGCCCCAGTGGTCCCTACTATCCTGGGATGTTGAGCTGCATGGAGCAGCTTTGGTTTGGGTTGAGACAGAGGTGGGTTTTCACTGAAGCCGCAAGCCAAAGACGCGTACTGCTCCTGCAGCTCTCACGCTACCGTGGTCCAGTGCCTGGTATGGCTCAAGACTTGATAGATGAGACTTGTGTTGGAGAAATGAAGAAAGTGTTGTTTTTTTTTTCCTCGAGGAACCCAGGTGATGGAAGAGTTTGTTTTGAGGCTAGCTGGACTATGTACCGATGCTGATTTGGAGCCGTGTTTGCCATTCTCTCTTGGAGCGGCCCACTGCTGGGCCGGTTTGCAGACCGCTCGTCATTCAGAGCACCGACCTACTCAACTCAGCGGTTTGGAGTGGGTAAAATGGGGGAGCTCGGACTCCAGCACAGCTTGTGGTTTAGGAGAGCAAATGCTTCCGTCTTTGACCTAGAGACAGTGACAGGCAGGAGGCAGCAGGACACTTGGGGAAAGTGCTTTTCATTCCTTTCCCTTATACAAGACACTTGATATTGCATGGAAATAGCCTAAGAGCATACTTGCGTATTGATAGATGAAATTGCCCCGGGCTGGCAGAACCTTCCATCCCCTCCGCCCCCGGCAGTGATTTAATTAGCGTGGAGATGCGTGCAGGGGCTGCAACCCTTGGCTGAGCTGGCAGCAGTGTTGCAGGATGGCACTGGCTTCAAGACCTCATTTTCCCACCTTCCTGGTGGTTGGGGGCGCTTCTGGGTTCCCTGATCTTCCAGGTGGCATTTGTATGGCAGAGGCAGCTTGGAGGTCAGGCGGTTGCAGCCCAGCTGCTGATCCCAGGAGTCCGTATTGCATTATTCGGCCCCCAGCTGACTGTGTGGCAGGGAAGGCCCACCTGACAGTGGGAAGCAGCCTAGGGAAATCGGATCTGTGGTGCATGCTCGTAGCTGAGACTCGAACTTGGCTAGAGCCGAGTGGGCCTCTGCTGCTTCAGCGAGAATCCAGCACGCCGAGCTGCAGGCTGGCCAGCTCCTGCTTTAGCACCTGCTATTTCAAGGAGGGAAGAACGAGCAGAATTCAAGCCACCTGTTCCCCCCCGGGTTGGCTCTGCCCTGGCTAATCCCTTGGGGGCACCAGGCCCGGAGGCTTCCTCGGAGGAGAGCACGTGGCCAATGTTATGGAAAATTTTGCTGTGCGAGGAAGCGGCAAGAGCACATGTTGCTTTGTAATGGGAGAACGTGGAGGCCCAAAGCGAGGCCCGTTTGGCTGCTCACCGGGCCTTCGTCCTGCTAAGGATTGCTGTTACCCCTATCCGGCATCCTCTGCTCCTAAAGCGGTAGAGTTGACCCTGACGTGGGAGAGTACTCTCCCTCCCAGCAGGCTTCTGCACTGCGGCCCCAGTCCTTCTGTCTGGAGCCCTGATGCCTTGCCTCTTGCAAAATGTTCTGGGGCCTGTTTCCTGCCTTGTCTTGCCGTTGCAAATCCCCTTGGATCAAGGGAATCTCAGCTTGTGCACCCCATCCCTTGGCCATCCAAAGTGTGGCTTCATGCAAGGTCATTTTGAGAGGGGAGGAGTCTGAGGGCTGGAGGTTTATTTGAGGGTGTTTAATTATACGTGGCAAGAGGAGCTAACTCTAACCCTAGCCCTGTTTTACTGTAGAAGCAAACTGAGATGTCAAGGATCTCGCGTGGTAAGGAGCCGGGTTGTGGGTTGGGTGCCTCTTGGTCACCAGCATGCTACTACAACCCTAGATCCCCATTAATAGTGACAGGGGGGAATGCATGGAGTTGCAAAGGGTCTTGAGAGCGGTACAAAAGACAGCAGATAAGAGCGATCTCCAGTCACGCAGCTTGCTTTCTATCCCAACTCTAAACTTGGGGTCGATACAAGTGAACAAAAGGGGGGTGCTGTCTCATTCAGGCACGTGCAAAGTGCTGGGTGAGCTCCAGGGTTGCTAGCTGGCGACGGAGAAAGTTCCCTGTGAACCAGCACTCTCGGGGATTGCTCTTTCATCCCAATAAGTGACGTCAATGTTGCCTGAAAATATTTACTTTCTGTACTCTGGCTGCACGGATGGACCCCGAGCTCTTGGCTTTTATAAGAGGAGAGTGCAGGGGAAGGGGAAGGGAGCATGGCAGCCCGTGGCCTCAATCCGAGCGGGGGAGAAGTGCCATGTTTGCACTCCACAAAACGTTTCTGTTTGTGTTCAGAGGGTTCGCGGGGAAAACAAGCTGACTCGGATTTCGGCTCAGCTGGGTTCTTGGAACGGGTCCATAACGCTCACTCACAGCAGCTTTGGCTTTACTGCAGTAAGCAGGGCTGACCGGAAAAAGGTTGAGCAATGTTTTTACTGGTAGGCAGGAAACCTTTCTTCCGAGGGAGAGCCAGGAGGCTGTGTGGGAGAGGGGACTCTGAGTGTATAGAGAAACAAATCCCACCTTTAATGCTTCCCCTCCTGGTTTTTAGCACTGTTGTAATGCAGCTCCAGGTTAGTCCTGCTGTGTTCGCTTTTACCAACAACGAGGCTACTAAAGGCTCATGAATACCCCCTTCCCCACTGCACCTGCGATACAGATGTGCACGTATCCATCTCTGCAAGCTGCTCGCAGTGGGGAAGGGTCAAGCTCCTGGACCCTGGAGCAGATATGTTTCTATCTGCCCTTTTTTTGCCTCCAGTTGAAATGGGAGACAAACGGGGTTTTCAGAGGCCGCAGATTTGGATCAAGAGTCAGGATTTCCTGGCCCGACCTGGAGAGCACGAACATTACTTATTAAACCCACACAAACACGAGCACCCGTGCCAGGGTTCTTGAGGCACCAGGACCTGCTTGGCAACACGGCGGCATTCGAATGGCTCGCCGTGCATTTCAGAACGTCCCTGGCACTGCGTGTACCTAGAGAGAGAATCAGTATCGCAGTAAATGAACAATCGTTACTGTGGCAAACAAAGACATAACATCCACTTCCATTACAGCGTTGCTATAATAAGATGGCTGTCATTACACAAAATATATTATCCCTGGTTTGTGACTTCTGTAATATTACCCTGTCTATTGACTGCGTTGAGGGACCTGTAACCCTGTTAACTCCAGTTCGCTCTCCAGAGTAAATCATAACTTTTGATTCCCTTGAACAAGGAAGCCTGAAGGGAAGCGGGGGGAGGTTTCAGTTGCACGATGGACAGGGGGAGTTCCCATACCCTACCCATCTCCCACTCTCTAGTCATCCCACATCTGACTTGCATTGGCACTTGGGTTTTGGAAGATGCCACAGCCTAGACCCGGGCTGGACTGGTGTCACCCCGTCAGCCTTTCAGCCCTCTCATTAGTTCTCCGCTCAGTCAGATCCCTGGCTCTCTTCCTGCTTCCCTTGTGTTTGGGGACCTGCTGCTGTCTGCTTGTATGAAGGGAGCTTCTCCTGTTGTGCTACAGCCATCCGTCACCTGAGTTGAGAAGAAAGAGCTACAGGCTCTGCAGGAAGCTTGTCCTCCTTAGCCTGAAGACAAAGGGGTGTTTGAAGGGTGGTGGGGGAGTGGAGCTGGGCTTTGACTCCAAGGCAGGAATAACAGAAGGTGAGGGAAATGAGGTGCTTTAATTGGGTGGTAATGAAGATAAGCGTCTCTTTTAATTCAGCGGCCGTTAGACTCTTGTCTAGCCATTAACTGTCAGTTCAGGAACAGGAGGTACCCGGAATAACCAATTTCAGCTTCGGAGTAGCAGGCTTCATTATTGTGCACTAGACCCCATGAGACACACTGGGAAATACTGTACCTTCTCCATGGCTTTTCATTAAGCCGAACGGTGGTGGTGGAGGCAGGAGCTTCCATAGATGACTTAAGGTAAGTGCCCCGTTAGTTCACCATCAGCTTCTCTGAACATTGATCATAGGTGAGCCGCACTTTCCTGGAAGTATTCAGCTGGGCAGAGCTGTAATTTGTCCCCTTGTCTGCCCCTGCTGAGCTTGGCTTTTCCAAGTCACCTTGCCTTCCGTCAGAATTGTTAAACTACCAATTCTGAGCTGCCTTATACACATACAGCGCTGGAGACTAATGGATCCTGCAGTAAGCAAGTGCCAGTTAAATTGTCGCTAACTCTTCAGCTGGAGTCATGCCCACGGCTGCAGTTCATTCTTGGTGCTAAGCGACCACTTGAACTCCTTGCATAAGAGACTGGCAGTGCTAGCAAGTTTGAGCTGTGTTGAAGGAGGTGACCTACAAGCTAAGTACTGCCTTCAGGCTGTGTCACCTCCCTGGAATCAGAGGTCTATCCCAACAGGCAGTCTTAGCTTGCCATTCCTCTGAAGCAGATGAGCTGTTTCATGTGGCTCTGTCCTGTTCTCTTCACTGAGTCCTTAAAGAATTGCCTGGGGGTGGATGAATAAGAGTCTTTGGGAACTATTTGTGCCAGGCATCCAGGCCCAAAGCACAAGCCACTCACCTGCTGATGCATAGCTGCTTTGCTCTGCACCAGACATCATTGCCTTTAACTGGATAAAGTGCTTGGGGATCTTCTGGTGATGAAAGAACCCATATCAATGAATAATAGCACTGTTTGGGAGCAGATGCTGGCGCTCTCCATCCCGTTGTCGCAAGGAGATGGGTTTTGCTGAGGAGCAGGGCTTGCGGAGAGGGAGCGCGATTGGTAGCCAGATTTGCCCTTGCCTCTTGTACTCTTCTTTCAGGCACTTCAGGTGAAGTTGCCAAGGGGAGATGCAGCAGCTCTCTGCCTGGCAGAGGCAGCCTAGAGGCAACTCTGCCAGGCCAAGAGCTGCTTGCTATGAACTAGTTGCATCGAGGGAGGTTTAAGTTGGATATTAGGAAAAACCTTCTCACGAGCAGGGTGGTGAAGCACTGGGACAGGTTACCCAGAGAGGTGGTGCAGTCTCCATCCTTGGAGGTTTTGAAGACCCGGGTAGACAGAGCCTTGGCTGGGATGTTGTACTTGGGGCTGGTCCTGCTTGGTGCAGGGGGTTGCACTAGGTGTGAGCTCCTGAGGTCCCTTCCACCCTCATTTTCTCTGATTCTAGATTAACGTATTATGGGGGAATCGTGGAGACTGGGACAGCCACGTGCCTGGCTGCATTTTGTGTATATGAGTCTCTCCAGTGTTTACAGTCAGCTCCCTGGATTGCAAAAGGGTTGCGACAGACTGGTTGCATGCGGTGCATCTATTTAATCGACAGAGGGCACTCTTAAACTATTCATCCAGTTTTGGGAGCTGCAGGCACTACTATGGAACACAAAGCCATTCTAATATAGGCCTGTTATTTAACCTGAAATAACTTAAGAGCACTTAGTACTAAACAGGGAAGCTCAATTGACTATAAACTTGAAGTGCAAAGTCTTTCAGATACTGCCACAAGGGTGGTGGTGGAGCGGGGGTCTCTGCATGTTTTGGTGGGTAGCTTTGTAACTTTGTGCCCCAGGACGACTGTCTGGAGCACTTTGGAGAGACCTAAAGCAGCAGGCAGAAAGCGGGTCCCACTTCTGGCTCTGCTTTGCTCCAGCCGAGTTGAGCGTGATGGGGTGGTCCATGAGCAGGGCTTCCAGGCACTAAGATGCAGGCGTGTGCGGCTGCAAGCTCCCAAAGGAAGCAGCTGGCCGGGAGAGGGCAGCACTTGGTCCTGTTGCATCTCAGCTGTTGTGTTGTTTCTGGCCGGCGGATTCCAGCGTCCCAGGGACTGAACACCACAGTCTAGACTAACTGACGGGCAGAATTCTTCTCCTGTTAGGTAAGCAGGGAGTAGACAGGCATTATGCTAATTCTCAGCCATAATCTTCCTTTCTGATATTTTTCAAACTGTCTAAACAAGGACGGTGCCATTTTGGACAGTCCAGCTTGCAGCAAGATGCTGGGATGACACACACCCTCCCTGCCCTGTGACCGGCATGCTTGACCGGACTCGGCCACAACAGGATGAGCCTTTTTTTTGCCCTTGGCAGCTGCAGTGATGCATCTGGCCTCCTCCTAGGGCTAGGCCATAACACAGGGGTGGCCAGCCTCTGGCAGAGGTGCCACAAGTGGTATGGGCAGCCCATGTGTGTGACGCATGGCAGATTTGGGACGAGACGGGCAGCACAGTGGCCGCCGGGGCAGAAAGCAGAGCAGCAAATGTGACCCCAGCGGTCTTTCCCACCCATGTGCTGGGGGACTGGACCTGATCTGTAAGGTCCCTTCCTGCCCCCAAAAAACAATGAAACTATGAAATCAGGCAGGGAACACACGGAAGAAGTAAAAGCAATAAGTAGATCAGCTAGGGCGCACAGGGTAGGAGCAGAAAGCAGAGCAGCAGATTGGGCACGGGAAGGTTATCAGGGTGGCACCTAGGGAAGGTGCAGGGCTCATTGGTGGCACGCCTGCTTAAATGCTTGGGGCTTGCTGCAGTAGCAGTTCAAAGAAGCAGCCCCAACAGTGGAGGATGTGAGCTCTGGCAGGATGCTGGAGTATCTGCACGGATCCTGGTATAGGAAAGGCCCTTGCGAGTCCACGGGCACGCTAGGTTTTATGCTCTTACACTGGGGAACTGAGTGACTCATGCATGCACTGTAGAGCCTTTCCCACCCGGACCATGGGATCTGGACACTGTTCAAAGTAATCCTCGGGCACGGTTGACTGCTGCAGCCTGCGCGAAGCGAGTTACGTCTGACTCGTTCTCTCATGTTCCCTTGAGGGGTTGTGGGGAGGGATTTGGTCAGGATGTGTTGTCAGAGATGGCAGAGGAAAGGCAGTGAGCTTTATTCCCTCTGGAGGGCAAAAGACAGACCTTCCCGGGGCAGCGGCTCCCTGTAGCCGACAGCTTCCCAGCACCACGCTGGGGATAAGTGGAGGCTGTTGTGAAGCTAGCATTTTCTCCAAGCATTGACTTTTGTGCAGTTGGTGCTATTGAACTGAAATCTTTCTAGCCCGACTCAGCGACTAGTGCCTCTTCCCCAGTTTGGTTTTACACGGCTGGGGTTACTTAAAATCCGCAGGCCAAAGTGCACTCATGCTAAGACCAGGAAGGACATGGCAGTGTCCTGCCAGCACGCTCCTCCAGTGCTCCTCTGCTTTCACAGTCCTGTGTAGCAGGCTCCTGTGTGCAGTGGTTATGCTGGGGTCCCCATGAGCCCCCGGTAAGACGTTGGTCCCTTTAGTGCCTTGCCAGCAGGAAACGCACCTGGATTTTTGTCTTGTAAGAGTCTGGTCACTGTAATCCTCACTACTGCCATGAAAGGGAGCCTCCAACTTGCTTCAGCTTAGTCCTATCCAAGGCCACACTACCTTATCTGCAAGCTGGAAACCTCCTGCGTGCTCTCTGCAGTTTTGGGATGGAAATGGATCCATTATCAGCTTTGTGGGACTGAAACACTTTTACTTCTTGTCCTCGAACAGCATTGCACCTTCTGGGAGAAAGAGCGCGCATGGGAGAGCTCTCATGCAATCCTCTCCCAGACCTTGCAATATTAGCCTGACATAATTAGCTGGAGTGAGAAGTAAGTGGAGATGCTGTGCAGTCAGGGTGGGTACCTGGCAGCTCACCAACCAGGAAAAATTTCACATTCCTGTGAGTATCACGTGGGAATCGAATCGTTTTCCTAAGAAAACATTGGAAAGCTTCCTGTAAACTCTAACCTTGCTGAATAGGCACGTGGCTTTCTGAGAACTGCCTGAATGCAACGCAAAGGGGTTTTAACCTGCACATAAATACGTGACACTATTTCAGCATGGGGCCTTTACAGCCAATCTGTCCTATTCAGCTGCTGGTGCTCTAGACCGGTCCGGAGGCCTCTTGCAGCCGCAAAGCTGGCAGCTGTTTTGGCGCAAGTTTTGCCCTGCAACTGGTCTCCAAGAGGCTAAGTGAGAGCGAGATCCTGAAGCATTAGCTCTTCAGCAGATTCCTTTGATCTGGATGGGAAACCAGCGTTGCAGAATCTGGGCTTTGCCCAAAAGTCCCCACTAGCAAAGGTGGCAACAGGAATGAGGACCTGCCCCTTGCTCTAACCACTGGACAGGCTTCCTCTTCGTTGGGGCCTCTCTTTAGTGTCCTGTTTCACTCATCCCCTGAAACTACCCCTCCTGTGATTAGAAAGTCTTCCTCTCGCCCGTGACTTCCCAATTAGTGCAGTTCCTAAAGGCTCTGGCGCCTGGTTCCTAGCATGCAATCTCTGCAAGCTCCCCGGAGCTGTTCCAGAGAAACCTTTCCAGCTCTCGCACGCTCATCTGCAGGCGTGTTTATCTCCCATCTGAAAGAGGAGATATTACACGAGGGGGTGAAGCCCTGCTGAGTCAGTTCTTACTGTCTCTTGTTTTTGCCCTGCCACCCTCCTACACACTCCACCTGCGCGCTGGGCTAACCTTTAGCAACTGAAACCTTGATGTGGTTTTTTCAGAGCCCTGGGGAGCAGTAAACAAAGCCTCGGTTGCCTTTTTTTTTCTTTCTTGGTCTTAGCCCTCCGCTCGGGCTTCTCGGCTCCAGGATGACATTCCAGCAGCAGGCATGGCCAGACTCGTCCTGTAAGGCCTGGAGATGCGTCCTTCGTGCTGACGTGTGAGCTTGCCCCGTCTCCGTCAAACTGGCCAGCCGCCAGGGTCGTCCAGGCAGCCTCGGCTTTGAAAGACAGAGCCTCCCTGAAACCAAATGCATCTGCGTGCTAGCTACAACTGAGCTCCCAAGCAGAGGTTTCAGGTTCTGATGGCATGAAGAGGGCAGCCGGTGGGCCCTGCTCGGCTGGACAGAGGCAACTCTGGGATAAATGGGATTTTGGGGTTTGGCCCGAGAGATGCCGGGTAACGTATGCTGCAGTATTGCACTCCAGGTGCAAATGGCACGAAAGAGTTGCCTGCACCATGCATCCAGCCGGTCCTGATTTGCTCTGCATGGAGGCAGCCTTTCCTTTTTGTGAAAGGGTGTTATCTAAAGCTGTTCCCACCTTAGCACGCAAAGTGCTGACTTCAGGGCTCTGCAAAGCCCCATCCGCTTATGGAGTTAGGAAACCAGGGCTGCAGCGCTCTTCCACCTACCCCACTGCCGTGTCTGGACTTGTAGACAAGACAGGAAGACACTCTGTCCTGCTGTAAACTCTCCATCTGTTTGAAATGCAAAACCTCTGCCAGTGTTTCCCAGGGGATTTAACTGCATCACCCAATCAGAGAATTGTCCTAATTGTCCGAGGAGCCTCCACTGGCAAAGCCCCCTCCCCGTTGACATTTACTGAACTCTTGTTTTCCAGACAAGGGCAGGTTTGGCTTTGATGGGACGGCCCATCTCCTCTATTGAATTGGTCTAAATATAGATGCACATTAAGGCGCTTCAGCAACGTTAAGTTTGCATAGTTTCAGTTGGTCTCGCGTCCCTGCACGGGGCTGTGTACAGCTGTTTTTCTTGCTCGGATCCCAACGAGCTCGCATTCCTCAGCCTCTGAGACAGCATTCCTCTGCACCGGCTCATGTGTTTAGGATCTGTTTAAATGTTATATCCCAGAAACCGTCTCCAAATCACTTAAATGACCAGACACATTTATTAGCTACATTCAAACTTTTTTCCAACACCCCCCTCCCTTTGTGGCATCTGAGGTCTTATTCCTACTTACTAAAAAAAGGGTGCATTTTGGCAATTTTCAGTTGCTGTAGTTTAATATGTGGAATGAATTTTGTATGCCAGAATACCTACCACCTGATTCAGTCTGAGCTGCAGCAGCTCACTTATTGAGCGGTCAGCTGGTTCCGTTGAAGGCCTGAAGGGAAAGTTACTTATTTTATGACTGGCAACGGTGACTGGAGAAATCGGCCCTGGTTTGGATTCTTCCTCCTTGGTTCACGCTCATGCACGAGCTGTTCTTTCCTCCGTATTTTGCTTCACAGCCGGTCCTCCGCAGCAGGACGCTTGGCATCGGGGCCACCTGGGTGCCTTGAGATCCTTTTGGGGATGCCTTGACGTGTTGTGCAGCATTAGCACTGTTAAAGGTGACAGCATGAGTCACAAGATAAAACCCTGAGATTTCAAATAGGAATCCAGAGTGATCGGTTGTGGTCTCTCTGGGTTCTTTGCAACGGAAGAATTGCTCTAGTTTTTTCCTGCCCTCAAAAAAAAAAAAAAAACTAAGTGAAAACTGAAGAGCTGATATATTCTGAGGGGGGCCTGGAATCTAAAAAGGTTGAAAATGTCCACTTTATTATCATCATCATCATCATCTATATCTATTGTATGTTTGTAGCTTTGAAAGGTCTCAAGGAAAGTGTGCGTGCATGAAATAATACTTCATTATTTATTACACTTTTTAGATCGGTGATCCTGTCTGCTTTCTGCCTTCTGCAACTCAGCACCTGAGTTTTCTCGCTACCAGCAAGGGTGAGGAATACTGCTTTATTTCCCTTTGGTGTTTCCATGCACACTAGCTGTATAGTGCTTTGAGGTCACATAAGTTAAAACAAGCACAACCCTTCTTGTCCAGAATCAAAAGATTACAGGACATCCTGTTCCTCCACCTCTTCTTCCTTGATGTTACTCCCAACAGGCTGTTTTATCTTTCTTTCAGTGGGACATGGTGAAGTGGAAGATGATTGATTTTTAGCGTCTGGCACACTCATTCACACAAAATGTGCATGCGTTCCCTGTCTCTTGGGGCACGACGAGTCATTTTGTTCAGTCTGCCCTTCTCTCATTGCTTGCATTTTCCTAGTGCTGTTCATTCGGAAGGACCCCAAGCGCTTCTGCAAGTGAATACATGCAGTAGGTGCATGAATGCAGCACCCCCCTGGCCTTAAACATCCGGCATCCTGAGCTCGGCATGGTTGCACTTGGGGCTGTATTGAAATAAGTCAAATACATATTTACCCTGTGTGGATTTGGAGGCATGATGCTACTCAGCCGAATTGGAAGCTGGGTCAAGACGCTGCTGTGAAAATCGTTGCTCTTGCAAAAGTCTGATGAGATTATGAATTACAAGCACCCAGGATAACTTATATAGGCAAAAGATAACATTTGCATTGCTCTACTGTGCCCCCAGGGCTGCATCGACTGCCTTGACGTGTGACTGGCAGTGACTGCAGACAGAACCCGGGAGGTCTCTTCAGTTCTGTGTAGTTTAAAAACAGCACATTAAGGGAGCTTAATTGCCAGAGTAAGGGCACACCACGAGGGCTGCCCTGTACTGTCAGCAAGTGCTTCCTGCAGCACCTGAGCTCCCTTTTGACGCTCTCCCAAATATTAGGATAGTTTGAACTGACCCAGCTTTCATCACGCACTGGATCGCGGCACTTGGCTGCCTGCCAGCCCACCTCTATTCAGCCCTTGCTTGTGACAGACTGCAGGTGTATCATCGTGTCCCCACGCAAGCAGTGCAGCTGCTCAGGTGTTTTCTTTCCCCCTTTTGGGGGGAGTTTACACAACCCTAATGCACTAGAGTTTTTTGCATTTAAAAGTAGCCCAGGACATGGAGCTCACCCCCCCCCCCGACAGAGCAAATGCAATTTTTAGGGGCTCCATTCTTGGCAGCTGGTTTTCAGGAGGTGTCTGCAGCTTGTCTTCAAGGTGCGGAGCATTTCTCCGCTCTGTGCTGCATGCATCGTTGGAGAAACGCCTACTGAAAAACCCCGTTGTTGGAAAGCTGCTGAATCCAAACACTGGGGGGGGGAACCCAGCCCAGTAACAACATGAGGAGAAATCGCATCATCCAAGAAACTTCCTTATAAAGGCAACTTGGCAAGGCCACGGAGCCCTGCCGAAGCAGGAGTGGTCTGACTGCCAGTAATGTCTCTCCTTTTTCCTTTTCTCCCATTGCAATAAAGACTCCCCCTGTGCCAAATCCACACCCACAGTGGTGACGTTTGTGCAAGCTGTGTGGAGGGCTGCAGCATGCACAGTGTCTCCAAACAGTTGTGGTGGCAATTCAACCTGGGGGGGGGGGGGGGGTTGCAGGAACTGTCTGTTTTGAAGGGTGTGTGTCACCTGCCGTGCAGCCGTTCTCAGCACTGCCTCGGAGAGCCTCTGAGGCAGCCCTCGGACCAACGCTTTGGAAAGAGCAGCGCTTCCCGATGCCTCTTGTCATAGCAGTTGGAGGAAGACTGTGGAAGCGAAGGCTTGAAGCGCACCTGGGAGCAGAGCCGCTCTCCTTGACGTCTCCTGTACTGCCAAAGGGAAACGGCAGGGGCACGACTTATTGTAGGGCAGCAGCATGGGATCCAGGTGACTGCACCCCTAGCTCCGGCGAGCGTCTCCTGTGCCACTTGGCTGTCAGCCCTTGAGTCCCATGTCGGAGCCAGCAGCTTCCCAGGGCACCGGGAGGCATTCCCTGCCCCTTGCCCTGCTGGCACCCTTGGTGGCTCTGAGAGGCCTAGGGTCCTTCAGGTGGAAAGGAGGGCTTTGATAAAGAGCCTGATGCTCCTGTGTCAAAGCTGGCCATGGCTCAGGCCAATTAATGGAGTACTTCATCCCCTGGCCCCACCACCACCCCTCTGCAAACTAAACTGCAATTCTGAGTTTTGTCTGCAGTTGTGCATTGCAGAATGGCTTGCTCATGTTTCAGGCTTTTTGTGATCCTCTGTTTGCTGAGTCCCATCTTTATAGCCTGCATAAACTACCCAGCTGTGCTGTGCCGTGGCCCCTTGTGGTGGGGGGTAGTTTTCTCTTGCTGTGAGAAGTTCGGTAGTGCCCGTTGCTGGCCGGCCACATGTGTAAGATGGGCTGTACCTGGCTGAGCAGCTCCCCTGTTTCCCCAGCATTAATTGGCTTCGTCAGCTCCAAGAAGCCTTGCTCAGTGCCCTGCTCCCTCTGATATCCTCAGACTTCAAACATCCCTGCACTGCTAAGGGGACGAGGAACAAACCTGTTCCTCACTCTTGATACTGAAGCTTTAAGTCACCTTTGAGTGTTCAGGATCTGGGCACTGGCTACATCAACAACCTCCTACACAAGCTTTTCCCTGATGACTATCTGCGCTCTAAAAGTTAATGAGATCCTATCACGGTTTCATGTCTGTAGGTGTTTACTGTGGTGAAGCCTCGACTCTTCGTCGCCTTGATCTCCCTCTCTCAACACCGTCTCTGATTCCAAGAGCGACTAGTCATTTTTGGGGAAGCTATCTTGGCAGATTCTTAGGTGACTTTGGGATCTGCCGGGCACCTGCTCTGAACACGCGGGGGTTTTAGGGTTCTTGGCAGTGGAGTGATGCTAACACCAATGATGATTGTCTTTTGCAAGGTAACAGGCAGATGCAGCGAGTGCCGGACAGCGGGAAGTGGATGCACCTTCGCTAGTAGATTTCCATTGTGTGACAGTGACAAAGTGCTCTGGATTCTGGTGGCCCACACCCTGGAGCCAAGTGTGGAAATTACCACTTGCAAAACAATGTGGTTTTAACAGCCATGCAAAAAGCTCCTCCTGTTTTGTGTAAAGCCACCTCCAACTGCAGCAGGCTGTGCTGCGGGTGCAGGCTGGAGGGGGCACTATGCAACTGTAATTTGCAGAAGATAGATTTGCATAAGGGGTAAGTAAGTGTGTGAGCACTGGTGTAACACCATCAGCTTCTCCATCAAGCAGGAGGGGTTCTTGCCCCAGATCATTTTCTGTCCTGGGTTTTCAAAGTCCTTTGTCTGGCATTGACTTAATATGAGGAAAATGAAGCCAAGGGGAAATCATCTCCAAGATCAGCCAGGAGAGCCAGGCTTCAAGCCAGGTTACATGACTCCCAGGTTTGTGGCTTGACCTCAAAAAACAGTCCGTCTTCCCCTTGAAGCGTCACCGGCTGGCAGAGAGAGTTGGTTCTTAACCATTTCACTATGGAATTAAGAGGAACTAATTGTCCCTGGAGTCAGGCATTCAAAGAAACCTTTTTCATGCAGGTTTTTGCAAAAGAGGGAGGAAAAGAGATTGTCTTATAAATAAGGCTTGACCAAATTGGGTCTTGAACTCCGAGTCTGAGAGCGACCGACATTTAAATCCAGGCCGTTGCAAGAGAACTGGTGCACAGTCTTCAGGCACCTCTGAATCCATTAGCTTGTGTGCAAGGTGGAGTAGCTAGCTGGTTGCTATTGCTTGCAAAATTTTGGAGGTCCTGTGTTCTCGGGACGCCGGTGTTTGTAGTGTCCAGCAGCCTTGCCGAAATGCACGCTGTGCCGAGGTACCTCAAGTGTCCTGCGCCCACATGCACTTTGCTTTTCAGATGAAATGGTTTGACGTCATACGTAGCAGTATGCATTCCTCCTTGACACAGGAGCGAATCCTCATCTGTTTGCTTTACGGGTTCACGTAGATACATTTTTAAGTCCTCTGCCTCCGACAGTCTTCCAGGCGACTCATGCCGCATTGCTTCACACCTGCATTGGCCTAGCTGTGTACCTGTGTCCTCCGCTGCTCCGGGGTCACCTTGACTGGGTGTCATTTCTCAACAGTGAGGCTTGGCAGACTGCTGGAGCAGCCCTTTGACGGGATCCGGTAGTGAGCACTCGTGTTCGAGCAGCCAGGCCCCCCCTCTCCTCCACCCTTCAGCTTGTTCATGGATCTCTGTGGAAACCTGGGGCTGGATTTGCCCTCTTTGGAGAGCTGCGGGTAGGCTCCCATCCAGTATGCAGACATCTGCAAGGTGCTTTTGAAGTAAGTGGGCAGTAGCCTGTGAAATACAAGCACTGAGCCCCTGCCTGACTTGCTGTGGCCTTTACCAAGGCCTTGTTTCTCCTTAAGTTTACTGCCTCCAACCTAAGGACAGCCCGTAGGGCACAATTACCACCCTGCTGACTGCTGCCCTCACCACCTCAAAGCAGTACAGTGACTCAACCAGCCTGGCCTTTGTTTCAGAGACGAGTCATTTGGAAACCCTCTTGGAGCTCGGAGGGAAGCCCAGAGCGGATGGGAAGGGGATTCCAAAGTGTGGGGAAAACGCACTGTCATTTTTGGCCTGGAGACCAGAAATTAGTACCTGTAATGCTGCTGCCCATGGAGGGGAAAGCAGGGGGAGATGTCTGCACCCAAGGAGGCTGACGGATCACCTGTGTTGCCCCCAGTTTTATGCTGCTTTCTGATCTCGTCAGTAAATACTAAGAGGCTGCATTTAGAAGCGGCCCCTATAGAGGAAAGCTGCTCTAGATCCATTCTCCACAGCACTCGCTTTCGTCCTTCTCCGCCGTCGTTGGCTGTTTTGTAAAGCCAAATCCACGTACCCACGCACACACAATGTAATGGCTGTCACGATGACAGCCCTCCATGGTGCCTCCCTTTCCCAAATGCCTGAAGTTTCCGGTAATACAACATCGTGATGATCAGAGCACAGAGCTGAGTGGTGGGACATGTGCCCCAAATGCTGAGCAGTTGGTTTGACCAAAGGCAGGGCTGGAGGGAATGCAGCAGTGAACCCAGAATTGCTCTGAGCTGCCATAACAATGTGGTGTGAATGCACTGCGATTAGATGCAGTTAATTGCTGCAATTACAGCAGACAGGCTAATGTGATGCAAGTCCCATGTATATGCAGCCTGCACCTCTGCCTGTGAGGATCCAACCCCTGCCTTCACCCATAGGTAGGACTGTTTGGGGTTTTTTTTTTTTTTTACATGGTGGAGTTTCTGATGGGATTTTTGCTGTCTGCACTGTCCCAGAAGCAAGAGTAGCCTTTGGCCTGCTCATTGCATACTGCACGTGTTGGCTGTTGCACTGTTCAGGTTAGTTTGCACCTCTTTGTTTTTCCCCAGCCCTGGGGAAGACCCTTCTTTCCCACAGCAAGGTGCCAAGTTTGACAGCTCTGCCTTCACCAAGTCCATTTTCCCAGCCCATTGCCATCTGAACTCTGCAGCTGGAAGATGCATTACCGGGGAAGTTTTGCACCCAACAAAATCAACAAAACTGTTCTCAAGCTAGGATGTACCCAGTGGCTGTGCCTTTCAGATACTGCCTGTATCTTTATCAGGTGGCATTTTACAGGTCCTTTTCTACCTCCTACCTTTCCCTGAAAAATCTCCATCCCTGTGCTTAAACCACTGAAAGCCCCCGTGACTGACAGTGATAGGAGGCCTAGTTTGGCCAACCATCAGGATTTTGAGCCCGTGTTTGTCAGACTTGTTGGGAGCAATATTTAATAACACAGAGGTTCGGGAGCACTGCGGTATAACAGCGAGCATCTTAAAAAGTCCAGCCTGCTTGCTGAGGTGGGGCTAAAGCAAGCACCTGTGGAAATGATGATGCAGACCACTCTCTTCAGAGAACTTCTGAAGGGCCGCCTCATGTATCCAGGGCCGTAAAGCTCTCTCTTAACTGGAAATGAGAATCTTTGCTACGCTGTGGCCATTGTGGCTGGGACTGTGATTGAGCCACATCCACATCGCAGTCGCTGGCAACACCTGATCATAAGCCGTGGGTGGTGAGGGCTGGGAGAACATGGCCCTCCTCTGTTCCAGTTGTGCAAGCTGATGCTTTCCAGCTTGGTGGTGAACTGGATTTGTTCTGTAACACTCAGCTCGTGGATTGAAGGTGACATTAGAGCGAGCTTCTCCTTTCAGTTCCTTTCCAAGGTGTGTTACAGCTGCCCGGAGCGGGCATACTTGGGAGGAAGGATTGCTTGAAGCAAACCCTTTCTCTGGGCTGGACTGTTCAAGCTGCCTCATTTGGCAAGGAGGGAAGCAAACATCTCAAGGAAGAGGAGCTCTACATCAGTCATTTTGCGCAAGTCTGATTAACTGTTAACAGTGCCAGTGATTGAGTGTGTGGGCCTAGTGCACAGCTGGAACAGCTGTCCAGCCATCTCAACTTCCAGTTGCAGGGGATCTTCCAGGAGGCCATGGCAAGAAGTTTCCAAGCTCCCATCATCTAGCCTGCTTGCACCTGGAAGATGGGCCTTGTGATTATGGCATCTCCACAGGTCCATGCCTAATAGGCACGGATGTATCCTGGGTAGCTTTGCCTCGCACCCTGTCCTTTATAAAGGATGCGGCCGATGCATGCTTCTGCAAGGCGTGCTCGCTCCTGCATTGAACTTTGTGAAACATAGAAAATTGATTGGATTTTCTAGGGACCCTTCAGGAACTGAATAGTTGGTCAGAGGGACAGTCCTTCCTCCTAGCCACAGAGCCCGTGAGCTGGTGTGGCAGCTCTCTGAGCAGCATATCTACAATGAGTCTGTAAGCCTGTGGTCTCAGCTCTGTGACCTGCCCCTTAATGGAAGCAGATCTAATCCACCCCGGCCTGCTGTGGGCTGGGGAAGGAGAGGGTCAGGCTGACTTGCTGAGCCGGTACCATGCAAGATCTTTGCATGCTACCACAGAATTAAGTCCAGCTGTTCCCCTCCTTCCCTCCCCCTCTACAGCCACCTCTGAAGAATGAACAAACTTAGGGGTTTTTTCGTTCCAGCCCGCATGTAAGCTCCCATGGCAGGTCACTCGGGAGTTTTCTGTGCTTTTCTGTGACACTGTTAAGACTCAGCCCGTGGTGCTGATGCTGCATGTCTTCATTCTGGCTCACACCTTCTCTATTAAACTGGCAATGGCGGAAGAGCACCCACTGCTAGGCCTCTCCAAAGCACGGCGCCCTTTCAGGTGTCCAGCAATGTCTGCAAAACAGGCCTGCTCCTTGCTCAGCTTCCCTGTCGGGTTTTCCGAAGCAGAGCTAATTTTAGCCCGTTTGAACTTCAATCCATCTCTCTTTGGTTTTAGCACAGGGTCCAATGCTAATAGTTGGTTTCTTTTCAGGTATTCCCGGTGTCCCTCCACCCTCCCTTGATCCGCGGGGCTCCAGAGAAACATGTTTACTGGGTAGTCTCTGCTTGGAGGTTGTGCCAGTAGCTTCTCGTGAGCGCTCCTATAAAGCCCAAGCAACGCCCTCCTGGAGGCTGCTGCCAACACCAGTGTCCCGCTGGCACTGCCTCCTCTCACCACCTTTCCAAACCAACAAGCTCCCGACATGTGTGCGCAGTGCAGCACGGGTCACGCGAGCCGTGTCCCTCCCTCCCTTTGATTCCCTCCTTTTCAGGCTGGGGTTGGATTGCAAAGGCTCGCTGCGGGGCTTCGGTTACTCGGTGTCTGCTGCTCCCTTGCACGTTGCTCCTCTCCAATGCACGTCCCAGCCTGGCGTCACCCGCCTTTGAGGGTCCGGTTGCTCTGCGGACGTGTTGTCTTCAAACGCCTCTGTCGGCTGAAGGTGTCGAGGGCAGAGCTCTGTCCGCAGCCGGCGTTTTCACCCATTTTGCTGCATCCGTTTTGTGCTGCACGGCTCAAATTCCTGCTCACAAAACTGCCTGCAACGTCCCCCTCGGACGACTAGAAAACCTGAGCACAGCTTGTAGCACCGAGCATCTCTGATCTGCGAAGACTCGACGAAAAGCAAGCCTATTGAATTTTCCTGTTTTGTCCGCGGCTTAAATAAATATGTCACAAAGCTCCACTTGTTAGAGGGCTTCTCCCTGCCTAGAGGCCTCTGTCATGCAGTGGCCCTGTCTCCCGTCGCTCTCCTTTTGGTTCCCCTGTGTAACCTCGGATTCCTTCGCTGTCCTTCCAGCGACACTACGGTTATTTTCTACCCTGGCTGATTCTCCACCCCCCGCTTTTGCGTTCTGAATTGCCGAGGGGTCTTTGTGGCGGGAAAACCCCGGGTTTTTTGAAGCCGCCCAAGCCTGTTCCCATCGGTGGTAACGCTGGGAACTGCAGGCACGAAAGGCTCAATGGCAAACAGAACTGCTATTTATGTGGTTCCAAGCAGAGCAAAAAAGAAAGAGAAGAAAAGAAATAAAAAGTTCAGATCAGGCCTGGTGCCGAAGCGCAGCTCAGAGCCAAGCCTGTGTGTGCTGGCTGTCTCCTGAGCTCAGCGGGGTACCAACAAGCAAGCTGGCGGGTAGGTTAGTTTGAAGGGGTGCCAAGGAGGGCCTGAGAACTGGTTTTGCCTGTAAACTCGTGGTTTCTGCAGCCTCGCGGATCGGGGGAGAGAAGCATGGGGGCATCCAGGTAATGGGTCGTTTATCCAGTGCCAGACTGTGCTCGCGGGCCCCCCCAGGAGCACTTCACACCCGCTCCGGAGTATGTGATGAGCAAACTGCTTAGTTCAACAAAGGCAGATGCTCAGTAGATTTCTTTTCCCCCTTTCACACCTTGTAACTTCTGTTTTAAGCCTTTGCATGCTCTTCCAGGTGGCAGGCCCCCAAGTTAACCTCATCTGCAGCAGTTCTCCCTCTCTCCCCTCCTCGGGCTAGGAAAGGCAGAGCCGATGCCTGCCTTCTCACTGCACAAAGGACTCTGAAGGCAGCTTTCCAGGAACCCAGACGGAGCTGGCTGTTTGTATACTGTCCAAATATTGTCCTCACGTCTGCAAAGAGATCTGCAGAGACCATCTGAGAGGAAACGGGTCTTGCCTTCACCAATCTCCAGGCCTTCTCTGTATAAGGCCGGCGTAGCGCGTCGAGTTGGGCAGCTGCCCGGCCCCAATCCGGAGACTTAGAGGTGTATTCAAGCTAGCACCTTCCCCATCAGGCAGAGGCCGGTCGGAAGGTGGCTCAGGATTGGCCATTTATTAGGATTGGTGAGAGGTGGCTAATGACACCGAACACCTCGTTTGTTTGTTTCTGGTAATGAGTTTCCCACGTTGTTGGCAGGGCCGTAAATTTAGCAGGGAGGGGCTCAATTTTCCAGTATCATAGTTGTTTGGGGATGGATTTGGTCCCCTGCCAGGTCCACAAGGGTAAATATGCATTGCTCCTGGGCTGCCACTGTTGCCTGTCCTGTGTACCTCCAGTTGCCTGAAGAAGGGTGTTTGTGCCCAAAAGCTTGCAAAGAGCAATGTTTCCAAGTATTTAGTTGGTCCAATAAAAGACATCACATCTGCCCAGCGAACCTCATCTGCCTTGGACCTCCCAATGCAGCCATGGGGCCTGCCTGCAGCTGCAAGTAATAGGTTTACAATTAGCTTGCTCTCTGTCCCTGGGCTGTGCGGTTCTGCAGGATCCCAGCTGTGCACAGCTTCCAAGCAGCCTGTGAGTCTCTGGGCTTACAACCCTTTCCTGTGGCCATGTGAACAAAACCTGTCCTGAGTCGGTCTGTCCCAAACCGCAAGCTTGCTTGCAAGGTTTGCAAAAGGAGGGCAGCCTGCCGTGGGAGCTGAAAGTCCACGCAGCTCCCAGGGAGACAGCAATCTTCTCAGCAAGCTGGCCTTGTTGCTTGAATGCGGCTGGTAAGCTCAGGTATTGTAGCGTGCAACATAATCTCTCACGCGGTCTGGCTGCCAAACTAACTGAATCCAACCCATGCACACATGGAGGCAGGGAGCATGGACGTAAGTCGGGGGCCACGTTCCAGGTCCCAGAGGGGCCTGGGGGCATCCAGGTTGTCCCCGGTGTAATACCCTCAAATTTGGAGCCTATGTGCCCTTTCCCAGCACGCTCGGAGCCCCAGCGTATGATGCAGCCATAGTCTCTCTGGGAACGGTTTTGTTTCCCTGCGTGGGTAGTTTGCAAAGGGCAATTCTACACCGCCCCCGTCCCGTGCCAGGGAACAGTGCAGGAGGCACGTGCTGTAGGGCGCTGCTTGGGTGGGCACCGGTGGAAATCTCCACCTTGCGGAGGGCTCGTTCATACTGTTGCAGGGGGAACTCTAGGGTGGCCAGGCCATGGAGCAAGCATTTTAGTCCTGCAGAATTAGTGCTCGCGCTCAGCCCATTTTATCCCACCTGGACTTTGGGTTTGGGAAGGAGCGAGCACAGCTTTCTCTGCCTCATTGCACCCTGGCGTGGGGCTGAGATAGCACTGACGTGGCCAAAGAGCCCATCACGGTATCCACTGTCAGTGCCAAGTAGCTGTCGCCTGGGTAGGAAAATAGAATGAAGCCATAATTCGGGTTTTACCTTCTTGGCTAACATAATCCAAGCTGCACAGTGCATATTTTTTTTATTGTTATTTCAAGGGCACTGGAAGACTTGGCTGTTCCAGGGCTTGGAGTGGGGGTTGCTGGAATAAACCATGCAGGGCAACGATGGCTGGGCTGTGCACTGGAAATTCAGCTGCTGGGTTAAATCTGCACCTGTAGGAATGCTAAAAGAGTTGCTGCAGGGAAAAATGAGCAGCGGCTGGACATGTGGCTAGGCTTCATGGTGAGGCTTTCAGTCTGGCAGGATCCATGCTCATGCTTAGCCCATTTCATCCTGCAAGGCCCTGACCTGCAATAACTAACGGCGGTGGAGGCAGTCTGTCAGGTGTGCTGAGTGTCGTGCTGCTGGTCCTAGATGACAAAGCTGTGTCTAGTTGTCACTCGGTGCTTTGGAATATGTTTCGCGTAGTTGGTTTGGGCTGATTTTGGGAGAGCAGCCGCGCCTCCAGAACGCAGTTGTGCTGCAGGCGTGTATCGGGAACCACGTTCTCTATGAACGAGCGTTGCCCGTCCTCCTCCTGAGACAACAATTGTGCAGTCCCCTGCTGATGACAGGATGCGACCTTGATGTTGGGTGAGCAGCGCTTACAGTCAGATTGTAGTGAATCTGCAAATTCTGCTAAATGCATATAATCAGCAATTGCAGATGGGAGGAGAAGATGATGAAGAGGGAAGAACTGGATTTCGTGAGGCCGGTCTTAACCAAAGGGGCTAAAATCAATCCAGGCCTTCAGAGATTTAGGTCTGGGTGCAGTCTTGCAGTATGGTTTAGATGTCCCTTTTCTAGAAAGCAGCATTGGCTGCCTCTTGGGGTGGAAGCTGGATTCTGGTCATCCTGGGCAAGGGAGAAGTTGCCGCCTGGCAGGACAGTTGTGTGGGGCCAAGGGAAGGGGAGGAAAATGGTGATTCCTCCAAAGGAAGCTGGAAGTGTTTGCAGATCTCTGATCCCTTTGCAGAAGAGCCTTGTCAGGGCAGAATCCATTTGGGCTTGTGGGTAGATCCCTAATCCAGTTAGCATCCATTCCCCTTCTTCAGAGAGGCCTGCCTCCCCAGGATTGCTTTCCCTTCCCCTGACTTCAAGCGCCACGTCTCATGCTGCTCTGCAGTCAGCTGGAGGGACCCGCTATTCGGCAAGGCAAGGCAAGGCATTCACTTCTGTGCGCCACCCGGCGTGTCCATCCTTCTGTGGGACAGGAAGCAGGGCTGAAACCAAGAATCAGATTCAGTTCCTGATCAAACACTCGATGCTTCCTGAAACATGACGGCCTCCGTGGATGCTCATTCACTAAAGCGTAGCTGCTTCTCGAACATCTGCTTTATCTTTAACCCCTTTTGCGGCTGTTCTCTCTGAGCCGCACTGCTGTCCTGTGTTTTGGTGCACCTGGATCTTATCATTTAAGAAACAGGGTTGGCTTGGGAGAAAATGAATTGCCCTGGTGCTGTGCCCTCCTTACCTTTCTTCAGGGCACGGCGGGGACAGACTTTATCTGGGGGTCTGGGCTGCCTAGCTGCACAGCACTTATGGTTGCACGTTCTTGGATTTGACCATGCACGTGACTTCTCATAAGAGCGTAAAAAGTGCCAGTTACTGGCTCAGACCATAGGTGCATCTTGTCCGGTCTCCTGTGTCGCACAGCGGGTGCTGAAAGGGAGAGTGACCTGTGTAGGGCCAGGGCTTTTTCTGCTGTTCCTCTCCCACTTGCAGGGTTTAAGCATGTCCTAGAGCAGCATTTAAGGTCTAGGACATTCTCATTCAGAGGCCATGCCCCTCACTCCCATGGTCTTTCAAGCCTGTGTCTGGTCCCTTTTTGAATCTGGTTAAACTCTCCACTTCCACCACATCTGGTGGCCACGAGTTCTACACTTTAACTACACACTGGGTGAAAAAACTTCCTTGTGTCGGTTTTAAACTTGCTACCTACTCGTTTCATGTTGTGACCTCTAGTTCTTGAACTCAGCTTAACATCTCCAGCCTCTTATCCAGAGTTTCCCAACACTTCCCTTGCTGCTCTGCTTGCTTTCTAGGGCTTCTAGTTTCATCCCTCCTCAGAGGTGGCTGCATATGAACAGCGACTGGGTTGTGTGTAGCTAACAGGCCCAGCAGCACTTGTGTCTGTAATTGCGGGATGCACCTGGCCTGTGCTGAACTGGTGCTGCAAAGGGTTCAGAGAGCAGGAAGGTAAATGTAGCACTTGCATTTCCAAGCCCTGGAGTTGTGAGAATTGCAGTGCAAAGCCTGGTTTAATTCCTTGAGTGAATGGTCTGTGCCTAGCACTGTTGTAGTGGTAGGCTGGATGGCCTGGGGCGAGAGCACTGCACTGTCCTCCAGGGCTGGTCACAGGTGGCACCACTCTTTGCCGGCCACCCTCCCCTGCAGCTGACTCACATCATTAGTCTGTGAAGGTTTGAAACGCTCTGCAAAGAGAGCTCCGGCTTTTGCTCAGCTGCAGGGAAAGAGGCACAGGAGGATGCTGTGGGGGGATGTACCGAAGGACGACAATGGTGGGGCACAGCATAGGAGGCAGGAGGGCAATTTCCTGGTCTTACTCAGCTCATACCCCTAGAGCTGTTGCCTCCAGATGGGTGGAGTCCCCTTCTGACTGTCTAGCTGGCTAATTGCATTCCCTCAATTGACTTCTGAGACGGTTGGATTGTGTTATGAGGCCTCCACCACAGCCGTGAACAGGAGCAGAACACAGAGCCTCCTGGCTGGGTTTCATCCTGGCCAGGGATTGCTTTCTGATTGACTCCCTGTCTGGGCAGGGACAGCGGCGGTCTGAGCCTGGCCTTCCTGGGGCTCATCTCCATCTCCCACTGCTCTTGCCTGCCTTCCACTCTCCTTGCTCTGACCTTTTCCTTGTTATGTTTTTGCTCCTGCATTTCTTCAACTTCCTGTTTTTCCAGTCTCCTGATTACGATTAGGGGTTTTGTCATGAATAAACACTTCACCTCTGCAAAGCCAGAAGCAGCCGGCATTTGCAAGGGAAGAATGAATTGTTTTTCTGCCGTGATGCTGTACCTGGCAGAGCCAGCCTGCCTGCTGGATCGCTTGGGTGTTTCGGGGGTGGCATCGCCGTTCCATTCGCTGCAAGCATTCATGTAGAAGCGTAGCACGAGCAGAGCCGGCTGACGGGAGAGGAGCTGCCTATTGTGTGCTACAGCCCTGCTGTCAGCACTGTGTGCCCACAAAGGGGGGCTTCCGCTCTGCCTCTGCTCAGAACAGTCTGAGCCACAGCTGACTCTCTTTGTATCGGGAATAGACAAGCTGTCCCTCCTTCCAAAACTGGGTCACGCTGCTTTTTGGATTCATCTGAGGTAATAAAATACACATGTCCACGCACAAAGCACCAGAGCCAGCCTTCAAAATAGCCCACATGTTACGGAGGCTTGGTTTGTTCTCCAAACTTGCCAGCCCCAAGGTTTGTTACTTGCATTAATCACATGCAGTTTTGCTCCATAGAGTTGCTTCCTTCCATGTGCTGAAGTTGGGGGACACTGAGCCCTGGAATAGCCTCCCAAGCCAGTTCAATTAAGGTAAATGGGTATCAGCTATTTCAAATGCAATTTGAAGATGGTCCACACCCGGGCTCTTCACATGACGTGCTGACTGTCTTCATAAGCAGAGACTTTGCTGCCACTTGTGTATAGATAAGCCCTGATTATAACATTCCAGCTGGAAACCCAGACTCATGCCTTTTATGCAATAATACTACTAGAAAAGTATTTTATAAGATGCAAATGAACGTGTTTTATAAGATGCAAAGTAATATGTTTTATAAGATGCAAATTAATGCCTTTGGTCTGCAGGGCAAAGTCAACTCGGTAAGCGCTGGCTTGTAGGCCAGATTTCTCTTTCTGGGTCAAACCTGCCCAAGTGCAAGGGGGCTGGACCCGATGATCTGTCAGGTCCCTTCTAGCCCCTAACGACTATGAAACTTGTGACTTGATAAAACTGGACGCAGACTTTTTTTGTGTGTCTGGTCTGCCTTGCTTAGTAGTCTGCATTTCCTACCAGTTCCACCTTCACTAGCTCTGAAGAAGTAACTTTTACTTCCCCTGCAAGACCATATATAGCAGTGTCATAGCGGCTATTTTCTTTTGCCAGGGGAATGACAGCAACTCCATTTTCCTCTTTACGATATGTCTGTAGGCCGAGCTGACAGAGGTCGCCACTTAATGCCAGTGGCGTTGCACAGTTTGTTTAGCCGATGACCTTTGTATTGGAGCCGGCGTGTGCTCGCACCCAGGCGTTCAGGAGTTAATCTGGAAAGTGGATGTTTATGCGAAGTTTAAAACCAGTGACATTTACCAGGCACTTACTGGAGGAGCTGATTGGGAGCCGACGGATGGGGATTTATTTTTTTCGCTGCTTCTTTGTTCTGCAGAGTTGCTAATATTCCCAAATGGAGCGCGTGGCATCTGTGGTGCACAGCCTCTGACTCATGTGCTCTTTGAGCAAGGATGACAAATGGAGAGTGAAGACAAACCGCTCCCCAGGTTCACCGAGCTCTGTGCAAGAGGGGCAAGGAGAGCGGTCAGCTAGGAGGGGACTTCCTTAGCCAGCTTGTAATAATCCCCTTAATGCAGAGAAATTGGGCTTTTTCTTTCTTTCTTTCTTTTTTTTTTTTTTAACTTGTGAACAAGCTACTGCGGAGGCTGCTGACGGTGGCTGGCAGGGCAGTGGATCACCGTGGGCTGCGTAGCGTGGTGCCTCGGGGGAAGGCCAGGATCAGATCTCTGTAACGTCTGTGTTCTGCACCAAGCATGGGAGCCCAAGGGATCTGCCTGGTCATGTGGGGGTATCTTGCCCCCAGTTCCCAGCAGTGATCTGTTTTAAAGGTCAGACTAAAACTGGATCTAATGACAGCCCCTGCAGATCAGCTGGGTGATTTATTTCAGAAGGAGCCTTGAGCTATCTAGCAAATAGATCCCAGCACGGCAGAGGGATCTTGTTTCATAGCTAATCATCTCAGCTGCAAGGCCACCCTCGGTCCCCAAAGTAGGCATGTGCACAAAACAACGTGGTGCGTGGCATCCTCTTGGCTGGTCAAATACTTGCCTATAATACTTCTCTTTCACTCACCTGTCCCGATGCATGGAAAACGTACATTGTAAGCCACGCGTTCAACTCTGGATGCTTCAATTTAAAATTCTGTTACCCAACTGCCTTTTCTCGCGCTTTGTGCTGTGAGTGCTGTCAGCATCACGCATCAGCTCTGACCCTGGCGCTGACAGCATCGCACTGTGTAGCCCTCCCTTTAGCAGGAACGGCCCAAGGCCAGTGCTTTCTGCCTGCTGGCCCACCTGACAGATTCAAAAATGTTCTGAAACCTCAGTTTGCAACTGATCCTCTCTGCAGCACACGCCAACTGAAACCTTTTTGTCCTGGCTTCGCTGGCTGTGTGAAAGTGGGGTTGATTTACCCATTCCATGAGGTACAATAGTGACTTAACACTGTGGTAAGGTGAAGGGGTCTCGGAGTGCATAAATGCATCCATCCCATTCCTCAGCCAATGCTGTCCTGAAAGCAGGTATGAGGGGCTGTGCAGGTTTGCATTAGCTGAAGATCTCTCCCGTTGAGCTTTGAGGTCTTCAGACCAGACACTGCATGCCAGTGCAGTTTTGGTTTGGGAGCACAGTGGTGGTGTGCCATCCTCAGCATGGCAGCACAGACAGGTGCCACGCGGCTTCTGGCTACCTTCTGCATTTCAGTGGTAGGAAAGCAAAAAAGAAAAGGGTTTTTTTTGGCAGCATAGGTTTTTTACTCCAGTTTGAGAACTTTTCTTGCCAAGGTATTAGTGGGTTTAAGTCCTAGCTCAGGGACTATCCATGAATAGGGTGTTATTTCTGATCCTCCCTGTCTGGAGACTCTTGTGTTGGTCATGTGCTGTTGCAGTGGCACAGGCAGACAAGGTACTTTGGGTAGGTGCGATATCTTTTATTAGACCAACTAAATTATTGAAAAAAATGTTCTTTGCAAGCTTTCAAGCACAAACACCCTTCTTCAGGCATAGGGAGAGCCTGTTGATGTTTTGTGTGCTCTCCTGGGTAGAATAGAAGCCAAATGCAGTGGCGTCTCACTTGGCCCAGGTGCCAGATCAATGGCTGAATATCAAATGCCTGAAACAAAACTTTTAGCAGACCTTGCCAGGCAAACAAGGCTCTCAACTCAGGGACTGAGAAGATGACAGCTTGCTTTTTGGCTGTGTAAACCCACCGTGCTTGAACTGTGTTTCAGTGGTAACTTGTGAAACCAGAAGGGCTGAAAAGAGAATGGGTGGGAAAGTTTCCATATTAAATCACGTTCTGATTTGACAAGTTGGTATCTGATACCACTGTGGCACGTGGGTGGGGACTGACCATTGGGTAGAGGGGTCTGCAGCCCGGTTCGGAGAAAGAGAGATCTTCATGGTGGGATTTGCCGAGCGGGGATTACCCACAGCAACCCTTTTAGGAACAGTGAGCATGATATTAAGCCATTTGGTTTCATTTTGAGGCTATTGAATTTCACTCTGCCTTTTAGTATCTGCTAGTTTTCTTTTCTTTTAAACCAACTGGACTTCCTATTCCACGAAGAGGCCTTTGCAGTCTAATAGTCGAGTGAGTAACACGGTGCTTGGAGCCCTGAGCCGTATTCTGGCCATCCAGCTGCGAAGCTGGGAACGTGGCACCTGCCGGCGAGAGGGCTGGCATCTGTCTGCAAGCGCGTATGTGAGAATGGAGTTAATATTTTTTTGCCATTGGGCTAGATCCCTCAGCCCTCCCCCTCCGCCAGTCTGTAATCCTGCTGAATTTGTGTCTGTCTGGCCTGTGTCCTTAAGGGCTCCGAGCACTGGAAAGCTTTGCAAACCTTGGGCTGCTTTCTGTGGACAATGCCTTTTGGTTCGGCACCAATTTTAGCAGTAGACAAGGCCACGCAGCTTTGCAGTAGGCTTAAGCTCACCCAGCTCAGCTTGTCGGCAGTCTGGGTATAACTTTGGCTAGCCTACGGGCTTGTCTTAGCCACCCTTCAGTTAACTTGAGTTAGTGTTGCCCCTAACTCTCCACGCTGGCATAGGGGTACTTTTAGCTCTAGTTGGCTGGCTTGGTAGGAGGTAAAGGGTAACATTCAGTTGGATTGCAGCAACACAGCCAGGCGCTGGTATGGACACAGAGTCACTCCAGTGGAAACAAATCTGCGGGTGCCTTCCTACAATTCCCCCGTGGCCAAGAAGAAACGGCAGCTTCTTCCCCCAAAACACCTGGGATATCCTCCCAGGAGCCTTACTAATGCACATGAGTGCCAATAGCACCAGGGTGGACACATTTTGGCACTTGCAGCTTATGACCAAGTCACCTTTCCTGCTCTCTTTGAAAAGGTAGCCGTGTTTGCCCTCGTTTGACCTTTCTCTCCTCTCGACTTGGACTCGCTGCCCACGTTCTTGTTGGCTGGGAAGAGGTTGCCTTCCAGGACTCGGTGCACCTGGGTTTTGGCACGTCAAGTAGAAATGGCCATGTGCCCACACCTGCTCACATAAAGGTGCACGTTGAACTATCGCTGTATGTGGATCTGGCTTGGAGGTGATGGGGCAGGAGCCTGAGAAACAGGACGTGCAAGGTTAGGGGTTTGTTTGTTTTTTTTCTTCCTTCCTATCCGTTTGCTCTGGATGTGCCTGTGTCCTCAAGTAACCGCATGGCCTCAGTTTTACCTCTCTGTGCCAGAGAGATAGTATCTCCTTCAGTGATACTGCGGAGCTTGATTAAAGCAGTTCAATTAGCCACTTTGCATTCCTGCAGCGCCCTCCTCCCTTCGAGGATTTCAAGAGTCCTATCAAATCTGTCTGTGCTTTATCTGTCTGCGCGCTGGAGTCTGCCACGATCTGTCTAAGGCTTATTTTTAACTGTTACATGACGGGACTGTTTGAATCTAGAAAGAAATCTGTTCAACGCAAAGGGAAATCAGATGGAGTGCAGCACCTTCCTCAGTATTCGCCAGGTGTGGCTTTGGTTTCTGCAGGCCACGCCGGGTGGCAGGAGTTTCTTAACAGGACTTTGGGTTGTTTAAATGACCTCTGTCATCTAAAGGATGTCAGACCCACCAGGGTTGCAGCCATCAGTCCTGCTCCACTTGTGTTGCAGCTCAGCTTTTTGCTACAGTCATTTTTGTGCATGCTTTAACTCCACAAGCCTTGTGTCATTTGGAAACCCAGAGCCTCTGGCACCTGGTGCTCACTCTGCCTGTCCTAGGACAACAGTATCCCCACTGGAGCCCTTCGATTTCTGCAGAAGCACTGGCACTGGTTTGTTCCAGCCGTGAACCCCGAGGGAAGCTGGTTGCCCAGTCCTGCCATGTTGCAGGTGGCACTTTCTGCTGTGGTGCTCTGTTAGTGTGAGCCTCAGTGTTAGGGGGCCCGATCCCCTGTCTCCTGGGTCTAAGCAGGCATGCCGATCTAGTGCCACACAGCTCCTAAATTACCACAACTCAAAGTCAGCATCAGATCTTGACTTGGGATTGCATGGGAGTAAGGAAGCGTGGAGCTGCTCCCAGCAATTCGGTTGTGGGATAAAGCATGCATCACGCGATGGGATAAATGGGGTGGGGAGGCGGGGGTCATCTTCTTGGCCTTCACTGGCGCCTGCTGAGCAGGGGGGTGGCAGCTGGGCCTGGTTTTGAGTTGGGGGAAGGTGGGGGCATTGGTGTGGCTCCTCCAACAAAGCCAGACTGGCTTCTCCTGTCCTCTTCTGCTCCAGGGCTGGTTGTCCGATCTTAGCCCATTTTTATTTAAATAGAATTTTTTTTCCCTTCACTTGCATCTTCTGCAGGGCTGAAGGAGTCCCCACGAAAAACCTGTCCTACCCTGCATTTTGCAGTCAGGAGCTGATGTTTCTCAGCAGCGTTCATGCTCTGGAGAGCTCCAGCATCCTGTTAGGACAGTAGCACAAGATGAAACAGTGGCATTATATTAAAATGCCGAGTTTCTAACCTGGTATGAAATAGGGCCAATTCCATGTGAGGGGGTGGCGTGTCCTGGGTACCAGCTGCCTCTACAGACTCCACACAAGGCAGCCTGCCTTCTGCAACCAAGTGAAGCACATTTTTACTAACAAAGCCTATTTAAGATTTTCCTTAGGATCTTCAGACAGCCCCTGAATTTGGGACTCGCCTTACTTGCTCACACACAGTGCTCACCTCCCCTCTGACTACTCAGTCGCTCATTCATGAGCTCCAGACTCCTACTCTGACATTTCAGAAAATGAGCCTTTTGCTTTATCACAGCAGCTAGGGCCTGTGCTGAGTGATGCTGATTCATTTGATATAAAGGGTGTTTATCTTCCAGCCGTGTGCGCGCCCCCAGGGTTCAGCTATAGAATAATCGCCAGAGAAAGAGCACCAAGGTGTTCATGTACCATGTGCAAGGCAATCGAGCAGGTTTCCAGGGTTTGGGAACTCAGCCGGCAAACTCTTGAGGGAGCAAGCAGCAGAGATGCCGTCGCTGCAGCCGGCATCCCGGGCATAGTGCTTGCTTCCCAGTCTCCCTGCCAAGTTCTCCTCACCCGTGACTCGTGCTTCTCCCCACGAGTTGCTGCAGACTGGGCAATCCTGCTCTCCTGCTTTCCCTGGGTGAGAGCTTTTTTGGAGACCTGAAGAGGCACAGGGCAGCAGGTTTGGGTTGCTTTAGCCCCATGGGATGCCATGCGCTTCTTCAGAGTGGCTTAGGCCTGTACATCTCCCTGCCACCTTGCTGTGGCCCTGTTCACTGCTTGGGCTTGCGGTGCTGCAGATGGACCAGGCTGGTGATATTTCTGTGTGCGGAGGCTGTGTGATCATTAGTCCTTTTGCAAAATCTGTAAAGGCATGGTGCCATGCAATGCCTACTGCTCACTATGCCCACAGCACAGGGGAGCGTCTGCAACCAGCAGACTCGCTGCCAGTCATGGGCTTATGGGCAAGCAGGCTAGGAAATGCTGCAGACCGTATTCTGCAGAGGCCGTGCTTACGCTGGGACTGCCAGCCACTGCAGCCCTGGGCCATCCCTGTGGCAAAGATGCTGTAGGCAAACGAATTTGCAGCAGAACGGGGTCCTCTGCACCCGGCAGTACTTGTCCTCCATCCTCCTGCCAGATGTGCTGCAGAGAGGCCCAAGCTGGCTCAGTGTGCCCCAGCTCCAGAACTGGGGCTGTGCATCTGTGTTCGTGTGGCACCATGCCCAAAGAGGAGCTAATTAGCCCTGCCTTTCATCAGAGCTAATTAACGTGTCCGCAACGCCACGCCAAGGCGTCTCTGCCGCATCCCATTCAGGAACTGGCACGCCCAGAGTAACCTAGTTCTGCACAGCGCCGTCGAGCTTGGCCGGCTTCCCTCCTGCTTCACGGCTCTGCCCCTGCAGCCCCCTGCACCGCAGGCAGTTGGTCCTGCCGGCAACCCAAGTCAGCTGCTTTCAGCACAGAGAAAAGTTTAAATCACATCTCCAGAAAACTGCTTTAAAAAGCAAAACAAGGAGTAGCCTACTAAAGCAAACTTACTAGCCAGACTTCGGGATACTCCTACCCTGCCAGTGCACTGGGGCATATGCCACCCACCAGTAACTCCGCTTCCCTCAAGATGCCCAGCACAGTCCACCCTTTCAAAACCCTCTGATTTATCCTTACTAATTCAAGGGCATGGAGAATAGTCAGCACAAGCATCAGTCAGTCGCCCCATCATCTCTGACCCAACAGTCAGTCAACCAGGATTTCACTGTCCATGCTGTTACTGGGCACTTCTCCACCATTTTCACACTGGACAGTGTCCCCGTGCCTCAAACCTATACCTGTGGGGCCTTTGTAGTGACCACAGATGCCCTTGTGGACAAGTTCAAACCATGTCCCGTGTCCATTTACTATGCTACCTGGTGGCCTTGAAGCTCTTCTCTCTGGCGATGACATTGCCTTAAGATGACAATATGAAACAAATGCCAAAACCGCATACACTGAATAAGTAGCGGGAGGCTCCAGTGTTTGTCTGCCTGCCTGGGTCAGAATAGACGTGTCTCGCTAGCGCAGAGTCCTATAAGGTTTCTTTCTTTGCTGATGAATATGCATGGAGCAGCATTTAACCATCGCTCCACACCGAACACTGCGAGTCCAGGCCATGAGTCCACTAGTCACCTTCCTCTCTTAACCTGCTCATTTTGCCTCGGTGATGCCCATAGGGCTACCCGGCGTCAGCACAATTGCATTCTGCATCAGGGAATTAGTTTTACCTCGTATAACTTTAACACTTCATGTTGAGCTGCTGCGCACGTAATGTCTACAGAAGACTGAACTCCCTTGTGTGAGTGTGCGGGAGGAGGGGAAGCGGTGCCCGCGCTAAATATATTTGCTGTGTTTTCAGTCTCCGGTGACTAATCTACCTGGCTTTGCATCCCAGGTTCTGCATCTCGTTTTACCTTTCCCTCAGGCTCATTGTCTAGCAGCAGGAAATGCTATCTGGGACATTCCCTTTACCAGCTCTTCCTCGGCTCCCCACGCCTTGAACTGCAGCTACTCAAATCTGAAATCAGGTCTTAGCAAGAGGGCAGGAAAAGGAGGAGCTGGGACAGCTGTTGTCTCTTTCGACACTGTGGGCCCTGGTCTCCGAGGGTTGACTTCTGCTTTGCCCAAAGGACCAGCTGTGTCCAGGAGTTCCCAGCGTTGCACCGAAACCTCGCTAAAAGCTGCCCCTCTTACAGCTTTTCCCTCTTTCAGGAAAGAGTTTCTTTCTTGCAGAATGATCAGAAACTGCAAGAGGCACAGGAAGAATCGAGACTCTCTTCTTAAACTTTTCCTCCCACCTTGGCCTGGTTTGTCACCAAATGCCCTCGTGGACAAGTTCGAGCTTCTGGTTGTGCCCAGGGGCTTGGTCCTGGGGGGTGCCAGGTGCCCATTCCCCAGAGTTGAAAGCGTTGTGTCCCATACGACTGTGCATTAGGCTGGGCTCATTGATGCTGTATTTGGACGCTTCCCAGACTTCCAAAGTGCCCGAGGAGAAGAGCACGGGGGGGCTTTTTCGAGCTTCCAGGGGGAAGGAGAGACCTTCCAAAGGCATGCTGTGGATTTAGAAGTGCAGCATCCATAGGAGTTCCCCATTAATACATGTTTAATCTCCTCCCCAACCCCCAAGCCACCCTCCACATCCCTTTTCCTCTTCTCAGGCCATCTACGATGTGCTGAACTGACACCGTGCAGTTTGTAGTTTCATTTACCTTCTGCTGCAAAAGGGAGGTGCCTGGCTGCGGGGCCAGCATGCCCAGGGCACAGCCGCCCCCATGCACCGCAGCGGGCAGCACCACTCGCTCCCCTCAGCAGCTCAGCTGCCGAACGTAGGCAGCCCTCACGCACGCTCTGAGGTTGGGGCTGACGGTGATCCCGGAGCGGGGGTGGGAGGAGGAGGAGAGCAAGAGCCCACAGGTTAAAGCCTGGTCTCCCAGGTGGTTTTCAGCAGCAAAAATGATTAATGTCAAAGCCGCTGTCAGCCGCCCTAGCAAACCCGAGCAGCCCCCCATTCTGCTGCAGGTGCAGGAGGTGGGGAGGTGGACTCGGAAAGGAGCTGCTCTATGGGCATTTTCCCACCATTGTCAAACCCCAGCAGAGGGGTTTATCGGTAGCTCTGTGCCCAGCGCCACAACTTGCTTTCACTTTTGGACCAAGGGCTTCTCGGAAAACCGTTTCTTCTGCAGGCAGCTCTCCTCTGGGGGCCAAGCAGATGGAAAGCCGTCACGTTCTCCCACGTGCTTCCTAAGTCTTATTTTGTAATAAGAGTGGCTCTCCATGGGATGTTATTTAACATTTTAGTGGAGCAAAGACCCGTTGAGCGTGCATCGACAAATCCCTCCCTTCTGAGACAAGCGGCTGCTGGGGGTATACGCACCCTTTGCTTTTGCATTTTGGGAGCCCCTTGTTAGACAGCTGAGATGGGGTGCCCGTGCTTGCTGTTAAATCTCTTTCTGCATAGACCAGCTGAAGAGACCGCTGATACGTTGCTTTGTCTTTGCGGAGTCCTAGCACACACATCCCGAGAATAAACTTTTCCCTAAGTTGGGGCCCTGTCCTGTGGCAACTAGCCCCGCTCCTCTCTTCTCCACCCGCTTACAATGCTTCGTATTTGGGGATCTTGCACTTCAACACTCAGGAACAACCCGACAGTAAAAAGCACTAGGCCAGCAGTGGAAGGGAGCTTGGGTCAGCATCCTTAGCTTGGAGCAGCGAGTTATGCATCCTAAGGCATGGTATGAAAGCCACGTTTAATTGTCCATAAGCAAAATTCAGGCTTTCTCCAATCCGGGGAGTATTTTCAGCCCTCGTGGGCATTATTCACATGGTAGGCTTCTGCACCAGTTCTAGTTTGCTCCAGACAGAGCCGTGGCGTAGCAGAGGTGACATGGTTTGGGAATGAAGCCGTTGGGCGGTGAATGCTCTGCATTGCCTTGCGTGTAGGGGATCTGTCCCACGAGAGGAAGATGAAGGCTACGGTCATCTGTGAATGCTGTCTCTGCAGCACTCCTCAAACTTTTGGGGATGACTTGTGAATGTCCCGCTCTCCCACGGCTCCACTTGGTTGCCTTGAAAATGCCAGCAAGCCACTGTGGCCCAGACTCTGATGTACCTGATGCCTGGGGCAAAGTGAAGGGAAGCAGGACTCTGAGTCTCAACTGTGGCTTCTTGCTGCTCTCCCTTCATGGTCCCGGAGCAAATGTGGAGCGACCGGCTCGGGTCCCTGCTACCGTATTGCTCTACGTAGCGGAGAGAGCTGCAGGGCTGTGGCTGTGGGAATAGAAACAGGTTCACTTGGGAGGTTAGAACGGGTTAAAATGAAACTACCGTTCCTGTTTTAACAACTTCTTAGCCTCAGAGGCACCAACAATTAGCTTTCATAGTAAAAAAAAAAAAAAAAAAAAAATTGCTAGAAATTGCACGCCTGGTTCAGCGAAGTCTTGTCTCTTCCCTACACCTAAATTAAGTTCTGCAGACAGTCGGGAGCCAGTCGCAAAACACGCCTCGCACAAGCACTTAATGGTCCTATATTAAAATGAAGTTGCATGAAACAGCCTGGTGTTATGCGGCCCTGCTTGGCCGGGCTCATTAGCAGCCGTCCCCACTTGAGCGCCTGTCTGGGTGTACTTTCTGCTCCACCCCGTTTCATAGATGTTAGGGGCTAGAAGGGACCTGACAGATCATTGGGTCCAGCCCCTCCGGCTGGAAAGTCTGCTGGGGCCAGATGACCCCAGCAAGGTGGGCATCAAGATGCTTCCTGGTGCCCACCTTGCTGTGGTCATCTGATCCTGCCCAAGTGCATTTGACTTTGGCCTGCGGGTCAGCTCTGTGCGTACGAAAGCAGGGGTGACCCAGAAGACTTGGATCTCTGGCTCGCCAAGCTCCAAGGTCTCGTGGTGGGACTCAGAAAGCCTGTGCATTGTGGCGGTCTGCGCGGCGTTCGTCAGCGTCTAATTAACTTAGTGTGCGGTGGCTCAAGCTGTCACGGCGTTGGCTCTTTACCTTCCAGGGCCACCACTCTCCCGCCTTGCCAGCGCGAGTGTGTAAGCCTGTGATTCAGCCTTGTCCTTTCACTCCAGTGAGAAGTGATGCTTTGCGTTTTCTCTTCCTCCCCCTCCTCCTCCTCCCTTCCCAGGGCCCATACAACGGAGGCTGGGAGCCGCGAGCTGCACTCGCTGTGTGGGCAGCGATATGTAGTAGGAGGGTTCCCCGACCCCGGAGCCTCTGCAGTGATGCAGCCATTGACGTCCTTCCTCCTGCATCAAAGGGTCGGTTGCTTAGCTGCCCGGTCGAGCCTGTCTCTCTTGTTCAGCATTAAAGCACGTAGCTGTGAGAGAGCCACGTGCTTTGTTAAAGCAGGGCTGGCCAAGTGCCCGAGAACCAGTCTGGAGCAGTAGTGGAAAAATCTCATTAAGTTTTACAAATATTTTTGTTTTCTTCCCCTCTTCCCCCCGCCTACTCTTTTCTCTCTCTTTTTTTTTGCAGTAAGTTGTAATAGTTCTCCAGGGACCTGAGCTCCCAGCTCATTGGCAGAGCCCGTGCGGCCGTGGTCACGTGCTGACTTCAGTGCTGCAAACACGGCCCGTCACTGGCTGCGCGGTTGGTTTCCGTGGGCCCGAGCTGATTGTCATGTTGTTCCTTTTCAAACCCAGCGTGGTACGGTTTCCCGTATCGGCAGTTGCTTGAGCGCTGAGGTCTTTGCCAGCTGAAGTCTTGACCGTGCGTCCCCCAAGGAAGCCAAAAAGAAATGCAAAACTCTTGGTTCAGAGATGATACCTTTTAGTAGACCAACTAAGAAATCGCAAAAAATCTGTCTCTCTTTTTGCACGGGTGCTGCTTGTAGCCGTGTTGATCTAAGGACATAGGCAGACGCGGTTCTTTGGGTAGATGTGATATCTTTTATTAGACCAACTCGGATAGTTGGAAAAATTCTTAGCGAGCTTTCGGGCGCACATACCCTTCTTCAGGCTCAGGGAAAATTAAAGATGGTAAAAGTCCCCTTTTAAAGAAGGATAATTTTTTTGTGTGATTTCTTAGTTGGTCTAATAAAAAGTATCACCCAGAGTTTTAGAGTTTTTTATTTCTTTTTGTCTCACACCAACCCAGGTACCAAATATGTCCCTGAACCAACGAAGCCAACATATTCGTCTTTGTGCCTTGAGTCTCAAGGGTTGGGGGTCCTGGTTCTGCTGGGTCTTTATTTCTTCAGTGCTTATGCAGAGTTTCAAATGTGAAATGAGTGGAGTTGTATTTTCAAAGCTCAGGCAGCTTGTATCTTGTATTGTTATCACAGGCAAGTATTGACAGAAAAGGCGGTCGCTCAGCCTCGGTGCAGAGCAGCAGTTGTTTAATCCTTAACTTGTAAACTGTCCTGGACACTTTCTAACCTGTTCCTCCCAGGTCTTTTGCGGGGGGACATCACATCCCCGATGGCAGTACCTTGCAGCATCACGGTGCTAGGCACAGATTAAGAGAGTGTTGGCTTCCTCTGCGGTGCATCCAGCATCTGTCACCATTGGAGATGGATATTCTGGTAAACAGGCCATTGATCTTCTGCCACCTGCCACGTTAGCAAGCGTGTGCAGGTTGCTGAGCTATAAATGTTGGCCTGGCTCCTTTATAATGGGGTCAGTTAGGAGCTTTAAATGGCAAGACTGCAAATTGAGATTAAAAGTATCTGCGGTAGGAAAGGACCTCAAGGTTCGCCTCAGCCAACTCCCCTTGTAGAGTGCAGGATTCACGGTTCCCGTCCCCTCCCAGACAGGTACCAGTCCCAGGTACTCTTGAAGCGTCCCGTGAGGACTTCAGTCTCCCCAGGCAGGGCGGGGGAGAGAGAGAGAGATTATTTTACAGTAAGATGCTGACAGTGTGCAATGCAAAGATATAAAACATCACACGTTAGAGACAACAACCTGTTTGACATGTGAATATGCCAGTTAAAAATGATCAGTGAAAGGATTGTAATGAAGGGGCTCGTGGAGTGGATGGGGAAGAGGGTCAGGCAATATGGACTCTGGACAGTTCAAGCCTGGGGTGCTGAGCTCTGTCCTGCAGCTCTCGGGCCTGTCACAGGATAGCCGGCTGATGTCTGACAGGCAATCCCGGCGTGTCTCTGCTGTAAGCCATGCCAGCAGACTGGTAAAATTCCAGTCACCAAGTTTAGGGTCACTCTTTTCCTAGCACGGTTTAAGGGAGTTTATCATGGGCTGTGAATTTCCTGTTGCTCTCGGCCCCTGCTGCACAGCATCCTTGAACATCGTGCCAGAAAACCTGGCTGGCTCCTGTATTGCTGTCCCTGTCACTTGTTCCAGCCGAGGTTAATTTGCTTTGCCACAGGGGTTGTGATTTTCCAGCTCTCGTCTGGCTTCAGGCTGCCTACGGGGCTCTTTCGAACTAGAGCCCAGATTTGAGATCAACAAAGCCATTTACACTAGATGCAGATGAGCAGAGATTTCTGGTCTAGCACTTTTTGCTTAAAAACTGGCAGACAACCCCATTCAGAATCATTTCCTCTAGCGCTGGGCCAGCTGGGTAGGGTCGAAATACTGCACTCGGTGTCGTGAATCAAGTGCGCTTGATTCATTCTTTTCCCCTTTGTTTTTCAAAATCTGAAGCAGCAGAAATTCTTGCCATGACCGAGTCCTGCAGGAATGCCGGCTATGCGAGAAATGCCCAGCGTCGCAGAGCTGTCCGGCTTGCATCCCCTGCCCTGGCGTGGGCTCCCCCACGTGCCTAGAGGTTGTCCTGGCCTGGCTCACTGCTGCTTTCATTTTGGCCCTCGCTTCTGTCCCTTTGACTCGCAGGCCCTTGGCCAGAGCGCAGCCACTTGGCTGAAGGCTGCACAATTCGAGCCACCCTTGTGCAGGAGAGCTGCACTTTGTGACCTTGGGGCTTGTAAAAGCACTAAGAGCCCTTGGACTTCCAGGTCTGACATTACAGACTCTGCGCGTCTGCAGCTTCCCTGTTCTGCCATTAGTTAATGATGGTGGAAGAGCCTACACTAGGTGATGATTAGTGCTCTGTGATTACTTTGGAGTTAAAAAAAAGACTCATGTCTAATTTCTTTCTCTTTTTTTTCTTTTCCTAGGGATATTCCAGGACTAGTGGGAAAAGGTACGTGCACTTTGTAGCCCCTTGAGCCCTTCTTGATCAGTGTTGCATGACTGAGATGGGAGTAAGCTGTGTTACATGACACGCTTGTGCCCAGCAGGAGGGGGTCTCTAGTCTCCAGCACTGCAGCGTTCAGGAAACTGTGGCAGTGAGCTTTAAACTACCCTGGGCCCCCAGTGCGAGCCTTTGGGCAGCATTTGCTGGATCGGTCTGTGCCACGTGGCTCTTCCACAGGACTTGGATTGACTGCTCTTTCTGCAACAGCGGAGCATGCAGCTCATAGCCTCAGTCTCCCCGTAGTAGCACGTGGGAGCCCAACTCTTGTTTGTGGACCCGGCTGTAGATTTATTTGGCTCCTTTGCTGCATTAGCCCTCCCGGACATCCCTTTTCCTCCTCCTGTCTCTGCACACCCACGTCCCAGTTGTGGAGCTCCTTAACTCTCTTGCATCTCCTCATCAAGCGTGTTTTGTGGTTACGCCTCTTCCACAGCTGCGCCGCAGAAGAGCTCAGCCTCACAAAATCTGCATCTGCCACAGGCTGGCTGAGTTCCCAGGGAGATCTGTGGTGCTCCTCAGGGTCCATCCTGGCTATAAAGGGTCTGTGGATCTTTGTCCTGGATGTCTTGGGGTGGCACAAAGTCTGCGCATGTGCCAGAATGAGCCTGGCCTCCTGGTTTTGCCAAACACATACAGAAGGATGGTTTTAGCAGAACCCATGCCCCTCTCCTTCATTTCTAGAGCAAGCAAGCTGTCAGACAGCCTTTGCGATGGCACGGACAGGACCCTAATGGCTTTGGGGATGTTGGTTCCTGTCATCATGTCATTTGGAAAGCTGCTGTTGATCTGCTTGGGTACAAGGGGGTTCTGCAGACACGGAGCAATCGCTTCACCTTGAGGCACTCGCTCCCCGTGTCAGCCCTTACTTGTCAGCTTTATAAAAAAGGGTCCCTGTGGTATTGCCTGTCGTTAACAAGAACTTCACTTTGCTCTCACTACTGTTGTCAGGCTGTAAAATGAACCCCTGCCTTGGTAGGGGATTCTGTAAAACCCCAATAAATATGACCTTCCAGCTTTGCAGGGTCTGTAGTGAAAACTCTCTGAATTTCACTCTCGTGGAGAGTTGGGAAAAGGGCAAATAGCAGGACCGGTCGCGTTCCTGTACTAGACCAAATGAACTGTTCGGAGACACTGAAGCTCATACAAGAGGTACAGAAGCAGAAGTGGCAAATTACTGCTAAGGGAAAACCCTGGAGGGCAGTCGCTTCTCGTTAGTGAGTGTTTCGAGTGCATGTGGATGGGTGGTTGTATGCTGGCCGTCTGTAAGCACTAATGAGTTTTGTATAAGATAAGACAAGGCCTCGTGGACCTTTTCAGTAGCACGTCTCCTTTTTGATCATTTATTCATTGGGAAACATCAGGTGTATAAAAACTTCCAGTGAGGTATCCTGAAATGCTCCCGATCTCTTTGAGCGAGAAGGCAGAGTGGATATGCACCTTGATAGACTAACTAAATAAGGTTATATATAGAGCGAGGGAGCACAAGCTTTTGTGAACCCAAATTCACTTCATCAGATGCTGGGGAAGGACATGCAGAAAGCAGAGTATCAGAAGGAGAGAGAAAACTATGTCAAGGGCATGCCGTCAGCTACAAGTCAAATGCTTTGTTCCAGTATTGGAGGCAGCAGGTAAAGAAACTGTAGAAACGAGCAGCTTAGCCAGTAAAATACTGGAGAGTTGAGGCTTTATTTCCCAACTGGCAGGACAGAAGTCACGAGAGACCCGATTTAAGAAACCTCAGACAAGTTTGAAGTTCCCATCCATTTTGGATTCAAACTTGAGACAGACCAGCGTGTAGCCAGCTGCCCCCAGAGCTCGGAAGTCCATTCACACAGGGACAAATGCATCACAGATCTGCATCGCTTCTGTTTGCAGAGCACACGCGGCACAGGTGCAGCCTGGCCTCCTCCTAGCTTGCACCAGTATAAAGTCTTTCTCTCTCGCAACCGTGGGCGTTATTGTGATGCAAAACGGATGCCTCACTAACTGGATCAAGGTAACAGTGCTATAAATGCCAGCCACAGCCCTGGGATCAGGCCACTGAGCTCGCTGTTATTTAAACCGGAAGTCATTTGCAAGCAAAATAAAGCAGGTTGAATTTTTCTCTTTACCAAGATAAAGATGTTGGCTCGAGCCAGTCACTTGCCAGGCAAAGCAGGATCTAAATGTGGTGCGTCTTTTAATATCTTTTTAGAAGAGCAGTTATAAATGCTTTGGAATGTATCTTCAATCTACATCAATCTGTTCTTATGTAAACTTTCTTTTGAGTTAAGGGAATGAGGCATCATTATCTCTGGCAGATGCAACAGTGGGCAGGCAGTCTGAGGGTTTATATATGCTTGAGAAGTGGTTGCTGATTAAGCTCGAGTGTAAAATGAGATGCAGTTGCTATTCTTGGGTAGCTTCATGTGCGGCTGCTCCTCTTCCACAATAAGCTTGCTGTGTTCCCGTTCAGCATAACCCACTTCTTAAAACCTGGGTTAAACTGAGTGGGAACACAACAGTCTTATTCTGCAATAAGTACCCACTCATGGGCTCTTCAGGAGCATGGCCAGGTGCAGACAGTCCTTCCGTGATCTCATCTGCAGAAGATCCACCCTCTCGGCCCAGAAAGACTCGTCTTACCAAGGCTGAGGACAGTCTCTTCCCTCTGGGCGTTTGGCACGGAGTCCAGCTCTAGGAGAAGCTGTTCTGTGCCCCTGCGAGATCCTCACTGCCTGTGAGTGTAGTGCACTGACACAAACAATTTCTTACCAAGGACTAGACAGCTGAGATACCTGCAGGTACCTGACACTGCCACCTGCTTAAAAAATACTCTTATCTGCCCAGCTACACATGCACTTTAATGCGCATTAGCCTATTTTTAATGCATCACTAAAAATGTGCTATTTAGTTAATACGCATTAAAATAGGCTAACACAGTGAATGTCACTAAAAAAGCTGCTTTAAGTTAATGCTCATTAAGACAGGCTCGGACACATTTTCCTAGCATCTCACAACAGAAGTACAATATTTAATGCGCATTAACTAAAATGCACCAGTGCACATGTAGACGTGCCAGGGGATCTCAACCTTTTTGGACTTGAGGCCCCCTCCATGATTTCTGTGAATTGAAATAAAACTAATTTATATATTCCAGCTCTTACTTCCTTGTGGAGGGGCTAGGCAGTGGAGGTGGGGCATCATTCAGACAGGGACAGGCCTGTGATCACATGCTTGGCTTATCGTCTCACACCTCACTTATCCATTTACCTTATCTGCTTATCTCCTCACCCTTGAGGTACCTGTCAGAGAATCTGGTCCCTTGCACCCTGGTTGCGAATCATGGCTATAAGCACAAGAGATGGATGCGTCCCAGGGAAGATAGTACCAGGATGAATGCAAATCTGTTTTAAAAACAATCAGTTGGGCTTTTGGCAGAGCAGTGTTGCTGGCATGGCCCTTTTTTCCCCCCAAAGCAAGTAACTTGCAGAGTTTCTGTGCAAAAATACTTCGGCCTTATTTATGTGTGGTATCAGGTTAGCAGGTGCAAAGGCTTGGCGAAGTTCAGTGAAACTCGAGGAACTGAGTGTGAGCTGAAAATTGGGAAAGCCCATGTTCCTGTTGCAGTCTAGGAATAAAACAGTGGGGGGAAGAGTGGGTGTGGAAGACAGCATCAATTCATTCTTAAAAGCTTGAACAACATGGGGGCCAAGGTGTGTAGACCAAGAGCAGATGCCTCCTCAGCCTGATGAAGGGTATTTGCACCCGAAAGCTTGCAAAGAAGACTTGTTCCAACTATTTAAGTTGGTCTATTAAAAGAGATCAGATTTACCCAAAGAGCCTTGTCTGCCAAGGTGTGTAAGCATGTCTGTGCATTAGAGGTGCTTAGATAGGTGAGTGCTGGGATTCCCAGATGCGTGGCAGCCGCTTTGGTTAGATATACAGTGCAACTATTCATCTCATATTTTTTTGTGGTGCAGACTACTAAATATGGCATCTCTTTCAGCAGAAATTTTCTGCCGCTTTCTAAACAGACCCGGGAGACAGCTGAAATGGCTTTTATGCTCTGTTGTGTAGGAGGGCAGCTCCGAATCTAAATGCAAGCCCTACAAAATAATCAGGAGGCCGAAGGGCGGCTATTACCTGATGGCCATCGCTCACATGTCTCAGTGTATAACCCTTTGTTCAGGGCCCAAGTTCCCTTTTTTTAGTCTCCCTGTCTTGTTGCCAGCCTCTTTCAAAACCGTTCACACTGCCCAGTCCTTAGCTAACTTTTGGGCTCACGCCAGGCCAACGTGACTTGATTTCCTGTAAAAGAGACAAAAGAAAGTGACCTCCTGCTTCCTTTCCCCGTCGCACTGAGATTCCACAGCCTGATGTGGGAGTTGCTCCTTGGTTGCAAATCCTCACATGATGTTGCAGTCATCGGCATTAGCAAAAAGACCCGGCGTTGTGTGAAAACAGCTGCACAGACGCTGCAGTCACATGGAGACTGGCCTTTTCTGTGCGCACCCTCGTTTTGATGGGTGAAGCAAGTGCAAAAGAGTCATCGAACCGGTCAGGCCGTATTTTCATCTTGTTTAGGGAACAAGCCTCTTCATTTTTTTCCTTGAGTGCAGCTGACTTAATTGAGGGGGCTGGCCTTGACGGCCAGGCTATTTTGAGCTCCTTGTGGGCACCTCCATTTTTTAATTTTTTTTTTTTTGGCTCTTTGCAGAGGTCTCCATAATAAAAACAAGATTTGCATGCAAAGAGAAGGGCAAGCGAGCACTAAAGAGTCATGAGACTGCTTGCCTGCCCCTGTGCTCTGGACACATGAGAAAGGCATTAGTCCTTATTGGCATGTGATGCGACCACTACAAAAGGTCACGGACATTTATAGTGGAATTACCCGGAGTTGGCTCTCCACGGCCCGTTTTCAAAGCATGAACAAGAAATCTCGCTGGTAATCATTGATTCGGGCCAAATGGTCTAGCATGGGAGTGGGCTTTATTCCACTGGCCTGGCTTAACCATTTCATTCAGGCTTTTTCTGCTGTTGAAGCTGTTTCAGCAAGTGCCAGGTTAGCGCCTTGCATTGGCAGTGCTGAGCCCTGGCTTCTGGTCTCCACCTTGCCATTGACACGTGGGATCCCCTCGCGCTCTGTCTGCCTTTTCAGCAGCAGGTCATAGGAGCAGGGACAGATGCTACTGCTTGCGTGGTATCAGCCCTCATCTCAGCGTGGTGTTGGGACGGACGTTTTGAATTCTTGGAGAGCAGCACATGTGGGGGCACTGAGGCTGAAAATCTGCAGATGCTGCCAGAGAAATGGTTTGCATACAAGTTTAGAAGTCACCTGGTTGTTGGCTGCAGTTGAGAATGGCACCAGCCTTGTGTGCAAGTGGTTTTACTGGATGGATTTTGCTTTTATCCCTGTGAAATCCTTAGGTGCCTGTACACGACCCGCGAGGCTGCTGCGATGCACTCTGATTACTGCTAGATTAATCGAGTCTGCTGCAGCATGGTCATTCCCATGCACCAGCCGACTCCAGCATCGTGTGTATCAGCGTTCCTGCCCAGAAAAATGGTGGTGGGGGCATTTTAACTAAAGCTCGCTTGATAAGCTTTAGTTAAAATGTCCCTGCTGGCATTTTTCAGCGCAAGGATGCTGATACACGTGATGCTTCAGGCGCTTTAATTAGAGCATAGAGGGGCTCTTGGAGAGGGGCTCTTGGAGCTGCTCTAATTAAAGCACCCCCTTACTCCCGGTGCATGTGTATAAGCACCCTGATGTCTGGGTGCGAAGCTGGCTAGGAAGACATTTGGCTCTTGGTACATGGATTTAATGTGGAGGCAGTTACTGCTGAGCAAGGTTGCCGGTGATATTGCAACGATGGCCTCATGTATGAAAGTAGTTGGCTAACATTGTCTTCCCCTGGATGGACTTAGGGCCAGCCAGCGGTGTTTGCACTATGCAGGCACCTGCCGCTGTGCCGATCCAGTCAGGCTGGCAAGGAGAAGTGCCTGTTTGCTTGTCCTGGCTTCCTGTTTTTGGAACCTGGGTGTGTAGCATTTTTAACAGCTCCTGGGAGCAGTTTCTCTGCAGTGTGCCGTGTGCTAGCACCGCCACCCCTGGCTTCTCCGGAGGCCAGTAGCTCTTGAAATTCCTCCTGGGCGAGGCAGCTGGACCCATGGGGCTGTTTGCTATTGCAGAGGAAAACGTTGGGGGTTTCCAGTGCCCACGAGGAGCTTTGGGTCCAGATTTCCCCAGTATGAATAAAGCTCCCATCTGTGTTTCGAAGAAAACTCCCTTTTGCCTTTCTGAGGCTTTGCTGGCTACACAGAACAGGGAAATGTGGGAGCACAAAATTACCCAGGCACAATGTACTGGCAATGCTAAGGCGGTTTCACAGGCAGGGCGCACCGGCCTTAATGATTTCCAGATTGCGTGTGTTGCCTGCTTCCATGTTGTATCACCGCTGTCCTTCTTCGTTGCTCTAATTAGCTCTCCGGGCTGCCACATGAAGCTGTGACATTACCAGGGCTTTGGGCTGTCTCGACATAGGGTCACTGAGGGATTCTCCAGGTCGGTCAGCGAGTGGAAACAGCTGAACTCTCGCTGCTCGTGGTTGTCTTAGTTGGTGTCTGGACATCTTGCCCACGGCTTAACAGTTGTGTCTGGCTTATTACTTAATCTGTGTTGCAATATTTAACTTGCTTTAGAAACAGGCTATCTAGGCCCTCTCTCCAGGGCACCGGCACCTCTCCTGTCGGAGGCACAGTCGCTCTCATTGTTTACTCTGTTCTTGTGTCCAAGTGGCTCCGCTCAGCAATTGCCTGCACCTTGCAGCTGGTTGTGTGTGACATCCCACGTCCTTTAGTGCCCTTAGAGATGTGGTGGGAGGGGTGCCCAGATGGCACGTGGGATGTGGGATTCAGCTGCTGGAGGGAAGATGCATCCACAGCTTTTCCCATCAGTGTCTCATAGTTCCACTCTCTCCTCCTGGGTTTGATGCAGCTACTTCCATTTCCTGCAGAACCAACACCCGAACAGGGCTGGCCCCGTTGCACCCAAGCGTGGCACGGCTGCGGTAGGGGGGTCGGACCTGATGATCTGTTTAGGTCCCTTCCGACCCTAAGCGCTATGAAACTATGATGTCAGATGAAAGATCTTTCTTCACAGTGCAAAGAGTGCTCCTCTCTGGAAATCAAGGAGGTGTGTGCGAACATGCACCCCGGAAGGCCTTTTCTGAGGAAGCAGCAGGGCTGGCTGACAGTGCGGGGCCCTTGCAGATGCTGAGCAGCCTTTCCGAGGAAGCAGGCTTTCCAGTGAAGTCCGCATCTGGGAACAATGCAGTGGCTTGGCCGGCGTCCAGGAAGCAGGCTGTTGTGGAAGGGGTGGCGCTGGGTTGCCAAGCCCAGATCAGCCCTGCAGTAACCGGGCAGAGGCACGTGATGGAAGGGAGCTAAGGTGAGGAGGCAGCTCGAGTTCCAGCCTCCCAAGGAGCTGCAGTAACAGGAGTGAATTAATGCGTGGGGAAAAATGCCTCCCCTTCATCACCCACAGGACTAGGGGTGCCATGGCTGCCCCTTTCCCCTGGTTCCCCCTGTCCCACCCAGACAACACATCTAGGGGTGTCTGCATGGGGTCGGTTCTAAGGGACAGACCATGAAAGAGCTTGTAGCATTGCTGCCTGCTAAATGCCCTCCCCTCCTGTCCTCGGGATGGACTCCAGCGATGGAGTCGTCCCTGCCAGCTGCCAAACCTGGGTGTGAGCACAGCAGGGAGCTTGGGGCACTGGGACACAGGGTTAGCTGCAAAGTGGGTAGGAGGACGTCGGAGTGGCCCCCGACACTGCGTGATGCAAGGTTGCAGGCCGTTTTCTCCCAGTAGGAGGAAGGTGCAGGCAGTGGGTGCCGACAGCCTTCTGCCCTAATTTTTTTTTTTTTGGCCCAGTCTGTGATTAACCTGCTAAAAATAGACGGGAACAAACCCAGAGCCCATCTCAGGGCAGGGTCTGGACAAGCCGGTGACATTTGTTCAGCGACTTGTGTAACATCCCTGGAGGCCGAGCACCCAGAGGGCAGGCTGGCGTGTGAGCGGAGAGGGGAAAGGAGACCCTCGCTGTGCACGGCGCTGGCCAGAGCTCGGGGGGAGCACGGCCTGGGGCTTGTGCAAGGCCGACTGTCTGAAGCGTCAGCTGCGTTTTCAAACAGCCACTGTCGGCAGTCCCGGACCCCTCGCCCTCTGCAAGGAGAGAGAACGCCTGTCACTGAATTGGTAAATGTGTTCCGCATTTTAAATACATAGGAGCTTCTTTGACCTGCCTTCATCGAGGCGGCAGAGACTGTCCTTTTGGCCGTCTTATTCCAGAAAAAACCTCCTTGCCTGTAAGTCAAGTGTGCCGGCCCACATTTCACGTGAAGAGCATTCAATACTCACTCGCTGGGGAGACAGAAGACCCCTCTCCCCGCCCTCTGTGATTTGGATGCCTGCGATCCTTGTGATGCAGCTGGGACAGGGCCTAAGGGCACAGCGTGCTCACCGCCGTCTCCCCTGCCCCTGCCCCTGCCATGTGGGTGAAAGTGCAGGGACCCTCCGGTTTCTCTGAATGACACCCTTCCCCTCTCTCCCATTCCCTCATGCTGGCTGAAGTGGGTTTTCTAAGAGTTGGTGTTGTAAATGCACCTTAACCTAAGCCCTATTTATTCATCAGCATGGCTCGCAGCATTGTGGATGCAATAGGCTCTAGCTCATTGTTCCAAAGCTCTGCCACGTCCCAGTGGTGAACACCAGCAAAACTGTGTGCGCTGGGCAATAAAACCAACAGATACGGCCCAGACCCATAAAGAGCAGATACGTTGTGCAAAGAGGTGCCATTTTTATACAGTTTTCCCCTCTAATTATTGCTGCATTTTAAAGCAAGGGGAAACAGTCTCTTGGGTGTGAGAGTTTGCACTGCAGATAGTGGCAGACTCGCTTGAAAGTCAATGCTGATGAAAATGGTCCCCCTTAAAAGTCAGATTAGGGTTTAGGAAAAAATGAAGCAGGATGGTTTGAACAGGTCTGTTTTGGTACCCCGAGCCTGCTTTTGCTGCCTTCTGGCAACAGCATTTCCCTGCGAAGCTGCGGGTAAGAGAAACCAGAAGAGACTCGGAAACAAAAGCGAAGCTCCCTCGTTGTGTGGAGGGTGCAGGAAAGGTTAGCCGGCTCCGCGGGTCTGACCCCCCATGGCAGCGCCGCGCGCCTTGACCCGCCGGGTGCCACGAGGAGCAGCATGTTCAGAAGGCTCCGGGCCGGAGAGGCAGTGACGGTCATCCCGGGCACTTTTACGAACGTGCAATGCGCAAAGCATTGCTCATGAAAGCCAGAAAGCGCGCTGGGATTTATGAGCTGCTTTTGGAAGCCGGGTCCCATGCGCTGCAGCCAACGGGATAGCAGCTCTGTGCAATCGCATGGAAGAGCCCGGGGTGGATTTGGCATGCCTATGCTCGGAGCATGTTTCTGTGGCTGTGTGCTTCACCAAGGTGCATCCAGGACTTTGTCAGCATTTCTCTGGCTGTTTGCTTAGCATCAGCTGAATGCTGCTTCCCCCAGCTTGACTACGAACAGTCATATCAAGCCACTGACTTGACTGCCCTAAACTCAGAAATGGGGCTTTTTGTCTGAAGTCAGTGGTTTTGTCAGAAGCTCTGGCTTTGAAGACTCCCTTTGCTGGTAAATATTGAGGCCGTAGGCAGCACTTGCACAGGTATTTGAGCAAGACTGAATCTGATGCCCCCCCACCGCCCAATCTTTCACCAACTTTCGTTTAACCTGTTAATAGCCGCTCTTATATACTTATACTTCTGAGGCTGCAGGAAACTTGTCCGCTCCCACCTTGCACTGAGCCTCTCGCTACGTAAGGCAGCCAGCTATCTGTCTCGGCGGTCGTGCAGCCCCGGAGTTGGCTACCATCAGCCTGCAAGGGAAAGGTGCCTTGACTCATGCTCCAAAAGGTCAGCAAGCAAGCCTGGTGCTGAGCCATGCAGGCAGGGGTCCTCTGGGAGGGCTGCCCTGCCCCTGAGCTCCAAATGACTTCATGTGACTCGTGGATGACCAGGCTCTGCAGCTACTCAGGGATGGTGACTCGATGCTTGGGAACCGGCTAGAGGGCCCTACAGATTTTCCTGCAAGGCAGATGGGAAGGAGGCTGGCAGGATAAAACCCCCAGTGTCAAAGGAAGGCCATCGGGCTTCATCAGCGTTAGTCGTAAGTGGAGCGGGGGTGACTTTCACCTAAGTGGGTAGGTCTCCTCTGGCCCCGCTGACTCACTGGCTCGCTGGGTGCTCAGGTCTCCGGCAGATCTCTCTCACGCACTGTTTGTCCTAAAGCATCAGCCCACCAGGATGCTCTGAGGACAGTGTGTGGACAGGGGCTGTAACCACTGAGCACTACGCTGGGATGCTGGCTCAGCACTGATTCAGAGGGATGAGGGCTGCGTGCTGAGTCACCCGCATTGATTCCTCCAGCACCTTCCCTTTCTCCTCTGTTGCTGACTAGCGCGGGGCATTCAGCTGGAACTGCAGGCTGGCAGAGAACAAAAGCCTGGGTAACCTTGTACTAGCATGTGCTAACAGTAGCGGGGAAAGCAGGTTTAACTGCTTACAACCCATTTGAATAGCCAGCTTTGCCTCCTTTCTTTCTTTGGGAGAGTTTGCCAACACCGGGTTTCAGTGCAGAATTGTGGCCTGCATCCCGGTTTAGGAAATGGCCGAGCTCCTTGCTGAGTCTGTGCTCGCGATGGGCACAGGGTCAGGGCCCAGTTGTGCCAGTGAAGGTTTGTCAGGGCCCCAATTCTCTGCAGGCCTCTTGCAGGAGCCCTGCCCTCCAGCAGCAGGCCCAGCAGCTGCACAAGGAGGACATTGTACCTTGTGCTGGCTCCAGCTGGCATCCCCAGGCTCTGCTCTCAGTTGTGCAGCTCCCTTCGGTTGATGCCCTGGGGCTGTGCTGGAGCTCAGCCTGCTTTGGGGTGTAGGAAATGGGGAAGGCCTGCCTTGTACCATGTGCTTGGCAGCACGTGCAACAGTGCTGCTAGCAGCTCAAAGGGAGGGCAGCGTGCTGGCTTCCAGATGGGCTTTGCTCCCAGGCTGGTGTGCAGCTTTCATAGAACTGGAGAAAATTCGGGTTGGAAGGGACCTTGAGTTTGGGCTCAGCCTTCCCGGGGGCTAGAGGACAGGCTTGCTCCCATCTGGTCGAGGCGACTTAGTATTTTTTTTTTTTTTGGTTGTAACTCAGACTTGTGTACATCTTTCTTGCTCTGTTGCTGCTTCCTGTCAAAGATAAGAACTTTGCAGTTGCATGACATTTACCTCGGGCCTCCATCTTCTAAGGCTTTAGGAAAGGAAGAGGAGTGTGGCAGCCATACTTGGAGGGGTTTTCCCTTCCGAGGCTCTTGCTCATCTCTAGAGAATTTGCAATTCATTTCAAAACCTTTCCTCCCACACAGCTTGCACACAGGAGCTGCCCAGGGGAGAGGGAAAGGTAAAGTTTTTGTTGTCTTAAAAGATGCCAACTTCACTTCGTGTCTCAACTGTGTCTCAGGTCTCTTGGCCAAATACGGGTTTGGAGCGTGCCTGCCCTGTGGACAGATCCTAAGCCACTTTCAGGTGTGTGTGTAAATGCTCAGTCCAGGGCAGACCTGATCCCCACTGCACATTAAAGGTTGGACCCTCACTTATTGTTATTGGTGTCTTGAGCAGCAATTGTTCCCAGCTCAGACCTGTCGGCCTGCAAAATAGACTCTCGGAGGAAGCGTCCTGATACTTAGCCTAAACTTCCTTTTCCTTCAGCTCCTCTTGCAGCTCTGACTTATACCATCCTACCTCCAGCAGTTCCTGGCATCTGGCTTCCGGCTTAATGAACACGCCCGTATTGCTGTGGAGTTACTAATGAGCCTCCTCCCCGGCTCCGGCATGCACGGAGCTCCATCCAGCCTGTCCACACTCATCTGCTTGCTCCCATCACTGGCTCCTGCGAGGCGCCAGTTCAGGACAGCCTGGGAGCATATACTGAAGTTCACAAGGATGAATTTGTTCGTGTCACGGTGTAGGACAGAGGAAAAGGTGCAGGGATTTTTAAGGCCGTGGGGAGAGGGCCGCTTCAAAGCGCTTATCGATGATTGCGCAGCAGTGAGCACCTGCACAGCAGGCAGTGCCGCTGGAGCAGCGGTGTAGTTTACAGACTGATTTGCAAGGCAACAGTTACTCTCGAGATCAGGCTTCAGGCTTGCAACGGCTGCCGGGCAGTGCATGTGCCTGTATCCACACACGTAAAAAAGCTGTTTCATGTTTCTGTTCTCACTTCCTTCCCAAATACCAGCCAGGAGCTTCCTGGTTTGCAGCTGTAGCCCAGCAGGAGAGGAGGATGTGGGTAGTTTACTCTGAGGGGTGGTTTTCGGAGGCTCGGCACACTGGGAGCACCGGGTACTCAGCACTTTGCACAGGTGACCCTGAGTTCAGTGTACCTTCTCTCTCCACTGAAGCCAGCTGAAGTGCCTGCGAGGGAGGGGGGGAGCAGACACAAGTGCTGCCCGTGCCCCTCTTAAAAACCTTTTTAGTTGTGTTGAAAGCAAAGGTTAAGTATTGGTCTAGCTCCATGGAGTCAGAACTTGTGGCGGAGGTGATCTGTTTTATTAAACCAACTTGATTTTTGCAAAAAAACCCATCTCTAATCTAGTTGGTCTAATGAGAGAGGTCCCCTCTTCCACGAGTTCTGATTCCTTTTGCAGCTAGATCAATACGGCTACAACCTGGATACCTGAAACGTGGTCTAGCTCAATGGTTTTCAACCTTTTTTCATTTGTGGACCCCTAAAAAATTTCAGGTGGTGGTGCAGACCCCTGTGAATTAATTGTAAGTGTGGGTATTCACATACTCTTGATAGATCACCCTTGTCTTTCACAGACCCCTTAGACATAGCTTGCAGGCCCATGGGGGGTCTGTGGACCACAGGTTGAAAACTGCTGGTCTAGCTTACATTATGCCATGGGGCATCATAGTTTAACTACTTAGGTATATTCTAGCGTGCAGTAATATTGAAGCTTGGCAGTGCTGGAAATGTGGGTCGTTAAGGGAACAAAATGGTAGAATCATAGAAAATTATGGCTGGAAGGGACGTAAGGAGGTCGCCTATTCAACCCCCTGGCTCAAGGCATCCCAGACGAGTGTCCATCTAACTTGCTCTGAAAAACTTCCAAGGAGGGCGACTCCGCACCTTCTCTAGACGGTCCGCTCCGATGTATGCCCACCCTCACAGCGAGAACGCTCTTCCTCCGTCCAACTTAAATTTCCTTTGTTGCAACGTAACCTGATTTATTTAGTCTGAGATGAGTAGGAGGCAGGCAGCTAAGACAGGGGAGTGACCCTCGTACCTGGGTGGTATCTGGGCTGGCTGACCCATACTGAACACGTGCACGCAAGAAAAGAAGCAGCCGTCTGCTTCCTTCCAATTTCTGACTAGCTACAGCCGATCCCCTGAGCAGCTGTGCCAGATAGCGAGCATTGGGCAAATATTTAGCTTCACATCCTCACTGACTCGTATATTCTGGATATAAATAGAAATGCTGCAGCACTGGAACAGGCCGTGGCCCGGAGGGCTGTAGGACAAAGGTTACAATTGTGCAAAGCCGCTCTGGCCCACGGCTCGTGTTCATGACACCATGGACTTGTTAACAATGACATGAGAAGGGACCAGAGTGCTTTGACCTCAGGTTTATTAGCTGTAGCATATGCAGATGATCTAATCAGCTCTCTTCTGCAGAATTTTCCTGCTTACCCAGTAACCTGGACAATAAGGTGTTGTTTAATTATATCATTTAACTGGCAGATGCCATCTGTGAGTGTGCCAGATTCTGCCTGGCAAACAGCTCTTTGCTGCAAGGGGAAGGAAAATAGGCCTCTGGAGAGAGCGTCTCTCCAGGGTCTTCACCTGTCTGCCTCTTGAACTGCCCTGGTTTCTACATACTTATGCACATTATCGATCTTGGGCTGCAGGAACACAGAAGCTTTCCCACGTACTTGGAACTAAAACAAATGTGGGAAATGGATGTCCAGAAAGAGGGACATCAAAACAGGCCGGTTATTCTAAAAGGAGCAACACGGAGCCAAAGCCAGAGAATAGTTGTGGCTTGTGAGCTGATACCCACCCCCAGGTAAATGTGTTCATCCCCTCGATTTTGATGGATGCATCTGCCGGGCGCAGAGCTGGGTGCTGCTTGCCACCAGGAGACAGGCGGGCAGTTTGGTTGTAAATATGCTAGGGACATGGCATCGGGTCACTGCAGACTCCCGGCTTTTTAGCATGACCTCACCTGCGCTTACGGGCTGATGAAGTCGGGAAATGAGAATGGCATGAAGTCAGCGGCTGCATCGAGGCCTCTGACATCATCAGCAGGCTACTCTCATCTCCCTCGTGTCACGCTGGGTAGTGTCACGCTGACACTTGGTGCTTTGTTAGCAGTGGACTTGCAGCGCTCACCCCTGCATCTCCCAACAGTTGGGGCCCCGTTCCAGCTCCCTCCCCCACGAACACAGAGCCTGTTGTTTTTGCCCCAGCCAGAATGTCTTGGCGGGTTTACAGGAGCCGCGGATGCCAAAGCTAGCTGCAGCCTCCGTGCTGGGGAAAAGCGACTTGTGAAATCCAGGCAGCTCCTCTCCTGGCTTTTGCAGCAGAGACGTGTAAAAGAGCTGGTTCAGTTGTGAGCAAGGGGCTGGGTCCTTAACTCTCAGGGCAGAATTGCAGAGCCAAGCTCTGCCCTGAGGATGGCGGTACTGAACGTCTGAAAACGGACGGGGGAGAAATCCGGGCAGCGCAGATTTGGAAGAGGAGCCTGGGCTGGTTTCTAGGAAGAGCACCAGTTTTTCAGCTCGGTATTAAGTGTCTCACTCTGAGCGTAACTGCTCTGCTTTGGCATGTTGACCAAATCTTTTGAAAGAGCTTTAGCTTTCCTTTTCTCCTAAACACCATCTGCTCACAGAAGCAGCAAAACAAGGCTAATTGTAATGAAATCAGATAAGCAAACGAGGCAGCGAAGAACAAGAGGACTCGGATGTACTCGGTGGACAGCGACTTCCAAAGGCCTTGTCCCAGAGCGTCTGCTGGATGCCGGGAACTGCAAGTGAGACATGGGTCGATAGAGGCAGAGCTGCATCCAGCCTAGGGGTTTTCCTGACCGTGGGGGTATGAGGCTCCCGTGGCTGCCAGATCCTGCCTGCTGCCAGCCAAGTGGCATCTTCACCCAGGGGCTTTGCTAGCTCTGTCAGCAAAAGCTGCGATGGCTGCAGGGAGTGAATTTGTCACACCCCGAGCGGACGGCTACGCTGCGGTATAGCAGCCCAGGACAGAGGCTGAAACCATGGGCAGCTTCAGATAGGTGCTGCTTGGATTCCCCTTGTCTTAGGCTGTTGAAACTAGGTGGTAATTGCTTGCGGGGATATCTCTTTTGATTGTAGGGACTCTTTGATCATGCAGAACTTGGCATAGGCGCCCTCACCTAAACAGGCCATAAACCTCTCGCTGCTACCGTGGGACGGATCCACATCCTCCTGCAAGAGCATAAAGGATGCAATGGTTCGGACTGCAAACACCGCAGGGAAAGGCATCGGCCTCGACACATAACGAGCCCAAGTGCGGCATACCCGTACCTGCCGCTGTCTCTTTAAGGCTCCCAGCCCAGGCCTGGGCCTGCAGGGCCTTGCCGCTCTTCCCGTTCATTGTGTGCAGCACCATACAAATGTGGAGGTCTTAAATAAACCACCAAAAAAAGCGCAGCCCTCAGGAAAAGTGTCAATAGCTCATTCAGCTGGTCAGCGCCTGCCGCAGGAAGTGTGAAAGAGGAATGGAGCCGGCTTTGTTCTGCCCAGACAAGGAGTAAATGCCATCACCCCAACAGCCCTGCTCTGTTCCAAGGAAGCATGAGCTCATCGCGAGAAGGAGCCACCCCCAAGCGGGCGTGTGGCCGCAAGTCCCATCTCAAGCCCACCCCCCTCCTGAAGGCCGCCTCAGCTCTGGGCTGCAGGCGCGCGCTCCAGATCAGGCCAGGAAGAGGCGCGGTACCTCATGGGGAGTCGTGAAACCCTGGCCATGGGGACTCCTTCCTGGGGAGCTCTGCCATTGCCTCGTGGTGCCCACGTCTCCGAGTTGAAACACTCGGGCCTGCCTAGGCATCGTGGCAGGTCTGAGTCCGAATGAAAACTGCACACTTCCTGGGAGCAGGCTACCAACTGGCTGCCGCCAAAGGCTCCCTGGGCCTTGCTGTCAAATGCTCGTGCCAGATGCCACCCACTGCCTTTGTAGATCATCTTCACACAATGCTGCACTTGGGGAACAGAGCTGAATTAGCAGGTGCCCTTTCTTTTCATCTCTGTTATGCCTAGCAGGGGACTGCCGGCAAGGCTGGAGGCAGGGGACGACCACCAGCTGCCCGTCACGTTGGCTTTGCAGCGGGATGAAATGGGGATTTGCTCACTGACACCAGGAGGTGAGCTTTTACCCCCGGGGGCACGGCCACGACTTGCTACGCATCGCCGTTCTGCAGTCCTGCGTTGCAGGCTTCACGTGCGGCAGCCGGGAGAGAGCCAGCAGGCAGCAGCCGGGGCCCTCTGCTCCTTCCGACCTCTTTTTTACCCCTAGACATATCCTTCAAGACTAGTCCCCACACCCTGTGGCGGCCGATTCCCTCGGCTCTGTGCAGGACGGGTCAGCCACCCGCAGAGCTTTGGGATGTGGAACCGCCACTCGTGCTCTCGGCACAGCCAGGTGCATTTTTCAGATGCTTCCCTCTTGCTCCGCTGAGCTCAGCGACATCCCAAAACATCAATCAGAATCAAGTCATTCTTATTCTAGAGGGCAAAAACCAAAAAACAAAGCTCCTGTCGGTAGGCTTGTTTATGTAGCCGGTTAGGAGCGGCCACTTCCAGCTATGAGAAGTATGGGAAGAATTCAGAAACTGGAGGGATCACTGCATATTTATTTCCTACTGTAATACTTCCTGTCATTTGGCTGAGAGCGCCCTGGGGTGGGAGGGTGGAGGTGGTATTGATTGCGTGAAAGAGAAAGGGATTTGGTGTTGAGCATTTCATTTTCTGCAAAGCGAATGATTAACTATTTTGGGTGTCAGCTCCGGCAGCAGCCCGTACACCTCGTACCTCGCCCAGGAGGACATGTCGGGGCAAGCCGGGTTTCTCGGTAGGTTTGGACATTTCTGGGGGTGGCAGTTTCATCCTCTTCATTTGGATACGGAGGGGAGGTTTGCAGGAACTTGGCACGCGGCGAGTGCCGCTCGATGAACAAGCACATGGTAGGGCGGGAACCGGAATGCAAGGACATGCCGGAAAATTCGCTGTTTGGCACGTTTGCCCCCAGCAATGTTACGCTGATGGACTCCAAGACTGAGGTGTGGCAGGCGGGCTGCTTCGCTGGAAAGGAGTCGGGGTATGGAAGTGGGCTGATCATCCTGGAGGCCAAATGAAGACTCCTGGTGCCGTGGCGGTGTTGCATTTGGGGCTCGACCCAGCCCTGCAACAGACTGACTCACGATTTGTCACGGCTGATTGCTGCTGTCAGTGGTATCGCTGCACTGGCCGTGACTCAGACATGAGCAGTTTGCAATAAAAGGCTTAAAAACCTCGAATTGTAGACTACCTTTGCCTTTGAATAAGGACATCGGGGCAAGGAAGTCGGAGGGCTCAGAGCAGCGAGCCAAGCAAAACCTGCAGTGACCCCAGAGGCTGGAAGGGAACAGATAATAAAACGGAGCCCCTTGTTTAGGGACTGGACGTAATGCTCCAGCGTCGCCGCTGGAACCGAGGCATTTTTGTAGGTCGTCAAAATGTTTCCCACGATCGCACATGCCCTCAGCTTGCGTAGCTCATGCCCCCGCCCCGGATCCTGTCCCGGCGCAGGTGCCTGCTGGCTGCGCTCCGTGGCTTCCTGGAGGACCAAGGCAGTCCCCCGGAGAACTCCTGGGTTGCCTAACTTGGTGTGGTGCGTGACTCCCGCCAGACGGGAACGGCTTGCACAACGGGAGAGAGGCACCTGCAGAGTTCGTGCTGCCTCGCGGGCTGTGTTTCCCAACCTCTGCCTGGTTGTGGAGGGGGGGCACGGAGAGAAGGAGCAATAGGAGAGCGAAAGGCTGGCCCAGGGAAGGGAGGCTCGCTCCTTCCTGGCTGGCTTCCTTCCACTCGTGACTCAGCAGGAGCAGCCGGTCCCAGCGCAAGCGGCGTCTGAACCTCGTGCAGCCGGCCCTGGAGAGGCAGCAGCAGTGTGGTGCGGGGAGGGGCGGGGGAGGCCCATGAGCTGCACAAGCCGAGGGCACATGTGATCGTGGGAAACATTTTGACGACCTACGGAAGGGCCTCTGTCCCAGCAGTGACACTGGAGCTTGGCATCCAGGCCCTCCGGGGCCCGGGCCGCACTGCGGGGCTCTCTAGCGCAGTGTCGGTTGTAGCGGGTCCAGCTTCGCCCCCCAGGCCAAGCTCTCCCCTCCTCGAGAAGGCTTTACAGTGAGGAGACTTTATAGTCACAAATGCAGGCACCCCAGGTCTCCAGCTTTATTTGCACCTCAGCACACTTTACCTCTGCCCCCTCATACAGCATCGGCCCCCGTCTCATTAGGGGAGGGGGGCATGTCCAAGGTCAGCACACAAAAGTGGGAGCCACTTGTGACCTGCCTGCCTTGTGCTTCCTGGCACATCCTCCTTGAAGTGCCCCACAAGCGCCTCTCTGTCCCCTCTGGACGCTTTGCTGACCCGGACTCAGCGGGTTTTGCATCAGGAGCCACCTATGTATCTCCATCCATCTGCCCAGGGGCATCATCGAGAAGTTGGCTTTGGCTTCTGCGGGTCCTGGAGTAGTCAGCTGAGCTGTCCCCTGGATCTCTTGCGCCGATGGTTTCCAGGTACTAATGACGCGCTCAGTTAATTATTCTCCAGGGCAACGGAAACCATTTTTTAGTGCTTGCCAGGCAAAGCAGTCCTGGAATGTGACCTGCGATTGCAGCCTGGTTACCTGAAGCATTCCAGCCGGCCCCGAGCAGCCACCCGCTGCCCTTTCAAAGAAAGCAATTGAGATGTTCTTGCGAAGCCTGGGAACAGGCTGCTACTATGCGGCTCAGACCAGCCTCGGGGCTGCCCGGACCTGGTCCCCAGCAGCCGTTAGCTTGCCGAGCGAGGGAGGGCTGCCCTCCACGGGTTCACGCTGACTTGGTGGAAGCGCACACGCACGCCGTCAGGACCTGGGAGGCATGGCTGGTGTCCGTTCCAGGAGCAAAGGGTGTTTGGCCTGGGCCTTGCTGTGTAAAGTCTTCTCGAGGCACGGGGTTTGAAGCTTGAACAGATGCAAGAGACATTGCACCAGAGAGCCCCGCGGTGCGGCCTAGGGGTGGGAGAGGCTTGGGCCGGTTCTTAGGAAAGCTGTCCCCTCCAGGTTTCCTTTCCTGTGAACTCTGGCAAAAGCAGCACAAGGGTCAGAAGCAAACAACATGTGTCCAAGCAGCTTTTCTTTCCCCAGGCAGGCCCTCAGGAAGAGATCGGGGCCTTCCCCATGGCTTCTCCTTTTTGGAGAAGGGCTTGGCAAGGCCAACGATGCCAAGTGTTTAAATAGGGCCTTTTCACCTGGGGCAGCTCAGAGCTTAACAAATCCTCAGCCTCTGCAAAGGGGGCAGCTCTGTCCAGTCTACTTTGTAAAGGCAGAAACATGCATAAATTCACCTTGCCCAGAGTCCTACACGCTCTTTTTTTTCCCTGCAAGCCGTCCCCCTGCTCCCCCAAGCCATCCTCTCCCTCCTTCCCTGATCCTAAGCAGCTGCATCGTCTGTAGCAGGGGTGAGCTGCCATTGTAGACCAGCTGCCAGCCTTCCAGCTGTCTGGGCCCTTCTCTGAGCAGGTCTGGATACCCCCCGGGGATCAGAGGTAGCCGTGATCCCCTTGTCCGTGCTGACGCTCCTGCCAGCGCTGCACACAGGCACGGCACTGACAGGTGAGCTTGTGCATCTCCCAGAGCCCCAGTTCCTCTGCAGGGGCATGGAAAGTGTTGTGGGTTATCGGCTGGCTCCAGGAGAGTCAGGCTGATCAGGCTGCCTACCCCCACTGGGTTTAGGATGCTCCCTGCTTCTAGAGATGACCTTTTATCCCCAACACACAAGGTTAGAAGTGGGAATGGCATGCAAAGCAGTGAACTTTGCTCTTAGTTTCCCTGCAAGAGCAATGGAGTGAATTAGCACTTCCTAAGCACTTCAAAGAGACCTTCCCAGATAACCCAGAGGGCTGGCCTGTTTGATTGCAGAAAATGGATCTCCAAATCCAAGGCTGGCGTGAGTAGGTTGTTCAGGTACTGCTGTTAGCAGGTCTGGAAGATTTAGTCCAGAGCATCTAGGGTGGGAGCAGAGGTACCTTTAAGGCACAGATGTCAGAGGCAGCTCATTTTCAGTGGTAAAGATTTGTATCCTTGAAAGCCAAGGATCCTGGCTGGGGAGAGCAAAGAGTAAGGCCTAAAGGCTAAAATACTTCCAAGCCCCCTTTTGTTATACAGGCCATTCTGTGAGTTGCCCTGTCAACCTCCCTCGCCCTTTGCAATTAGCAGAAATTACCGGCTGCCACGGTAGTGGGTGGCATGAATTCTTGGCATGCTTGTCCTAAGCAGTTTGCTTTCTGCTGTCCCTGGAGCCACGGGTGATAAGGTGCAAAGAGAGGGCGCTCGGCCCATGGCACAGGCAGCTCTGGATGCTCCCTGCTGATCTGATGAGAGCGACGGTGACAAAGCAGCTTTTTGGCCGGCTCAGTCCTAATCCTGACAGACACTAAAAGGAGAGTTCTCGTTTCGCCCGACTCCTACTGGCCCTAATAGCTAGCTAATCTTTTCGTTCAGCAAGTGGCCGCGAGGGATGGGAATACAGAGACTGCCTGGACTGCCAGCCGGACAGCTCCGGCGCTGCACGCGTGCTCGTCTCGGAGCCCTTCGATGTAGCTTCCAAAAGTCCAGAACGCCATGGCCTGCCCGGGCACTGCCGGGTGGTCTCGGGGGGCCTGCTAGAAACACTTACAGACCAACGTGTCCGCTGTGCGCTCCCACTGATGCTGTGAGGATTATGGGAGCCGTGAGCCCGGGTCAGTCCCTAAGGCTAGGAACACACATCTCCTTTGTCCCTGGGCAAGTTGTGCCTGTATTTGTCCCAGAACAGAAGTATCCTGGGATCGGCGTGTACACACGTTGCTCTTCTAATCGGGGTTCCTGAGTGGCTGAATGCGCTGCTGCTTTCCTGCCATTGATTCAGTCATGCAGTCCCAGGATAACCATTCAGGCACACTTTGCAATCTCCCAGGATAAACTGTTAGGACTTTTTTTATCCTATGAACCTGTTTTAGGGTTTATCCTGGGACAGCGGACATGGACGTCTGATCAACTGTTCTCTGTCCTGGGATAAACCTTCTCAGGCACTGCTCCAAGCCGGCCGCTCTCGGAGGCGGAAGTGTTCTCTCCTCTGGAAAGCAAGGGGTACGAGATGGGCAAAATCCTGTTTTCAGGTCCTTTTCCCCCCAGCCTGGCAGGTCGCACCACAGGGCAACCTGGTGTCTTCCAGGAATCCAGCTTTCCATTGCCGGGAACCGTTCTGCCAGCTTCCCAGCTGGGGCAGCCCGCACAGAGGAGTGGCCCCTTCTGCCTCTCTCTAGCTCTGTGGCACTGTATTCAGGCTGCAGAGAACCGCAGTGACTTGTGCTGCCCAAACATTGTAGGCATTTCCCACGCTGGTTTGTGCCCGTGCATTGCTCTGTCTCCTCTACTCTGCTCCAGTAAGGCCAGGTGTTTGATGTAGCCATGCCAGTAGGTCAGAAATGTGGAGATGCAATCTGTGATGGACAGAGCTGAGCAGGCCAAGGAGCGCTGCCAGTCATGCCAGCTTTGCTTGTAGGGTCAGGATCGAGATGTGCTGTCCGATCCCACAAGCTGCCTCGCTGCATTTGGATTCTGCCCCGGCCCGTGACCCTGTCACGGTCACTCCAAGCACCTGCTGCATTTACTCGTTGTCCAGAGAGCCAGGTGGAGCGTCGTGCTGCGCTGTCGCACTCCAGCATGGAGGATCAGGAGTGCGGGTGGAGCAGCGATGAGCTGTTGCAGCTTGATGGCCCGACTGGGAGCCAGGAATTGTTCTAGCCTCGCCCGTGAGCTCAGATGAGACCCTGGTCCGGACCTCTGGTTCCCCATCACACTTCTTTCACCAAGATGCAGGCAGGACTGAGCTGGTTTGGTATGGTCTGCTTTGCCAGCGCTTCTGGCTTGCTAGTTTGTGCAGAACATAAGCTGTCATTAAAAACAGCCAAACTTCCCAGCTCGTAAGACTTGAGAGGAGATTTCTGCAAGTGTCACTCAGTGTCTGCTAGACATTGCTTATCTCAGGAATACTTATCTCACGACAAAAGCTGCAGAGTAGGAATTTTGCTGCCTTCCTGAAGCAGCCACATTGATTGGACTTATTCTGGGTAGAGCCCGAGTTGCACCACTCCTGTCCAGTGTGACCTTGTACTGTGACCCTGCAAAGACGAGCTGACATTTTCCCAGCACTTTGGAAATACCCAGCTCTCCAGAAGTGCAAAGTTATTTTATTCCAATCTCTAAGCAGAAAGGCTGTGTAAAAAAATAGTAGTTTAATCTATAAGTGCTTTGCCACTGGCATATAGTACATCATCTTTACTCTGATTGATTTTTTTCCTGGGGTTCTCGTATTTTGCTCTTCACAGTTCACTGCAGCTGGTAGTCTGTCTTATATCTTAATGCTGTGTGTTGTGATGCACTGCAGAAAAGGCACTGCCCTTCCCAAAGTACTCGATGAGCTGGATGGCCCCTCTGGAAGTGGCCAGTGTATCGCATCGCAGTGAGAAACTGGTCTGTCTTCACCTAAAGAGCCATACAGGTCTGCTGTCCTGCAGAGGAATGCAGCTAGGTGATGATAAAGGAAGCAGAAAAGATGCAAAATGAGAGGGTTGTATAATGCAAAGCACTTGCGGGAACCGGTAGCAGCTGCTGCCTTTGGTGACACCTGTGACCATACCGGTTCACTCCGAGTCCGCAGCCCTCGTTGTTTTGCTAGACTTGCTTGTAGAGAGTGTCTCCTATCTGAAAATGAACCTGCAAGCCCTTTTTGCTCCTGTCTTTTACTGGTACAAACAAGGCCTTGCAGGCTCACTACCTGGTTCTGTCCAGAAACAACTCTCCCCCATTCCTAAAGCCTGCGCGGGCACCAGAGAGGAAGGGTGCTTGTGCCTGAAAATTTGCAATTAGTATTTTTTTCTTCAAAAATCTAGTTGGTCTAATAAGAGAGATCACCTCTACCATGAGCTCTGATTCCTTTTGCCTCTAGACCAATATGACGACAACCTGGGTACCCGAGTCCTCCAGAGAGGACTTTTTCCTGACAGTCCTGTCTATTGGTCTTATAAATATATGCCCAGTAATCCTCTTTCTTTCTCACCTGCCCCCAGTTCTCTTTCTTTAGAGAGAGAAACCAGACATCTCTGATCAAACCCCAAGGGGAGCTGGCTGCCCTAAATCTAGCCATAGGAAGGGGGCAACCAGCCTGCCTTTCCCAGGGCCAGTATCACAGGAGTCTTGGCAATACTAGCAGTATCGGTACGAATTCATACATAGCTCTTAGCAAATCCATGGGCTTCCTTGAGCTGCGGCTCACAGAGTTGCATCACAGCCTGCTGGCATTTTCGTTCTGAGCATGGCGAAGGAACCGGGGATTCCTGTTCTGTCCCACCTAGAAACGCTGCCTTGGGAAGCAGCTTTTGAAGCCCGCTTGGAGGCTTTATGGGGGAAAGGGAGGAAGAGCACTGACTGCCTTGTTGGTTAGACAAGATCCAGTCTCGGATTGCGTGCAGCCTCGCTGGCTTGAACCCAGAGCATTGAGTCATCCAAGCAAAGGCTGAGGCAAGCACACATCTAGGCCAGTGGTTCTCAACCTTTTTTGCATCAGGACCCATTTGTAAACATCAGTGGCCAGTCCCGACCCCGTGCCCCTCACGCCCGACCTGCTGCCCCCGGCCCCCAGTCCCCCAGTGTGTGGGGCAGGGAAGGCCCCAGGCAGCTCCTTGCAGGCTGGAGCTCTGCCAGCCTGCAAGGGAAAACCCGCAGCTTCCCTTGTTTTTCTCCTTGAAAGGATAATCCATTTCTAAAGTTTGTTCACAACCTTTTTATACGTTCTTGTGACCCACTTTTGGGTCATGGCCCGTGGGTTGAGAACCACAGATCTAGAAGATTATAGGGATTATACTAAGGAGAGGCAAAGCTTTTGAGACCGCCACGTCCTGGTCTTGCGAGGGGAGCCTGTGGAGGACGGTTGGTTTGAAGTTTGCTTGAATTTCCAGCCAGCGGGGTGCCCCGACTTGCAGAGCCACAAGGGGATTTGGGTTCAGGACAGATCCTATAAACCAGCTGGGTTGTGTCTCTGCACGGGGCAGATCCTATAAACCGGCTGGTTTATCTGTCCTGCATTTTCTTTCCTTGAAAAATCAGTGTGTGAGGCAGTTTCTTCTTCTCCATCCCTGTTCCCCACCTCCCCCCTAAAAAGCCCGGCCTGCCCTGCTGAAATGCGATTGCAGACAATTTCCCCAGTAACTGAGGGCTCGCTGTGTTGCTCTGATGAACATGTTCCACCAGCGAGGAGGTGGGAGTTTTCCAAGTCGAGTCCTTTCTGCTGGCAGGCGGAGGAGCCCAACAGCAGAATTAGTAATGTTGGCTGAACCACCCATTTGTTTTTCTCCAGCCTCAAATATAATGAAATTCATGAGTGGAATTTGTCACGGAGCTGAACGTTTGGCGAGGATCGCACGCGTCTGCCAAGCAAAACAGGCCCGGAGAGTGCCGCTTTGGTCTATAATGCACCCTTTTAAGGGCTAAATATAGCTGAGACTGTTTGAGCTGCATAAGCATATGCAGTGGGACAGATGCCCGCTTTTTCCCCCCCTTAAGCAGAGCGGTTTGGGTCTGCTTTGAAGTTGCCCAAGTTGGAAAGAGCTGCAGCGGTTTCTGCGGGCTAGGGGGCTGGCCATGGGTCTGGGAGCAGGGCTCGCAGTCACCTCGGGCTCTGGCCTGAGTGCTTTTAAGGTCGGCCATGCTTCCCGGGGCTTGGCAGCCAGGACGGGGGCTGCAGGCAAGGAGGCCACACTGACGCCCTGCTCCCTCTCTTCTCCGTCCCCCTCATTTTCCTGCAGGTCAGGGCTGAGTCGCCCTCGGCCTGGGCAAAGGTACGACTTCGAAGTGCACCTCAAATTGCCATGCGAGTATAGATGCTGCCGGCGGGTGCTGGGCATCTGGGGTCCAAGCAGGGCTGGCCACACAAGTCCGGCTGAAGCTGTGGCAAAGGTTAGCGGGGTGTGCGTGCTGCCGGACAGCTCCTGTGCCAGGGACTTCAGCAGCAAAAGCAGGGCTGTTTTTACTGGCCTCGTGGGCAGGTTTCTGCCTTCTCGAGCGTTAGGGTTGCGTGAGGATTGTATGGCAACTCCAGCTGCAGAAATGCAGCCAGCCCCCTCTGCAGATTCGTTCTGATCCCAGGGTAGCCCCGGAGGCAGCGCAAAGCCGGGCGACCGGCAGGTGAAACCCAAGGCTGCGCTGTGCTGAGGGCACCGCGTCTGTGCTGCACAGCCGAGCCCTGCAAGCTGCTACTGAAGGAGTCTGGTCGTGTATTTGACCTTCAGAAGCAGCGCCAGGGCTCGGTCGCTTCTGCGGTCCCATTCGGGCAAAGCTGCAGTGCTCCCCAACCCCCGAGGGGACTCCCCCGTTGAAGTCAGCAAGGCAGTGCCTTCCCATTGCTCCTCTGACTCCAGGTCACAGCCAAGTTTTCTGAAGTGAGGTGTCTCCCTGGGCTTCCTTCCAGCCAGAGGACGTTGCTCTCCTCTGCTCGCCTTTTGCATTCAGTTGAGCCCTTGTTTTGCAAGGTTTTGTGCAAGATCTCATCTGCGAGTCATGCTGCGAGTATCCCAGTAACAGTTCTGCAGCCGCTTATCAGCCTGACCTTGTTTCTGCACGCTGCAAGCAGCACTGGCCTCCTTTCTGTGCCCTGCCTGTCCTGGGCGTACGTACGAGTCTTTGCTGCTCCTGTCAGCCACATCGTCCCCCTCCTCTCCATCGATGAGCCATCTACATTTACACCCCGGTGGCCTCCCTGGTCTCCCTAGCTTCATTTCTGCCTTGCTCTGCTTTAAAGGCACCAGCTGGAAAATCCCCCTTTGGTGGGAAGGTTGGCATGCACGGGTATCATGGCAGGGCTGAGGGGTCTTGGGCACCACTCGCAGTATATCAGCAGAGCAGAGGTAGGCTGGGAAGAGCTGGAGGGCCAAGTATCAAACTAGATCTATATGTGTAGTGGGCAAGATAAGCACTGGTTGCAGCCCCCCCATCTGCCAAACCGTCCGCCTGAGAGTGTTGCCTTTTGGATTAATAATTGTCCCTGCTCCAGCCTGTCTGCTTCAGCTGCTTTGCTGTTAAGGGTGTGGTCAGTTGGAGGAGAGGGACTGTTAGGAGGTGGGGGGCACCCAGGCCTGGTGCTAAAACCCCAAGTAAAGGGGATTTTGAAGAAAAATCCCAGGTGACACTAAACAAAAGTGCCCGGCCCTGAGCCAGAGGGTCCCCTCCCACGCAGCACCATGGGCCTCAGTGCAGCCTGAGCCACTGTCTCGTGGGTGTTGTGTGAGATTTGGGTGCACAGCGGCGAGGCCTTGCTGCCCCGGGGCTCTCCGCAGCCATCGGGAAAGCTGCGGCATGGAGCGAACCAACCTTTCTCCCCTTTGCGCTCTCTCTAGCGTTCTCGAGTGCCGGGGCCCGGAACCGATGGCAGACAATGTCAACAACTAACAACATAGCACAGGCCCGGAAGCTGGTGGAGCAGCTCCGCATCGAAGCCGGGATCGAGCGGATCAAGGTGAGACAGGCACTGGGAGGGCCACGTTTCCCAGGGGGGTGGGGCGGGGTGGGGAGAGGGGCCTGCATGCAGTGCCCACGAGTCCATCCCAGCGCGGATCACGGGAACCTCCTGCTGGCGCACCTCCCACGGCTGGGAAGTTGTTTTTGAGCCATGCCAACCAAGGGCAGAGTTGAGAAGCGGGTTCAGATCTGCCCCCAGGGTAGTGCTCCAGGTTACAAGCCAAGGGACAGCACTAGTTTGGAGCAGAGGCAGAATTACTCCATTTTTCTTGGCTCTCACCACTGGGAGACCCCGAAGATCCAGGCGTGACTGCTCTGGCATGGACTTAGAGCATGTGTCGGTGAAGGCTGCTGCTTACAGGCATGTCCACATCCACGCTATTCGGGAGGGCACGTCCCACCCTGGGTACGGATGTCACAACTGGCTTTTAACCCAGCGACCTCAGCATGCACGTCAGCTCAGGCTCCCTGCCGAGCGAGGAACCAGGGGCCTGGACAGGCTCACGTCATGCCGGTGCTGCTCCGGGGTCCTGGGCTTGCTTGCTTCAAGCGGTCTCGGGTAGGCGGATATGCGCATGCAGGCTGGCAGCATTGACCGTGCTCTGCCCTGCCTTGGCACAGACCGCTGCAAAGGCTCCCCGCACTAGAGTTTCTCAGTGCTTGCTGCTCCTTAGGCTGGAAGCTAAATACAGCATCTCTCTGCCTTGGGTGTGAGGCATCTCGTTCTAGCACTACAGTGCTTGTGCAGGGGTGGTTCGGGTCCTCTGGGCACCCTGTAGGTACTTGTGTCTGGTCCCACGGGGGTCCCAGCGGGCAGCCAGTGCTGCAGGGTAGCTACCAGCTTGTGGGCTGTCTCCTACCAGCCCACTTGCTCCTGAGTTTGTAGACAAGGCAGGCCTGTCCTCACCTGCTCCCAGCCCCCTCCAGCCTGCAAACAAGATGCTCAGGGTCATTCCTGGAGGCCTTGCTTTCCTCGTGTACCACAGAGGAGCCACGTTGTCCAGCTGTGCCCAGCACCACTGCCTCTACCCCGAAGGGTTTGCTTTGTCTGCAGGGCCCGGTGGGCTGTAATCAAATGTGAGAGGAGGAGGTGGAGGTGGGGGCCGAGTGCCGGGATCTGCTCCTGAAAAGTCCCCTCCCGTCAGCAAGAAAACCCTGTGGGTGTCAGCAAAGGAGCCAGTAAACCCTCAGACCTTGTGCATTTAACATGCACCAGCTCCTCCCGGCACAGAAATGAAATGCTTTCTGGTTGCAGAGCATTTTCTTGGACTCCCAGTTCCCGCTCCTTTCCCCGAGAGAGATTCATTGGATGCGTGGGAAGGGCAGCTGCTGCTGGGAAATCCTGTTTTTTAAACCCCGCTTGAGGTTTCGGAGCTGTTTTTGGGGCCCCGGTTTCCAGACTCCGGTGATGCACCGTCTGAGAGGCCCTTCTAGGGACGACAGAGCAAATTACAGGGCTTCCCCGGCACAGACACTGCTGACTCTCCAAGTATTACTAAGCGGCGGGTCGGAGACTGTGCCTGGCGCTGCGCTGGGGGCGAGGGGGTACTTACCTCCCTCTGGACACGTCACTGACTGCAGACGCTGTGCTGAGAGAGAGCAGCAGCAGCCAGCCTCTGACATGTCACTATTTAGGGCAGTGGAGAAGATGCGCTGGCCCCGCCAGCTTGCAGAAGACCACTAAGCCACAAAGCAAACCCGGAGCAGAAGTCCATGTGCCAGCCCCGGGGACACCAGAGCAGAGGCCTGAGGGGTTGTCCCCTCCGGGCTCCTTCCTCCAGCTGCTTCTCCCAAGGTTTCATAGCTAAAGTTACAGGAAGTCAAGTCATGTTTGTAGTGCAGCCCTGGGGCAGACTCATGTTCCTGGGCTGAGGAGGAAGGCCGGCTGCCTGGGCAAGCAGTTTGCAGAGCTTTGCCAGCAGCCTGGATGGCAATGGGTGCCGCAGATTGATTTTAATTTGCAGCTTCTGGCTCTAAGCTGAGTGAGAGGAGAGGGACAGACCCCCAAGGCCCTCGTTTTCATGCATAGCCTGGACATGCCGACGGGAGGGCTCCAGCTGGAGCCTGACCCCAGACGAGCATCTGGCTGGCGCAGCTGAGCTGGCCTGCGTGGTGAGAGCAGAGTGCCCTGTGTTCCCTGGCACCGGGCACTTCTGTCCGTGCTACATTTGGGACCTGTGCTGAGTTTCCAGGGCACCTGCTCTCACACCACTCCTGCTGGAGTCGTCGTCCTCCCCGGCCCCTCACCCCGGAAGTCGTATCACAGCCTCCCGTGAAGCCCGCGTGGTTTAAGCTGGAGTTGCGACCTTGTCACCTGCTGCAGAACAGATTGTTCTCGTCTTCTCCCAGCAGATCGGGGCTGTATGTTCAAGCACGAGCTATTTAAAGTAGGTGCTAGGCACCTGCCCTGGTTTGCAGACTCCCAGGGCTTGCTTTATTAATAGAGCGTTACAGTAGCGTCTGGGGAGTTCGGGCGAGGTTGGGTTGATCGCAGTGCAGCCGTATAGGAAGAGGCTGCCTGCCCTGTAAGGTCTGCAGCCTAGCCAGGTAAGGGGAAGAAGTGCCAGGCAGTGTGTTTCGGCAGCAGGGGGTGTTGAGGCACAAAGGAAAGGACTTCCCAACGCCACAGCGTCTGTAGCCAAGCCAGGACCAGGGCCTGGGTCTCCTGCCTCCCTATTCACTGCGTCCATCACAAGGACATAAAAGAAGCATTCCTGGCAGCGAAGCATCTCTTGCTGGCGGCGGGTCCAGTTTGCAGGGGCAGGCTCTGCTGTTGCAATGGAAGCCTGGAGCCAGGACAGTTACAGCTCTGGCAGGTCGTGTCTGGGGCCAGATGTGTGACTGGGGATGTCGTGCTCCAAAATGGGTAGCAAAGGTGTCGGGGTTGGTTGGCTGCAGTCTCCAGAGCTGCTGCAACCTCCTGGACTTCAGCCTCGCCCCACGCCCCAGCTTCCAGCGCCTGAACTGTGCATCTCTGTCCTCCCTCCTTCCCCTCGCGTCCTCGCCGGGCCATCACTCCAAGTTCTCAGAATAAATCTTGGAACTAAAATAAACTGAAGCCTAAGTAACAGTGTCTGATGGTTTTGGTGCTGTGGTTTGAAAGGCTCCATTTTTAGCAGCGAAGAATGGGCACTTTCAGAGATGCGCATTCCTTCTCCCTCGTCTCCCCCAGGAGTTTTCCAAATGAGAGAATTTCTCATGGGAGACGGAAGAAGCGTCTCTTAAAAACGGGCACCCACTCTGCAGGGCTTTCCCCTGCCTCGGTTTCCCCTTTTCCATTTCTGATCAGTTGTGCAAGTTTCTGTTGTGAAACCTGGGACTTGTGACAACTTCTCTCCGGCAGCGCAGCCTGGGATCCCCAGCCACGGGTCCTCCTAAGCATGTGAGACGCTCTGTGGCCTAGGGAAGGGTCAAGCGTGGCTGCGCCTGGGCTGAGAGCTGCTGTGCAAGCCGGTGGGGATGCCCCCGCATTGTTGCTAACCCTGCTGTGTGTCTCTCTTCTCTTTTTCTCCGAACATTTTAGGTCTCCAAAGCATCTTCTGAGCTAATGAATTACTGTGAGCAGCATGCCCGGAGCGACCCGCTGCTGGTTGGAGTGCCTGCCTCAGAGAATCCCTTTAAGGACAAAAAGCCTTGTATCATCCTATAGCTTTTCCCCCTCCCGCGCGCGCGCTCTCTCTCAGGCAGGGCACCGTTCTGTACCGATTTAAACCAAGTCACACATGTACACCTGCACGGAGGGGGAAACACTACATGTTGGATTCAAGTAGACCTTGCAGTCTCCCAAAGTGACAGTATTCAGACAGGGGCTTGGCTGCGCTGCGCAAGCTCCAAACCAAGAGAGAGGCCAAATTGAAAAAAAAAAAAAAAAAAAGCAAGGTGGGGGGGTGTTTTTAATACAGTGATATTCTAATTTTGGCTTCCTGGGGTGGGTGGGGGTTGGAGGAAGCAGATTTTAACCGCATTTGCCAATGGGATGCAGAGCCTCAGACAGACTTTGACCTTTTGAAGGTGCTCTGGGCAAAGCTCCAGGTGGGGTTGGGTGGAACGAGGGATTCCCATCAGCGCTCTGGTTCGGGAGAGGGGACGAGAGTCCAGTTTTATAAACAGCAGCAATCTTTTTTTTTTTTTCTTCCCCTTTCCAAAAAAAAAAAAATTGATCTAGCTGAATCGAAAATTACTAGAGCAGGGGGGTGGGCAGTGCCATCGTAACGCGGGATGGGCGTGGGAAGCTTCCTCTTGGTGAAACGCAAGCCCCGGCTCAGAAACGCCCAGTGGCTGCGTGGGATCTGTAACGAGGGAGTCGGGCCGGGGGGCCGAGGCGTCTCCGGGCACCTCCCAGCCATGAGCGCTGCAGCAGCTGGCACAGGACAGGGTTTGGCCCCGGGCGCTGGGGACGGAGGCATTGAGATCTTGTGACCACAGCTTGGGGGGTGAGCTCTGTGTGTTGTTCCCACTATTTTCCCAGCAGACTGGCAGTGGGGAAGGGGGGAGGGTTGGGGTCTGTAGCGGGTGGTGGGGCTTTTTCTGTGCAGTAGACTATGGAAACTTCTAGCCAAGCCTTTCTGAGCATAGGTCCAGAACACTAGAACTGCTGGCCGGCTCCTGGGACTCTCCCCTCTCTCCGTCCCTCCCGATAACCAGTAATGCAAGGAGTTTTGCATTCACCCCTGTTAATTGTAGGATGGGGCGGAAGAGGGGGCGGCAGTAAGGCAGCAGAAGAAGTGTTGCATTCACGGTTCCCATCCCTTGCAAAGCGTGAGCGCCGTCGGCCCGAGCTTGGCCCATGTAACGCCGTGCGCCATGATCCGGGAGCGAGCCCCCCATGGAGAGGCCAGCTGGCGTGCCCGTGAGTGCTGGTCCTGCCCCTTCCCGCCCTTGCGGGCTCTTACCGTGGCACGGAGGTCCTCAGCCCTCCTGCTCCCCTGTGGTGCAACCCCAATGGTGCTTGGGAGAAAGATCTGAGCTCAGGGAAGCCCTGCCACCTCTCCTGCGTAGTTAGAGCTACCCACCCAGCACGTGTCCTTGGGTCCCTTTTTATAAGAACCCGGCAGAAATCCCAATAGTCTCCACTGAAGCAGCAGATTTGCTCACCAGCTTCTAACACTGTAGACGAGAGACTCTGTCTAATACCATTAGCTTTATCTAATAATCGGGTAGACCTGCTTCTACAGAGGACAGCCCAGCTTTCTGTGGCTAGGACTGAGGGGCAGAGAAGTGCTCAGTGCAGAAGGGAGAGGGGTGGATAAGCCTCCTAGGCAGACCCCCTTAGTGCTGGTGTCTTGGATAGAGGTGGCTGATGGATCCAGGCACATGCCAGGGGCACCTGACGCGTGGGGCAGTCAGTTCATCTGCATCTTCACCCAAGTTTTGGTCCAAATTGTGTGCAGGGAAAGGCTCCCCCCACCCATCCCGGGAGGTCCATCTCACCAAGCCCTTGCCCCAGCATGCTGGGTCTGGTTTCCATCGCTTCTGTACAAGCGTAGTGTCACATTTTGGGCCACTTGCGATGCCGACAGGCCAGGGCCAGTGTCCCAGCGCCAGTCCTGCCTGTGCACTGCCAAAAGGGGATGCCACGGGCTCAGCCTTCCCCGAGACCCTGAGGAGGTCGGGCTCGTGGCTCTTGGAGGCCTGCTTTGAGTGAGGGACTGGGACTGGCCTTTTACCGGGACAGCAAGCAGCTTGGTCCAGCACCGCCAGGGTTTTGGCCACCTGCTCTCAGAAAGCAAACGTGGGGTTCCTGGGTGGGGGGTGCCAGCTCTGGAGCTGCCCGCCGTTGTTTGCTCGTGGTGACTCGCTCCACGGGGAGTGTTGCCCTTTGTCCCTCCCAGATGATGAGATTTGCTGTTTGGGGAAAACCAGCTCACCCGTGTCAGCCCCCCACCAGGCCACCCCCAGCTCCGGGTTGGCAGCGCCAGCTTTGCGTAGGTGAGGGGCTTGTGGATCTGTCCCGGATCCTTCACCCTCCGCTCTTTTCTTACGTCATTGCTCACATTTTTAAGCAAAAGTTTTTAAACGAGGACTTCATGTTTTTAACACTACCCCAGTCCATCTCGCTGCCACCCTGCGGGATCTCTGGAGTCCCGCGCTGAGCCCAGGTGTCCCGGGTTCTGGTCCTGCCATCCGCTAGCAGCTTTGCCCCTCGTTGCCCCTGCTGCACAAGACCTTCCGCAGGGCCGCGCTGCCTTGGCACTGCTCCAGGACCGTCCGGCACACGTTGCTTCCTGTGTCCGGGAGACCCAGCGAGTGTCCCCCAGCCCCCCGAGCGGGTCTGCGAACCAACAAGAGATCCCTTGTAGTTTTCCTTCTCAGTCCAAGCGATTTAGGCTCTGTCAGTCGCCGCGCCCATAGCAAGCGCTGTCCCCTGCGGCCGGGTCATCCCTCGACCATGGGGGCTTCCCCCCTGGTTCTTAATTTAGTCCAGCTCCAGCCTTATTTTTCTACTTCGGATTTGCTGATTCTTCCTCTACGTTAGAGAACAGTGCATGGTGCTATAGCTGGCGCTCCGGGCAAGCCCAGGAGTCGCAGGTCAGCCACGAGCCCCGGGTCCTTCATTTGCGTGGCAGAGGCCACCGCGGGTGCTGCTCACCCAGCTGCCCGCAAGGGACGCACCAGTGTCATCGGGTCTTGCAACCTGATGAGTCTGCCCAAAGCTCCGCTCCCCACAGCCCCCCTGCACCCCCCGTCGTCCCTTCCCCAGCGCCCCGTGGAAGTGTCCCGTGTCTGGCCCAGCCCATTGGCATGGTCACTGCTAGTCATCGTGGTGCGTGGGCTCTGCCGTAGGCCGTGCCCTGCTGCTGAATTCAGCTGGGTGCAAAGCACCGACTGTCTGCCCGGCGTGCCCACCTGGCTCCTCCATCTGCACCAGGGTGGGGGTTGGCAGGTCACTTGCATGCCAGCGCTGCCTTGGGCTGTGTTATCCCCACATGCAAGGGCCGGGCACAGTTCTGGACCAGCATGCAGTTGGAGGAGGACGCGGGGGGGGACAGGACCTTTAGCCTGGGGGACACGTGCCCAGCCGGGAGCCCGCTCCCTTCACGCTGCCCCATGAGAGCTATGCAAAGCAGCAGAGGCAGGGACAGTTTCAGGCTCCCCTGCTCCTGGCACCGTTGTCTCGAGCATGTCCTGGGCAGCTGGGAGCCCCGCTCCAGCCTCCGGTGCAGGCAGAGATGGCAGAGGCCCCTGCGCTGGGGGGACTGGCCTGGCTCTGCAGGGTGGTAGGAAGGAGCCGGCTCGGTTGCTTGGGGGCGGTGGGGGGCCGGCTTCCCCATTTTGATCCCCCCCTCCCCATCCGAGTCGCACAGTGCTCATACCGTAGGTGTTTTTGTATCGCATAAATATCAGTGCCGGTTCCAGTAGCTGCTTGTACTTTGTCAGTGCATTTGCCAAAAAAGAAAAAAAAAAAAAAGAAAAAAAGACACTTTCCGGACTTTTGAAGTGCTCTGAACTGTGAAGCGCGGGGGGCGGCTCCTCTCCCCATCCCTCATCGTGGTCAGGCCACCAGGGCCTGCCCAGCACACGCTCCACAAAGGTCTTTTCTGGGATGTCAGCCCCCCGCCCAGATTGGCCTCGAGTCCCTCTCGCGTGCGGCAAAGCCGTCGCCAGAAATAGAAGGGCGAGGGACTGAAAGAGAGGGAGGGTGGGCGGAAGCGGAGCGCCTGTGCCGTCTGCCAGCCGCGCGGGTCCCGGGGCGGAGGGAGCCCGCAGGCTCCTGTCCTTGTGGACCCGCCGGGAGGGAGCGACAGCTCCGCCAGCCCTGGCTGCAGGGGCGGCTGGTGCTTCGGCCTGTGGCCAGAAGGATCAGGCCCCCCCAGCCTCTTGCAGGCACTTGCTGCCGGATGGGCACCAGCCGCGTGGTCATCCGGGGCTCAGAGCATCCCCCAGTGTGGCCCCAGTGCTTTGCCCCCACAGGGTGCAAACCGATCCCTGCTCCCCTTAGGATAAGGCAGCTTCCCTCCTCTCGCCTGCCCGAGCCGGGCGTATGCTACCAGGGGCACGGCTCCTTAAACATCCCGGCTCCAGCTGCGTGGGGCGAGAGCTTAAGAGTGATGAAGTCGGTGCCCCGGCAATGCCCATGTCGCTCAGTCCCTGGCCCTTTGAGCAGCCCAGCCGAATCCCTCTTCCCTGTTGCGAGTACCTAAAAAGTCGTCTCTGTTAACAAGAGTCAAGGCGACCGCATCCGCCCCCTCCGCAGGAAAAGCCACACGTCGGGTCCCTTGCGCTCTTCACTTCTCTCTCTGGTTTATGACTCTTCTTTGCCAAACTCTGATATTGTTGCCAAACGCCAATCGAGGTTTGTAAAGACTGTCCTTTAGGAAGTAATCGGTGTCCGTAACGTAGGTTCTTCATAATGTCTGCATTTGGGGATCTCCAATTAATTTTTATTTCCCCCCTTTCTGGTGTGCCATAGACCAATTTCTTGCACAGTGTTTAATATTTTGTGGACTTGTTGTTAAAAAGTGACTTGATAACACAATAAAAAGGCTCACTTTTCATTTTACCCAGCGTGTTGCGCCTCCTGTCTTCCCCCTTCCACCGCGTGCCCAGGACACTGGCCCCTGCTCCTCCAGACCGTGTCTGCACGGCAGGATAAGTTCAGCACCAGTTGTTTGAACTGCCCCGCTATGAACAGGGCAATTCAGCTTCCATCTGCGTGTGCCCCGTGGTATATTTTTATCCTCTGCAAACTTCCCGGGGATTTCTCAGCTCCGGGGTGGAGTGTGGCAGCTGCTAGCACCTGGCAGCGGTCATGCTATGCAGCATGAAGGGGGAAACGGGGTGAGCAGTGTGCAGGGGGGCTGCAGCACCCTGGTCCTGACCCCAGGTACCCCTTAGCCTTCATCCCCCAAAGGCTGCGCTATTTCCCGCGGCCCTGGGAGCAGAGAGAACAGCAGCCCATTGCATGAGCTAAATCAACCCCACCGATACAGCGTGGGAGCACTGCATGCCTGGCCTGATATGCAGTCCCCCTTGCTGGTCTCTTCTGGAGGCCCAGGACCCAGCTGGGCTGCGCTTCTCCATCCCAGCTCCAAGTTTCTGCAAGCACTGGAGCTGAGGCGGGGCCCAGGTGCGGCTGTGTCTCCGGTAGAGATTCGGGGCCACCCGGCGTGTTGTGGGCCTGGACAGGAGCCAGGATCTGAAGTGGGTTCTCCAGAGGCGTGATGGCTCAGGTTGGGGTTTGGTCTCCAGCCATCCCCAGTAACTTAAACCCGAGAGCGTCAGGGATTTCCTTCCCCTTCTGTCCACCCCACGGTGAGACAGAGCCCCCGCGCCAGGGCAGTGGGCCAGACCTGCGCCGTGCATGTGCAAGGTGCTACTCGATTAGGAGGTTGCACAGGCCTAATGGAGCTGGTGTCTCGTCTTGGCCGTGCTCCAAGTGTCCCCAGCAGCGTCGGAGCCAGAGGAGGGGAGCCCTGGTTGAAGCCACCTCTCCTGGATGCTGCCCTGATGCCACGGCAAGGTAGGTGCTCAGATTGCCCCGCGCGGCTGAACCCCAGCAGCCGGCCTGTGCGAGGCCGCAGATGCCCTGCAGCCCAGCCTGGCTTGCATTCCCACCCGCTCCTCCAGCTCCACGTCCTGCACCGGCATCCTTCCTGCCTTCCAGGAACAGTGGGATCCAGGGCTCCGAGCCACGTCCCAGGTCGGGAAGTCCCCGCAAGGACCTGCCGCCTTTGGCTTCTCCATGTTTGCAAGGCAAAACCCCCTGTGTCGTGGTGCCATTCATGTGACCCCGCGGGGCCGCAAGTTCTGCTACAGGCTCGGCCTGACCCGCTGCCCACCCTTGGGCAAGTCCCTGCATCTCCTGGGGCCTTGGCTTTGAAGTGGGACAAGCCGGTCCTTGCCCTCTGGCCTCCTGCCGTGCGCTCGCCCTGCCAGGCTCGGGGTAGCGGTGGGGCAAGAGGCCGTGTACAGCTCCGGGTCCCAGGCCCGCCAGCGCCTGAGCGGCCCCGGGTGGTATCCGTCCCAGTGCAGGGCGCCAGGCCCCGTGCCCAGCCCAGAGGTAGCTCCGGAGGAGCTGGAGCCTCCTGCCAGGCGGCAGCTGGGCGCAGCACAGGGGCTTCCCACGTTCCTGGGAAAAGCGGCCGGATCCTGCCATAGGGAGGAGGGTGGGCTGGAGACGGGCTGCACGGGCCGGCCTTTCGTTTCTTGCCCTCGCGGGAGGAGTTACTCTTCTCTGAAAAGGGAAGTGTCTATTGTCCTGGTGCTCTCCTTTCCCGCTCCCTGGCCTGGCTTCCTGGAAGCCCCTGCACCAGGCGACGCCGCCTCTCCTGGCACCAGCACGTGCGAGGAGCAGGGTGTGCAGGGGGACACGCGTTGCTTGGTTCGTGGGTGCATCTGATGCAAACACCGCGCTACGCGTGGTTGCTGCCCGCCGGAGCGAGGCTGTGCCAGCCCCGGCTCCGGCCGCCGGTGGGCCCGGCATTCAGGGCACTGCGCTCAGGGCCAGGGCAGGGCACGGAGCTGCACCAGCGTCATCAGGATGCAGCAGACGCTGCTTTCCACTGGCATAAGGGACACAGCAGGCTGTCAGCGCAGCCCTGGGCAGGGGTGACCCCTCCCTGCCTGCCCAGAAGTGCCCCCCAGAGCCTTGGCTGTAAACCCCCAAGGTAAATTGCCCTGGGGCAGATCCCATCTGTCCACATCTGTTCAGCGAGGTGCGGTGCAGGGCTGTGCCGGCACAGGCCACGTCCCTGGTCGCAGATAGGTGACCCCGGCTTGCAGCAGGAGGTGCAGTTCCCTGGGGCCTTTAGCTCTCTATGGGCTGCTGTTTGCAGCTCCCCCTGTGCTGCCTGGTCCCCCCCACCAGTGCCATCTCACTCCAGGGACATGCCTTCTCCCTGCCCCGGCCCCATCTGCCCTACCCGTCTCCCTTTATAAGGCTGTTGTCTTTGCCTGGGCTCCTCTGCCAAGAGAAACCTGGGGCTCCGCCGGCGCGCCAGCCCCCTTTCCTGGCAGGCCGCGGGCTGGGAACAGCTCAGCCCGCGCCCGCCCTGGCAGGAATGCACCCTGAGCAGGAGGCCGGGGCTGGAGCTTCCTGCGGATGCCTGGAATAGCTGGGATTCCTCAGCGTCTGTCCCGAAACGTTGGGCTGGAAGCTGCTGGGAGCTGGAGCTCTTGGCCTGGAGGCAGCCAAGGCCGCGGCTAGAGGCGCAGTCTGTCTGCAGGAGGCTGGGTCTTGTCCTCCGAGCCGCCTGCTGTATCCCCCAGTTGCCCTGGCCTTCAGCTCCTGCACGTGGCACTGTCATCCATCTAGGGAAACTGAGGCACAGGGGCCGCAAGCAGCAGTGGGCAAGGAGCACTGCTTCGGGGTGGCGGGGTAGGACATGCCACTAGAGGCAATGTGGCCGCTCCAGTTGTGCACGCAGCTGCATGCACATGTGTGCATTGTGCCCGCACGAGGGCCACACTCCCGCTCTTTGTGCAGCCAGGCCTGGCCTGTCTGAGCCAGGGGCATTGTGCAGCCTGTGGGTCTCAGGAGCCCGGGGACTTGCTTGGGGCATTGGCCTCTGGCTCCAGACTGAGCAGGGCCCTTGGAGGAGCTGCGCAGAGGCCAGTCCCAGGCCCCCCAGCCCCGTGTCGGTGCAGCCCCTCTCCCTGACCACACTCCCGCACGCTGGCTCCTGCCCCGGCTGTTCGCCAGCCACGTGAGGAGCTCGGGCCAGGCGCCAGGGCGTTTGGGAAGCCGCCGCATGACGCCACCCCACAGCCCTGGGGCGTGATTCAGCAGGGCTGGCCCATCGCAGAGACCCCCGCTCCTTCCTCGACTCCGCTCCTTCCTGGATCCGTCGCACGGCGGCTTGGCTCCTGCCTCCGGAGGCTGCCAAGAAGCTGGGGAGGGGGCAGACGTCTGCCGCCCTGGCCAACCCCTCCTGCAGCCTCCCTTGAGGCAGCCGGAGTAGCTCTGGTGCCAGGCTCAGCCCCCCTGCAAGGGGCTGGGGGACAGCGGCTGGGAAGTGGGCGCGAGGGGCAGAGGCAGGGGCCGGGCTTGCAGAGCTGGATGCGAACGGCCCTGGGCCCCTGCACCTCTTGCAACGCCCCCCTCGGCGGCTTCCCCGGCTGGTACCAAGCGTCTGGCACCAGCGGGCAGAGGTGCAGAGCCCTGACTTGTCTCATCTCCTGCCTGGCGCTTCCTGGAGCTGAGGAGCCTCTGAGGCCTCTTGCCTGACCTCCCAGGCCTTTGGCAGCTGGAGCCTGCGGAGACCCACGCGGTCTGCGCCTCTCCCTGCATTCGTACAGGGGAGCCTGGACCCCAGCACCCTGCCGCTTCTGCCCCCAGCCCTTCACCCCGCCCGATCCCAGCTTGTCCCTGGCAGCGCAAAGCTGAAGGCCGCGTTCCCGGGTGGCAAAGAGTGACCCCCAGTCCTGGCCCTGGGGGATCCGGGAGCCTGGCAGCTCCAGGCGTGCGGGGCAGGGCGTGGGCAGACCCCGCTGGCTGCGCTCCCAGCCCCGGCTCGGAGACGCAGCGCGGGCGCTAGAAGTTGCTGATGGAACAAAGCTCTGAGCCGTTGCTAAAAATAACCCTCCTTGTTCCTCCCCGGCCTATTTTTAGCCTCTGTGGCTATAATTATCCGCCCTTGGCGTCGTCGGAGGCTAGGAACCTCGGCCTGCCCCTGGTCGGCTCCACAAATAGCCGGTGCCCAGGGCCGGGGCAGAGCCAGGGAGGCTGCTCCGTAGGTACCAGGCCTCCATCAATGGTCCCTTCATTTGCTCCCAACCGGCTGCCCCGGCCCTGCTTCTCCTGGAGCCAAATCCCGCGGGGGGGGGCAGGGAGGAAAGCACCCTCCTGGCTCTGCTGAGGCCCCTCGGGCTGTGCCCTCACCCCCCAGCACTGACAGCCAGTTCCTCCGTGTGTGTCCTCCCTGGGTGTGCTTGAGGTTAGCACAGGGGTGTGTGCATGTATTCGCATGCACGGCCGTTTGCATGAGTCTGGCCACACGTGTGCAGGCATGTTTGCGAGTGCAGGCGTGTGTGTGTGTGCGCGCGCTCATGCGCATGCACGGACTAGCAGGCACAGGTGTATGCAAAAGCCTGGGCACGTGGGTATAGGCGTGTTTTGCACGTGCAGGTTGGTGTGGATGTGCTTTCATGCATGTGCAGCTGTGCACACAAGCACGAGTGTGTGCATGCTGGGAATAATGGGTGTGCCAAGCTCCGTGCAAAACTTGCCTTTTCCCTCCCCCTACCATGTCGCCTCCGGGGGCCCCGTGCCCAAGCCCGCCCAGCAGTGCTGGAGGGACCCGGGCACCCACACGTGCCGTGCGCACCAGCTCCGTGCCGTGCCATCCTCACTGGTTTCCTGCAGCTGCACCGGGCACAGCTGGCACTGCACAGCTGGCAGCACATCCGCCCCTTAGCAGGGGGCCTGTGGCTGTGTCTGGGGGGCGGGGAACGCATCTCCAGCATTAGGGTGAAATCTTCCGTGCAGGGGCCTCTGACTTCCTTGAGTGGCCCATGCAGGGCCTGATCCTGCCCTCAGTACCTGCTGAGCAGCAGGATCAAGCCCACAAACACCCCCAGTCCCCTTGGGATGTGCCTGCTCTGGGGCCTGAGTGCTGCGGCCGAACTTGGTCCCATGGGCAGCCCTGGGAAGGGAGCAGGGCGCTGAGCAAGGCCGGGGGACGGGTGCTCAGGGCTTCTTGACTCTCCCCGGGTCTCACGGGACGGGGTATCATTGCTGTGCCCAGTGCAATAGCCATCCCAGGCCAGCACATCGGGGGCCCAGTGGCTGGAGCAGGCGCCTGGGCCTGGGTCCATGCCCAGCGGGGAGCACAAGGCCCCGGACATGGGACTGGGCACCAGGACTCCTGGGTCCGCACTGCCGGGGCTGCCTGCTGCTGGTGGGCAGGCCTTGCCCCGCGTGCTGCCCCTCTCCCAGGGTGGCCCATTGTCTCCCCGTCTGCAGCCATCTGCCCCGTGCCGGCCTGGCCAGCTGGCGCAGCACCGGGGGGGGGGCAGGGACATCTGTGCCACCCCAGGGGGAGGCAGGACTTGATATTTGGGGAGGCTACTCTGCAGCCGCCAAATACTCTGCTGGACCTCAGCCCCAGCCCCTCCTAGCCTGGCCTGCATTGGAGGGTCCCATCCCCTGCCCCGTTCATCTTCAGCCCCCACTCCCCCTCACATGGCCCAGCCTGTCTGGAGCAGCTGGGGCTTTGCTCCCAGCATTGTCATGCAAAAAGGAACCCCCCATCCCGGTCCAGCAGCTGTCGGGTCCAAGCATTGTGCAGCCCGACCCCGTAGCACGTGCTGTGCTGCCCCTGCGACCCTGGGGCCTCATCCAGACTGGGGAGAAAGGGCAGAGCTGGAGAGGAGGCAGGAACCGGCAGTGATGGATTACCTGTGGGGACCGGAGCAGGGCAGGCAGGGAGGGGCCGGGATTTTCCAGCAGGACTCTCGGGCTACAGGCCACGTGGGCACAGCAGGTCTGCCTGCAAATCCACATGCGTGGCTGCATTGGTGCGGATGCACACGCGTGGCTGAGGCGTGCACTGCCAATGGAAACTCATGCAGAGCGCAGCGCTCCGGAGGTGGGGGGCTGCTCCTTTCTCTCCCTGGCTACTCCCCATTTGACCGGACAGGGCAGAAAGGTGGTGGCATGTGCGCCAGGCCGGGTCTTAGGTCAGCTGCAGGCACCGGGCGCGGGCTCCCAGGCTGCCTCTGCCCTGATGGACGTGAGGATGCAGCTGCCTCCCAACTCCCGTGGCTTGGGGCTGGCAAAGCCTGGGGGGTCTTGGTCATGCCTAGACTGGATGCAGCAGCACTTGCAGGGACCTGTGGGCCAGGACTGGGGTCTCCCCCTCCCCTGGGGAAGCAGGAGGGAGCTGGGGGGCGAGGGGCAGGTGGGTGCCAGCCGGGTCATGCCAGCAGGCCGCAGATGCTTCACTTCCCAGCTGGGAAGGGGGCCAGACTCAGAGCATTTGTGCACCCCCCACATCCTGCTGGCACAGGCATAAGTGTGTGTGCAATACCTTCCCTTGCTGTCATACATGTGCACACGCATGCACTGACACCCCCCCCTTCCCTTACTCTCATTAGCGCACATGTGCACCTACACACATGCACACAGCTTCCTTGCTGTCCTACATGTGTGCACACATATGCACGCACACATATACACACACCTTCCCTTGCTCTTGTGCACACAGGCATATTATCTGCTATGATGCATGCGCACACACACACTTGCGCACACACCTTCCCTTCCTCTCGTACGCCCACATACACACACAGCTTCCCTAGCTCTCCTGTGCATGAATGGCCACGCACATGCACACACACACACTTTTCCTTGCACTCATGCACACATACACGCACACCCATTTCCCTTCCTGCTTGCATGCATGTGTGTCCCTCCCCTCCCATCCCAGAGCACTGACCCCAGTGCCTGGGTCGCGCGGGCAGGGAAATGCGAGCCCCCCCACCCCGCGGCCCTGGCACCCGCTCGGAGCCGACACGTGCTCACCCGCCTGCGGGGTCGGAGGTTTCCAGTGGAAACTCCCTCCTCGTGCGAAGGGAAGGGCTGCGCGCGGCCCCCAGCTCCCCAGGGGAGGCCCCGGGGGTGCAGCGCGGCTGTGAGTGATGGGAAGCGGGCCCAGCCCTGTCCCCGCACCCCCGCCTCGCTCTGCCCGGGGCTGGGCTGGAAAAGTACAGGCCGCAGCATCCCACGGTGCGCGGGCAGAGGCCTGGGCTCCCCGCTCAGCTGCCCAGGCTGCAGGGGCCAGGCTCTGGCTCAGTCGAGCCCAGTCCAAGGCTCTCCCCTACCCACACGACCCCACTGCTGCCCCTGGACCCTCGCCCGCCTCCGCCTGCCCCGGCCTGCAGCTGGGACCCCCTCCCGTGCAGCCCGGTGCCCCCCTCTGCCCTGCGAGGAGGGGCTGGGGCTGGGGCCGGCGCTGGCTCTGGCACGGGGCCGCAGGGCTCGGAGCGTTTCCCTCCGCGGCACCGGTGCCAAGAGCAATAGCGCTCGCCCGGCTGTTCAAAGGTGACCGTGCCCCTCCCGGGGCTCGGCCCCCTTCCTGCACCGGAGGAGCAGCTGTGTCGCACCCAGAGGTGGCTGCGGCCCTTGGGCGGTAGCTAAGAGGGGCGGGGGGGTCTTCAAGGCGACAGGGGTAGGGGGTCGCGGCCAGGTCCGGCCCCCGTGACCGCGGGGCAGGGGCAGGGGCTGGGGAGGACGTGCAATGGTGGGCAGGCATTTTGCAGGCCCCCCACGCAGTCCCCTTTCTCTCCAGCCCAGGTGGTCCACCTTTGGCTGCCGCTTTGGCCCTGATGTGACCGACACCCGGGCCCCGCCAGCGGCCGTGAGCTGGCCGGATCCACCCCCCGCTTCCGCAGCCGCCCGGGTGCGAGGCCAAGCCAGGCCTGGCCGGGGCTGGGAGGGGGCCGCGGGGCGGCTGGTTTCCCAGGGAGCGTGGGGAGCTTTCATCTCGGCGGTCACTTCCCGCACAGCTGCAAAAGCAAAGGACAAACAAACACGGGCTGGGGCGGGCGCGGGCCTGAGCAGCCGGGGGTCGCCCGGACCATCCCGCGCGGCTGGGGGCACCGTGCCCACGGTGGAGCACGGCTCCCGTGGGCCAGCGCTGGGGGGGCCGAGGGCTCGGCTCGGCCTCGGGGCCCTGACGCCTGCATCAGCTGCGGCCTGGGTCTGAGCGGGACGTGGGCCTGGCTGGGGGGAACAAACCCAGGGGTCCGCGCCGCGGGTCCGAGCGGCAACATGCCCCGGCTCCATGGCGCCGGGAGAGCCAAGGTTGGCGCGTCCTCCGGGGGGGGGGCCAGGAAGTCGCCCTGCAGCGCACGCAGACACACAGATGCGGGGACAGACATGCAGGGGCACGCACAGATGCACACGGGCATGGTTGTGCGTGCACATGTGCAGGCAGAGATGCACACGTGCCCCCCATGCTCCCAGGGGCGCATACACACACACACACACACACACACACACAGAGCACATGTGCACCCCCGTGCTCTCAGAGGCACACGCAAATGCACGCATACACACATACACAGATGTACACGTGTGCAACCTATGCTCTCAGGGCACACACACGCACCCCTGTGCTCTCAGGGTACACGCACACAAGGGCACGCACATACACACACACTCCCCAATCCCCACTGGCACACTGCCTGGCACTGCCACCCCTTCACCTGCTCGCCAGTGCCCAGGACACCGTGTCCCAGTCCCGCTGGACCTCGTGCCCTGGCTGCCAGCCAGGCCCCGCGGGAGCCGCCTCACCCGATCCCTCTGACCCACTTCCCAGTAATCTGCCCTGCAGCGCGGACGCCTTGAGCTCCGGCTGCCGGGAGGAGGGGGTGGGGTGCTGCACGGGGCCCCGGTCACCCCATCCTGACCCCTTGGGGCTGGGGGCATGGGGGGGGCAGGGGAGGGGAGCTTTGCTGTGGCCTCGGGGAGCTGGGCACATTGCCTGGCTCTGGTGCCCTAATCACCAAGGCCACTAGCCCAGCCCCAGGGCTTAGCACCAGGGCCTGGCTCTGGGGGAGCGCAGAGGTGCTGGCAGGTGACAGAGCAGGCCTTGTCCGTGCTGCCTCCAGCCAGTGCCTCAGTTTTCCCCTGCTGTGAAATGGGCTCCAAAACCCCTTCCATCCGGGCACCAGCGCCTTTCTCCCGGGCTGCGTTTCCTGCTTCCTCCTTTCTCCCCGACCATGCCCTCCCCATGCCTGGCACCCCAGGTGCCGGCAGCCACGTGGCAGCTTCTGCCAGGCTCCAGCACCCATTTCCCTGCACTGAGCACCGCGGAGCCCCACCCCAGCCCTGGGCAGGCAGCCCGGCCCGGCCTGTCACGCGAGCAGGGCTTGCCAAAGCACCGGGGCCGGCTGTTCCCGGGGCCCCGCTCTCCCCGGGCAGCCGCTGCGGGCACCACGGCCCACGGTGCCTGGCCCTGGCTCAGCACTGGGCACAGACCTGGGAGCCAGGACCCCAGAGGCCTCTGGCACCAGCCTCAGCATCGGACCCTGGGTCCCCGGAGCTGGGATCTCGGGGAGCGGCTGGTCCCTGCGCTGGGCTTTTCCCATCCCTGCCTGTGTGGGCCTGGTGCGAGGCCAAGCTGGGGGGGCGGCCCCAGGCTTCCCCCTCTCCTCCCACCCCCGAGTCTGGCGGCTCCTCCTGGCCCGAGCGTCGGGATCCTCCTGTCTGCTGGACTTTCGACAGCTGGAGTCGGGCCCGGTGGGCGGGCGCGTGGAGACACCGACCCTCCCGAAGTCTCCCGTCTGGGTCTGGGGGGCTGAGTCAGCGCAGGGAGCCCGCGGAGGACAGGGCAGGTCCCTGAGTCACGCTGGCTGCTTCCTGCCCGGGGGACGTGGGTGGTGCCCGGCAGGACCTGCGGCCAGGGCCGAGGGCACCGGGAAGCCTTCAAAGGACACGGGACCACGCGTGGGCAGGCCGCATGCATGGGTGCGCGGGTCGGGGATGCACGCGTGTCCCCTGGACTCGTGCTGCAGGCTCATGGGGGTGGCAACCCTGGGCTTCATGACATGCCTGCGGCCACATCTGCCTTCACACACGTGTGCACATGCACCCATGTGGGCACGCGGGGGGGTCTTGCCGCTGCGCCGGCCGGCTGAGATCCCGGGGCCCAGCAGGGACAAGAGCACACCTTGACCCCTTGCTCCGCTGACCGGCAGGGCCCCGGGATGCTGCCCGGCGCCGGCCCCCGCTGGCTCCACTCCCGGGTCTGGCAGCACCGGAGCGCGAGGCGCAGACAGTGGGGCTCTGTGCACCGCGCTGCTTACACAAGGTGTGCGTCTGCCCGCAGCCCCGCACCGGGGCCAGGCTGCCGGGAGGAAGGGAGACCCCTCACATGCATCCAGCCCCTGCCTGGGGCACGGGGCAGCACGGCCTGCACGTGCTGCCCCGATGGGGGTGCAGCTGCGGGTGGGATGCAGCGATGCATGGGAACCGTTGCACTGGCACGCGTGTGGCGTTGGCACGGACATGCCCCCTGCCCTCCGGACCTGCCTCTGCACCCCAGGGGCAATCCCAGGTGCAGCTGGGGCTGAATCTGTGCCAGGAGGCCTCCGCTGGGCTGGCCCTGCTCAGAAAGTCCTGCTCAGGGCATGGGATCCTCGCCCGCCCCCACACCTGGCACAGCCCGGGGAAGCCGCTGACTCAGCTGCAAGGAGGGGTGATGGGCGGGCGGGGGGGGGGTGCTGCACACAGAGCAAGGGCTTCCCTTGCTCCCCCAGCCCCAGACTGAGGGCATGACAATGACCCCTCCCATGGCTCCCATGGGACACGGGTGCCCGGACTCCTGGGTTGCACATGCCTGTTCCCACGTGAGGCAGGGGGACCCGCCGGTTCCCACGTCCCCTCCGCGGCCCGGTGAGGGGCAGAGGTGATGGGGGGGGCAGAATTGCATCACTTTCTCACGGTGTTTCCGGAGCCGGGGGCAGAGGCAGGGCCTGCTTGGGCTGGGGGGGGGTGCTCAGCTGCTAGAGCCGGGCTGCCCGCGCCTCCGTCCTGGGACGGCGCCAGGTTCTCCCAGCGCCGGGGAGCGCCGCGCGGGGGGGGCAGGCCGCCAAGCCCCGGCCCGGGGCATCGCTCCCCGCCGGGGGCATCGAGAGCAGTGCCCGGCTGGGGCCCCCCGCTGCCCCCAGCCCCAGGCAGAGCAGGGATGGCAGGGGGGAGCCCAGGCGCCCGGGCACGTGCCCAGAGAAGGTGCCGCTCTTGCTCCCAGGGCTCAGTGCTGCGTCTCTGCCGCTCACGGGGGGCAGATGCAAAGGCCGGGCCTGGAAAACCACCTTTTACCCCAGCCTGGATGAGGCCTGAGTGAGCCGACCCCTCCCCTCCCCTCCTGTCTCCCGCCCCACGGGGAAACCTCCGGGAGCTCAGTCGGCCTCGGGGTTTACGCCAGCCTGGGGCGTCTCTGGCCCTGCCCCATGTGGATTTGCACGAGCGTGGGCATGCACATGCCCCCCGGCGAGACCGCGAGCGAGGTCTGCGTGTGTAGGTTTGGGAGGAGGCTTTATTCCTGACGGGGTTCCCGGGGCGGGCGAGGGCAGGGGTGGCAGGAACAGCCCAGCGAGCAAGGAAAACCAAGGCCGCTGTTACGGGGGAGAGCGAGAGCAGAGCGCTGCGCCCAGGCCCGGCGGGAGGATGCCAGGTGTGAACAGTGCACGGACCTGCGCGTGTGTAAATCACGGGCACGTCTGGCAGCAGAACTGTGTGTGCTGGAACTGGGGGGGCGGCACTCGAGGCCTCTGTGTGTGTGTGTGTGTGTGTGTGTGTGTGTGTGAGACACCATGCTCACCTGTGTGTGTGTGTGTGTCTCTGCCGCGGTGGCGGTGTTGGTCTCTCCCTGCCGTGTTGCACACCTGGGAGGGCCACGTCCCATCTGGGGCCTGGTGGTTTTGCTCGTGTTCACACGCACGGCAGCGTGGGGAAGGCGCCGTGCTGGGGACACGGTGGCACTTGTGCATGTGCGTGCACAAGGCCGCCTGGCCCCGGGCGTGCAGCTGTGAGGCTGGGCGGGTGGAGGGGGCGGCCGCGCTCCTGAGATGCTGGAATTTCCCAGTGTGCACCGCTGCCGGTAACCATGGTAACCTCATCAGCCTCCCATCCGGGGTGCCCGTATCAGGCTGGGGGCTTCACAGGTGGGCAAACTGAGGCTCGGAGCTGCCCCTGCTTGAACGGAGCGGGGAGCGCCCAGGCGTCCTGGCCCCGCCCGGCCCTCCGCGGCGCGGCCCTGCCCCTCGCGCCCCCGCACATCAGGGGCCTGATCCTGCCCCCGCCGGCGCGGGCAAGGCTCCACGCCCCCACAACAACGCCCTGCGCCTGAATGGGGCCGTGCAGGATCAGGCCCAAGGGCGCTGGCTCCTGGGGGCTTGCACGGGCTGAGAGCGCGGGGCCTAAATCACTTGGCACGCTTAGCGGGGGCAGGGGCAGGGGCAGGGGCTGCCTGGCCGCCGGCCCCGCCTGCGGTCGCCGGCACTTCTGCTTTCAGGGCCGATTTCTTTCCGCGCGTCACCGCTTCCCAGCGCGGCGGCGCGGTGCGGCCGAGCAGCCGGGGCCCACGGGGCCGGGGGCCCGCTGCGCACCTCCGCGGCCTCGGCGGCGGCGGCCCTGCCGGGCGGGAAAGGCAGCCGAGGACCCTGTCCCTCCGCGCCCGGGTCCGTGCAGCCTGCCCCGAGCGCCAGATCTGCCGCCGCCTGCGAGCCCGGCCCGCAGCCGGCCGCTGGGCCGCGGGCCCGATGCCCCCGCCGGGAGGCGAGTCGGGGGCCGGCCCCGGCCGCGGGCCCTCCCTCCCGGGGCGAGGAGCCCGCGCTGGCCCCGAGTCCCAGGTTCGGGGCACGCTGGGCCCTGCACCGCCCTGGCCCCCGGCACGTTTTCCCCTGAAGTCAGCAAAGCTGAAACTTCCCCTTTCTCACTGGAAACAGGACCTTGCTGCCGTGAGGTCACTCTGATGTCATCCCTGCCGCTGAGGTTTTCCAGGGATCTGAGGAGGAGGACGGTGCAGCTAGGGCCCTGGGGTCAAGTCCCGCTTCTCCCTCCCCTGCTCCGTGCCTCAGTTTCCCCTCCTCTGCCTGCCTAGCGCAGTCCTAGTGGGAGCCCTTTGGGGCAGGCTTGACCCTCCCGCCCCACAGCTCCCACCAGGGACGGGTGCCCAGCGCCCGGGTGACGCCCGCGTGGCCTTCGGCCCTGCGTGCCCGCGCTCCCGGGGACCAGGCACTGCCGCCGGGCACGGGCCCGCCCGTCGCACGGGCCGGGTCGGCGCTGGCCGTGATGCCTGGGTCTCAGCGGTGCAACGAGTCGGGGGGGCTCTGCTTGGGGACCCCCGGCGCGAGCTTGGCACCTGCGGCTGGAGGAGGCCGGTGGGACGGCCAGGCTGCGTGCGCCTGACCCCGTCGCCGCGGGCGGAGGGGCCGCTATCTCCCCGCCGCAGGGCGGGGGCGGGCCGCGCTGGTGCCGCCGGATAACCCGGGGCAGCCCGAGCTGGGGCAGGGCAGCGTGAAGCGCCGGGACCAGCTCAGGTCATTGCCCGGGTGCCTCTGGGGCACCGACCCCCCCGCCCCCGCAGCTCAGGGAGGGGGAAACTGAGGCACGGGGCGGAAAGCTGCGTGGCATCTTCTCACCCACACGTCTTGGCTCGGGAGAGGACCCGGGTGTCCAGGGGCCCAGCCCCCGCTCTAGCCAGGCCTGCCTGCGGCCCCGCATCCTGTTTAGGAGGTGCCGGGGTTGCTCCGGGCGCCTCCCCGCACCCGCTCCTCCCGCCGCAGCCACGTGAGCGCTTGCGGGGGGCAGCGCGGCTCCGCGCCCGGCTCGGGGCTCGCTCCCTGCCCGCGCACGTCCCCATCGGCCCCGCCCCGGCCCGTGCCCACGGGGCCAGATCCGTCCCAGGTGCAGCTCAGCCTGCCCCTCCCTGCAGCCGGGGCATGCACCCGCCGGTGACCCCCGGGGCAGCGGAGGCCGGGGCCCCCACCCAAGCTGCTGCCGAGACCAGCCCGCTCGTTACAGGCAGCAAATGAGGTCCAGCCCCGGCCGCCCCCGGGGTGACGCGGCTCCCGGGGGGGCCAGGGGTCACTGGGCAGGCCAGCCAGCCGGAAAGCCGGTGGCGCGTGGCCCCCAGCCTGGCCGTGCACCCCGCCTCGCCCCGGGGGCCTGGCACGTGGGCCGGCCTCGCCGGCCTCGGGGGCACCGCTCCGCCGGCCCTTTCACCCCGTCGCTGCTGACCCCCGTTTGCAGGAGGGGGCGCCGCAAGGGGGCCTCCCCCATGCCAGGGCAGCTGGGCGGGAGGGAGCTTGTTGCCCGGGTGTAAGTCAAGCGCGGAGCAACCCCCGCAGCCCCCCGCTGAGCACGGCGGGGTCCGGCCCCCGCCCCCAGACCGGGGCTGGCCTGCCAGGTTGCAGCTTCCCCGCAGCTGCAGCCGGCCGCCCCCAGCCCCCGCTCCTGAGCAGCCGTGATAAGGCCCGGGACATTGTCGGGGCAGGAAGAGGCAGATCCGGCCCCGCATTCCTGACCTTTTTTGGTTTATCTGGAGCCCACCTCCGTGCTCCTACCCCGGCCTGACCTCAGCCTGCTGGACCGCGGCCCCAGCCCCTCCCCCCGGCTCCCTGGGGGGCCCGGGCTGATGCAGCTGCACTGGGGGGGTGGCTTGGCTGGGCTCCAGGGGAACGCCAGGAAGGTGCGGGGGGGCTGGGTAGGAGCAGGTGGGGTCCCCCTTGGCTCAGCATGGGGGCAGAGGGGAGCGTGCACGGAGCAGCGTGGGCATCCTGAGGTCTGCGTGCATTTATACACAGCAGCCCCGTGCGGTTGTGCGTGTGTCCTTGGGCACGTGTGCCCATGTGGACGTGTTTGTTGCCGCTCTTTGGGAGAGTATTTGCACCTTTGTGTGCACGACACGTGCACGCGACCGTTTGCGTACAAGCTGCATGTGGCCGTGTGCGTGTGCATCATGGGCCCCGGTGCATCTGGGCCTGCCAGCATGCATACTTGGACGTGCACGAGGCTTGGATTTGCACGACTGTGCCTGCGTGTGCATTCGCGCCTGGGTGGAGCAGTGGCTCTTTGCATGCGTGTGTCTGTGCACGCATGCAAAGCTCACATGCGTGTGTGACAGGGTGTCTCTCTACTCGCCCAGCAGCAGGGAGCTGGTCCCGGGGCGGAAAGGTGGCCTCACCCCAGGTAACCCCGCGATGTGCACGGGGCTGGGGCTGGCGCTGGCGCGGTTCGGCGGAGCCGAGCACGCCGTGTCTGTATTGCCCGTGGGTGTTTGCAGAGCCCGGCTCGCACACGCACTCCCTGCACGCCGGACGCCGTGGGGATCAGCCACGGGGTGTCCCCCAGGCCGGGGCCTCCGATGTCGGTGCTGGCAGGGGGCACGAGGGGCAGGTACTCATCCCACCCTGGGCTGAGCCAGGAGGCTGGGACCCTGCTGGCTGCAGCCCCAGGAAGGCGTCTCGCTTGCCCCCTGCTCCGCCGTCTCGGCCCGTCTCCTCGGGCGAGCCCCGGACCCTGCTGGCGTTGCTCCGGGCTTCGCTGGGCACGCGCCGCCCTAGCAGCAGCTGCCACTCGAGGGGCACCGACTGCAGAGGGAGGGGGATCTCCTGGGCACTGCCCGCACGTTAGCATGGGTGGGCGAGGGTCTGCACTGCTGCCCCGGCTGCTGGGCGCAGGGGAGTTTCCTCGCGTCGGGGCTGATGTGCACAGAGCGGGGCCGATCGCCCCCGCACAGGGTCCGGCGGGGCTTGGAGCCGCACGTGTGCCCTGTCCCGGGACGTGCCGTGCGCTTGCGGGCGTGGGCAGCTCCCTGCACGCAGCCTCCCCGGAGCACCTGGGGGAAGGAACAGGCCCGCGCGGTGCCAGGGATGTGCCGTGCCGACCTCGGTGGACCTGGAGGCCAGCTGACGACGGGAGGAGACATCTTTCCCATGGCCTGTGTGTGTGCGCGCACGCCTGCTTGTGCGTGCGTGCGTGCGTGTGCGAAGCTGCCGTGGGTGAAGCCAGGACACGGCCGCAGCGGGAGAGCCGGCAGCTGGAGACGGAGCAGGGAGGACACGAGCCCGGTCCCCGCCTGCGCTCGGAGCTGAGCCAACGAGCGTGTGAGCTGTCGAAGGGGTGCAGCCTCCTCCCCGCCTGCACACGCATGCACTCACGCATGCACGCGCAACCACAGATACGGGCTGGCTCTCTGCACCCCGGGGTCCAGCCTGCCCCTGTGCACGGCTCAGCGGCTCCCGCGGGTGTGTGCATGGGGTGGGGGGTGGTCTCGCGGTCCTCGGCGGCGCCAGCTCAGTGCCACGCGCCCAGGCTGGCGCTGGGGAGCCCCAGCGACCCCATCACGGCTGGGACACGTGTGCCAGCCTTCATGATGTCCCTGCTGGGGGGGCTCCCTGCCCTGCCCTGCTTTCCCACACCTGGGTACTGGATGAGTGACCAAAGGGGGTTCACTGTGACCCTGACACGGCCCCCCATCCCCTCCGCGTGGCGTCCGCAGGGTGCCCGGCATGCCACGTGTCCCTGCCAGCCCCCCCGGAGCTGCTAGATCCACCGCCCTGGTTCCGAGGAAGCCGAGCTCAGCAGCGCGTCGCCTTGGGCCGGCGAACACCGTCCCCGCGGGTCCCCACGGGCTGGCTGCCTGGGGCGGGGGCGCCGGGGGCTGCCAGGGAGGAATCCAGGGGGTCCCCAGGGGGCTCCCATGGGCTTCGTACCCTGCCGCAAAGCTGAAATGCAGCCGCACCTTTGGGGGGCATTAGGGCTCTATGCATGGCCTTGTGCAGGGGTGCGCCTTGGTGCCCCCGTTACGCGCGGCCAGTGCTTGGCAGGCAGGGTTGCGGGCAGGGGCCTGGAGCTCGGGGGCTGTTTCCTGCTGCGGGTGATGGAGGCGGGGGCCTTGACCCTGGGAAGGCGGCGTGAGAGAGCCCCCGGGGCTGTGCGCGAGAGGGGATGTGCCCCGGACGTGCCGGCGTGCGTGTGAGCGGGGTGCACGCAGAATAGGAGCGTGCAAGGGGTCACATGCACGCGCGAGGGGGCATGCGCAGGTCTGTGAGGGCGTGTGAGCGTGAAGGAGGACGGGGCCGGCTCTCCCGCAGCCCTGCTCCCGGGGTGCAAAGCCCCTTGCCCGGGCAGCCTCCGCGTGCCCGCACGTCGAGCAGGGGCTCCGGGTCCCCTCCGGGCCTAGTGGTTGGAGCAGGGCTCTTCTCGCCGGGCCCCAGCAGGCGCGAGTCCCTGGGGCCGCTCTCCCCCCCCAGCTGGCACCAATCAGCCCGGCCCCAGGGAGCCTTGCGGGGCCGGAGCCCAGCTGGATCCAGGCAGCCCGGCTCCGCTGGGAGCGCCCAGCTCGGCCGCCCTCCTGGCTGTGAGTACAGCTCCGTGCTCCCCGCCAGGATCCCTGGGGAGAGGGCTGGGACCCCCGGGAGCTGCTCAAGGCAGGAGCAGGGGGCTCTCCACAGCTGCGTGGCTGAGACTCGGCCAAATTCACCTCCTGCAGCCTGCTTATTGCGGGGTGGGACGGGGACGGGGACGGGGACGGGGCTGCTTCCAGCCGCGGATCCTGCATGCGCGGCCCAGCAGTGCACGCTCGTAGGCGTGACCCGGTGCACAACTGGGGGGCTGCATGGGCAGGCAGGTGCTTGTGAGCGCTTGTGCACCTTGCTGCACGCCAGGGCTGACGTCACGAGGCCTCCGGGTTGATTTGGGAGGGGGCTGCCTCCGAGCCACGCGCCCCTCCGCGCTGAGACGGGCAGGGCTGGCGCGGGGGGGACGGCCCCGGGGTGCAGTGGCCCAGGGGGCTCTGACCCCGTGGCAGGCACCGCTTCCTTATTGCCCGGGAGCCACCTGGCCCTGTTTGCTCAGCTCCTGCCGCCCGGCAGCTGGGAGCTCCCTCCCGGCTTTGTTGCTCCGGATTTCTTCCCCGGGGAAACCCCGGCTGCTTCTTCCGGGAGAGCGCAGGCCTGGGACGCAGGGAGAGGGCAAACCGTGCCCCGGAGCTCAGACGGCCTTGCCGCTGCCCGCTGCCCGCTGCCCGCGCCTGGGAAACTGAGGCACAGCGCGGGAAGTCGCTGCCCGCCGCCCGGACTCCTGGGGTCTCCTCCCTGACCCCTCGATCCCCTTCCCAGCTCCGGCCACTAGACAGCACCCCTCGGGCTGAGGGACCCCCCGGGTGCTGGGACACCCCCACCCAGACCCCATTGTCCCCACCCGTGGGACCACCAGGGCTTTGGGGCAGCTCCGCGGGGGAGAGGCTCCTCGGGCCCGGCCCGGCTGCCTCCGGCGCGGTTTGTGGCGCGGCGACTGCTGCGCGAGACGCTCTGCTCCGTCGTGGGCGGAGGGACGAGGCGCGGGGGGGTTTCTACTGAGCTCATCAGCGGGCTACCTCGTGCCCCCAGCGGGGCCCGACCGCAGCGGCGGGGATTGCGGGGGTGTCCTGGAGCCCCTGGATGTGGCTGGGGGGGAAGGGGGTTTCCTCGCCTGCGACGGGAAAGGCAAACCCTCGCGGGGGCAGCTTGGAGTTGCCTCCTGCCCACGCACGCGGGGAGGGGAGAGCTGGGCAGTCCCCCGGGCAGCCCCGCGCCCGTCCCAGGGGGTGCAGGGGCAGATCTTTGGGGGTGGGGGCCCCCACACAGCATCGTGTGCATGCAACATATGGCCGGTGCACTAAGGGCCTATCCCAGGGCACGCACACGCGTGTGCCTGTGTGCTCCCTGGAGCCTGCTGATGTGTGCAAGCCAGGTGTGTGATCATGCACGCCTTGTTTGGTGCCCCCTTCTCTGGCACGTACGTCCAGGTCCATGCTCGGGCTGCGGAGGTGCCCGTGCAACACGGGGGGTGCGTGTGCAAGCGGCAGGTGCGGACGGTAAAGCTGCTGCACCGATCGGGGCTATTCTGGGTCCCAAACCCCATGTTTCCTGCGGCTTGTGATTCCCTTTCAGCCATATCCCGCAGCACCTGACTCCCTCCCTCCCTCCCCGGCGCTGTCAGGAGCTCAGGCCACAGGAAACCAGCTGCTGGGCCTCGATTTCACTTTTGCTCAGGGCTCAGCCCTTCTCCTTCCTCCTCAGCCTTGGCGGTGCAGGCTGGGGGCAGGGGATGCTTCGGAGGCCACCCCGGGGGCTGCGGGCCAGGATCCCGTGCCAGGTTGGGGGGCGTTGGAGAAGGGGGCAAGCAGAGTCCTGCAGGACCTGGGGCCGGGCACTGCCCCTTGCCCCGGTAGCGAGGACCAGCTCCATTTCCCATGCACGTACAGCACTGTGCACACTTGGAAGCCAGCTCTCATCGAGAGGTCCCAGCTCTGCTCTGGGGTGCATGGGAGATGATGGTCAGGCGCCCGCTGGCCCCATCCTGGCCATGACGCTGCCCTAACCGGGGGCTGAGCAGCTCCCCCACCCACGCAGGGGGGCCGTGTCCCCTCTCGGGGCTTTCCTCTGCCGAAACAGTGTGGGTAGCAGCTGCCAAAGCTTCCTCTCCGTCTCGGCAGCTGCTCTCTCCAGAGGTGGCTGCATTTCCGTCGGGTGCGGTTGGCAAAGCCCTTACGGCCAGGCTGGGGCGGTGGGAACTGCTGTCCTTTAAATAGCCCTGCAGGGCCCGAGGCTTTCCAGGGGGCAGCAGGGATTCCAGGCAAGACAGGGCCAGGGCTGTGTCACCCCCAGCACCGAGCTGCCCGCCCTGAAAAACACCCACTGCTTATCTGCAACCCCCACCTGGGGTCAGGGGGGTTTCCCATGTCTGGAACACAAGGCTTGGGCCCAAGGGGATTAGGTGCAGGGGTGGGGGAAGTATCTCTGCCACGTGCAGCAAGCCCATACAGTGGGGGCACAGTGCTGAGTGGAGCCAGGTATGTACAGACCAGGGGCTTTCCCTTCCTGTGGTGGGGGGCACAGCCTCTTCCTTGGGTCCTATGGGTGTGTTTCCACACCCCTGGCTCTGCCCAGGGCAGGTACAAGGGCTCTGGTGCTGCCGGGGGTGCAGCCTCAGGCCCGGGTCAGGCAAGGACACATGGCCTGGAGCAGGGAGGGCTGGATGCGGCTGCTGGAAGTCCTGGTCCATGATGCTGACCGCTAAGTTCTGGACCCGTGCGGCCCAGGCCACAACTGCTGGCTGTTGCATGGATGCAGGATGTTTCTCCAGCCCAGCGCTGGCTGAGCCCATTGCAGGGTAAGTCTGTGCTGCTTGGAGCCTGGAAGCAGAGCAAAGGCTATGCCCAGGCTGCCTCTGCTTCCTCCTCCGGGCTGCAGGAGGCTCAAAGCAGGACCTGAAGTGACTTTTTTTTTTTATCCCAAGTCAGCCTGGCAAGGGCTGGGAGGTAGCAGCTGGAGCAAAGTGCACAGCCTCCAGCCTGGGAAGTCCTGCCCCAGGTAAGGCCCTGTGCATGGGGCAGGCATCAGGTCGGTGCTCACCCTCCCTCCCTGCAGTTGCTCAGCAGCTGGGGAAGCGACATGTCTGCTGCAGCTTGGCAGCACCCACCAGCTGCTCTGCCAACAGATGGGCAGGCAGCTTTGAAGTCACTCCCCCCTTCCCGGCCCCCACGACATGAAAGGAGCCGCGTGGGGCCCAGCAGCTGAGCTCTCCCCGCTCAGGCTACGCAAGCCAGAGCCAGCTGCAGGAGAGGCTGCCTCAAGGCCCCCCCAGGGTGCTGTGAAGGGGGAGTAGGGGTGCATTCATTGCAAAACCCCCTTGTTGTAAAGTGCTGGGGCTGGCGCCAGGAGCTGGGGAAGGTTGCACTGCCCCTTCAGACTTCCTGGAGCCCTTCCTTGGCATACTCTCCCCACCCCGAAACCAGCCCCAATCCTCCCTCCCTGCTGCAGCTCTGCAAGCCAGGAACTGTGCAAGCACCCAGGCGCCTTTAGCAAAGCTTCCTCGTCAGCAGGGAGGGGAGGAGGCTGCAGTTTTGCAAGAGCCAGGCTGCAAGAGCTGGCTCTGGGTGGCCGAGCTGAGAGCAGGGAGGCTTCCTGCAGGAACAGGACACTCTGCTCCGCTCCGGGCAGGGCAAAGAGGGGGGCGAGGGGAAGGAGGCGAGAGGAAGCTGCGGGTTGTTGAGGCTTTAGAAAATTTATTGCAAATCTCTTGGTGTCATCAGGTACAAGAATAGGGCTCTAGCTGGAGAGCCAGGCTCTCCTCCCTCTTCTCCGGGCTGGAGTGCGAAGGAAACCCCATGCACCAAGTCCTGCGTCGCGCTTGCAAACGGAGACGCTCTCCCCCGCGGAGAAAAACAACACCACCAGTTCGTTTGTGACTGTCCCTTCCAGTCCTCCATCCACGGCACAAAGCAGGCACAGGGGTGTCCAGCCTCTCTTCCCCCCCTGCCAGTCCGGCCCCCCCACAATAGGGGGGCCTGGGAGGGAGAAAGCCAGTCCCGTGTCACCCCTGGGTGGCACCGCCTGCCCACGCAGCCAAATGCACGCACGCACGCTCACGCGTGCCGAGGTCTCGGCGCCCTTCTGAGCCTCGCTCCTGCCGGCCGGCTCCTGCCGCAGGCGCAGCCGCTCTCCCACGCAGGCGCCCTGCCCTGCCCACGCGGGTCACGGGCCGCTGGGTCGCAAAGTTGGGGGCAAAACAAAAAAGGTCTCATGCTTTTTTTTTCCTGCTGCTCCGGCTCTTTTTTTTTTCCTCCCCTTCTTTTCTCATCGGCTCCCCTCTGCCTGGTCCACGCGTGGGCAGCTCAGCGCTCCTGCAGGGCCACGCTGGGCACCCACTGGTTGTTGCAGCGGCTCTCCTCGCAGTAGCTGGCCACCTCGGCCAGGCCCTGGCTCTTCCAGGAGTCCGTGTGCGGGTTCTGCGTGGGGGGGACACGTGCCGAGCATGAGCCACCCGCGGGTGATGTCCCCAGGCCACGAGACCGTGGCTCAGCCCTGAGCCATCCCCTAATGGCCCTGCCCGGGAAGGCCCTGGCTCGCGGCCACACGAGCCGGATGCATCATGCCTCCGGCATGACGCAAGCCCTGCCCGCCGCGTCACGGCAGCCCGCCCCCTTCTCCCTCGCTTGCCCACGGGAGCCTCCGCGTCGGGGAGCACCTACCGTCACCAGGATGCAGTGGAGGTCCCGCGGCTCGCCGCCGTCCTGCGCCCCCTCGCCCAGCAGCGTGGCCAGGCGCTGCATGCCCGACACGCGCAGGATGTGGATGTCGTTGTCGCAGCAGAAGGCTTGGATGAGCGTGAAGTGGATCTGCAGCGCGATGTCGTCCTCGTCCTCCTCGTCCATGGCCAGGAGGCACAGCACCACGCTGTCGGGGTCGCTGCGCGGGGCAAGGCCGGCGGTGAGCAGGGCACGGGCATCGCCCGCTGCCTGGCAGCCCGCCCCGGCCCCCCGCGCACGCCCGGCCCCGGCCCCCCCGCGCACGCCCGGCCCCCGGCCCATACTCACACGTTCATGAGCTTGGCCGACTCGTAGACGCCCACCGTGAGGCAGTCCTGCCTCTGGGCCGCCACCAGCAGCTGCTCCAGCGCCTGGCTCACGGCCTGCATCCTGCGGGAGAGACGCGGCATGAGCGCGGGCTCGGGCCGGGCCGGGCCGGGGCCGGGGCCGGGCGGCGGCCGCCAGACACTTACTTGTGCGCCGGGCTGTCGCACGCGACGAGCTCCTCCAGGGTCATGGCGCAATTGTAATCCACAGCGGAGCCGGAGCCGGTAATCCAGCAAAGGCGAGGGCAGCGCCGTCTGCGCCTGCGCGAGCGGGTCCGCGAAGCCGGCCGGGCACTCGGGCTCGGCGCCGCCGTCGCGCGCTTTTGTAGGCTCCGGCCGGGGCGGGGCGGGCCCGAGCGCCCTCCGGATTGGTGCCGCGGGGACAAAAGCGAAAGCGCCCGCGGCGCGGATTGGTGCGTCTCCGGCGGGGCGGGGCTAAAGCGTCCGCGGGCCGCTGGGGGGGCGACAGGTCCCCACGTGGGGCCGGGCCGGGTGCGCTCGGGGAAGGCGAGTTTCGACCGACGTTTCCCAGCAGCGCGCGGCGGTGCCGGGCAGGGGCCTCGCACCGGGGGGGCAGGGATTGATTTGTATTTCCCAGGAAGGGCGGGAAGAGCAAGGGCAAGGGCAAAGGGGTGCGGATACCCCACGCCACGCCACGCTGGCCTTGCCCCTGCACAGGGGGATCCGGCTGGGGGGCTGCCCTGCAGCTTGTTGCACGCGTGGGGGCTGCCCTGCAGCTTGGTGCATGCACGGGGGGGGGCTCTGGGGGTGCCCTGCAGCTTGGTGCATGCACGGGGGGGGGCTCTGGGGGTGCCCTGCAGCTTGCTGCACGCGTGGGGGCTGCCCTGCAGCTCGGTGCATGCATGGGGGGGCTCTGGGGCTGCCCTGCAGCTTGGTGCATGCACGGGGGGGGGGCTCTGGGGGTGCCCTGCAGCTTGCTGCACGCGTGGGGGCTGCCCTGCAGCTCGGTGCATGCATGGGGGGGCTCTGGGGGTGCCCTGCAGCTCGGTGCATGCATGGGGGGGCTCTGGGGCTGCCCTGCAGCTTGGTGCATGCACGGGGGGGGGCTCTGGGGGTGCCCTGCAGCTTGCTGCACGCGTGGGGGCTGCCCTGCAGCTCGGTGCATGCATGGGGGGGCTCTGGGGGTGCCCTGCAGCTTGGGGCATGCACGGGGGGGGTCTGCGGGGGCTGTCACAGAAAGCAGCGTGGGCAGCGCCGGGGACGGCTGCGTGAATCAGGCGGGGGTTGGCAGAGTCATGGGTGCTGCTGCTTGCAACAGCTTGGGGCTTTCACCCCCCCCGCCCCCCTCCGCGGGCCAGTGCCGGGCACGGCTGACCCCTGGCGGCCCAGACTGGCATCGCGCTGCCATGGGCTGGGGGAGTCGTGCCCTGGTCTCTGAGCCCCCCAGCCCACGGGGCTCCCATGGGAGGCAGAGATGGGGAGGTGGGGGATGCACCTGGGAGACCGACTAAAGCAGCTCTGCTGAACCCGGCGCTGGCTCACTTCATGAGCTGGGGACAGGCGGGTGGGGAGGGGCGGCGGGATGCCCGTGCACGCACGTGCACACGCGTAGTGGTGCGCAGGGGCAGCCAGGCGATGGCGACAGGGACGGGCAGCCAGGCAGGGCCAGAGAGCGGCACCGTGTCTCCCCGCTTCGGGGAGCAGGGCCCGGGCGCCGGGGCTGCACCGCCAGGCCTGGCCCCTGCCCACTAGGCCCCGTCGCCCGGGGGGGCCCGGCTGCGCCCCAGGGCGCATGCTGCTCGCAGCTCCTCGAGGCCCTGGGGTCAGGCGGCGTGCAGGCGCCCGGTGTGTGCTGGCGCGTGTGTGCGTGCACGCCAGGGGTCAGGGGCCTCGTGTGCCAGGGCTGGGACCGGCGGCTGGCTGCTGCCCCCTGCCGGCCACGCCGCAGGGTGACCGCGACATTGGCATGGCGGGGGGGGCAAGGTGGGTGCCTCCACTTCGGGGGCGAGCTTGAGAGCGCCTCAGGGAGCCGGTCCGCAGCCCCAGGCAGCCCCACCAACCTCCCCAGGCTTCACCGACCGGTCCCCCGTGACCCTGCCCTGTTCCTTGCCAGGCGCCGCGGGTGGGCCAGGCACCGCGCAGAGGCAGAAACGAGGGCCCGGGAGTGACCCCCCTTGCCAGCACCTCGCACGGAAAGGTCTCCTTCATGCACACGCACACATGCACACGCATCCGCTGTTGCTCGCGCGTACGTCTCTCTTGCACCTGCACGTGTGTACGCACTCACTCTTGCCGTCGGCGCGGCGCTATCAGGCTCCCGGCCCGCTGGTTCCTGTCTCCGGTCCGTGTTGGCCGCGCCATGCGGTTGTTTCCCGCTCCCTGGGGCTGCCGGGCAGGGAACGTCCTGTGTGCCAGGACGGGGAGCAGGCTCCCTGCCAGCTCCGGGGCCAGCGGCACGCAGCCCGTGCCAGCACACTGTTGTTTTGCAAGCGGCCGTGGGCTCCCCGTGCACAGGGCATGGCCCAGGACAAGTGAGGGGGGCACCCTTCCTGCTGGGGGAAAAGGCCAGCTCCCCGGGCCAGGCCACACAGTATGTGCGAAGGGGTGGGACTTGGGACACCTGGGCTCTCGCCTGGCTCTGATTCTGGTTGACCACTTCCTCGTGCCTCAGTTTCCCCTGCTGCTCTTCCAGTCTGCTGCAGCTGGGAGCTCTCTGGCACAGGGCTGGGACCTACCTGGGGTTAGGGGCTCTGTCTGGCATGCTGCCCAGAGCCCTTAGAGGCCGAGGAATGAGAAGGCCAGTGGCTTCTCACCTGCTGTGCCCACCCCACCTCTAGCCTGGCTCTTGGGGCGCCGGCCTCTGACCGCAGGGGCTTACGAGACAGCGCCTGCCCCAGCGGGCCAGCCCCGCACGGCGGCCCGGCAGGCTAGCAGCGGGGCTGGGAGAGGGATGGGGCTGCAGGCGAGGGCGAGCGGGGCTGGAGACCGGGCTGCAGCAGGCCCTGGGCACAGTCGTGCGGGGCACGAGGGCACGGGCACACGCAGGGCTCCTGAGCAGCCATGCGGGCGGCGCATGACCGGGGGACTTTGACCGCAGCCGGCTGCGCTCCGCCCTGCCACGAGCCTGCCACGCTCATGCTGCCACGCGGCTCGGGCCTGGCGGCGGGCACCTGGCCCTGCACATGGCGCAGCTGGGCTTGCTGCGAGGGTCCTGCGGCCCGGAGGCCGGAGCTGCTTCCCGGAGCCCTGCTGTGACGGGGATGCACCCCCTCGGGTCCCGGGGGGCTTGTTTCCACCTCCCCTACCGGGGTGCCCCTGCCTTGCATGCCCCTGCCCCGAGGGGCCGCTGCGCTGGGGCTGCCCGTGCGACTCCTCCACCTGGTTGCTGAGGCAACGGCTTCCGCTCACCTGCTTTCCCCGTGGGAGGCAGGCGCGCCGCGGCTGGGGCTGGGCCGCCAGCTGGAGCAGCGGCTGCTGCTGCCATAGCAATGCCGTGGCATGGGGGGGGGCGCCCCAAGGCCGCGCGGGGACCAGGACCACCTGGGACGTGGGCACAGGGACCGTGCTTCGGTGGCCAAGCCACTGACCAGCCTCCTGCACCCCCGGCCGTCGCTCAAGCCCCTGCTTTGCATGGTCAGAGCTGTTTCGGGGCTGGGGGAGCCTCTCCAGGGAGGGGTCTCGGCAGCTGGTCTGAAAGCACCGGCCACGCTCGTCTCTGAAGGATGCTGCAACGTCAGGCCTGCAAGGTGATTCCCCCAGGGGCTCGTGGGGCAGGCGGGCATGGGGGAACGGGCTTGTTGGATAGAGCTTGGGGATTTCCACGTCTGCCTCCCCAAGGGGCCGGAGCCCCCCCTCTCCCAGCAGCTTCCCAGCCACGGCAGCTCCCCGCAGCTCCCACCGACGTCGCCCGCGCGGGGCGTTTGCAAGCCGGGCCACTGATTCAGGTGCCTAAATATGGAGTGAAAAGCTTCCCACGGCCTAAAAATACCTCCCCTCCCTGCTTGTGCGGCGCCAGGCAGAGCCTCCGCGCGGCCATCTGCTCCGTGCGCGGGGCGGCACGCTGCGCAGCGCCTGGCAGGCGGCGGCGGCATCACGACTCCGAGCCGTGGCACTTGTTATTCGGGGCAGGAAAGGGGCAGAAGCGAGGCTGGCGCTGGCATGGAGCTGAGGCCGTGCAAGGAAGCAGAACGAAAAGCCGGGACGGGGAGCACAGGGAAAGCTGCTGGGCCTGACCCTCCCCGGAGCTGCCCCTGCCCTCGTGCGGGAGGCGTGCGAGGCCCTGCGGCAGGGCGGCGGCAAGGAAACGGGGTCTGGCCGGGGCCGGCCAGTGTTCTGCTCGCCCCCCGGCAGGGTAGGGGCCTGGCTGTGCTGGGGCCGGGGCGGCCCACAAGCGGGCCAGGCTGGGCCGGCTCCCTCAGGCGAGCCCCGCCGGGCTGCTGCTGGGCGCTGGCTGGTTCCGGGAGGCCCACGCCAGCCCCCAGGCGCACCGCAGCCAGGCTCCTGCTGCCCGCCCTCCATTCCGAGCCGGGCCTTGCTTGGCCGCGGCAGCCAGGCCCCTTGGCGGGCGCTGGGCCCGCTGCCCGTAGCCCCCCCGCGACCCTCGGGTCACGGCGCGCGCAGCCGAGCACGGACGCAGCTCATCGCACTGCTGCCAGGCGCGGCGCGGCGCGGCCCTCCCGCCGGCAGAGGGCGCTGCGGCTGGAACGCGGCGCGCTGCCCGCCGGCTCCTCGCTGGGCGCGCGGCGCCCCCTGGGAGTTATAGTCCCGTGGGCCGGGCGGCGCCGTGTCCGGGCGCCGCGAGAACCACGCGCCCCAGCGGGCCCCGCGCGCCGGGGCTGCACATGGGGCCGCGGGGGCGGCTGCGGGCAGCGCGATGGCTGCGTGCGCCGGGGACATCGTGTATCGCAGCGCGGGGGGGCAGGTGGGTGGCTGCGGGCGGCCCCCCGCCTTCGCAGAGTTGGTGCCCACACCGAGCTTGGCAGGGGCTTGGGGGGGTCCGTGCCCTGCAGCTGGCTTTGTGCCTGCGCCCTGGGGGGGCAGCCAGGGCCCCCCCATTGCAGAGCTCGTGCCCACCCCTGGTCGGCCAGGGGCTTGGGGGGGTCCGTGCCCTGCAGCTGGCTTTGTGCCTGCGCCCTGGGGGGGCAGCCAGGGCCCCCCCATTGCAGAGCTCGTGCCCACCCCTGGTCGGCCAGGGGCTTGGGGGAGCCCATGCCCTGCAGCTGGCTTTGTGCATGCCCCCGGGGGGGTCCTAGGTGCCCCCACCCGCAGAGCCGCTGCCCGCACTGGGCCCCGGCAGCTTGCTCCTGGGCTCAGGCCTCAGTTGTGGGCCCGATGCGGGGGCCGCTGCAGGCACCGGGGCTGGGGGGAGGCCGCGTATCTTCCTGCCCTCAAACTCGTCTCGCCCCGCAGAGCTCGGACTGCGCCGCCTCCGACGACCAGGCGCTGATCCGCGCCTATGACCAGGCCGTGCGCTCCTGCAAGGTGAGGGGCCCGGGCCGCTGGCAGGGGTCCCCGTGGCCTGCGCGCCCCCCTGCCCGGGGTCTGCCCCTCTCGCCGGGGGGGCCAGGAGCGGGCCGCCTGCTCCACGATGCCCCGTCCCCGCACTGGATCCCCCTTCCCTCCGCAGGTCCGAGGCTCCCCCAGCCCTGCAGGGGGGGGCCAGTCCCTGTCCTTGCCAGCAGCTGCCTTGGTGTCTCCCCTGGTGCAGGCGGCCTCGAGAGCCCCCGAGGACACGGCGTCCGACAGCTCCAGCTCCCTGACGTCGAGCGGGGCTGAGAGCGCGAGCGATGAGGAGGAGCAGGAGCAGCAGGAGGCAGAGTCGGCGTCCCAGGTGCGTGGGGAGCCAGGCGTGGGGCCCTCCGGGTCCCGCCCCTTGCCGAGCTGGACGGGGCGGTGGCGGGGGAGCCGGTGGGTTTCGGCAGTAGCGAGCCTCTTGCACTGGCGTGAGCTTTGCCCATGCTGGGGGGCCCGGGCTGCGTGTTTTCCCGGCAGGCGCTGGGCCCCCCTTGCTGTGTAGCAGGGCAGAGGGCTGCTGCTGCCCCCCCTGAGCCCCGTGTCTGGTCCCCTGCAGTGGGTGGTGGGCGCCGCCTGCCGCGCCGTCTGGTCGGGAGACGGGCTGACGTACCCGGCCCGCGTCGTCGCCCTGCGCCCTGCCGAGGGCACCTGCGTGGTGGAGTACGAGCACTATGGGAACCGGGAGGAGCAGAGCCTGCGGGACCTGCTGCCCCCCGACCGGACCCCCGAAAGCTCGCCGCGGCCCGGCAGGACGGTGAGGCCCTGTGGAAGGGAGCGGGGTTCGGTTTGGGGTGGGGGGTGAGAGCCCAGGACTCTCCAGAAGGGGAAACTTGGCGGGGGTGGGGGGCAATGGGAGCAGTCGCGGCTCCCGGGTTCTTCACCACGGTCAGGCCCTGCGATGGGGGGCTGATGTGACCTGCGCCCTTTCCCCAGTGGCAGGCGGGCGACGCCTGCCGCGTGGTCTGGTCGGAGGACGGGCTGCTGTACCCGGCCACGGTGCGCTTGGTGGACGCCGCGGCGGGGACATGCCTGGTGGAGTTCGACGGCTACGGGAACCGGGAGGAGCAGACTCTGGAGGACCTGCTGCCCCCAGAGAGCTCGCCGCGTGGGGACCCTGCCACCGAGGTGGGTGGGGAGGGCTATGCCATGGAGGGTGCCTGGGCTATCGGGGCCACTAGCTAAGCCTGGCACCTGGGTCTGTCCTGCAGTGCCACACACCTTGGCATCTCCTTGGGGACTCCTGCTTCCCTCCCTCCCTCCCCACCCCCTGCTCACTCTCTACCTGGCTGCACAGCCCCCAGCCTCGCTGGCTCCCCTGTCCCGGTGGCAGTGCCAGTGTGTCCTGGGGCGCAGGCTGCTCTGACCCTCATGTCCCCTTGGCCAGGTGGAAGAGGATGCACACAGGGTCCCCCGGAGACCAAGCCCCCTCCCCTCCTGGCAGCTGCCCCACGGCCGGAGGAGGCCGAACGCCACAGGGAAGTGGGCGCACCACTTGCCTCCCCTGCCTCTGTCCTCCAAGGTGAGTGCCCCCCTACCCCTCCTGGCCTGGTCCGCCCTGCTGGCACCCCAGAGTTGAGCAGAGCTGGACTGGGCTTGGGCTGAGAAGCGAGACTTGTGCTGCTCCGTATCACACCCCCAGCACAAGCTGCTGAGGATGCAGTTCCCTTTCCACGCTGCCTTTTGGCAGGGCCGCATCCTTGCCGGGCTGGACGGGGAGGGGAGGCGTGGGTCGTGCTGGGGGCACCTGGCCCCACTCCCCTGCTATGTATTGGAGCTGCTGCCACGAGGCTGGCCGCACCGTGCCAGGCTCCTCTCCAGCCTGCCCCAGCTGGTCCTGCTGTTTGAGTCCTCCTTTTCAGAGCAGCATCCGGTGGTCTGGCCTATCCCTGCCCCCTCCGTGCCAAACCCCCTTGCCCCAGTGAGTGTGTGCGTTTCTCCTGGGCACCATTTGCAGCCCTGGCAGAATAGGGCCCAGCGGTTCCTTGCCCCCTGCTTAGATGTGGGGGGCAAAGCTGTCAGGAACCCAGCAGCGCCGGGGGTTGGGACCTGGCCAGTGGAGATGCCCGGGGCTGAGCTGTCCTGCTCCGGCCCACGGGGAAGCAGGTGCCGGCGCGCCAGGGAGCCGCCAGGTGGCATCAGCAGGCTGCACGTGGGCTCCTCCGTGGCTGGGGGAAAAGGGCAGAGCCGAGCCTTGGTGCAAGGTGGGGGGCTCTGCTGGAGGGGCAGGCGGGGGCGAGGGGTCCAGACCTGACCTGACCCAGGCTCTTGTGCTGCTGGTTCCAGCTGATGCCCCCACCGCCCCCCCAGGACCCGCTGTGCCCAGACTGTGAGGAGGAGGACGCCCTGGCCTGCATGCTGCTGAGCTGGCACCTGAGCGGGTACCACACCGGCTTCTACATGGTGAGGCCTGGCCCCGGGGACAGTGCCCTGTGTGTGGGGCACAAGCTGGCGCCGCTGAGCCGTGGCACACCTGGGCTGGGAGATGGCTGGCGGCTTCGTGCTGGGGGTGTGAAGGGCAGTGGGGCTTGGGTCCTGGGCGCCCAGCGCGGGCTGCACTTCACTCGGTTCCCTTGTGTCGAACGGCGTTTTCTCCCCACTGTGCTTCGCAGGGGCTGCGGCAGGGTCAGGCCGAGGCCGTAAAGTCTGCGCCGAAGCCAGCATCGCGGCAGAAGAAGGCGTCATCCCGGAGCTAGGAGCAGGTGGGCTTCTCCCGGTGCTGTGTGATCCCAAGCACCTGCTCTGCCAGTGCCCCTTGAGCCCAACCTTGACGCCCTCCTCTGCCCATGCACGGCAGACCCAGCTGGCGGCATTGGGCTGGCAGGTCGTGATGCGGGCAAACCCCTCTTACGGGGCTGCAGACTCGGCTCCATCCCTCCCCTGCCCTGACAGCGGGTCCTCACCCCTCCAGGGAAGCGGGGGAGTTGTTCCCTTCCCAGGCAGGCCCTAATTGGCCATCCCAGCAGGTCTTTGCAGCCCCTGTCCCCCTCATTGTCACCTGTTCCTCTTTGCAATTCCAGACCTTTGCACGCCCCTCGGGGGGGACGGGGCAGCCCCCAGGCTGGGCTGGCCCCGCACTGTTCATCTGTCCTGCGTCTTGGAGCCACGACTCCAGCCCTGCACTGACCAGGCCAGGGAGCAGCGTGCGGCTGAGCCGGGGCGCAGCCCGGGCACGGTGTTGCAGGCGCGGATTGTCTCTCCAATAAACCCAGTTTGTCAGGCCCTGCGTGCCCCCCACTCATTGCTCCCCGTGTCCCAGCTCAGGACAGGAGAGGGGGGCACTGGTGCGAGGTGGGAGGGAGGACTGCGGCCCCTCCGATCCCGGGGTACCAGCCACTACCTGCACTCGCTGTCCGGTCCGGGCTGCTCCGGCTCCAGCTGTAGCCGCCGATCAGGAGCCCGGTAGCCAGCGGGCAGGCATGGCCTCCCTCCTCAGGGCAGGGGCTTGGGTTTCCTTGCGATGCTGCAGGGGTTTGCCCTGAGCCGGGCTCCGGCACTGCTGACGCTGGCCGGAGCCTGCCGCTCCTGGGGCGTGCTTGCGGCAGCCGTCCCCCCCGGGGAGGCGCTGGGCGGGAGGGGGCAGGGGCGCAGGTGCTGGCCATGGCGAGCTGGCGTGAGTCATGTTTGCTCGAGGAACGAGGCGCCTGGCCCCTGCCCTGTGACGCGTGGCGGCTCGGGGCTCCAGCCGATGAGGAGAGGGAGCCTGCGTCATCGCGTGCCGAGCAGGGGGCGGCTGCTGGCCCCTGGCAGACAGGCGGGGAAGGGGGGCTGTCTGGCCTGGGAGTGCCGTCCCTGGTCCCCAGGTGCGAGGAGCGGGTGCTGGGGTGTACCTCCAGCAAGGTGGAGCCCAGGGGGATGCCCAAAGTGGGGATCTGACCCCAGCAACAGGTGCCTCAAAAGCTCTAGGGGTCCACAAGGCCCAGCAGGTCCTAAATGGGGGTCACAGCAATTACGTGGTGGGGCTGGGGGTGCAGGAGCTCCCGGTGGCATCATGGAGCAGGGTCACCTGGACCCGTGAATGCTCCCCGGTGCTCTCCTAAAGCCCTAGGGCTGGAGAAGCAGCATCTGCCTCCATGGTGCAAGAAGGGGTGCCCGTTGCCCCCGCGCGTGCGTGCTGCCCCAGGGGGCTCCGGGCACGCTGCCCGCCCGGGGTGGTTGCTGGGTGCCCTGAGGCTTGCGGAGGGGCTGCAGGGCCTGAAGCCAACTCGGCTTGGTGGGGCTGGTCCCCCTGGCCAAGGGTCCCTGCTGCCTCCCGGCCCCCCAAGACCCCCAGGGCTGAGCACGACGCTCCCCCTGTGCCGCTGCGGGGGCCGGGGCAGTGGCCGCCTGCTGCCTGGTGACAAGGGGGGGGCTGGCCGCGGCAGGCGGGAGCAGCCCGGGCCCTGGCTCGTCTCCCATCGATTTTTCCAAGCTTTGCCTTTAATCTGCTGAGCGCGGAGCCGGGCACCTGCCCCCCTCCCGGAGCCCCTGTGAGCTGGAGGCCTGAGTCATTGCCTGACTTAGAGCCTGGCTGCAATGGGGGGGGGCTGCCAGCCCTTTGTGTTGTGGGGGAAACTGAGGCACGGGGCTTGGTTCGCCGCTCCCTCCGCTGCGTGGGCGCAGGCCTGCCCCCCCGCCCCCGGGGGGCTGCTGGGGTGGGGTCTCCCTGGGAGCAAGTGGCCGGCCCCCGCACACGCGCACGCACGCGACGCGGGCTGCTGCTGCTGGGGTCTCGCCCCGCCGCGGGCTGCCCCGGCCGCCGTGCCCCCGTCAGGCCGGCGCCGCCCGCCGGCGGTGCGGGCGGGGGAGGGTCCGGCGCGGCCCTATAAGGCGGCGCGGCGCGGGGCGGGCGCGGGAGCTCCGCGCCGCAGCACCATGGCCAGCGCCCGCCTCTGCCTGCTCGGCCTCGGCTGCTGCCTGCTGTGCGCGCTGGGCGCCGGGCACGGCGCGCTGGAGGCGCGCGCGGCCGAGGGGCTGGCCCCCAAGAGCCGGGAGGAGAAGGAGCTGGTAAGGGGCGGCTCTCCTCTGCCTGCCCCGAGCGGGGGCCAAGGGGCTTGGGGGCGCCGCCCGCCCGCCCGCCGCGTCCCTGCCACCCCCGGCGCCCGGCCGGCCGCTCGAGCGCGGCACCGGAGGCGGCGGGGTGGGCAGCACAGCGTGGTGCCCCGGGGGCGAGGGGAGGGCTGCGGGGAGCCCACGGGCCGGGGGCTGCAAGGGGAGAGGGGCCGCCGTCCAGCCTCGGGGCGCCCGAGGCTGTGCAATTCTTGACCCCCAGCCCAGCCAGTCAGAGCCCCTGCCCCCTCGTCCCAAGGCGCTTTCAGGTCCTGGTCTTCGGGGGGGCTTTGCTGCCCAGGGCCGACGGGGCGGGCTCTCGGGCGGGCGCGGGGCTGAGCTCTCCCCTCCCCGCTGTGCGCCTGCAGATCGTGGCCCTGCAGGAGGTGCTGGAGAAGCTGAAGAGCAAGCGCCTGCCCTCGGTGGAGAAGAAGCTGGGCTGGGTGCCCTCGGTAAGGTCCTCGCGGGAGCGCGGCGGAGCCTGGACTTCACCCCCGGCGCTCGCCCAGTGTAACCCCCCCAGTCCTGACCTCCCTCCCTCCGGTGACGCCGGGGGCAGCCCACTGCTGCCATCCCCCGCCGTGGTTCATGGCCATGCTGCGGCTGGGGGCTGCAGAAGCGCGCGTGCGTGGCGCGGTACTAACCCGGGCCCCACTCCCGCCCCGCAGTGCGACGCCGGCGAGCAGTGCGCCGTCAGGAAAGGCGCCCGCATCGGGAAGCTCTGCAACTGCCCCCGCGGCACGGCCTGCAACTTCTACATCCTCAAGTGCCTGTGACGGCCCCGGGCTGGGGGGAGAGCCATGCGGGGGGCTCCCGGTCCTGCCCTGCCCTTGTGGGGGCTCCCGGCGGGGGGGGGGCTCTGGGAAGCATCTCCCCGTGCCCCCTTCCAGCACCCCGGGAGCTCCGGCTGGAAGGAGCACCCTCCACAGAGCCCACCCCAGCCCGTCCTTGCTGCCCGGGGGAGGCAAGAAGCAGCCGGTTCCCGAAGGCACCGGGCTGCCCGTGGCGCGGGGCCTCAGTGCCACCCGCAGCCTGGCTCCTTGGCCCGTCTCCCTTCCCCGGGGCCAGGGGTGCCGGCTGGGCGCCCAGGCGCCTCTGACACGAGCTGATCAGCGGCCGTCGCCAGGGTCCCATCCAGGGCTGTCAGGAAGGTGGGGGCGGGACTCCCCCCATCTCACTGCCCCCCGCGTTTCCAGCCCGCGCCGCGGGGCCTCCCTGCCGCGCGCTTTCAGACCGTGTGTCCCCTCGGACCGGGGCTCTGGCCACGCGTGTGGCGCCTCCTGCCTCCTGTACCTCAGCACAGTCGTTTCCGAATAAAGCCTGTTTCCCCGCTGGCAGTGCTGTCTCCGCGGGTCCTGTTTCTGGGTACGGCGGTGGGGGGCCGAGGGGCCCGGAGCATGAAGCCCGGGGCAGGCCCCGCTGCAGCGCGCAAACAGGATGGGGCTGCATTCCCGGGGTGAGTGACAGCCTCCCTGGGCGCAGGGCGAGCCAGCGGGTGCCACCAAGGGCCTGCAGTGAGGGCTGAGCCGGGTGTGGAAGCGGGGCACGGAGCGGCCGGGAGAGATGCCGCGGGGCTCCTGTCCGCCAGCGCTGTGGGCAGAAACGCCTTTGAGATGGCGGCTGGGCCCGGGCCCAGCTCCGGCCTGCCGGGTGCGCAGCGGGGTGCGCGGGGCTGCCGGCGAGGGGCGAGCGCTCAGCGCTGAGGGCAGCCGGGGTGGTGCACGTGGCGCCGGGGGCTGGAGACGAGGCGGGTCGGCCCGACCGGAGCTCCCACGACCACGGCCCTGCGTCCCGCCGGCCCCCCGCCCGGCAGGGCGTGGTAGGGGGAGGAGGGGTGGGCAGGCGGGGACCAGCAGGCCTGCATGCTGCCCCCTCCCCGCGGCCGGGGCTGTGGCTGGGACCCCGCTGCCGGCACAGGCCCGCATCCCAATCCGCGGGAGTGGCGTGAGGCTCCCGGGGCTGGAGCCGGCTGGGAGCTGCCCGCACCCCCGCCGCGCCAGCGCGCTCCCCGCGGGAAGAGGCGGCCAGCCGAGGTCAGGCCGGAGCGGCCCCTGCTCGGCCCTGCTGTCTGCCTTTCCAGAGGCAGCGGCGCAGCCTCCGGCGCGGAGCCCTGGCTGTGAGCCCCCGAGGAGCAGAGCAGGGGGCAGGGGCCCTGCACCGGCTGCTCCCCTGCGGGCCGCGGGCGAGGGCGAGCGGCTCACCGGGCCGCGCGGCAGAGCTGGCGAGGCTGGCAGATGCCCTGCACAGGGCTCTGTGCCCTGGCCTCGTGGGCGGCACGGCGGGCACCCACACCCGCGCAGAAGTGCCTGCGGGGGGGCCTCGGGCCCGGCACAGGCCGGCCGGGATGGAGCCGCGGCCGTGACGTCACCCCGCCGCTGCGGGAGCACGGGCCGCACGCCCCGGGGCCGGCGCCGGCCCCCAGCGAGTGCTTCCTGCGGGGAGAGACGACGAAGCCGGCACGCGCGCCGCTCCCGCCCGGTCCCCTCCGACCAACAACCTCCGCCGGCTGGTAGCGCTGCCGGCCGGGCCCGCCCCCCGGATGGAGGGCGGGGAGGCTTGGCTTAGGGGGAAACTGAGGCACGCCAGCCCGCCCTGGGGCACGCGGGGCAGGGGCTGTGCGGCGTCGCTGCCACGCTCCGGCCCTGGCTGCGGTCCGGCTGCTGGGGGATGCAGGGGTTGGGAGTGGTACGGGGCAGGCAATGACGGAGCCCTTCCAGACGGCGCGGGCCTTGGGGGAGACGTTTCCGGAGGGGGCAATGGGGCAGTCTCCCTCTTGGGAGACCTGCCCCCTCCTGCCTCCAGAAGTCTCCCCGAGAGCCCAGGGGTGGTCCCTGGCTGTTCCGCCCCCTTTGCTGTCCGGCTTGCTCAGGCCAGCGGGGTCCCGAGGCCTGGGCTGCCTCCCCCAGCTCTGGGCCGGCAGCCCCCCGCCCCCGCCAGAGGCTCTGCCGAGGGGAGCGAGCGCCCCCCCCCCCGCCCGCCCGCCGACACTGGAGCAAGGAGGATGAGGTCGGCTCCTCCAGGCAGCCGCCTTCCCCGCTCAGCCCTGCTGCCGACGGGGCCGCGTCGCTCCGGGCCTCTCGGGGCCGGGGCGGCAGCACTCCGGATCCTTTGGCATTTCCCCTCCCGGTAGCCTGTCGGGACGGCTCGGCGGCTTTGCGATGTGATCCGTGTCTCTCCTCCCGGGGCAGCTGGCAGCAGCTGCTGGGGCACCAGAGGAGGCTGCAGCCCTGTGGCTCCTGGGCCCACGGCTCTGCAGGTTCCTCGCCCGCCCCCATCAAGAACCGGGGGTGCCCCCCCACCCTTCACATCAAGGCTGGCGGGGGGGAGCAGGGGGTTGGTACTGAGGGGGTCCCTTGGGGGCTAGCGAGGATGCCGAGGGTGAGCAGGAGGGAAGGCTTCAGGGGCTGGGGGGGCTCCTGGTCTCTGCACGGCTCAGGGTGCAAGGAGGTCATAGAGCCGTGCCCACCCCAGTTCAACGGGCTCTTCCCTCTCCCGCTCATACCCTCCTCCCGTGCGTGGACTCCTTGTCTCCTTTCCCTGCCCGGCCCTTCCCTGGATCCTGATTCTTTCCCCTTGTGGGGTGATTGTAAGTGAAGTCCTGTCCCCTGCCTGGGAATTGGTTTTGCCATCTGTAAAATAGGAAGAAGAAGGTGAGGGATAGATGAAAGCAAACTTTCTCTGTGCCGGGGAGCTGTGTGCACGCGTGCGTGCGTGCATGCATGTGCGTGTACATACTCGAGACTCTCTCCAGTGCTCGGTCACATCGGCAGGTGGCAGCCGCCCCGTGCATTTTCCGTGCTAAGGGCTCCAGCCGCCAGCTGCCCCTCTGGACAGGCCGTCCCATGGTGGTCCCTGGCTGGTCTCCGGTGGTGGCTCTAGCTACTTCCGTCCCCAGCTTCTTCCCCGGGTGCAGGCCCCTCCCTGAGTAAGTGCTGTAAGTGCTTTCTCCATGTCGCCAAGACTTAAACTGAAGTTGCACAGATCATGCCCCAGGCGCCCAGCAGCTGGGACCTGTGCTGGACCCATCTCCACCCCATAACTGGTGAGTTCAGCCTGCAAATTGTCCCCCTTATTGCCCACCCTGTGCTGCATGTTGGCCCCCCGGAGTCGCAGTCAGGAGGTCAATCCCCACGGCCCAGCTGGCTCTCTGGCTCTGCTGGCCCGGCCACAAAGGTGCCACTTTGCTGCCCATTGCAAGCAGGAACAAGGCCACTAAAAAGCCACCCGTGTTCCCCGCCTGCTGGGCTGCCACTTCCCCGGGGCACAGCGAGCACGCAGCATCTAGATCTGACCTCACGGCTGCTGCATGAGGTCACACAGCAGTGTCGTCACACTCGTGTCGTGGGCGTTGCAGTAGGAGCCAGAGCCATCTGCACTAGAGCTTGCACGTTTGCATGCACAGAGGTGGGCCCGGCAGACAAAGCAGACCAAGGTGGGGGACCTTGCATTTTTCGGTGGTAAACGCCGTCAGGTTCTCGCCCGCCCATTTGCGGAGCCCGTCCAGGGCAGCCCGGATCGCCCGCCCGCCTTCTGGCCTGGACGCTTTGCCCCAAAATTCGGTGCCATCGGCGAGCTTGGCCAGTCCGCTCCCGACTCCGGTGAAGATGCTGAACAACACGGGTCCGAGGGCAGCGCCTGGGGGGGCCCCACGGGGCACCGGGCACCACGGCGCCTGACTCCCGTCCAGCGCCCGCTCCGGGCCGACCACGGCGCCGTTCCCCAGGGCGGGACCCAGGCTCACCCCATGCGCGCGGGCGGGGGGCGGGGGGGGGCGCCTTTCTGCACCCCCTGCGTGACACCTGAGACGCGCTGCGGGCCGGGCGGCGGGCGTGCAGAAGTGGCCCCGCGCCTCTCCTGCCGGTTCCTGCTCCAGCCCCAGCGGACCGCAGGCCGGGGCGCGGGGGGCAGCTTTCGCTGCAGGCCGCACCGCGCTGCCCTCGGCGGGGGCGGAGGCAGCAATGGGCCCAGGTCGCAGCAGGGGCAGCTGAGGCCGCGCGGCAGGACAGCGGCTCTCACGAGGGGCGCGGGCCCACCCGGCGTGACCCCCGCTGCGGAGGAGGTGCAGCCCCTGGTGCCCTGTGGGCTGGGGGCAGGCGCAGGCGCCCCCACGGGCCTCGCCTTTTCTCTCCCCCGGCGGCAGGCTCCGAGCCCGGGCGGGAGCCGGCGGCTCCGTGCAGGGGAGCGGAGCCCGGTGCCGCCCCGGAGCCACGCGGGGCCCGTGCGGACCCGCGGCTCCGCGACGCGCCTGGGGGCTCTGCGCCCCGGGGGCTCCCGCGCGTCCCGCGGGAGTTGCAGCTAGGGGGCGCCGGCCCCCTTGGGCGGTGATGCATCCACGGGGGCAGCAAGGCGGGGCTCCAGCCCCCTTGGGGCCGCCACGCAGCGGGGTGCAGCGGGAGTCCTGCCCCTTTAAGAGCCGCGGCGCCACCCCGGCCCATACAAGGGCAGCGGTGACATCAGCGGGCGGGGTTTCCCGGTGACGTCAGGGCGGGCGCGGGGGCCCCGAAGATGGCGCTGGCGGCGGGAGCGGGGGGCGCGTCCGGGCCGCGCCGGCACTCGCTGCTCGTGATCGTGGGCGGCGGCTGCAGCCGGCCCGGCCTGCTGGGCTCCGTGCTCGGCGAGCTGGAGCGAGGTGAGCCCGGCCCGGCCCCCGCGGCGCGGCGCGGCGCGGCGGGGCGGGGCGGGGCGCGGGCTGCACCGGGGGGAGGTCTCTGGCCCCCGCTGGGGCTGAGGCACTGGGGGTCTTGCCCCCCACGCGGCTGTGACGCACCGGGTGCTGCGAGGGGGGCGGCCTCTGGACCCCCGGGGTAGTGCCCCGGCCCCCCGGCCCCGCTGGCCGCGGGCACGAGGGGGCGGGGGCGGGGAGGCCGCTCTTGTGCCCCGGCCCGCGCCGGCCGTGGGCCGGGGGGGCTCCCGGAGCGGCTGTGCTCGCTGCCACGCGGCGGCCGGCGCTCGGGGCCCGTGTCCGGAGCGGAGCCAGTGCGGGTGGGAGCAGCTGGCTGGCGTTCAAGGTCGCGGGGCGGGGGGCGCGACGCTCGGTGGCCTCGTGCGGGGTGGCTCCGACGCCCCGGGGCCGCCTGGCCGCCCGCGTGCAAGGCGCGTGCCCCGGGGCGTGCGGGCAGGCACCTGTCTGCTGCAGGAGCGCCGGGGAGCCGCGCGGCACGCCCGCTCGCCCAGGGCCCGTGCCGGCTCGGCCCGGGCGCGTGCCAGGCAGGCGCGGCGGGTCCGGCTCCGCTCCCCGTCCCGGTTGAGGGGAGCCGGGCGCAGGGCCGGGCGGGGGCTCCTGCACGAGGCTGCAGCGGGCTGGGGGCTGCAGGCGCGGGGACGCTGCCCAGGTGGCTTGTGGTTGCCTCGTAAATGGACTTAATGGCTTAGCGGCGGTGGGAGGCCGCTGGGTCACGGCTGGCTGCTTGGAGGAGCAGGATTACAGCGTGTCCAGACTCGTGCCAGGCCAGAGTGCTGCCGGCCTGCACGTTTGCCTCCTGCCGCCCGTGGTCTCCCCATTGCGGGGTTTTGGGGCAGCTCCGGGTGACCCGGGGTGTCTGCCAGGGGCTGCTGGGTGCGTGGAGCAGGAGCCGGGCAGTGGGCGAGCGATAGCCCTGGTCTCGGTCCCCCAGAGCTGGGGCTGCCTGGCCCGGCCCTGCCTGTGCGCAGTAGCCCCGCTCTGGAGGCTGGCTGCCCCGCGTGAGTTGCCCGGGGCTTCGGCCGAGTCGCTGGGGCTGAGTCACTGGGGCTGACTGTGTCCGGCCGCAGGCTGACTCGCTTCCCGGCGGCCCTGTGCCAGTCCTGCAGCCGGAGCCGGCCTGGCCTCGTGCCCTGCCACTGGCGTTGGGGGCAGGTGGCCCAGCAGAGCTGCCGGGGTGCCCCCCCGGCCTGGCAACATCTCGCCCTAGTCGGACCTCTGCCGGGTCCCTGCGTGCAGGGCTCTGGTGCGGCGCATGCAGACAGCGAAGGTCCCCACCCCGCCGACGCGCGCTGTTTGGCCCGGTAGTAAATGAGGAAGCTGGGGTGGAGGGGTGGGGGTGGCGCTGCCTTTCCTGCCTGCAAGGCAGAAACTCCTCTCCCTGGTCACTACAGAGCGGCGCGGCCTGGCCTTTCGTGCCCAGCCCCTGCGCAGGCAGGCCGGAGGGCATGGGGGATGCCCATCTCTGTGCCAGGAGGGTGCCACGAGCTGCTCTGCCCTGCACGGTGCTGTGCAGAGGGCCCTGCCGCTTGATGGATTTGCAGGGATGGGCAAGCAACGCCCGCCCGGGGCAGGGCCAGGGGCTGTGGATGCAGGAGCTGCAGCTGCTTTCCCACCCGCCCTGCCCCTGCCCCTGCCCCTGCCCCTGCCCCTGCCCCGCTCGGATTGCCGGAGCCTTACGTAAGCCGGCGCTGGGCTGGGGATTAGAGCCGGTGACGTGAGCCCGTCTCCTCACCCCCGTCCCTGGAACGTGCCGCAGCTCCGGAGCCTGCAGTGTGTCTGTGTGCGTGTGCAAGGGAAGGGAGTCAGAGCCTGGCCGGGCATCTGGCCAGCGTGGGCATGGGAGGTGCATGGGTGCCCCGGCAGGTGCTCTGGGGCCAGCGTGTGCTGGGCCCTGTTTGCCCTGGACGTCTGCACTGCCCGGCACCTGGTGGGGAGCTGTGCTGTCGACCCCTGGGACCCCAGGTGCTGGAGGTCCAGATTTCCCTTCCCTGCCTTGCTGCCTTCCCTGTGTGGCAGTGCCCTGGGCTGCGTGCCCGGGTTGCTATCCTTGCGCCGCCCACAGCTGCAGGGCCTGGGCACTGGAGCAGCATCCAGCAGGCTCCTGGAGGATGAGGAGGGGGCCAGAGGCCTGAGCAGCGGCTTGAACCTCCAGGCAGAGGGTCTCTGGGGCTCGCATCCCCTCTCTGTCCAGGGCTGGGCTGCGGGCGAGGGACTGGCTCCAGCCAGAGCTGGCGTTGGCACTGTGTCGCGTGTGCCCTCCCCTGGTGCTGACGGGCGTCTCTCCGCAGGGATCCGCTCTTGGGACATCGACGTGGCTGCCTGCAACCTCGACGAGCAGCTGAAGCTCTTTGTGTCCCGCCACTCGGCCACCTTCTCCAGCATCGTGAAAGGTGAGGCTGGCGCCTGCTCCGGGCGCAGAGCCCTGCAGCTGTGTCTCCCCGCTGGGAGGGCGCGAGGGACCCCCCGGGCCCCTGGGCTGCTGCTACGCCTGGCTGGGGCAGCCAGCGGGGCTAGGGGAGGCATCCTGGCAGGGTCTGCGGGCCCTCGCTGGGCTCGGGCGGCACAGCTCGGACTGCTGCCAGCACCCCGGGCAGACAGGCCTCGTTCCCAGGGCAGGAGGGCTCTCCAGACTCGAGCTCTCTCCTCCACGGGACCGTGGCTCAGCTGCCCTGCCGGCCCCAGGCGCAGGCAGGAGCGAGGAAGGCCTTGCCGCAGCCCTTCCTTCGGCGCAGGGAGCGGACCCCCTCGCTCCGGCCGCGTTGGCCCAGCCTGGGCAAACATTTAGCTGGGGCCATAAAGCCGCCTTTGTGCTAAGTGGCGGCCGTGCTCCTCAGCGCGCCCAGATGCTCTCATTCATCTGTGCCCTGCTCTCTGGGAGCTCCCAGCCCCGGGGCTTTGGCCCAGCACCGCCTTGCTTGTGTCCGGCTCGTGACGCCTGCACCCCCCCACCCCCCGCAGCGCCAGGCAGGAGCTCCCCTTGCTTTGGACCCCCGTGCTGGGGGGAGAAGCTCTTGGGGTCCCCCACAATGCTGGTTGGGGCTGTGGGCTTGTCACAGGGGCTCTGAGGCTCCTGCCTGGATAGGGAGGGGCAAGGTTTTCTGATGCTGCAACCTGCAAATCAGGGCTGGGGCATGGCAAGAGTGATTTTTGGGGGGGTTCCTTGGGGGTTACAGTGCCCATGGACTTGGGTCTGCTGCCCTGGAGGCCCCTTCCCTGAGCCTGCAGCCTCTGCCAGGGAACAGGCCTGGCTTTGTGGCAGGCAGCTGCTGCCGGAGGCAGTTGCTGGGTGTGGGGGGAGGAGGCGACCTCCTGCCCCAGCCTGGGGGCAGCTCGGCATGTGGTGTGGGGTGCGGAGCCCCGGAGCCCCTTGTGCAGCTGGGGGCAGAGGGTCCTGCCCCCCACCCGCCAACACCCCTCCTGCCTCCTCCCCCCAGCCTGCAAGCAGCTGCTTGACAAGGCTCAGGCAAAGGCTGGCGAGGTCCTGTCCTGCACCCCTCCCCTCCCCCCCCCCGGGGGCGTGCTGCTGGATTAGGAGGCATTTTCTCTGCGGGCGCCTGGGGGGGACCATCTGCACCCCTTGTGCAGCCTCCTCCCGCAGGCTCCCCCACCCCGTGCACCGGGGGTGGTCATCGCACCCTTGGCTGCACGGGGCCAAGCTGTCATGCTCCTGGCAGCTGCTCTGCCCTCATGATGTGTGGGAGGGGGGTGTCCGGTTTCTCCCTCCCCCCCCAGCCATGTGACAAAGCAGAATCAGCGCTGGGGGTGGCCGGAAGGGACAGGCAGGCTGGCCAGACCCCTCCCGGGCTGGGTGGCGGACGTGGAACTGTGCAGGGATGTGAGACTGGGTCAGAGGTGGCTTTTGCTGAGGCTTGTGGGCAGGAGGGGGAGCGTGGCTCCCTTGCACAGCTGGGTAAACTGAGTCAGGCTGCAGCAGGCATCCCCTGCTGGGTGCCCGGCCCCGTGAGGGGTGTGGGCACCGCTGGCATGGCTTTGCCTGTCCCTGCTCCCGGCGTCTGCCCGAGCATGTCGTGGTGCCCTCTGGAAGGCGGCTTCCTGCCGGCCTTGGCCCCACCCTTCCGCCTTCCTGAGCTACGGACGTATCCTCCTGCCCAGAGCCGGAAGCCCCTGGGCCCCGGGACCGGAGATGGCTTCTCCAGCCGCCCCAGGACGTGCGGCAGCCTCCCGACAGTTGCCCACGGGCGAGAGGGGCAAGTCCCTGCTCCTGGGGGAGAAGGTGCGACCCTGCCAAGACACCTGGGTTCCCTACCACGGACCTGCCGCTTGGTCCCAGCTTCCCTTCCCACCTCCCTGCTCCCACCGCAGGAAGGAAGCCGGGAATCTCGGCCTCTGGCTCATGGCCCTGCTTCCTGCGTGGCGGGGGGCCGTGTCTGTCCCCGCACGTGCACCGTGGGGGGGCAGCAGGCAGCTCTGGGGGCTGGATCCGTCCAGGTGCCTCCAAGGGGCCTGGCACTGCCTACCTGGCCAGGGTGCAGCACCCTCATGCCCCTCCAGACCTTGGGCAGCCCCAAGCCCAGAGCCCGCTGGGCTGGAGGCATCCTCTAAGTTTGGCATCCTGTCTCAGGCAGGAGCTGCAGGGAGCTCCAGCTGGGATGTGGGAGCCCCTTCCCTGCAGACAGACGGGTCTGGGGTCCCCTCCCTTCTCCGGGAAGGATCCTGATGCCACGGCCTTTCTCTCCGCAGGGCAACGGACCCTCCACCACCGCAGCGATGTCCTGGAGACCCTGGTGCTGCTCAACCCTTCGGACAAGTCCCTGTGTGATGAGGTGGGGGGGGGGCACGTCCCGGGGCTGCCAGCCTCTGTGGAGCACGCCTGGTTCAAGTGGCCGGGGGGGCTCCATTTGTGCCCTGCGTGGGGGAGCAGACCCCCTGGTGTGGGGGCCTGACCCTGACCCCCTCCCTTCCCTGCAGCTGCGAAACCTGGTCACGGACGTGTCCCAGCACAAGCTGCTGGTGTTCGCGGGCCCCTGCGTGGAGGACACCGGGGAGCTGATGCTACAGACGGGCTGCTTCTCTCTGCAGGATTTCATCCAGATCTTCGCCGATAAAGAGGTGCCTGCCAGCCCCAGGGCCCAGTGTCTGGGGGGGTGCAGAAGAGGCTTTGCCCCCCGGGACCTGGGTTCAAATCCAGCTGGGGGAGGCCGGAGGTTCTGGCCTTGCCGTGCCCCAGCGCTGGTCAGGAGGAAGGGGCAGGCGTTGGGGAGCCCGGCCTTGGGGGAGGGGGGAGGGAGGGAGTTGCCGGCTGTCTGCTCACGTCGTCCTGTCTCCCCGCGGGGCCGTGGCGCGGAGCTGCAGCGCTCGCCGGCTCTCTGCTGTCTGATCTGCAGACGGAGGCATCCATCTCCTCCCGGCTAGGCCTCGCCGGTGTGGCTGCCTCCGGCTGTGGCCGCCATTTCGAGGATTTGCCAGCGTGGCTGCCTCTGTGCCCCGGCGGCTACTTCTCTTCCCTGCCCCGGGCACCAGCTCCGAATGCAAGCGTCGCTGATGGAGCGGTTGCCGGGCTCAGGCCGCAGCGGTGCCCGCGTGGCGGGTGGGAGCAGGGAGCCAGCCCTGGCCGCCCCCAGCCGCTGTCCCGTGGCGGAGCCGGCTGCGGGCAGGGTTGCTTGTGTGCAGAGCACGTGCCTGGGGGGTGCTGAGACGTTCAGGGGTCTGCCCGCTTCTTGAGCCCTGATGGTGCCTTGTGTCTCCTGCCAGGTTGGGGAGATCCTGAGCTCGGCCGACCCCTCCGCCAAAGCCCGCCTGACCATCAGCTGCCCGGACTTCGGGGAGTGGCAGGACTCGGGCCTGGAGCAGCACAACCTGCAGGACTTCATCGAGCTGCGGTTCAACCCTGGCTGCGTGCTGCCCGCCATGGAGGGCTTGCAGGAGTTTGTGGAGTACCTCTCCGAGTCGCTGGAGCCCCCGTCCCCCTTCGACCTGCTGGAGCCCCCCACCATGGTGGGCTTCCTCAAGCTCTCCAAGCCCTGCTGCTACATCTTCCCCGGCGGGCGAGGCGACTCGGCCTTCTTCGCTGTCAACGGCTTCAACGTGCTGGTCAACGGTGGATCCAACCCCAAGTCGTCCTTCTGGAAGCTGGTGCGGCACCTGGACCGCGTGGACGCCATCCTGGTGACCCACGTGGGCACCGACAGCTTGCCCGGCGTCAACAGCCTGCTGCAGCGCAAGCTGGCCGAGCTGGAAGAGGACCCGCTGCAAGGCGCGCAGGCCGGCGAGGACTGGGTGAGGAACCTCATCTCCCCTGAGCTCGGCGTCGTCTTCCTCAACGCCTCCGAGAAGTTGAAGGAGGCGGAGGGCGACTCCCGCGTGCTGAAGAGCAGCGACGAGGCCAGCCTGGCCCTGCGGTCCCTGGAGCGCCTGGGCATCCGGCCTCACCCGCTGTGGCGGGACGGCGGCCCCAGGGTGGAGCCCACCGTGCTGTTCCAGAAGATGGGGGTGGGACGGCTGGACATGTACGTGCTGAACCCCGCCAAGGGCAGCAAGGAGCTGGAGTTCCTGCTGCAGCACTGGTCCGGCAGCGGCTGCACCAGGGAGCAGGAGCTGCCCCTGCAGTGCCTGGCCTCCGTCTGCGTGCTGCTGGCGTGGCACCCGGCCAGCCCCGCCGAGAAGATCATCCGGGTGCTGTTCCCCGGCTGCGCCCCCCAGAGCCGCATCCTGGAGGGGCTGGAGAAGGTGAAGCACCTGGAGTTCCTCAAGCGCCCGGTGGTCACCAAGAACGACCTGAAGGCCGCAGGCCAGCCCGAGCGGCCGCTCAAGCAGAAGCGGGCCGAGAGCAAGGAGAGCCTCAAATCGGCCTCCAGGCTGAGCCTCGTGGAGGCCGGCGCCCCCAAGGAGAGGACCCTCAAGGCCGAGAAGAAAGAGGCGAAACCAGGGACCAAGGACAAGGCCAAGGGACCGGGTGAGGCGGCCAAGCCCGGCCCGGAGGAGCCCAGGGCCAAGCTGGACGCGTCCACCGAGAAGCTCAAGGTGGACGCGCGGCCCAAGCCGAGCAAAGAGAAGGCGGCGCCCAAAAAGGAGCCGCCCGCCCGCGACGCCCGGAAGGAGGAAAAGCGGCCCCCGAGGAAGGAGGACGGCGGCGCCGAGGCCAAGAAGGACGCGAAGGGCCCGAAGAAGGAGCTGAAAGCGGAGCCGCCGCGGAAGGACGCCAAGGAGAGCAAGGTGGAGGGGAGGGCGGCGCCCAAGCTGCCCGCCCGGAAGACCCCGGGGCCAGAGACCCGCAAGCTGGCGCCCAGGGCGGGCAGCCTCAAGAAGTCGACCCTCAAGAAGGAGCCCGACAAGCCCAAGGCCAAAGCAGGCAAGGAGGCCGGGGCGGATGGTGGGCGGCCGCCTACGCCCGAGGAGGCCGGCGCCTCGGAGGGCTCCAAGTCCTCCACCCCGGAGGCTGTGCTGGGGGAGGCAGGCGGTGGGGCTGCCCCCAGGGCGGAGTCCACAGATGAGGGCATCACCATGGCGGACAGCGAGCTGGAGCCGTCGCCCCTGGAGAACGGGACCCCCGGGCACGGCGCCGGCGCGCAGGCGAGTGCTGGGCCGGGCTGCGTGGAGAACGGGCTGCCGGGCGAGGACGTGGACAGCCCCCAGCGCTTCCGGTACCTGGAGACCAGCCCGCTCAAGGGCATCGGGCCCCCCTCGCCCCTGGCCAAGACGCCCAAGAGCGACCGCAGCGTCAACTTCGACGTGACGCCCACGGGGCTCCTCAACCACTGCCCCGACGGCAGCTCCGAGGAGAAGACCCTGGAGATGATGTCCCCGGCCAGCTCGGGGCCGGCCAGCGTGGGCCACACGCCCTTCCACCAATCCCCCGTGGAGGACGCCCTGGCCGCGGGGGAGCCGGCGCCCGGCGCGCAGGACACGAGGCAGCTCGGCGCCTGGCGGGCAGACGGCCCCGCGGCCGCGTCGCGGCCCGGCCCCGACAACAGCTCGTGCCAGGACAAGCAGACGGGCTACCTGTCCCTCAGCCCCTTCAAGGAGGAGCTGCCCGACGTGTCGCCCACCATCACCACGCCCTCCCTGCCGGCCGAGGTGGGCTCCCCGCACTCCACCGAGGTGGACGAGTCGCTGTCGGTCTCCTTCGAGCAGGTGCTGCCGCCCGTCAGCGAGTCGCCGCAGGAGGAGCTGGCGCGAGGCCGCTCGGCGGGGCCCACGCCAGAGCCCGACCCGGCGCCGGGCAAGGGCGGGCTGTCGCTGCCGCTGCGGCCCTGCCATCGTGCCCCGCGGGCCGAGGGCGATGGGCACGGGCGCCGCTCCGACTCGCCCCACGACGTGGACTTGTGCCTGGTGTCGCCCTGCGAGTTCGAGCACCCCAAGTCGGAGCGCTCGGCCTCCCTCAACCTCAGCCCCCGGGACTTGTCCGACAGCGACCTCTCCCAGGAGCTGGCCAAGCCACTGGCCCGGCGCTGCGGCCCAGCCCACAGGCCGGGGGGCGACGAGACGCCCCCCACCTCGCTGAGCGAGTCGCTGCCCACCTTCTCCGACTCGGACGTGCCGCCGGCCCCCGAGGACTGCGCCTGCGTCCTGGCCGACGGCGGCCTGGAATCGGATGAGGAAGCCGTGCACCCCGCCAGGGCCCGGGACCCACTCCCGGCCCCCATGAAGGACCCCTGCCCCCTCCCCGCCCAGCCCGGGATCTGCATGGTGGACCCTGAGGCCCTGCCCGTGGACCATGCCCGCTCGGGGAAGAAGGAGCCGGACGGCAAGCTGAAGAGGACTCCGTCCCGCCCGGGCTCGGCCCCCACGCCCCTGCGGGCCGCCCCCCCCAAGCACTCCACCCTCAAGGCCAAGGCCCCCGGGGGCTCCGCGCGTGACATCGGCGACAAGGCCCGGCCTCCCACCCTCGGCAGGGCCAACACCCTGGAGAAGGGGCTGCATGCCAGCGGGGACGTCCGAGCCCCCTTGTCCTCGACCCGGGGCGCTGGAGTCCGACCTCTCTCGGGCGCCGGCCGGTCGTCCCCTGCAGGTGAGGGGCCTCTGCTTTCCTCGGGCACCGGCCCCTTGGCATGGGCTGAGTAGGGGTGAGTGGGACCCACTCAGGCAGCTGGGCCTGACCCAAGTGGCTCCGTGGGCATTGTGGCTTGGAGATGCTCCGTGCGCGCTGTGGGAGGGAAGGACTGGGGCACCCAGGCACAAGCTGGCTGCAGGGTCCAGGAGCTTGCTCCCATCTGGGTTGGGCAAACGCCACTGGGGGGGGAACAAGACGCCCATCTCAGAATGGGCTGAAAATTTGGGGCGGGGGGACGGGATGCACAGAGCGGGGAAGAGCCCCGGCTGCTGGAACGTGCCCCAGGGACCAAGAGCGTCCAGGAGCAGGGAGAGCCGGGCCGGGGGTCCAGCGACCTCCACGCATCCAAGGGCACGTAGCCCCCAGACCATATCTCATTTTGGGGCTGCGCCTGCTGCAGCAGGGGGCTGAGTCCATGGGCCCGAAGCCCGTGTGGTGCGGCTGGTGCTGCAAGGGCGTCGTGTCTCCGCTTCCAGGCTCCAAGCCGGCCTCGCCCCCTGGCCCCCCGGTCTACGTGGACCTGGCGTACGTGCCCGGCTCGTGGAGCGCCCGGACCGTGGACGAGGAGTTCTTCCGGCGCGTGCGCTCCCTCTGCTACGTCATCAGCGGCGACGACCACGTCAAGGAGGGCGTCATGCGCCCCATCCTGGATGCCCTTCTGGCGGGCAAGCAGCAGTGGGGCAGCGACGTCCAGGTGAGACCCCCGGCAAGGTGTTTGGGGGAGGGGAAGGGTCCATATCCCGTGGGGCAGCAGGGCCTGGAGGCTTTGCCCAGTGGAGGCTGGAGGGAGCTGGTTGCGGCCTCTGCCCGTCCTCTGGAGCGGGGCCCAGACACCGTCCTGGTGCAAACGCCCACGGAGAGCAGTGCCAGGTGTCCGTGTCCCACCCAGCGCTTGGTGCAAGACTGAGCCTGCAGCCCCATGGGTCCGATGGGCAGCTGGGCGCAGAAGCCAGGCGCCCCGACGTGGGCCCTGGTGCTCCGTCCCCTGGTCCGCACTACCCTGGCGGGGTCGTGACGTCGGTGCCTGCTCGCTCTCTCCCTCCAGGTGACCCTGATCCCCACCTTCGACTCGCTGGTGATGCACGAGTGGTACCAGGAGACCCACGAGCGCCAGCAGGAGCTGGGCATCACGGTGCTGGGCAGCAACAGCACCGTGGCCATGCAGGATGAGACCTTCCCCGCCTGCAAGGTGGAGTTCTGAGGGTGCCGGCCGGGGTTAACCCGTTCCAGCCCAGCGCCGGAGGAGGGACTCGGGCGCCTGTTGGCCCCCCTGCAGGGGTTGGGACCTGACGCCCCCGCACTGGCAAAACACTCCTGAGCCGGGGGGGGGGGGAGGAGCCCCTCCTGGACTGGAAAGGGTTACCTGGCATGATCATGCCCCCCCGCTCCGTCACTCACCACCTGGTTACTGCATGCCCACAGCGAGAGCCGCACACAGTCCCTGTGCTGTCCCCTGCCCCAGGGGTGACGGTGGGGGGGATCCTCTCTGCCCCGCCCCCCAGCAGAGGGGCTGGGGCTGCCCCGGGCATGAGCCATACTCGAGTTACAGGGTAATTTGTTTGTTCCTAACCTCCCCACCCGGGACGGGGGTCTGCAGCAAGGCGGTGACCGGTCCCCTCCCCCCAACAGGTGCCTGAATGAGGTGAGACGAGGCAGCTGTTGCCCCCCTTCCCTCCCCCCTGCAGCCGGATGGGCTCCAGCATCCCCTGGGATAGCCGGGCACACACTGGGGCTGTCTGCAGCTCCCAGGCTGCTCCTGGCCTTGGGCACAAGTGACATGAGCTTGCCAGTGCTCTCCCTGGCGCAGGCTAGGGGCTGCTGTCCCTCGGCGGGGTGGGGAGGGTGGCAGGGCTCTCTTGCCCCAGCTGCTTCTTGTGTTGAGTTGTTGTCCTGGGATTCCTGTGTGCACCTCCCACCTGGGAGAAGAGCTGCACGCGAGCCCACAGGGCTCCAGGAAGGCCAGCTGGGGCTGTGGGAGCACCCCCTGCCCCTGGCACTACCGTGCCTGAGTCTGGGGGTGCAGCCCCTGCTCGAGCCCCCTCCCCAGCCCCCCATGCCCAGTGTGGACTCGAGCCCAGGTGCTGCTGGATGTTTTTTTAAAAAACCAAATTCCCTGGGATGATTTTTCTTTTTAAAGATGGTTTTAAGCATGACGGCCGGGGCCCTGGCCGGGGGGGGGAGGACGGGAGTGGGCTGCAGCCTCAGGGTGCTCAGCCCAGGCCAAACTAAGGGGCCCGGGGCTTGCTAGTTGCGGCCCTCCTGCCCGAATCCAGCGTGAGGGTCCCGTTCCCCCTTCCTCGGCTCCGCTGGGCACAGGGCACCCACACTACCAGGTCTTACAGAGGCTCTTTCTTGCCTTTTTGTAATGCCATTTCCCCCCCCCCACACCTTTTAACAGGCAGTGACCCTGAGCAGCCCCCTTCCCTCGACCCCCGGGGGTCTTATTTATCTGTGAGCTCTTTGGTGCTCCATGGCAGCAGCAGGGCTCCTGGGCACAGCCTGGCGGGGGGGCTGCACCCTGCCCCTGCCTGGCGTGGGAGGGATGGAGGAGCTGGGTCATGGACGCCTTCCCCTACCCAATTTGTCTTGTGCTGCGTGTTCGGGACGTGTGTGTCGGGGACTGAATGTTTCACCTTTAGTGCTTTATATATTCTTCTTAGCTGGAAACTGGTTTAGGGTGGGCATGAGGGGCAGGGGGAGCCCCCCATCCTCATCTCATGCCCCTGCCGGGAGGCCGAGGCTGCCCGACGGTTAGACACCCCCACATCCCTCACCATGTTGCACACGACGTTTCGGTTTGGCAAGTGTATTGGAACAAGCATTAAAGAGATACTAGCTCTGTCCGCCGCACGCCTCCGCCCCTGCGTCCCAGGCCCGGGGGGGAGGTGCTGGGGGTCCGGCTTGCTCCTTCAGCCCCGGTGTGGGCATGCGTGGAGCAAGGGGCGGGGGAGGGCAGGTGCGTCCCCTGGCAGCCGGGCTGTGCTTGCTCCCAGTGCCAGGTGCTGGCGCCCAGTTCAACCTCCCTGAGGTGCTGGGAGCAAGCAGCAGCTGTGGGGCAGGTGGATGGATGGAAACCTGCAGGTTCGGTCTCGCAGCAGCTGAGGCCTGGCTCCCCTGGGTTAGAACGGGTGCCGAAACCCCCTGGGATGTACTGGGTTTCCAGCTGCGGGGGGTTCACCCAGGGCATCGTGTCCTCAGTGCTGGAGCCTCCAGCCCGCTGCCCCCCGGCTTGGCTCCACCCAGCCTCTGCTGCGGGAGGTGGGGGGCAGCCCCTTCCTTCCAGCCCAGGGCGGGGGCAGGCCCCATGCATGTCCCCTGCAGCACGGAGGGCCCCAGGCTGCGCGGAGCCCGGGGCTGGGAGGCTGCGAGGGGGGTGGAAATAGGGGGCCCGGGCTCTGGGTACCAGCCCATCACCCACTGCTGCAGTTGCCATTAGCGACATGGCTGTGGATGGGGTAAGGAGTTACCATGGCAACCGCCTGGAAACTGGAGTCAAGCTCCTTGCAGAGCGGCTCCGTGCCCCAGCCCTGCTGTGCCCGGGGTGGTGGGCTGCACCCCCAGCCCCCGCCCTACTGCAAGGAGGTGGGCTGCACCCGCTTGTGCCTGGGGTGCTGGGGCCGGGGCTGGGGGGGTGCAAGCTGGTGCCCTAGGAGGGACCCTACTTTCTAGGGGGCTGTCCCATCACTTAAACTGCACCCCTCTGCCCCCTCCCAGCTTCGGGGGGCCAGGAGATGCCCCGGTCTCCAGCAAGTCGAACCCAGCAGCCCCAGTTCCTGTCTTCAGTTGGATCTGCTGCATCCCATTCCCTTCCCACCCCGAGGGGGGGAACCCAGGCGTCCTTGCTCTGGGGGGGGCAGGGGGCCTTCTTCCATTAGCGCACAGGGCTCCTGCCCCGGCTGGGCGCTGTGTAGGGGCAGGTCCCACTCCGGCACTGCTCCAACCCCCGTTTCATGCAGCCGTGGCAGGCAAGGCGGAGGGGCGGGCACCTAGGGGCCGAGTTGACCCCTCCCCACTGCCTCCAGGAGACCAGAGCTCAGCTGGACCTTTGACCGAGGTGTGGCCAGAGCTGCCCAGGGCTGCAGAGCCTCCAGCCCCTCGCCCGGCGTCTGAGCCCCTACCTGCCCTCGGCTGCCTGCTGCCAACCAGGGCCCCAACGGGGTAAGTGCCACGTGAGGGTGCTCCCCCAAGCCCCCGGGCCGGACGGGCAGCTCCTCTGCAGGCGGGAGCGAGCGGACACCGTGACGGGGGCGTCCTGGCCTGCGGCAGGGTCGCACGGTTGCATCTGCTCGGCTGGCCCCTCTCCTCCGCAAGGCTTTGCAGCCCCCAGCGCGCCCTGTGCTGGTGCTGGGGGCAGAAGGCAGCCTTGCCCCCAAGGGCATCCGGCGACCTGTGCCCCTTCCAACCAAAGCACGTCCTGTTGTGCCGGGTCTCCCTGCCCGGGGAGGTGGGGGGCACCCCAGGCCGGCGCAGCGGGGGACAAAAATAGACCCCGGGCAGGAGGAGGCCCCTGGGACTAAAACCACGAGGCGCCGGACCGCGTGAGCGACCCCTGGCTGCGGGGGAGCAGTGGGGCAGCCAGCGAGGGTGCCCACCCGGTTGGGCTGGCGCTGCCCGGGGGAGGGCCTGGCTGGCGTCGGCAAGGCCTGGGGGAAGGATGGGGCCGAGGGGCGGCTTCGCCCAGGAAGGGCTTCAGCTGCTGCTGCTGCCGGGGGTTCCCGGCGGGTTTCCCCCGGGAAACACCCGCGCCCGCCCCCTCTGCTCTCCCGCTGGGGGCGGGGCCTCTCGCCTGCCCTTCTCCTGCCTCAGTTTCCCCCGCCCTTGCACGCCTGCCCACGCGCGCTGCCCCGTCCCCGCCGTGTCTGGAGCCGCAGGGCACATCTGGAGTTGGCACATCCGGAGCGGGGATGGGGGGGAGGGGGGTGCATGACCATGACCATGACCATGACCATGACATCACTACTATGGATTCATTCCCCCCCCCCCATAGACGCCTGGGTCCTCTGGGGGGAAGGGACGGAGGCGCTGCCTCTTTAAATATGCAAATAGGAGAGCAACAGCCCCGCGGTGCGGACCAATGAGGAGCCGGCAGTGTTGCCTTTTGTAGCCGCAGCCCGGCGCGCCACCCAATGGGCGCGGGGCGGCGGCGCAGGCCCCGCCCCCCGCCCCCCCCGCGCTGGCTGGGCGGGGCCGCTCCCGGCCGCAGCCCGCAGGTGCCGGCGGAGGTGAGTGCGGCGGGCGCGGGCCCCGGGGCCGCATCCCCCCGCGGGGCCGAGCGGGGGCCGCATCCTCCCTGCGGTGCGGGGCCCCGGGGGCGCGGGCCGCCCCGCTGCCGAGCTCGGGGCTTGTCGCGGCAGCGCGGCGCGGGCAGGTGCCGGGGGGGGCCGTGCCTTTCCCGCCCGCGCTCCGGCCCCCGGCCGCGTGCGGAGCCGCCTGCCCCGGCCGGCGCGGGTCAAGGTCATTGCTGACGCCCCCCCCCCCCCCCGCACACGCGCGTGCATGCGTGCGATGCAGAGCCGAAAGCCGCCGGGCGTGTCCCGCGCCGTCCCCTGCTCCCCCTGCGGGGGGCTTGGCTGCCCCCTCCCCCTCCCCCTCCCCCCGGGCCGTGCGGGCCCCCCTGCAGGCGGGTGCCGGGGGCGCGGCTCGTGCGAGCGAGGAGCCGCATCCTCCCCGGGGCACGAGGGCCTGGGCCTGGCGCCCCCGGGCGCTCGGCCCCCGCCCCTCCTCGCGCCCACCCGCGGCGGCAGGCTGTTACCCTCGCCCTGCGGGGGCTCGCTGGAGGCTTCCCAGGTGGGGGGCGATGGGGCCGGCTGGCTTTGAAAAGAGCCGGGGCCGCCTCCTGGCCTGCTCTGCGGCGCCTCGTGCCTCAGTTCCCCAGCCAGCCCCTCCGCTCCCTTCTGGGGGCAGCTGGTTCCTCCGTGCCGCCCCAGGGCCCGGCAGTGTCTGGGGGCGGCTGGCAGGTGCCCGGGCGTGCACGCTGACTAGGCCCGAGGCAGCGTGACCTAGCGGGGGTGCCTCAGGCTGCCACTCCTGGGATTTCCTCCGGTGCCTCAGTTTCCCCATCCAGCCCCTCTTCTCTCTTTGCCCCCAAAGCAGGTGATTCCCCCACAGACGGCAGCACCGAGTGTGTGGGGCACGTTCCCCCCCAGCAGGAGCGAGGCGCTGGGCGCATGCGTGCCGGCTGAGCCCCGCCCCACGCGTGTCGTACGTGGTCTGCGCCGTGGCAGGGCTTCCTGGCAGCTCTGCTGGACGGGGCGGCGCGGTGCCCCTGCGGATGTGGCGCTGGGCTCACGGCTGCTCCCTCTCTTGACCCCCCAGGTCCCCACCTGCAGCGAGGCTGGCGCCCAACAATGGGGCCACGCACCCAGGAGCCCCGGGTGAGTCCAGCTGTGCCGTGGCGCCCCAGCGATGCCCGTTGTGGTGCCGGGGGGCCGGCAGGGCGCCCACCCCCTTCCCGGGCCCAAAACTGTGCAACGGAAGGAGCCCGGGAGTGCAAAGATTGGCGGGTTTCCTGTTTTCTCTCTCGGGCCAGGGGGGAGGAGCAGGGCAGGCTCCGGGCCTGCTCCGGGGGGCAGGGGTTGGCATGAGGGGCCTGGACCCCTGGATCTGCCCCACAAGCCTGGGGAGTGGGCAGTGGTGGGGGGCAGTTTCCAACCTGCCCCCAGCCCTGCTGTGCCCCTGGGCCCTTACCCGGGGTGGGGGGTGATGCATCTGCAGACGGGGGCTGTGGAGAACTTCCTGGCCCGGGTCGGAGCGGGGTGTCCGGACTCCTGGGCTCTCTCCCAGCCCCTGGCACAGCGGTGGGGTTCAGTGGCTCGGGCTGGAGGGGGTCTGGGCATTGGGGCATCTCTCATCCCCACTCGGCGCCTCAGTTTCCCTCCCTCCAGGGTGCAGATGCCTGCTCGAGGGGTGCGAGGAAGTGGCTGGCTTTGCACCAAACGTGCTGGGGGGGGGTGGCATCCCATGCATTATTTACCTGTGTATCCGGTGTTGGTCCAGGGATGCCAGGATCCCCCCTGGGGCATCTGCCCCCGATCGGGATCGGCCCATGTGCGCCCTGCCCGGGGTGGGGGAGCGACTTCCCCGTCTGGTGCACCTCTGACCCCAGTAGAGAGGGGCACTCGCCCCCTGCCCCCTGTGGTGGGGGGGTGGCCCGCGTGTCCCTGGCATGTGCGCGAGCCTGGGGGAGCCCCTCCCGGTGCCACGTGCATCTGCGGCGAAGAGCCCCGTTTCCATGGACACGGCCGCGCCAGGCTCGGAGCCGGTTTCTCTCTGCGGCTTGCCCGGGCACTGGCCTGCCCCTGTTCCCCCTGCCTGGGCGGCAAGCGGTCGCCTCGGGGCAAGGGGCCTCGTCTCTGCTTGCAGCAGGGAAACTGAGGCACACGGCTGCGGGCCCCTCCTGAGGTCTGGGGCAGAGCCTGCCAGGGCCCCCGGGGCTCTGGAGTCCCGGTCCTTTGTTGCAAGGCTGTACCCCCTGCCCCCGGGCACACCTCCCTCCTCCAAATGACTGGTCCCCCTGTCCTGTGGGTGGGGAAACTGAGGCACGGGGGAGCTGGCTCCCGGGAGGGGCGGCTGGGGCTCACGGCCTGGCTCTCTTCCCCCCCACAGGGCCCTGAGAGCTGAGCGGCGCGGATCGCAGCGGGGTGCCGTCCCTGCCGGCTCCAAGATGTCCTACTTCATGGAGCACTTCTGGGTAAGGGCCGCGCTCCCGGGGGGTTGTGGAGGTCGGGGGAGCTGTGCCTCCCAGCATGCACTGCTGGAGGTGAGGTCTCCCACCCGCCCCTCTCCAGCTTCCTTGCTGCTGCCCGGGGGCCAAGAAAGCCCGGGTGCAGGATTCGCCAGCTGGGATGGGTGGGGGTTGTGGCCCTGATCCCGCAGCACCTGCCCCTCCCAGGAGCGGGGTGGGAGCTGGTGACCACTGGTGCCAGCAGCCCGGCCGAGGGGACCCTTGCCTGCCGTTAATTAATTAGACGCTCGGAGGCCCGGCGGGTTCATTAGCGCTCAGGAGTAATTGGTAGCTAAACACAAGGACCTCGGTAATTGCCAGAAGCTGCTTTGGGGACCGAGGAAGCTTTTGTGTGCAGCGCTCCCATCCCGCAGCACCTTGGCACTGCCAGGCTGGCCCGGCACCCCCGGGGCCCTCCGGCCGGGGGGACTGAGCTGGGCACAGGCCTGGGCTGGCACGTGCTCTGCTGGGATGTCTCGCCGCGCTGGGGGGGAAGGGAGGTCAGCGCCCGGGTCCTGGGGAAGTTTTCCTTCCTCCCACTGTGGCACCTCGGGGATCTCCAGCTCTGGCGCCTGCTGGCGTGGGTGGAAGGGGAAGTGGGAGCAGTGGGAGCCCAGCTGCAAGCCCAAAGGCCCCGGTGCCTGGCGGGGTCCATGTGCCCTCGAGGGAGCGGGCGCAGTTCAGGCCTGAGCCCAGCAGCGGGCAGAGGCTAGGATGGGGAAACTGAGGCCTGAAGCAGTGCGGGGAGCAGGACACAGCCGCCTGGGCCCGGCTCGTGGGGCCTTGCTGCCCCCTCCGAGTGGGGAGCAGGGCTGAGACCCCTCCGCTGGTCGCTGGCAGGGCAGGGAGGTGCCCCTGCCCCTCTCCCCCTGCCAGGATTGGGCATCACACTTTGGCCCCTGGCCCCATCCCGCTGTGGGTGGCCTTCGATGTCGACCTGGGGGGTGTGGGCAGCGGAGTCCCCCAGGGCTCGGTCCTGGGGCCAGTGCTGTTCCACACCTTCGTTAGCGACCTGGACGAGGGGGTGGGGAGCACCCTGCTCAAGTGCGCTGATGACACCGAGCTGGGGGGTAAAGCGAATACAGCGGCAGGCAGACCTGGAGAGGTTGGAGACGTGGGCGGATCTGGACAGCATGCGGTTCAACGAGGACAAGGGCAGGGTGCTGCACCCGGGGAGCGGGAACCAGCGTTATGGTGATAGGTTCGGGGCTGCCCTCTCGGCAGCACAGAGGCCGAGAGGGATCTTGGCGTCAGGATCGACTCCAGGATGAGTACGAGTCGCCGATGCGACGACGCGGTAGGCAGAGCCGACCGCGCCCTGCCCTGCCCTGCATCAACGGGGGCAGCACTAACGGTCCCGAGAGGTCTGGCTCCCCCTCGTGCGGCGCTGGTCTGGCTGCGGCTGGAGTCCTGTGTCCAGCTCCGGGCGCCGCACTTCGGGGGGACGTGGGGAACCTGCAGAGGGTCCAGAGGAGGCCACTCGCGTGGCTGGGGGCCTCCGGGGCCAGCCCGATGAGGAGAGGCTGAGGGACCTGAATCTCCTCAGTCTCCGCAAGAGGAGACTGAGGGGGGATCTACAGCCTTATCAGGGGCCAGCAGCAGGGTCTCGGGGAAGCCTGGTCACCAGGCCCCCCTTGGGGTCACCAGCAACAATGGCCACAAGCTGGGGGAGGACAGGTTTAGGGTGGATATTAGGAAGAACGACTTCACTGTGAGGGTGGCCAGAGCCTGGAATAGGCTCCCAGAGAGGGGGTGCTCTCCCCTTCCCTGGGGATCGAGCCTGGACCCCTCCGCCCCCAGTGCTCCTTCCTGCCCGTGGCGGGGGGACGGACTCGATGATCTGTCCAGGTCCCTCCCGACTCAGTGACTCTATGATCCCGGGGGCATTCTTCCTGCTTTGCCTGGGGGCTGGGGCTGGGGGGTCTTGGGGAGAGCCAAGCCCCCCCATGCCACGTCCACCGGTCCAAAATTTGTATGCAGGAGGGGGAAGAGGTTGCCAGGCAACCCGTCTCCGGTAGCAACGGTCCTGCTGCAAGAGGCAGCTCCATCGCCTGGGCACTTTCTTCTCCGCTTACAATCCCCGGATCTGTTTCAGGCGGGCGGCTCCTCTTTCTTAAAGCCGCAGCGCCCCCTGCACCCCCTCCTGCCCCCGGGGCTGCCCTGCAGAGGAGTGCCTTGCAGGGGGATGGAGGGCAGAGGCGGGGACGGCCCGTATCGGTGTCACACAGGGTGGGCTGGGGTCGGGCTGTGCCCACCGTGTGTGCATGGGGGAGCGGGGGGCCAGGAAGGGCTGGACCGTGGGGGTGGATTGCAAAACAGAGCATCTTGCACCCGGCTGGGAGTGTCCGTGTCAGATCCTGGGGGTCTGGGTGCCTGGGTCTTATCCCAGGCTTCGTCAGGGGGCAGGTTGCTTCCTGGGTGCTTTGTGGCTCAGTTTCCCCCTGCCCCTGGGGCTGGGAGGCAGAGGGGTTCAGGGGAGGGGGCAGGAGGGCCGACCCCTGGTAGGGGAGCAGGGGGCTCGGAGTTGCTGTCCAGTGCTCTGGACAGCCCGGCCTAGCAGGCAGAAGCTTCTCCTGGGCATCGCCTGGCTGGGCCCTGCCTGCGGGGGCGGTGGTGGGATCAAGGGTAGTACCCGAGCTCCTGCTTCTCCCCGCACCCCAGGCCCTCTTCTGTCTTGCCCCCGCATGTGGTGCGGGCGTGCGCAGGGGCTGCCCTGAGGCACTCCCACTCCCTGCCCAGCACCGAGTGTGTCCGCCAGGCTGGGAGGAGGGGCGTAGAGATGGCCCTGGGCATTTCCCATCCCCCCTCATGGGACTGGCACCACGTCCTCGCGGTGCTTGGCACAGAGCAGGGGCCCAGGCCCTCTCCCCGCGTGGCACTGCTGCCACGCCTCCTTGTTTACCCAGTGCTAGAGGCTGGCACCGGCCCAGGGGTGGGGGAGAGCTGCAGAGCTTGGGCCAGAGCTGCCCTGGGGTGACAGGCGTGGCTGCCAGCCTGGCCTGGACGGGACTTGCTATGCGTGCGTCTCTGTGTGCGTCTGTGTGTGCATGCATATGCATGCATGTGTCTGTGTGCATGCAGCTGGGCTATGCATGGGCATGCACATGTGTGTGTGCCACCAGGGGTATGTGGGGTGAGTGTGCATGGACGGGCTGTGGGCATGGACATGTGTGTGCTCACAGCTGGGCTGCATGTGGGTGGGAGGTATGTCCACGTGTGTGCTGCTGGCTTGCGAGTTCAGCTGGTCCCGTGAGCCCGGTCCGGCCCGTGCCCCCCTTCACCTCTCTGCCCCCTGCCCCCCTCTTGCAGGGAGAGAAGAACCACGGCTTCGACGTGCTGTACCACAACATGAAGCACGGGCAGATCTCCACCAAGGAGCTGGCCGACTTCATCCGGGAGAGGTAGCCCTGATGCGGGGGATTGGGAGCAGGGTAACCCCAGGGCTGGAGCGGGACATTTAGGATGCCTGGGTTCCCAGCCACGGGGGCACCTGGCACAGGGCCCTCCTGCAGGGGTGCTCATCTTTGCCCCCCAGGTCCTGTCCCCACAGGGTCCCCGGCAGTGAGGACGGGGACTGAGCAATCCCTGGGAATGGGGCTGAGGCCTGTCCTGTCCTGCTCGTCACACATGAAGAGGCTGAGGAGGGGAGCCCCGGGGGCCAGGCCTGTGCTGCCTGGCTAGGCCTCGGTGCAGCCTGGCACTGGGTCGCTCTGCTCATGCCCCTCCCTTGGTCTGTTCCCAGGGCCACCATCGAGGAGAACTACGCAAAGTCCATGGCCAAGCTGTCCAAGATGGCCACCAATGGGACCCAGCTGGGGTAAGCAGGGCTGGAGATGGACCCCCTCCCCTCCTGCTGCCCCCCATGCCCCCTGTCCGTGCCTCCCCATGCATGCATGCACATGCCTGCATATGCACACACACATACGTGCACACGCATGTGACCCCAGCCCTCCTTCCTGCTGCATGGACCCTGCACAGAACAGTTGTACAGGGATGGCCCCCCACCATCCTCCCTCATCCTCCTGGAGAGGCCCTGCTTTGCCCCGCATCATTGCTGGCCCCTTTGGGGGGGATATTGATGGGCCCAAGGCTTTTGCAGGGGGAGGAGCTGGAGCCCCAAGGACGGAGGCAGTGCCTGCCTTCAGCCTCCTCCCCCCCCGCCCCCCCAGGACCTTTGCACCCCTCTGGGAGGTTTTCCGCATCTCCTCTGACAAGCTGGCGCTGTGCCACATGGAGCTGATGCGCAAGCTGCACGACCTCATCAAGGAGATCGCCCGCTACGGCGAGGAGCAGGGCCGCGTGCACAAGAAGGTAGGGACCCCCCTCCCCTCCCTTCCCTGCCCCCAGGTCACTCATCCCTCCTCCAGCACAGCTCCAGTGCCCTGCACCCAGCACCCACCCTGGTCTGGACCCCTTGGGTCTCCCGCCTGCTCCCCTGTGTGGGGGGACCCCAGAGCTGCCCGTGCCCAGCCTCCGCAGAGGTGCCAAGGGCTCCCCCCACTTGCTGGAGGGGCACTGGGAGACCCACAGCCCCTGTGCACCCAACCCCTCTGTGCCCCTAGTCCAAGGAGGAGGTGTCGGGGACACTGGAGGCCGTCCAGCACCTGCACGGCGTCACCCAGCTGCTGCCCAAGTCCAAGGAGCTCTACTACAGCAAGTGCCAGGAGTACGAGCGCCTGCGCCGCGAGGGCACCAGCCAGAAGGAGATCGACAAGGTACCGGGGTGCTGGGCAGGCACTGCTGGGCATTGCATGGGCCCCCAGCAATGCCTGGGCTGCAGCTCACTCCCTCTGCCCCCCCGCCTCGGCCTCCATGCAGGCAGAGCTCAAGTCGAAGAAGGCGTCGGAGTTGCTGCGGCGGGCGGTGGAGAAGTACAACGCAGCCCGGGCGGACTTCGAGCAGCGCATGCTGGACTCTGCCGTGGTGGGTGTGGGGGGAGCTGGGGTGCAGGGCACTGCTGGGCGTGGGGGGTGATGGAGGAGGCAGGGGCGATGCCCCAGTGGTATCCTGGGGGGTTTGGCCTGACACCCCCTTCCCCCCCATCTCCCCAGCGGTTCCAGGAGATCGAGGAGTCTCATCTGCGGCACATGAAGGGGCTGATCGGCTCCTACTCGCACTCCGTGGAGGACACGCATGTGCAGATCGGGCAGGTGGGTGCCCCCCCCCGGGATGGGGTTTCTGCCCTGGCTCTGTATGCCTGTGTGGTGGGGGGCGTGTCTGGGGCAAGGGATGGGAGGCAGGTGGATGTGGGTGTCTGTGGGGGGGCATGGGGCAGGCCTTGGGTGCCCAGTCTCAGACCCCTGCCCTCTCCCCCCAGGTGCATGAGGAGTTCAAGCAGAACGTGGAGAACATCGGCGTGGAGCTGCTGCTGCGGCGCTTCGCCGAGAGCAAGGGCACCGGGCAGGAGCGGCCAGGTGCGGGGCACTGGGGGGCAGCAGGGGGGTGGGCAGGGGCTGGTGCCCCCGGCGCTCACCCCCTCTTCGTTGCAGGGGCACTGGACTTCGATGAATACCGGATGGCCCCCTTGCAGGAAGGCAAGTACGTCTCTGCAGCTGGCGGCCTGCGGCCCCCGCAATGCGGGCACTGCCCGGGCCAGCGCCCCGGTGTGGGGTGGGCAGGAGGGTCTTCTCAGTGCAGGCGTCCCTGCCTCCACTGGGGGGGTGCAGACCCCTCCCAGGCTGAGGGCAGAGGGCATCCTGGGGCTGGATCCGCGGCACAAGGGGGCTTTCCTCACCCACCCTCTGCCCCCCTCCCACCTCCTTTGCAGGGCCGAAGAGGAGCCGCAGCAAAGCTTTCCGCATCCCGGGGCTGAGCAGGAAGGAGCGGGAGCGCGACTCTGTGTAAGACCCCCTGAGCCCCCCCCGGCCTCCCCCTGCCCTTCCTCCCCCCTCCCAGCTGGGGCCACGGGTCTAATGCGTCTCTACCTCTGCCCGCAGGGAGTCCACGGACGCTGACTTGGTGAGTAGCTCTGCCAGCTGGGGAGGGGTCCAGGGGGTCTGCTCTGCCCGTGCCTGGCCCACAGCTATTTTTTAGCCAGGGGAGTGGGGACAGGGCACTGGGGTGGGGGCCCTAGTCTGCGTGGATGCTGGCACAGGCCAGGCCAGGAGGGTGGGGGGACCCATATGGTGCCATCTCCCCCAGACCTGCCCGGAGGTGGATGAGGAGGGCTTCACTGTGCGCCCCAGCGTCAACCAGAACAGTATCCTTGGCCGTGCTGGGGGCGGGCGTCGTGGCTGGCAGGAGTCATGGGGGCAGGGAGGGAAATGCCCTGGGGCCAGCCAGGGTTTGAGCCACGCCAGGGAGTCTGCGGCTCCACGTGCTGCCCGGCCTCGTGCCTGCTAGTGCGGGGGGTGACCCAGGGAGGAATCCGCCCCCCAGCGAGCGGCGCATCCCGTGGCCCCGGCTGCTATTTCCTTCCCCCCTGGCTCTATCTTGTTGGCTGGGAAAAACTGCTGAGTAGATCTGGCAGCTTCCTGTTGTGCAGGCCGGGGTGGGGGGGCCTTGTTGGAGGTGCCAGACATCTGCCCCCCGCCCCCCTTCCCTGATGTGGCTGCACAACACCCAGTGCTTGGGCTCGGCTGATCTCCTGGCTTCCCCCCCCCCAGGCTAGCACCCATGGGGCAGCCCTCAGGGCCTGGCCTGAGCCAGGAGGCTACAACACCCAGCTCCCAAGCTGCTATAGGTAGACCTGGCTGGGGAAACTCTGGCCAGGAGAAGGGCAGGACGAGGATGGGGTCACTGAGGCTGGTGGAGCAGAGCGTCCTGCTCCGTGCCAGGCTGGAGGGGGGAGGAGGAGAGCACCCGTTCCCTGGCTGCAAGGGGCAGACACGGAGCAGCTGCTGCAAGGCCATTTTGAGCCCCAAAGCCTCTCCCCTGCCGGGGTCTCGGTTGTAGCCGTGTTGGTCTAAGAGTCTAGGCAGACAAAACTCCTGGGGCAGAGGTGACAATCTTTTATTAGACCAACTAAATAGTTGCAAAAGAAAGTAGTTTTCTTTGCAAGCTTCCGGGCTCAGACGCCCTTCACCAGGCACAGGAGAAATCGAAGAGGTCCCTGCCAGCCCCCGGGGTCTCTAAATGGGGTGAGGCCATGGCAGACATAGCTGCAGGGTCCCGTGTCCTGTGTCCCAGCATGACCCCCCCCAACCCCGTGGTCATGCTGGGGCCGCCCACGCCGGGCACCTCGGTGGTGCTATCAGTGCTGGGAGCATTGGCGTGGCATGGGCTGCGGCGGCGTGGCCAGATCCTGTCGTGCCACGGGGCAGGGGCACCTCCTAGCGGCCAGCAGGGTTCACAGCAGCGGGTTCCCGGCTTTGGCCTTGACGGTGCCGCAGACGAGGCCGAGAACCACGGCTGCTCGTCCAGCGACTCGGATTACGACGACGACGAGCCGCGCAAGTTCTACATCCACATCAAGCCGGTGCAGCCCCGCGAGGCGGGCGGCAGCGCTGAAGCCACCGACGAGCAGCTGAAGGCCACGGTGGGCAACCTCATCCTGCCCCCCAGCATTGGGGTGAGACGAGCACTGGGGGGGAGCTAGGGAGGGGTCCAGGAGCACAGCGGGGTGGGCCACTGGGTGAGGGCAGGGCTGGGGGTCTGTGGGGCTGCCCCATGCTAACCTGCCCCCTCCTCCTCCCACAGGGCACAGTGAAGAGGCAGTCGTCCCGTAAGTGGGCACGGGGGTGGCGGGGGCTGCTGGGATCCTTCCTGTGCTGCCCCTCTGGACCCGGCGGCACTGCACTAATGCTGCCCCTTTGGTCGTTCCCCAGGACACGTGTCTGCGCTGAGCACGGCCCCGGCGGACGTGGCGCTGGCTGCGGGTGAGGCGAGAGTGGGGCGGTGGCGGGGGGTGGGCACGGCCGGCATTGCCCAGCGTGACCGGGGGTCCCCAGCGGCTCCGGTTGCCCTGCAAGAGCTGGCGGGGCGGCTCCAAGGGGGCTGTGGCTCCTCCTGGCAGCTCAGGGCTCGCCCCCCTTCCTTTCCCAGCAGGTGAGCCCACTGGGAAGGCCAAGCCATGCCACCCCGCGGCCCGGATCAACAGGTACAGGGAGCCTGGGCATGGGGGACATTGTGCCCCTTTTCTGGGCCCGGTGGCAGGGTGGCTGGGGGCTGGCAACATGGGGTGTAGGGGCTCCCTGCGTTTGCCCGGTGAGGAAGGAACAGGGTCCCCCTTGGTGCAGCTGGCCCCACGCTCCCTGCCACCGGCTCTGCTGGCTCCAGGCACGGCCCACCCCGGGGCGGTGGGGGTGGGGGCACGGGCAGCGTGTGCCTGGGCCTCCTGACTGTCCAGCCTTGCTCTCTCCTCAGCTACATTGGGAAACGCCGGCTGGATGCGGCCTCTTCCACCGCCCTGTTCGGGCCCCCGCTGGAGTCTGCCTTCGAAGCAGAGGACTTCCCGGGTACCGGAGGGGGCCGGGCGGCTTTGTCCTGGGCCGCCATGCCCCAGCCCCGCTCCGTGGGGGGCGGGAGGGGATGCTCCTTGGGAAGGGGGTGGCTGAGGTCGGTGAACCCAGGCGTCCGGGCGGGGGCTCCCCGGGCCCCCAGGGCAGGAGCTGGGGTGGGCGGGTGCTCGCCGGAGGCTGTGACACGCGCCCGTGTCTCCTCAGCGTCCCGCGCCTACGTCCTCACCTCCAGCCCCTCGCCCTTCTCCTCCTCGTCGCCAGAGAACGTGGAAGACTCGGGGCTGGACTCCCCGTCGCACCCGGTCACCGGCCCCTCGCCCGACTCCCGGCCCTGGACCCCGCGGCCCGGCACTCCCCAGAGCCCCCTCTCCCGCCAGGCGTCCAAGGACTCCCCCCCCTTCCCGGACGGCCGGCGCGCCGCCCCCGCGGCCGCCCCCGCTGAGGCCCAGAGCGCCTGGCTGCCCCGGCCCGGCAGCCCCGGGGGGCGTCCCCTCGAGCCCCCCGCCTTCGCCGTGTTCAGCGGCCCGGGGGCTGGCTGCGCCTGGGAGGACCCGACGGTGGGCGGGCGGTGCCGCGCTCGCTGCCCCAGCGCCCCGGCCCCCCGGGAGGTCCCCTCCCCCGACCCCTTTGGTGATCCCCGGGCCTGGGGGGCCAGGTCGGCAAGCCCCGGCTCGGACCCGGCCCCGCAGCCCTGCAGGCCCCGCGTCTGCCTCTCCTCCACTTCGGCCTCGTCCTCCTCCTCCTCGCCCTCCCCGGCCCCTGCCGGCAGCAGGGAGTCCGTCAGCCCCTGCCCGTGGCCTCGCCCGGCGCCAGGCATCCGGCTGTGCGACGGCACCGTGCCGGCAGCGCCCGAGCCTTCGGCCCACGCTGGTGAGTGCGGGCATGGGGTAGAGGGCTGGGGCGACTGGTATTGAGCTGGTCCCCGCAGAGGTGGGAGGAGCAAGACATCGCCCTGCAGCCCCCCGGACCTGGGCCCTGGGGTCCCCGCACCCCCACCCCTATGCTACGAGCCACACCGCTGCCCTCAGCTCGGAGCCAACAAGCTCCTGCGGGTCCCAGCTGAGGCCCCGCAGACTCGTGGCAGTGGTGACCCATGCTGAGGGCTTGGCTCTTGCTGGAGTGAACCCAAGGCCAAGGCCAGGGCTTGGCTGGGGTCGGGGTCGTGCTCCCGCTCCCGTCAGCGAGGCCACAGGGTCCCTTGCCAGCCCCCCGTGCAGGCTGCGCGCGCTCCCTCTGACTCCGGCCTCCTCTTGGCAGACCCTCCCCGCGCCCCCACCCAGCCCTGCACTGCCCCCAAGGATGTCCCGGTGGTGGCCCCCCCGCGGCGAGTGCGGAGCAAGAGGCCGTCGGCTGGGCAGGCTCTCGGCAGCAACAGCGACCTGGTGGGTGCCCCTGCCCCACGCGGGGCCTGGGCAGCGTGAGCACCGGCGGGTGCCCGAGTCCCGTGGCCTGGTTAATGAGCCAGCTGCGGCCCTGGGCAAAGGCAGGAGAGGCTGGAGGCTCCGTATTTGGGGGTTACTGGTTCGATCCCAACTGGGGGCCCCGGCAGCGTGCTGGCGGTAGAGAGCAGGGCCCAGCAGGTGGGGTCACACCGGGGATCCTTGGATCATCTCGGTGGGCTGATGGGCACTCAGGGCCTCTCGCCTGGCAGGCTCTGGAGGGGGAAACTGAGGCACGCAGTGGGTGATGCTAGACGAGCCAGGCAGAAGTGGGGATCTGGGTCCGCTCCGAGTGCTCTCCTTGCCTGGAGTGGGGCCAGCCCCCCATGCCCACCCTCCATGCACGTGTCTTGCAGTCCCGCTCCCTGAGCCCATCCCCACTGTGGAGCTGTGGCCCGTCTCACTCCGCGCCAGCCAGCCTGGGCGAGAGGGGCTTCTTCACGGCCATGCAGCCTGCCCTTGGTACGTGTGGGGCAGGGGGGGATGCGGTCCCTCCGTGGCGGGGGGCCGCGTCGGCCTGAGCAGGGTCAGGGGGCGCGTGGCTGAGATCTGATCAGCACCCCCACTCCACCCCAGGGCTTTCCCGCGGCCCCAGCCCTGTGGTGCTGGGCTCCCAGGACGCGCTGCCCGTGGCCACCGCCTTCACCGAGTACATCCATGCCTACTTCAAGGGTCGGGACCCCGACAGGTAAGAGGCAGGTGGATGCCATTGGGCAGCCCCCAAGCCTTGGGCAGCGCCGGGGGCTGCAGGCACAGCGTGGCCCCGGCAGACACGGACTCCTCTCGCCTGCAGCTGCCTGGTGAAGGTCACGGGGGAGCTTACCATGTCCTTCCCCGCCGGGATCGTCCGTGTCTTCAGCGGGAACCTGGCACCGCCTGTGCTCAGCTTCCGCCTGCTGCGCACGGCCTCCATCGAGCAGTTCCTGCCCAACGCCGAGATGCTCTACAGGTATCCGGGGGGCCGGGGGGCAAGGAGGGCTCCAGCGGGGGCCCCCGGGCCCGTCTGACCCGCCCCTGCCGGCCGCAGTGACCCATCCCAGAGCGACCCCAGCACCAAGGACTTCTGGCTGAACATGGCAGCGCTGACCGGGCACCTGCAGCGCCAGGCAGAGCAGGCCCCCGCCGCCTCCTACTACAACGTGGCCCTGCTCAAGTACCAGGTGAGTGGCACCGGCCTGGTCCCGGGGCAGGGCAGCCTGCCAGGATGCCCAGGTTCAGCTCTGGGAGGGGAGTTGGGGTCGTCTGGGCTGGAGCAGCCGGGAGCCTGGACGCCTGGGCTCCAGCTCTAGCTCGGGGGGGGGGCGGGTTTGGCATGCCTGCATTGCAGCCCCTTCCCCCCACACCCCCCAGTTCTCCAGGCTGGGCCCCAGCGCGGCCCCCCTGCAGCTCTCGGTGCGCTGGGACTGCGCGGCCGCCGCCACCCAGGTGTGCGTGGAGTACGCCTACAACGCCGGCGCCATGGCCGCCCCTGCGCCCCTCGCCAACGTCCAGGTGCTGCTGCCCGTGGAGGAGCCGGTCGCCAACATCCGGCTGCAGCCGGCTGCCAGCTGGTAGGAGGGGGGCGCAGGGCAGGGGGGTCCGGGAGGGGGAAGTGAGGAGTGACCCGGGGGCTGGGAGGTGGGGGGCATCTTTGCCAAGAGCAGGGGCTGCTCCTGCCCCCTTTTTCACGATTCGGCCCCACCTCCTGAGGAAGAGCAGCCAATCAGGGCTGCCCCACTGGGCAGGACCCCCACCCCACAAGCGCAGGCCCCCATGCTGCTCCCCCGGAAGGACCCCAGCAGCTCGGGGCAGGCCCCTGCCCCTGCCCGTGAGCAGCCGGTGGGGGGCTCCTTGCAGCACCGGGCCGCAGGAGGGGCCGAGCTCACGTGGCGTCGGCGTGTTGGGTGGTGAGGGCCGGACCCCGAGATTTGGGGCCGGCCCGGTGATTGCAGCATTGCGTCCACGCAGGAACCTGGAGGAGAAGCGGCTGCTGTGGCGGCTGCTGGACGTGCCCAGCGCCCCGGACCAGAGAGGTGGGTGGGAGGAAGGGAGGGGTCGGGCTACCTGAGCGGGCTGGGGGGGTCAGTGGGTGGCCAGAGTCGACCGCCCCCTGAGCCCCGCCTCCTCCCCAGGCTGCGGCCGCCTCTCGGCCAGCTGGCAGCCCCTGGACGGGCCCAGCCGGCCCAGCCCTGTGGCCGCCCAGTTCACCAGCGAGGGCAGCACCTTGTCGGGGGTGGAGCTGGAGCTGGTGGGCAGCGGGTACCGCATGTCGCTGGTGAAGAAAAGGTTCGCTACAGGTATTGCCGCCCACCCCCCGGCGCCCCCTCCCCCAGTGCCCCAGTTTCCCCTGGATCTGCTTGGACTGGGGCAGAGCTCGTGCAGCACCTGGCCTTCCCGTGGCCCCAGCCCATGTGTCCAACCTGCCTCTCACTGCTTCCTCCCTAGGGATCTACCTGGCTGGCTCGTGAGCGGTGCCATCTCCAGCAGCCCCGCGAAGCTGCCGGCGCGTCCCTTGGTGTCTCCCCCGTGGGTGTCTCTGTTTGTTGTTGGGTTTTAAGCACTGGAAGCGGCTGGAGGGGGAGGGTGCGGGCGGGAGGGGGCCGGGCCGGTTTCGGGGGCTCCACGGGGGCATGTGTCCCCGCAGTCCAGGCACGGTGCCAGGCTGGCTGGACGCAGCCCTACTCCCTTCAGTGCGGCCCAAATTCCTGCTGGGGCCAAACAGGTGCCCTGCTGCCCTGCCACTGCGGAAGGGGAGTCACGGGCCTGGGGCTGCTCTTTTAATAAACACTTTATTTTCTAATAAAATGACTCACCACAGCCCCGGAGCGTCCTCTGTGCCATCGGCCTGGGCCTGCGGGCGGGAGCCGGCACCTCCCAGTGCCTGCCCCAGGGCCGAGGGGCGTTGTCATGTGCCCCGGGCCCTGGGAGAGCAGATCTGGGCAGGTGCCCGAGCCCAGAGAGGGCTGCATCTGGGCCAGCGAGCAGAGGGTGCTGGGTCAGGGTCCGAAGGAGCCAGGGAGGTGGCCGAGCTGTGGCCGAGGCGCCATGCTCCCCAGCCCCGTGAGAGGGCAGTAGCGAGCAGCTGCCTTGCAGCCCCGCTGGAAGCGCAGTGGGTCCTGTCTACACAAGCAGGAGTAGGCAGTCGGGTCAGGGGAGAGGGAATGCAAAGCTCTGGAGCGAACCCAGCCTCACACTGTAAACTAGGGACTGGGCTTTCCTCTGGGGGGGCCTGGGAGCTGCTTGCATGGGGGCAGTTGCTGAGCTTGGGTGTCAGCTTTTGGAGCAGGTGCCCCCGGGCTGGCAGCGGGGCAAGGGAAGGAGGTGCCAGGTCGCAGTGGAGCCGTCGGGCTGGGAGCTGGCAGCAGCCGGACTCCTGGGTTCTGGTCACAGGGTCCTCCCCCTGTGGTGGGCCAGTAGGGGGCGCTCCTGCGTTGAGCTGCCCACCTCCCTGCGCCCGACCACCTTCCTAGCTCCAAATGCCTCCCTTATGTCCGGGCGACCCCCTTCCCGGAGCACGCTTGCTAGTCTGGGGGTAACATCGCCGCCACCACCCCGAGAAGGGACTGTCTCGGCCCTGTGTCCTTGGGGAAACACTGGCCTAATAGTCCGACAGGTACTCGACCTGGTACAGGCACTTGGGGCGCTTCCTCAAGTCCGGGGGCAAAAAGTAAAGTCTCCCTTAGTCTGCAGACCTAAGGGGTCTCTTAGGTATAATTTAGACCCACCCCTCAATAAGTCTCCCACACCAGTCAAAAAGGAGAACTTTATTGATTACGAGGGGTAGGGGAAACTAGGGTACAGGGTTGAGTAATATCTTAGAAATCCTAGAGAGCAAACAGTGTGGCTGAGGTAGCCTTTTGATCACGCATCTGTGTTACTGCCTGCTAAATATCTAATCCGACTGAGTAGCTTACTCACAAGCACCAGCCAGAGGCTGGCTGAGGTTCCCCTCTGGAGTCTGGGGGTGAGGGAGAGCTGGGTCCCGATGGTAAGGCTCCTCTGTCTCCCCTGCTTTGCTGCTGCTTCCCCTCATGGCCCAAGAGAGCGCACCTCCTTTCCCCCCCGCCCCACAACCTATACAGCCCCCGTGACCTCATTCACCTGGGCCAGTGGCGGTCAGCCCCAGTTGGCTATCCGCCAACCAATTTGAAATGCATCACCTGTTACCAGGTAGATCCCAGCTCCCCAGGTAGGTGCCTCTCACCCAGGTGGCTGATGCCAGTCACGTGGGCAGAGGGAGCAGGTTCCCCCTCCCTCAGGACTGCAGCCAGCTCAGGTTCCCTAAAGAGACCGGCTGAGGTGTGACTCCTCCGTGCTGGCCCATCTAATCACATTGTCACAGGGCAGGGATTTTGGGGAGAAACCAAGGTGGCTTTCTGCCACACCCCTCTGTGCCTCAGTTTCCTCCCCCTGCAGCCGGTGCTTCCTGCCCATCCTCCCCCCAAGGCGCATGGGAGCAAGGGCTCTGCCATTAGGCTCCTTGCTCCGTGCTTCCGGAAAGTGCATGCACCCTTTCTTCTGCCACCCAAGGGTGGAAAAGCGCCCAAGTGACCACGTGCTCTAACCTCACACGGGATCCCAGGCCGTTGGGCTGTCCATGGCCCTGCGGCACTTCGTGTCTGTAAGGAGTTTCCAGCCACCCACCGCAGTGCGGCCCTGCCTCATCCACTTGTTAGCTGCAGCCTCGTTTGTTAGCCTGTGCTCGCGGGTCCCAAGGCAGGGGACTGGTGCTGCCCGGTGGGTTTGGCTCCAGGGCGGAGGCTGCTCTCAGCTCCCCCAAAGCCTCGTGCAAGGGAGCAGGGGGCTACAGGGAGGGCTCAGGCCCCTGGGAGCACCTGTCACTGGGTGGCGGGGATTTGCACATGCGTGTATAGGTGTGCATGCAGGGGAGGCCACCACTCTGAGCACGGACGTGCTCTCTGCCCTGCAAAAAGTGAAAGGGCTGGGGCAGAGGGGGGCTGTACCGGAGCTGGGGGCGCTTCCTAGGCCCTGGCTGCCTGGGCCCCTGATCCTGGCCCTGTCCACGGGGGGAATGGCTGGGTCCCTGCCCCGTGCTGTTCCCACGCTGGGCTCGTGGAGGTCCCCCCCAGCGTGCAGGATGGACGCAGGGTGCAGGCACCGGCTCCCCTGGGGTCCTACCCCCAGCTCGGGGCTGGCTGAGCCTGGGAGCATTGCTCTCCAGGCACCTGGCTCCCGGCTGCCGTCGTTCCCGCCGCTCATACCCTGATTTATGGCAGCTGGCCTGCCGCGGCCCAGCCCAGAGACTGGTTGAGTCGCATTTCTTCGGTCCTGAGGCAAGAGGAAGGTGCGGCCAGGCCGAGATGGGCTGCTCTCCGGCCTCCTGCCCTCCTCTTCCCTCACCACCCCCAGCATGTGTCCCCTGCGGCTGGGAACAGCTCCGCTCTGCCCTCTCCCAGGCTCCCCAGCCCTCCCGGCTCTGGTTCCCACCGCCTGGGGCTCGACCTGCGCCCTCCAGGAGGCAGGGAGGTGCCACCGCTCTGCCCCCCTCATCGTGGGGAGCAAAGCAGGAGCTCTGGGGTGCGGGCGATGGGCAGCAAAAGGACCCAGGATCCAAAGCTCGGGGCTCGCGGGGCAGGCTGCAGGGTGCTGCTCCCCTGGTCAGAGGAGACTGGGAGCAATGAGCTGGCATGGGCCTGGGTGGGAGCCAGCCCCCTCCCCTGCATCTGGCGCCAGCTTTTGCAGCATAGCTGGGATCCACCCCCCCCCTCTGCAGAGCCAAGGCAGGGCAGGGAAGGGTTAAGGAGCTGGCTGCCTTACCCTGGTACCTGGCCAGGTGCGGGCACAGCTGGGGGCGGTTGTGCAGCCCTGGAGCAGATCCTGGAGGGCCGGGGCCTGGAGGAGGGTGCTGCTACCCCCAGAGCCAGGTAAGTGCCAGGCTTGCAGCCCAGCCCTGGGTTCATCCCCTTCCCGCACCAGCCAGCTGTGGGGATAGGGCTGCAGAGGCATTTCCAGGGCTGGGGGCTCTGGTTTCTGGGCAAGGGCAGACCCCATCCCCAGAGCCGGCTGCCCCAGCCTCGGAGGGGCAGGGCTGGCTGTCGGCGCGCCGCCTTCTTTGCAAGGGTGGGGAGATGGCCTGGCACTCCAGTAGCGGGTAACGCCAGCGCCCCGCTCTGAGCAAGCACTTGGGGCGATGGGTGAGTTTTTGCAGCCCTGGCAGCTCCCGCAAGCCAAGCGGGAAGTCTCGGGGCCACCGCAGGAGCGGTGGACCTCTTGAGAAATCCCCTTGGCCGTGCCAAGCAGGATGAGCCCAGCTCCTTCCTCCTCCTGGCCCCCAGGCGAGGGGCTGCCAGGAGCCCCAGCTTCACGGGGCCTTTTGGACGTGCCTGGAGCCCCTTCCCCGCCAAACCCCGCTTCCACCTGCTTCGGTGCCTGACGGGCTGTCGGTGGGGTGCGTGCCGCTCGGGCACGGCTGCCGGGGCTCTGACGTGTCCAACAAGGGGCTTTTGTTTGGAGCGGCCTTGCCAGCTGCTCTGTGTTGTCCCAGGCGGTCAGACGTCGGCTAACCCGGCTGGGCGCATCCTCTTGCCCCGGGGCTGGGGCGTCCTTGTGAGCTGTAGTGACCGGGGCACGGTGCCGATGCTGAGAAGAGACACGGGGTCCAGCTAGGCGGGTGCAGGGGCCAAGCTCGCCCGTGTGCCTGGCATGTGACCATACCTGTGTCTGCACCGTGGCAGCTCAGGCCCAGCTGGAGCATGGGCAAGCATTGGCCCTGGCTTTCCCGGGCCCCTGCCCAGCTCTGGGGGGTGCCTCTGGGGTGGCTGGAGCCTTTGGCAGGGGCCGTTGTTGGCCGCGTGTCCGGCAGGGCTGGGGAGGAGCGAGGCGCGTCCCAGGGCTGCGGTCCCAGCTCCCTCGGACATGGGGCAGCCCGGGCCGGCTGGCACCTTGCTAGGTGCTCCTTCACCTCCACTGGTGCCTGTCACCGTCCGGCTCAGTCCCAGCCGCCCAGCTCCTGCCTTCAGCAAACACTCCAGGGACGTGACACAGCTGGGAGCAGCTCGATGCAGCAGCGCTCTCCCAGCAAAACAAGCCTGTCCCCCCGGGCACCGCGGCATGGCAGCCAGTGCCCCACGGCCCTGAGGGGTGTGCCCGGGGAGGCATTCTGCCTGCAGGAGCGGGCACCTTTTGCACAGGCAGCTCCTTGCGAGCAGGAATTGGCAGGGTCTGGAAGTCTCCGCCTGTGATGCAGCTCCTGGGGCCCAGGTAATGCCAGCCCCTGGTTCCCCCCTGCCCTGCCCAGCTCTGGTCCTCGGGGGACGATGTGGAGAAGACTGGTGAGTGTTCTGGTTCCCAGAGAGGCCGCGGGTCCTGGGGAGGGGGGTGCATAAAGCAGGCTGAGCCCCCCCATCCTGCGGGAGGAGCTTGGGGGCGCGAGGGAGGGCCCGTTGCAGGGGTGGGTTTGCTGACCCAGGCAGGTGCGGCCGGGCCTGCCCTGCGGCAGGTCTGTGCTGGTGTCTCGGGCTCTCTGCTGCGCTTGGTCACCGTGTTAAACTCCTCCGTAGCCCCCCGGGCTAGACCCTGCCACAAGCAGCCGGGATGGCCTGGGGGTGGGCATCCCGGCTGCAGGGTGCAGGGTTGGGCTGGGCCCTGGGGTGTCGTGGGAAACCTCAGGCATTGTTTTGAGTTTTTTGGGAAAATGTTCATGTTCCAGGTCAAATTAGCCAAATCGGTTCCGAATCGTTTCGATTGAGCAATGCTCAGTCGTTCTAGGACCGTACGTGGTGTTACCACCAGCACGTTTCCGCCACTCCCAAGTCTGCAGGTGGGCGTCCTACATGTACGGAGGCTTGTGGTTTGGATGCCCCGTGAGTCTCACTTGCCCTTCACCAAAAGTCACAGGAGCAAGCTGGGGAGGAGTCCCTAATTGCCATAAAGTCGGTGCATAGCCAGATCCTCCCACTGGAAACTGGCCAGCGGGAAGCTAATTATAAGACTGGCAGGGACGTGCTCTCCGCTACACAATGACATTCAAGTCTACTTTTGCCCCTTGATCATGGTGTCATGCCAGATAGCAGAAACTGCAGGTATTGGAGAACTTGGAAAGACGGTGTGCAGTGTAAATACTGCACCCACGACTTCTGCCGTGGCTTCGCGGAGCTGGTTGCAGTGAGCTGGGGGTGGGCAGGGGCTTGTTCAGAGCCCACCTGGCCCATGATGCGGGCTTGGAGACAGACTGCAGGTCCCAGGCCACCTCTCCCTGCAGCCGTGAGGGGCTGTCGTGGGCCCAGAGCTCACCGGAGGAGCCGGGCCGGGTGGCAGTCGAGGCACCACGTGTGGTCGCAGTGCCTGGGTCAGGGAGAGTGGCTGCCAGCCTCGTTATTACCACGGTTGAGACTCATGAGAGCGGCAGCACCGGGTGGCCAGGGTCTTGCACCAGGATCTCGGCCAGTTCTGCCAGTGTAAATGCATCCCCGTCCAGGCCTTTCCCTTGCCGCTGGGGTCAGCTTGGGGGGCTCCAGGGGTGGCTACAGCATATCCCTGGTCTGCCAGAGGCTGGTACCTGCCCGTGCAAGTGGGAGCAGCCCCGGGGCTGCTGTAACCTCGGCTCGCCCACATGTGGGGTTGCTCTGGCATTTTGCACTGATGCCGTCCCTGGGGGAGAGGAGGGTATTAGGGCTAGAAGCTGCCTGCTGCTTGCAGCTGGCAGGGCTGGCGCAGGGGAGGGTTGCAGTCCCCAAAGGCTGCAGGGGCAAATCCAGAGAGGTTTGGGTTCAAACCCACAACAAATCAGAAACGGGCGGGGAGGGGCCGGGCTGAGTCAAGATCGAGCTGCAAGTGATGCAGCCCTCGGCAGCAGGAAGGAGCTGCAAAGGTGAGGTGAAGAGGTAGGTCCCTGCGAGAGGAATAGCCGAACCTGGGTTACTGGTTCGCCTGGGTTTCAGGTGCCGGCACCTGCTCACAGACGCCGAGCACAAGCAGATCCTGGGAGGGTGGGTCTCCCCAGGGAGTGGCACTGCCAGGGGCTGCAGCGAGTGTCCCCTGGCCCCGGGGTCTTGGTTTTCGTACGGCGAGGGTGGAAGTCGGCTATTGGCACAGCTACAGCCTGGGCTGGGGTTGGGGCTGGGGGGGACCCTCTTTGGGAGCGTCCTGGGGGGCTTTGAGAGGCTGGATGGGGGGCCACGGGCATTAAGGGGCTATTGGGGGTCTGGGGCATTATGCCCGTGGGGCTGAAATGGGGTGCGAAGGGGGTGGTAGGTGACGGGGCCGGGGTGGGGTGGGGCTACAGTGAGGTTTGGGTGCTCAGGGGCAGGGGTCTGGGCGAAAGGCTAGGACTGGGGAGCCCTTCTGCCTGTGGCCAGGCTGGGGGTAGTAGCAGCCCACCAGATCTGAATGCCCGGAGAGAGGCTTCCTCCTACGTCCCCCAGCCAGCCGTTCGGGGTGGGTAGGGTGGAAGAGCAAAGTGCAATGCCGTCCAGAGAGCTGCCAGTGCCTACCTGGCTTCTCCAGCGCCTGATCTCCTGGGGGCTGCCAGTGAGCGGGGTCTCCGGGGGCTCCCCGAGCTAAAAGCCCCCCCACCCCAGGGAGTGGGGGCCACAGGAGCAGAACTGGGAGCTGACCCCCAGCGGCTCCCCCTCCAGCTCTCAGGGGGGAGGCCTGGCTCGGGCTGGGGGAGACGCAGGTTGTTTGCTGGGGCGGTGTCGGCCCCGGGGCGCGGGGGAGGCCGGTGAAGAGGCCCCGAGGTGGAGGTGTCACTGGCACGAGTGACGTGGCATTGTCCTCGGCTCCGAGGAAGTCGGGCGGGTGCTGCCAGGAGCTAGTTTCGCCTTGTCTCCAAAACTTTGCTCCTCTCCCTCCTTTCTTGTGCCCGACCCAGCTCAACCCGTCTGCCTCCCAACCTTGCCCCGAGGCACCTGCTTTACTGGTGCTTTAGTGTCCCACGGTGCTTTCCCCAGCAAAGACCTGCTAGTGCCCGGGCCCGCCTGCCCCTGCCTCCCTGCCTCCAGTGCCACCTTTGAGCATCCCCTGCTGACCCCCGGGGAGGGGTCCCAACCTGCCCAGGATGGCCTGATCCTGAGCTACATGGAGCCCAGTGCTGTTGGCCCGGGTCTGCCTGTGGGTGTCCCCGCAGCCCCCAAGAGCCTGGTTTGGGGCCAAACTTTGGGCCCAAAGAAGCCCAGAGTATCCGGCGCCCGCATGCGGCTCCTCAGCCTGTCTGGGCCTGTCTTGCAGAAGACGATGCCCCGCAGGTGCCAGAAGCTGGAAGCCGTGGTCCTGGTCACCGTCGGGACCGCCGCACTGCTCTTCCTCCTGCGAACCACCGGCAACAGCTCCATGCCGTGGCAGGCCGGGGAGCCCGCCGTGACGCCCAGCGCCCAGCCGAGCCCCGAGCCCACCCTCGTGTCCCCGCGCCCCACGCCGGTGTGCCGGGAGAACGCCTCCGTGGCCAACCTCTCCGGCTTTGCCGGCCTGCCGGCCCACGTGAAGGACTTCCTGCGCTACAGGCACTGCCGCGAGTTCCCGCAGGTCCTGGACGTCCCTGGCAAGTGCGGGGGGCCCGAGGCATCCCGGGGCGTCTTCCTGATCCTGGCCATCAAATCGGCCCCCGCGAACTACGAGCGGCGCGAGATCATCCGCAAGACCTGGGGGGCGGAGCGGACGTACGCGGGCGCCCGCATCCGCCGCGTCTTCCTGGTGGGCACGGTCCTGGACCCCCGCGAGGCCTCGAAGCTGGACCAGCTGCTGCAGCTGGAGGCGGCGGAGCACGGGGACGTGCTGCAGTGGCGCTTCGTGGACAGCTTCTTCAACCTGACGCTCAAGCAGGTGCTGTTCCACACCTGGCTGGAGGCCCGCTGCCCCGGCGTCCGCTTCGTCTTCAACGGGGACGACGACGTCTTCGCGCACACCGACAACATCGTGCACTACCTACAGGGCATGGGGGAAAAGGGCAGCGAGCGCCACCTCTTCGTGGGGCAGCTCATCACCAACGTCGGCCCCGTGCGCGCCAAGTGGAGCAAGTACTACGTGCCCGAGCAGGTCACCGCCGCCAGGCTCTACCCGCCCTACTGCGGGGGCGGGGGGCTGGTCATGTCCGGCTTCACCACCCACGCCATCTACCGCGAGTCCCTGAACATTGAGGTCTTCCCCATCGACGACGTCTACCTGGGCATGTGCCTGGAGAAGGCAGGGCTGGTCCCGGCTTCGCACATGGGCATCCGGACGGTGGGCTTCCACCTGCCCTCGGCCAAGCTGGCCGCCTTTGACCCGTGCTACTACAAGGAGCTGCTGCTTGTGCACCGGTTCGTGCCCTACGAGATGCTGGTCATGTGGCGAGCCCTCCACCAGCCGGGCCTGAAATGCGGGAGGAACCTGGAGATCTATCGCAATGACTGAGGGGGACCCCAGGACTCCCGGGGAGGGGGCACTGGGGTGGAGGCCAGTCGGGTGCTGGCCCCAGGCAGCCGTGTTCCCCTGCGGCTCCGCCCCGCGTGGCCTTTCCGGGGTCCGGGCAAGGCTCTGCCCCTAAAATCCGTGGGCAGAAAGCGCCTGGGGTGTGGGCATGTTTGCTGGACCTGGGGTCCCTTGAAGTCCTCCCCTGCCTTGCACCCTGGGGGAGCTCGCACGGCTTTGGGGCAGGCCCCGCATGGCTTTCAGCCCCTCCTCTGAGCCGGCACCTCGTCTCTGAGCCCCCAGGCTTGTCCTTGCTGTGCTCAAGGGTGATTTTGGTTTTCCCCCCTCCACCGCCTGAGCTGCCTCGGGGCTCAGTGGCTAGGCAGCTGCTCAGCGGGGCCGCGGGCTGACCCCCAACCACGGCGCTGCCCCCCGCTCGGCGGGCCAGCTCATCCCAGGGGCGCCGACTGCTGCACCTTGGAGCCCGTTCCCGCGCGTCCCCAGCGCGGACAGGCGTTTGCACTTCCCAACAGCCCCCGTGCCTTTGTGCCGTGTCTGGCCACTGTGAATTAATAAAGGACTTATTTGGGTAACGAGCAGCTCCAAGCTTGGCTTCCTCCTGGCTAGGGGACAAGGGGGGCTGGTGGCATGAGGGTGGGTGAAGGGAAGGAATTCGGAGCGCTTTTCTTGGCGGTGCTCCTTGCTCGCTGCTTGCCCGTCCTGCCTGTAGGGGAGGTGCATCCCAGCGGCAGCTGCAGGCTCAGAGAGTATTGCAGCTGTCCACGGCCCAGCCTGGGAATTTGGGGGCTCTGGTCCCCACACCCTGCACGGCGTGTTCAGGGGTCCCTGCTTCGCCCCTATCCTGATTTGCTCCCAACACCCCCGGGCAGCAGTCCGCGGGGCCTGGGCTTGGCGAGGAGCCCGGAGTTGGCCCGCAGGAAGGTCCTATCTGCAAGGGCCGGCCGTGAGCTGGGACGGGATGTGGTGTGGCGTGAAGCGCAAGGCCGGGCGATAGCCCTCGGGGCAGGGTTGCGGGTGCTTGCAAAGGCAAAGCAAGTTGGCAGATTCGCAGCCCAGATGGGACCCTGTGGTGTGGGTGGGGGGTCCGGGCAACAGGGCACCAGACCCCTGGGGCCTGGGCTGGACAGGCCTGGGAAGGGGGGCGCAATCACAGCGGGGACGTGGGGTGCAGCTCGGGTGGGGACCAAGGGAGAGGCTGTTGGAGGGAAGCGGTTGCGCCAGCTCCAAGGACGTGAGCCGTGCGGCTGTGTGCAGGGGGTGTTGCAGCCAGGAAGCCACTGGGAACAGGCAGTCTCACCCCGCGCCCTTGCTCAGCCCCTGCGGCCCCGGCCTGCCCCCGTTGCCTTGGGGAGCAGAGCGATGTCCCGGTGGCGGGCCGTGCCCAGGGCCAAGGCTGCCTCGGCTGCACCTCCCAGAGAGAGGATAAGAGCGGCCGGCAGGGAAGCTCAGAGCTGCAGGGACAGGCGTTCGGGCCCCAGCGGAGCTGCCCCCGGTCGCGGTGCCCTGGCCAGCCGTGAGCCATGCGCTGCTGGGTGGCTCTGGCCATCGTCGCCCTGATGGCGGGTCCCAACGTGGGCTCCATGGCGCAGGACGACCGCGTGGTGAAGCTGTGCGGCAGGGAGTTCATCCGAGCCATCGTCATCGTCTGCGGAGGGTCCCGGTGGAAGCGCTACCCCTGGAAGGGCACGTCCTCTGGTAAGTAGCTTGTGGCTGCGCCGTCCCTGGGGCTGGGAGCCGGGCTCTGCTGGGGGCTGTGGTTTCAGAGGGATGCACCCCCCCTTTCCCTTCCTGCCCTAAAGGGATGCATGGCAATGCTCGGTCCTGCCGAAGCAAGGGCGGGGGGGGGGGGTCCTCTGGGGTGCCGGAGCATGTCAGACGGGGAGCCGGGGTACTCGGAGGCACGGGCATCGTCTGAGCTGCGCGGGGCGGACCCACAGCGCTGCAAAGCTGGGTCTCTCCCGTTCCCGTGCCATGGGGACCAGGATGGGACGCGGGCTGGGAGGAGAGACCTGCCAGCTCTCCCTGCCCAAGTGCCGGGGAAACCAGCCTGCTCTCGCAGCTGCCTGTGGGCAGCATCTGGGGCGGGGGGCGCAAGGCTAGGAGGGGGCCGGGCTGTGCTGAGTGTCAGCCAAGGGGTTTCCTGGGGGCCGCAGCCATCAATGCAAGCTGCTGGGATAAATGCAGGTTTTGGGCCAGCTTGTGGGGGCACCCGTGCTGCTTTCTGGAGCAAGCTCATGCCCTCCCCGGTGGGGCAAGGAGCTGCCCTTTCCCTCCCGGGGGCGTGAGCAGGCGTCAATGCTGGACACGTCTCCACTGGGCTCTCATCGCCTCGCAGCAGGTGCAATTTGCCCCAGGCTACTGCTTCCTGTGGGAGGGGAGGTCAGTGCTGGGCCTGGCATCCGAAACGCTAATATTTGCTCGCGCCTCTGACGTGCAAAGACAAAGACGCAGACACCCAGCTGCCACTTGGGAGTGTGCCTCGCATCTTCCAGCTAAGCTGGGCTGGGCTGGGTGGGGTGAGAGCAGAAGGTGAGGACGCCCCGCTCCCACGTGTGCTTCCCCCGACAGGTGCAGAGCAAAGGAGCCGCGGGGACATTTTGTCCCTCCGACACTTCCCTCCTCTCCCTGTGCGGGTCTGGTGGCACGAAGAGCTGGAGCCTGCACGAAAGGGCAAAATCCCGCTGGCACCCTCCAGCCGATCCCTTTGGCTTTAGGACAAGGAGGAAATGCAAAGCGTGTGTGTGGGGCAAGGCGGGTGTGGGCTGCAGCAGCTGCTTCTTTCTGGCATGAAACTTTCAGGGGGTGGGGAGTTGAATCTTAAAAGCCCCGGCACCACCCTGCTTTCCAAGGGTATTGCCCTGCATCAGGTATTGCTGCCCAGCCCAGAAAAGGAGAACTTCCTGCTGGCAGGGTGGAGCGCGGCGGGCTGAGCCAGTGTCCCTGCGTGCGGGGCAGCTGCAGGACGACCGGGGGGGAGAGAGGGCTGCTGGGGGCTGACCCCCTCTCTCCCCTTGCAGCCGAACTGCTGGACTGGCTGGACGGCGGCGTGTCCAGAGAGGCCGGCGCGCGCCCCCCCGCCCCGGCGGACCAGGCCAGTCCCGGGGAGCCTCTGGGGGCCATGGCACGCGTCCCTGCCAGCCTGGGCCTCGCCGGCGGGTGCTGCACCCGGGGCTGCACCCGGCGGCAGATGACGCAGTTCTGCTAGGCGCTGCGCAGCAAAGCCCCGGCCGTGCCCGCGGGACTCGGGGGCCCAGGAGGAGCCATGCAGCTGCCTGCCCCGCTCACGGTCTGGCGCCGCGGGCACAGCAGCTGGCCTCGCCTCCCTCCTGCTCTTGCATAAAGCCCCAGCCCCTTGAGCCACGGGATTAAGCAAAGCCGCGGCTGGCATGTCCAAGTCCCAGGGTCCCCGAGCTGGTGCCACGCATGCCAGCGGCTGCCGCCACGAGCTCGAACACGACTGTACGGCGACTGCTTGCAATAAACAGCCCCGCTGCCCTGCACCGAGTCTCGCCGTGTCTGCGGCAACGCGCCGCCACTCGCTTCTCCAGCGTGCGCCTGGGGTGGGGGTCGGCTGGCACCCCCGCCCCAAGGCTGCGCATTGCCGCCTCTCAGACCCAACCACTTGGTTATTTGAAAGACCCTGTGCCTTTGGCACTGGAGCTGGCTGGCCCATGCCACGAGGGGGCTGTCCTGGCGGGGCTTGCGGGGGGACGACCCAGGCCTTGGCAACAAAGAGCCCTAAAGCCCAAGAGACACTGATCTTTCCAGGGTTTTAATGTAAAGGCGACGCCTTTCGCGGTCTGTATCAGGCACAAGCAAGCGCGGAGCGTGTCCTGCCGGCAGCTCAGCCCGGCTGGGGCGTTTGCCACCCCGCTCAGCCCCTCTGCAGGCTCTGGGAAGCCCCTGCGCAGACAGGGGGGCTGGTTTCCACCCCCCCGCCCCAAGGAAAAATAGGGGGGTTAAAAGCCACTAGAGAGACCTCAACCAGCAGGTCCTGGCTGGCAAATGGCGATGGTGGGGGCAGAGAGGCGCTGGCATGGGGGCAGCCTGGCAGGGCTCGCTGCAAGCTGCCTGCACGTCCTTGGCACTGAGCAGCATCGCCGTCCTGGCACAAAGCTCGCGGGGACCTCGGGAGAGCGCGCTGCTTCTGGTGGCGGGGGTCGCAGGCGGGCCCGCTCCAGCGCCGCCTCGGGTGCTACCCCCGGACTTTGCTGCGGCTGTCCTGCAGCGCCTCGATCCTGGCTGCCAGCTCCCCAAACGTGGGCCGCTTGCCGGGGGTGAAGGTCCAGCAGCTCAGCATGAGGCCGTGCACCTGGGAGGAGAGGGGTCAGCGCTGGGACGGACGGACGGACGGACGGAGGGAGGGAGGGAGGGAGGGAGGGGGCTGGGGCAGGGCGGGGCAGGGCAGGCCCCTACCTCGGTGGGGCAGCCGGCGGGCGCCGGGAGCCGCTTGTCGTCCTTCAGGAGGTCGAGCAGGGGGCAGATGATCTGCGGGGGCTTGTCCGGCCCCATCATGCGGAGGAATTCCTGCGGGCGGCGGGGGGGCCGTGAGCATCGGGGCAGGGGCCGCCCCCCCAGGCCATGGCTGTTCCCCGGCCCCACGCTCACCTCCGAGGGGCTCCGGCTCTTGCTGCTGAAGGTGAAGAGCTCGTAGAGGACGACGCCGAAGCTCCAGACGTCGGACTCGCGGGAGAACACGTTGTCAGCCAGCGACTCGGGGGCGTACCTGCGGGGGGGGTGTCTGGGCAGCCTGGGGGGGCAGCGGGCCTGGGCCCAGGGGGATCGTGGGGGGGGGGGGCCCTGGGAAAGAGGGGGAGGGCGCGGACAGCCAGACACGCTCCATCACGGCCGCCCTCCTGCCCCCCATCCCTGGCCAGCGGTCTGCAGCGGAGACCTCAGCCCTGGAGATCTCCACCCAGCGCCTTCGGGCGCCCGCAGCCTGCAGCACGCTCCCTTTGCTCTTTGCGACTCAGTTTCCCCCAGGGGCGGGCACCTCGCCAGCATGGGGCGAGGGGGTAGGCTGACCCGGCGGAGCGGAGACCGGGGGTCTCTGGCCCGCCCGCTATGTCGCTGGACACGAGGGAGAGGCCGGGGCGCTGCCCGAGCTAACTGCATGCCTGTGGCTGGGGTAGTGCCACGTTGCACCCGCCTGTGCCAGATGTAACCACGCTTGGCTTCCTGCAGCGTGGCGTCAGGAGGGAAACTGAGGCACGGACAGAGAAAGAGACCAGGCCGAGGCCACTCGGTGAGCGTGTGGCGGGGGACCCGGGCCTCCTGGCTGCCCTGCAGGCTGGGCCCCGCCGCGGCGCCCAGGGCTGCCCCAGGGACTCGGGCCCCTTACCAGAAGACCGGGCTCTGCCCCGGCTCGCGCACGACGTAGTACTCCTTGCCCTGGGGCAGCAGCTTGGCCAGGCCGAAGTCCCCGATCTTCACGTGGTTGTCGTTCTCCACCAGGATGTTGCGGCTGGCCAGGTCCCGGTGCACGCAGCGCTGGGCGCCCAGGTACTCCATGCCCTGCCAGACATGCCCGCAAGCCCCAGCTGGCATTGCAGGGTTGTGGGGGGGCCTGGCCCAGGAAAGCCTCTCGCCGCCCTCCCTCACCCGCCCCGGGCATCTGGACCCGCACCCCTGGGCTTCACCCCCTCTGCTGCTGCGCCTCAGTTTCCTGCCCTGCTGCACGGGGATGGGCCCATCCCTGCCAAGGAGCGGTGTGGGGCAGCAGGGGACAGGTCGGGGCGGGGGGCGAATGAATTCAGCCTGGCGTGCTGTGGGCTTTGCAGGGGCTGGGACCCTGGGGCTGCCGTGAGGGGGGCTCCCCTGGGATTGTGGGGCCCGTGCCAGGCCCTCCCCTGGCAGTGCCCCCCGCCCAAGCCGGCCTGCACCTTGCAGATCTGCAGCGCGTAGAGCAGCAGCTTGCGGTGGTCCAGGCGCGCCTGGTTCTTCTGCAGGAAGTCCCGGAGGCACCCGTTGGGCAGGTACTCCATCACCAGCCGCAGGCTCCGGCGCCCTGTGGGCACGGGGGGCTCAGCCGCGGCTGCCGGGGCCAGATCCCGAGCCGCTGCGGCGCGGCTCGGGCTCTGCCCCCCCGCGCCCCGGCTCACCCCGGCTGTAGCAGACGCCGCGGTACTTGACGATGAAGTCGTTGTGCAGGGCGCGCAGGATGGCGATCTCCCTCTCGAAGTCCCGCAGCTGCTCGGCCGAGCTCTGCTGCAGCCGCTTCACGGCCACCAGCTCCCCGGTGCTGTCGTCCAGCGGGTCGTAGCGGCACAGCTCCACGCTGCCGAAGTTGCCCTGTGACCGGCAGCGCGGCCCGATGAGCGGAGCCGGAGCCGCACCCGCACCCGCAGGGAGACGCCGGGTGGGCCAGGTGCTCGTGGAGGGGCGACCCCCCAGGTGGAAGGGCCAGCGGGAGCAGGAGGGCCAAGAGAGGTGCTAATGCCCCCCGGCTTGGGCACAGATGCCCTGGCAGCGCGTCCCCGGGTACAGCTCTGCGGCAGCGGGGCGCCAGGGGAGCGGGGTGTGGGGCAGCGAGACCCCGCTCACCTTGCCCAGCACGGAGATGTACTTGAGGTGGCGCTCCTCGAAGAGCGTGGGGTCCTGGCACAGGGGCGCGTTGGCGTAGTCCCAGAAGCCGTCCCTGGCTGGGGGGTCGCTGGGCGACAGGTCCGACAGCAGCTCGTAGTCTGAGCGTGGCGGAGGGAAAGCTCAGCGGGTCTGGGTCCTCGCAGCAAGCCCCCCAGGGTACGGGCAAGACCCCCGAACCCTGTCACGCCCAGGGACCTCCCCGCCTTGTCCCGCCTGCCCGGGAAGCCTGGCATCCTCCCCCCGCCCCGCCAGGCGCCCACCCGAGGTGATGAGGCTGTTGAGGTCCCGGAGGATGGCGCGGAAGGAGGGGCGCCCGCGGGGCTGGTAGTCCATGCACTGGGCCACCAGGTTGGCCAGCTCTGTCCACTTGGGAGGGGGCAGCTGCAGGGCGCTCAGGTAGAAATCCAGCTTCTGGGTGGAGAAGCAGGGCGTGAGGGGCCGCAGGGTCTGCACGGCCCCCGCTTCCAGGCTGGGCGGCCCCGCTCACCTTGGAGGGCTCCAGCGCGCCCAGGGGCACGGCGCCGCTGCCGAAGATCTCCCAGAGCGTCGCGCCGAAGCTCCACCTGTCCGCCTCGAGCGCCAGGGCCGCGGGGTCGCGGACGCACTCGGGGGCCACCCAGGGGATGCGGTCCACGAGCACTGCGGGGAGGGGCCTGCTCAGCCGGGGCCTGCCCCGGGTTTGTCCCCCCGCGGGGCGGCAGGACGGCCTAGCGGTTACAGCGCTCGCTTGGGACCAGGGAGGCCGGGCTTCCAAGCCTGGCTCCGCCACAGCATCCCCGTAGGGCTGCCTTGCAGGGGAGGGGGCGCTGTGTCCCTCGGGGGGGGTCTTCCTATGCCTAGCCCTAAAGGGTGCCCCCCCTTGCTGGGGCAGGGAAAGGCCAGCCCCCACCCGCGGCTGGGCACTCACGCTCTGGGGCCAGCACGGTGATGCTGACCCCCGGGTCGCTGAGCTTGATGAAGGGGGGGCTCCCGCCAGCCGCGTCCCCCTCCCGCGCCAGCAGCACCTTCTTAGCCGAGACGTTGCCGTGGACGATCTTCTTGTCCTCCTGGGGGGGCAGGGGGCCGGGGGTCAGCTGCACGTCCCAGGGGAGCTTGCCAGCTGTGAGCCCCAAGCCCGGGGGCTGCACGGGGCGTGCGCGTGTAGGCATGCACGAGCAAGGGGCTGTACATGTGTGCACGCACGTGTGCACGCGCCCTCATGCATGCATGGCTCCTTCCAGGGACTCACCAGGAAGTTGAGGGCGTAGGCCAGCTGCTTGGCCACTTGCAGCTTCCAGCTGGTGGTCACCTTGCCCTCGGCCTGGCTGCGGCGCAGGTAGGTGTCGAGGGCGCCGTGCCGCACGTACTCCTGCACCATGACGCCTGCAGGAGTGGGGCTGGGGCTGGGGCCGGGCAGGGCTGCAGACCCCTCCCCTGCCCCTCACTGCCCCAGGGGGTTGAAACCCCCGCGGCGCCCCCGGCAGGGCACTGCTTCCCGCCTCTGGGACTGGGGGCCGAACCCAGGAGTCCGCGCTCCCCATCGCCTTCCCCGCAGCGGCACCCAAGTGGGGCGAAGGACCCAGGCGTCCTGACTCCATCCATCCTGCAGCGTGGCAAAGCCGGACACCCTGGCCCAGCCTCCCCGCGCCCGGCACAGGGCAGGAGCCGGGGTCCCTGCGGGCGTGGGGCTGAGTCCTACCTAAGGCGCCTCTGACCCGGGGGCGGGGGGCAATACTCACTGTCCTTCCCGATGCTGACCCCGTGCAGCAGGACAAGGTGCTTGTGCGAGACCTGGCTCATGACGCTGGCGGCTTCGAGGAAGGACTGGGTGGGGGCGAGCAGGTGAGGCAGGGCTCATGCCCTGCCAAGCACCCGCGTCCCACCTGGGTCCTGGGGGCAGGGAAGGGAGGGTGCCCCCAGACCCCAGCAGGGACTGGCTGCTCTCGGAGGCACCGCAGGGGCAGGGGCAGGGCGCTGGGGTGGGGAAGGAAGGCCTGCCCCACCCCAGCCACCCGAGGCTGGGCTGTGGGGTGGCCCGGGCCGGCGCAGGGCCTCACCGCGGAGTAGTTGCGCTGGCCACTGTCCAGCACTTTGAGCAACACCTCGGTCTGGTGCTGCTCGCCGCCCTCCTGGTCCCGCTGGACGCCCCGGTAGATCTGCGTGAAGGAGCCCTGGCCCAGGCTCTCGCCCTGCGGGGGAGCGACGGGCCGCTGGGTGGGGCCCCAGCCCCTCCCTCCCCTGGCCCAGGACGACCCCCGCGCATCCTCCCAGCTGCATCCGGCCCCTGTGCCCCGCAGCCCAGCCAGCCCCCAGCTTTCCCCGGCCCCTACCCAGGTCAGGCTCTCCAGCTGGATCTTGTGGAAGGTCATCTGGTTGGGGCTGCGGCGCGGGGCGGCGGGGGAGCTGGGCAGCGCGGAGCAGCCCCCACGCACGATCAGCAGGTTGGACTTTTCTAGGGGGGCGCATACAGGGTGAGCGTGGGGGGGGGGCATGAGCAGGTGATTGCTGGATGCTCCCTAACGCGGAGCTGGGCTGGGCAGACAGCCCCTGCCACGGGGCACGGTGGAGGTTTCGGCGTGCCCGGCTTAACCGTACCTTTGGGCCGCGGAGGGCAGCAGTCGGCCAGGCGCATGGCCACGCCGTCGGCCTGCAGGCTGCAGTGCTGGTAGGTGCCCAGCAGCTCCCGCAGGCTGCCGAAGCGCCGCGCCACCCCGGAGAGCCCGTAGCCGCCGTCTGGGTCCTTCCGGATCAGGCAGCGCTTGTAGTCCATCCCCAGAGCCGTCTGCACCGGGACAGAGCAAGAGAGGCCTTGCGGTCCCCAGCCAGCGAGCCAAGGGGCTGGGCAAGGGCGGCAGCATGGGCCAAGCGCCCCCCCAGGGCAAATCAGCCCCAAATGCCAGCCCCGAGGCTCCCTCCCAGCGCCGGCAGACCCTTTCCAGCACAGGAGCTGGGACCGCCGCGTCCACCCCCGGCTCGCGCCGGGAAGCAGGAGCCAGCCTACCTCCACGCAGACCGTGAGCAGGTAGCTGTCGAAGTCCTGGGGGCTGCGGCGCAGGAGGCAGAGCCCCGGGCTGCTCCCCGCCGCCTTCAGCTTGTGCACCGCGAACTCCGAGCTGCGAAAGCCGGGACCGTGTCGGGCCGGTGGGTCCCAGCCCCAGGGGTCGGGCCTCGGCCCTGACCCCTGGCCCCAGCGCACATGCGGGGTGGGCTGGTTGACAAAGGCCCTGCAGCCTTGCAGGGACTCTCCCTGCCTTTCGGTTTCGCGTGGCTTGGAAGGGAGCCCTGGACAGGTGTTCCCAGTGCCAGGCAGGGAGTCGCTCGTCGGCCGGGCATTGGCGCCCCTACAGCCCGGGGGCCTGGGAGCCCTGCCTGGCAACCCTCTGCCAGCCTGGCCGGGTTGGGGGGTGCAGTACCCAGCAGCGCCAGCAGGGGGTGCTGCAGGCCTTTTTTCTTTCTGTTTTTTTGCACCGGTCCTGGAAGCACTGCAATACCAGGTCAATGCATGGAGGGGATGGAGCACGCTCCGGTTCCACCACCCAACACCAAAAAGAACCTGCTCAATATAGACCTCCTATGGAGAACATATCAGAGACAATTACCCTGGGGGGCTCGCCTACGTGGTCACGCTGCTCAGGCCACGTTTTGTGGAGACCCTACCCACACTGCCCCTGCTGGGGTGTTCTCCCCTCCAGCCCCGGGCGCTGCCTGGTCGGGGTGCCCACCTGATGGGCCCGTGGCACCGGTTCTCCAAGTCCTCCAGGAGCCGGGGGGGGGCCACCTCCTTGCAGAAGTAGTGGTGGGCGTCCGCCGTCAGCCGGTAGTAGCCGTCCAGGAGGGAGACGAAGGACAGCGCCTCGCGCAGGCTGGGGAACTCCAGCTCCTGCGGGGCGGCACAGGCGGGGCTCAGCCCGGCCCCAGCCCGCACCCGCCACCCGCCACCCGCAGCGCAGTGCCCCCAGCCCCGGCCCTGCCGCTCCCGCGCACCAGGATCCGGTTGTCGGTCTTGGTGATGGTGACCACGCGGTTCTCCACGGGCTGGCTGTCCCGGCTCGCCTGCTTGATGCCGATGTCGGCGATTTCGGGGAAGTCGCAGAAGGGCTGGCGGGTCTGGGGTGGAGGGGTGACAGGGCTCTTGGGGGCTGCCTTGGGTCCCAGGCCGGGGCTGCAGGCACCGGGGCAGGCCGCGGCGAGAGCATGCACCCCCGCACCAAGAGCGCCGCCGGGCTTGGGCGGGGGGCCACAGCGGTCCTCGCGGCACGGGCCCCCGGGGAGGCTGCAAGCGGAGTCCAGCCTTTACGGGGCACCGTACAGCCCCTCGGCCTTGCCCTGGGCTGGCGGCAGCAGGCAACGTGCCCACCCCGCGGCGGGGCCGGCCCCCGCCTCACCTCGTCCCCGCTGTGGCTCCAGAAGACGCCGCTCTCCCCCGCCACGTGGATGAGGGTCTCGGGCGCGGGGGCGCCGGGGAACCGCACGCAGAAGCACTCCTCGGCCCCCGCGCCCTGCAGCCGCGCCAGGTCCAGCAGGTACTTGATCTTGAGGTAGCGGGCGTCCGTCTGGCAGGCGCCCAGGCGCCGCAGCGACTGCCCGAACTTGCGGCGGATGCGCTTGCGGGTCAAGAACCCGCGCTGCTGGATCTGGTCCCGCAGCCCCTCGGGCAGGCAGGACTTGTAGCTGCGGGGCGGGCGAGGGGGCTGTGAGGGCGGGGGGTCCCCGCCCTGGGGCACAGGGGGCAGGGCTGCCCGGTCACCGGCCCCAGGCCATGCCCCTGCCAGGCTGCAGGGCGCTGCCCAGCCGAGACCCTCACCTGACGCAGCTGAAGGTGCGGCCCAGGCTCTGCCGGCTCTCCTTGGCGATGCGCAGCATGTCCAGCACGGCCAGGCACAGGCAGGCCTCCAGCGTCTGCCAGCTCAGCGCCCCCACCACGAGCCCCCGCAGGAAGTCGCTGCGGGACTAGGTGCCCCACAGGGTCAGCACGGGGGGCAGGGGCTGCCTGCCCCGCCAGGATGGGGCCCCCGCCCCCGCCGCCCCGCGCAGCCTTGGGTGAGTCTCTGCAGCAGGCCCAGCTGTGCAGTGGTGGAGGGGTCAAGGTCACGGGGCGGGGGCGGGATTTGGTGGTCGGGGGCCATCTTGCAGCGGTCGGGCTGGCGCTGCTCACCTGAGCAAAGAGGTAGTCGATGACGGGCTGGTCCAGGACGGCGCTGGCCCGGTCCTGCAGCAGCTGGAACCGCTGCGACTTCCCCGGCCCGCACCAGTTGGGGAAGAGGAACCTGGCCCGAGGGCGGGGGGAGGACAGCTGGCACCAGGGTCCCTCAATCGCCCCTGCACGTGCACCCCAGGGCAGGGGCAGGGGCTGGGGCGGGCAGCGGGGAGAGCCGCTGCGTGCTCAGGCCAGGGGCCTGCGGCGTGGTCCGAGCGCCCCTGGACCCGCGTGCGCTGGGGCTCGTGGGGGTGGGTACCTGATCCTGTAGACGACGACCAGGCTGGTGGCATCGCTGACGGTGAAAACGTGGTTGGGGGGGAACCAGCTGCTCAGGTCCTCGGTGGCCAGGGCAAAGAGGCAGTGGCAGACGGGCAGGATGCCTGGAGGGGCGCAGGGGTGCAAGACGGCGGGCATTGCCCCATCAGGGCATTGAGTGAGTCACTCAGGGGCACGGGGGGGGGGGCAGTGGCAGAGGCAGGGGAGAAACCAGCCCCTCCTCATGCCATGCTGGAGGCACTGCAGACCCCAGCCCCTGCCCTTGACCCCCTAACCCAGGGACCGGAGCGTGGCCTCACCGCAGGCCTTGGCGGCCGCCACGCACAGCTCCTCTGCCAGGTACTCGCCGAAGGAGAAGGTGAGGGTGCCGCTGGAGTTGGGGGTGCCCGGCTGGTGGTACATGTGCACCTGCAGCGTGCCCGCCTCGGTGGAGGACAGGCTGCTGGAGCAGTGCCCCATCAGCGGGGTGTCTTCGCCCAGCGGGGCCATGGCGGGGCAGGCACTGCAAGGACAGGGGGGTTAACCCGGCGGGACCCCCACCCCTCTGCTCAGGGGAGCACCCCGGGGGCACTGCGGAGCCTCTCCCTGCCCTGGCCCCGGCCTCAGGAAGGCACCTCCCGCGTCAGCGCCGGCCTGCGGTTGGCATCGGGGCTGCAGCTCGCGGCCCGTGGGGGGTGCAGCTCCTGCGCCGCCTTCCCCGGGGCGGGGGGCCCTGCCAGCGCGGCACGGCGCCGAGCTTCGGGGGGACTTCCTGAGCCGAGACCGGCGTGCCCTGCCAGCCCCCGAAGCCTCCTGGGAGCTGGGGCTGGACGCCCTGGGGGGAAACTGAGGCACTGCCTACCCGGGGGTGTCTCCACGCTGCTCGGGGGCACTCGTGCTATCGGTTTGCGCCTGGTCCGCAGCGCATCTCAGGGCGCTGCCGAGGAAAGCCCCGGGTCAGCCATCGGGCTGCAGCACCGCAGCTCTGGGGGGAGAAGTGGGGTTAGCGGGAGCACAGGAACTGAGCCCCAGCCCCCCGCCACCCCTGCCTTTTGCTTGCACACCCGTCTGCCCCCATCCTCCCCTACGGGTGCCCAAGTCCCTGGTGCCAGGCCGTGGCAGGGCCCATGTAGCCGCGTGCTAAGCCCTGGAGACCCCTTGCCCGCGCCTTCTTGGGGCACAAGGCTGGGGGGTTACCTGGGAAGGGCTGGGAGGTCCTCGATCCAGCCCACCCCGGGGGCAGGTGAGGCAACGCCTCAGTGATGGGGCAGGACCAGGCCGCCAGGCGCTCGCTGCTTGTATTTCCGGCCTTGCGTGGGCGTCGGGTAGAAGATGGAGATTAAAAAGGGGAGAGAGAAAAGTCCCCCTCCCGGCTTCCTTCCTGCCCCGGCGCTGCGCAGACTTCCTGCCGCGCGGGCCTGGGAGCACGGCGCGCAGGGGCTGCCGGGCGCAGGAGGGTCCCGGCACCCAGCCAGGCTCCCGTGGGCGACGAGGCTGGCTCCGGTCCCAGTTGTGCCGTGGGGGGTGGGGGTGGGCAAGAGGACCAAGACGTGGTGCGTGCGGGCTGGCATGTAGCCGTGGGGCCTTTCCGAGAGCAAGCCACCAGTGCGTCCCCTGGAAACTCAGCCCTGGTGTCTTACTGCAGTGAAACCCGTCTGCTTCCCCGCAAAAAACACTTTGAACTGGCCCCCAGCAAGGGGGCCCAGCTCAGCAGAAGCTTTCCCACTGGGTTGCCCCGCTCCTGCACGGCTGCATGGCGTTGCTGGCTGCCGGGGCACCCCAAGCCCGGGGAGCGTGCTGGGTCCCTGTGCATGGGGGCAGCCTCCGGATCCGTGCACAGCGCGCTCAGCCCCCAGCGCCCCGGGCCCGAGTGCAGCAGGCCGGCGGCTGCAGGGCTCTGGGTTTCAGGAAGTGGGTGGACGCGGAGCTCCTCGTTGCAGGAACATTTCCTTGTCCGGGGGCTGGAGGCACCTGTGGTTGTGCAAAGCACTTTGGGTGGAGCAGAGGATGTTGACTGAGCAGGACCTACGCCCTGGCCAAAACAGGCCACCGGCAGATTTATTACCCTGGCTGCTTCCCACTGTTCACAAACCAGCCCAGCCTTTAAAACACCTGGCGGTGATTGCATGCAGACCACCGGGCTGCCTGCAGGCAGGGGAGCTCCCCCAGGACAGGAGGCCGTCAGTGCTGGGGCCTCCACGCTGCTTGCGTTCCCGCCTTGTCTCTCCTGTTTACCAGGGAGGGCGCTGGTGGCTGCAGGGGTTTTACGGGGGGTTTATTTGCCATGGTGCTCCATGTGCTGTGCTCTGCGAGGCATGTGCTGGCCCACGGCCTGTCCCAGCCTGGCCCTGCGCCCCAGGGAGCTTGGGCCTGAATCGCCAGTACCTGATACAGGGGTTGGGATTGCGGGGTGTTGGTGTGTGCAAGCACGTGTCTCTCCTTGAGGTGCTCGAAGGCTCTGTGTTTGCCAGGATGGGGTATGGCCCTGCCAGGGGGTTGTCCCAGCTGGCTTGCAGAGCGAGAGGTGCTGACAAGGGCAGGGCGCCGCGGCACGTTGCCCAGAAGCATCTTTCACTAGCTCTTCATATCTGCGCCCTCCTGTCATCTCAGGACTTAACTGCACCCGGAAGGCGGTGGGTCCAGGAGTGCGGGTGGGTCCAGCAGCTGCTTTGTGCTCAGAAATCAGGTGCCAGGACGGAGTAGGGAGGATCGAGAGGTACCGGGAGGGGGCTGAGGGTTGGGGCAGTCCTGGGGCTGCTGGAAGTTACGTGGGGGCCGGGGTGGCACAATGGGAAGGGTCCCAAACCTGCTGGAAGCCACCTACCCTATCTTGGGGGTACCGGAGCCCAGCCTGCTGCCCCTTGTCACCCCAGCCCGTTTTTCTCCGGGGTCGATAAGAAGCTCAGGGCTGGCGTCTGCGGAGGAGGCCTTCAGGCAGCCCCGTTTCAAGGCTGACCCACCCTCCCGTAGCCCAAACACAGATAACGGCCCCCGCGGCCGGTTCCTTTTAACCCAGGGCTTCTCTGGCTGCAGGGAGAGTTGACCCTTGGTCTCCTCAGGGAGCCCCTGGCTCCATAGCCCTGGACGTGGGGGGCTGGCAGCAGAGGGAGGGGAGAGCCCGGCAGCCCCCCAGCAGCATCCTGTGCACCTCTGCCAGCTCCTGCACGTGTGTGTGTCTGGGAGCAAACACGTGTGTGTCCTCGGTGCCCCCTATTCTGTGTCCCACCCTCTCCAGGGCCCGGGTCGTCCGTGCCCCCTGCACCGCTCCCTGCCCTCGGGGGTGCAGCATCCCTTCAGGGACTTGCTCGGGCCCCTGGGCCAGGCATTGCCTGGCACTGCACTGCCTGGTGCCCTGCCAGGCACTCCCTGCATTGCCTGGTGCCTGGCACTGCACCCACCTGTGCATGGGTAGCCTTGGTTTCCCTTGGTCTGGGAGAGCCAGGAGCAGCTCCTCCCTTATCACCGGCTGCCTCCTTATAAGCCTCCTCAATCAAAGCTGCTCAGGTCAGTCCCGGAGCTGCCTCGCCTGGGTGACCGCCTTTTCCCGGGGCTGTGGCGGCTGGGGGGAGCCCCTTGCCCCTGCGCTGCTTTGCTGCTTCCAGCCGTCAGCGGGGCTCCGGCGTTTACTGCAGGAAAAGCTCGTCTCCTAGCAAGAATAATCGCCTGCTTTTTTCTCCCCCCAGCACGAAGGGCAACCTTTTGCTTGGCACGAAGCAGCATCCTCGCCCCATCCTCCCCGCTGCACTGGCCTCCAGGGTCTCTTGTACCGTGACTTCGTGCTGGGCCGGCGCGATCGGGGTCCCGAAGCGGCTGGCTCCGGGGCTGAGGGTCTCTCTGCGGCACTGATCGGCGAGGGGTGAGCCCGGCTGGGCTGTGATTCCAGCCTCCGCATCCTCCGTCGTCCTGTCCGGGCGGCTCTGCTCCGGGGTTTATTGGTCTGGGTTCGGGGACGGGACTTTTCCCCTTTTTCTCTGCCTCCCCCAGCTGAAACCAGCCCTTCAGGGCCCTCTGGCCCGGTCTCGCAGACTTGGCCCTTCTGTCTCTGTGTGCCGCGATTCTCGCCCCCTTTGCTTGTGGCTTGGAAATATTAACATTTCCACCCCCCCTCCCACCTTTCCACAGCGAAGCTCAGGTTGCTCATTCAGGCGCTGCGTCGCGCCCGCCCGGAGCCTGGCTCGGGTCCTACATCTGACCGCTCGGCTCTGCCTCCGAGGTCTGGCCGCTCCGGAGTCGCTCGGGGGGACGGCGAGGTCTTACTGCACCCTGTCCCTTGGCCGGCCGGGCTGTGGGTCGGTCTGCCCGCGGCGCAGGGAGCTGCATGTGTCCAGGTGGGGCCACGACTCGTGCGGTCGCCGCAGCCACGTCGCAGGCCGGCGGCATGCAGGTGTTCAGGCCGGAGATGCTGACGTTCAGCCTCTGGGACTACGGGGTCTTCGGGCTGATGCTGCTGGTCTCCATGGGCATCGGGGTCTTCTACGCCCTCGCCAAGGGCGGCCAGAAGACCTCGGACGAATTCTTCACGGGGGGCCGGCAGATGCCGGCCGTGCCCGTGGGGCTCTCGCTGTCGGCCAGCTTCATGTCGGCCATCCAGGTGCTGGGTGTGCCGGCCGAAGCCTACCGCTACGGCTTCAAGTTCCTCTGGATGTGCCTGGGGCAGGCGCTCAGCACCCTGCTGACGGCCTTCGTCTTCCTGCCCGTCTTCTACCGCCTGGGGCTGACCAGCACGTACGAGGTGAGGGGGCGCGGGGCGGCCCGAGGGCGGGGGGCAGGTCCCGGGAGGGCGTACCTGGGTGCGATGGGTGCAGGGGCTGCGTGTGCCCTGCACGGCTCTGCCGCCTCTCTCCTTTCTGCCCCTCGGCAGTGCGGCCAGCCCCCAGCCCCATGTCCCCCCGACCCCGTCTCGGCCTCTGCCCTCCCCATCCTGCTCCACCAGCCCCCTCCATCCCAGCTCCTATCTGCTGAGTCCTGCAGCCCCCCCAGCTGACTGATGACCTTTCACCCCAGTTTGCAACCCCCACCCTGGCATGACCACCTTCCACTGCAAGGAGGGGGAAAGGGTCCAGAGTCCCTGGCTGTGGCCGTTCAGGGGCGGCCCAACCCGTTAGCAAACACCGCCGGCCTGGGGCCCCGGAGCAGCAGATCTGTCCTGCAGGGGCACGTGTGACCCCCCTGCCCCCTGTGTCCAGGGGTGGGGGGGACTGGGGGGCCAGGCTGTGCCATGCAATGCCGTGCTCATCACGCCCTCGTGTCCCCCCCGGCAGTACCTGGAGCTGCGCTTCAGCAAGGGGGTTCGCCTGTGCGGCACCGTCCAGTACATCGTGGCCACGGTGCGCTGCTGGGGGGCCGCGGGCCGGGCGCTGCGAGGGGGGTCTGCGGGGTTCGGCCAAAGCATCTGCATGGGGCTGGGCAGGAGGTGGCGCGGGGCAGGGCAGGGCTCTCCCCGGAGTCACGGTGCCCCCGCGTCCCATTCCGGCTGCAGGTGCTGTACACGGGCGTCGTCATCTACGCCCCGGCCCTGATCCTCAACCAAGGTGCGTTGCGGGCCCCGCGCAGCACAGAGCAGAGTGGTAGATGGTGAGGGTTGGAGGGACCACGTGTCTGGCCTCAGCTACATCCTCCCAGCCAAGGCTTTGTGTAGCCGGGGCTTAAACACCCCCGGGAAAGCGGGGGAGAGGCGACTGGAGGAGCCTGGGGCTGGGCCTGGCATGGGACCCCCCCCCACCTACCTGCATCCCCCCTGCACCAGCCCATCCATGTCCTTCGGGGCAATGCCCACAGGCTGAGCCTGCGGATCCCCGCCACCCCCAGGCCAACGGCTCGTGCCCCGCGTGCTGCGCCAACTGGCTGGGGCCGGGCAGCGGAGCCCGGGACCCCTGCGGTCCCCGGAGTGGGGTCTGTTTCTTCCCGGGGGGTGGGGACACAGGTTGGTAGCACCACCTGCTTCAGCGGCTTTGTTCCTCCGGCATCTCAGTGACAGGGCTGGACATCTGGGCATCGCTGCTGTCCACGGGAGCCGTCTGCACCTTCTACACCACCATTGTGAGTGCCACAGGCGCCCGTGCCCCCCTCCCCTGCCCCCAGGTCACCCTATGCTGGTGCAGCCTCGGCGGTCGCTCTCCTTGGCGTGGCTGTGCCCCCGCCGGCTGATGTCTTGCATGGGTCGATCTCCGTTCGCCAGCCTGGGCAGCCTTTCCCCGGGAGGGAGCTGCTCCCAGAGCTCCACCAGCAGAGCCCGGGGTGCACCCAAGACAGATCAGAGCCCGGGTGCCCATCTCCGAGCGCAGGTGGGGGGGTTCCCTCCCATGCACTCCTTCTCCAGGGACAGGGATCCACCAAGGGGGTGAGGCAGGCCGTGAGCTTGAGCCTGGTCCGCCCGTGGGGTCTCGTGCCGGGGGGAGAAGGCAGCGATGCTCCGTTGGCTCCAGGCTGGTTTGCTCCAGCCCTTGTCGTTGGCCCTGGGGAAGCACGGTGCCCACTGATTCCCTGGGGTCTGCTGCCCGAGGGGCTGAACCCCGCTGTGCACCCCTCCCAGGGCGGGATGAAGGCGGTGGTCTGGACGGACGTCTTCCAGGTGTTCGTGATGCTCTCCGGGTTTGTCGCCATCGCCATCCAGGGCACGTTGATGGTGGGAAGCCCTGGAGCGGTCCTCAGTGCCGCGTACAACCACTCCCGAGTGAACTTTGCTGAGTACGTTGGTTTCCCAGCACGATCCGGTCGGTCTGGAAAAACCCCACGGGCGTCCATGTCTGCATCCGTGGCCAAGCCGGGTATTCGGACGTGCTCAGGCCTGTAGCTCCAATTCCTGCCCCCCAGGCAGGAGGACCCAGGAGTCCTGACTCGCAGACGGGGAGATGGAGCAAGTGTGCACGCACCAGGCCTTTACTCCGACGTAGCTGGACTTGGCTCCGCGTGCTGTGGCCTCACCCCGGGCTTGGGAAGGCAGTGGCTGCGCCTCGCTTCCCTGTGGGGGCTCCGCTCCCCGCGTCGGGTTTATCCCGGGATAAGCTCTGTGCACACTACCATGTGCTGCCGGCCCCGGAGAGCAGGTCCACGCGCCTGCTGGAGTGAACTCCGGGGCTGTGTACTCATCATGTTGTGTGCCCTGCAGCTTCGACCCCGACCCCCGGAGCCGCTACACCTTCTGGACTTTCGTCTTCGGGGGCACGCTGGTCTGGCTGTCCATGTACGGCGTGAACCAGGCACAGGTCCAGCGCTACGTGGCCTGCCAGACGGAGCGAGAAGCCAAGCTGTGAGTCTGCTTCCCGCATGGAGGAAGGGAAACTGAGGCAGGGGCCAGGAGAAGGAAGCACCCTGTCCGAGCCACCCCACTACAGCCGTGGGCAGTGCAGAAGGTCCCCTAGCCACCCCCGGGCACAAGGACCAGGGGGACCGCATGCACTTGGGTGCAGAGTCAGGGCAGGGATTAGAGCCGTGGTCTGGCCGTGAGTCCTGGGGTGAGAAGGGTCCAGGCTGGGTGCATGCAGGGAGCTGCTGGCTGCGTGGGGGAGGAGGGGTGGGAAACGGCCCCTGTGCCCCCTCCAAGGCGGGTGCCATGGGGCAGCAGGACAGATGTCAGCAGCTGTCCGAGGGGCCCTGGAGGGCAGGGGGCTGCCAAGCTGGTGGGGGAGCTGGGACCTCACGCCCCGCTGGGGCTCTGATCCGTGCCCGCAGCGCTCTACTGGTGAATCAAGTGGGCCTCTGCTGCATCGTGTCCAGCGCCGTGACCTGCGGCATTGTGATGTTTGCGCTGTACAAGGACTGCGACCCGCTCCTGGCCGGATACATCTCTGCCCCCGACCAGGTGCCCCCCCCTGCCCTGGCGAGCCCGGGGGGTGCAAAGGGGGAACTGCTGCACTCGAGCGGCGAAAGGCAAGAGGCGAGACCGTGGGAGCGGGACCCGCTGCCTGGCGTGGACCCCGAGTGCGTCACCGGCTCTGCGGGGGGCGGCTGGCCCACGGCCCGGGCCCGGGTGGGAGCAGGCCGCAGGGGGCGGGAGGAGTGGGCCAGCCTGTGTAACGCAGCCGTCTCTTGCAGTACATGCCCTACCTGGTCCTGGACATCTTCGAGCGGTACCCGGGTGTGCCCGGCCTCTTCCTGGCATGTGCGTACAGCGGGACCCTCAGGTAACCCTGGGGTGTAGCCCAGCCCCTCCCCCCCAGCCTGCCGCCCCCTCCTCCCCCCCGGGGCACGGCTTAGCTCTGCTTCCCTGCAGCACGGCATCCACCAGCATCAACGCCATGGCGGCCGTCACTGTGGAGGACCTCATCAAGCCCCGGATGCCGGCCCTGTCCCCCCGGACCCTCATCCTCATCTCCAGGGGGCTGTGTGAGTCTGGGGGTGGGGGGCAGCCAGGCTAGGTCCAAGCCAGGGGGGTGGGGATGCCGGCGGCCCCATCTGAAGCCATCCTCCCATCTCTGTTGCAGCGCTGACCTACGGCACCGCGTGCATCACGGTGGCAGCCTTGTCCTCGCTGCTGGGGGGCGGCGTGCTCCAGGTGCACCCCTCGAACCCACTGCCCTGCTGTGCCCCCCACCCCGGGCACCCGGGCCTTGCCTGACTGTGCCCCCCTCCACCCTCCAGGCCTCCTTTACCGTCATGGGGGTGATCAGCGGTCCCTTGCTGGGCGCCTTCGTGCTGGGGATGTTCATCCCAGCCTGCACCACGGCCGTGAGTCCTGTGCCTGCTTGGAGGGGAGGGGTCCCCGGTCAAGTCAGACGGTGACCGCCGGGCCAGGAGGAAGGCCTGTGAGCTGGGGTGATGGGGAGGGGGTCTTGCAGGAGGGGAAAAAGCGTGCCGACCATCCTGCCCCCAGGGAGTGTTCACGGGACTGGGGGCCGGCTTCGTCCTGTCCTTCTGGGTGGCCGTGGGGGGCACCCTGTACCCCCCCAGCGCCGCCACCATGGGGGTGCTGCCCACGTACGGCAGCCTCTGCCCACTCTACAACGCCAGCCACGGCCCCAACGGCACCGTCGTCCTGGGGCCGCTGCCCCCCCACAATGTCTCGATGCCCACGGACAGGTGAGTGGTGGGGCCGGGGTCCTGGCAGCTGTGGGCCCTGACGCTTCCTTGCACGACCGTCATTGCCTCTCCGCCACGCCACACTTGCTTAGCAGGCCGGCCGCTGGTGACTTCTATGCCGTGTCCTACCTGTACTACGGCGCCCTGGGCACGCTGTCCACGGTGCTCGTGGGCGTGCTTGCCAGCTACCTGACAGGTGAGGGGAGCCAGGCCGGCCCGGGGGCTGTGCTGGGGGGCTCTCAGCGAGGGTGGGGATCAGCGAGGGGCATCCACCCGCAGCGTCTCATCGGCCGCACCACCCGGCAGGTCCTGCGACGCAGCACTGCGTGCGGCCCGGGGTGCTGTGGTGGGACATCGTGAAGCAGACATCCTTGGCAGCCCCCGCCAGCGGGAAGAGCCCTCTTGGTCACGGCCCAGATAAGGTGACCAGGGACAGCAGATGCCTCTTTCTCTGGGGGGAGCTGGGGGTCTCCCATTGCTGGCAGGATGGGAGCAAAGCTGCTCCTAGGGGGCAACTCACGGCCGGGGGGGGCAGGCTGGCCGGCACGATGAGGACCAGGCAGCGGAGACCCCGCTGTGCCGCACATGACCACCCTCCCCTTCCCCAGGTTCCCTCATCCACCTGCCCGATCCTGGGGCCTGGGCGCAGCTCGGAGCCCTGCCGGGCGCTGCTGTTCAGCCAGGTGGAGGTGGGCGCCAGGGAGCCCCTCTGGGCCTGCAGCTCCGTGGATCACCTGCTCAGGGAGACCAAGGTGTAGAGCTGGGGCTTCCTGTGGGGCCAGGCTCCACGACACAGGTCTGACCAACCACGACTGCTCCGGGGATAGCGGAAGAGGGATGCAACACGAGTGTGCACGCACACCTATGTACACGTGCACGCGTTTATGGCGACCTGGATGGGGCTGGCTGTGCCTGTCCCCTGGGGTGCCCCGCACACCCCACAGCAGAGGATCGCAGGCAGGTTGGGGTACGAGCTCCCCCATGACGGCTTTCCCCTCTGGGGCCAGCCCAGCAGAAGCGGGGGCCAGCAGCACCTTCCGTCCCAGGAGCCCAATAAAGAGCTCCCTGCAGTACCTCGAGTGCCGTGCCTGCGTGTGGGGGGCGAGCGCCGGCCCAGTGCCCCAGGCTGAGCTCGGGACCCCCAACCTCCCCCTCCCTGACCCTGGCATCGCCACGCTGCTTCTGCTGGGGCTGCACGTCCGCGTGGTTGCACGCACACGATGGAGAGAGAGGAGACAGGAGCAAAACCCTTGCCAATGCCCCTTGCCCTCCACCACTGCCCCATGCAGGGGCCATTCCCATGTCACTTTGCCCCCCGGGCTTGCAGAGGGGAAGCGATGCTGGCGGCTGCGAGCACCCTGGACCCTACGAGACAGGAAGGAAGGAAGCAGCTGAGGTGTGATGTCCTCGGACGCTGTCGCATGGGCTCCCTGCTGCACCCTGCGACCGCGTGGCTGGGCCTTCCCCAGCGTGCAGCCTGCGCCCCCATCCTGACATGCAGCCCCGGGCCCCTGGGCACCGCCATGATCAGAACCACGGCAAGGAGCAATGGGCTCCTGCTGCAGCAAGGGAGATATTAGGGGGAACCCCCCCACACTAGCAATGGGGGCAAGGGGCTAGGTTGGGGAGGGGGCGGGGCGTAGGGCCTCCATCTTGGGGAGGGGCGGGGCTTAGCGCCGCCATGTTGGTGAGGGGCAGCGCTCGGCCCTCATGTTGGCGCGTCGCGGCGCTAGGGGGTAGAATGAGGCACGCGGCGCCATCTTTGTGCATGGCAACCCCCCCTCCCCAGCTGCCTCGAGCCGAGCTCTCCCCGTGCTTGCAGCGGTCGGGAGATGCCTCCTGCACAAGGGAGGAAGAGGAAGGGGCAGGAGGAAGAAAAAGGAGACAAAGAGAGAGGTGCCCCGCACAAAGAGGGCTCCGCGCCCCGCACAAAGATGGCGCCGCGCGACGCAACTGTGGAAAGATCCCGGCCTCCCCGGTTAGGCCCCGCCCCCGGCCCGTCATTCCCGCCCCTCCCCCCAGCGGGGCTTCCCTTTCTAGTCCCCCCCTGCGGCGGCAGGGCCGCTTCTCACCCCCCTCCCCTACTCACGCAGGCAGTGGGCGCCCCTGTTACGTATAAAGCGCGCGACGGCCGGTGCTGGAGGTGGCAGGTAGGGGCTGGAAGGGAGCATGGGGGCTCCCCGGGGGGGGGTGAGGTCCCTTTTATGGGGGAGGAGATCCGTTTTAAAGGGGGTGGGGTGGAACGGGGGACGAGGTCCGTTTTGAGGGGTTGGGGTGGAGCTGAGGTCCTTTTTTAGGGGGGAGGTTCCCTTTTGTGGGGGAGGGGAGCTGGGGGTCGAGGCCTCTTATGGGGGTGGGCAAGGTCTGTCTGGGTCCTTTGTAGAGGGCTGCTGGGTGGGTTCCAGGTGCTGCCTCCTCAGGGGCAGGCTGGGCCCTTGGGGGGGTTGAATGGGGGCTGGCAGGGAGCCAGGCCCAGTCGTGGCAGGCCCCTGGGTGCAGTGCTTGCGGCCCCCCAGGCCGGGTGGAGGGGATCGTGCCCACTGAGGACACGGGGGCGGGGGGAGAGGGGGTGCTTCCCCCCACCAGCAAGGCTGGAAGGGGGCAGGGAGGGGTGTTAGCGCAGCCCCCCCTGTGGGCAGGGGGGTGCTCATCTGAACTGCAGCCAGCCCCTCCACCAGCCCCAAGGAGGGCCCTGAATGGGAGCGAGGGAGGACGGCGGGGTGCGGGATCCCCAAGGGGACGATGGGACCCGGGTGCTTTCGCTGCTCTGCCCCCGAATCTCGCGGTGCAGGGTTGCGTTTGCTGAGCGGTGGGTGAGCTTGCGGCGGGAAACTGCTATGTAGCCCGAAGGAGCCCCCCTAGGACTGAGCAGTTGCCCTTCCCTCCGGCCCCATGCGCATTCGGGCTGCGTGCCCTGCCGCTGAGGCGCTGGGCCAGAGGGACGGTGCTCTGCTCCGCTGTGTAAGTTGCTGTTCTGTGGGACATGCTGTGCAGGATGAGGAAGTTGTCATGACTTACCCAGTGACTAATCGGAGAGTTCCCCACCACGGGCTTAATCGTGGCTAAGGCCTGCGTGCCCATCCCTTGGACTGGAGTTGCCCTCTGATTGCTGTCACTCAACGGCTGTGGGTCCCCAGCGAATGGTGTCTCATGAGCTGTGCTTTGCTCAGGGGGAAAACGCTGGTATTTTGAACACGCGGAGGAGACCTTTAGTGAAGGAACAGCTGGGAAGGGGGATACTCTCTTTGCAGCAGGTCCGAGGCACCATTGGGTAATTGAGGGTTCTCTGTGTGGGGTCAGAGTCTCTTGGGGGGAAAAACTTGGATTTTAATTTTCAGCCCGGTAGAAGGGCTGGCTCTTTGATGTCAGAGGTGGGCGGCGGTAAGGGCAGAGCAGAGATCCTGCCTGCTATGTGCGTTGGAGGTGCTGGCTTGCGGGGGGGTTGCCAACTTCCGTCTCAGTCTTCGAAGCATCTAGCCCCAGCACGTGGCAGGTGGTAACCAACCCCTGCGTGGTGCCTGTGTGCAGGGGGGTTTATCGCAGAGGCAGCCGGTGGCGCAACTGGTTGACAGGCTGCTGGACCTGGCCTTTCCAGCATTGTGAAACTTTCTAAATCAGTCGCGGAAGAGCCCTTCTAAGATTTGGGCCTGGGGCAGGTTCTGTGTGCCAGGGGATCCCAGCATGCTTCTGGCTTCAGCAGCCCCTTTTTCCCCCTGTTCACCCCACAGAGCACCTTGAGGGATGCCCAAGAAGTTCCAGGGCGAGAACACCAAGTCGGCTGCTGCCCGGGCAAGGAAGGCTGAGGCGAAGGCAGCAGCCGATGCAAAGCGACAGCAGGAGCTGGAGGATGCCTTCTGGAAGGATGAAGACAAACACGTCATGAGGAAAGAGCAGAGGAAGGTATGTAGCAGGGGCAGTGGTGCCGGGGACCTCATGGCTAGGCTGCGTGCTCACATGGGAGGCTTCCAGCTTCCCTTGGTCTCCCCGGTTCTAGAAACGCCGCCCTGTGCTCGGCTCTGGGCAGAGACGCAGCTTGCTGCTGTTCTGGGAATGGGAAGCAGCAGGGTGTTTGGGGCGATGTGTGCCCTATGGAGGGGTTGGACCACAGGTTTGGTAAGCCCCGTGAGGTGGGAAGCTCTGAAGACCCTGCCACACAGAGCTGGGCCCCAGGGACCCCACGCCTCTTTCCGTCTTGAAATCAAGGGGTTTTATACCCCGTGCTGGGTTTGTATCAAGGGGCTTTATAACCCTCGTCTCATCTATCCCTCCCCGTCCTGCCGCAAAAACCTGTGGGCCGAAAGTAATGATCTGTTCCCCTCTGTCTAACCCGCCCGGCCTGCTGCGCACTCCGCCATTCGGTACATGGAACCGTTCCGTGTTAACCCGCAGGCTCTGGGCTTCTCACTGTGGTCAGGCAGAAAAGACTCTTTGTATTGATTCTTGGACTGGCTCTGCCTGCAGACGGGGTTGTTCTAGGGGCTTTGCATTGTGGCTATGGCACCTTTCCCTGTGGTGAAGTTGGCTGCTGGATCTGATACCATAGGGCTGGTGGCTCCTTTCTCTGTTAAGCCACATGGGATGAGTCTCTTCCATGGTTTTTATATGTCCCCTAATGCTTTCTGACCTAATTGAAAATTTCCTCTCCCCCAAACGAGGGGTCCTCTTAACTGACAGGGCAGGTTCTGGGAGAGCCCAGCTTCTGCATGCCGGCAACTAAAGGCATGCTGTGCCTTGGCTGTCACTTCCCATCCAGAAAGGCTCAGCTTCTTGCAGCTTGGCAGGCATCTATGGGCTGCAGGTCAGCACTTTTGCACGTCAGCAGCAATCCTGTGTGCAGCATGGAGCCCTGTTGGGGTCACCTGCTGTCCCAGTGACTGCACCAATCCTGGCAGTGCCTTCTGCCTGTGCCTGGGACAGGGAGCTTTTAGGTGATGGAGGGAAGGAAGGAGCTGGTGGCTTTGCTGTAGTTGAAGCCTGGCTAGTAGGCCAAGCTGATGCCCACAGCAGTGACTGCAGGTGAATGGGCCCAGGAGGTGGTGAAGCTTGGACCCCTGTCTCCATTTGCTTCAGTCAAGGGGAGTCTTGCTGTCCATGACGGCAGACACTGAGAGAGGATCTTATTCCCAGGCACAGGTGCTGGAGCTCCTGGTATGGTGGGGGATTCTTCCATATGCTTGCCCGCTGCTGACAGTCTGTGCCCAAGGTGCCACATCTAAGCTGGCTTGTTAGGCTTTGGGATTGGCATCCTCGACTTCTTGCTACCTGATGTTCCTGACTCCTGCTGCCAAGCTCCTGTTCAGCCCCCAGGCAGACTGGGCTCTTCATATGACCAGGAGAGCGTGAGTTAGGGCAGATCCTTGTGGAGGTAGGCCACATCCAGCTGTCTAGGCAAGGTGGGCCTTGTCTGATGGATCTGGGGATCCTGAGGCTGGTGAGAAATACCAGAGGATCCCTTTTGGGGCCTCTGTTGGGATAACAGCTTGTTGGCATCTCAGGCCTGGTGTTTCCTCTAGGGGCTCTTCCCCATTGCCTTCTGCGGTAGGCTGCACATGGGGTGTCGGGATGAAAAATAAGCCCCTTGTGCTAATGAAGGTGGAGGCGTGAGGAACCTATTTATAAGCACCGCTTTTTTCCCTGTAACAAAGTGCTAGCAGGAACGGTCTGACCTTATCCAACTCGGCAGACTCGACGGCTCTTGGCATATAGAGTGGTTTTTCCTTCCTCTGCAGAGAGAGAACCTTGTTACTAGAGTAATCGTAGCCTGGGGCAGCTTCTCGCCACAGCCCATTTGGCTGAGGACATGGCCAGGAGATGCGATCTCCCTCAGCTGAACGCGCAGAGCATTGGACAGAAGACGGAAGCTCTTGGCTTCTTTGCCTTTCCCTTTCTCGTCTTCCCTTCGCCTTCCGAAGCAGGCTTTAGCTTTGCCTAATTTAATCTTTGCGTCACATCTTGCTCTGTGCAAGTGGAGACTGAAAACGCTGCCCCAGCACTGGCTTAGGACCTGGCTAATCAGCTGTGAACATCGAAGCCAGTGTCTGGATTGGCGATGGAGCACCGGAGGCGGGGAGGCTTCAGCCCTTTCTCTGTCTGGAGGCAAAGGAGCCAGTGCCGGTTCCCCGGGGTGGCTTTGCCGACCTTTCCTTACCGGGACTTTGGGAATGTCCTTGGGAAATGGGCCAGGAGGAGGATGCATTTGTGCCTTGGGCCTGTGGCTTGTGGTAGTTGTCCATGGCACGGAGCCATCTGCCCCATTTTAGCCAGGGCGTCTCAGGGTTTTCCTGAATGACCTCTGGATGTTGTGCTGTGTTCCTCCCTGGGGATTTCTTTATAACCCAAGTTTGGGTGGTTCATGACCTGGGGGAGACACGTTGGGGGCTCAAGCCACCTCCTAGCTGGAGAGCTGCCAAAGATCCCCAGGTCCTTCTCATTTGATAGGCACCTGTCTATTAGATGAGAGAGGCATAGTCACGCGCTTACGGGTGCTGTGATGACAGAGCCATGTCCTTCTGGCAGGAGGCCAGTGTCTCCCAGGACTTGCCTGCCTTGCCCTGTGCTCGGAGGGCTGGTTCCTCAGACAGGGCAGATTGACTGGGGGGGTGTGAATTGGTCCCCGCTTCATCACTCTTCCCGTTCCCACAAGTCCCCTCCCTTTGACGATGTCTTGCACCATGTTAAGGAATTTTCTCCTCTCGCAGGAAATGGCTGTGCATGTGGCTGGAGGGCTCTGCTCTTGGGGCAGAAGTCTTGCCTCTCATGGATAATGGTGGAGCTAACCGCCTCACCTGACCCAGGGGACCCTTCCCACATTTGGCCAGTGTTTTCAGAGAAGCCGGCCCCGTCAGTCAACGGCCCGTAGCCAGGAGGATCTTGCCAATGCTCATCTGAGCTAGGGAAGCACCGTCCCTATTGAACCGCTTAGGTTTTCCCAGCACCGCGTCTTGGGGAGCTGAACCCCAACTTCCTGAGTCACCAGTCCAGTATCTTGGCCTCATGACCGGCGCGGTGTCCTTGTTTGTTTGCCCTTGAATAGGTCTGGTTTGTCTGCGCTCTGGCAGCACCCCCTAGCTGAGTCGCTGTTTCTGTCAGCAAGAGGGCTCTTGGCTGCGGTAGCTGGACTCTCTCCTCCAAGTGGCTTGAGCCATAGGGTAGCAGGACTCCAGGCAGTGTCGCTGTGCTGACGCTGCGGCTTCTGTAGGCAGGCTTATATCAGGAATCGCGGCCCTGTCTGCCTGTTCCGCCTGCTGCAGTGGGAAGCCTGCAACGCCAGCAGACGTTGCTGTCTGAGACCAGAAAAATACTCCTTGTCCCACGTACAGACATCCTGCTGCCTCCAGCCCGACCTCCTACGTGCTGCTTTAAGACCCGTGCTGGTTCTGCATGCTGTCAGCTGCGCTGGCACTCTGCGGTTTCCACCGTGCACCCTGGGGCAGAATCCCTCGCTCGCTGTGTCCCTCGCCCCGAGGGGCTGAGAGGCAGCGACGGTCTCAAAAGCGCCTTGTGGGCCGGAGCTCCCCCCGAGGATGCAGACCCAGGGGAAGACTCGTCGGCTCGCCCCTCCCCAGCACAGCCCCGTGGGCGAATGGCAGGCAGTGGAGGAGGCAGCTGGCTCCGCTATGGTTCCCAATGCGAATAACGAATCCAGCATGCTCACACCCCTCAGTCTGCGCAGGAGACAGCGCACCGCTACCAGTCACTGCATCTATAGGAGGACATCACGACGTATGGGTGACGTTCTGCAAGTGGCTTCTATATATCGGGCGCCGGCGGCTCTTCCCAGCCTGTCCAGGTGAGGGCAGTAAGGGATCAGCCAGCCGGTGCGTGAGCCCTGTGCTGCGGCTCTGGCTTCCTGCCTAGCGCAGTCCCTGTCCCGTGCACAAGGATGGTCCGGCAGCCTTTGGGATGGAGCACAGCTGGGTGCCTGAAGTGCATGCCCCCCCTCTCCTGACCCTCCCCCAGCAGATGCTGCCCTCAGTTCCCTTGCAGTGAATGCGAATGGAGCACGCTGTTTTCTTCCAGCATCACTTCAGGGTTCAGTAACCTTAGCCTGCAGCAATCTGGTCTCGCTTAAGCAAGAGCGGCATTGGCCATATGGTGGCGTGCAGCTATCTGTGCGTTTGGAAAGACCGGATGTCCCCCTCAGGCACCAACTTTCCTGGGACATCTGCCTTTGCCTTGCCTCTCCCGGATGTGTGGGTTACTGGGTGAGCTTTGCTAAGGGAAACCAGCCATCACCTCGGGGTCATGTTGTGTCAGGGGACATCTGAGCCCTGGGCAGAGGAAACCACCCTGTGCCCGCTCTCTGACAGCTGCCTACTGCAGACACCTTTTCTCACATGGTCAATCAAGGTGTGCGTCACGTAAGGGGACTCTCGTGGTCCCAGCCGGACCAGGAACTTGGTGCCATGCTGTGCAACCATGGGGCAGACAGTGCTGTTAGACAGTGCCCCATTGGGAGAGGTTTGTCTTGCACCCCGTCCCACGGCTAGCATGAGAGCCCCCATCTCAACCAGGACCTCTGGGTGCTTAGGGATAGATGCTGGACATGTGGCTTCCTTCCACCAAATGAATCTTTGCCACCATGGGTTTAACCCTGACGTGGCTGCATTCCCACTGTCATGTCTCCACCGTGCTCCTGCCCGTGGGCCCCACTGCCAGGCTGCAGGGAAGTAGGCAGGCGCTCACCCGGTGATCCTTCCCACTTTCCACCCCCTCAGCTCGCCTGGCTTTGTGCCGTGCCCTCCCCCAGCTCTGCAAAAGTGCCGTGCGTTCGCTTTCCGCTCTGCAATTAGCTAAAGTGCAGCCTGGTTGTGAGCGTTTCCGAATGCTAATGAGTGCTCGGAGGGCTAGGAGACTGTCGGGCAGAGGCAAGCGCTGGGAAGAGCTGGCAACTTGGGCACTTGGCCGGAAAGGGCTGGAAGCGAGCCCAATTGCCTTGGCTCTGCTGGAGGAACAAGGCTGGTGTCCACCGCTCTGTCCAGATGGAGAGGATCTTTAACGTCACCTCTGGGGAAGAACTTGGGCTTGGGAAGTCGAGATGCAGTTGCGGGGGAAAGTAACGTGAGGATCCTTCTCTCTCTCCTGGTGCGGTGTTCTAGGCGGTGAGCCCCATCTTGTATTTAAGAGGCAGTGGAGTCCTAAATGGATCAGGTGATGCCTTCTCCCCCGCACCCCATCCCCTTCCCCAGCGAAACCCTGCTGGACTTGAATGGAAAGAGGGAGAAGTGCTGGGAGATGGCAGGCTCTCATCGTGAGCACACTAGGCCTTTCTGTAAGGGCTCAAGGCCCTGATGTCCCAGGGCTTTGTCAGACTCTGCCTTGTGGGCCCCCTAAGGAGTTGATGGGGCTGAAGAGCAAAGGGCCGATGCAAGGGGTTAGCGGCGTTTCGGAACGTGCCTCTTCCCAGCGTCATGTTCAGCCTTGCTCCGCCCTGCAGCAATGCCAGGTCCTTTTGCTGAGACCTCTGCAGCCACCGAGGAGCCTCATGCTAAGCCACTGACTGGAAGCAAGGCGTTTCAGTGACCACTTGCTCTTGGAGTCCCGGGGGTGAGACCTCTTTCTGTCCCTCCTTCCCTCTCTGTCTGGTAGCTGGGACTCTACTGTGAAAGCAGATGAGTCCATTCTTGCTCAGCCCAGCCTCTGCAAGGCTGGAAACTGTTGCCCTTCCAAATAAGACCACACGAGCACAGAACATCTGGCTGGGGAGAGCCCCCTCCTCCATGCCATGATTGCGTGACCGCTGGGAAGGTGCTGCTCGGGTTCCTCTCCAAGCTGGCCGGGTGCTTGGCTTGGCTGTGCAACCAGGCGAGCCCAAAGCTTCCTCCCCTCCTCCAAAGCGTGACGGCAGTGGGCAGGAGCTCGTCTGTCTTGGCCCAGCCCAAGGAGGAGGAGGTCCGTGATGTGGTGCCTTATGGAGTCCTTGCAGTTCAGTAGCAGCAGTATCCATTCTCCTTCCTATGGAGTGGGCTGCTCTTACCGGACAGGCAGCAGGTAGATGTCCCCAGGACCATCAGCAGACGTGGCTCGGGTTGCAATTTCATCTGGCTTCGCTTTGGTAAAGCCACTTTGACTTCGTGGCTATTGCCCGATCTCTCCACCTGGCTTCAGCACGTGAAGGAGTCACGTGCTCAGGGGCACGGGCTGGGCAGCGTTGCTTTTCGAGCGCTCTGTCATAGGTGCAGCCACCTGCACCGTGCTGCCCATCCCTGTGGTTTCTGTAGTCACGGCTGCAGATGTCCTGGAGCAGCGGCAGTGTCCATTGGCTCAGCTCCAGGGAGGCAGGAGCAGCATGCCTCAAGCAAAACCCGATTGGACCTGGTTTGATCCAGGGGGCTTGGGACTTCTTTACTTTCCCCAGATAGCTGAACAGGATTGTAAATGCCAGAGAGAAGCAGGGTCAGGGTAAGGGCCTGGGGAGTCTGCGCTCTCTGCCTCTGTCCGTGGCCTGAGCTGGAGCAAAAAGGGCTCTCTTAGCTGCTTTTCACTGTGCCTCAGTTTCCCTTCTGAAACCAAACCGGTGGCTTGTTCCTGGGAGATCCCCTGTTGGAAATGCAGAGCTTTGCCACTGGAGCTCTGCAGTCAACGATGTGCCTTCCCATGGAGCCTTGCAGTGAGGACTGTGGGCAGCTGCACCCCCTCGCTTTCCCTCCTTTGATTCCTTTTGAAGGGAGTCTGGGGGGTAGAGGTTTCTGCCGAGGACCTGTTCCCCTCCCTTAGATCATTAGCGCTCCTGTCTCCACTTCTGATCTGCCTCTTGAATTATTCAAACCTACAACCCGGCCTGTAGTAGCAGGGAGGCGTTAGTGGTGGGGTGGGGGGGTTCTGGTTACCTTGTTCTGTCACACTCGAGCCTTTGCAATATAGAGCCGTGCGAGCGCGGGTTCTCTTTACAGGAATCCGTGTCCCAGACATGTGACACCTGGGTCGCACATCCGCACACGGCTGCTCCCTTCTTGACTGCCGGGCTCATTAAAGCACTTACAATCTCTCTCTCCGCTCACCGCATGCTCCGTGATTCCCTTGGGGGCAACTCTCAGAGGAGGAGTCCTCCCTAGCATGCTACCGGGTGCCAGCTGCCAAGGGGCTTCTTTGGTAGATGGCGAAGACAGCAGGTGGGAGCTGCCTCGCTCCAGCCCTCCCTTCCTGGCACGTGGCGTAGCTGCCCAGATGATCCTGCCACTGTCTCCGTGCTCCCACCTGCGCCAGGCAGGACTGTGACCCTGCTCTACACAAGGCTGCAGTGCCCCGTTACTCTGCAGCAGGTGGTCCTCCACCCTGCCCCGAGCCCCTGACCCCATCGCTCATCTCCGCCAGGCCTAGAGCTCGGGTGTTCTCGCCCATCGAGCCAGCAGGTCTGTGGCATCTGCTTTGTGCCGTTCCAGCAGCTGCACTCAACAAAACTTGAGGGGAAGCCTGTTCTTTGCTCCTTTTTTAACTTAAACCTCCAGATCGGCCCAACCAGGAAACTCCCTGAGGCCGGTTCTTGCTGTCCAGGAACATACGTGTTGGGGCAGCGCCCATTCGGGGATGGGGCTGCGTCCCGAGATCCTGCTGGCGCGCGGCTCCTGAGCGAGCAGGCAAACCTTGGGGACAGGGTGGTGGGACACGCAGGGCCTTGCTTTTGGTATGTGACTTTTCTCTGGGCCCGTGAGCACTGCTTGGGTGCAGAACACCACCTGCTGCTTCCCTACGTGGCTGCGTCGTGCCTGCTGGCAACCTCCCTGGCAAAGCTGAACAGGGCTCCTTCTGCCCTGGGCCACACTAGCTGCATCTGGAGGCACTGAGTCTCCTTTCAGGGTTGATTTTGACCCAAAAGCCTGCAAGCAGCTTCTGCTTTTTTCCCCCTTCGCTCTGAGCAGGAATGGGAGAGACCTCTCTTGAAACCATCTGGCCATTGGGGAAACCTGCCTTGATCCACAGGAGCCCACGCTGGTGCCATGCCTGGTCTTGCTAGCCGGTGGGGGTCAGCTCTGAAGGCAGCAACACTGAGCACTTCCTGACCGCGAACAGGAGGCCTGCCAGTTGTAGTGGAGGCTTCCTCCCAGTAAGGGTGGTGTGTTGTTTCTCCCCCCCCAGTCCCAACCGCTCCACGGCCAAGATGCATGTTCCTTCTTCCAGCCTGGTTCAAAAGGATTCACCCCAGTTGTGTTTGCTGCCACAGTGCCACCATATCCTGTGGGGACGAGTTCCTTGCCTGACGGTCTCCAGCCGGGGTGGGGCTGGATCACAGGCTGTGCTTTCAAAGTAACCCTAAAACCCTGCCTGCCTGCCTTCATGGCCCCAGAAACGGGCCCTGCCCTGCCCTGCGTAATACCATACTCCTTAAACACAGCTGAACAGGGCAGGTTGCGTTACCGCTCCGGGTGTTTTGCTGCACAGCTGTCTTTGAGAGCGAAAGCCATTGTGTTAACGCTCCATCAGTTCGCTGCGCGGTCCTGGTGAATAATGGATGAGCCCCATAATTAAGAGTGCCGTGTAACTAACCTAAGAACGAGGCTGCCGTTGTGAGTGGGCGCGCTCGGCAACACGGCGATAACATCAGCCCGGGCAGGGTGATGTTACCTCTCCTGCAAGACCCGCGGCGGGCCCTGAAAGCTAGCTTGGAAGGGGAAATCAGAAGCCGTGGTTTGGGCATATTTGGTCTCCCAGCTGCTCCCGTTAAGCATCGTGGGGTGGTCTGTGTGCAAGTCTTATTTGAGAAGCGCCGGAGGGTGGAAATTCAGGCTGGCCCCTTGTGTCTTGCTCTAGAAAGAAATCCAAGACGCTGGTTTGGCTTCTTGACTGGCTTAACTTCAGCACCGGGACTTCTGAACTCTCCAACTCTGACCCTTTCGCTCTTATTTAAAATTAAAGGCGGAAAACTTACCCCGATTGTCTGTGGGCCTGCTCGGCACTGCGCGCTTCTTCCTTGACGGGGGCTTGTGTTTCACCGCTCTGACATCACCAGTGCACGATTACAGATCGTGGTCCCGGGGAGGGGATGCAGGTCCCGGCAATGGCCTGGGGTGCATGAAATGACCGCTGTGAGCTGATCTTGGCGTGATGGGTGGCTTTCCAGGGAGGGGCTGGCTAGTGCCTCTTGCTCGGCACGTGTTTCCGTAGCGCGGCATCCCGGTTTATAGAACGCGTGTGGCATTTGCACGGGGTGTTGCTGGCCCCTGTCCTACCTGCTCGGCCTGTGCAGCCAGGTGAGCCTCAGCCTCCGCCAGACCTGCCCGCAGCAAGCTCCCAACTCTGCCTGGGAGTCGGGGCCGCAGCCTGGAGAAGTCGGCTTTGCGAGGGGGACCTGGAGAAGAGCCACCAGGATGCTTTCATGTCTCCTCCCCAAAGAGGTTTATCCCTTCCTGAGCCCCCAGAGACCTGTTGCCATCGAACACCTCCCTAGTGCAAGGCCGCATCCCCTCGGTTTGCCTGGAGGAGCAGCCCTGGCCTGCCCAGCAGCCTGTGGCGCCAGGCCAAGCGCATCGTGCACTGGCTGGCGCGCCACGTAGCAGCTGGAAGATGTCGGGGTGTAAACAAGGATGGCTCCTGCCTGCTGCAGCCCTGCCCCACCCCCCTGGATGCGGCTGCGGGAGGGTGTTGGTGCAGAGAAGGGTGGGGGCTGGGGCTGTCAAAGGCACCCAAAGAAATGGGGCCTGTTGGGCTCTCTGCACTGCTGGGTGCAATGGGAGTGAGTCTCTTCCATCCCCTTCTCCCTCTCCCCCGCCACCCGGGAGTGGGCGGCTTGCGGGAGGTGGTGGGCGGGTGGGGGGGCACGCTGCAGAAGGAGGCTTCATCCCCTCTGTTTCCTGGCAGGAGGAGAGGGAGAAGCGGCGGCTGGAGCAGCTGGAGCGGAAGAAGGAGCTGCAGCGCCTGCTGGAGGAGGAGGACTCCAAGCTGAAGGGGAAGGCGCCCAAGCAGGCGGCTCCTGCCAAGGTCACCCGGGCGCAGATCGAGGAGACACTGCGGAAAGACCAGCAGCAGGAGGACGGTGACGCAGGTGCGGAGCTGCCCTGGCGCGCGCTGCCGGGATGCTCTGGCTGGCCACAGATGAGCCCCATGAGTGGCACCACCCTGGTGAGGGAGAGCGGGCCCTGTAGCAGGGTGCCAGAGGCTGGTCATCATGTCCCCACCAAAGCCCCTGCCCTGAGTGCCAGCCCAACCATACTCCAGGCAGGTAATGTGGGCTACCCCTGACCCTTCCCCTTTCCCCCTCTCCTCACAGTGGAGAAGCAGAAGAGCCACCTGGAAACTCCCCTGGAGGAAAACATCAACAGGCGGGTGGTGGAGGAGGGCACCGTGGAAGCCAGAACCATTGAAGATGCCATTGCTGTGCTCAGGTAGGCAGCTGTGCCTGGCTGGCTTGGGGGCGCAGCAGGTCTTTCGGGGGGCTCCCAGGGACACCTGGCATGTCTGGCTGTGTGATGCTAACAGCGGGCCGACTGCTCCTAGCCAGGCAGAGCAGGATGGTCGGGCACTTGTTCCGCTTGTCCCTTCTGCCCACGAAGCAAGTGCGTTGCCATGTGGTGCCCTAGACACAGGGACCTGGGACGGGGACAGCGGCGTGGGAGCTGGTCTGACTGGTCTCCATGTAATCCCATGTTTATCCATCTTGGCGTCACGGCTCCTTACAGCTGCCAGGGCCACAGTCCCCTGCTCCCCCCATGCACGCCCTCCTCCTCACTGTAGCTTCCCCGTGGTGGAGCTCCCTTCTGGGTGGGGCTGTGCAGGGACTTTGGCTGCGTGTGGCCCATATGGGACCCAATCCGTCCATGGCTGGGGCAGCTTTGGCCCCTGGTCTCGTGCTTATCCAGAGCATCCAGGCTGGGTGGGTGCTAGCCAGCTGCAACCAAGGTCCCTTTCTCTCCCACCAGTGTGGCCAGCGACCTGGACCGGCACCCGGAGCGCCGCATGAAAGCTGCCTTCACTGCTTTCGAAGAGATCAACCTGCCGCGCCTGAAGCAGGAGAACCCCAACATGCGCCTCTCCCAGCTCAAGCAGCTCCTCAAGAAGGAGTGGATGAAGTCCCCAGACAACCCCATGAACCAGAGGCACGCATCCTACAACTGCCAGAAGTAGGACTGGACCCAGCAGCCTGAGCTGGGGCTTCTGCAGATGCCCGCAGAAGCCAAGCGAAGGCGGGACCCTCCTCTCTCACACTCACACGTGCCCTTCCCCACCCCTCCTGCCTCCTGCTCGGACTCTGATTCAACGCGCAGCGCTTAGAGCTGTTCCCGGGGCCCTCCAGGCTGCTTCCCGCTCCCCCGGGCAGTTGGCGCCTGGCCCACTGCCAACCCCGGCTGGAACAGTCCCCCGTGTGCAGCCCCTTCGACAGCACGGGGTCCCGACCCTCCTAGGCACCGCCCCGGGCGGACCAACAGTTCTCGATGCCTTGGAGCCACCGCCGTCAGCGTAGACCTGCAGCCGGTGCCGCTGTGCAGACCTGGGCCCTCCTGGTGCTGCCCAGCCCTGGGGAGAACCCGGGGCAGCCCCCGGCCCCAGCGTGTGTGCAGTGCCCCCGAGACGAAGCCTCCCTGGCTCTGGCCTCTGCCTTACACCCTCCTTTGCAGGGAGGCTGGAGGGGCTCGGTGGGTTACATGTGAGCCAGCAGTGCTCGCGGGCCCTGCGCCAGGTGCTGGGCAGGGGGAGTGAGTTCTGGGGCAGGCGCAGGGAGCAGAGGGAGCTGTGTCAGCACAGCCCAGCACTTGCCTGCCCTCCCCCTGCCTGTCCTAGCACCCGCCTCCATGGAGCTCAGTGCTGCGTCTGCCACGTGCGTGGGTCCCAGAGCTTTGCACGGTGCTGGGGGGACACAAGCAGGGCCAGGCCCTGCCCTACCAGCAGTCCCAGCCTCTTGGCTGGCCCAGTCCCCCGTGCCTACCCTTCCCTTCCCTTCCCTTCCCTTCCCTGCAGTATTTAAGGGCTGCAGCCTGGTATGAGACTTCTCCCAGGTCTCCTGGGGTGGCTGCAAAGGGAAGTTAGTGCTAGGGCCCAGAGTCCTCATCCTGTGTTAAACGGTCACGGATGTTCCTCCTTCTCCCTTCACGTGCGCCTTGGGCCCCACTCTCCCGCCTGTAGGCCCCCAAAATCTGGCTTGTCTGCCAGGCCCTTGCCTTTGCACTGGGGTAGCAGTGGGGTCCAGGATGGGCATGGGGACAGAAGCTGTTGACGGCCTCCTGGTGCTCTTCTGTGTCCTCTCTCTCCCTGCTTGCCCTCTTGCCACCCCCCTGCCCTGGCTGTTTGCGCCGGACTGTCCGGCTGAGGGCACTGGGCCTGCTCCTCCCCACGGGGGGCCCGCGACTGGCGGGACGAGGGGGCAGCTGGGCATCTTCCTCGGTGCACGCTGTGTTCGGTTTGGGTTTGATTGACTTCGGTGCAGCGCAAGCCCAGCTTGTGACTGCTGGAGGAATAAAGCGTTTGGATCGTGCTGGCACTGGCTTCTCTTCCTTCTTTTCATGGCTGCTGGTCTCAGCCCTGCTGCAGCAGCCAGCCCCTTGGATCTGCCTCTGGGGAGTCATGTTGGGCCAAGCCCAGCTGGGAGCAGGTGGTTGAGCCTGCCTGGCCCTGGAGTCTTCCAGGAGCAAACTGATCCTACTTGAAGCCAGAGGCTGTTGGCTGCTCCAAGCAGGCTCGCCCAGGCCTGGTGTGGGGCTTGGCTGGGCCATGCCCATGTCCTCCCCCAGGCCTTGCTCCCACGCCCCGCCCCTGTTGAGCAGGAGGATGCTATTCCTTCCCCACACCCAGCGCTGCTTGTGCCCCACCACTACCCCTGCTGCCTCCAAAGCTCAGCCTGGCTCTGGGGGGGCTGGTAGCTGCTGGGGTCTGCCCCTGTGGGTCCCAGGAGCAGGGCAAGGAGGGGGCTGGTGAGCAGTTCAGGCCAGGCATCCTTGCACCCACGGCCCCGTAGTCAGTGCTGAGAGGTCTTTGCCCTCCGGTCCCTGTCTTGGGGGAGCTGCCTGACCCCAGGGAGAGCTCTGGCTGCAGCGGTCGAGCACCAAGCTGGAGAAAGGGCTATGGGCATAGGTGATTCCTATTGGCACCTGGGCCAAACCCTGCCAGGAGCCCACCCCTGGGCCGGGGGTAGCTGCTGTGATCAGCGCAACCTGATGGGACTCAGGAGCTGCCCCGGGGCAGGTGCCAGGTGCTGGGACCAGCGGGCGAGCAGGGTTGCAGTAGGGGCCCCTTTCAGGCCTGGGGGGGCTCCTGCCCCTTCCCTGCGGGGTAGGAACCGGGCTGTTTGCTCTAGGAGCACCGTGCTGTGCCTTTGCTCCCCGGGCGCCGGCCCTGAGGGCCCCCTGCCCCTCCCTGCTTGCTCTCCCTGCTGCAGCCAGCTGCCGGCGCTGACCTGGTGGGCTCTGGCAGGGGCGCCCTGGGGGCGGCAGCTCCTTGTCCCCAGAGCAGGGTGCAGGGCAGGACCCCGCTGGGGTGCACCTGGGCTGCCTGGGGGTGCCCCCCGGCCGTGCTGGGGGGGGCGGAGGTTTCCCGCTGCAGGAGTGGGTGGGGAATCGGGGCCGTGCTGCATTGGGGGTCGGGGCAGGCTGCGGCCCCCCCCCCACCCCGTCGGCTCGCTGAATGTCACCTTGGCAGGGGGGAGGGGAAGCCCCTCCCCCCAGCCGGGGGGGCGCGCTAGCCCGGGCCCCTCGCATCTCCGCAGCGGGAACCTCCCTGCGGCATCCCGGGGGTCTCCCCCGCCCCCTCCCCACCACTGCGGCTGTGCAGACCCCGCCCTTGCCCTTGCCCCCCCCGCGCAGGGAATCCCCCCCGCACGCACGGGCTATTCCGGGCGCCGGGGATCCCGCTCCCCCCGCGGTTGCCGGGGCGACGGGGCATCCTCGCTGCGGCGGAGCGGGGGCGGGGGACACGCGTGGGGGCGGCGTCACGCGCCCGCCGAGGAATCCTCGGGCAGCCGGGGCTTCCCCCGACGTCACGGCCCGCGGAGGGCGGGGGGATCGCGGGCCCCCGCCCGCAGCCCCGGCCCCGGCCCCGGGGCCAGGCGGCGCCCCGCGAGGTAAGGGGGCGCGGGGCGGCGCGGGGCGGCGCGGGCACGTGTCCGGCGCGCCCCCTCGAAGGGCGCTCCTGCCGGCTCTTTGTTGTCTCCCCGGCCCCGCGGCGGGGCGGCAGGCTGCCCATTCCGCGGGCGGGGAAACTGAGGCCGGGGCAGAGCCGGGGGCGGCGAGGCGGAGCCCCCGGCGCGGGGGCCTGGGTCTGGGGGTGCAGGGGCCCAGTCCCGCCTCTGCGCTCGGGGGCGCGGGGGGCTCAGCCAGGCCTGGGGCACTGAGCGTTGCCCCCCAATCCTGCCCTGTTTGCTAGACAAGAAATAGTGAAAGGGGAGTGAATAAAGCACCGGCCGCAACCTTTTGGCCACCCACAGCTATTTTTAGCTGCCCCCTCCGCAGCAGCTGCTCTGCAGGCTGGGGGGGGGGACACTCCACCCCCAGGGACCGGGGGGGGGCTTGAGGGCTTGCCCACTAGCTAGTCGCTTGCACTGGTCCTTGCCAGGCTGCTTTAACCCTTTAACGGCTCCATTGCCCCCCCCATGCATCCGATTCCTCCACTGTGCTCCAAGCGCTGTTCACCTGATTCTGGAAATGCAGCTGTGTCTGGGGCGGAGCACAGCTCCTTCCAGGTGGGAGATGGTGCCCTGTTTCCACTTTTTTTTTTCTGTTTTTTTTGCACCGGTCCTGGAAGCACTGGTATACCAGGTCAATGCATGGAGTGGATGGAGCACGCTCCGGTTCCACCGCCCAACACCAAAAAGAACCTGCTCAACATAGACCTCCGAGGGAGGACATACCAGAGACAACCACTGACCCCGAGCCACCAGGTCATGTGAGCGGCCCAGGCTCAGTGGGTTCCTGGCAGCTCCAAGTGCCGCTTGGGTGGCCTGGAGGCCCGGACTCAGGTGCCGGCTCTACCGCATGGGCCAGTCGGGTGGCTCATGGCAGGGCCTGGCTGCTAGGGGTACTTGTGACTATTAATACAAGCAGGACCTGGCTGGGCTGGGTGTGATGCACCCAAGCAGTGCCAGCTGCAGAGGGACCGGTTTCCCCCAACCCCACCCTGCAGCGGGGCTGGGTGGGTGTCTTGAGCCGGGGACTGACGGCTAAGGGGAGCGGCCAGGAGGGTCGCGTAGGGGCATCTCCCGTGAGGAGGCCGGTGCAAAGGGCAGAGCTGGAGCCTCCCTAACGGCCTGCGCTTTGGAGGCGATTACAGTGCAGTGCAATTGGCCTGGCCTCCAGCCGCACTGCCGGGTGCCCACACGGGGAGGAGCTGGCTCCCAGCGCAGGCTGTTCTTGGCTTCCAAAATGCCGGTGCAGATGCAGGCAGTGCAGCCCACTGGCCAAACCCGCTGGGAGCCAGGGGGGCCCCAGCCAGCGGGCATGGCCCATGTGCTGGGAGCAGCAGGCAGCCCTCCCCTGCCTGCTTCCCTTTAACAGATAGTCAAGGGGCAGGCGAGCATTGGTCTCTCGGGTGTGCTCGTGACAGTAGCCGAGGTCGGTTGGTTCCCTGGAGCTTTGCCAGGGGCAGGTTTCACCCCAGGAGCCCTGCAGGGGCAGGTCTAGTGAAATGCATCCACCTCTGGGGTGGGGCTGAGTGGCAATGCTGTGGGGGGGCAGCGATGGAGGGACCCAGCTGGAAGAACGGGGAGATGACTGGTTCCTGGGGCCCTGCCTGACTCTGCTCCCTGGCACTGGGGGCTCACCACCCCGAAGGACTCGCCGTGCCAGGGCTCTCCTCCCCACTGCCCACAGCCGTCCCCTGCAAGCACGTGCTTCCCGGAGCCGCCTGGATTGCAGGGGAGCCCGGCTGTTCCTAATCCTCCCATTGTTCTTTGTTTCCCAGAGCAAGGCAGGCCCCAGGGGCTTTTCTCTGTGGCTTTCCTCCTCGCATTCCCTCCGGCAGAAGCTGCCAGTGTTTCCTGGCCACCCCGGGCCTGGCATCCATCGTCCAGATCCCCCTGCTAGTGTGCCCTGCCCATCCCCAGCCTGGCATCGTCCAGATCCCCTGGTCTGACCCTGGGAAGGGGGGGGGTCCTCACCAACCCGCCTCCCCAGAAGGAAGGGGTTAAGCCATGTTGGGGCAGGGAGTGCTGGGCGCTGGCTGCCACCTGCGCTGCATCCCAGCCCCATTGTTTGGAGCCGGTGACATCAGGGCAGGGAACCCGATACTGCCCTTGGCACCAAGCAGGGAATTTTCCAAGCTGCCCTGTTTGGAGGTTGCCAGGCTGCAGGGGAAGGGGAAGCCCTTGGCTTGCTCTGTCCCAGCTCCCCCTCCTTGCTGCCCCCCATCCCCCTGCCTCCTGGGCCTGGCAAGGGTGCATGAGGGCACGCAGCTAGGCCGGCGGCACTGCCCCCCTCCTCCCCAGCACGCCCCTCTCCCACTCCCCCTTGCATAGCCTCTGTTTCCAGGCACAGGAAAAACCCAAGCAGAGGATGCATAATTCACTAGGACACCCTGGCATGCGTGCGTGTGTGCAGCTGGGGTGGGGGTGCAGAGGGCTTCCCCAGCCGTGCTCTCAGCTGCCTTCCCGAGGAGACATGCCCAGCCCTACCTGCAGCCTCGGTCCCAGTATCAGCCTGGCGCTGGGCTGGCGCTCTCCTGCCTCCACCTACCCACCCACCCAGCTCCCTCCTGACTGATCCTGCCTATTCCCCCAACTCTCCCTGGCCCCTGGCTGCAAACATGTCCCACCCCAGCTCAAAAGGGAGCAACCATTTGCAGACGAGCATCCCAGCCCAGATGCACTCAGCTCAAGCTGGGGACAGTCCAGGTCCGTGCGGGTGCCACAGAAGCCATGCGGGAGCTCCCCTCCTTTGTTGGGTACCATTTAAAGCCTGTGCCCTTTCCGCTGCCCGTGGGGCAGGGCACCCGTGCGCGCCCTGGACCCCCTGCCCCTAGCATGCTCCTGTACCCAGCCAGCTGCTTCTTTGCAGAGGCCATCCTGGAGCTCAGCAGGGCCTGAGATGGGGGAGCAAAGCTCCTGTCCTGGAGGGCACGGGGGCATGGGGCCGGTGGCTGGCAGGTGTCTCCAAAGGAAGGCACCAGGGCTAGGGAAACGGGGACCTAACTCCAGCACGGCGCAGGTTGAGATGGGCTGGGGACCCTGCGCCTGCTGCCACGGGTGTGCCACGCAATGATGCTGTGTCCTTGTTGCGGGTCCCTGGGCGGAGGTGTGCGTGTGCGTGTGCATGTCCATGGGGCTGATTGGGGTTGGACGTCAGGCGGATTCGAGGGGAAAATTAGGTCCCAGTCATCACGGGGAGGATGAAGAGCTGCTGCAGGTGCCTCCCCAGGTCTTCAGGGCTGGAGGTGTTTCCTGGAAAGGCTGTAGCTACATCCGAGCACAGCGAGAGTCATGGCCTGTATTTCTCGGGGCTGGTGCAGTGGTCGGGGGATCCTCTCCCATCCCGTCCATCCCCCCCATGTGCAAGGAGATGGCTGCTGGTAGTGTGTGAAATGAAGCGCGCGCCAGGCTGCGCGTGTGACACAAGAGATGCCGGGGGTGCTGGGCGAGCGGGCTGGGCAGTGTTTATCCACTGTTTCCGCGTCGATACAGAGCTATTGTTCTGCGCCACGATGGGCGCCTGGCTGTGCCCAGCCACGGGCTATAATTAACACCAGCCTCATGGGTCCAGAGTCTTTTCCTAGTCACACGGGGGATATTTTTGTCCTTTTGTTGTTCAAGGAACTTGCCGGCTGCCCCTCCTGCCCCCACGCCCGTGCTGGATGGGGACCAGGCCCGGACCGGGGGGTGGGAGAGCTGTCTCCCCCACCCCGCTCCAAGTCTGCGGTGAAAGCGCCCGGTGGCTGGGCTCCTTGTCAGCCCTGACAAGCTAACCGGGGCTGGGGTGGGCGGGCGTCAGGCTGGGAGACCCCGAGGCAGGTGCTTGAGGGGTTGGGGGGCCTGTGCTGTGCAGGGGGGCAGGGGGCCGTGTGCTGGGTGGTGCCTATTCTGAATGCAGCCCCCCCAGTGCAAGGCTCTTCTGTGCTTCTGGTTCCCTCGCCTGCGTCGCTGGTAGGCAGAAGCCGCCAGCCCCGTCTTGGAGGCAGCATCAGGAGGGAGGGCAGATTTCCCTCTCCAGGCTTTGCAACAGGAAGCCAAGCCCTTGGCAGCTCTTGGGGTGAAAAATGCTCCGTCCCAACGCCTGTGACTGTGATTGATTTACCCGCTGCCTCTGTGCTAACGAGCAAGCCGGGCCGGAGATCAGCGTCACGCTTGCTAAGGAACTATCTCTCTCCCTATCTGCACTCGTGCAGGATGCGGCCTCCTCCCTGGTGCCGCTGGGTAGACCAGGAGGGGCGCGTGGAGCTGGCCTGGGCTGCGCTGGTGGGGGCAGACGTGGGCTCTGGCTGGGCCCGAGGGGCAGCCAGCACAGGGCTGGGGTGGGCAGGAGCTGACCGGGCCCTGCCGGGTGAAGCCTGAGCCGGTGGCGGGAGGGGTTGCATGCGTTTGCAAGGGAATTCTTCCCCCTGGACTCTGACCCGTCAGAGCCGTGCAAATCCTCGCGGTGCCAGGCAGGGCATTTTAATCAACTCTCGTTCCACAGCAGGGCAATAAATTTTCCCCGGCAGAGATGCTTTTATTGACAGGATGAAGGATTTAATAAAGCCCATTTATGTTGACATCAATAGAACCTATTAGTGGAACAACCACTAAGTGATGGTTAATAAAATATTTACCGGTAATTCCTGTTGGAGGGTGGTGTGGGGCTTTCGTGCACCTTATTGCGAAGCCTAAAGTTTGCCGCCCAGCTCAGGGGCTGCTCCAGCTCCGGCGAGTCGTGCCTCGAGGTCCCCTGGTCTTGAGGCCGCCCTGGGAAGGGCCAGGCCCCGCTGGGAGGCTGCCGACACCACCTTAGAAACTGGGGTTATCCCCGAGGACTCCTAACAGGATTACAAGCTCTTACGTTTGGGTGAGGAGGGGTGGACAGGAGACAGCTACTTTATGTGCTGCGGACACCCTGGGCTCTGCTTGCAGCCCTCCTGCCCTGCTGCAAGGCAAGCTGGGTGCCTTGCAGGGCAAAGGGGCCTGACCCTCTCCAAGTGAAAGGTTCCTGCTTTTAAGGATCAGGAAACGGGAAGGGGCTGGGAGCAGGCAGCTGGCCTGCCCCTGTGCTGGCCTTTTGCACCTGCCGTGCCCAGGTGTGGCCGGAGGGGCCCTGGAGCCGTCCCCCCGGTGTCGTGGGGCTGTCCTGTCCTTTGCTGTTTTTTTTTTCCCCCCCAGCAAAGTATTAAAAAGAAATTGGAGACCATTTTCCTGCAATAAATTTGGCACAATGGAGAGAAAATGATCTGCCTCTGGAGCCCAGCCATCTGCGCCACGCAGCCCGGAGCGGCCAGTGCTGGAGAGGTGCCACGTGCCGGCTGCCGTGTCCTCTGCCGGCTGCCACGAGCCCTCTGCTCTGAGCTGCAGCAACGGGCTGGCCACTGGGCATGGGGCACCAGAGTCCACCCGCTGTCCCGTGCCCCAGGCACGGATACTTGGAGGTGGTCTGGAAGGGGCAGTCCCCACTGTCCCCTCCCCGTTGTGGCCACGGTTGAGCTTCCCGGCTGCAGGGTGTTCTCCCACCCAGAGCCGGTGGGGAACTTGGGCAAAATTGGCCCTTTCGAAAGCCCCTGCAGGCCCACGTGTGAGACTTTGGCCCGGATACACAGAGCCCACACCCAGACTGCTCCCAGGGGCTGCATCCCCCCCAGTGCAAGGGAGCAAAAAGCTGGGCCCTGCGTCTGTCTTTAGTGAAGCCAAGCTGGCTGCCGGGGACAGGAGTGGACAGCTGGGCCCGCTCCTGGAGGGATGTGGTGACTTCCTATTGCCCTGGTGGCCTTCAATCCACAAAGCCTTGGCTACTGCAAGAGAGGAATCAAGCCCTGCACTCCCGGCTCTCGGGGAGTGCCTCATTGCAGGGCCTCACTGGTGTCCTGCAGCCCGGCAGAGCCTGGGCCTGGGAGCAGCCCCTCGGGCGTTGCAGGCGGCGCTCCCGCTGCATGGGGCGTGTTGTTTGGTGTCTCGGCGGCCTGACCCACCCGGTTTGACAGCCGTGCCTGGCTCAGACGCCCGCTCACGTCTTGCTCTGGACTGTCCCCCCCGGTGACCTGCTGCCAAAGGCACCCGGTCGTTCTGGTTCAGGAGCGAGGGACACTGGACGCATCCCTCCTCCATGTGCCGCCAGCTAGGCCAGAGCCCACTCTGCCCGGGCAGACCCTTGGCCTTTTTTTTGCAGGTTTAGCAGCGGGTGAAGCCATCCGATCCCCGTCTGCTCCTGTTTAGCAACTCAAATGGGGCCGCTGTAACCGTACCCAGGGCTCTGCCAGTGTCTGGGGCGGGGACCTCGGGGGGCTGGGGCAAAGGGCAAGCCAGGAGCGTGCGGGGGCTGAGCGGCCCATGCTATGTATTTTTCTTGTTGCCCGTGCCGTCCGGCTCCTTCGGGAAGCGGGGGGAGCACTGGGGAGCTGCCCGGTTCCCCCCGGTTGCGGGGGCTGAAGGAGCCAAAGGCTTCTCTAGGCAATTTCCTTGCAATGAGTTAAAGCCGTGGCCTTCCCACATCCTTCTCTGGGGGACGTGACTTTTGTGGGGGGAGGCAGGGGTTGGCAGGACAGACATGGGAGTAGCTGAGGGCATGGGAGGTGGGCTCCTGCCTCAGCCTGTGCCCAGGACCACGCGCGAGACCCTCTGGGGTGGAACAGGCATTGGGTCTCCCCCAGGGTTTCCCACCTGAGCGGGGCTTTGCCCAGGTCCTCACCAGTGGGGCAGGGCATGATCTGTTGCACAGAGGCTTGCAGAAACGTTGTCTGTTCACCCACCTTTGGCCAAGGCCCCCCCGGAAGCTCCTCCAGGGTTGTTCCCCGCTGCCCTTGGCACCCGCCGGGCACACAACAACGGGCGTTTTGCACGGGAAGCTGGACGAGCCCCCCACTGAAACGGCCAAGGCGGGCGAGCCGGCTCCCACCCTGCGCGTGTGCCGCGAGCCTTTCGCGGCAGCGCCGAGGCCTGGGAAATCGCCGGCGCAGCAGGCTGGGTCTCGGCCGCCCCCCGCGCGTGGGCGCCTGCCGGGGCGGGGCGCGTGTCCCCGTGGGCGGGGCACCACCGACCCGGGCCCGGCGCGGCGCGGCGCGGCGCGGCGCTGGGGGAGGCGGCCCGGGCTGCCGGGCGCAGGGACCGCGGGGCCCCGCGCCGCCGCCGCCGCCGCCGCGTCCTCGCCCCGCGCTCCCGCTCCCGCTCCCGCTCCTCCTCCCGCCGCCGCCGCGCCCGCAGCGCCCGCGGCCGCCCCGCGACTGCCCGCGCCGCAGCGCCGCCGCCGCCGCCGCCGCCGCCCGGCCCGCAGGTACCGCCGGGTGCGGGTCCAGGGCGCCCCCCCGCCCCCCGACGGAGTTTGGTGGGGGCAGCGAGTGCGAGTGTGCGTGCGTGTGTCCAGGGCCTGGGCACTCCTCACTTTCATCCTGCTGAGTTGGGTGTCCCCTGAGGGGCGGTGTGCGTGTGCGGGCACGCTTGGGAGTGCACGTGCGTGTGCCTGTGTGTGCGGGCGTGACTTGGGGGGGAGCCGGCCCAATGCAGCACCGCGAGGGAAGCCGCGCGGGCGCGGGGCGGGGGGGTCGCGCCGAGCCCCGGGCGGGGCTGTGCCGCCCCAGGCCCTGGCTCCGGTGCTGGGCCAGCGGGGCCCGGGGCTCTGCTCCCCGCACAGCCTGCCGGCGGCCGGGCCCTCTGCTCGCTGCCTTGCCTTCAAACTTTGCCGGCTCCTTGCAGCCCCTCTCCCGTACACGGGCCTGGGGCTGGGGGGTGGGCACGGCCTGCGTTTGTCCTTCCTCCCTCTGCTGCCGTCTCGCACCTCGCGCTGGTGTCCTCCGGGCCGCCGCCGCCCCCCGCGCCGGGGCACGGCCTCGCTGTGTCCTCGCCCAGCAGTTCTCGCCGCTTCTGGGGTCTGGCGGGCCCCTGGCGCCGTGCGGGCTGGGAGCGGGGCCTTTGCAGGGGGCAGAAGGGGTCCTGCCTCTCCCTTCCCTCAACCTTGGCTCTCTCCAGCCTTCCCCGGCCTCTGATGCCCGGGGCAGAGGGGCTGCTGCGGGGCTGGGACTTTCCACAGGACCAAACGCGGTGAGTGGGGCTCCGAGCTCCCTTTCCAGCGAGCTTGGCTCTGATCCAGGTTCCCTGGGTTTCAACTAGGTCTTTAAAGCCCAGCCCCAACACCTCCCCGGCATCTGCCCTTCAGAGCCTGCCTGTTCCTCCTTTCTTTCTTTTTCCAATGTACTGCAAGCTTTTCTTTCCCGCAGAGACTAAAGGTCCTGGATAGTTTCCCAAGGAGGGTAGAGAAGGAAATGGACCCATCTTTCCAGCACAATCTGTGCTCGTTCGCCTTTTATCGCTTCCCAGGAGGGCTCCCCGCCCTGGGCATTGCAGCCGGGAGTGTGAGGTTGGGGCCTTTCCGGAGTAAGGGCGAGTTAGAAACCCCCCCGGAAGCCCAAGGGGAATCTGCGGGCGCTGCAAGTTCTCCCTCCAGCTCCCGGGGTTCACGGTGCTGGGGGCAGCGTGTGCGTGGGACTGTGTGGCCGGCTGGAGGGCAAGGCTTGGGATGCGGGCCGGGGGCTAGCCGTGCCACCAGCACGCTGCAGGACACGGGCGCTGGGCACACGGGCTCGGGGACGAGGGCGTCGGATTCCCAGCCCTGCGTGATTAGATTTCGCTTCTGCTCCGCCCCGGACGGTTGCGCGCGGTGCATGGAGGCATCCCTTGGAGTAGAAGGGACTTTTTAGGCTTTGCCCCCTTGCCACAGGTATGCCCCGCTGCCCGCCTGTGCACAAAGGGGCCAAATCCCCAGCTGAAGTCAGTCGGGGTCCCTCCCTTGAAGGCCCGGGCCTGGAGCGCTGCGGGGAACGTCCGGGGGCTCTGGTGCAGGCAGGGATGCAGCGTGGGGCCGAAGGTCTGGCATCGGCCTGGGCTGGAGCCGTGCGGCGGGGCTGAGGGGGCCCTGGGCTGGGGAGCGTGTGGCGCGTCGCGACGCTCCCGTCTCCTGTCGGCCGCGCTGCGTGACTCATCCGCGCTCGCCTGATGGGAGGCGTCTCGCTCTGCTAGAGCTGGGGGCCTCATCTGTGCCCCCCCCATGCAAAGTCAGGCCTAATGCATGCAAATGTATGCAGCCAGCATTTGAGAGGGAACCCGGAAGGGATGGTGCAGACCACTGCAGCCTAGCAGGAGCCCCTGCCCGAAAACGGGGGCGGAGAGGGGGCATGCGGAAAGCCGTGCAGGCTCCTGGCATCTCTGTGAGCACTCGTGGGCGTCGCTTTTCTGCTCCAGGCCTCAGTTTCTCCAGCGGTGACATGCCCAGCGTGCTCTCCCGGTGGTGGCCGGCCATGGCTGTCCTCCACGGTGCATCAGGCCGTGCCGTGCCCTGGACCCAGGGCCCTTGGGAGGGCGGAGGGCAGAGCCCAGCAGGCCACTAGTCGGTTCCCTCCCGGGCTGGGAGCGGGGGTGCAGCGTGGCACTCGGTTGCCCTCTCGTGGCCGGCCCAGCTGGAGACGGAGGAGCCCGGGGCTGGCCGTGACCTTGGCTGGAGGTCCAGCGTCTGCAGCCCAGAGGCCGGTTTCGGGTTCCGGCCGCCCAGGCCAGGGCAGCGGGTGAGGCCGGGCTGCGCTGCGCCTCCCCGGTAGTCCCGAGAGCCGCGGCGGGTCAGGGCTCCCCCGTTTGCTGGCTGGCACACGCTGGCAGCCCGGCTCCGTGCCACAGGGACGGCGCCCGGGCTGGGTAGGGAGTGTGGGCGGGGGGGGCAGCATGGTGCTTGTGTCTGCTCCGCAGCTCCGCCGGGGCCTCGCCGGTCCCCCACGTGCTGGCCCAGCGGGTCCCTGAGCCTGTGGGAGCGGCTGCAATGCAGCCGTGGCAGTGGAGGCTGTGGGGGGGACTCCACAGCCGAGCCCCCAGCCAAGCTGCCCCTCCCTGGTCCGGCACAGGAGCACGGAGCTGGGCACTAGGATCCCCAAGCGCTGTTTTTTCACAGGCCCGTGGCTGCAGAGGTGGCTGGGAGCAGGTGCCAGGGCACCATCCGATAATGGCAAGGCAGTGCCACCCCCAGGGCTGCATGGGAGCTCAGCCCGTGCCACCCCCAGGAGCATGGGAGCAGTTTGTGGCTCCCTGCAGCTGCCAGACCAGCATCTGCTTGCTGACCCCCAGGATCTGCAGCTTCTCCGTTTAATTCCTTGCCCCGGGTGGTGATGGGGGGAGTGGTAGCAGTGTGGGGCTCATGGGGGCCAAAGCCAGCCCTTTCCTGGCCTGTATAACCGGTGCATGTATACCCCCAGCCAGCTCCTCTCCGCTCCCCTCTACAGAGGATCCCCCTGCCAGCGCCCCAGCTTCATCGCATCGCCGTGCAAGTGAGCACCAGACATTCAGGAGGGGCTAGCTGGGCGTCTGCTATCTAGGCGGCCGGCTCCACGCAGGTGCCCGAGAGCACCATCTGTGTAGCTCTCCGGTTGTGCCCGTTGCTGATCTTGTCCCCGGCATCCGGGATCTGCCTGGTTCCTTTGCAGCTGCCGTCCACATCAGGACGTAACTGCTGCAACGGTGTTGGACGCGGTGAAGGGCAGGGCCTGCGGCGGCGTCAGGTCTGCTCAGCGGGCAGTGCTGCCCTGATGGGCTGGGCTGTCTGGATGCGAGCAGTGCTGCTTGCAGTCCCTTTGGGTAGGTGCCCGCTCCAGGGAAGGCCAGGCCGTGTCTCAGCCCTGGAGCTGCACGCTGACGTGGAGCGCGGTGCAGTGACGGCGATGGGCTGGCACCCCGGCCCAGGTGAGCGGCCCTGTGGAAATGCTGCAGGGGTACCCTAGCTGCTGACAGGGCCCCCGTGGCCGAACGCCCCTTGCAGATGTTCTTGCCCATGCGGCGGGAAACCGAGGCACAGAGGTGAGGTCGCTCGCCCGAGTCAAGCAGTGGCAGAGCTGGCACTGGAAGCCCACGCCATGGCTCCCAGTCGTCCTAGCCACTGCCACGTGCAGCTTCCCACACCAGAGCAGAGCCCGGGCGCCCCAGTTGCTAGACGTGCGTTGTGCCAAGGGGGCAAGTGTGCATGCGGGGGCGGGGAGGGGGCGTCATATACCGCCGCGCTGGTCTCCAAGGCCATTTGGAGACCACACACACGCACAGCCTGGGGCCCGGAGGCTGCCGGCAATATCGTTGCAGCCCAAGGACTCGTCTCCCGGCTCGCGCGCACAATGGAGGCAGTGACCTGGGCACGGCGCTATCCATTTTTAATGCCCTGCTCCCGGTAGGTTTTGCGCCGGGGAATAAAGAGAGCGGCAGAGGAACCGAGCACGGCAAACCCGCGAACGCCTCCCTCCGCACCCGGGCTCAGACCTCGGCGGGCGGCGCGGCCCCGGAGCAGGGAGGCGTGAGGCAGCCGGGGGATCCTGTATGGTAAGGGGCCGCGTTGCAGGTCTCGATGCTGGGGTCATGCTTGGTGCCGAGGCTGTGGTGGGTGCGCAGGGCTGCTCAGCCTGGGAGGTCCGTTCCCCGAGCCCCGGGCCCAGCGCCTCGAGCACGAACCGGAGTGAAAGCCGTCGCGGCTGCTGCTCCCGTCCCTCCCCGGGGAGTCTGCAGCGGGGCTGGTTGGAAGGAGGCTGCATCCCAGGTGGCCAAACCCGAGCCAGAAACGCCCTGGAAAAGCCTTCTCCGCTGACCTGACGGCTGTGGGGTCTGCCCCGGTCTTGCTCTGCCGGGCAGGTTGGAGCAGGGCGCCTGGGCTGTTGCTCCACGGCCCTTGGGCACGGGAGCGCCGGGAGCTGCCGGCAGTAGCAGGGTGTTACCCCCGAGCCGGGGCGACGCGCTCTGCCGAGGCATGGCCCTGCTCCCACCATGCGGAGGCAGTGGGACAGGGTAATTTGGGCCTGTTCCCCTCCTCCCCCGTGCCGGGAGGCAGCTCGCCCGCTCGGCTCTGCAATTACCGCGCCAGCGCCGCGCCGGGGGTGGGCTCTGCTGCCAGGCCCGCGGCTGCTGTCACCGGGAGAGCGGGTGCTGGAGGCGGGCGCGCCGGGGCTGTAATTAGCCCAGCTGGGAGCGTCACTCCAGCGGGGCGGGAAGGAGCAATGTGGATGGCGCTGGGGGAGCAGGGCACCCCGGGCGGCACGCAGCGGGGCTGAGTCCACGCTGCCAGCGGCAGGCGGGGTGTCTTGATAGCGTGGCCCCCCACCTGCGGGGGCTAGGAGAAAGACGGAGGAGACCTGGGCACACGTGCGTGCTCCTGGGGCGGTGAGCACCTGCGTGCACGCCCGTCTCCATGCACAGGGCGTCTGTGCATGTGCAAGAGAGGGTGCATGTGTGTGGCTGCGAGCTGCGTGTGCCTGGAGGCGAGTCCCTCCCAGGTGTGTGCTGGGTTCGGGTGGCTCCAGGCTGGCGCCCCCCTGCCTGGGCTCCCATGAGCCCCACGCGCTCGGCTCTGCCCCAGTAAACAACGGCCTCCCAAGGGCCCCGAGAGCCGCCTCTCCGGCCCGGCCCGGAGGGGAGGGCAGCTCGCGCCAGCTGGGGAGGACGTAGGGGAGCGGCAGGTCTCGGGATGCCTGGCTGGATTCAGCCCCTGGCTGCCCCCAGGCTGGAGAAGTTCAGCAAGGGCCGGCAGGGCCCGTGCTTGGGTGGGAGACCCGTGCCAGGGCTTGGGGCGTGGTGTCGGCGGGTCGCTGTTCAGCCTGGCCTCTCTGCAGGGTGCTCGGCACGGGTTTGCATGCGAGCCGCAGCCCCGGGGGCATCTCCGGCAGCTGCCGTCACCCTCGAGAAGCAGCTGCGCAGAGCTGCCCTCCCGCTGCCCAGCTCCTCTGCACCGCAGCCGGCACCGAGCGGGGTGCAAAAGCCCTTGCGCCGGCTCCTCTGCGCCTCCCGGGCCCTGCCCAAACCTGCCCTGCAACACCGGGGGGATCCCTTGGCTGCTTTCCGGGGTCCTCCCACCTGTGCGGGCCCAGGGGCCGCGGAGACGGTCCCCATTGCGCGTCCGCCCTGCTGCAGGCTCCTGATTCCAGCGGGGCTCTGGGGCGGGCTCCCCGCCCCGAGCTGAGCCCAGCCCGACTCCTTCCAGCGGCGAGCGCGTGGCCCTGACCCTGGCTGTCTCCCCGCAGGTCCATGCCGGCTCGTGGGCTCTGAACCATGCTGGCTCCGCGGGCGCCGTCAGCGAGCCCAGCCCCTTCCCCGAGATAGCCATGAACAGCTGCAAGTACAATGGAGGCGTCGTCCGGCCCCTGGGCAGCCTGAGCGCCCCCCCCCGCCACCTCCCGGAGCTGGAGGCTGAGACCCAGCCCCTGCGGACCCTGCACAGCGCCGGCCTGGAGGCCGTGGTCTCCCAGCCGGAGCAGGCCAAGGTGTCGGACACGAGCGTGGACGCCGGGGAGGAGGACGAGGACGACGAGGCGGCGGCAGGAGCGGAGCGGGCCCGGCGGCAGCGCAAGAACCAGAACGTCGGGTACCGGCTGGGCCACCGGCGAGCCCTCTTCGAGAAGCGCAAGCGCCTCAGCGACTACGCCCTCATTTTTGGGATGTTCGGCATCGTCGTCATGGTGACCGAGACGGAGCTCTCCTGGGGCGTCTACACCAAGGTACGGACCGGGAGCCGGGGTGGGGCCAGACTCTGGGTGCCCAGGCTTGGGGCCGCAGCCGTCGCCCCGGGGTCTGCACACGCAAGTGTCCCCCGGGCGGCCGCCCTCTGGGAGGAGGCACCTGCCCGAGCAGGTCCACGCGTGGGTGTGCGACAGGGCGGCTGGGGAAGGGGGTGCTGAGAGCGTCCAAGGGGCTGCCGGCTGCATCCCCGGGCCGGAGGCTGGAGTGTCAGAGGTCTCGTGTGGGCACGAACACGGGGAAACAGGCCTCCGCAGGCCCATGCGTGTGCCTCCATCGCCCCATGCCCCTGTCCCTGCCCCTCTCCTCTGGGATTCCTGCCGCCTGCCCTGGGGGCTGCTCCTTCCCTCCTTGCCGTGGCCAGCGAATGGGGCACCGATCCCCCCGGCGCTGCCAAGCCCCAACGCTGGGGTCACGAGGGTCGAAGCAGGTGCCAGGAGGTCGCTGGGGAAGGCCTGGGCTGTGCCAGTGGCTCCCTGTGGAGACCTTTCCCTGGTCAGCACAGCCCTGGGTGCAATGGATGCCGTGGCATCTGAGTGGCACCGTGGCTTAGCTCCCTCTTGGCCGGGCCTCGCCCGACCAAAGCCCCTGAGCTCTCTCTGCGGAGGAAGCTAGAGCTCGGCTTGGATCCGCGGGAGCTGGGATCCGCTGTGTGACCTGGGGCGAGCCTCTGTGCCTCAGTTTCCCCATCTGCGAAATGGAACGCTCTCCACGGTGCGCTGGCAGAGGGAGAGGCTGGCCGGGAAGCCCAGCCTAACACAGCTGCCCTCTGTCTCGCAGGAGTCGTCATACTCATTTGCACTGAAATGCCTTATCAGCCTGTCGACCCTCATCCTGCTGGGCCTCATCATCATGTACCACGCCAGGGAAATCCAGGTGAGTGGCTCCTCTGGCCCCCAGCGGGGCAGGGAGGGGCCCGGGCAAGGCTGGGGGCAGTGTGAAACCCGGGGGCAAATCCTCCTGCAGTGGGCAAGGGCAGACTCCGGATCGGGGCCCCCCTTGCTCCCATCTCACCTGGAGCTTGAGGGTGTTGGGATCCGGGGTCACATGGCTGTGGGGCCTGTACTTAGGGGCAAGGTCATGGAAATCCCTGGGCTTCTCCCGTGAATCATGCTTGCACGCCTAGCACAATGTGTGTGTGACACCCCACAGCACCCTGGAAAGGATCTCAAGGCACCCCAGGGTGCTGTGGCACCCTGGTTGAGAGCCCACAGGTGAATGCATTGGGCCCTGTGAGTAGAGGGTTTGCAGAAATGGCAGATCCGGCCCTCTCTCCATTTGCATTTTTAATGCTTCTCAGGCCATTACCGTCAGACTCAGAGCTTTCTAAAGCTGGCTCCTTTCCATGCCACGAGCGCCCCTTGGAAAGGTTCTTCCAGCCATTTAAGGAGGATTTATGGACAATTACACGGTGCTTTTTCCTTCCTAGAGTTACTGGACTCCAAGCAGAGTCCTGCTGCAGTAAGACACTGAATTTCCCCCCGCAAAGAGCAAGTGACCCCAGCCGGTCGCAGGCTCGGGTTGCACGAGGCGCTGGGCACGGCCGTGTCCGTGTCTGCTGAGTCTCAGGACTTCGGTCTGGGGGCTTTTTAAAGGAGCTTGAGAGCTGTTTGGGAGCGAAGCGGCTGCGCTGAGAGACTTTCCCACCACTTCCTTCCTGCAGCGTCTGTAACTCGTGCGCTGCAGCCTGGAGCCAGTGCGTAGCCGAGGGGGCTTCTCTCTGCCCCGTCTCCGTTGACTTTGAGCCTGGGCCTGCCTGAGTCGTAAATCCCCCGTGAAGCCCACCGTGCCTGGGATCCAGGCCATGGGGCCCCTTTCCCATGGGCTTGTAACCCCGCCGCCACCACTACCCTGTAGGGTGTGTGCAGTGTGGAAGCAGCTCAGGGGTCCTGGTGCCCCAGTGCCTTCCCCTGGCGCCCCCGGGATGCAGGTGTGTTGCCATCTGAGGGCTCCCCGGGTGCAAAGCACGGAGACGATGGGTCCGTCCGTGGGGGCTCGCAGGGAGCGGTTGCTATGGGACGGCTGCCAAGGGACCCTGCCGCGGCCCCCCCATGCCGCCCTGGGGCTCCGGGGGCTGAGCCGGTGAGCTGCCTGCAGCCCGGGCGAGCGCCAGGGAGGATGGAAAATCCCCGCTTGGGGCCTGGGACGCAGCCCGCGGCTGCTGGCGCAGAAGCAGCTGCGCGCGGCGACTCCGGCCCGGGCGGGCGCGCGCTCATTACTCAGCTCAGCAGCTCCAGCTGTTGCCGACGCCGCAGAGGCATCCATCTTCCCGCGGGCTCCGCTCGCATCCTGCTGCTGCTCCCAGCACCAGCCAGGCCCGGCAGAGTCCCGGCGGCGCTGCCATTGCCGTGGAAACTCTGTCGTGGGCTGGCGTCGTCACCGTGTGCGCCTGGCTGGCAGGGATGGGGAGCAGAGTTCACGCATCCATCCTGCCCCTGTCTCTTTGCACCTCCTCTGCCCTCTCCGTCCCCTGGTGCCCGCAAGCTTGGCCCCAGGAGGAGAGTGCCCTGCTCTGCCACCGACTCATTGGGTGACCATTGGTGCATCACTTAGCCCGGGCTCTTGGAGTTGTGAGGGGCCATTCATTTGAATATTCACCCCCCCACACACCCTCCATGGGGGGGAGCACCAGCTGCTCATGCTGCACTGGCCCCAGTGGGTCCCCAGCCAGGATCAGGGCCCTGTGGTGCAAGGGGCAGCTCGGACCATCTGGCCTGTAGAAGACCCCAAAGGGGGTGGGGAAGTTGGGGACAGATCTCAGGGCTCCTGCGTCCCAGGCGGGGGTGTCGTGTCCCTCCTCTGGCCTCTCACCGACCTCCTCTGCTCCCCCCACAGCTCTTCATGGTGGACAACGGGGTGGACGACTGGAGAATAGCCATGACCTACGAGCGGATCTTCTTCATCACGCTGGAGCTGCTGGTGTGCGCCATCCACCCCGTGCCGGGCCAGTACCTCTTCACGTGGACGGCGCGCCTGGCCTTCACCTACACCACCTCGGTGGCGGACGCCGACGTGGACATCATCCTGTCCATCCCCATGTTCCTGCGGCTCTACCTGATCGGGCGCGTCATGCTGCTGCACAGCAAGCTCTTCACCGACGCCTCGTCCCGCAGCATCGGGGCCCTCAACAAGATCAACTTCAACACCCGCTTCGTCATGAAGACCCTCATGACCATCTGCCCCGGCACTGTCCTCCTGGTGTTCAGCATCTCCTCCTGGATCATCGCCGCCTGGACCGTCCGCGTCTGCGAGAGGTGAGCCGGCGCCGCGTCCCCGGGGGCGGGTGGGACGCGGTGCTGGGGGGCAGGCCGTGCGGTGCAGCTGGTGGCATGCTGAGCTCCTGTGGGCAGAGCAGGGCCGGCGACCCCTCGGGGCAGCAACCCTCCGGGCAGCCGGTATTGACCCCCTCCCCGGTGGTAGCGGCAGAACCGGACCCTTGCCCCCGGCTGGGTGGCTCCAGAGTGGTGACCGGCGGCTCCAGCCGTACCATGCCACCCTGACCGTCTGGTGTCGGCATTGACCTGACTGCTTTGGGTGCCCAGCGCTTGCCACTGCCCCGTAGAGCGTGCAAAGCCGTGGCTGTACTGCACCCAGCCCGGGCGCCACGCGTCCCCGTTTGACCGGGCGGCTCCCGTGGGACTCGGGGTTCCCTTGTAGAAACCAAGGGGCGAGGGGAGCCTGGACAGCACCCTCGAGTCCCCTTTGCAGCCAGGACACAAAGGTGTGTTCCCACCCCGGGCCAAAGACAAAGGGTCTCTGGCGGTCCCAGGCTGAGCTGCCCGCAGCCCCCGTGGGGGACTTGGCTTTTCAGCTGCCCCCCTGGTTCAGAGCTCTGTGCACCCCGTTCCCCCTGCTACTCCCCGGGTTCGAGTGCGTGCCAGGGCGGCCGCGCTGCCCCCGGCGCTGCAGGAGTTGGGGGTCCGTTGCCCTCGACTGGAGCCGGGGCGGGGGTGATCAGCCCGCGCTGCCTCAGGGAGCTCCGGCTGCCGGTTGCCTGCACCCGGCGGGGGGCTGGCGCCCGCGTCTGACCCACCCGCAAGCGCTGTCTTCTCCCCCACCCTCTGCCCCCCAGCAGTGGGACTGCTCGTTAATCTGCTGTTGTTTTCCCTCTCTGATTGCTCTGCTGCTCGCAGGGACAAACTGTGAGTCCTGGTTCCTAGAACCCCATAGCCACGCTCCTGCACGGGACGCTGCCCCCACCCCTCACCCCCCACCCCTGCCCCAGGCTTGTGCCCGCCCAGAATTTAAGATGAGCTGCGGCCGGCGGCGGGGAGGGGGGCTGAGAAGTAGCAGGGTGCAGCCGGTAGCAAAGGGGCTGTGAACTTTGAAAGGAGCCTGGAGCCTTTTCCCTTGGAACCTCTGCCTTTGGCGTGTGGCGGGGGTCCCGGTCCCAGCCCCAGCCCCAGCCCGGCTCTCTCACCCCTTCCGCCTGGTCGAGGGCTGGGGCCGCCCGGTTAGCCCCTGCAGCTGAGCAGACCCCAGCCTGGCTTCCTCGTGCCTTGCTGGAGCGGATCGTGGCCATTCGGGGCTCCTGCTCCCGCCGTGCAAGCCAAAGTTGGGCGGGAAGGAAGCTGCGGGCCCGTTGGCAGTAGGAGCCGGGCGTCCTGGGCGGGTGGGAGCGCGGGCACGCGTTGGCATGGGCTTCAGCCGGGGCCCCCCGAGAAACAGGCTGGCCCATGGCTCCCAGGTGCTGGGCAGGCAGATCCCTGCCCAGGGCATCCCGCCTTCACCCACTGCAGGGGCTGCACTCCCCCTCCTCATGCCTCGCTCGCAGGGTGGGCTCAGGCCCCCTGGCCCCCATGGCTGGCACCTCCGTGGCTGCTTCGGACACCTGGCCTGTGAAACACCCCCTTGCTGCTCAGCCGCCACCCCCTGCGCAGAGATTTCTGCATGCTTCCAGGCAACCTGAGGCCTCCAGGCTCCCTGGCCAACTAGGTGACTTGTCAGCCCCGTTGTGCAAGTGGGGAAACTGAGGCACGGGCAGCACGCCCCCGCGGCAGGTCAGGGGCTGGAGCCGGAGTGGCCTGGCTCCCAGGCCGCAGGGAGGGCCCTGCTGTGCCGGGCTCACCTCAGCAGGTGTGATGAGCTGCCGGAGCTCAGTGGGGATGTCCTCTGGGACGGCAAGGGGCATCTGTCATCGTTGGTCACGGGGGCCACGGCTGTGGCTGAACGAAGCCAGGCTTCGGTCTAGCAGCCTTTATTGGCGAGGGGCCTACATGCTTCTGTGCGTGCAGATGTACGTGGGAACACACACGTGCACAGGTGCACACCCCCCCCCCCAACTTTCCCAGGCTTCACCGGTGCGAGTTAACCTGCTGCGCTCTCAGCCATCCATCCATCCATCCGCCGGCCCCCGCTGGCCTCACCTGCTCCACCCATAGTGCTTTGCGGTCCCCCTCGCGCACACACACACGTGCGCGCGTGCGAGGTGTCACCTCTGCACCCCGGCCGAGGTTCCAAGCCCCACTTTCAAAGGCTCACCCGTGCCTGTGGCCAGGGCGGTGGGGGGAGATGGGAACAGTGCCTGAACCGGGGGGTGTTGGAGGAACGCAGCAATCCTAAATTCAAAGTCTCGTGCTTGCGTCCGGGTCCGGCCGTGTTCGGGTCTGGCTGTCTCGCTCTCCGCTTGGGGGTGGATGGCCCCGTTCTCCCCTCCTCTCCTCTCCTCCCTGCCCCTGCATGCCTCCGTCGCCCGCTGCACAGCTCCGAGTCTCCCGGGCCCTGCAAAGCTGCTCTGCGTCGGTCCGTCCCCCACCCCGTCCTTCACTCATTTTGCTGCGGGGTTTCCGGCCTGGGCACAAGGTCCCCCCGTGCAGGCCCTCGGTGCTGAGTCTGCTGCTCCCCAAGGTGGGTACATGGGTGGGGGGCAGCGGAGCCAGACAGAGCCTCATGGGGACCCCCCTGGCAGCCTCTGAGCCTGTGGCCCCTGGTTCGTCTCCGTAGCCAGGGGTGGGGGGGACTAGGAGGAAGCCCAGCCCCGAGAGGCCAGTGCACGACACCAACCCCGTTGCCTTAGCGAGGAGGGTGGATCTGGTGCCCTGGGTAGTGCCAGTTTGCACAGGAACGAATGCCACCCACTCTCCGTGCTCCCCCCGTGTCGTGCCCAGGAACGGGGTCTCGTGGATGCCAAGGGAGCCGGGGCCGGCAGAAACCGGCGGGCCAGAGCCTCGCGCCAGCCCACAGCAGAGTTTGGAGGTGGGGGTGTGGACCCCACCGGCTGTGGCTCCGTGGGCCTGGGAGGGCGAGGGCCGTGCCCCGGCTCGGTGCTGGCAGGACCGGCAGCCCTCCTAGCTGGGAGCTTCGGCCCGTTTTGAGAACCGGTGTTGTTGCAACCTTTGTGCCCCCCGGGGCTGGGACCCACCGGGGCCAGCTGCTCTCTAGTCTTGCACATGCCCAGGCCCGCAGATCTGGGGGCTTGGGCACGGACCCGTTCTCCGCTGGGGCCGAGTCTCCCGCACCCTGCAGCCTCCCGGGCTTGGAGATCCCTAGGGGGAAGGGATGTTGTGTGTTGCAGATGGCTCCCTCCGAGGCCCTGGGGACGTACAGAGCTTCCCTGGAGGCACAAGCAGAAGGTGCCGGGAGGGTCCCTCCATATCCAGTGGGTGCAGACTTCAGCTCACCTGCAGCATGTCCCCGGGATGCGGGGAGGGTGCCCGGGTCCTGCACCGGCTTCTCTCCCTTCTGCCGAGGCTGGCACGCAGCATGCGAGGCGTGTGGCTGGCTGGCTCCATCATCCCATTGCCTGGCACATCCCTGCCATGCCATACCCAGGCTCTGCACAGACATTGGGCTGATCCCTCGCACCTGCCCCCACCCCTCCATGCCCTAAAAGGTGGGGAGGGGTCCCCTGAGCTATTGCTGCACATCCCCCGTGTGCCCCCCAGTGGGCGGGACCCCGAATCAGTGCTTCCCCGTAACGCGGGTGCCACCGATCTTCATCCAACGGGTCAGCCACAGGCCGCCTCCTCCGTGCCAGCCAGCCGGGCCAAAGGGCAACGGGCCCCAGGAGCCTCAGGAGGGGGCCAGCCATTTGGCTTTTTGAGGCCGTAAACCCCCAGCCGAGCCTGGGAGATGCTGGCGCTAGCCTTGTTGTGCTCTGTCCTGCCCCGGGATGCCTTGCCCGGCTCTCGGTGGGGACTGGGGAGCTGCCCGCCGGTGCTCCCGGGCTGCTTTTTGCAGCTGGAGCTCCAGCCCTTGGGCCGGCTTTGTTTCCTCTGGGGGGGTGTGCGTGACCCCCACGGGCTTCAGGGAAACCCCTGCAGCATTGCCCGGCCTGGCAAGCTGGACTGGGCTCATTCGCCTGCCTGAGCTCGCGTCGCGCTCGCAGGCCCTGGGAAGAAGGCGAGAGGAGACATCTAATCATTGAGACTCCCAGCTCCAGGGTCTCTGATGGATGCTCGGGCTGGTGGACGAGGTCCCCAGCTCGTCCGCTGCCCAGAGCGTGCCGGAGGCAGCCCCACGGCGTGGCCTGACGTTGGATTAAGATGCGATGCGCGACCTCCGAAATCCTGCCCCGGGGGACGGTGCCAGGCCCCCGGCGAGCACTGACCCGCGCCTTCTTGCCCCTTGGCAGGTACCACGACAAGCAGGAGGTGACCAGCAATTTCCTGGGAGCCATGTGGCTGATCTCCATCACGTTCCTCTCCATCGGCTACGGCGACATGGTCCCCCACACCTACTGCGGGAAGGGCGTCTGCCTGCTCACCGGCATCATGGTAAGCCTGGATGGGCGCGGGTCGGGGACAGAGACGCTGCGTCCAGAGCATGCTGCGCAGGGACGAGTTGTGGGAGTGACGCTGCTGCTTTTCCAGCCCCAACACCCCCTATTTTGGGGGGGGGACCATGCTGGAGCTGGAGCTGCAGGAGGGCCTTCCTCCGCTGGCAGCAGCAGTAGGCTGGTATCCTCTGCTAGGGAACAGCCTGGAGAGGCTGCCAAAGCTGATCTTGGCCCCTGCTCCCATTGCCAGCGCTGTGGCCCCCAGTGGGGGCACCTGCTCATCCAGCCCCACCTCTCCCCACTGCAGTCAGGTGGGGTTTGTCCCCTTCATCTCCTAAGCAGGAGGCTCCTCTCTGCCCTCCTTGGATCCCCTTCCCTGCTGCAGCCCTGCAGTCCCTTAACCCGGCCCCGCTCTCGTCTCGGTCGCAGGGTGCCGGGTGCACGGCGCTGGTGGTCGCTGTGGTCGCCCGGAAGCTGGAACTCACCAAAGCTGAAAAACACGTGCACAACTTCATGATGGACACACAGTTAACGAAGCGGGTAAGGCCTCCCCACAGCCTCCAGCCTGGCCTGCCCGCAGCCTCCATGCCCTGGGCACCTCCGCCCCTCGGGGGGCTTGCTGGAAGGGCCCTGCGTTGGCGCCTCTACGGGGTGACTCTCCCCCTCCGGGCTCCTCGCCCGGCGTCCCAGCTCAGCCCCTTCGCGGCCACGCTGATTCCTGTTCCCGCAGGTGAAAAACGCTGCTGCTAACGTACTCAGGGAAACGTGGCTCATCTACAAACACACCAAGCTGGTGAAGAAGATCGACCATGCCAAAGTTCGGAAACACCAGCGTAAGTTCCTCCAAGCCATCCATCAGTAAGTCCAACACCTTTACCTGCTTCGTATTCAGCCCCTCCGCAGCCTGCCGGCTGGGGCGCTGGGGGAGCGAGGTGGGGGGGCGGCAGGCAGTGGCTGGGGCACGGCCGCGAGAGAGGAGGACGCTTCGGGAAACGGGATTTTGGAGAGATGCAACTCCCTTGTGATTCGGGTTGGCCGTGCGGGGGAATTAATTCCTGCCAAAGGTTTCTTCGGAAGGAAATGCGGCGCAGTGGGTTTTATCCCAGGAGTTTTCCCCTTTCCGCTTGAAGCGGCTGCACGGCTTTCCAGCCCGGAGCTCTTCCAGCCCGGCTGACGTGCATCGGCTGCATCGCGAGGGGGAAACGGGGTGAAGCAGCCGGGGTCTCGCGCTTGTCTTGTCCTTGATGAGCCAGGGGCTTTGGCCAGCTTGGCCCTTGTTTCTTCCTGGCCGCCGACTGGCTGAGCTGCCAAATGAGGGAGAAGTCCTCTTCCCACTGCTCTCCATCCCCCTCCAGCTTTTCCACCAGCTCCGCGTGAAATGTCTCCCGTCGCCCAATTTAGCACCTCCGTCTTCCTCCCTAAAGATACCCCCGGCCTCTCCCGATCCCAAAGGGGTTTGCCTCAGCCCCTCGAGGCGGTGCCGTGCCGCAGGGTGGGAAGAAGGTTGGAAGCAGAGACAAGAGGCCCGGGGATGGTCAGGGCCTGCTGGAATCAGCAGGGGCCCCCCCAGCTGCCGGGTCCCTACGCCTGGTCGCTGCGGGCCAAAGGGCTTTGGTGGGCTGGGGTCCCTCTGCGAGCCGTGGGGCTGGCAGGGGCATCCTACCGCCCGCAGCTGCATCGCAGCCTGAGCACCGATGTGACATGGGCAGGGCTCAGGATGCAGGATGGACCCTCCCGCCCCGAAAGCAAAGCCCGTAGCACCCTGCGGGGCACTGCTGCATCTGTCTGTCCGGGCAGGGGGCAGGGTGGGGGGCACCCGTGTCTGCCCGGTCTCTGTCTGCAAGCTGGCTTGGCTTTTCTCCAATTTGTTTTCCCAAGTGTGATGTGTGTCGCACACCTTCCCCCCCATGCACGTGTCCTCACACCCGTGCATGCTCATACAGAAAGGCCCCGCTCTGCACGGGGGTGGGGAGGGGAGCCATGGCTGCAGGGGAGATGCTGCTGCTGCTGCTGCTGCTGTCCCCTGGGTCTGGAGCAGGGGGGCAGGGGGGTGTGCATGGGGATAGATGGGTGGGTAGGTGGCCCAGGACCCAAAGAGGGAGGGCGCAGGTCTGCTTTTTGACCCACGTAGAGAGGAACGGAGGCAGGGTCCCCCAAAAGTCGCAGGCGCAGCAGTTCTGCACCCAGCTGCATGGGGTCTTGGGACAGCCCAGCCCTCCGAGACCCACCCAGGCCTCCCTAGGTGTCAAGACAGGGCCAGGACTAGGGCCCGATCCTGCTGGCTTCTCCAGTAGGCACCAGTTAGCTCTCCCTCCCGCGGGGATGCAGCCTCCCCGTGCCCCTGCCCCGTCTCTCAGCTGTGCACCCCCCAAACCATCGTCCAGGGAGGTCAGGACCCCACGTGCATGCTTTGGCCTTGCATCCCGGGCAGCTGGGTGCTGGCCAGGTCTCGGCCCCCGCAGGGAGCTCGGCGGCGCCAGGCCCGCGGAGGACCGGGTGGGCCTCTGTGTGAGAGCGGGGCGCGGGCGCGTGCGTGGGGCTCATGTGTTATTAAACCTGTGTTGTGTTCTGTCTTTGTTCTGCCCGGCCCCTCCAGAGCTCAGAAGTAAGTGGCCCGCGGGAGCTGCCGGGCTCTAACGTGACCCTGTGTGTGCATGGCTTCATGTCGCGTGCTGGGGGATCCTGCCCCGTCCGGTGCCACGGGCGGGAGGGACCAGGGGAGCTGCCCCCTCGCCCGCCCCGCAGGGCTTCTCCCCGGAGCCGCTCCGGAAGCAGCTCCTCGTCCCGCCGTGTCAATCCAGGGGCTCCAACCGGGTGGCCCCAGGTTTCCCATCAGCCTCGCAGCCATGCGGCTGTCCGGCAAAGGCCAGGCTGGAGCCAGCCGTCGTGGCACTAGCCCCTCCACCAGCTGCCTGGAGCCCCCAAGTCGAAACCCTGCAGCCCGTGGCTGGTGGTGGTGTGGCTTGGCATGCAAGGAAGGAGCTGGGAACGGGGGCAGCGGAGTGGGGACGGACATGGCGAGGGGCATATGAGCTGGGCAGAGTTCAGGCCAGCTGCTGTGACCCCTGCCCGGCGTGGGCAGCGGGTTTGCTGCCCGGGCAGGGAGAGGAGAGAGGGAAGCCGCGGGGCTGCAGGCTCCGGGGTCCCGGGGCGCCATCTCTGCCGGGTGCAGAGAGAAGCCTGCCCCTGGCCCCCATCCCCATCCCCTGGCTCTGGCGAGGGCGCCCTGCTCCCGAGGGGGCAGCCCATCAGGAGTGGAGCCCCATGCGCTCGCAGGGGTCCCCTGCACTGCCGGGCACCCCCCTCCTGCTGGGAGGGCACTGACCCCCTGCCTCTCGCTTCACTTTAGATTAAGGAGTGTGAAAATGGAGCAGCGGAAACTGAACGACCAGGCGAACACGCTGGTGGACTTGGCCAAGGTGAGCGGGCTGTGGTCGGCGCCAGGCACCCCGGGGCTCCTGGGTTCTGCACCCAGCTCGGGGAGAGGAGTCTGTAGCCGTTCCAGCAGCCAGGACTCGCGGGTTCAGTCCCCGGGTCTGGTGCATTCGGGGGCAGCTTCCTCTGCCGCCAGCAAATGGGTCCGGGATGGACCGGCGGAGCTGCCGACCGGGCACCACTCAGCGCCGCCCTTTCGTGCCCCGCAGACCCAGAACATCATGTACGACCTGGTGTCCGAGCTGCAGGAGCGCAACGAGGACCTGGAGAAGCGCATCAGCACCCTGGAGGGCAAGATCGATGCCCTGGGCCTCAGCCTCCACGCCCTGCCAGGCCTCATCACCCAAGCCATAACCCAGCAGCAGCAGCGACGGGGCCAGGGCCCAGGCACGGGCACCGCCGCCCGCTTCGGCCCCGGCTCCAACGGCTCGGAGCGCTCCTCATGGACCCCCACGCGCCGGAGGAAGTCGCCGTCCACCGCACCCCACACCTCCTCGGACAGCGGGTGATGGGCGGGCGCAGCGCCCACCTATGTCTGGCCATTGTGTGGCTGATCCTGGTAGCTTTGTTCTGTAAAGCCCTGTATAGTCAACCTCCTCGAGTCGGCCGTGCTGGAGTGACGCCGTGGCCGCCGCCTGGTGCTGCCCCACAGCCGGGACCCCCCCGGCTCCGGCCCCGGCCCCCCCCTTCTCTTGGGGTGAAGGGCTGGGGGGGGAAGGGGAGGGAGCCGACTGCAGCCAGAGCTGCCGCGGCTCTGGAAGGCGTCGGTGGGACGAGCGGCAGCGGGGTCCAGTGGTTAGGGCAGTGTCTGGACTCCTGGGCGGGGGTTTAGTGGTGAGAGCCAGGGGGGCTGGGAGCCAGGACTCCTGTGCCCAGATCCAGGACGGGGACGGTTCCCCAGTGGTGAGAGCCAGTCGAGGCCTGGGCGCCCCGACATGGGGGCCGTACCCCTGGCTCTGCTGCTAAGTGACCTTGGCTACGTCACTTCACCTCTCTGTGCCTCAGTTTTCCCCATCTGTACAATGGGGGCAACGATGCTGACCGCCATCTAATGCTGTGAGATTCTCGGATGCAATATTACACCCCTGCGGACTGCAGGCGGGGTGGGCTGACGGGGTCCGGCCCAGGTAGCAGCTCCTGGCCGCCTGGCGTTTGGGAGCCAGGCTGACTCGTGGTCCAGCTGGGCCCTACTGTGGGGGGCGAGGGGGTCCCCTGCATTCCTGGGGGAGCAGGGGCCAGGGGATGGGAGCTGGGGTGCAGAGAAGAGTGTCACCCAGACTCACATGGGGGCCTGGGAGTTGGGGGGGGCTGCGTTCCTGGCCTTGCATTCCCCCTTGTCCCAGGCTGAAGGAAGGAAATTGCTCCCCTTGCACCGTCTGCCCTGCAGCGGGGCACAGGCAGTGGGTCCCCTGCACCACGGCCGTGACCCTACAGCCCCTGAAGACAGACGGGTGCAGTCAGGGACCTGGAGGACCTGGGCCTGCAGGGCTGAGCAGGGGGCTCGTGGCCACCTCCCCCCCAGGAGACAGGTGGACCCATCCAGGAGAAGGCTGGAGCGAGGCACAGCCCCCAGCCCCGAGGCCCTTAGCTGGACCCTGGCCAGCCGTGAGCACCACGTCTTGCAGTGCATGGAGATGCAGGGGCGGGGGGGAGGGAAGAGGTTGCGGGCTCATTGCGGCAGGAGGGGCCCGCTGGACACCTTGGGTCTGGAGTCTGATTTGGGGGGGTGGGGGGGAGGTCTGGTCCCTCCAGGACTCAGAGCTCCCCCGTGGCCTGGGCGGGGGGCGTGCTGTGTGTCCGGGGCGGGGGTCGTGTCGGAGGGCAAAGGGAGCAGCCCGCGTCCGCCTTGGGCTGCTCCCTGGTATTTATGAATGGAGCCCACCCTGCTCTATCCGGAATAACCCATGGTGTCGAGGGCCGGCGCAGCCAATCAGAGGCCTCGCTGGGCTACCTGTTTTCCCATGGCAGGACAGACCGTTCCATTGTGATTTACTGGAGGGCGGGCGGGAGGGCTGTGGGGGGGCACGTTTGAAGTGCTTTTGTAAGCAGCTGCAAAGCCGTGCTAGGATTTCCACCCCCCGGCCAGGGCGCGGGGGCAGGATGCCCAGGGCCCACAGCTTACGCTGGTGCGTCCTGGTACCGCTGGGCTGGTGCCAGCGCGGCTTGCAACGCGGGGAGTTGGCCCCCGGTCCTGCCTCGCTCCAGGGCTGGCCGGACATCCTCTCCCCGGGCAGCCGGGTGCCAAGGGGCCAGGCCAGGACCGGGACTTGACAGCCTCCCTGGAGGAACGGCTTGGGGAGCACTTGAGAAAGGGAAACCTAATAAAGCGAGAGCTGAACGCTGTGTCCAGCGTCTTGTTTCCGTGGTGCGGACGAGGTGGAGGAAGCCGGGGCGGGTTGCAGGCCCTGTCGGGTCTGGGGCCTGCGGCTCACTGGGCCCCTGCCTTGCTGTCCTGGGGCTGAGCAGGGCTGGGGCAGGAGGTGGACTGGGAAGGCGTGGGGAAGCTGTGGGGTAAAGCCCTGCTCCCCTGTGCCCTGTGGACACTTGGGTTCTGCGCTGTCGGGGGTCCCCGTCCAGTGCACACCTGGCTCAGGTGGGGATAGCCCCCTCCTCCCCTGATCTGGGCCTTTGCACAGTCCATATAGCATCCCCTAGCCCCAGGGGCATCCCTCCAGCCTCTGCAACCCCCATTCATCCCTCCAAGTTGGGGCACACTTGTTCTGGGGGGTGGGGGCAGCCCCAGAGGAAGAGGGGCTGAGGCTGGGGTCTCAGAGGGCCGCAGGGGCTGCCCCCCCCACCCTGCCCTTTGCCAGGGCCCAGCCAGCCCAGTGGCAGGGGCTCTTGGCTGCAGCTGGGGTAGCCCAGAGCCGTGGCGCCCACGAGGCATGACATGAACCATGGCTGCTGATGGGGCTGGGGACCCCCATGGTCCCTGGCCCGTCCATCACGCTGCAACCGCCTGTGCCCCTGAGCTCACCTTCCCCTCTAGGTCCAGGCTTTGGGCACCTACCTCACCCATCAGCCATGCAGAAGGAGCCGGGGCTGCCTTGGGCAGGTGGCATGTCCATGCACGGGGTGCCAGGCCCCAAGGCAGAGCCCTGCTCCAGCCAGCTCCTAAAGCACAGCGTGGATCAGGAGAGCCCAGGACTGGGCTGGGATGGAGGGCCATGGGCCTCGCTGGGGGCCTATGGCTAGGCCGTGCCCCAGGCAGCACTCCCCACCTCTCGCTGCAGCAGCTGTGACCCTAAAAGAGTGAAATACCTGCTGTGCAGGCGCAGACCTCCCCTGAGGATGGGCATGTCCTGCCAGGCCCCACGGCTTCCTTCAAACAGCGCTCAGAGCGAGGCCCTGGGGCCGCACCGCCCAGCCCCCTCGGTCACTAGGACCTGCCCCTCTGCAGGGGTGAAGCAGGCAGGCCAGGTGCACAGCAGGTGTAGGAGATGCATTGGAGAGTATCACACTCACCTGCAGCTGGTCCCTACTGAGGCCAGGCAGGGCTCAGCCTTCGCAGGGAGGGTGCAGGGGGTGAGGCGCAGAGCAGCGCAGGCAGGCTTGGGGCAGGGAGCTGCAACGCGCATGGGGAGAGGAGTGACTCCAGCTGGGCATCTCTGCCCGCGCGGTGCTCGGATGCAGCCTCGGGCCCGCCGGGGCTGCGTGGGGGAGGCTGGCTGCTGAGGCCCAGCCGGGCAGGGGGTCGGCGCCGGCTGCAGCTGTCGCTCCTGCTTCCCCCTCCGTTCCTGGCGGCTCCTGCTGCCTTGCCGGCGGGCGGCTGCCAGGGCGGGCAGGCTGCAGGGCTGGCTGGCTGGCTGGCTGCGTGAGAAGCGCGGGGGCGCAGCACCCTCTGCCGGCGGACCCCGCACCTCAGCCAGGCACTGGGGTCTGGGCCTCTGCGCCAGGGCCTGCCCCCGGGGCAGCCCTGGTGGTCCCTGCTCGGCTGGTGCCAGGGCGTGTGCTGGGCCCCGGGCACCAGCCTGACACCACTCTGCTGCGCTGCCCCTCCGCAGTGCCCTTGCCACACTGGCTCTGACCGCCGTTGCCTAGATGAGCCCCTGAGATGGCTGGGGCTGGACTGGATGGGACCTCCTGAGGTCCTTTCCCTGTGACCGCTAATGAAGGCCCCTCGTTAGCCACTGCCCCGTCACATGTTGGAGCTGCGCGGAGCCTGACGAGCGGGGAGCGGCCGTCCACGCCCTGGCCGGCTCACGGCAGTGCCCAGCACCAGCCGCCCACTGCCGCCGCCAGCGGCTGGCCACGCTCCTCCGGCGGGCCCTGCACGGGGGGCGGCGGTCCGGGGGCCACGCCTGATGCTGCCCTGGCTGGGAGGAGCGGGCTGCGCACGCACACAGGCCTTATCCTGTTGACGCGGGGAGCCAGGCTCTGCCGGCTCTGCACACAGCGTTTCCTGGCACCGGGGCCGAGGGCTGCGCAGGTAATGTTTAACCAGAGGCAGATCCCAGCTGCGCCGGACGCGCACGGCGCCCGACGGTGCCCGGACCAGCGCTGGGGATGAGGAGCGGCCGCAGGAGCCCCTGAGCCGTGGGTGAGCAGGTCCAGGGTCCCTGCAGCACGGTCCCCCCGCTCGGGCTAACGGCCCTGGGGCTCGGGATGGCGCTGGGGGCCGAGGGCGGGCCGAGGCCTCTCCCTCGCGCTAGCTCGTGACCTGCACGCACGTTGCGGACACCCAGCAACCCGTCCTTTGGACCCTGGCGCTGCTTGCCTCGTGCAACGCTGAAGGCAGAAGCGTGACCACAGCTAGCATGGGGAGACGCTGGCCCCAGCCCCTGGCTCAGTGGGCTGCTTGCCGCCGTGGGGCTGGCCCAGGGCTGCTCCCTGCCGATGTGCCAGGGGCCCGGTCCCTCCGGAGGGCTGGGCGAAGCGCTGGGAGCCATTCCAAGTATCCCAGGAATTTGCTCGCCTTTCAACAGCGGGAGCCAAATTGCAGCATTGCTGCCGCCCAGCCCTGGGGTGCTGGTGGGGCTGGGGGCACGGACTCCACCCGTGCGCGGGGGGGGGGGGGGGAGTCCACGCTGGGCTCGTGCAGGGAAGGGGCACGTGGGGCACAGGGCTGCCTCGAGCAGCCGCGGGGCTCTGCCAGCGTCTGAGGCTTGGAAGCCGTTTGCAGGGGCAGGAGGGGAGGTGCGATGGGGCCCAGGCTAAGCCCTGGCTCGTGGCTCCTGTCACCAGCAGCGAGAGGCCCAGGGCAGGATCGGGGCCCCTCGTGCTGGTGTTGCCCATGTGTGCAGGGAGATCAACCCCGGTTCAGAAGGGCTCTGGGTCAGCCCAGCCAAGGGGGAAACTGAGGCACAAAGGGGCAGTGGCATACCAGGATACCCCACGCGGTCAGTGGCGGGGCTCGGACTGAGCCCAGGGCTCTCTGGCCGCTGCTCCAGCCACTTGGCCGCACTGCCCAGAAGAGCACAGGCTTCAGGGGCTGCGGGCAAAGATCCCATTTGCAGTTGCACTGACTTCCTCCTCCTCCTTCCTCCCTCCAGCTCCGCTGGGCCCGGGCCGGGGCAGGAGCAGGACCCCGGTGCGGCCGTGGCTGGGCCGGAGCAGCCGAGGACACATGGCGAATGCTGCTTTCCCTGGAGCCACGGCCGACCGAGAGAAGAGGAGGCCGGTCCTGGCTTCGGGCAGCTTGCTGAGCAACGCGGGGCTGACGTGGGTCTCGCCAGCCTCCATTGGGGTGTCTGGGGGGCCCTACCCCACCGGGAGCGACTCGCCCGGCTCCTCAGCACCCCCCCAGCCAGCCCAGCCAGCGGTGGGAGACGTTCCCCGTGGCTCGCGCAGACCCCCGTTGAAGCCCGTGCAGCGCTTCGTCCCGCGGTCCTGGAAGAGCTTTTTCCAGCGATGGAGGAGGGCGCCCGAGCCGCGTCCCCCGCTGACCCGCGCCCTGGCCGCCCGGCCGCGCTCCCCACCCGTAAGTCCCCTGCTCGTACCCGCCTCTGAGAGCGGCTCCCAGGAGCCCTCCTGGTGCAGCCTGCAGGCAGAGCCGGTGGGGGTGATGCCTCCCCCCGGCAGCCCCCCGGCCTGGTGCAGCGAGGAGGCCAAGCTGGAGGCCTATCGCCGCAAGTACGCCTACATGAAGTCCTGGCCGGGGCTGCTGCGGCTGCTGGCGGGGCTGCAGCTGCTGTGCGGGGGCATGGTCTTCGCGTGCGTCTGCGCCTACATCCAGAAGGACTACGCCGGGGCCAGCCTGGTCGACAGCGGGCTCCTCTGGGCGGGCTACGGGGATGGCTACTACCAGCCGATGACGCCCTTCGTGCTGACGGCGGCCGGCCTGGCGTGGCTGGCCACGGTCACCCTGCTCAGCCTGGGCCTGACCCGGTACTACCGCTCCGTCCTGCTGGACTCGCCCTGGTGGCCCCTGGCCGAGTTCGGCATCAGCCTGGCCCTGTTCCTGCTCTACCTGGCAGCCGCCATCGTCTATGTCAACGACGTGACCCGCGGCGGCCTCTGCTACTCCCTCTTCTCCCGCGGCCCCCTCGTTGCTGCCCTGTGCCGCGTGGCAGGGGGGCAGGTGGCCGCCCTCGCCCTCCTCTTCATCACGGCCCTGCTATACCTGGCCAGCGCCCTGGTCTGCCTCAAGATGTGGAGGCACGAGACGGCGCGTAGGCACCGGGAGCCCACCGAGGCACCGGTGAGTCCCCACTGGGAGACCCCTCGCCCTCTCGTGCCTCCCTGCAAGGTCGGCCCTCCCGGCATCCCAGCTACCCGGGGCTGCGGGAGCTCCACAGCACCGAGACGTGGCTCCGTCGGAGCATAGCCAGGCTCTTGATGCGCCGGGAGATAAGCCCCCTCGGGACTGGAGAGAGGAGCTATTGTGCAGGGGGTCCCTGCCTCTCCTCCCGGCCTCTGCTCTGCCCACAGCCCCCTCTGGCACTGGCACGCTCAGCCCTTCCCCAGCACTGGTGTGGCCTCACACCCATGACACTGAGCCTCACGCCTCCCTCTTGTCTTGAAGCACAGCCCAGTCCTGCTGCCAGCAAGGCCCAAGCGCATCATCTTCCAGGATGAGGTGGTGCCCGGGAGCCAGCGGGCAAAGGTCACCAAGTGCATCAGCTTCTCTGAGAAGGGCGGCGAGCCGGCCACCACGAGCTGCTCCATCCCCACGGGGCACATGCCCAAGCCGCACGTCCTCCCAGACTACGTGGTGTAAGTAGTGGCTTCCTGCCCCAGGAGCAGGCGACGGCTAATCTACCCTGGGTGCTGGTGCTAGAGAGGGGTCGCCTCTGCCCGGGCCTGCATGGCTCGAGGGCAGCACCGTGGTCCTGGCACCACGTTGGTGCAGTCCTCCACTGGTTAATTAGCCCCATTTCTCATTAGGGCTGATTCTCCCAGGTGCATTGCTGCTCTGTAGAGCTCTGGCCTGGCCTCGGCTGGGGGGTGCTTGGGTGGCACGGAAAGCAGGGTAACAGCAAGGACGGCATCTCCTGTTGAAGGGGTGTGGGGCAGGGGCTGCCTCTACCATGGGTCTCTGCAGTCTCTCTGGGGGTCTCCAGATCTTCCCAGAGCTGAGCCCCCACCAAGCTGCAGGCACCTCCCTTCCTGCCACACACCTCGGATTTATTCCCATCCCTGGCCCCGTTAGCAGGCTCTAACCGCGGCTCGGATGAACGGACTCTTTCCTCTCAACCCCCGGGCAGGAAGTACCCGGCGATCAGCAGCCCGGAGGAGAGGGAGAAGTACAAGGCCGTCTTCTACGACCAGCACGCGGAGTACCGGGAGCTGCACGGCGAGGTGCGCGCCGCACTGCAGAAGTTCCAGGAGCTGGACGCCATGATGGGCCGGCTGCCGTGGCGCGCGCGCAGCAGGCAGGTCGGTGCCTCCTGCTGGGTCCCGGGCGGGGAAGCCCCCGCGAGGGCTCTGGTCTGCACCTGTGGTGGGTCAGCACGGCGAGCTGGCCCCCCGCCCACAGACCTGGCGCTGGTGGCCTGGGCAGGACCCCTACACCGGAGTGGGAGCAGCCGCGGCTCGTGCGGCTGTCAAGAGACCACGGACGGGGTTGCTGGCGCTCGGGAAGTTTGGCTTGGACTGGCGCTGCTGGGCTCTGCGCTGGTGCAAGTCAAACCCCTGCGACCCAACCCCCCCCCAGGTCATTATTGGCCCTGGAGGCTGGATATGCGCTCGGGGAGGCAACCCAGGCTCGTGGGAGCAATGGGAACTACTTGAGGCTGGTGATTTGGGTCACTAATGCACTCCCAGCTTTCGTGTGTGTGAGCCCACTCTCCTGCAGTCCAGCTTTCATGCACGTGTGTCTGTGTGCACCTACTAACCTGGACTTGGTGTGCAGTGTGTTCCCTGACAGCACTTTTGGGATAAATCTATGGAGAATTTACCCTTTCCCTTCATTGCTTTGATACCCCCGTGGTATTGACCCCCTCCAAGGCTGCTAGCTACTTTCACAAGAGCAGCTGCTGCCTAACGGGAAGTGCTTTAGTCTTCTGGCATCCGAGATCTGAGCTGGCAGCTACTAGAGAACGGAGCAGCCTTCCTGCCAGTATTGCGATGTCGCAGCTGGAGGCAGGTTCCTCCTGGCTCCAGGCCCCAGACCTCTGCTCCGTGCGGCTGGGCCACGGGGCACTGCTCCTCTGCTCACGTGCTGCTTTGTGCTTTGCAGGAGCAGAGCCGGGTCTCCAATGTCTGCAAGGAGTACAAGAAGAAGAGAAGTGTGAGTAGGGGCCTGGATTCCCCCCAGTCCCTGCTGCAACCTCTGGCAAAGGGGCGGGAAAGGGGAGAGCGGAGCTGGGAAGGTGCACATTGCACCGGGTCTCGGGACCCTTCTCCGCTCAACATTGAATCTGGACTGAGGAACCCAGGAGCTCTCCTTGAACGAATCCTAGCGTGGATGCTCTCCTGAGCTGGGAGAGCCTTGTTCTGCATTCGGAGGCTCCCCTCTGGGAGCGGGGCTGGTTGTAGCCCCTGTGCCTTCAGGGCTTGGGGAGGGGTGCTGGAGCAGTGCTCCCGCTCTGCGCTGTGGGGATCATGAGCGGTTTAGGGCCCAGCCCTGGCCAAATGGGGCTCAGCTCTCCCAGGCTGGGGCTGGGGCTGGGGCGAGCCAAATCCCAGCTTCCCCAAGGCCTCACTGTGCCCTGCCCCTTCCCGCCCTGCAGGATCCTGCCTTCCTGGAGAAGCAGGAGCGCTGTGCCTACCTGAAGAAGAAGCTCACGCACCTCAAGGCGCAGATCCAGGACTATGACTGCAGGGTGAAAGAGGGCGCCGTGTACTTCTGAGCCCCCGGTGCCGGGGTGGCGGCGCGGAGCAGCCCTGCCCCGGCCCCGGCCCCGGCCCCAGCGGCCGAGCTGGCCTGGGGGGCGCGGAGCGGCCGCGGCCGCGGCCCTGGGCGGCGGTGCCCCACGCTCCCCGGCGGGCCCGAAGGCGGACGGTCACCCCCGCCGGCCCGGATCGGCCCCGCGGAGCCGCCTGGGGCCGGCCGCTGGTCCGCTGCGCAATAAAAGCTGACCTCGGACGCGCGCCAGCAGCAGTGTTTGGCGGGGGGCAAAGCGGGGCCGGGGGTGAGGAACCGCGACACCCGCCCCCCCCGGCGTCCACCCCGGCGCCGCCCCCTCGCCCCGCCCCCCGCCGCCGGGGTGGAGCCGCAGGTGCGCCCGCCGCGCCGCAGTCGCCGCCGGGCCGGGCAGGTGAGCCCGCGGGGCCGGGGGGGCCGCGTCGCCCCCCGTCCGGTGCGGGCGTTCCGCGCGGGCGGCGGCTGGCACGGGCCGGGCCGGCCCGGGGGCGGAGTCCGGCGGCGGGGGCCCGGCTGGGGCTTGCCCCGCGAGCCAGGCCGTGAGCGCGGGAGTGCGCGGGGCTGGAGGCGGCGGGCGAGCCCGCGGGAAGCCCCCGGCCTGGCGCTGCGGGCTCTCCTCGGGGCCCGGGCGGCCGCGGGGCGGGTGTGGGCTCCGGGCCTGGCGCGGGGGGGCCTGGCGGCACACCTTCGCCTCTGCGCCGGGCCGCCCCCTCCGCGTGTCTGCGGCCCGCGGCGCCGCGGCTGGGGCTGGAACAGAGGACGCTGCTTCCCGGGAAGGAAGAAGCGAGGCTGAAGGTTTTGCACTTTGGTTTCGAAACCAGGTGGGCAGCCTGCGTCTCCAGGCCCCGAGCCGGGGGGCAGCAGCCCCCGCGCCGCGGCTAGGGCAGCGCTGTTCCAGCGCCTGCTCGGGCAGATTAGGGCCAAGGGCTCAGGCGCGGGTTTCTGTTGTGTCCCGACGTGCCCGGCGGGCACCAAGCCACTGCTGGTCTCGGCTGAAATCCCCCTCCCCCCGAGCCCAGGAGCCCTTCCCTAGAGAGCCGAATCCCGGCCAGGGTGCCGGGCTGGGAAAAGCCGTGGTTTTGCTGAATCGGAGGGTTGCATGGAGACCTCCCCAGAGCCTCGCGCGGGGAAGGAGGTCAACAGGGAACCGGCTGCGGGAAGTCGAGGGCTTGGAGATGGGTGCGACCTGCTTGTGTTTTTCTGTCCTGGCGAGGGAGGGAATGGGCAGGCAGCCAGGGCTGGGACGGGACGGGAAGGGGAGGAGGAGGAGGAGGAGGAGGGAGGGAGCCTTGCAGCCACCAAGGTGGGAGCCGGGGCAGCAGTGTGGGGCAGCCTCCTCCGGCAGGCCCAGGCCCCGTTCCTGCTCCAGCGGCCGCAGCGACAGGCGACCCCGGCACTGTGGAAGTGGGTGAGGGTCTCCGCAGGGTCAGGGCTGGGATTCGGGGTAGGAGCCAGGAGCCCAGCTGATGCCCACCGAGGGTGCCTGGCAGTGCCCAGTGGGGGTGGGCCCAAGTTTTGGACCCCTACCCCTAGCAGTTGGCAGAGGGAGCAGGTTCCCCTGCCTGTGGGCTTGCGCACAGAGCCAGGGCCAGCAGCAGCAACGCTCCGGGCCGCAGCCCTGTCATCCTTTTACTCCTTCCTCCTCATCTGATTTTCAGCAGTTTAGTGGGGTTTTTGCAAGCTCTCTTCCTTGCTTGCTGCTTTTCTTCTGACTTCGGGGGCGGTTTGGGCACTGCGCCTGGTTGCTGAGTGCAGGCCTGTTGCGTAGTGTCAGGACTAGATCAGACAAGGACGTGTCCGGGGTGGTTTGGATGGGGACGGTCTGGCCTCAGACAAGGGGTCGGGGTGCGTGTGCCCACCCCCGTTTGTCTCTGATGCCGCGTACATGAAAACTTCCACTGGGGGTTCAACCGTAAAACAAGACAGACCCCTCCCGGCCAGATGTACCGGCTGATCTGTCCCAGCGGGAGATTTTTAATTGGAATAAAACAGTCAGGGTCTTCCCGTCAGCAGGATTTGAAACCACCTGATGAGGCTGCAGCAAGGACGCGCGGGGGGCGCAGGCACACGTTGAGGCTGCCTTGATTCCTCCTCCTTATCTGTTGTTCAGGTTTGTTCCTGGGGGAGGCTGGGGACCCGGCCCTCCAGGCTTCTGGTTTGGCTCTGCCCTGCTTTGTGCCTCGGTCTCCCCATTGGCAGATTGTGAGGAGAGTGATCTCCCTCCAGGGAGCACCGGGTGAGAGCAAGCGAAGGATTATGGATAGCGCCGATGGGGCGCGGCGCGGGGACAGAGTCCCTCCGGCGGGCACGCACCTTGACCTGGGCAGCTCAGGCGGGCACGGCACCTCACAGTGTCCTTAACCAACACGGGAAACCACCTCCGTGTTCCCGAACGCTGAGCTTGCGCAAGGCGAAAGTGCCTCCCATGCCGAGGCCCCTGCGGCAGCGCCTCTCGATACCGCTGTGATTGTGTCCCAGTTCCCCGGGGAGGGCTGCCTCGCGCCTCCTCTCTGTGGCTGGCACCTTCCGGGGCGACGTGCCCCAGACCTCCCTGGAGATCAGGGCAGGGCGCGACGCCGGCCTCACCGCCTGTTTGTGCTTCCACCTAGGCTCGGCATCGCCCGCATCCCTGGTCCCCGGCGCTGAGTGCCTGCCGCGTGCTACGCCATGTACAGCAAGAAGTCTTACGACGGCGCGCCCGTCAGCTACGGCCCCCCGGGCGACGAGTACGGCTACGATGCCCAGTCGCCGCCCCCCGGCTCCTACTACATTGAGGATGTGCCCCAGCACTTCTACAAGTGGAGCTCGCCGCCCGGCGTGGTGCGGATACTGGAGGCCATGGCCATCCTGCTCTGTGTCGCCATCTTTGCCTGCGTGGCCTCCACCCTGGCCTGGGAGTACGGCCTGGGCTACGCCGGCTTGTACGGCAGCGGGATGGGCAGCTACTACGGCGGGACAGGCTACTACGGCGGGGCGATGGGCTACGGGGGCTACGGAGGCTACGGCGGCTACGGGAGCTACTACGGCGGGGTGACGAACCCGCGGGCGGCCAACGGGTTCATGATGGCCATGTCGGTGCTGTGCTTCCTGGCGCTGCTGGGGCTCTTCGTGGCCAGCCTCACCAAGGGCAGCGGGTCGCGGTCCCGCAAGTTCTACCTGGTGGTGATCGTGCTCTGCGCCATCATGGCCTTCCTCATGCTCATCGCCTCCATCGTCTACATCATGGGCGTCAACCCGCAGGCCCAGATGTCGGGCAGCTACTCCTACAGCCCCATGCTGACCATGTGCAACCAGATGTATGCCACCGGCGGCGCCTATCTCAACCAGTACATGTACCACTACTGCACCGTGGACCCCCAGGAGGTGAGCCCGGGTCCCTCCTTCCTCCCTCCTTCCTCTTCTTCATTTGATCCTTTCGTGGCCGCCTGGAATAAGGAGGAGGAGCATTGGCCGAGGGTCCCTCTTTCTCCTTCAGTTGTGACCCCAAAGCGGGGGTTTCCCCGCTGCTCTCTGTCCCCTTCTTTCTCTTTCCATCTTCCACCTGGATAGAAACGAAGTGGGATTTGTAGGAAAAAGTAGCACCCCCCCCCCATTTATTTAGCTTGAGATTTTTGACCCCTGGAGTTGAGATTTCCCTGGTTCTCCCTGTTTTTCTCTCTGTCTGGGTCACTGATTTCCCTTTATCGCTTCCTGGTGCATCCATCTATGTCATCCCCTGTATTTGCATCTGCCGGGAGCCAGTTTCGGAGCCGGGGAGGGAGGAGCGGGACAGGCGGTGGGATGAAAAAAACAAGCCAGGCTTTCTGGAGCCAGTTTCGGTCGGCCGGTGGGGAGGGAGAGAAACAATCGGAGCAGGCGGGTGGGGCGGCTCGCACCGCCCTGCGCCCAGCAGGACCGACTGGCCCCGCCACATTCCTGAGCCAGGAGGAGCTGGGTCCTTTGCTGCTGCCCAGGCAGGGCCAGGGCCAGGGGGACCCATGCGGGGGCTTCCCCAGAGCCCCTTGCACTTACTCATCCTTGCTGGGAACCCTGGGTAATCACGCTTGCATGCACGCACATGCACACTCGCGGCAGGAACAAGCTGTGTGTTTTTCGGCTGCTCTCTGCCACGTCGTCTTAGGGTGGCCGGCGGGTTTAGTGTGTCACCGGGACTCCTGGGTTCTTTTCCTGGCTCTGTAGGGCTTTGGGCACACGCACACCTCTGTGCCTCAGTTTCCCCACACGTAGAACGAGCAACTCCCAGCTGCCTTGGGGGAACATCACGGCTATTTTGCGTCGTGGCCCAGGCCCTCGGCCCAGGTGCCTCGAAGCTGGGTTCGTTGCTGACCTCTGAGAGGGAAGAGGTACGAGTGGGTGTTTCCCAGGGGTCTGGGCAGCCCCCATGCCCCCACCCGCCGGCTGTTCATTGAGTCGTGTTTGAAGTCATGCCCATTTGGCCCTTCCATATGGAGTGGAGCAAGTTCTCCAGCTGTGTTAGGTGTGTGTGCCTGGTCCTTTGAGCAGTGGACAACAACCTACTGCTGCTAGCATGTCATGGAGCTCCTCCTTTAGCTCCCTGGGAGCGGCCTGGCTTTGGTCCCTGCTGGTGGCGGGGGTCGGGGCACAGATCCCCCAGCTAATGGAGGGGGGTCCCCTGCTGTCTTTCAGGCTATCGCTATCGTCTGTGGGTTCCTCATCGTCATTATCCTCTGCGTCATCTGTGTCTTCGCTCACAAGACCCGCAGCAAGATCTGGAAGTACGGGAAGCCGAACATCTACTGGGACAAGCCGCTGGCCATGCAGGAGGGCCCCAATGTGGAGGAGTGGGTGAGTCCCAGCCAGCAGAGAAGCAGTTAAAAGCATGGGCACACAGCCTGTCATCAGTAGGCTCCAGCGTCAACACCTCCTCGCAGCTTCGGGGGCTTTCAGGTTGGCTGAGGGATCTGGTTCCTGTTGTGGGGTGGCCTGGGCGAGCCTAGAGCATGCACACGCAAGCTGTTTGCTGCCAGGTAAGGACGGGAAGGGGGCTAGCACTAAATCCTACGTGTGCCCGCTGCAGGCGGGTGCCAAGCTGGGCTGTGGAGGAAGGCTGTCGAGGGCAGGGCTGGGCCAGTCAACCTGGTCGGGTCAGGTGGGCCTGGCACGCGGTTCTCTGCTCTGCTCTCGGCCTGCCCCGTGCACAGGTGTTTGCTTTGCACACGGCCGGTTTCGGTCTGGTCAATGATTAACCTACAGCGCTTTCCCTGCCCGGCGGGGCTGGCAGCATCACGTGGCCGGGGCCGGCCGTGGTGCAGGTGGCGCTGGGCTGGGGGGTTTGCAGGCAGCTGAAAGGGGCAGTGCCGTGAAGCCATTTCCCCCCAGTACGAGGCCTCGGCACCAAGGTCCGGTGACCTTCCCCATGGGACCCTGCTGCTAGCACCCACATCGCTGGCCTGGGGGGAGTCTGGAGCAGCCCCGAGCCACCCCTGGTGCAAACAGGGCTGGGGGGCTCTGGGGAAGGGCATGGTCCCCTTCCAGCCCCGGGCTCTGTCCTTAGCACCCATGCAGCCAGCACGTCCTGTCCCCTGTTTATCGCCCGGGCTGTGATAAACGGGCGACCTTCGACAGGGCGTCAACGCTGGCGCGTGGGCACGGCAAGCGCCGCTCAAGGGCGGCCTGTCCTCCAGGAGCCGCGGGATCAGCCTAGGGGCCCGGCTGGAGCTGGGGTCAGGAGCTGGCTCCAGGTCATGCTGCTGGGCAGGGGGAAGTGAGCGCTGGTCCCAGGCCCCAGCACCCTCCGTCCCGGCTCTCCGAGGACGTGGGAGGAGGAGCGCTGCCGCTCCCGTTCCCAGCACGGGGCTGCTCTTGGCAGGCCACAAAGGGCCAGCAAGGAAGGAAGGAAGCAGTGGGGGGACATCCGAGCCTTTAAGATGCCTTGGCCTCCTCAGGGCGAGACATGACCGTGGCCAGGCCCAGCCCCATGCACATCCCATTGCAGCCCCCGGCGCCTTTCCGGCAGGGCTAGGAAATGCCTTTGGTGGGAGGTGGGACCAGCCGCTGTGGGGGGCTTGTGCAGGAGGATGAGGACGTGTCCCCGGGGCTGGGCTGGGCTGGACCTGCCCCGTCCCTGCCCTGTGCCCGGGAGCGCCCCCTCCCCATCCCCTGCTGCCTCCCAGGCAGGGCCATTAGCAGAGGCGTCCTTCACCCCTCCCCCCCTTCATGCCTGGCGCAGCAGAGAAGGGGGGGCTGGGGTGCGATCAGAGCCACGGACCCCCGGGCTCCAGTCTCTTGCTTCCCCCAGAGCGGCCACGGGCCCCGCTCCCTCCTGTCTCACAGCAGCGAGGTCCCGAAGTGGCAAAGGGTGGCTGAGAGACTGGGCTGGGGGGAGCTGCCCCATGCCTCAGTTTCCCCATCCATGGATCAACCCGACTGCCCACCACGTGGCATGGTCCATGCTGCAGCCGTGGCCAGAGGAGTGGTGCCAGCTCCCCCTTGGCCCCCTCCACGGGGTGGGGCAGTTTCAGTGGCAGGGGCTGTTTGCCTAGGGGGTGTGCGAGCTTATCACGCCTCCGCCCAGCCTGATAAGAGGGCTCTCGGTGGGGAAGTGCCTTTGTGCGTCCGGCTCCTGCGGGCACGGGGCACGTACCAGGCGCACGGGCCCCTTTTCTCCCACTGCTGTGTGCACAGCAGGGCGGGGTGGGCCAGCGAGCCTGCACCCCCATCCCCTTGGGCCCAGCCCTGGATTCCCCACTACCTACCACCCCTCTGAGCTGCCAGGTGCCCCAGCTAGTCCACCCCCCCAGCTCCCTCAGGCAGGGGTGGCATTGCTTCCCCTGGTCCCAGAGGCTGCCCCAGGTCTCGGCCAGGCACGGTCTGAGCCTCCCACCCCTCGCCGCTTCCCAGGTGAAGAACGTCGCCAATGGCACCAGCACCCACGACGAGACGGCCACGCTGGCCTACTCTGAGAAGCTGACCAGCCCCGTGCACGCCGCGCCCAGCGCCTACATCTACCCGCCCCCGCCGAGCACCTACTACGCCCCTGAGAGCTACCACGTCGCCAGGTGGGCTGCCTGGCACGGGGGCCTGTGTCCGAATCCTTCCCCCACCCTGTCCCACGGGCAGATGTTGTGCCCTGATGCAGCTGGGGTGTGTTGCTCGGGGGCCCTGTCTTGGCGGATAACGACCCCAGTACCCTTTCCTGCCAGGGCGGGGGCTTGGACTCGATCTGCTCAGGTCCCTTCCGACCCTAGAAACTGTGAAACTGAGGCACCAGGGAGGCTGCAGGGCCAGCACCCGGGGCTGGGGCCCGGAGAGTTGGGTTTGGGGTGCAGGGGCCACAGGCTGCAGGCCCAGAGCTGGGCTTCCCGGTCTCGCTCCAGCCTGGCTATGCTGCCACCCACTAATGTGGGGGGCTTGCACCTGGGTCGGGGCCTCCTGCTTGGTGGGGTGGGGTTGGAGGATCTAGCGTGACCCGTGGCTTCCCCCGGTAGCTCCCCTGCCCCCGTGAGCGAGGGCCAGCCGGCTACGATGTTTAGCACCAGCACGCTGGAGGAGAAGGGTCGGGAGAGCACCAGCCGGCCATCCGCCCGGCGGGGCCGGCGCCGCAGGCGCAACCCCGAGCTGGACGAGTCGCAGTACGAGACGGACTACACCACGGCCATGGAGTCCAGCGACGAGCGCGACAAGGACGAGTGGGGCAGGTGAGCGGGGCGGCCGGCCGGCGTGCGGGCTCCATCCTTCCCTCCCTGGGCCGCGGGGATCCGCTGGCCTGGGGGAGGTCTTGTCTGCCCGAAGCTGGGGGCACCTTGGGCCTGACGATCCCGCAGCTGTGCCCTGCTTGAGCCGAGCGCCGCGTGCCCGAGGCCCAGTGTCTGACGTGTCTTTGTCTCTCCTCCCTGGGCAGCGTGTACCCCCCGATCACCTCGGACGGTGCCCGGCAAGAGTACAAGCAAGTGTTCGATGTGGACCTCAAGCACTACAAGCAGCTCTGCGCCGAGATGGACAACATCAACGACCAGCTGAACCAGCTCAACAAGCAGCTGGACAGCCTCTCGGAGGACAGCCCCCAGTACCAGGTACCAGGCCAGACCGGGGTTTCGGGGAGGCCCTGGGGTACAGCGTGCTCCGGGGTGGATTAGCTACAGGCAATACCTCGGGGCTGGGCCCGCAGCACCTGCATGGACCAACCTTGCTCCTGCTCCCTACGTGGACCAACAGTGTACACATGGGGAGGGCGTCGCGCCCATTTTAGAGCTGCAAGACTGAGGCCTGAAGAGAGGCCGCGCCATGCCTGGGGGAACTGGCAGCAGAGCCAGGAGCTGAACTGGGCTCCCAGGCCGGCGCCTTCCCAAGCCACGACCAGACTGCTGCCCCCGGGGGACTCAGGCCTGACCTGTGCCGGGGGAGAGCAGCTGCAGCAGGCACCCGCAGTGAGAGCCCCTCGTGGCTCGGGGTCTGTATCGCCCCGTGTGGGTCTGCCTCGGGGCCCAATCCTGCTCCCATGGACGCCGAAGGGGATTTCCTGGAGCCTGTGCCCCAGCCCGTGCTCACGTCCGCAGGCAGCGCTGTGCTGTGCCAGGGCCGTGGGTGTGGGTGCGGCTCCGTGGCCCAGCGCGTGACGTGTCCCTCCCGCGTGTCTCCCGCAGGGCGTTGCTGAGGAGTACAACCGGCTGAAGGACTTGAAGCGGGTGAGCTCCCCCGGTTTTCCTGTCTGTCTCTGCTCTGCCCTAGGGCTGGGTGGCGTCCCATAGCCCAGCGGGGGCCACGCTCTTGGGCAGGCCTGCTACAGATTAGCCCTGCTCCCCCCGAGTGCCGCTCTCATCCCCTTCCTCCACCCGGTCCTTTGCTCTGCTTTCTGCTCCCTGCTCTGTGTGCTGCTTGTCCCCCTTCCTCTCTGCCCCGTGCCCCACACAGGGGCTGCCCTTGGGGGCCCCCCCAACTGTAGCCGGTGCCTTTGGGTGCACGGCCATTCATCTTAATGAGGTCTAGGATGTGATCCCACAAGCAGCCGTGGTGGAGCGGAGGGCCCTCAGCAGGACATACCCGCATGCCTGCTTTTTACCCTGGGGCAAGTGGCAACTAAAGCCCAGGCCTGTGCCCCTCTTCCCCCATGGGCTGCGGTGCAGCTTCCAGTTACCCAGGAGCAGCTGCGTGCATACGGGCCGTGGCACAGAGCAGCCCGTGCACCGTGGTGCCCCTTCGCCTCTCACCCCCTGAACGGTGGTCCCCGTGTCTCCGCGGGGCGTTGCCAGCACCCAGCGTGTCCCATAAACCAACTCTAAAGCCCAGGCTGGGGAGAACTGCTGCAAAGCCCTGGCCCCTCCTGCTCTGGCTCTGCAGCCTGGGGATGCAACCTCCACGGCACCTCTGGAGCCATCCACATCTGCTGGCTGGGCCTTTCCAGGGTCCCTCCCCCACCGCAGCTTTAGGACGGAGCAAACCTTATGTCACGGCCCCCCAAGAGGCTGGGAGCCCCCTCTTCTTAGCAGCAAAGTGCCTTGGCCAGGGGCAGTGAGTGTGGATGCGGGGCAAGGATGAGGGCCCTGTACTGACCCTGTGGCCCTGGCAGCAGCCCCCTTCGCCCCCACGCTCCCTGTGCATCCACATGACACGGGAACATACACACCCGTGACCCGGCGGTCAAACCCAGCTCCGGTTACGGCTCTGCGCCGGCCGCCGCGGTGTCCGGTTACGCCGTGCCGCAGCGCCGGGCAAGCGGCACGCTCCAGCTCACCGTCCTGCTTGCAGAGAGGCCTGCGTGGCTCTGCCCAGCGCCAGCCCTGCCCGCCTGCTGCCCGGGGTGCAGCTGCAGCCCTTTCTGCTCCGCTGCCCGCTCCCCCGGGGCACGGGAGCCAGGCCAGCTTTGCTCGGGGGCAGAAACGCGCTTTCCTTGGAGCCGGCAGAGCCTGGCGGGTTGTGCCCGTGGCACTGGCAGCCAGGGCTCGCAGCCTGTTTGCAACCTGGGTGGGTCTGAGCCGGGGCTGCGTGGTGCAGACGGGCCAGTTTCTAGAGCCAAGCACCCAGTGGGCCAAACCCACAGAGAACCGTTGACCTTGGTGGGTACCGAGGCCTGCGGTCCTCTACCCACAAGTCTGCAGCTGGGGAGCGAGGAGCAGTAGGAGGCTTTTATCCCCCTCCATGGCTCAGCCCCTCGGGTACAAGGACCCCCTGACCCCCTCCTCTCTCCTCTGGCTTCTCCTCCAGAGCCCCGACTACCAGACCAAGAAGCTGGAGAGCAAGTCCCTGCGCAACAAGCTGTTCCACATCAAGCGGATGGTGAGCGACTACGACAAGCTGCGGGGGTAGCCCGGCAGGGCAGGGTGGGCAGCCGGACCCCGACGGGGGCGGGTAGCAGCTGCCCGGTGCCAGGATGAGCCTCCGCATCCCAGAGATGCCAAAGACTTGGACACTGTGCCCCGTTGTACATGTTTTCGACAAGCAGAGCCTCTGCCTTCGTGCCACTTCCAAACCGTGCCCAGCTGAGCAGGGCCAGGGCAAGACTCAAGACAGCTCTGTGGGTGGCCATGGGCATGACCGTGACCCCTGCAGTCTATAACGGCATCCCGGTGGGCACCAGTACTGCCCACGTTGAGCCTGGGAGCGGCTGAGGGCACCAGGCCCTGGCGCTGGCTCGTGCCTTCACCTGTAAATGTGTACATACGTGTAAATGAGCCTGTTTTTACCATGATCCTGGGGGCCTTCCTGGCCAAGTGCTGGCAACCCTTCGGTGCAAGTCTCTCACCCCACGCAGGGGGCTGGGGTCAGCCCAGGCATGGGCACTGCTCCCCTTGGAGCCATGACGGGAGCTCTGCCATCAGCTCCGTCCCGGGGGCGAGGACGAGGGTCTTGGCTTGGGGAGCTGCATGGATCGCCCAGGAAAGGCCGATGAGCCGGGCCGCGACCCCGCTCTGGAGCAAGGCGGCTACCAGGGGCTTCCCCCTCTTGATCATTCCCCCCTTGAGAATTGCCCCCATGTCCAGTGTCATCCTGAGCCTGGAGGAGGGCAGGACCCCGTGTGCCAGCCCCTGCTCCATGCCAGCACCCCCATCCCTACCCAGCTGAGCCAGCACCCCCTTCCCCAGCCTCCCTCCTGTTGGTTTTTGTATTTTCTACTTGCTCAAAAGAAACCCATGGCGTTTTCCTCCGTCTCCCAGTTCTTTCTGGATGTGGATCAGCACGGCCCTGGGGGGCCCAGGGCCCCAAGGTGATGGCCACAGGGCCCAGCCAGGATCACGGCCTCTCCTTGCCATGGCCCAGGGGAGCCAGGTGGTAACGGCCTCAAGGAGCCAAACCATCCCCCCTCCATGCACCAGAGCCCCGGGCCATGCCCTGCCACCCCTGCCCTGCTCCTGGCCGGAGGCTGCAGCAAGGCGCTGGGCAGGGGCTCCAAGCAAATGCATCTCCCACAAGGAGGGGCTACACGGTGCACCCCAGGTCACAGGCAGAGCCAGGGCTTGGTGCCCTTTCCTCGCCCCCCACAGGCATCCCTGTAGGCCTGGGGCAGCAGAGCTGAGCTGGGGGTCGATAATACAGCTGCAGTGCCCCAGTCCTCTGCCCTGCCAAGCATGCAAGCAGCCTGCGTCCCCTCGGCGTGCCTGGCTGGGCAGCACCGCAGGTTTGCACACCGGTGCCCGTGTGTCGCGGTGCGACCGTGCGGGGCCGGGGCCTGGATTCTTCTTTTGAAATGAGCCGCGCCAGCTGCTGGCTGGGCCCCTGTGCAGCTCTGTCCCTTTCATCAGCTGGGGCAGGGGGGTTGCCTCAGTGCAAAAAAGCTCAGTGCTGGCAATCGGGGCCAGGAGAGCAAAAGCACCCCATATCCCAACAAGGCAATAGGCCAGGACCTAGACTCAAACCCAGCACCTTGGGCTAGCAAGGCAGAGCCTTAACCCCAGTGCCACCTCGCCTTGGTGGCTTGTAGGTGCCCCTAGCCTGGGGTAAGGCAGGTTTGCCCCATCACAGAGACCTTTCCCAGCATGCCTTGCAGGAGAAGGGGCTGGCCCTATAAATTGGGCAGAGCTGGGCTGCTGGAGCCCTATAGCGACCTTGCGACCTGCTGCCGCCTGCATCCCGCTGGTGAGTACCTGCCAAGCAAGCAGAGTCCTCCACGCCTGTCCTCGAGGCATGGGGGTGATCCCGCTGGGGGCAGGCAATGCCTGGAGGTGGAGGGGTACTTACCCTCTCTTTTTGGGGGTGAGGGTTGACTTCTGCTGGGGTTCCCAGCTGCCCCACGGCCCCTCCCGTGCCTCCGGGACAGGGCGCTCAGCTGCCAGGAGTGCCTGGCCACCCCCTGGACGGGGTGAGCAGGGGTCACGGCAGCTCCTTGTGTCCTCATGGGCGCCGCGACGCCGGCTGTGGCGCGAAGCACCAGGGCTGGGAGTCCTGGGATGAGCCGGGCAGGGAAGGGGTCTGCAGACCAGCATTGTGGCAGCGTCTCAGAAAGAGGTCTCTCCCTGCCTGGTCGGCTTTATCTCATGGGCTTGTGTAGTTGGGGGTGCTGGACCGTGCAGGGGCAGGGGTCAGTCCCTGTGGCCGGAGCTGCTGCTGCAGCCACGGGCCCAACCAAGGACCTTGCACGAGACGGGGGCTTGCGCCTGTGAGCAGGTGGCCTCGCGGCTGGGGTGGCGCGGGGGTCCACGCTCCGGGCTCAGACCAGCGGGCAGACACGCGGAGAAGATCTTGGAGCTGCCAGCAACCTGCCCCGGGCCGCGCTGGGAAACAGCCTTTCCCCTAATCCTCGTGAAGGAACTGGAGCGTGAACAGGGCAGGCGTCCTAATCCGTGTGCACCCCCCGCCAGCCCTGGGTTCACACCACAGTCCAGGCGCTGCGGGGTCTCGCACTCGGCCCTGGCACCGACTCGGGGAAAGCAGAACAAGCCACGTCCTGGTAGCAAATGCCCCTGCTGCCCCCAGCCTCCCTGCCTTAGAAACACTGGCTCAGGGGGCTGTGTGGGGTGGGGGGCAGTCCCTGGCCACCTGTCCCCACTTCCAGAGCAGGCAGCAGCGACACCCCCGGGCAGGGGCTTTGCATGAGGGCAGATGCCCGCGAGGGTGCGGGGGGGCATTAATAGAGCCCAGTGCAGGCCGGCGGCACAGCTGGCACCGGTCACAAGAGCCCTGTGGTGCCTGCACAGCCGCTGTAGCCTTCGGGATGGCTGCACGATGCTCCCTGACTCTTCACCCCCCAGCTCGGGATCGTGCCCTCATTTCACAGCTGGGAAAACCGAGGCGCAGGGCTCGGGCGATGCCAGGAATAGCTCCTAAGTCCCCGCCCCGTGCTCCAGGCACTGGGCCGCACCGCTGTCAGCCCAGGGCTGCTGGGGCTGGTGAGCCGGGCGAGGAAGGAGCCCGGGGCTCGGGCCGGCAGAGCGCCCGTGCTGGGAGACGCAGGGGCCTGCGTGCGAGCGGCTTGGCCGCTAGAGGGGAGCCGCTGCAGCGCCTGAGCCGGGGCGGGGGTGGGGGACGGACGCGTGCAGCGGGGCTCGGCGCATGCTTGCTCTCCTTGTTTCCCTCTGGCCAAGCCCTCGTCAGGCCAGGCCCCTCCAGGCGCAGCAAACCTGCCTTGCAGCAGGGCCCTGCGGCCGCAGGGGTGGGCGCTGGGGCCTGGATCCCTTGGGGGCAGGGCTCCCTGCTGAGCGGGGTCGGCCGTGGGCATGGTCCGTGTGTCCTGCCCCCCTCTCCAGCCCCTGGGAACAGACAGCCCCCTCCTCGCCCAGGCTGCCGTGTCCGACCCACGCCCTCGGACGGGAAACCGGAGGCCAGGGCCTGAATTCTTGACCGCAAACAAGTGGCTCTTCAAGGCGCGGGTACCCAGCTCCTGCCCCCTTCGAGCACCCTGCGACACCCCACTGTCCCTGCCGGCTCTGGGAAGTCACGGGCTCCTGCCCCCCACGCTGCCAGCCTGGTGCAAAAGCCCAGATGCTTGGCACGCGGTTCCCCAAGCCCCCCCAGGCCAAGGCAGGCTGACCCAGCCCTTCCCAAAAGGCAGGTGCTGGGCCACTAGCAGCCTCAGTCGCGGGCAGAGAAACAGGGTGTCCTAGGAGGGGTCAGGAGCACCCGGACTGCCCCCTCCCTCCTCCCCGCCACACACGCCGGCTCACCCGCGTTGTATGAAACGCCTTTATTGAGGGGGTGCCTCTGCAGAGCATCCGACAGGGACGGCGTTCTCAGAGGATCAATGGACGTGGCAGACCCCGGGCGCTGCTCGTGCCTGGGTGCAGCCGGGCAGGGCCCCTGCGCTGACCCGGCGCTGGCTCTCGCCAGGGCAGCTCCAGTTGTGACTGGCAAGGGGAAGCTGGGGCAGGAGGAAGCCGGCTTGCCCCCGGCACGGGCTCCGTGCGCAACCCTGTCCCCAGCTGGCCAGGCAGCAATGCTTTCCCCCTCCCCACAATAGCCCCTCTGCTCCGGCAGATGCCAGGCCCCCCCAGAGCTCCCTGCCTCCGCACAGCTTGGCAGAAGGGAGCAGGGGGCGGCGGTGGCAGATGAGAACGGCAAGGCTCTTCCCACGCCCGCCGGAGCCGCTCGTGTTCCCCTGCGTGATCCAGGGACAAGTTGGAGGGGGGCAGGGGGTTCATGCATGTTGTGGGGGGAGAGAAATGCCCCGGCGGGATGGGGACACCCTCTCCCCCAAGGGCCAAAGGACTGCATCGTGGGTGGCAGCTGGGCAGAGCGCTGGGTGCAAGGTCCCTGGGGCCCAGAGGGGCCAGAGTGGGACCTCCCTCTCCCAGCCCTTAGTGCCCACTTGAGTCTGTGTCTGCAGTGGGACGGGGCTGGATTTAGGCCCACTCCCTTCCCTGGAATCGGCACCGCCTTCCTCTCCTACCCCTTGACAGGGGAGGGGGGATGCCTCCTGGCTCCAGAGATTTCGGTGCTGCACGAACTGCAAAGGCGGGTGAGGGCAGCACGCTCTCATCCCTGTACGCGTCTCCCCCGGGGCCGTGGGCTCCATCCCATCCCAGGCCAGGAGCCGGGGCAGGGGGTCTCCTCATCTTGAAAGAGATGTAAAAACAGTTAGGAACCGGAAAGCCTGGCCTGCTGTCCCCACCTGTGTCCCAGGCAGACAGACAGACGGAGCACCCTGCCGGACGGCTGATCCCCGCTGCGCGGATGGGCGACGCCTGGGGAAGCTGCTTGTGGGTTTCCATCGGAGGGAGAAGAAGGGGGCACGGGTCTCGCTCCCAGGCCTGGCAGCTGCGGGGGCTGCCCAGGGCACATTGCACACGCCTGGCCCGGGGGCCGAGCAAGCGGCAGCAGTGCCCGGGCTGGGCTGCGGCTCCGCCAGCCTCTCCGTCCCTACTGCCCCGCGCCGTAGGGCCAGTTGAAGGTGCTGCCGGAGAGCAGCATGTCCCGGATTAGTGTTTCGATGGGCGTCTTCCCCACCAGCCTCATGAAGAAGAGCTGGGAGATGAGCGAGGCGGGCACGGCCCGGAGCGCCGGGAGCCGCAGCAGCAGGCGCCCGAAGCGCTGGGGCTGCGATGGGTACTGGGCCCGCACGTACTCGGTGAGCGCCACCTGCGCCTTCTCCTGCAGGCTCTCCACGTGCGCCGGGTCCGAGAGGCCGCAGGCATCTGCAGAGGGAGGAAGGAAGGGGTGTCAGCAGGTGCCGTGAAACAAGGTGGCAAGCCACAAGAGGTTGGCCGCCGATCTGGCGGAGGGTGCTGAGCCGGGTGCGCTGGACTCCAGCACCCTGCCCTTCCTGCCAAAGGCTTCCAGCCCCGCGTGGGGGTCGCCATCCCGCCATCAGGATGCACTAGTGCGGTTCCCCAGCACGAAGCCCAACCCGTGGGGCTCTTCATCTTCCCTCTGGGGTGGGGAGAGGGTAAGTGCACAGCTGGCTTAGCCCCAGAGTGAGGGTGCTCGTGTGGGGGGGTCTCTAGGGGGGGCCTGGCCCCTCCTTCCTGCTTGCTTAGTGCAAGGGGTCTTCAGTATCACAGGCCAGAGCTGGGGTCTCTCCTATAGTACTGGGATGCAGGAGATGCAGCCTGATCCCCTGCTCTGCATGTATCAAAGCCCAGGGGAGCTGGGTGCTTTCAAAACTCCCCCCGCCAAGACATTTGTGTGTCTGAGGCACCTAAATGCCTTCGCCAGCCTGGCTCTGGTATCTCTCCAGGCCTCAGTTCCCCACCTATGAGCCAGGAGCAATGGTGCAGCACGCGTGGGCCCCGACCTGCAGGCAGGTGCCGCTCACCTGGGGTGAAGAGGGCGATGGCTTTGAGGCAGCTGTACTCGGCCGAGTCCACCTGCAGCCGGTTCAGCTTCTCCACCTGGTCCTGAAAGATGCGGATCTGGTCCATGAAGGAGACCACGCGGTCGGCGGACATGGGCGAGGCGTGGAAGCCGGCGGCAGCCAGCAGCGGTGCCATGTGCAACGGGAGCGCCGACTGGGCCGCATTCAGCACGAAGAGCTCGCTCCAGCTCAGACGCAGCAGGGCCACCTGGTCCGAGACGGGCAGCTCGGGGAAGAAGGGGATGTTGCGGGCCCACTCCACCGTGCTGAAGAGCAGCCGGGCGGCCAGCTCGCAGATGTTGTCGATGCCCATGATGCTGCCTTGCTGAGCGTACTGGGAGCCGTAGCGGGCGGCAGGGTACGGCTCAGCCCGCAGCAGCTGCGAGATGAGTTCGGAGACGGGCTGCCCATTGAAGTACTCCCCGCTGGGCATGGCCGTGGGGCTGGCGCTCGAGTGGGTGGGCGGGATCCGGCCCCTCTGCACGGCTGGGGAGGCAAAGGGCGCAGGTGAGAGTCTGAGCCGGTGCCTCAAATGCCCACCGTCAGCACAGGTGTATGATACGGCCCTGCCCCGACGAACCCGACGCTTCGAAACGAGGGACCACGTGGCTGGGGAAACTGAGGCACGGAGCAGCAGGCAGGTGGCAGAGCAGGGCAAAGGACCCAGGGGTCCCCACCCCATCCACAGCCAGCGGGAGCATGCACACACCCACAGCATGCTACATGAGGCCCCTCTTGCCGGCGGGGCTATGAACCGGGGTCCCTCGGTGCCCAGCTGGGTCCTCCCCACCCCCGGAGCCGAGGCGGCGGGGGCAGGCGAGAGCTGGCGCAGGAGGCGGCATGCACTTTGCCCGTCGCACACGGCAGCTTGCTGCCTCCGCAAACAAGATGAATCTGTTTAGCCTCCTGGTGATCAGACCGGACTCGTTAGCTGGGGGAGGGGCAGAGGCACTAATAAGCTCCAGCTTGAGTAAGGGCTTCCCGGCTGCCGTGCCGGGTACCGGAGGGCTTGCAGGGCCAAAGCAGCCCCGTGATGCTGGGTGCGGTCCAAGACGGAGCCCTCTGGTTGCTGCAGGCTCTGGAGTTGCCCCAACTTCTCCCTGCTCAAAGCAACCGGGGAAGAAGGGGATGTGGTGGGCCCACTCCACCGCGCTGGAGAGCTGCCGGGGTGCGCCTGCTTCAGGGCATCACTGGAGGGGCGAGGGATGTCTCGGTCCTCTTGCAAAAGCAGCGCGGGGTGGAGAGCCAGCAGAGACCGGCAGCCCTGGGAAGCTGAGGGTACGGCGCGCCGTCCTTCTGCTCGGCCGTTCCCGCTGCTCCCCTGCCCCGTTGCATCCAGCGCCCGCCACGGGGCCCTGCCTCTCGTGGGCTGACGCCACCGTGGGCTGGGCGTGAAGTGTGGCGGCTGCAGAGGGGTAGGGGCACACGCGAGGTGGAAGGAGCCTCTGCAGCGTCCGTCCCTCCTACCAGCTTCTCCCAGCTCCTCTCGGCACGCTGTGCGCGGATGGGCGTGCTCCCCGATGCCAGGAGCCCTCCTGGGGATCCAGAGCAACCAGCCGGGTTCACCTGTGGCCCCAGAGCTCCCTGACCGCAGCGGGCAGGGAGGGGGCTCACATAGAGGAGTTGGCCCTGAAAACCTTGGCCCAAGCTGCCGCTTTGGAAAGACCCTGTGGGGCGAGGAGCACCGAGACCTGCCGGGCTGGAGCTGGCAGCTGGTCCGGAGGCAAGGCCAGGAACCACAGGGAGGCTTCATTCCTGCCCTGCCCTGGAGCACGAGGCTTCACCATTGCAGAGCCGGGGGTGTTGATAAGCCTCTCTAATGAGGCAGAACGGGCAGAGTCTCCCTAGAACCGGCTTCCAGAGACAAGCTGCCCCCAGGCTCAGGCAGGTCCAGACGACGCGGACTCCGCCGGGAGCCCGGAGGCGCTTTGGAAGGGCGCTGGGTTCAGGTCCCGGTGCAGGAGGAGCAGCCACAGGGCTGAGTCAATGCTGGAGGGCGAGGGAGCTCCCATCTGTGACCTCAGGCGCCTGCGTCACGTGGCCGCATCCGTGGCTCCAGGTGTGTCCCCTTATCTGTGCCAGCCCTTGGCTCTCCAAACACGCAGCACCTGCTCTGCCAGTGTCGCCTGCCCCGAGCGCTCGGCCGGAGAAGGGATGTGATGGGCGCTGTGGCCACGGTGCCTACCCCAGTGTGGCAGGGAAGGCTCGGTGCATGTGGGCAGGGGAGGGCAGCCGTGCTGCAGACGGTGGGGTATGCCGGGACCTGTCTGTGTATCCTTAGCCTGGTGCCACCGTGCCCCCCAAATCCAGCAGCTCCTAAACACTAGGTCCCCTGGGCCGGGCACAGAGCAACACCCTGGAACGAGCTCAGCTAAGCTGAGGGGAGCCCAGCTCCCTTGTGAACCAGCTGCCCGGAGCCCCAGCAGGCTGGCGTGCTCTGGTACCGACGCGGCCTGAACTGCACGCTGGCCGGGGGCACAGGACCCCCGTGCACCTGGCCAAGTCCCCCGGTGCATTTGCACTGGCCCGGTTCACTCCGTGACATTACAGCAGCTCAGAGGTGGCTCTAAGTTTCTCCCCGTCCCAAGTTACCGGCCCCGCTACCTTCTTTCCTCATTCCCACGCGGAAGCACTTCTTCAGGCGGCAGTACTGGCATTGGTTGCGGTGGTGCTGGTCGATCTGGCAGTCCCGGTTCGACCTGCAGGGAAATCGGGTGGCAGTGAGCCGCCGGGCGGGAGGCAGCATCGCCCGTGGCCTCCCCGAGGACATGGACCACCCCCAGCCAGCATCCTGGAGAAGACATGTCTCCACGCAGGACTGGCAGGGCACCGCCGGGGCCTGGGGATCCCCATCCTGTGGAGAGGGTGGCGGGCTGGGCCGGGGACCCAAGCCCGGCGATGCCGCGAGGTGCCTCCCGCCCTCCCGGAAGGGGCATGAATAGGGGAGGGCTCTGGCGAACCATGTGTGCGCTGCGAGTCTCCCGGGGGAGCCCGGCACAGTGGCTGCAGGCTGGCGTATCGCCACGGCTCCAAGCATATTGAGGCCAGCTGGGCTCTTAGCACCTTGCACGGCAGCATGCAAGGCTAAGGGGAGGGGGCGATGCCTTTGAACCACCGCCAAGGGCAAATGCATGTGGGACACGGCTCCACGCTGCCCTCGGCTCCCTCCCACCGCGCCCTGGAGCCAGCTTGGCCGGCCCGCGCGGGCACGTGCTCGTCCTCCTGACCGGGGGCCCAGGCCTTGGCCGGGGGGAGGCTCCAAGAAGTCGCTCAGCAAAACCATCCCACAATGCTTTGCTCCCCCAGCATGGCCAGGCCCCCCTCCCCGGGAGAGGCGCAAGGAGAGGGCAGAGGAGTTAAACTGGAAACAGCTGAGTGCGCCGGCCTTTTGTTCCCGGCCTTGCCCGGCAGCCCGAAGAATTCCAGCTATTTCCTATGAGGACGCGGGGCGGCTGCCTCGGCCGAGGGGCAGGGTCATATCTCTGCCCAGCACACACAGCTCATTTACCTGCAGCGCTAAGTAAACAGTAACCGGGAGAGCGAGCGAGCGGCCGATTGCTTTGCCAGGCACTGAGCGCTTGCAGATTTATGTTTGCGGGTCCCTGCAGCATTCGCCTCCATTACTCGCGCTGGGCCTGTGTGAGCGATCCGCCCCGGTCCCGCCATCCCGCCACGAACCAGGCATGAGCCGGCACGCGGGCGGCTCTGCTTTGTGGTACCGGGGCAGTGCCCTGAGCCTGCTGGTGATGCACGCAGCAATAGGATGGGTGGTCCTGGGAGAGGACCCGCCAGCCCAGGGTGGCAGGGAGGGGACGCAGGGGTAGCACAGGGCTCGCTTGGTGCTTCAGGCTCCTACATGCCTTGTTGGAAAAAATCACAAGGCCAGACTTCCTCCTGGATAGCCGCTGGGCTCTCCTGGAGCCAAGGAGCTGTGCAAGGCTCGGGGCAGAAGCTGGGGTGCGTGGATGGGACAAGGATCATCCGAGTGCAGGAGGAGGCAAGTGAAAGGGGGGAAAAGCATGATGCCCAGGTGTGGCCAGGGACACGCTGGCATGATTTGCTCCCCTTGCCGCTGTTGGGAGCAGGCTGCCCCCGCCACAAAGCAGCTCGGGAGCAGGGGGCTCTGGGCTGGCTTGCAGGGCTCTGCTCCCCGGGGCTCATCTGCGACGGAGCAGGGGCGCCCGGCGAGAGAGGAAGGAGCCCGGCTCACCCGTGGCGGGGACCCAGCCTCTGCGCGGCCCGCTCCGCTAGCCTCAGGCAAGCGTGCGCAAGGGCAAAGCTGCCTGGCCTGGGCTGCCTCCATCCCAGGCAAGACATGGACTGGAAAATGAAGAGGAGCAAACAGGCCCTGGGGCTGCGATCCAGGCCCGTATAACCCCCAGCTGCCCCGGGGTCCTGTACCCCTCCACACCAGCCTAGCAGAACCGTTAGGCTTCTCTGAACGAGGCAGCCAGCCTCCCGACTTCCTTTGGGATCCCTGAGAGGCGAGGAGGTGCTTCAAAGTCCTGCTGCATCGGGGGAGGGTTTTAAACCCATCGACTCGGGGCCGACCACAGACAGGCGACCTACTGAGTGCAGCAGTCAGGAGCACCGAACCCAGCGTTGGCTGGAGCGAGCCCCGGGAACCAGGGACTGCCTGAGACTCGAGAGGTTTGCTAAGCGGGGAACGGGAGATATTGCTCGACTCCAGGGAAGTCAAGGATGGGGCTAGGAAAAGGCTTGCATACCCCTCACCCTCAAATATCTTTGCCAATTGTTGGAAGAGGCTGGCCCCCCGCCCCAGGCCAGCGGCCTTGCTGCACATCCCAGCTGGGGCACCTGGGTGAGGAGCCCTTACAGAAACCACCGGTAGCAAATTCAAAGCGGTGAGACAGGCGGAGGTGCAGATGGAGCCGGGGGCTTGCCAGTGAAGGCGTCGCTAGCAGAATAGGGCACAGTCCAGGCGATTGCCAGGCAAAGCCACCTGCAGAGCCATTCCTCCAGCGCAGCATCTCGGCCTGGCCGGGCCTCTGGATCCTGACATGAATATCCTGGTTTTTACATGACTCTGGAGAAGAGCCGCGCTGGGATTCGGCAGCAGCTCAAACCGGAATTAATTTACCCTGAACATCGCCACTGTGTTTAACACACTGAAAACGTGTTGCTGATAAAAGTTATTCTAGTGGAGAGGTGAGAGCTAATCAAAATGTCAGATTATATCTTCATCACCTGCCTGCCTTCCCGGGGTTTTGGGGGGGGGGTGGAGGCCTTGCCACCGTTCACATGGCAAACCCGGCGGTGTGCCCGGTTCGGGATCTGCCCACGGCCCTGCCTACGACCCCTGCTTTAGGCAAGTCCCTTCGGAGAGCTCCAGGCCAAAACCAGAGCATTGCAGCGCTCTCCTGATCTGCCCTGCTGAGCATCCGACCCTAGGATTGCAGCAGAACCCACAGTTGCAGCTCCGTAGACCTCGGAAACCCCAAACGGCTCCACAGCAAGCCAGGGGCTCCGACCGAGTCCCTCCACGGACGCGTGCACGCTGCATGGGGAAACGGGAGCACCCGACAGGCATGCATTGTGCTAATTGCGTAATTAGAACATGTAATTATTGAGTGCCGGATCTAAGCGGGATCCAACACACCTTTTAATATTCAAATGAGGGCAATCGGGGCCAGATGCTGCTCAGAGCCTTTCGATGAAACACGCTCGGCAGCTGGCACAGAGTCGCTGCGCTGAGGACACGCGTGTTCCTACATCCCACCAAACTCGCTCCCAGTGCAAAAGGGGTAACACTAAGTCATCCCTCCCCCCGTGCCGGATGACACCCCAGACATGGACACAAGGGTGTTGGGCAGCAAGGGAGGGGCAGCTGCATTTGGGATTTCCAGGCCCGGGCTGTGGAGCTGGTCTGCTTTTCCTCACGCCTGCGTCCCTGGATGGTCCCCACGACCATCTTCCTTCGCTGACCCCCAGCCCTGCCTCTGTGGGATGCAAACCCGCCCTCGCTGCCTCCGACCCGCACCTGTGCCTCAGCAGACTTACAAGAGCCCCACAGAAGACCCTGGACGGTCCTCTCTCAGGGAAACTGAGGCATGGGAGCGGGGATAATGAAAGGCTGCCCGCGCTCCCAGACGCCTGGGAGGATGCTGCAACCTTCCCTGCCTCGAAGTCTGGGGGCTGGGAAGGGACTGCACCCAGCACCACCAGACCTGTGCGCGCAGGCCGCGGGCGAGTGTCCCAAGCCGGCCTCCCTGGTGCTAGGAGCTGGGGACCCGACCGCCCGCCCCAGAAGAGCGGGGCCGTGGGGAGGGAGGGAGGGAGGGCACGGCTGGCAATCTAGGCCACGGAAATGGAGAGCAGCTGGAGGAAGGAAGCACGCTGCCAGGGGCCCCTCCCTCCCGCGGCGCTCACCAGCGAGGCCTGGCCTGGAGGTCACCACAGTCACCCCTGCAGCGGGGATGGGGCGACCGAGGCGCGGAGGGGTGCAGTGACTTGGCCAAGGTCACCCCGGGGCCAGTGGCAGAGCCAGGCGCAGGACCCAGGCGGCGGCCGCCCCCCGGAACACCCGCCCCAGCGCTGCCCCGCGGCTGCGGCGGCCGCCCCCGAGCGGACCCGCCCCCGGGAGCCGGCCCCCGGGGGCACGCGTGGGGCGGCGGGGCTCACCTGCACGTGTAGCTGAGGTTCCTGCGGATGCTGCGCTTGAAGAAGCTCTTGCAGCCCTCGCAGGTGAAGACGCCGTAGTGCTTCCCGCTGGACTTGTCGCCGCACACCACGCAGTCCACCTGCACGCCCGGCTTGTCCTCGTCGCCGTGCTCCGGGTCGCTGGCGCCGCCGGGCGGGGACACGGACTCCTCCTCGGAGCCGCGCGGGTAGCCCTTGTCCAGGCCGTTCGTGTCGCCGCCCGGCTCGCCCCAGCCGCCGGCCACCATGGCCATCGCTCCGCCGCCGCGGCTCCCACTCGGGCAAGTTTCTGCCCGCCGGCGCGGCCGCGGGCGGGGCGGCCCCGAGCCCCCTACGGGGCGGGCAGCGGGCGCCGCATCGCCCGGCCCCGCGGGAGCCGCCGCCGCCGCCGCCGCGGAGCAAAGTTCAGCCGCCGCCGCCGCCGCCGCCGCCGCCGCCTCGCTCCTCCCCGCCCGCCCGCGGCCTCGGCCTCGGCCTCGGCCTCCTCCCCTTCCGCTCCCGGCCCGGCCCGGCCCGGCCCCGCTCCCAGCGCGGGGCGGGGGGGGGGGCTGTTCCCGGGCTCCAGTCCCAGCACTAGTAGGCGACGGGGCCTCGCTCGTGCCCAGGCTCCTTCCCGGGGCTGCGGGGTGGTCGCGGGATCCCCCTTCCCCAGGCTCGTTCCCAGCGTTAGGGGTGGCTGTGCCGTGCCCCCCGTTCCCAGGCTCCCATCCCAGGACTAGTAGGTGGTCGGGGGTGTCCCCCGTTCCCAGGCTCGTTCCCAGGGTTAGGGGGTGACCGGGGTGTCCCCCTTCCCCAGGCTCGTTCCCAGCGTTAGGGGGTGACCGGGGCATCCCCCAGTCCCAGGCCTGTTCCCAGCGTTACGGGTGGCTGTGCCGTGCCCCCTGTTCCCAGGCTCCCATCCCAGCACTCGTAGGTGGTTGGGGGTATCCCCCGTTCCCAGGCTCGTTCCCAGCGTTAGGGGTGGCTGTGCCGTGCCCCCCGTTCCCAGGCTCCCATCCCAGGACTAGTAGGTGGCCGGGGGTGTCCCCCTTCCCCAGGCCTGTTCCCAGCGTTAGGGGGTGACCGGGGTGTCCCCCTTCCCCAGGCTCGTTCCCAGCGTTAGGGGTGGCTGTGCCGTGCCCCCTGTTCCCAGGCTCCCATCCCAGGACTCGTAGGTGGTCGGGGGTATCCCCCGTTCCCAGGCTCGTTCCCAGCGTTAGGGGGTGACCGGGGTGTCCCCCTTCCCCAGGCTCGTTCCCAGCGTTAGGGGGTGACCGGGGCGTCCCCCAATCCCAGGCCTGTTCCCAGCGTTACGGGTGGCTGTGCCGTGCCCCCTGTTCCCAGGCTCCCATCCCAGCACTCGTAGGTGGTCGGGGGTGTCCCCCGTTCCCAGGCTCGTTCCCAGGGTTAGGGGGTGACCAGGGTGTCCCCCTTCCCCAGGCTCGTTCCCAGGGTTAGGGGGTGACCGGGGTGTCCCCCTTCCCCAGGCTCGTTCCCAGCGTTAGGGGTGGCTGTGTCGTGCCCCCTGTTCCCAGGCTCCCATCCCAGCACTAGTAGGTGGTTGGGGGTATCCCCCGTTCCCAGGCTCGTTCCCAGGGTTAAGGGGTGACCGGGGTGTCCCCCTTCCCCAGGCTCGTTCCCAGGGTTAGGGGGTGGCCAGGGCTATCCCCCATTCCCAGGCTCATTCCCAGGGTTAAGGGGTGACCGGGGTGTCCCCCTTCCCCAGGCTCGTTCCCAGGGTTAGGGGGTGGCCACGGCTATCCCCCCGTTCCCAGGCTCCCATGAGGGCCACCAGCGGTCCCTGGGGCCCCTTGGAAGGCCGAGGTGGGTGCAGGCAGGGGAGACGGGGTGCAGGCCAGCCGCAGTGGCTAGCCAGGAGCCGGGTCGGGGTCTCCTGCCTCCTCGGGTGCGTAGGACAGAACCCGCCGTGTTACGGGCAGGCTTGGTGGGGTGCCGTGACACTTCCCCCACGGGGCGAGTGGGCTGTCGCGATCCGGCAGCCTTGGAGCTGGGGGCCAGCAACGTGCCTTCGCTTTGGCTGAGACGCGATACTGCGCCTTGGCCCCGACTGGTTCCCACAGACACCCCGGGTGCATCGGGGCAGCTGCCAGCCTCCGCAGCAGAGCCGCTGGGTGACTTTTGGAGGGTCTCTTGCGATGGCTGCGCCTTCCCTGGCGGCCAGGCTGCTCTCCGCAGCTGGGCCAGGCTCACTGCAGCCAGCCCTGAAATGCAGCCACCTCTGAAGCCGAACGTGGCATCTGTGTCGCGCGGGGGGTTGCTGCGTCGCGCTAGGATTCCAGCAGAGCCGGTCTAGGGAGGCAGAAAGTAATTACCCCCGCTTGGACGGCGGCCAGGACTCGGGGATTACAATGCCCTCCTCTTGCAAAGAGAAAAAGAAACCCCCGTGGGATCTTGCAGCGGCTAAAAGGAGCGCAAGTCTCCAGGCCCTCGCCTCCACCGGGCATGGCCCGTGTCAGCACAGTGCCCAGGGTGGAGCTGGTGCAGAGCAGCCCCCTCCCGCCCCTGGGACTTGGCCACAGCGAGTGGGGCTGCGGGTGAGCAGCCATGGAGGTGGCTGGCTGCAAAGACAGGCCTGCTAATTAGCTGGCACACTCCGGTTTTAATTTGGTCAGGAAAACCTTGTTCGGAACAGATCAGCTGCGAGTCCTGCGGGAGCAGGGGCAAGGTGAAGGATGGCAGCCCGTTCTGCACCCTGCTGACCCATTAATAATTAACTGCGAGTCGCCGACAAGGGAAGGGGTGAGCGGGGAGCAGGTCCCTCTGTGGCATCGCCTTCCACGTCGCCTCTGGGCACTGCTCTGGCCTGGCGGCACGGGCCGGGATTTGCCCACAGGGTGTGTGACCTTGCGCGTCTCCCTGCCCGCTCGCCGTGCTCCCCCCGCTCTGCCGCAGGGAGGTGGGCATTGGGCAGCGCCTGGCATGGCAGGCCCTGCCTGGCAGCCGGGGCCTCTAGCGCCGCTGGAGCAGAAGCAGAAGCAGACAGGGCGTGCGGCTGAGCTGGCCGGCAGAGGGGAGGGTCAGGCTTGAAGGGCACAGGAAGAGAGCAACTCGCACAGCCCCCCCGCCAGCGCCCTTGGCTTTCCCAACCTCCGTGCAACGGCAGGCCCAGGCTGCAGCCAGCGCCCGGCTGAGCAATGGCTCCGAGCAGGAATAAAAGCTCCTTTTTAACCAGACACCTGCTCGGGCAGAGGGGAGCCTCGGCGCTGCCTGCAAGCTACAGCGCTGAGCAGGCCGCGCTGGGCTTAAGGTGGAGATGTTAAGGTGGCCTCCAGCCTGCTGGGGCTGGGGAGCCGGGCAGAGCCGGCCTCGCTGCGCTGTCCCGAATTGTTGGTGGGGGCGGGTGCCCAGCCGGGCCCTGGCGATGGAGAAGCCGTGCAGGTGGGCGCCATGTTAGTGCCCACCCCGGGCAGGGGGGAGCCCGCGGAGAGCACAGGAGCTGCCTGATCCTGCAGGGCTGGGCCCCCCTCTGCAAAGCAAGAAAGCCCCAAAACCTAGAGGGGCATCTTTTTGCTTGCCAAGGGCAAGATGGTCACATTTGGCGGGGGGGAGGGTGAGGGGGGTTTTGGGGAGCAGGTTCTAGCTGCTCTGCTGGCAGGGCCGGGATGGCAGGAGCGGGCAGCTCCTTCTCCATGCTGCTGTCAGCGTGATTTATGGGCTGGTCCCCAGGTTCCCACTGTCCCCCCCCCCCCCCCCCCCCCCCCCCCCGAAATAATAATCCTGGAACAAAGGAAGAAATCAGATCTTCTCCGCGCCCCCCGCCCTGTTTGTTTTGACATCGGTGTCCAGTTGGCGAGGGCGGCTGCTCTGCGGAGGCATTCCTCTCCCCACGGCTCCCGGCGGCACAAAGGGGCTGCTCAGCGGCTCGGGCTGCCACGGGGGGGGGCGGGGGGCTTTTGTTGTTCTTGTTGTTGTTTTGTTCAGGCCTTCGACAGGGCAGATGCAGTCCTCGGGGCGCAGAGGCATGCCGCGGGCATGCCAGTCCCCCGGGACCTCCGCCAGCAGGTTGCTCCCCCTTGCTCCAGACCCACAAAGGTCCCCCCCCCAATAAAATGAGCGGCTTGTGAGCGGCCAAGGCCTGGCAAGCAGGCCGAGGGGGAGGAGGTCAGGGGTGCAAAGCTCTAGCGCAGAGATGCCCGAGGGCGTGAAGCACCTGGAGTCCTGCCTGCACCGGCCAGAGAACAGGACAGACCAGTTCCTGCCTGCAGCACGGGCGCTGGGGCCCGGTCCTCAGCTCTGGGTTCCCCAGGCCAACCGATTCCTCCCCAAAAAGCAACGCTGCCGTGCCAGTGTTTTGCAAACTGTCTCCTTCCCCCAGGACCGATCCTTGCTCCTCCCGGGCTGTGTGCTGGGCAGGGGTCTCCCTGGAGAGCTGCAGCTTGCCTGCGAGATACGGCCACCTCTGGGGTGGGACGCAGCCAGCAGCATGGCGGAGCAATGGGACCGGGCGAGCAGGGCATCGCTCCCCCCTGGGGCTGTGCGCTGAGCAGGGGTCTCCCTGGAGAGCTGCAGCTTGCCTGTGCTGGGGCCAGGGGGGTGTATGGGGAGGCGGTGTTGCTTGCTCCCTGCTCAGGCATTTGGAGCTGCGGGAAAGGAAAGGGGCCTGGGCTTCGCTCCCAGGGCTGCTCTGCCCTCGGGAGCGGGAGGGGAGGTAGTCGCTGGGCTGTGACGGAGAGGACACCAGCAGTTTCAGGCTCAGGTTTCCAGTGCCCTGCCCCTGGGGCCCTCGCTCAGCCAAGGCCAAAGAAGCAGGAAGGAGGATAGGGAGGGAGAGGGGAAGGGCTGTGATCTGTGCCCCCCTGGCACCGGCATCACTCAGACCCCGTCTCGCACGCATGGGTACACGCGTACCCCCACACAGCTCGTGCGTGGCGTGGGCGTCCATACTCATGCGCACACCGACACACACACACCATGTATGCATGCAGAGACGTGCACGTGCGTGTGCACACGCGTGCATGCCCTGGGGGGTTCTCTCCTGGGGGGATGGACCCGGCTCCTGCTCCATGGCCCTTACAGCTGGTGTTGGTGGGTACGTGCCCCACACAGGGGTTTCCCTGCCGGGGTTCAGGCCCTGTCTCGGGGGTGTCCTGGCGGCGCCCCTTCGGGGAGTGCTGGGGCTGGGGGGGGGAGGGGAAGTGCTTGACATTCCCTGGCTGCCCCGCAGCAAATCAGTCCCTGCCTGGCACCTCCCACCCTCCCTGCAAGCAGGGGCCTGACGGGGTCACCCTGCCCTGCTCCGCGCTGGCCGAGGGGCAGCCGACCTGTCACGGAGATGGATGGTTTATGGCGGCCCCCGGGGAACCTTGCAGCTGCTCCCTCCCCTGCTGCCAGGGGGGCAGGGGACGAAGCGGGCCCTGGTTGCAGCACGGCGGGGCCATTCCTTGCCCTGCCCCGGGTCTGCTTGCTCCTAGCACTCTCTGGGGTGTCTGTGCTCGTGGGAAGCGCCCCCAACCCTGGCTTGGCTTCTCGGGGGGCTCCTGAGTGCAAACACTAGGCACCTCCGGCGGGTCGCGCCTCGGACTCGCCCGCCCCTGCCTCGGCCTCTCCCGGGCCCCGAGTTCGAGTTCCGCTTCCAAGGCCAGTGGTCTCGTGGGCTGGGGGTGGGGGGCAGGATGCTCCGGGGGAGTCTCCTAGCCCCCGGCATGTCTCTGGCCCTGGAGCCGTGACCTCTGCCCTCCCCATCCCGCGCGCCCGCCTTAACATTTGACCTTGCCGGGCGGAAGCGCGGCCGCGGGCGGGGGGGGCCGCGCTCTGGCCCCGCGTTGCCATGAGACATCTGCCAGGTGCGGGCGCGTCCCAGGCCGCCCGGAGCCGGAGCCAACAGGAATCGCATTCCTCAGCCGGGGCAGGGCCCGTGACCTTCCCCGCCCCGCTGCAGCCTCGGAGCCTGGCCCCCGCACATGCATGCACACACAGGCATGCTCCCGGCCTGTGGAGGGGCACACACGTGTGCAGGGAGCAGGCCACCACATGCACAGGCACACATATTCCAAGCAGAACATGGGCATCCGTGTGCCCAGCTGTACCTGGGATGTGCACACCCATGCTGTGTCACCAACTTGCACGCAGCCCCCAGGCTTGGGTGCACACACATGCACGCGCAGTCTCTCTCGCCTTCTGCCCTCTGGTGCTGTGCCTGCTGCCCCAGCTTGCCCTGCCTGGGGCCCAGGCGGGGCTGTGCCTGGTGCCCGGGTTACCAAAGGTGAGATGCTGCCTCAAAGCTGGCAGCCACTGCCAAGGCAGCGCTCTCCTGGGCGTGACCTCCACCCCACCCCGTGCGTGCAAGCCGCCGAGGACACGTCAGTGCTCTTTGCCCTGGGAGGGACACCTGGTCTCTCCGCTGCTTTGGTCCCGCAGCCGGGTGGGTCCCTGGAGGGCAGAGGCCCTGCTGGGGGATGGCTGAAGGGGCCTGGCTGGGCCAGCGGGCAGCAGCAGGGCTTGGGGGTAGCACTGGGTGAGGCTCAGGAAGCAGAGGTTGGTGACCTAGGCCTTGCAGGCAAGCTCAGACACCCGCCAAGCCCAGCGTGGCCCCTGCTGGCCCTGCCCCATTGCTCCTCCGTGCCGCTGGTGGTGTCCCACCCCAGAGGTGGCCACATCTCTGTGCCGGCAGCCGTTCCCGCAGGGCGACAAACTTCCCCCAGGGTTTGCGTGGGGGGGCGGCTCACGGGAGGGCAAGGGGCTGTTCCACCCTGTCGCCCCCTCCTGCCCCCCCGCCGGGAGGCCAGGGGCCGGGGGCGGCTAGGAGCCGCATCAGCCGCCCTGGCCCTTTCATCGCGCTCTCGGTGAAGCTTGACCCCGGCTCGCCGCGCTCGGGGGCCCCATTTGAATCTGAAAGGGGGCTTGAGTGCAGAGCCCTGACCTTCAACCTGCGGGTCAGCCCTGCCACGGCTGTCGCAGGAGGGGGGGCATCCCCTGGGAAACCTCCACCTGGGGAGGCCGCGAAGGCGGAGAGAAAAGAAAGGGCCAACGTGGGGGCAGGGGAGGGGGCTGGCGGCACAGACAATGGGTCAGGCCATGCGCTGGGGCCACGGGCTGCTGCATATGCATGCCCCGCTGCAGCCCGCAGGGGCCCCTGCACGGGACCCGCTCCTCGCAGGCACACCGAGGCCTGCGGCCCAGCCAGGACCCCTTGTATATGGGCACCCACTCACCCCACCAGGTCAGCTGGGGGCTTGTCCTGCTCTGCAGCACACGATCACCCCCCTGCTGCCCCTTCCTGTGTCTCTATATCAAAGCTTGGGCTTCCGGCCAGCTGCCCCCTGACCCCGGCATTGTGACCCTCAACCGCCGGGTCTTTGGTGCTGGGAGAAGGACGTGCACCGGGCTGGGGAGATGCTCCCAGCCTGGCTCCAGGGCTCTGAGCAAGGGCAAGCCCGGCGGGGGGAGTCCAGGGAGTTGGCTTCTCTGTGGGAGATGGAGCACCAGCAATCCCCGCCCCAGCCCTGGCCCTGGGCTTGGGGTCTCCCTGGGGGGGCCCTAGGCATGCACATACACGCATGCCTAGGGCCCCCCGGGTGGGCACATACACGCATGCACACACACATGCAAGCATACACGCACTGGCACGCAGGCCTCCCCCCCCGCTCTCAGCACCACCGCCCCGCAGCAGGGTCCCTGCCTGTCTGCTCTCATGAATATGCATGAGGCCCTCCCGCCACGGTCACCTTTGATCCCACTGTCAGGGGGAAAAATGTCTTCATCTGCGCCCACGAGATATGAGGCAGAGGGGGGCGGCCGTAGGGGGACGGTCTTTGTTCCCAGCACATGAGCCTTGCTCTCAGGTCCCCCCAATGTGGGGGCAGCCATGCAAGATGGGGGGGTCATGTCTCCTGCCCTCCAGCCCCCATCACCGCTGCAGGAGCAGCTGTGGAGCCGGTCGCGGGGCGGGGGGGCAGCTGCAGTGACTGCCCTGCCCCATCTCTCCATGGGTGGAGGCTGGGAGCCAGCCCACGCCGCGGGGCCTGCCTGGCGTCTGCCGTGTCTCCCGCGAGGCCCCTGGGACCGTCTGGGCCGCTGGGCTCAGCTGGCTTCCCCGCGGCCGCAGCCCCCTTGCGTCTGGGGCGGAGGAGAAGATGCAGACGCGGCCCCGTTGTGTGCCCAGACCTATTTGCAGTGGGGCCCTCCCCTGCCCCACGGCTGGCACCCCACATCTGGGGAGGGTAAATGCAGCACCTGCCCTGGGCAGAGACCTCCCCTCTGCAGCCCGGGTGCAAGGAGCTGACGGCCCACTGCCCCTTAGGGTAGGGGGGTCTGCTGGCGTCTGCCCTGGGCCTGGCTGTGCTCCAAGGGGGGGCGCGGTGCCCCGGCACGCGCCCTGCGGCGTCCAAGTACATTAGGAGGAAGCAAAAGGACCCGAGCAGCCTTCCAGCACGGCTTTACTCTCCAGCCTGGGGCCCGGAGTCCACGGGGATCAGCAGCTGCAGCGCTGGGAAGCAGGGCTGTGGGGTGGGCTTTCTACGCCGAAAACTCAACGCCTCGGGGACCCCTGCCGCAGTCACAGAGGCGGTGGCGGCCTCGAGGCCACGGAGAGGGGCTCCCCCCAGCCTAGATGCAGGTCTCGGCGCCGGCCGCGCGTTGCTCCTCCAGAGCCCGGATGCGCTGGGCGAGCGCGTGCGCCTGCTGCGCCTGGCGCTCGCCCATGGCGCCCGTCTGGGCTTCCAGGCGCCGCAGCTGGGCCTCCTGCTTCCTGCGGGCGCCCCGGTAGGCCAGCACCAGTGCGCTGCGGGGAGAGGGGCACAGCGGGGTGGGGGGTCAGGACACCTCTGGCAGGGGGGCTAGGGGACAAGGGATGGGAAGCCCGGACACCTGGCTCCACTCTCCTAGCTGCCCCTGTCTCCCCGGGACCCCGGAGAGCTGCCCCAGGCACGGAGAGGTGCAGGTGAGGGTGCCCCTTGCCGGGGGGGCTGGCACTCCTGGCTGAGGAGGGGGCAAGGCCGCCGCGCTCCCCACCTGTGCGCCTGGAAGAAGTCTCCGGCGAGGCCGGTGCACTGGGCCTGCTGCGCCCGGCTGGCTGCGCTGAGCTGCTCCAGGGAGGCCGCCAGCACCCGGGCTTGGTCCTGCAGCACCTTGCTCCTGCCAGGTGACCCAGAGGGTGGCACTGATCCTGCTGGGAAGAGCCCCCCCCCCTTATCCCTCCCGCTTCCCAGCCCATGCCCAAGACCCGCCTTACTCAGCTGCCCCGGCCGTGCCCAGCATAGCCGTGCTCCAGGGGCTCGGACAAGGGGGGTGGCAGGCCTGGTGCTGCTAGGGACCCTGGGGTGGCATTAGCAAATGGGGGGGGGGCAGGGGCTCACCGATCCAGCGTGCTGGCCAGCTCCAGCGTCATCCTCTCCAGGTCCTGGGGGCTTCGGGGTGCTGCAGCAGCCGCCTTCCAGCCCTCAGCCTCCTAGAGCAAGCCCAGACACAGCATCATGAGCTGGGTAGGGCTGGGTGCCTGCAAGCACCCCCATCCCTGCAGGGTCCTGGGGAGGGGGGTGCCACGGATGCCCCTGGGACGGGGGGTGGTCCTTGGTGTGGGCAGATGGGCGCTTACCCCCGCCCTGCTGCTGCCCGTGCTGCCCTCGCTGGTGCTGCTGCCAGGGCTGGGGGGGCCGGAGCCCGCGTCCCGCTCCCACTGCAGGTGCTCGATGAGCAGCAGGTAGGCAGCCTCCTGCGCACCGAGCGTGTAGGTGCCCAGCTCCAGGCCCCGCTTGTCCTTCTCCGCCAGGTGCAGCTGGGTCTTCACGTCAGCCATGGACTCCTGCACAGGCAGGAGGCACTGACCCCGCTGGAGAGCCCAGGAGTCCTGGCCTCCCCCACTCCCCTCCCAAAGCAAGGGCCGAACCCCTGTGCACCATGGGCCTCCTGCCCTAGCCCCCCGCCCGTGCCCAGAATATAACCCAGGCGTCCGGGGCCTTGCTCCCCATCGCCTGCTGACCCACCTGGAGGGCTGCCAGCTCCTGCAGCAGCTGCGTCTTGTCCAGCTTTGGCCAGGGCCTCTCCCCGGGCAGGGCAGCCAGGGAGGCCCGGACGGCTTGCTCCACCTTGGCCCGGATGGCGTCGCTGGGCCGGGTCACGGGGCCGGGGGGCCCGGAGCAACCCAGCTCCATCAGGGAGACCTCCACGGCCGCCTGCTCCGCTTGCAGCCGCCGGAGATACTCCCGCAGCACCCCCTCTTCCTCCTCCTCCTCCTCCTCCTCCCTGGGGCTGGGTGGGCTGCAGAGGCGGGCAGGGAGATGGCACTGGGAGCGGGGTCGCTTGCAGGAGCTTGGGGGCTCCATCCTGCTCCCCAGGGGCTGGCCCTGCCATGCCCTGACACCCGGGTACCTTTGCTGTCCGCACATGCCAGGTTCGCCGGCTGCCTCCTGCCCGTCAGGCTCCGCTCTGCCCAGGAACCTCCTGGCCTCCGCCAGGACGGCGGCTGTGTCTTGTGAAGCGTGCTGCACGGGGGCTGCCAGGGCAGGGCACGTGCTGGGCATTGCCCACAGGGGCCCCATGGCATGCCCTGCTCCGGCTGCCAACCTGTGGCTGGAGCAGGGATGGAGGAGCCCGTCTGCCTGGACTTACCTGCACTTGGGGCGTGCCCCCTGGCATCCAGCTTCGCCCTGGCCAGGGCTAGCAGCACCTCCAAGGCCTCCATGCGGTGCTCGCTGTCGGGACAAGCCAAGTGCGGCCTGAGCCCTCTCTGCAGCCTGGGCAGCCCCCGCCTCCCCCTGCCCGGTGCGGCCCCTCACCTGCACCGGGCGGCCAGGCGCAAGGCGGTGCTGTTGGACTCGTGCTGCCCTAGCAGCATGCTCAGCCGCTCCGAGTCGCTCTTGCACTCTTGCAGGGTGCCCGTGAGCAGGTGGTTCAGGCCCTTGAGCTGCTCGATGCACCTGGGGGAGCGCAAGGTGCTGCCAGTAGGGCCCAGTCTGGCTTCCCAGGGGTTAACAGCCCTGGGTAGCGGGGCAGGGCTCCTGGGCCTGCTTCTGTTGGCTGAATCCCCCCTGCTTCGTGCCTCAGTTTCCCTGAGTGCTAGCACTGGGAGGGATGGGGAGGGGAAGGGAGGGGTGGGTGGACACACTGTGCCATGCTTGGCCCTTTCTGGTCTCGATGGGCATGGCTGGTCCCTTCCTCACCCTCGCAGCTGCTGCAGCTGGTCATCCAGCTCCCTGCCGGAGAGCTCCGGGGCGGAGGGGAGGAGGCGGCAGAGGGGCTGCATGGCCGGGTGGTCCTTCAAGCACTGGAGCAGGCTCCGTGCCCTGGCCAGTGGGTCCTGCGGAGCAAGCAAAGGTAGGTCCGTGCAGGCCAGGGCTGGAGCTGGGGCAGGGGCTGCAGGGGAGGGCTGAACGTCCTGGTTCGTGGGTGGGGGGTAACCAGAGACCCCTGGGTGGGCATGCGCTGCAGCACCGTACCCTAAAGGAGACAACACGGGGGTGACCTGTTGCTGGCCATGGCCACGTGGCCCCCGCTGCAGCTGCAGGAGACTCCGGCCACTGGGTCGTGGCTCTGTCTGGCCTGAGGGAGACGTGGCTGGAGTGTCCCCAGGGCAGAGGATGCCCAGCGGGCCCTGGGGATGGGAGCAGATTTCCTGGGGGTGGGGGTGTGAATGTCTTCCACAGTCCGGGGAAGAGGGACCAGGACCTCACCTGGAGCAGCCAGGGGTCCCTTTCCCCGACAGGGCTGCCAGCTCCCCTGATCGGGGCGGTGGCTGAGCCGGGAGGGCTCCAGGCCTGGCCGGGCATCTCGAGCTGGTAGAGGGAATCCTGCAGCTCCTTGACCTGTGCAGAGAGGGGCAGGGGTCTCATTGCCCTGCTGCTGCAGAGGCACCATGATCTCCCCAGGAGAGCCCCGGGGCAAATTGATCAGGATCTCACAACTGACACCAAGACGTCCCTGCTGCCCTCGGGCCCCATCGGTCACCCCAACAGCTGCAGCTGAGGCAGCAAGCGGCCTGCTTCCAGAGGGGCCTGCAGCCCCGCTCCCCGGGGGGAACGGCCAAGCCCACCCTGCGCCTGAGGCCAGGGAAGGGCAGGCAGCCGCCCTCTGGCTCATCACAGGTGCTCTCCCACCGGAAGCGGTGAGCCACCGAGACCGCTGCGCTGCCCTCCGCACGGCTCGAGCGCCAGCTTTGTCTGTGGTGTTTACCAGCCTGGCGTGCAGGGCACCTCGGGCCAAACCGCAGGTATCACCACGGTGCCTGGAGCTGGGCGGTCCCGCTCAGACACTCCCGGGGCAGGCCCCTCTGCTCTGCATGGGTCTCAGAGCCTCCAGTGCCTGTCTCGGGAGGGCTGACGTTGGACCCGCTGCACCCGACTGTAGGTTCCCCCGCCTCCTGCTGTCGTCCCCCCCAGAGGTGCCCATGTGCCCGTGGCAGCTGAGATGCCCTGGTGCCACCCACCTTCCTCTGGAGCCTGTCGCGCTCCTCCTGGAGAGCCTGCAGGGTCACCTGGGCACGGCTCAGCTCCTGCTCCTTGCTGCCCAGCGCTGCCCGCAGCGCCATGTTCCTCTCGGCCAGCGTGGCCACTTCCTTCCCATACCAGCTGGTCTCCGCTGCCCCAAGCTCTGGGCTCGGCTCAGCCACCCTCTCCCCTGGTGCCTGGACAGCTGCCATCTCGAGCCCCGGGGACAGCCCCAAGCCTCGCTCGAGCTCTTCCAGGGTCTGTAGAAACACAGCAGAGCCCTTGCAGCAGCTGCAGTATGCCAGGAGCGGGGATCTTACCTGGGCACAGGACCAGGCAAGGGCCAAGCTGCCCTGTCACAGGAGGAGGGAGCCCCTATGGAGCTGCAGGAAGCAGGCGGGAAGCGGGGAGCTGCAGGCAGGGCTGGGGGCTCAGGGAGACGGGGGCGGCTCCTGGCACCCACTCACCTCCACCACGTGGGCCCACTCCTGACTGCCTGTGCCCGTTTCCGCTCCAGCCCCAGCGAACCGCAGCACGCAGCGGCGCCGGGCAAACACGGTGTGCTCCAGAGATGCCAGCACCTGCTGCAGGGCCAGGAACATGTCGGGGCCGACGCCTGCAAGGGCAGAGGGGATGCAGGGAGGCAAGGGGGCCTGTGCCCTTCTGCCCTCCGTGACCTGGGTGCAAGTCCCAGCAGGGATCTTTGTGCCGGGAAGGGGATGTTGCTCCTTGTTCCCTGCATGCACCGACCATTGCTGGGGGCAGGAGAGGACCCCAGACCATCAGGGCTGGACCACCGGCCCCTGCATCCAGCTGGCTGCCCAGGGCCGACCAGGGTCTAAGCCAGGCCACACCAAGGCTGTGCTGCACCACGACCCTCGCAGGGGCTGAGCAGGCCCCGAGCCCTGGGGCCAGTCAGGCACCTGAGCCGGGAGGAGCTGGCTCTGTGGAGCAGGTGCATGAGCCGCTGCAGAGCCCCCCCCCCCGCCGCAGCTGTGTCCAGGGGTGGAGCTGGGAGGGGCCCAACCCAGTGCTCTGGCCCCGGGTGGCACTGCCCTGGCAAGATGCACAGAGGGGGCTTAGCAGAACCCCCCTTACCTTCTCTGGGGGGCGGGAGCCAGGGAGGCAGGGGCTGCGGTGCATGCCTGGGCAGGCTGGCTGTGTACTCTGAGCACTGGTCCGAGTACTCCTCGTCCTCCCTGCAAGACACCCGAGCCCCGGGGGAGGGAGGCCGACTCCATAACCGGGACTCCGTGTCCCCCAGAGTCATCGTGGTGGTAGCAGCTTGGGCATGGATCCCCCTGAGACGGGGAGACCCTGGGAGCCAGGGGGTCCGAGGGAGTTCCCACTCCCAGCCTCCCGATGCCTGAAGAAGGGTGTTTGTGCCCAAAAGCTTGCAAAGAACTTTTTCCCCCAACTATTGAGCTGGTCTAATAAAAGAGATCCCATCGACCCACTGCCCGTGTCCTTAGACCAACATGGCCACAACCAGCAACCTCCCCGCTCCCAGGACACTGAATGCACAGCCAAGTCCTGCTCCGGAGCAGGCGTGTGGGGAGGTAAAACACCGTGCCCTCTTCTCCAGTTACTGAGGGGCAAGAGGCCAAGAAGGTGGCAGGGCCAAGCCAGCCCTGCCTGTACCAGACCGTGGGCACGAGGGGGGGCCCTGGAGACAATCCCTGCTTTGTTCCCCTCCATTTAGCACGCCGGGCATCCAAGAGGAAACCCAGGTCCCTGCTACATGAAGCAGGCAGGGCTCGGCCTTCGGACCAGGGCTAAGGAATCGGATGCTGCCACCGTGATGGAGCAGGTGGCAGCCTCAGCGCCCTCTGCCAGCTGGATGCGAGGGGCCGTGCGCAGGCAGTCGAGGGGGCAAGATGCAGGAGGGAGGAGCACAGCTGCCTAGGGAAGGAAGGGTGCCCAGTGAGGCTCCTATGGAGAGGGGGTGACCCACGCAGGGCTGGGGCTGCTCCCTGGCATGCGAACGGGCCACGGGGCTGCAGCCTCCAGCCGGTACCTGGCTCCGCGCTGCTGCAGCCGCTCGACCTTGCCGTGGAGGTGGGTGATGGTCACCAGCAGCTGCGTGATGCGCTCCTCGTAGCGCAGGATGTCCTGCTCGTCCGTGCCCGCCACATCGGCCTCCTCCGCCCTCTCGGCGACCGGGTCCAGCTTGCCCTGCAGCCGGGACCCCTGAGAACCAGGCATGGCTCACGCCCCCGTCCCCTCAACCCGGTTGCGCTTCGGAGACGGGCCTGGCACCCCCTGCCCGGTCCCTTGTGCCAGGGCAGAGCCGGCTGGGTCCTGAGGGCTGTGCAGTGGGGGTCAGGGCAGGGTGCAATGTGCCAGCCTGCCACGGCGCTGGTTAGGGCAGGAAGGGAAGGACAGCACTGGCAACAGCGAGTGCCCCTTGCAGCTGCGGGCAGCAGGGGCTTTGGTCCCGCTGGAAACAGGAAGGCCGGAGACGCATCCTGTTTACAGCGGGAACAATGAGCCGTGTCTGCCTGGGGTTACCAGGCGAGTGTCCGGCTGGAGCGCGGAGGAGATTTCCCTGCCCCCAGGACCCAGCGCCCCCCTGGCAGCCCTGCTGCGGCTGGGCGCTGGGGTGCGCCTGGGATGGAGACACCATGATAGCCCCCCATCCCTCCGGAGCCCCGTCCCCGTGGCCATGGGGTAGGGGGGATGCAGTGGATTTTCCCACGCCCCCCACAGCAGGGGGGCCAGGCCAGGGCAGTGGGGTGCGGGGATGCCTGGGGGCCAGGACATGGGGCATCTCGAGACCCACGTGCCCTCGTCCTGCCCTGTGCAGAAGCCACTTGCCTTCTTCATCCCCGCGAGGTGACGGGATTTGCCCTGCAGCACCTGATTCAAACCACGGGCTACGGGCTCAGGGGGGAATCCCCAGGGGGCAATCCGGCAGCGCCCCCCCAGCCTCGACCAGCCAAATGCCCTCTGAGTGCAGGGATGTGGCACTGGGGCCCCAGCTCCGCTCTGCTCCCCTGCACGGGGCCACGCAGGCCTTTCCCGTTTCCAGATCCTGTGCACGTTTCCTCTCCCGGGCGGCAGGCGCCGGCTCCTCTCCGCTGTAACCCTTGCGCTGCCCGCGTGCCCAGCAGGGCAGGGGCTCTTCCCACCTGCCCCTCTCCCTCTTTGCACTGGGAGCTGCCCCACTCGGGTACTGGTCTCAGATGCCGGCTGAGGGCATCAGTGTCAGGCACCGATTCAGAGCCCCCTGCAGCCGTTGCATGCGCATCGCTGCTGGTGCCCAGGCGCCAGGTGCTGCATGAACGTGGCGGGGGCAGTCCCGGCCCTGACCGTGGGTCACCCTGAGCCTGGCCCCAGGTCTTTATTGCTGGATGGAGCAAGGCATGAACCCAATGCAGTCCCACACAGCCGTGGGGACAGAAACCAGCTGATTGCTAGATGCTAATTGTCTTGTGATTTGCATAATACCTCCCCAGACACCTTCCATGTTGAGCGGGTGGAGGCTGGGGGGGCGAAGGGGACAGTCTAAGAGCTGGAAAGCTGTGTGATAAACACACCAACAAAATATATAATATAATATAATATGTAATGCCTATAATATTATATATTATCATATAATATATATCCTATGATGTAATATAAAGCTGTGTGATAAACACACCAACATAATATAGTTTAGAATAGAATATATGTGATAGTATATTCCACAAATATATGATATTATGTTCCATATAATATATAATGTAATATAATATTCCTGATATATGATATGATATAATATGTATAATGTGTATGTTATGTTCCCAATATAATATAATATAATATAATAAACATCGGTGCCATTCAGATTTGCCCAATACACACCCAAGTAGGCATGCAAATACAGAGGGGGCGGGCCTACGCGTGGCGGGGCGGAGCTCGGAGCGGACACGGAAGAACGGGGGTGGAGCTCGCGGAAGGCCCGGCTCCCGGAAGCCGGGGACGGTCTGCACGCGGGAAACTACACCTCCCGGCAGACCCCGCGCCTCCGCCCCTCGGCTTCCGGCCGCGTGTGGCCCGGCGGTGCTGCGGAAAGGGAAGGGGTGAGCGCCGGGGGCTGGGGGCAAGGAAGGGCCGGGCCTGGGGGCAGGGTTGGCATGTGCCCTTGAGCTGGGGCGGGGGAGGATGGGGTGCCCTGGGGTGCATGTGGGGTGGGGGGCACGCCCTGGGGTGTTGGGGTGTTTTGGGGCAGGGTGTCCCAGGGTGCTTGGGGGGCACGCCCTGGGGTGTTGGGGGGGCTCGGGGTGCTGGTCAGCGCGGGCGTCAGGACACCTCCCTTCTGCTTGCCCTGGGCAGCGCCAGCCCCGGACACCCCGGCCGGGCGCAGGGAGCTGCTCGCGGCCTCAGGCTGGAGTCGCCGGTGGAGCGCGGGTCCCTGATGGACACCTCGGAGCCAGGCAGCGCGGCCGAGGAGGAGGAGGAGAAGGCGTCGGAGCAGCGGCCCCGCACCCGCTCCAACCCCGAGGGGGCCGAGGACCGGGCCCTGAGCGCGCAGGCCAGCGTGGGCAGCCGCAGCGAGGGCGAGGGCGAGGCGGCCAGTGCCGATGACAGCCCGCAGGGCACCGCCGCACCCAGCGCCAAGGCCTGGCAGGTCCCGGCGCCCCCCGCCGAGTTCCAGGTCAAGACGCCCAGAGTCAACTGCCCTGAGAAGGTGGTGAGTGCAGGGCCCCGTCTGCCCTCGCGGCCTTGCCCCGGGTCCCGCAGCGGAGGGGGCCCGATCGGACCCTTTGGGGCAGCTGGCACGATACCGAAAGGGGGTGGCGCTGGGTGTGGCAACAGGCTGACCCTGCTACTCTCTCTGCTGCAGATCATCTGCTTGGACCTGTCCGAGGAAATGTCGCTGCCGAAGCTGGAGTCCTTTAATGGGTGAGGAGCCCCACGCCCGGGGAAGGCCCGCAGCACAGGCCGTGGGCTGTGCACCGGGGGGAGAACGCCAGGACCTGGATCCCAGGCCCGGCTGTACCAGGCACTCGCTGTATGATCATGGGCAGGTTTCTTCTCGGCTCTGTGCCTCAGTTTCCCCAGCTGTAAAATGGGGATGAAGCTGTTTGGGGTCTACCCACAGCAAGGCCTCTTGGGCCTGGTGCGGGAGAAGCCCGTGAGAGTAGGCAGGTCTGACTGCGTTGGGCTCCAGGTGCCAGGCCAGCATCTCACAGCCTAGTCTGACACCTTGGTGCAGGCAGGAAAAGGACCCAGAGAGGGGTTAGGCCTGGACTGGCCCCAGGGATCAGGATCTGGCCCTTCAGCATGCCCTGAAGGATGCAATTGGTGGTGGGGGATTATGGGGAAAGGGAGGGAGGTCCCAGCAAACGTCTGCACCTCGCGTGCCCTCGGCAGGTCAAAAACGAACGCCCTGAACATCTCGCAGAAGATGATCGAGATGTTCGTCAGGACAAAGCACAAGATCGACAAGTGCCATGAGTTCGCGCTGGTGGTGGTGAACAACGATGCCACGTGGGTGAGTGAGGCCATCCCAGCACCAGCCACGTGCCGGGCCCCGATCCCCACTGACCGGCCCTCCTTGTAAAGAGGACACGAACCCTGAGTTCTGCTGACCCCCCTGAGCCCCTTCCAGCCTCAGTCCTCTGTGCTGGGTGCGGCGTCTCCCAGAGCAGCCTTGGGGCCCCGTGTGCATGGTGCTGCGCTGCCTCTGCCTCACCCTGCTCAGGTGCGATCCGGAGGGGGCATCCGTCACCCTCCCTTAACTTGCCCCATCTTGCCCCAGCTCTCCGGCTTCACCTCCGACCCCAGGGAAGTCTGCAGCTGTTTGTATGACCTGGAGACCGTTGGCTGCACATCCTTCAGTATCCTTTGGCAAGGGGGGGCAGGCCCGGGGCTGTTAGGTGGGAGGTGACGGGGACCCTGGGCCACAAAGCGGTTGAAACCCCTTCCTGGGACTGAAGCTGTGGGTAGAACCAGGCAAGTCCATCAGTGTCCTGGGGCGTCCTTGCCATCCGCTCTTCTGCCAGGAGATGGCAGCAGGCAGCAGCAGAAGCGTGTCGCCATGCTCTCCCAGAGCAAGGACTGCAGGTGTCCCCTGGGGCGTGAGCCAGGATGGAGGTGCAGTGCTAGGAACACCGGGGATGTGCCCCTGGGCTGGTCACAGCTCTCCCTGGTGCAGCTTCCCCATCTGTGTGCCCCAGGGTGGGAGGAAGGATGCACGCGCTAACCCCTGTGAGAGTCTTGGGCCCTGTAGGGTGCCAGCACGGAGAGACTGACTGGGTGGCAAGAGCTGCCAGCTCCTCTGTCAGTGCTGGTCCCTGATCAGCCCCTTCTCTGGGCCCTGCACACTTCTGCAGATCGTGCCCATCCAGGCAGCCCCCCATCGGGCCTGGCCCCTAGCACCGGGGTCAAGGATGTGCCCAAGAGCATCCACCCAAAGCAGGGTGTCTGTGTGGGATGGGATGCTTGCCTGGGCTGACCAGTCCTTATCTTGGACTCCAGATCTAGAAGGCCTCTTCAACCTCATGTAAGTTGGCTGCTCTCGGGGAAGCAGGTGTTGCAGTGCAGTGTTGCTTGTATAGTTCCCCTGGGTGGCGGTGGTGGAGCCAGTATCCAGGGCACTTCATGGCAGCTTCTAGCGTGGGGGGGGAAGCATCAAAGCGTGCTAGGGATATCCACGGTATCATGCAAAAAGGAACCCAACGATCTGCTCCTGTGAGCAAGCAGCAGCTTCAAAATCCCTGAGTGCCACTGCAGCAAGTGTAGGGCCAGGCAGCTCTATGTCTGCTTCCTCCCAGGGTCAGGCTCCCTGCTCCCGTGTGACATACAGCCAATATCCTGGTCCTCCCATCTGCTGTCGAGGAGCACCACGGGCTGCATTGTTTAGCTCAGACTCCTTCACTCTGTTGTCTGGCTTGAGTGGGGTCTGGGACTGCCTTTGCGGGCACCCAGCGAGCACCTGCGGCAGGGCAGGACCTCCACATCCGTGCACACGCTTGCTCAACCTGTGACTTCACGAGGCAGGGGCACTGTGACCCCCAGCTTGTGTCTTATCATGGCGCAGACAGCAGAAGATCGAGCTGCCGGTGACGGAGAACGTGCAGACCATCCCACCCCCCTATGTAGTGAGGACCATCCTGGTGTACAGCCGGCCGGCCTGCCAGCCTCAGTTCTCCATGACGGAGCAGATGAAGGCGAGTGCTCCCTGGCTTCCCTGCTCCTGCCTCCATGCTGTACCCTGCAGGGTCCCCCCAGGACAGAGCAGTTGTCCTGTCTGCCAGGGCTGCTGGTCATCCGGCCCTCCTAACGAGTCAGCGATGTCCACTGCTGCTCCCCAGCTCTGCCAGCCTGGCTTGGACTGTCCCCTGAGGAGGGTGACTTTTCCGTGAGCTGGGGCTAGACAGCTCTGGCCGAGTAACGGGCAGTAGATCCCTTTGCCCAAACGTGGCCCAATGAACAGCAGCTGCAGCTGCACAAGAGCCAGATTGAATCCAGCTTAGGTTTACTTTGCTTCCTGTGGGCATGTGTCTGTGGCACAAAATCTGCCCCCACAACTGCAGCCGGGGGAGGACCCAATTGCTTCCCCATCCCTCAGTACAGGGCAAAGTGCCCCTGGGAGGAGGGGGCTGAGGCCCATCATGGTGGATTGTGGCTGTGCACCTGCTTTTGCGGTGACGGTGCTGTGTCTCCAGGCTGGGAGGCTGTCTGTCGTAGCCATGTCCCCTTGGGTCCTGGACTCTGCCCCTGGATCTCTGCAGTGAGGCCCTGCAGTGAGGTGGGACATTTCCTTTCTCTCTGGGCAGAAAATGCTTCAGTGCCCATATTTCTTCTTTGACGTGGTGTACATCCACAACGGGGCCGAGGACAAGGAGGACGAGACGAGCTGGAAGGTGAGTGGGGCCTGTGGTGTGCGTGCAGCCAGGATGTAGGTGCCTCCCTGCGTGTCAGACCCGGTCACTGTGTCTGAAAATGGCTCTGCTTGCAAGGCATGAACAAGGGTCAGACCTGACTCGTGCTCTTGGGCATTGCACGGTTTCGTGTCTCAGCTCTAGCCCCTTTGTGCAGCGATCCCTGGAGCCAGTAAGTGCCAAAGCTTTTACCTCTGAAATGGTCCCATGGGATGGATGTTGCCCTGCTAAGTTGCCAGTCCAAGTCCAGCTTCAGCCAGCACCGTTCTTAATGAACAAGTGTGAGCATCACAGGTAGCAACAGCTAATGATCCTCTGCACGTGGAACAGCGAGGGCATCCAAGGAGTTTGCACACAACCTCGCTACATCTCGGGGGCCTGTTTCACCCCAGTCCCTTCACCCCAGTCCTTTGTCTGCAGCCCAGCGTGTCCCTGACTGATGTTGGGCTGCTGCTTCCCTCCCTAGGAGATGTACGCCTTCTTCAGCAACCTGGACACCAAAGGCACCAACTACAAGTACGAGGTGTCCCTGACGGGGCCTGCCGTGGAGCTGCACAACTGCATGGCCAAGCTCTTGGCGCATCCCCTGCAGCGGCCGTTCCAGACCCACGCCTCGTACAGCCTGCTGGAGGAAGAGGAGCCCGCCGAGATCGAAGCCACCGTGTAACTGGGTCGTGCAGCGCCCGCCAGGCTGGCTCTCATGGTGTCATGGGCCTGCGTGGGGGCGTCGGCAATGAAATGCAGACGGCCTCTCACTTAATTCACTCCCTGCAGGACGGCAGGCAGGTCTGTAGGAAGCCGGTTGCGCCTCAAATGCTCCTCACGGAGATGCCGTCTGAATAGCCTTTAACTTCTGTCTTTTCCAGTTAAAAGGTCAGAGCTTTGCCTTGCTGGAGAAGGGTGCTGGAGGGGCTGGTCCTCCGTTCTAGCCCAGCGTAGGCAGCGTTTTTCTGAGTGAACTCAACTTTAAAAAGTAAAAAGTACATCTGTGTGCTCCTTGAGCTTTAGCTTGCTGGCTAGAACGGCCGTGAGCTGTAAAAGGCCGCTGCAGTGAAACGGAGGTGAGGACCCGACTTTCTGCCCGCACACCAGAGTCTGTGAATAAAAACACGTTTAAAGGCATCGTTGCGTGCGCGGCTTTTGTGCTCCTGCGTGTCACGAACCCTGTGCAGGCCGGGCGGGGACGTGTGTCCCCAGGTGTCCGTGCATTGGCATCGGCCCCTCCGTGTTGCTTGCAGGTTGCAGCCGCGACTGAGGTTTTTGCATCGCGTTGAATGGACGTGAAAACCTGGTGCCGCGTCTCCTGCGGGGGGAGCAGACGGGCCGGCGCCCTGGGGCTGGCAGGCCGGGGGCTGCCCGGCGGCGTCGGGACTCGAACCAGCGGCCCCTTGAGCGCAGAGGCGGGAGCTGGCTCGCTCCTTCCGGCCCAGCCGCTCTGCGGCGGACTGTCCCCTAGCCGCGCTTCCTATTGGCTGCGGCAGCGGCCAATGAGGAGCGGCGGGGCGCGCGGGCGCAGTGGGGGGCGGGACGTTCGAAGCGCGGCCGTAATGACGGAGCTGGCGGCGCAGCTTTGCGGGGCGCTGCGCGGCGAGGAGGCGGCGTGAGCGGGGGGCGCCGCATGCACTGCCCGGGGGGGGCGTCGCGTGGGACGTCTGAACGGCGCGAAGGGGGTTGCGCTGCACACGCTGCATGGGGGGAGGCACGGCACGGCACGGCACGGCATGGGAGGGTTGCATTGTAGGCGGGTGTTGCCCCGCACAAGTACAGTGGGGTCCGGGGCTGGGGAGCGGTCTCGTTGCACTTGGCGGGTGGGGGAATGCAGGGCTACCTGCACTGGGGCCAGGGGCGGGGCCACAGCCTGGGAGCTGCCTGGGCTTGCCAGGAGCAGCTGGTGCCGGGCCTTAAATATGAAAGTATTATTATCCAAATGATCACATTTCCTGAAAAGCTACCGTGCGCTGCAAAGATACGCAGATGAGCATGCAAGTAGACCCCGTGTTTACACTGCATGGCGCTCTGCCCTTGGCAGCGAGTGAGAACTGAGTCACCACAGTTGAAGCCCGTCTTTATTTCGAGGCGAGCCATCGTGCAAAGCTGACGGTGAATCCAAAAGCCCGCTCAGGCCCAAGAATGACTCAGGTTTTGTGGATTGCATGAGCTGCCTCAAAAATGATTGGACTTTCTGGACATTTTAACTATTGCAACAGTTGAAATGATTGTACAAATACGATAATTTTCATATGCCCGGCAACACTGCCTGGGGGTCACCCGGGGCATAGGGAGGTGTGGCCCCGGCCCCCACACAGCCCAGACCCCCCCCCACACACACACACGCTTCAGACGCCTGCCTAGAGAACCCGCTGTCCCTGCAAAGGTGCTGCCGGGTGGGGTCAGGGTGGTCCTGGCTGCCTGCACTGCCCTCAAACTGCTGGGGGCCTTGCTGTGCCCCTGGATGCCAGCCCGGATGTGGGCACAGTGTGTGGGTCCCTGCCCGGGGCTGGCCTGCAGGCTGAGGGGCTCAGGGGAGGTACCAGGACCTCAGCAGGAATGACCCGGGGTCCTTGGAGGTGCCCGTGCCCCTGCTCCTGGCCGTCAGCACACTGCCCTTTCCCTGGGCGGGGCCATCGGCAGCTCTCCCCCGAGCGGCGAGTGACCCCGTGCTCCCGCTGCAGGGCGGTGGAGGCCCTGCTGAAGCAGGGCGCGGACCCCAACCTCGTGCTGCCCGAGGGCGTCGCTGCCGTGCACCTGGCCGCGGGCAAGGAGCGGGAGAGCGGCGTGCGCTGCCTGCAGCTCGTCCTGCAGTACGGTGGGGACCCTAACGCCAGGTGAGGCGGGGGCAGCACCGTGCCCTCTCTGCGACGTGGCCGCTGGGTTTAGGGTGGTGGCGACCTGGAAGTGTGAGGCTCTGGGTGAAACGGGGGGGAGTCCTGCCCCCTCGCATTACTGTCTTGACCTGGCCGTCCTTTGCTCCCTAGAAATAGTTGCCTTTTTTGCCCAGGCAGCTTCCCAGCGTCTGTCTTTGCTGCGCACCCCTGGGTCCGAATCCACGTGTGGGTGTGTAGGCATTCATCTCATGCGAGACCAGCCCGCGGAGCTGTGTCCCCCCCCGGGTCAGAGAGCTTTGCAGCGGGGGTGCGGTGGCAGCATTAATAGCTGCTCCCCTGCTGCCCCGGTTCTGGATCCATGGGGCGCCCTGGCAGGCCGGATGCCGGGGCCCTGCGTGCTAGATTGAGCTGGCGCATGGGGCTCAACCCCATGGGCTGACTTAGCTCAGGATCTGGCCCACGGACCAGCCCCGCACCACGCATCTGAAAGGGTGGGCGCCACCGGTCTGTGGCACGTTAGACGGCACCGGAAGCCTGAGCCAGGTGCCGCATGTTCCAGGTCTGCCGAGGAGCTCACGCCCTTGCACGTAGCAGCCTCCTGGGGATGTTACAAGTGCTTGAAGCTGCTGCTGAGGAAAGGAGGGGACCCCGACCTCGAAGACCAGGTGAGCGCCAGGCACCCACAACCCCAGGAACTGCCCCAGGATGCCCTGTCACGGCACGCTAGTCCAGACTAGGTCCCTCTGAAAGCCAGGCTGCGGCCCCAGACGGGCAGGCCTAGATGGTGGGGCCCTGGGTAAAGGGATAGGAGAGGTCCCAGCTGGCTTGGACAATCTGTCACCTGCATAAAAGGGGAGTCTCCTTCAAGCGTTAGGCTGGGCTGGAGCAGCTACGAGCAGGCCCCTGGTTCCCAGCACATCCCAGAGGTGCAGGGCAGGCGCGGGGCTCGGAGTCTCTTACAGTCGGTGCCTTCTGTTGCCAGGATGGAAGCCGAGCCATCGACTTGGCCATGGAGCAGGGCAACACCATGTGCGTGCAAATCCTGCAGGACTTCCAGCGTGCCCGGGCCTGGCCTGAGTGTGAGTATCAGCTAGGCCGCTGAGGCAGCGCGGGGCTTGCGGGTAGCCAGAGGTTTGCTGCTCCCGCCAGCGTGGCTGGCTGCCACGGGAAGCACGTGCTAAATGCCATTTAAGGGGAATCTCCCTCTGTGGTAGAGCCGGCTGGGCATTCCTGGAAGATGCCAGCCGCGCATCACGTGTCACCGCTTGCTGCCCAAGCGTCATAAATGTCACTTAGCAAGTGCCTTTCTGCCTTGCAGTCAGCCCCGATGGGCCGGGCAGAGCCGGGAGCCCCCCCCAGCCCCTGACCGCCGACAGCACGGACTGCAGCGTCTTCTCCTGGCTCTCGGAAGCCGGCTCGGCCCCGCCAAGCAGCACGCGGAAGTGGCTGCCGAATGGGAGCCCCAGAGAGATGGGGCTGGATGTTGCCTTTCCAGATACCGCAGGGAGCCAAGCGGAGCCTCCACCCACGTGGTTCTGCTTCTCCACCCGCCGGGACCCGGGCGCCCGCGGCCAGCCGGCCTGGCCCCAGCTGCTGCTGTGCAGCACGCTGCTCTCCACCAGCAACGGGCCTCGGGGAGGGGCTTGGAGTCTCCCTGCGGCCCCCGAGGAAGAGCCGGCAGAGGCTGAGGACAGCTTGGCACAGCTTGGCACCCTCCAGCCCTGGCACTGCCCACACGGCACGCAGCGGCTGGGACCCCGAGCAGCGCTGCGTGCGGGGGAAGCCCTGTTGGATGAGACTGTGGCTGTCCACTCACCGTGGCAGCCTGGCAGCAGGCGCCAAACGCCAGGCAGCGCCAGTCCCTGCGAGTCCCACGGCCCACTTCCCTCCTGCAGCAGTCAGGATACAAGGGAACCCTGCCCTGTGCCCCACAGCCTGGCTCAGCCGGATGGCTTTCTCAATCCGGCCACCAGGGACTGGGAGGGACTGGATGCCACGTCCCCTGACCACGCATACCTCTTCTGCTGGGCGCACTCCACCGCCCTCCACGACCTGGACAAAACGGTGATGGTCCCTGCATCGCTGGAGAAAGCACCCGAGATTTCATCCGGGCCCTTGGAGAGCAGCAACAGCCAGTACAGCAGCTGCGACAGCAAGTGCTACGTCAGCACTGTGGAAGCATCTGACCCCGTGGAGGCCGGGAGAGACGGGTCTGCCAGCAAGGATGCATGGGGTACTGGCAGGAGCGTGTGGCAGTGCCCAGGCAAGCAGCTGGTGCTTGGCCCCCAGGGACAGAGCTTAAAAACGCCAGCTTTGGGGAGGGCTTTTGTGCAGGACATGCCCCCCTCCCGGTTGCAGCTGGCAGAGGTGGCAGGAGAGAGCAGAGGGGATGTCTGCCAAGGTGCCCATTTCTTTGGAGAAAGTGGTGGATTGAGGCCTGCTGGAAAGCCAGCCTTGGTGCTCCATGCAGGCAGCACTGAGAACAGTCCGTGTCCCCGCCGTGCAGGGTCACAAAGTCCCACCCAGACACCACAGCACGCAGAGCCTGTGGAGCATGGGCCTCGCCAGGGGAGCAATGGAGCCACGAGCCTCTCGTTGCCTCGAGCACCGTGTTGCTTGGCCCCGGCTGATCTGGGCACTGAGGACTCTGGTCCAGGGAGAGCTCCCCCTTCTGGGGACTGCAGGCTGGGTATGGCAGAATTGGCCATGCTGGGTCAGCCGGAGGGGAGGCAGCTATGCACACAGCACAGCCCCGCTGCACGGGCAAGCCCCAGGTGTGGCCAGGGGAGAAGGGAAGGCCAGAGCCAGGCATGGGGTCTATCTGCAAGGGGCTCTGACCTGGGCACGGCGGACACGGTGCTGCTGAGCAGAGCCACGGGCGGCAAGGCGGACACGGTGCCCCTGAGCAGAGCCACGGGCAGCACGGCGGACACGGTGCCCCTGAGCAGAGCCACGGGCAGCACGGCGGACACGGTGCCCCTGAGCAGAGCCATGGCGGACACGGTGCTGCTGAGCAGAGCCACGGGCGGCACGGCGGACACGGTGCCCCTGAGCAGAGCCACGGTGGACACGGTGCCCCTGAGCAGAGCCACGGGCGGCACGGCGGACACGGTGCCCCTGAGCAGAGCCACGGGCAGCACGGCGGACACGGTGCTGCTGAGCAGAGCCACGGGCGGCACGGCGGACACGGTGCTGCTGAGCAGAGCCACGGGCGGCACGGCGGACACGGTGCCCCTGAGCAGAGCCATGGCGGACACGGTGCTGCTGAGCAGAGCCACGGGCAGCACGGCGGACACGGTGCCCCTGAGCAGAGCCACGGGCGGCACGGCGGACACGGTGCCCCTGAGCAGAGCCACGGGCAGCACGGCGGACACGGTGCCCCTGAGCAGAGCCATGGCGGACACGGTGCTGCTGAGCAGAGCCACGGGCGGCACGGCGGACACGGTGCCCCTGAGCAGAGCCACGGTGGACACGGTGCCCCTGAGCAGAGCCACGGGCGGCACGGCGGACACGGTGCCGCTGAGCAGAGCCACGGGCGGCACGGCGGACACGGTGCCCCTGAGCAGAGCCACGGGCAGCACGGCGGACACGGTGCTGCTGAGCAGAGCCACGGGCGGCACGGCGGACACGGTGCCCCTGAGCAGAGCCACGGGCAGCACGGCGGACACGGTGCTGCTGAGCAGAGCCACGGGCGGCACGGCGGACACGGTGCTGCTGAGCAGAGCCACGGGCGGCACGGCGGACACGGTGCCCCTGAGCAGAGCCACGGGCGGCACGGCGGACACGGTGCCCCTGAGCAGAGCCACGGCGGACACGGTGCTGCTGAGCAGAGCCACGGGCAGCACGGCGGACACGGTGCCCCTGAGCAGAGCCACGGGCGGCACGGCGGACACGGTGCCCCTGAGCAGAGCCATGGCGGGCACGGTGCCCATGAGCAGAGCTGGAGAAAACACTGATGGGGAAGAAAGTGAAGCCAGTGCCTTGCTGCTCCAGTGCCTGGGCAGCCCTGACTCAGCTCCCAGAGGCACCTCCTTTGCCAACTCAACCGGGACGCCGAGGTCCTCTTCATTACCACCGTGCCTGGCGCATTGCCACATCACACCCCGCACCAAGAGCCGCCTGTACGCTTCCACGGCACGTGGCAACAGCTCTTCCTCCTCCTCCTCCCTCTTTGACGAGACACTGGAGCTGCCACAGCGGACCCAGAGAGTCAGGAGACCCCCGGAGACATCCCGCACGCCAGTCAGCCGGGCTGGGGGGCTCCTGGAGAGCACACGTGCCTCTTATTGCGAAGCAGTGGAGTCGGGCAGCCTGGATGAGACCGTAGTGCTGCTGCCAGCCGCCAGCCTGCCAGCTGCATCTGGGCAGAGCAGTGCCCCCAGTACCAGCCCCACAGTGCTGCAGAGCCCTGCTGGGGTCACCCGCCTCCACGCCCCCGAAACCACTGGTCCGTGCCCACCCAGAATGGAGCACCCCAGTACGGCCGGCCCCCCCAGCTCCCCTCCAGGCCCAGGAGAGAGCTCTTGGCTGACGGAGGAGGACTGCAGTGAGTGCCCGGGGCTGGGGGCTCCTGTCAGGCCTCCCACTACCACGACCTCCACTCAGGACTGGTTTGGCAGCGAGTTGGGCAGTGTGGAGCCCAGCCAGAGCCTGGCACAAGGGCTTGGTGGGCTACAGCTGGGTGGGAAGAAGCCGTCGTCGCGCTCACGGGTGAGCTTCAGCAGGCTGTCTGCCGCGAGGCCTGCTTTGGCAGCGCCTGGCTCCGGGAGGCTCAGCCCAGTGCCGGACACGGACGACCCAGGCATCCCGCTGTCCCCCGGCGGGCGGCCCACGAACCACGGGGCCGGCGAGGCGGTGGAGTACCTCTACCTGGACGAGGAGAAGGGCCATGCCCTCATTGAGCGCCACGTCCCCCCCACGGAGAACACCTGCTGCTCTGACACCAGCTCCGAGGACACCATCATCTACGACTGGAGGGCCTGTGCGTCCCAGCGGGGCGCCAAGGAGAACCGGCTGGTGCCCGCCTGCTCCGACGAGGCCTTGCTGCGGAAGCTGCAGAAGCTGGGGGCCGACCCGGGGCCGGTCACAGACTCCACACGCAACCTGTACATGCAGCAGCTCGACAGGCTGCAGAGCAGCCCCGGGGCCCGGGCCGGCAGGGGCGCGACAGGTGAGTGCCACCGCCCCGGGGGGCCCCGGGTTCTGGGGGAAGCTGCAATCACCTGCAGAGCGAACCACAGCTCCCTCTTGCCCCAGTTATTGCTGACGGGAGCAGCCCCAGGACTGCAGGCAGCCTCCGCCCCGGGGTGGACTTGGGTCAGACTAGATCCCTTTGCCCCAGAAACTTCGGAGACGGCCGCTGCCTCTCCAGGGCTGGGCCAGGTGAAACCAGAGCAAGCCCCAGGGCACCTGCTCTCGTTCTGATGTAGTTCAGACTTATCTCGACCACTTTGAAGACAGCTGGGAGCGCTTTGCTTTGTGCAGCGGCCTGAAGGCAGCGCCTGGGCATGTGATCCAGCTACCGCGGCGGCTCTGGGAAAGAGCCTGGGGTGGTGACAACCCCAACAGGCAGGCACCGCACCCGCCATAGAGAGCTCCCAGGGGCCCTGAGCTGCCCGTGACTGCTGTATTTTCCTCCCTGCTCTTCCGCGCTCTCTCTACTGGTGGGAACGGGGTGTCTCGTGCCGTTCCAGGACACAGCCCTGAGTTGTCGGCAGCACTGGAGACCCTGCAGATCCCCGACTGCCAGGCAGACGAGGTGGCGCTGGCTGCCCAGTTCGACCAGCCCGACAAGGCCCGGAAGTGGCGGGAGGGCGTGCTCAAGTCCAGCTTCAACTACCTGCTCCTAGACCCCAGGTATGGGCATCCCGTGGCCACGCAGGGCCTAAAGCTCCCCTTCCCCCACTCCCAAGCTTGGCACTTGGCGGCTTGCAGGCTCCGTGTCTGACCCGGCTTCACACTGACCCGTCCCGGGATGGGAGTGGGGGTCCACCCAAGATCGTGACCTGGGAGGGGTAGCGGGGGGCACGTACACTGTCTCGATCAGGAAGATCCAGGTAGCACACGGAGCAAGGTGCCAGCCACAGCAGGTGTGCCCCAACTTGCGTCCCCTGGGAAGTGGCGGTGTCCCCAGGCACGGCTGCATGACAAGGGGAGCTGGGGACAAACCGCATGGAGCTGAGCAGGGGGTTCCTTGCAGGGTGACCCAGAACCTGCCCCTCCGCTGCCACACGCTGAGCCCGGCCGAGCGCTTCCAGACCTTCGTCCGTGCCATCTTCTACGTGGGCAAGGGGAAGCGTGCACGCCCCTACTGCCACCTCTACGAGGCCCTGGCGCACTACCGGGGAGGCAAGAAGCAGGTACGGGGCGGGGACAGACATAAAGCACTTGATATGGGGTTGGGGGCTGCCTTGTGGTGGGGTGGGGCAGAGCCTGGCACCCCGAGCTGAGAGGGTGCATGGGGCTGACCTGCCTTGGGGCTTGTCCACTGCACTGCAGCCCGGGGCAGCTTCCAGAGCCTGCATCTCCCAGGATGGGGTGTGGGGCATGTGCCAGTCCTGGGAGCTGGGCTGTGGGAGGGCGGAAAACAGCCAGGAATGGACCCCAGAGCAGCTGGGACAGGCTGCCTGGCCCCTCCTCGGTAGGTGGTGAGCGTCGCCTGTGTGCCCCCCAGGCCTGCGCCAAGGTGCGGCACATCCTGGACATCTGGGCGGGCGGGCAGGGCGTGGTGTCGGTGCACTGCTTCCAGAACGTCATCCCTGTGGAGGCGTACACACGGGAGGCCTGCATGGTGGATGCCCTCGGTAAGGCCCAGGGGGGTCCCACGCCAATCTGCTGACCCCGTCCTGGGGGAGCTGGCCTGCCCAAGCGGGGGCCTGCTGATGGGCGGGGGGCGCAGGCTGCGCGCCAGCCCCCTGCCAAGGCGGCCCTGCCCTGTGATGCAGCCGGCGCGTTCCTCTCCGCACCACAGGGCTGGCGATGCTCACGAACCAGAAGAGGGGCAACTGCTACGGCGTGGCGGCCGGCTGGCTCCTGCGCCGGCGCCGGCGCCTGGGCGTCCACCTGCTGCACCGGGCCCTGCAGATCTTCCTGGCTGAGGGGGAGCGGCAGCTGCGTCCTGCCGACATCCAGGTGGGGCAGTGAGGAGCCCCTGGCCACACATACCCCACCCCATGTCTCCAGGGCAGCTGCAGCCCCAGGGAAGGGGACACTTCCTACTGCTAGGGCTGGGGGCACCAGCACGTGGGGCTGCTGCTTCCTGGAGGGCGGCACCAAGCTGTGCTTGGCCCCCCAGACACAAAGGACCCCACAGCTGCTGTCCTGTCTGCAAGGGGCAGGTTTGAAGCGTTAAGACATGAGCCTCTGGCCCGAGGCCCTGGGGCACTCTGGAGATGGGCACGTCAGCGGGGCTCAGGCTAGCACTACTCTCTTCTGCACAATGGCCTGGGACAGCGGCTTTTTACCGGGCTGCTCCTTTTTTTTATGTCTCCCCTGACCGGGGGGTTTCTAAAACTGCAATAAACCGCGGCCAGGCTGTCAGTGAGGACCCGGCGCTGTTTATTGGCAGGCGGTGAGCGGTGCTGGCCTGCCTGGCCACTGTCCACCTGCCTCCCAAGGCTGGCGGCCATCGGGCCCAGCCTCTGCAACCTTGGACCAGGTGCCACTCCACATATAGCTGCCAGCAGGCCCTGGGCATGTGGACAGACACCTCGGGGTGCTGTATCCTGCTTCCAGGCACCAAGGTGCAATGCCAAGACCTGCCCTGGGCAGGATGAGGCTCCCCGGCACCCCTCCATTAGCTCCCAACGAGGTTGCATGCCAAGAGCTGTACAACAGCACAGTGCCGTGGCCACACGCTCTGCCTTGCCGGGCAGCTCCGAGCACAGCTTGGATGCAGGCATGGGCAGGGCCAGTGGTGGGACTCGGGCTCAGGCGGACGTCCCAGGCTGTGCGGTGCAGAGGACTGGCCACCTCAGGGCAGCTGCAGGGAGATTGCAGCAGGGCTTCCAGGTACGAGCTGGGTGCTGGGAGCCAGCGGGAGGCTCCTCCGACCCATGGGAGGCCTGTTCCTGCCCCTGGGGAGACTGGTTTTATCTCCAGGCATGGACCAGGACTTTCATCCTGCAGCCCTGCCCCTTCCAGACAGCCCAGGACGGAGGGCAGTGCACACAGGTCGCGTGGGCAGGCGCCAGGTGATTGTCTCTTGTGGTTATTATTATTCTGCAGTGATTTGCCCCAGCCCTTCCCGGCATGAGTCACTCCTGGCGCCTCCGGGCAGAGACCTCCAGTGTCAACAGTGCCAGGACGCTGCCTCGCCACTCTCCGGGGCCCTGCGGCAGCGAGCTAGACAGGGTCTCTGTCAGAGCCGCTGGCGTCTGGGGTGATGGTGATCGGTGACGTGAGTGGGGGTGTTGCATCCTCAGTGCATGGCCTGGCTGACCTGGGGCAAGGGGGCTTCAAATCGGCTTCCTGGGAGTCTCCCCCATTGGTTACAGAAGGGACTGGACAAGGGGTTCCTCCCAGCCCCAGCCCCTGGCAGGGCCACGGATGGACCATCCTCCTCCCCAACCCCGAGCTCCAAGGCTGTTCCCAAGGTCGGACAGCATCTCCTTCCCCCGCCAGCTGCAGCACCCGTGCATGCTGAACCATCCTTCCAACCCCTCCTGGGCAGGGGGGTGGGCTGCTGCTGTTGCCGTCAGCTGTAGCCAGGAAAGGCTTCGCTGGCTGGGGAAGCCAATGCCCCCCAGGCTGGGGACAGGCACCCGCTTCCCCGGCTGGCCTGTGGGTGCAAGAGGGGAGACCCCCTTCCCTGCACTACTGCAGCACAGCGGGTCCGATCTCAGCCTCTGCAGCTGAAGGAGCTGCTGGGCTCCTCCGTGCTGGGAGCAGAGCCCTGCGGCACGGGGGGTGGGGGGGTGGGATGCTGCCAAGGAAGGGGATGGAGAGGCTCTGGGGTGCCTGCCCCCACCTCCAGGTCTGCTGGCTCCTCTGGCCTGTGCCCTCCGGGCCCTGCCCCTGCAGCCCCCCTGCCAGGGCCAAGCCAGACCTCCGTGCTCGTGCCAAGTCCCTCTGGTCCGGGCGGCCCTGCTCCCAGGCTGGCTCATTTCTTCTCCCCTCCTTTCCCTCCCGGGGCCGGCGTCTCAGGCTCCCAGAGCAGGAACTCGTGGAGCAGGGTGTTCACGGTCTCGGGACACTCCAGCATCACCATGTGGCTGCCCTCGTCGATCACCTTCAGGAACGCGATCAGCAGGATCTGGGGAGTGGGAGACGGCACCGCGCAGCCGTGAGCCCGGGGGTGCCGCGCCAGCAGCTCCCGTGTGAGCACCCAGATGGGGCTGCAGGAGTGGGATGGGCCCTTTGATCCCACCCGGCCCCGGCCCCGGCCCCAGCCCCGGGGAGAGCTCCGTGCAGCTTCTGGCCGCTAGGAGGCATCAGACTGGGTGAGGCAGCCAGGAGGGCAATGGGGCAGGTTGCAAGAGCCCTGGGGGCCTACCTCGGCCATGCGCTGGTCCTCCTCCACAGGGACAAACTTGTCGTGCATGCCGTGCACCAGCAGCACGGGCACGGTGAGCTCGGCGTGGTACACCTCGTCGCCCTCCGGCCAGTACTGCCCGCTCATCATGGCTCGCAGCACGAAGGACGAGACGTTGAAGGCGTTGCCCTCCTTCAGCAGCTGCTTCTCTTTGGCACCCTGGCGTGCAAAGCCGGCCCTGTGGGGACGGACGGGAGGGCGGGCAGAGCTCCAGCTGGGCGGTGGACCTAGGTCCACGGTCCTGCCTGGCCCCAACCCTGCCCAGGACCTGTTCATGCCCTGCCCCAGGGATGCTGTTCTCAGCCCCCGGGGCAGGGAGGCAGCCTGCAGTCCTGGCATCGCTGCTCCTTCCCAGTGACGGATGAGGCATCTGCGCCAGCCCCCACAGTAGTCCTCCCCACACTTGGGCACTCACTTGAGGAAGCTCCAGGCCAGGCAGGGGGACAGGCAGTGGAGGACGCAGGTGGGCATGTTGAAGATGGAGCAGAGGCTGGGCTCCAGCGCCGTGGGGCCCCCGCCGTTGATCATGATCACCTTGTGCACCAGGTCCGGGTACTCGTGTGCCAGGAAGGTGCAGAAGGACACGCTGCAGGGGAGAAGGGAGCACTGAGCCTGGTGCCAGGGGCATCAGGGCTCCCCCCAGGGTCGGGCCATTGCCAGGCATGCAGTGCTCAGACTCATGCAGATGCTCTTGGCGGGGCATGGACCTGCTGCCACCCAGCACAGTGGGGCCAGCTCACGACTGTGATGCAACTCCCTTGCTTGCACGGTGCCTCTTGCACCAGGACCCCTTGAGGGAGCAGCTCTGGGCCCATCTTCAGCCCTGATCCCCATCCTGCTCCCAGCCCAGCTGCCCCCTGGGGTCGCTGCAGTGTAACCTGCTCCTTTAAGAGCTCCCTTTCCTTCCCTCCCTGCTCAATCCTCGCCTAATTGGCTTTCCTGGGTTTATGGCTATTTATAGCGGGTCCCCAGCCCTGGCATCCCTGTGCTCAGCCTTGCACCAGGGGTCACCAGCAGGGCTGGGCACACCTCCGTGCCACCGGTCCTGAGGTCACAGGAGCCCAGGGGATGCTCAGAGCTGAGCATGGGCCCCAGAGGCTCTCCCCCAGGGCGGGGGACCAGCCCCTGGAGCTCCCAGCTCCCATCCCAGTAGGGTTGTCTGGGGCTGTGTGGATGCACCTCAGCTGATGCTAATACCCCCTGAGCAGCCAGGGCTTGGATGGGCTCTGCAGAGCTCTCCTCTTCTGCCCCCACAGAGCTCCCTGCACCTGGGGGGTTTCTGTTGCCCCCAGACCCCCCACACAGCTCAGGAATGACCCTCCAGGATGTGGGGATAGGCCAGGAGGTCAATCCAACCTGTGACCCCCCATGGCCCCATCTAGTCGGGAAGCCACAGTCCCCCTGGTTCCAGGGCTGGGCACGGTGACCTTGGGGGCCCAGTCCTTCCAAACCACCCCTGTCCAGGGGGACCCTTACCCATAAGAGTGGCCGATGAGGATGTTCCTCTTCTTGGCGTAGCGCTTGAAGACGGCCCGCATGTCCTCGGCCAGGGCGTAGAAGGTGTAGGCGGCCGCTACCTGCGGTGCGGAGCTGCTGCCGTGCCCCGCTAGGTCGGGGGCCACCACCTCGTAGCCCAGCTTGGTGAAGAAGTCCAGCTGCTCCTTCCAGATGTGCAAGGACCCACCCACGCCGTGGATGAAGAAGAGCACGATGTCGCCCTGTGTCCCCTTGCAGCTGGTGATGCGCTTCTGGCAGTCAATGCTCACCACCTTCTTGGGCTTGCGCTTGCGGTGCCGGCCGGGGCCCACTGCCTCGCGGGTAGGGGTGGGCACCGGGGCCTGGCCCGTGGCATCAGCCAGCTCCAGCTCCACGGTGCCAGCCGGCTCCACGGCGCCATTGGGGCACTGCAGGATCTCGGCGCGCAGGGCATCGCCCAGGTTCTCGATGACCAGCTGCCCGTTGCGGTACACGGTGATCTTACGCTTGCAATGCACCGTGCCCCACTCGGGCGCGGGGTCCTCGGGCACCGCTTCCTCTCTGGGCCGGGCTGGCAGGGCATGCTTCACCCGCAGCACCCGCCCTGGCTTCACCTCCACGAAGCTGAAGCCATCGCGGGACTCAACGCTGTCCAGGGGCCCCACCGTGCTGGTCGCCTTGCCCGTGAGGCAACATAGGATCCCATCGGTGATGCTGGTCAACATGCTGCTTCCTGCGGGGAGAGGACAGCAGTTAGCGGGGCATGTGTGCCCGCTGCTGTCCATGCCCAGGTCCCCTCACTCACTCTGGTTTGGCACCAGCTGCGGATCTGGCCCTGTCCAGGCCAGGGAGGCCATGCAGCAGCGTGAGATGGGCATAGACCCCCCGCGGGCAGCTGCTCAGAGGCGGTGCATGTGGCTCCTCCAGTGCCAGCAGAGCCAAGCCCGGCTGTCATGTCCAGCAGCCTCCACCCCCACCCAGGACCCCCGAGTGGGCTCAGCAGGCCCCATCCCACTCTCACAGGTGCTGGAGAGAAGACAGTGCCCGGGCCTGGCAGCTCGGCCCTGCAGGAAATAAGGTCCCGGTGCCTGGATAGCGGATAGTGGCACCCTGCCCTTGCCCGGTGCCTGGGCACCCTGCAGATGCAGCCCTTGCCCAAGCAGGGGGAGAGGGGGCGGCTTCACAGCTGGGGCCCAGCATGGCAGGCAGTCTGGTCTGCAGCCCTCCAAACCTGGGAAAGGAGGGGTGCATCTCCTGCGGTTGGAAACCCCCATTGAAGGGGTGGGCAGACAGCTCTCCCTGGGGCCCTTGGGTTTGGGATGAGCAACCTAAGATGCACCACAGGGAAGGGCTGGGCATCGGCTGCAGCCAGGGAAGGGCTGAGCATGGAAGGAGAGGCCGTTGTGACTCCCTGCGCCAGGCGCTGCCACGACAGTGTCACCGTGGGCAAGGAAACACCTAAGCGCTGCAGACAGCGGGCACTGGAGACGGCCGGGTGCGGGGACGGAGGCCTGAGGTGCTCGGGGGTGGGGGAGGTTGGGGAGGGGGCGACGGGCTCTGCTCGCCCCGAGGGGCATGGCCCATTCACAGTGGCATCCCCACGGGCCTCAGCAGGATGTGGCAGAGTGGGGTTGCTCCCTTCACCGCCCTGCCACGGGGCACGGGGAGGTCTTCCCCTGCCAGCACTTTAGGGCAGGGGCCCCTTGGGCAGCATCTAGCACAGGAGCACCGCGATCTGGACTGCAGCCCCTGGGCACGATGCTGGGGATTGAGCCGAGTGCAGGGGGCACTGCAAGGGTCCGTGGCCGGCAGCACGCGCAGGGGCCACGTAGGCCATCTCGGGGTGGCTTTGCTGCCTCCGTGCAAACAGCAGGTCTCTACTGACAGTGGGGACTGAGCACTAGCGGACAAGCCCAGCACAAAGCTCAGGCCTCCGGGGCTGCAGCGGGGCCTGGAAGAGCCAGGGCCCGGGAGGTGGGAGTCCCCCACAGGCAAGCAGAGCTCCAGGCCAGCTGTGGTCAGATCCTTGCACCGATGGGGGGTTGTGGGCTGCAGCCTCTGCACGGAGGGGAGTCCCATACCAGGGGCTCCTGTGTCCATCCCCCCTCCCCAAGGCAGGGAGCAACAACCCACTGCCCCAGGAGATGGCTGGGGAAACTGAGGCAAGCGATGAAGTAGCAGTAAGGGGCAGGCACTGCATGCAACACCCCAGTTCACACTGGGCTGTCAGGGGTCCTGCCATGGGAAGTGAGGGTGGGGGCAAATTGGAGCAGTCCTGTCAAATGAATGATAAGCTAAGCCCCCCCACCTGCAAGCAATGAGCTGCCTACAGGTGCTGGGCCTGCGCCAGGCTCTGACCTACATAAAAGGCTGGCAGGCGCCAAGCCTTGGCTGCAGATGCTGGGGGTTATGGAGGGGAGGGCTGCTGGATTGTAGGGCACTGGCTATGGCAGGGACTGAAGTGCTGCTGCTTGATGCCAGGGAGAGAAAGGGGCAGTGGCTGATGGAAAGGTGGGGAGCTGGAAAGAAAGGAGCTCTCCTGGCAGGCTGGGGTTGGGGGTGCTGCTTGTATAAGGGGGTCTCTGCAAGCTGGAGCTGCAGGGCAGGGAGATTCCCCTGCAGCGCAGCCTGGGCTCCACCTCTGGGGGCCTGGGTCAGACCTGACCCTGGCCCAGCTCCTCCAGGCCAGGCAGGCAGCAGCATCTGGCCTGAGGCTGTCCTTGCAGGGGACCTGGGAAGACTCCAGCTCCCCTGCAGGGAGGGAGCACCTCCATTACTGCTGGAGCCAAGGCTGGTGGATTATCGATGCTGATGGGCTGCAGGACAGGGTGCACAGCCTGGTGAAGAGTGGGGCTGGATTGGGGGGGCTGCCTTGCTCTCCCTCCCCTTGCAACCTGGCAGGTGGGGCTGGCATGTTTCCAGGGGATCAGGCCTCCCCATCCCAGGCGTGTTGACTGGTGGCCCCATGGGGCTACCGGGGCAGAGCTCAGACACGGCGGGGGGATTGGAGCGGTCCCATCTGGGCATGGGGAACGTGGGGTCTTGCAGCTGGGAACTGGGCCTCCTTGCTTCTGCCGCTGCTTTGGGCAGGGAGCAGGGATGTGGCCTCAGGACTCCTGGGTCCTCCCCCGTGTGCTTACGCAGGTTGTGTATCCATGACCCACATCTTCCCCCTTGCTAGCCACATGCTGAAAGTCTCCTGAAAGCTGTTCAAATGCATGTGACCTGCAACTACTTTCAGGTAACCATCCCCTCCTTGTACTGACACAAGGTCCTGGTACCACCACAGTGGCTCTGGCTCTGGGCAGCCTGTGAGCTGCATGTCTCTGCAGTGATTTTTGGTCCTGCCCATCAGCAGCTTAAATCCCAGGTGGCTGTTGGTGCCCAGTTGTTCTCCCAGCCCAGCCTGGCTGTGCCCTAGCAAAGCTGGGGGGAGTTATCCATGGGGCTCTGGGCAGCCCCCTTCCTTCAAGAGATGCCCCGGGTACACGGCAGTCACCAGGTCCCCCTTTCTGCCAGCCACGGTGTCCCTGCATGTTGCAGAGCTCCTTGCAAAGCCACATGCACCTCGGCACCCAGGAGGTCTGTCCCGCTCCACAAAAACCCGACCACCAGACCCCCCCAGCGAGAAATGGGGACACCCTGGGAATCCCCCGCTCCGGTCCCCTCCCAGACCCGGGACCCTGCTCCCTGGGGCTGTGCTCGAGTCGCAGGATGAGACGCCTTGAGCCAACGTGTGCGGCTGAAGAGGGGTAGAAGCAGGGAGGCAAAGGACAGGGCCCACGTCCGCTCGGATCAGATGGGCCCAGAGCTGGGCTCTGCTTGTGCCTGGAGCCCCCTGCCAGCGCTGTGGCCCCAGCAGGATGGCCAGGCAGGGCTCGTTCGCCCAGGAGGGCCGGCCCCACAGCTCCCTTGTGCTCCCCCTGCAGAAACGCCTGCCAGGCCAGAGCTTGGTCCTCGGCCCAGGGATTAGCATTGCTGCAAAGCCAGAAGTTGGCTCCGCTCGCCCCCTGCAAGGATGGGCTGAGAGGAGGGGGCAAGGCTGAAGAGGAGCCCACGCAGCACGGCAGGGCCACGGTGCCCCCGACCCCCTCGCTCCAAACGATGCCGAGCAACACAGGGCTGCAAGGCAGGACCCCCGGGCCATCCGGACGGGTGGCAAGGGCTTGGGCCAGGGCAGGGAGCATTGCAGGACTCCCCGGGGGGCCTGAGCCCAGCGGGCAGGGGAAGGCTGGCGGGCGCCAACGGAGGGCAAGGGAGAGCAGCTCTGCGGGGGACCGAGCTCCCGCAGCGCGGCAGAGCCAGAGCCTGCGCCCGAGCCCCTTCCAACCCGGGGTGAAGGCGCCCGCGGCCTTTCCCTCCTTCCTGCAGTGGAGGGGGGGGATCCATCAGAAAGCAGGAGGAAAAGACCCCCCAGGACCAGCCTGGTGCAGGGCAGCTGTGCCCAGCGGATACCCCCCAGCTTGGGGGGGCCCTGCTGGGCAGCTGCGACCAAAGGGGGGCAGAGCTTGGGGCATCTCCCCCACCGCCACTTACGTAAGGCTGGGCGGGCAGCCCTCTAGCCCCGCATCCCCCTCCCGGGGGGCAGCCCTCCAGCCCTGCATCCCCCTCCCAGCCTGGGGCCGGCCCTGCTCACCTCATCGAGGGCTGCGGATGCCCAGAGCGAGCTCACACGCAGCCGAGGCTGGCCCGATCACATCGTCCACAGGCACCGGGAGGAGGCTGCGCTCCCCACCCGCCCCCCGGCTCCCCATGAGCCGCCAGGCAGGCAGAGCGGGGCTCGGCTCCGGGGGGGGGCTCTGTGCCCTTGTCTGCTGGAGCCACAGAAAAGCCCTTAGGTCCCTCCTAGCGAGGAGGGGTTTGGGATGATGGGCAGGGAGGCAGGAGCCCGGCTTTGCAGTGCCGAGTCTTGGCGGGGGAAGGAGGGAGGAGATGCCTGGACCAGCCCCTCCTGGCAGGGACCGAGACTCCAGGCCTGCACCTGCTGCAAAGCCTGGTCCTACCCTCCCAACCCCTGCATCTTATCTCATGGGGCTGGGGGGCTTCTCTGGGGAACCTCAGGTCTGGGATTCACCTGAATGCACCAGACCCTCTGTTCTTACTAAGGAAAAGGATATTTCTAGCCTCATCACTGGGCATGGAAATGGGGGGAGGCCCGATACAATCCCCCTCTGGCACCCAGGTGGGGAAACCCCTCATTTGCAGTGGGGGGGATTCTCATGCCCTCCATACCAACACCACCACAAGATCTGGCAACACCAACACCAGAAGCAGGATACTGGGAACGAGCCCTATAGAAAGGTTGGATTGGAGACGTGACAACAAAGATTTGCACCTGGCAGTGCTGCCTGCTTCATGTGGGGCCACGGCCGTGCAGCGGCTTCACCTTCCCTCCTGAAGTCCCGGCAGGGACTTGGCCCGAGCGCTCACAGCAGCTCGCGGGAGGGCCGGGACTTCGGGGTTCTGCTCCCAGAGCCCCTGGCTGGCAGTGACCTTGAGCATCATTTCCCCCTTGTGCTTCTCTGCAAAATTAGGATCATGAGTCACCTCTCGGGGGCAAGGGGCAACCAGTTCCCAGGAGAAGGGGCTCGGGTGTCTTTTGGTAAAGCAGTGTTCTTGTGCAGGGTGGTCTGGATTAGATGGCCAGGCAGAAGACACAGGCACGCCTCAGTGCACCGGCAGGTCCCAGCACCAGATTCGATCATGCTGCATTTATTGTCAAGGTGGCCCATCTTGCTGCACAATAATAACCCTGGGGCATCTAAACTCAGGAGTAGCCATGAGGAATCAAAGGCCTGTGAGAGGAAGGGATTACTAGGCTGGCACTGCCCATTCTTTGCACGTAGTGGTTGCTTCTCCATAAACAGGTCCAGCTTCCACCTACGGGCCAGTGGTTTGCAGGAAATTGTTTGGTTTTTTTCCAAGCCACATTAACGTCTCATTGTGTCTCAAGGACTTTCAAGCAAATGCACTCAGCTTATAAGTAACAAAAGCATGCACTGTTTCTTGCCACCGATGCTCCATGCGCCTGCAGGGGGTCTGCTTCCCACGCCATCCCCTGCAGCTCTGATCCAGAGGAAGGGGGTGCAGGCAGGGTTATGGTGGGACACAGAAAGTGCTTCCGCTTCTGCCCCAGAGAGATGGATACAGCTCTCACACAGTCGTCCCTGCAAGGCCAAAGTCAGCAGATCTGGCTCTGAGACGTGGGCAGCAGATTTAGGGAGCAAGCAGGCACCATTTGCAAACACTCACTGCTCTGAGCTTTTCCCTTGGCGCAGGGGAATCCCTTCTGCGGTTTTCTCCTGCTCCCTTTGCCTTGTTCGATGAAGGACCAAATGCACCAAAAGGGCTGTAAGAGCTGCACTGCAATGGACAACAGAGCCCTGGAAACAAGGCAAGGCTTTCAGAGACCCCCTTTTTTTTTTTACTAAACATTTGAGCATTTCAACAGTCATTTATTTTTTGACCCAGATCTGCATCAGCTGCACTTGCTTGCATGGTGTCTCTTGCACCAGGACCCCTCGAGGGTGCAGCTCTCAGCCCCCATCCCGTTCCCAGCCCGCCTGCCTGCTCTATTCAGTGTCCCAGGGCCTCCACAGTGCACATGAGACTGAATCTGAAGTGCCTGTACTGCTAATTCTTGTCTTCAAATCAGCTTACTCTGGAGAAGAAGTAAAAGAAAAGGACGAGCCACCCATGAGGGCAGAGGGATCCCTAGCTACTGTACAGCTTGTGAAGCCATAGACAAATAGGACTGGAAGGGACCTCCACAGGTCATCTAGTCTAAAGTAGTAGTAGTAATAATAATAATAATAATAATAATAATAATAGATGCTCTCCTGCTTCACCTCCCTGCAGGGAGGTTGCAAAGAGGATGGAGCTTGACTGTTCTCAGTGGAGGCAGATGACAGGACAAGGAGTAATGGGCTCAAGCTGCAGCAAGGGAGGTTTAGGTTGGATATTAGGAGAATATGAGGAGGGTGGTGAAACACTGGAACAAGTCACCCAGAGAGGTGGGGAAGTCTCCATCCTTGGAGGTGTTTAAGACCCGGGTAGACAAAGCCTTGACTGGGATGATGTAGTTGGGGTGGGTCATGCTTTCAGCAGGGAGTTGGACCAGATATGACCTCCTGAGGTCCCTTCAGCCCTCATTTTTGATGATTTTATGATACACATGACATTAGCATGTATCTGTGGAGGCCTCGGGGGAACCAGACTTGTGCACGTTCCACCTCAAACGGGAAACAGCTTGCCAACGTCCAACCTCCTCTGCCTCTTTAGGGAAGCAGGTGGTGTCCTCCCCACTTGTGCAGGTGGGGAGCCCAGCCACGGAAAAACCAAAGTGACTTGCCTAAGCCAGTGCCGGGCATCCTGGAGCCCTGCCTCAGAGGCCTGTCCAAGTCTCTCTGCCCTTGGAAAACCCTAATTCTTCCCCTGGCTGGACAAAGGAGTGAAAAGCCCTGCTGTGTGGCTGCTCCGGGCAGATCTCCAGTGAGCGCGCGACTGAGCGGCGACGCAAGGAGGTCTGGCCACGGAGGGGGCAGCATCTCCTCCAGCCCTACCCAGCCGCAGGCCCCGTGCCAGTGCACAACAGGCGTGCTCAAGAGGCGCGCGCTGCGTTCGGGGGGTGCAGCCTCGTGCTCGAGCAATCAGCCGCCCGGTGCCAGGGACAAACACCGCGAGCAGCAGGAACGGCTGCCAGCAGGCACTTGGATGGAAATGCATTGGCATCGGGGCGGGGGGTTGTTGCGTGCTTGGTTTTTCTAATAGTTTGGGAGCTGTGCAGGGGGGCATGGAGGGTCTGAGCAGGGGGCAAGGCACTGGGAGCCTCCCCCTGTTCCCAGGGCAGAGGTGGGACGAGAAGAAATTTGGGGTGGGGAGAAAGCAGCCCGTCCGCGGGGGGGGGCTGGTCCAGCCGGTACCTAGGAGAACCCGGGCTGCAAAACTTCATCCTCTGATCTCGGCCGACCCAAGGGGCGCCCACGAGACCCGACCTCCGCTCCAGGCGCCCCACCCCCCAGCCACCGGGGACCAGGCCCCTGCTCTCACCCAGCGGAGTGGGGGGAAGAACCCAGGGGTCCTGCCCCTACTCCAGAGCAGCCAAGCAACCACACGCGTAGAACTACAAGCCCCAGAAGCCTCCGCGCTGCGCGCGGCCGCCTCCCAGACACCCCTGCGCGCTCCAGCCCCGCGCGCCGTGATTAGTCGAGGGGGCGGGAGCCAATGAGCGTCGGCGTTGCTGGGGGGACGGTGTGGTCCAACCATGGCGGCTGCGTGGGGCCGCGGCCTGCGTCTCTGGCCTGGGCTAGCCGGGGGCAGGTAGGGCCTGGGACTGAGGCCTGGGACTGAGGCCTGGGCCTGGCCCCCGCCCCCGCAGCCCCTCACCGCCGGCTCTCTCCCCGCAGGTTCCCGCTGCTGCCTGCCGTCGCGGCCTGGGCCCCGCAGAGCCGGACGGCCTCCATCCTGTGCTCCTGGAGGCCGGCGGGGTTCTGCCCGGGGGGCCCGGGGCAGGCGCCCGGCTGGGGCCGCCCACCAGCGCGCACCAAGGCGCGCGGCAACGAGTACCAGCCCAAGAACTTGAAGCGGAAGCGGACCCACGGCTGGATAAAGCGCATCCGTGAGGCCAGCGGCATCAGGGTGATCCTGCGGCGCATGCTGAAGGGCAGGAAGTCACTGAGCCACTGAGGGACAGGCCAGCCCCGACCTCCACAACGATCCGGGAAACGCGACGGGGACCCAAGGATGCTTGGCTCTGCGGCCAATCGGGGCACCGCTTCTTCTCCCACCCCCACTCCCCCATGACTGATTTTGTCCAGCGGCTCAGCCTTACTGTCGAGGGTGAAGCCGCTCCGTCTCGCAAGCGGAGGGAGAAATTGTGAAACCAGATTTGTCATTAAAATGAATTGGTCTTCTGCTGCGGCTGCCTGTGTTCGTTCTGCTCGGGCAGAAACCTGACTGATTCACCTTTGTTCTCGGGGGTCGAGGAGAGCACTGTTTGGCTTGTCCTCTAGGGAGCCATCGGGGCTGACTTCCAGGCGGCCCCGTTCCCAGTCCCTCTAGCTCCAGTCACTTGTCTTTGGTTTGCTCATGAACAGGCCTAAAACAGGCATTTTAAGTTCCTCTTGAGGCAGCCTGGAGCCAGGTCCCGCAACTGAAGCTGCTTGGGTACATCTTTATACCCACTAGAGCTCTGGTGCAGTATGTGGGGCTCCACAGCGCCTCGAGGTCAGCCTGGATTGGTTAATTTATAGGGTCTGAGTCCAGGACTGGAGCTGTGGTCCTCTCTGAGGCTTTGTTTCCATCCTAGTGGATAGTGTAGATAGATATATATTGCATACATAGATACATTTGTGTGTAAATATGTATAGTAGTATAGGTAGGTAGGTAGATATATAGATCTAGTCTATATATCTATCGATATCTATATGTCTATATCAATTATATTGGTTAGATATAGGTATAGATGTTTCCTCCTGCAGCTCCACTAGAAAGAATTCCCTCTCAATGCTTAGGAAAGACTCCAGTGTGAAGAGCACCCAAAAAAGCTTTCTTAACCTATATTAGTTTCTTGACTTGCTCTGTGCTGATGAAAGTTGAGGCCCTGGCCTGTGCAAAGTCCTGCATCACAGAAATGTTACTTGGTCCCTCAAACTGGGGCACAAGCATCGGTCAGGTTTCCTGTCCTTGGTGGGGCTTGCACTGCATTAATGAGGTTGTAGGGGTTTTAAGGACAGCATCAGCAGTCCATATTTCAGGATTCTCAAAGGATATGGACACACACAGAGAACAGAGAATGCCTGCAAGGATATAATACATTTTTTAAAATGCAAAGTAGATTTTTGTTCATTCCAGAAACTGAAATCTAATGAAATGTTCTCCTGGTGTCTTAGTGAAAATACTTCTTGACTTTTTTTTAATGAGAATGCTTCCTTGGCATTTTGCAAGCTCAGGCACCTTGTCCTGAGAGGCATGAGAAGCAAACTGTGAGGCTGTGACAAGTGTGAGTTCACTGTCCAAGTGTAGTGAAATGTGAGAAGTAAATGAGACTTACTTGAGGGGGAGCTAAATGTTCAAATCTACTACAAGTGCAGCAACAAGAGAAAATTCAAGCTTTTATTCAGAAAATTCCAGAAATTCAGATTTCTCCTACCATGGTCATTCAGTCAGGGGAAGAGTAATATAGGAGGGCGTAGGATCGCATGTTATCCACTGACATTGTGCAGAAATCCGGCTTCGTGGTTGCTACCTTTTTTATGCCCTCTTAAATTGGGTTGAAGTTTGATCCTGTTCCAAAGAGCCAGGGCGAACTTGGAGCACAATGTGGGACATAGAGCTGGACCTCACTGAAGTCTCAGTAAGTGTCTTCATCTCTTCCTAAGGGAAATTTAACAATATGGTGTCCCAGTGTACAAGCTGTTGTGGGTAGTGGAGCAGCTGGCTGAGCTGAGTGGGGATGTTTATAGCAAGTGACTTCAGCCTTTTGCTATCTGGAGAAGCAGCCCCAAACTCTTTCTGTTAAAGGTATGTAGCTGAGTACAGCTGGAGACATGTAGGCAGAATGCAATTCATAAATAAAAGGATTGCCCTCTTCCCTGATGAGGTAGCCGCCATCAGCTGTGCTCAAAACACACTTTAATATTGAACGGCAAGCTGAGATTGGATGGTTGGGACAGGTGTATGGTGCCTTTTACTTTTCTAGGCAGGGGCTGCTAATTGCACATGCTATTTCAGAGCATTGTAGCATACAGAAAATGCCCACATATGGACCTGCTGCTCTGTAGGGTTACAGAAAATGAGGGTTGAAGGGACCTCAGAAGGTCACATCTCATCCAACCCCTCTGCCCGAAGCAGGACCAGCCCCAACTACATCATCCCAGCCAAGGGCATAATACATTTTTTAAAATGCAAAGTAGAAAGCACTTTGCTAATAATCTGTCACTGGGGTTGTGAGCCTCAGGTAAGTGTCATTCTTTGTTCTCTGATGAGGAACCTGGGCCTCATTGATTTTTTGTTTTGTTTTGTTTTGTTTTGTTTAAGGATTGCTGAGGAGTTCAAGTTCCTGTTCACTTCAAAGGAAATTCAGGTGTTCAGCATTTTATGCAAGGCCACAGCTGAAATCGGCATGAGAACTCAGCAGTGCCTTGATCTCTGGGACTGTGTGACTATACTGTAGTACCTGACTTGAGATGCTTTGCTGCCGTGCCAGCAGAGCGCCATTGCAGCTGTGTGTTTAACGTGTCATACAGAGTTATAACACATGGGGCAACTTCCAGCTGAGAAGTTAGCAAACCACCTTCCAAGTCAGCCAGACAGAGAGTTAGAAAAAGGGCTGGTGAGGGGGGAGCTCAGGTTCTGCCTGTCTCCAGCTCCTACCTTCTGGACTCACTTCCTCAGAAGATCTTTATATAGAGTTTGGAGAACCTAAACCTGGAAGAGATTGAGAGGATCATGTCAGGATCCCTTCCAGCCAACCCGATTGTTCCTGCCACCCTCTAGGACCAGGCCCCAGCAGTCCTACCCTTAAATACTTCAGTTTATGGAATCTCAACTGTTTCTCCCCCTGCGCAAACTTTGAAGACAATATAATGGGTTACTCATTCTTGGGAGTTTTCCTCAACTTTGAGTCTAGCATCCTCATGGGTCCTGGTTTTACATGAGTGAGGCAACAACAGCTGTAATTTGTGTTACAGTTCTCCGTTAGCTGCTTCAGGAGTCCGACCATCCTACTTTACACTGCCCTTTGTGGTAACTTCTAGGGTACAGACTAGCTCCTAGGAAGTTTCTGTCTCTACTCATCCTTCCTTGCTTTCAACATTAACCTGAAAGTCTTTTAACACTGGCTTCTCTGTGGAATGCAATTCATCTGAAAATGTGGGTCATTTTGGACCCTGTAAAAGGGGCATACTAGTTTTGCCCCTGTCCTGAGTGATTCCACCCCTCAGCAGTATTGCGTGACACCTGAAGCCAGAGCAGGAAGAATGTATTATTAGACACTGACTACTGAAGTGATCCCATTATCTGCAAATTCTGCATAGGTAGAGACTATAAAATTAGCTCTTTTCAAAACTGGTTATGGGGTATCACAGTCCAGGTTGTCCCATCGCCCTCGCCCCCATCTTGTATTCAGAGCAGCAAGCTCCAATGTCTTCTCTGTCACTCATGTGCTTTGCATTTAATGTCATTCTCATCCTGCTGCACAGTTGTTTGGTGCAGGGCCCTGCCTTGGGCCTTGCCTGCGTTGTGACCTGATAACACATTCTGGAAGCGTCATGAACAACTTGCCTCACTTACTAACAGTCAGTGACTCATTAATAGATTATTCTTGACTTCTGGCACTGCCAGCTGTTCCGTTGGTCTGCCCCTGCTCTGCTGGGTGGGGCTGCAGGCCCAGGGCTTTGCCCGTACAGCAGCTTACGGTATAAATGAGAAAGAGAAGAGCAGGCTTGCTCCTCCATCTGTGGGGCTGATAAGCAAGGACACATGGATGCCAGTGCCTGTGAAAGCTGTTGCTACGTTTTAATAGGTGCAGTCTCAGAAATTGGCTGGATTGGGGTGCTGGTTGTAGCCGTGTTGGTCTAAGAATATAGATTCATAGATTTTTGGGGCTGGAAAGGACCTTACAAGATTTCATAGACATTAGGGCTGGAAGGGACCTCGTAAGATCGTCGGGTCCAGCCCCCCTGCCCAAAGATAATTGGGTCCAGCCTGCCTGGGTTGGGTAAATGTTCTTTGGGTAAATGTGATATCTTTTATTAGACCAGTTAAATAGTTGGAAAATTTGTTCTTTGCAAGCTTTTGGGTACAAACACCCTCCTTTAGGCAGAGGGAGAGTTTGGGGGTGGTTGCAAGCTGCAGCCAGGATGACCTGCTGCTCCATAGTATCATAGAAAATGAGGGTGTAAGGGACCTCAAGAAGTCATATCTCTCCAAGCAGGACCAGCCCCAACTATATCATCCCAGCCAAGTCTTGGTCTAGCTGGGGCTTAAACATCTCCAAGGATGGAGATCCCACCACCTGTCTGGGCAGCCTGTTCTGGTGCTTCACCCTCCTTGTGAGAGGTTTTTCTAATATAGAAAGTGAGGGTTGGCAGGGACCTCAGGAGGTCACCTCTTGGGCAGCCTGTTCCAGTGCTTTACTACCCTCCCAGTGAGAGTTTTTCCTAATATCATAGAAAAAGAGGGTGGGAAGGGACCTCAGGAGGTCACATCTAGTCCAACCTCCTGCTCCCCCTACCACATCATTCCAGCTAGGATGCCCACTGGTACCCAGCTGCTTGGGCAGAAGCTGCTTGCACCCTCCCCCTTGCAGGGACTACATCTCCCATGACGCATCGCGGCCGCACTTCCATCCGGGTCCTCTCCCCGGCAGGGCGGGCCTTTCCCGCTTAAACCTACCCCACTGTCTATCGGGGCAGCGCGGAGCGACGGGCCCGCCACCCAATCGCCGTGCCGTTTCTTCCAGTCGAGCCCAATAGCCCGCCGAGGGCTGGGTAGCGGGGCGGGGCCTGCGGGAGGGAAGCAGGTTGCGTTGAGGAGCAGGGGTAGGAGTCGTGGGGCGGCCAGGCCGAGGCGGCGGCGGCAGGGAAGATGGTAGGTGCCTCCCCCCCCCAAAAAAAATGGCGGCCCCCGGGGGCCGGGGCCTGCTCTCTCAGGGGCGACAGCCTCCCCGGCTGTCCCCGCGCCGCTTGGGCTGGGCCCAGGGACCGGGCTGGGGGGCCGCTTCCTCCCTCCCGCCCCCTTCCCCGCCCTTGTTTCTTTCTTTCCTTCCCTTCATCCTTTTATTTTAATCACCATCTGTTATTATTACTGTCCTCCGTAGTGTTATCATCATTAATATTATTGCTATCATCATCGTTACTGTCATGATTATTATTATTGCTATCATTGTCATCATTATTATCACTACTGTCATGATTATAATTACTGTTACTGTCGTCATGATTATTATCATTGTTATGATCACTGTCATCATCATCATGATTATCATTACTTATCATGATTTATTATTATCATTACTATCATCACCATCCGTTATTGGTATCCTTATTGTTATTATCATCATCATTATTATTATTATTATCATTACTATCATGATTATTATTATGATTATTAAGATCACAAGCCAGGTTGTGTAACATGGCGGCACAGTGCCGTCCCCACCCTTGGAGGTTTTTCAAGCTGGCGGGGTCCCCCCCACCCTCCTTTTCTGTATTGCCCCGAATTTTTGCCCTGTTGGGGTCTGACAGGCCAGGCCTATCACGGCCTGTGTCGTGCGGCCCTCAGCAGGAGTCGCAGGTGTTGGGGCCAGTCCGGCCCCTGCTTGAGATGCAGGGGTCGGCCGGGGTCCCATCACGAGGGTGGCCGTTCGTCCGGTTTGATAGAGGATGGCTCAGTTTTCTGATATGAAGCTGGACGCCTTTATGTCATATGGGTGAAAGCCTGCAGAGGGAAATAGAGGGTGTGAAGGTGTCCGGTTTTGTATTGAAAGGATGGAGCAGCAGAAAACCGGGCTGTCCTCTGTCAAACTGGATGAATGGACACCTTGCACATCTCCCCAGCAAGATAAACATCCAAACGTTTCCTCAAGGCATCTAGTTTGTGCTCCTGGGGGAGTCTGCTCCAGACTCTGGAGACTTGGGCAGTCAAGGAGTTTTCCCTTGTGTCCAGTTTAAAACCGTCTTCCAGCAGTTTGTTACCATTGGACCTTGTCTTCCCATGCAGTGCCCTGGTGAACAGATGTCCCCCCAGTTCCTTTCACCACAGGTTTTGGGGTGTAAAGACCAGAGCTGGGCAAAGTGTGGGCACACCATGGGTTTATAAAGGGGCGTCGTGATCCTTTGAGACGATATTATTATATGGATTTCTATCCTCCCCCATCCAGGAAGGCCAAGAGTGGCCAGCAAATAATTCCTCCAGCACGTCCCATGTGATGTATATGAGAATGGCCTGACACTTTCCGAGCTAGCCCACATCCCTTGAAGTCAATGCAGGGTGATTCATTTCTGTGGGTCCAGGAAAGAGATAATGGCCTGGCCACAGTAAATGCAAGATGATTCTCTTTCCTGGACCCGTAGAAACAAATACTGGCCTGGGTGTATCTTTGTTCTGTGGAGCTTTCTAGGCACAGTTATGGATCTTTGTTCAATAAGAGATTGGGAAATGATTTGGATTTAAATTTAAAAAAACCCAACAACACAGGGTTCATTTCAGTGTGTCATCCTGTTTTGAATGTCTGGGTTTGTGGGACTTCCACCAATTCCTTCAAGGAGTCTATTTGAGGAGTTTGGAGACTTCGCCATCAGAGTAGCTCAGTTGAAATTCATACTTGTGTGGACAAGGTTATCACCATCGTGATCTCCAGTCCCTTAAGTTAAAAAGAATTTGCAGCTAGGCTTGTGGCGTCATTGCAGGTCGGTTGAACAGTCAGAGGTAGAGCTCTAGGTTTTTTAGTACTGCTTTTGTTTTCCTGTTCATATCTCTAATTATGATTGATGCTTAGTAAAGGCTTCCAGTGAGGCTGAAGCTGAATCATTCAAATAATTCCTGGTGTAGGAAAGAGAGGGTTGTGGCTAGTAACCAGGGAAACTCAGGCCTTTCTTTGCCTGTTCCCTTTGGAGCTAAGGTGTTGTGATGGTGCCGTGTGGTTGCAAACAAGCGAGATTCCTGTAATTCTCTTTGGTCCGAGGCGAGACTGATGTTTGTCTTGCTTTTGTCATTGAAATTGGAAAGGCTGTAATGATACTGGTGGAGTCCGCTGACACTTTGAAAAGCACTTTTACATCATAAAATTATTTTCCTGTATCTCATTTATCTTTAGATACATATCTAGAGTGGCTTCAATCCCATGTTGGCTTCTGGTAAGCTGAGATGCCCAAACGTGGGGACAATTGTACATATTTTAGGAGGCACCAAGAAACACATCACCCAGAAAGTAAATAACTGGGTGGTTTGCCATCCCCTCTCTTCTGTGGGGGGAGACAGCTTTTGGAAAATCTTCAATCACTACTTATTTGCAGTCTGTCAAAACAGGGTTCTGACTGCGATATCTCGAAAGGAGGCTTCGCTGTTTAAAGGGCCTTTTCGTGTCAGTAACAGAACACAGAGTTTGGGGAGCTTGGCAGAGCAGAGAAATATTAGCTTTCAGTCCCCTGGTAAACTGCACAGCCGTGGACTGATTGCACAGGAATTCTTCCCTTGGTGTCTCGAGGAAATGGATCCTTGTTTTAAGTCCTTACAGCTCCTGTCGAGGGATGCAGCATCGCTTTCTAGTGCTGGAGGAGGAGAGAAACCAAGCTGTAAACATTTCCACATCTGACCCATCTATAGACCAAGTCACCTTGCTGTTTGCATACTTATCAGGCGCAAAACCCCAGTTCTTTCTGCTTTCTGTAGAAGTGAGCTGAAGCGCCTTGTCTTGACCTGAACTCCTGCTAACTCAGGTCTCTGTGCGTGGCATTTACACTTTTGTAATATTCCTTGACAGCAGTGCCTTTGGATTCAGCATGATTAGATACCTCCCAGAAAGCAGAGCATTCTCAGGTAGTTTTGAAACTAGCTGGGGGTTATTTGCAGCAGCCTTTAGACATTGCAAGTGATTCCTTCTCTGTCAGGTGCCTTGCAGGACAACTGTTTGGAGAAAAGCTCTTCTAAGAGGAGATCTTTCAGTGTACTCTTAAGGATGTTGAGACGCAGGCTTGCTCAACATTTCCTGCAGAAACACATTGTACAATAACAGAATCTTTTCTGGGAACACAGTGACCCAAGCTATCACAAAGCAAAATGCTGGCTGTGTCACCTAGGATATATCCATTGAGTCAAGAAGGTGCAGTAAGGGGAGAGAGAGTTACTCCTTCCATTATTTGAAACTGCAGATGAGCTGAGGCTTAGTAGAGAGCAGCTGAAGTGGCTAGGTGCAAAAGGTCTGGCATTTGAGTGCAGCGAGAGACTGAAGAAAGTGCATTTGGTTTGCATTGTAGTGGGGCATTAGTAAAGTTCATCTGAAATAGGAGGATAAATATAACCGGCGTGGATCAGAAATCCTAGTTGCACACTTGAGCTGAATCCTGAATGAGTGCATGATGCCTGGTTGCTCAGTTATAGTCGCAGCAGAAGGACCTGGCTCTTTCTCAGTTTCAAAGCTTTCAGATAGCATGTCTCCCCTGAGCCCAGTGCCAACAATAGGGGGATATAGAAGAAAGTAAAAGAATAGCATATTGGAGGAGGTGCACCTGATATAGCATGGTGGTGAATATAGCAGAATCTGGGTGAAAGCTTATTTCTGTTGCATTGGAGTCTGAAGCCCCAAAGTTGGATCGTGGCTCTGAGTTAGGGTTTGCACAGACAAGCAAGAAATGGTCCCTGTCCTTGATAGAGTTTTCTGTCGAGGCAGGTGATGCACACATGGGTATTGTCCCCATTTTAGAGATGCGCGCGAGAGATTTGCAATTCATGTGTGATTATATGGGGAGCCTGTGATACACCTGGTAGCCAAGACCCAATCTCACAAGTCCTAAATCTGGTCCTGTAACCCCTAAAAGCTTGACTGCAAAGGGAGTTGAAACTGGAAAACAAAATCATTGACTTAAAAAGTAAGGACAGAGTAAAAAAATAACGTTTTCCATCACAGGCTGCTGCTTTGAATAAACTGCCACAGTAACCAACAGGAAAATAATTGCTCCCATTAAAAGAGTTTTTTCAGTTTTTGTTTTTAATTTCCTGCGAGGTCGCAGCATTTCAGCAGGGCTCTGCCTTCCCGCTGTTGCATGTGATGCTCAGGTTGAATAACTGCTCATTAGACGCTCTGCGTCTTGCTGTTAAACAAGTAATGCAGAGCCAGGATCATGCGCCCCAGTGCTGCCTTTCTGTTAAGTGTGTGTAGTGCCTGGACCTTTGACTGAGGCCTCTGTGCACTGTCTGCTCGGTGACATGGGCAAGGAAGGGGGTTAAACTGCTCCCACTCCTTCCCCACACCCATGCTTTGCTGTCCTTGTTGTCTTCCCTTCTTGTTTTGGGTTTGTGGTAGGGTTCATGTCACCCCCCAGGCAGAGACCCCAGCATGCAAACCACTGTGTAAGCACATCGCCGAAAGCCCACCCTTGCCCCAGGGAGCATACTTATTGCCTTTTTTTGCATTATTTGCCCCTTTGTTTCCTCGTTCTTAGGAAGGATAAAGGTCACTGGGAATCCTTTCGCTATAGACACATCATGAATGAGAGTGGTTCTGGATCTGGGCCAACGGTGGGTTGACTAACAGACCTCCCCCCTTCTGTTTCTAGATCACCCCCCTTCTCCCTGCATCAGTTTAGCTCGCTTAGCTGCAGCACACCTCCTGTCTTCTGCTGGTAGTGTTGGTGGGATGCTTCCCATGAGGCGCTGCCATTGTTGGCCATGGTAAGCCTGGCAGAGAACCGTGAAGGATGGACCAGCCAGTGCCCACCCAGGGACTTGGGGGTCCTTTGTCATGCAGCGCACCACTAAGTCACTGATCCTGTTGCCACTGCCTGCCCCAGGTGTCTTAGTCTGCATGGGCTGGGGAGTGAGTCAGGCACACTGCCATCATGGTTCCTGTGACCCTGGACATCCAGCGGTCAGGCTGATAGTGCATCCCAGTGTAGGTGTAGAGGAAGCAGCTCTAACCACTAGCACAGCTGCCCTGGTGTACAGCTCGGTGACTCGTAGGGGCACGTTGCAGTAAACTCCAGGATGTGACGTCTGCTGGAGGAGTTTGTAGCCATCTTAATTCGGAGCCCACTTGAACAAACCAACCTCCTTGTGGTTACTAACATCTCAGGAGGAAAAATTCTGTTCCTTGAGGTTTTCCCCTCTTTTTTTTCTGCCAGACACCTGTAGCCCATCAAATTGTCAGAGTTTGGCATGCATGGTGGCCCGTGGGACTTAGTAGCTAGCTGGCTGCTTGCCATAGGATGGGCAAGCTAACAGTCTGCCATTTGTTCCCTTTGATCTGCTGAGAGCACACAATGCAGCAGTAGGGTTTCTTTGTGTACTTTGTCTCTAACCCAAACTCAAAAGCAGAAGGTCAGATCCAAGCTGTCCCACAACTTGCCATGGCAGGGGGTTGGACTAGATGATCTACTCAGGTCCCTTCTGACCCTAGAAACTATGAAACTTCAACAGACCTAAATTTGCAGAGGCCATCCCCTGATCTCTTTCTTTTAATTTTACTGAAACCTTCCCCTGCATCATGTGCAGCGCAGCGCTGTGCTAGTGTGTGAGAGCCAGGGTGGAGCAGCCGGCAGTTGAAAGTGAAAGTGGCTGGCCTGCTCTCAGCCTTCAGGCTGAAAAGCAAAAAAAACACGCAGCGTTCATAGCAAAAATCTCCGACTAATTCTCAAGCTTTGATTAATACGTCAACCTTGCAAAGGACGCTTGTTTTCTTTAAGTCAGTCACATTAAAACCGTTCAGGAAGCAATTTCCAATAAGTTCACCGACAAACTTAATTTTACAAACAGAACCTTACAGCATAGCTGCAGGCGATGGGGTTGTTAAAAATCCTCCTCTGTGAAAACGGCAGTAGATCATTGCAAAGTCTTTACCGGAGAGCTGTAAAGGTGCTTAGGTGCTGGCAATTTAGATAATGAGAACAGCGGGTAGGACACCAGACTTGTTTCCTTAGTTCAGCAGATATTCATTCTCCAGATCCAGCATTTGACCTGGTAGCTGTTGCCAACCTGCTTCCAAATGCTAAAGAAACCAACCTTACCCACCTGTGCTGCTCCTCTGAGCTCGTCTGGTTCATCTGCTGTATAATTCTTTACTTAATGCAGTAACCAATGCTGTCTTCTGTCTCCTTGTAGGCTGATTTTTTGAAAGGATTACCTGTCTACAACAAAAGCAACTTCAGTAGATTTCATGCAGACTCTGTATGTAAAGCGTCGGTGAGTAGCGTATACGTTCAGTCTCCTGGATGCTTCAGAAGATGGGTCTTTGCGTCGCAATCATGCAGAGCTCCAGCGGAGGCTGCGGTTTGAGATGGTTTTTAATTGAGCTGTACTTCCCTCAAAATAAGCGACCAGTGGTGTCCTTATGAGTTGGGATTGCTTATCGGAATCCCAGGGGAGGAGACCTCCCCAGACAGCCTACCTTTCTGAAGTATGTTGGTGTTCTGGTGCATTTCCTTCCTGTATTTCTACCTTTTTAGTTTAGTGACGTGGAGCCCCGTGCAGAAATGAGACCTCTGTCCCATGCAAATAAATAAACCTTGCACCTATATGCTATAACATAATGGGGCAGCTTTCTGCAATGTGCAGCTTTATTGTGTTTATCCTTTAAATGAACCTGCTGCCGACAGTGGGCCTGGTCAGAGCTTTTACCTCTCCTTGGAGTGTGGGCTGGAGGGGTTTTTTTCCATTGTTGTTTTGTTCTGTAATTGTTCTAATTCTTCTACAGAATAGAAGACCGTCAGTATACCTTCCCACGAGGGAATATCCTTCTGAACAAAGTGAGTGTGTGCCCCTCTTACGTGTGAGGTTTCTAATGATGTGGACTGCAACGTTGTTCTGAGTTTTAGCATGGAAAATCCAGCATGCGCTTAATCTCACTTGAATGTTTTTAACCTCAGATCTCTGCTTTCTGGGTAGGGGTTTGATTTAAGTAGCTCCAGAGAGATTAAAGGTGCTTATCTTGTTACCAGTGATGCATGTTTTTCTCTGTCCTTATTGAATGATTATTGTACTTTTTTGGTATGAAAAGCCAGTGGTCGTGTGTGTGCCCTTTTGAGAAGGGGGATGACTTGTACATGAAATGAAGTCGTTCACCTGGCAATTTTCAGTGGTGCCTTGGAAGTGCCTTCAGAGGGTTTCTCTCTTTCTTTGACAGTCATAGTAACAGAAAAGACGAACATACTTTTGCGTTATTTACATCAGCAATGGGACAAAAAGGTACGGACCTGCTTTTTTCCATGTAAACCTTTGTCTCTGGTTTCAGACCGGGGGGGTTTGTCTTGCATGCATCCCATCGGTGTGGCTGCTAGGGGTTGCAGTTAATCACAACAAACACTTTGATCCAATCCTTGCTTGCTTTGCTGGAAGAGAAACGGGGTCACAAGACCCCTGCTTGCAGTAGGCCTGCTGTTTTCAGTACATATATGAGCAGAAAGCTAGCTGGCCCAGCCTTCCTGTACATTAATCCAGAACTCAAGAGACCTGCATCCCCGCTTCTCCACAGGCTTCCTGCCTGACTGTGCTGGTCCCTGAGCTTTTAAGAATGGGACTAAAAACCCTTCCCCACCTCGCACTGGTTGTGTGAGAGGGGTTTATGGAACTGAAGAGACTGGATGAACTTGGGGGCTGGACTTAATGATCTTTCGAGGTCCCTTCCAGCCCTAATGTCTAGGAAGTAATGTCTATGGATCAAAGCAGTGGAAGAGAATGAGGATCCTATTAGTGTTTCCAAAACACTTGATATCCCCGGACTAAACGAGGCGAAGGATGAAGGTTTGCCTGCCAGCATCGCCACCAGGGTAGGAGAGCAGTCTGCAAGGAAAATCCTATAACCAGCTCAGCATTGGGCAGACCACGGTAGCATTCACCAGCTAGTTCCCACAGAGCAGCATTCTCCCCCCAGCCCCTCTCCCCAAAGAGCTTTAAGATCTGTGCATACAGGAATGTATGGCCCAACACTTGAAATGTCGTCACCTCCGCAGTGGATCGGGGTGGCGAATTTTGCTGATGTGACTTTCTCTTTGCTTCAAACAGAATGCAGCAAAGAAAAGAGATCAAGAGCAAGTGGAAATAGAAGGTGAGAATTCGGCGCCTCCCCGGAAAATCGCTCGGACAGACAGCCAGGATATGAATGAGGACACTTAAACTCTTGCTTGCTCCTCTCCTCCTTTTGCAGGCGCTTCCTGTTTTGTCTCAAAATGTGTAAATTTCTGTCCCTTCCCCACCCACCCCCCTCCACTATGCAGCCCAAACCACTTCTGACTTCATAGGAGACAATGTATTTATTTTTTTTTCCCCTTCAGTTTTTATTTATGCCATGAAACTTATGGGGCAGTGGTGGAGCAAGTCAGCAAGCAGTGTAGTGTAACTTCCCTTGATCCTTTTTAAAAAACATCCTGTCACTTCTGGGGTTTGTGCTGCCTGTTCCTTAACTAGCCCAATCTAGCCATGGAAGCCTGGATAGGAGACATGGGTTTACAGCAGAACCGTCAGTGGCATAGGCTTTCTGCTCCATGTACACATCGTTATGACAGAGGCTAACTTTACAGTCTGGCAGCGATTGGGGCGGGGGAGGCCTTTGTCTCCCTCCCAAATGTAACTTACAAAATGGGCACCATACTAGAAATCATGGGGGTTATTTGGGATTATACTGATCTTATCAAATGTGTTCTCACCTTGATATAACCATTGTATCCCTTTTGGCCTGTCCTGTGAAGGCCGCAGCCTGTGTTCAGCCCGCGTGTATTATCACATGCATCAGTGATCATGGAGAGTACAAGTGAAAGATGTGTTACTTGTGTTGCTCTTGAAATATAAGTCCTTTCGTCTTGGAAGGACTTGGTATGTGCAACTTCTCCATTGGAATAAAAAGGATGCTTTTATCCTACGCTGAGTATTTGATCGGCACTGCGTGTTAGACGACGACAGATGGGATGAGTTGGGTAAGCCTGCCTTTGACTGCTGCTGGGGTGCATAAGCCAGCTTTTTGTCCTCAAGTCACACATCGCATTGGGAACAGCTTGACTCTTTCCTCTTTCTCCACCGTTATCTCAGAAAAATGGTACCTTGTTGTGTGTGCCCTGGAGTGTCTGTATGTCTGGAGCAGAATCCAAGACCCCTGGATGCAAAGTAGCTGACCAAAAATGTGAGCTTCCATGGTCTGTATTCAAGGCCAACTCTATTTCTTTTGGACAATGACAGCTCAGTGCTTGTCACCTGTAACCCTTTATTGACTCTTCAGTAGAAGCCAAATGCAGAAACCCTAAAGACGCCTAGATGAAATCAAAGTTCAGAGGGAGTTAAAAGAACCGGCTGGTAGAAGGGGTGTCGCTCACTATTGACTGTCCAGAATGGTGTAATTGGAGAAGCTGATCTGACATTGTGTTAGGTTTAAGTCTAGATTGTTGCATTTAATTGCTCTTCCCCTGCTTTCCACTCATCCACAATTCCTGAATGAACTGAGTCCAGGAACAGTACGCCTGCGTAAGATGAATTCTATAAGGGGCTCAAGCCATGTCTGACTATAGTGGTTAAACTCAGATGAAAGACTTGAGGATGAGGGCCATGCCATGCCCTTGACTGCGCCATGCCTGCGAGACTGGTGGAAGGGATATGTCCGGGGGAAAAAAAGACTGAGAATGAAACGGTGTGGCTGACAGCTTTATCGTATGGGACAGGACTTTGTGAAGAGCAGGGCACAGCTCATTTCTTACTGCAACCGTTTTTAAGTGTATATAAGGCACAAGCTTCTGACACATTGTGTAAATTTAACCTTTTTTTTAAAGTTAACACTGTTGAGTAGCTTAGACTTCAAATTGTACCTGCCTTCAAAATTGTTTTGCTGTGGCAGCACCCCTCCAGATCACCTGAGCTTTGGGTAAAAATACCAGCTGTGTTGGGGAGGTAAAAAATACTTTTCCTTCTCTGTATGATCTGCTGGCGCTCCTGTTCTTTTCCTAGAGCAGTGCTGCCAAAAAGATGCAGCATGTGAAATGCAAGAAATAAGCAGAAAATGCCATGTCCACATCCACTTTTACTAGGATGCGTTAAAAGGATCATAATTCTAAAAGAAGACGTCGGGGATATAGCTGACGATAAAGTGTGTCCATCCTGTGTTTTGAGCCTAATTTGAGGGTCTCTGCCTCAAGACTGATGTTTGTACAGTGCTTTGAAGTCGTAAAATGCTGTATACTTCCTGATCACTGCAGAGAGATTTGAGCTTTGCTGACTTCCCTGCTAGACAAGAGCGATGCACTATTAAAGAGAGATGGCAGTTCACCCTGTTGTAAGTGCCCTTTCTTCCCTTTGGTGGTATCCTTGCTGGAAGGGGAGCCTTTGAAATCGTAACAGATGAAGTGTTACTTTCTAGTTGTCAATCTCAGTAAATCATACGGAAAGTTTTTTGTTTTATTTTATTTTTTTCAGTTGACGAAAAAAGTTTCCCTTGATTCCCTGAAAGCAGAACTGAAACAGTGGGGAGAAACCCAAGCGTGCTATAAACCTCTGAGCATCCATTTAATCAGGCCTTACTTTGCTTCTGAAGCCAGCTGGGCTTCCTGATGTTTGCAGACGGGTGTCTTTGCAGCCTGTTGAAACTTTGATAGTCTTGCTCAGCTTCCAAAGGGATCCAGTCTGAATTGTCACTTGCCATGCTGCTAATGGCTCTGAAATGCCATCCTCAAGCTGCTGCGCTTTTGGCACGCCTTCAGTGCTATTAAACGTGTGGTCAGTGTATCGGGTTGGGACTCTGCATGTGAGAACCTACCTGTCTGTATTAAAAAGAGCCCGTGGACCTTTTCCAACATAGTTTGTACATGTAGATCCTCTAGTTTCTTACTCTCTTGTCACAAAGTGACTGGGATTTCACACCTCTTCGGGGTGTTTTGTACACATCTTTGCAGTGGTATTTGTATTGTTTTTCATAGCAGCATGTATCACAAGTGTATAAAAGCATTAGGAGCTTGGCAGGTCAGAGTAGATGACCTGGGGTGACCACAGGAAGGGGAGCAGCAGGAGTGCAGCCCTTGTGCCGAGAAGAGGCGAAGTCCTAGGAAGAGGCCACCCCAGCGCAGTGTGTTGCTAGCTGGTGTCGGCCTCCACTGCAAGACAGGCCGCCCACGTCCTAATAAGCAGAAAATCTTGTGCTATCCCTGTTTAGTAACCACTGGACCCAGCTAAGTGTGCTCTGGGTAAACCTAATTTATTTTCTTTGGAAGTGTTGCCTTTTTTATTGTAGAAACTGGATGTAGTCAGTGTGCCTATAAGATTAGTGACCAATGTGCAGGCAAAACCAAAGAGGGCTAATGAGCTAACCCTACACATGGCATGTTGAGTCCAGAGGAGCATGTGGATGGCCTTTCCTCTCTCCTGCACAAATGCATCAAAGATCGGGGGGGGATTTTTTAAACCGCCAATGGCTGTTGCTGCAAGCAGTCTCATCTGATCAGCGAAGGCCCCATTCAGCTCTGTTTGACCCTTGAAATCAGCCAGGTTGCTTTATTCTGGCTAAGCTTATTCAGCCCACTAGCGGTAACACGTTCAGCATTGCAGTCGGTTGCTGGTGCAAACATGGGGAAGCACAGGAGAATGCCAAGGTAGCTGGTATCATTCACACGCCCCAACAGCGCGGTGTCAAGCCAGACTGCTGTGGGCATCTGTGGCATGGCCGCACCTTTCAGGAGGGGATGGGAGTGAGGGAGAATCAACCTCCAAAAAAGCCATTTGAGGCTATGGTGGAACTAGAAACAGGCCTTGGCTTACAGAGCTCCAGCTACACTAGTATGTAGGAAGCAGTACCTTAAATACTTCTGGAGCCTGATGGCTAATTCCTAAAGAACTGTTTTTACAAGGGACTTGAGCCATGTCTATTAGTAACACATTTCTAATATGGCCTGTGTCCCACTGCAGACACAGCGCTGTTGAACAGGAGCGGATCCCGTACCAGGCTCGGGGGCTACTCCCGGTTCCCTGACCCTGCTGGGGCAGGCGTCTTGTAGGCCAGTTGCCCGGTGCATTGGCTTTTCCTGCTAAACACTACTCAAGGGTGGCTTTGCCAAGGAGGGGGTCACAGATGCCAAGCTCCCCAACACACCCAGCGTTCAGGTGACGGGCAGGGGATTTGTTCCAGGCTACTGAACCAAGGTGATGGCTGCAGGGTTTCAAAGAGCCATAATCTTGTTGGCTGGTCTTTCTCCAGCCCTCATGACCTGTGCCTTATGTAGCGATTCCCTGGTTAGCACTTGGACTGTTTGCTTGGTGGAGCCAGGATTCAGCCGCAGGCTGGGGAAATAGGACTGCTAACCTGTCCTTGGAGTAGCTCGGCTAACCTCAGAGGCATCTCGAGTGAACACCTTGTCTTCAGGGCTGAGTGGTGCTGGGGTCACAAGCAGAAGTACCCCTTAGCCCTTTTCCATTGCTGTCCCACTGATACGACTTTCTTCTGCCGCTCGGAACATACGTTAGTCCTTAGTGTGCGTGTATGCTTATGCCACGATCTCTTGTTCCCTGGGTTAACCATTGACAGCAGCAGGGAGCTCTGCCTCCCGGGCATCTCGTCCCCTCTGCAGCCTAGGCCGCACCGGGGAACTGCGGTGCACGGGGCGGCTGGATGTTGGCCATCGCAGCCTCTTTTGCAGTAATGGTTTTTTCCGGGGCAAAGCACGTTCTCGTCCCTCGCCCTGTCCCCCAGCGCAGCCAGCGGAAGGACTCATTTTGTGGCACTTCCATTCAGACCAGTGCCATCCAGAATGATTCTGGTGATGGGAAAATGCTTACTGATTTTTAGAGAGCCCTGAGAAATTTAGCTTCTTACAAGCAAGTTCACCTTGAACCCTGTAACTTGGGAATGGCTTATTGGTAGGAGAGATCCAAAGGTAGGATGGGCAAGCTTTAGCTGAATTCAGATAAGAGATGAACTGCTGGCGGAGGTGGCTGCGTCAATTGACTGGTGAGAGAAGCCTGCATCTCCCCAGGCCTGGGTTGAATCCTGTTCCCATCTGAATAGCAAATGGAGTTTTATGCATGTCCTCAGCTTTCCTGTACCTACCAGCATGCTCCCTTGGCTGAGAAATGGATGCCCAGGTTGCAAGAGCCAAGGCATTAGGAGGACGAAGCTGCCTTAATAATGATCTGTGCATACCAGGGAGGTGAATCGGCGCCATCCTTGGATATAGTTACTGCTTCAGCTTCCTCGCCTTTGCAGGGGAACCCGAATCATCTTGCTGGGAGCTTAGCCAAGTCTTCATTGCTACCAGGGCCAGAAACGCTGCATTGCTCCCTGGTCCCTGTCGCTGTCCTGCGCATAGCAGGGGCTGTAACTTGTTGTAGGATCTTAGTCAACATTAAGAAAATGCTTTTTTCATTGTGGGGAACAATGCAGTTAGTCAGCTGTTCTTTCTGGCTTGAATAAGTAGCGTATGTGCACATGTGCGTGTGAATATTTTTATTCCTGAGCGGTTAATATTTACTAGCATCATATTTATTTCAACACACTTGCGTAGCAGGAGGAAGAAGACAAGAGAAAGCTATTTCCCTGGCTAGCCCCATACTTTGTTCCTTAACGGTGTCTGTCTGGGGTTGTGGAAAAGTCCAGGTGAAAATGGCCAAGGACTAGTCGATTATATTATTGGGGGGCTGGACCCGATGATCTTGCGAGGTCTGTTCCAGCCCCTGACAGTTTATATCAAGTGACGTGAAGTGTGAAGCGGAGGTCGGTGATGCTCCATTGCCTTGTATCCCTGTGCGAGATACAGGCACAGCTGGACTGGACTGTCAGATACATGTTTCTTCCTGCTTAGCAGTGCAAAATGTATTGTTACAGCTTTACCAGGCTTTTTATTAGGACTAATCTGCGTAGCCAACTAGATCAGTCGCATGTGACAGCTGAATGTCTGGGGCTGGGCCTTATCTTTCTAGCCATCCCAAATTGCTTCTCTGTCTGGCCCAGCCTGGCTGGAGTACAGAATCCCAGGATTTCTTCCCACCACTCCCTGTGTGTGCCTAGGGGCCCGCGGTACCTACTTCTCCTTCTGTTTCTGTACAAGGACGTTCCAGCTCGACCTTTCCCCGTAGTCTTTGGAAAAGCGTCTTGTCTGTGGCGGGGAATGGGCTGCGGTCTCGAGGGGTAACTGTAAATACACTGTCGTCAACAAATGTCACGGCTGTTGGATTTTAGCATTTATTTTTAAACTCCTGTTTGATACGGTGTATAATAAATTTGCAGAATTTAGAGGATTAGAGCTCTCTCTTTCTTTGCCTTCCTTACGAGCGTGAGGGGGTTGCCAATGTGACTGGAGAAGCCGGTGCATGGGGTACGGGTTGGCTATGCATTAAACCCCATAACTTGGTTACCAGGGATCCTGGTTTTCTCCAATTTAAAAAAATCCCCAAGTTTTGGTTTAAAACAAATAAGCCCAAATCCACATTTCTCCACAATTTAAATGAAACACCACTAACGTATGGCTATATCTATACATTAGTGGTGTTTAATTTTAATCGTGGACAAATGTGGATTTGAGCTTGCTTGTTTTTTAAAAACAAAAATTGGGATTTTCTTTTTAAATCGGAGAAAACCAGGATCCCTGTTGATCACGTATCTGAGCAGGGGGCAGAATAACAGGAATCAAACGAGCACGGCTCTTCTGCCCGGCTCATTTGAACTTGGATCTGAAATGCTGAGCAAAGCCCCATGATCTGGGATATCTCATGTCAGGGAACACAAAGTTCAGAGTGGAAACGTCCTGGTAGAGGCAGACAGATAAGCTGGTGGCTGCTCGCAGGGGCCTCTGTGCCATCCTTGGACCCCGGGGATCTGCAGGTCCTAGAGGCCTTTGCGCTGCCGGGGAGAGGGCAGGGAAGAAACATCACATTTGTGTATGACGGGGCTGAGGCCCCTGGGGCCTCATGCTGCGGTTCACGGAGGCCAAAACCCTCCCGCTGGAGCTGAGCGCAGGGGGAAGTGCCCTTCCCTGGGGCTGGAGCCCCCAGGACCCTGCTATGGGGCAAAGGAAGGGGTCGGTGCTACCACTTCCCATGAGATCTGTTCTTTCCCCTAAAAGTCCCACCCTACCACGGGGGTGAGGGGTCTCGTGCAGTGATCACACGACCCCCTCCAGCTATGCAACCCCCTGGGCTCTTATCCCACGTGTGCTGTCGCCTCTCGAAGCTCTTGCCTGGCGTCATGGGGAGCAGCTGGGGCTCCCCGCTTGTGGTACTGGCCCGGGGATGGGAGCTGGTGGGGCCTCCCCGGGGCAGGGGGTTGAGGCAGCAGGCGGAGAGACCCAGCTCTGTTGAAATATATTTTTATTGCATTTCTGCAGGTTTTACAAAAATATGACAAAATAAATTAAAAAGAAATAAATAATCCCCTTTTTCTTTTTGTCTCCTTGATTCCGACGAAAAGAAACAGAACACGGCAGAAAGGAATCGGTGCTTTGTTTATGACCGCGTCGCCCCCCCGCGTACAGTCGCTGCCCCCCCAGAGGCAGGCGCTACAGGCCGGACAGGGTGGAAATGCTTTGCATAGGGGAGCGCTTAAAAATCCCTGGGCTGGGCTGGGGTGGGCTGGGGGTCTGGCAGCAGCCAGGACCCCCACCCGATGCCTGCCGTCTTCGCCCGGGGACGGTGGGGGCAGGCAGGGGAGCTCTCTCCCTGAAAACTGGTGCGATGGCAGAGCGATTGGTGAGCGTGGGTGGCCAGAGTTCGGGGAGGCCAGAAAACAAAGCCAAGGAAGGGTGAATGGAGCTGAGCTGAGCCCCCAGACCGGCTCCTTCAGCCCCTCCAGCTGCAGGGCAGGATCTTTGGGACTTGAGCCAGGAGCCCCTGGGCAGCGAGGGGGTCAGGGTCATGGCAGGGGAAGGGGGAACCATGTCTCTGCTCTGCTTTCCAGGAAAGCATCCTGCTGGGTGCGGGGCACGAGCTGTAGTCCTGGCGGGGAAGAGCCAGGCTCAGCCCTCCTGTAGCATCTCAACAGCGGCTCCCCATCGCTTCTGGGCGCACCGTGATTTCCTCTGCGCAGCCTGTGCCATGCCCTGCCCCAGGCTGCTTTGCAGCCCCAGGTAGGGTCTCCTGCCCATCCAGCTCCCCCTTCTCTGCACTCCTTGGCCCAAAGGCCCCAGTCTCCAGTGGGAGGGGGCAGCTGCACGGGAAAGGGGAGACCCCTGGCCTTCCCACGCCCCTGCCCGCGTTATTGCTGCGATGCATAGCTTTGTGCTCAGACAAACGCCCCCTTGGCTGGTGGGAGATGCGCAGAAACCCCCACACAGTTTCCTGGCCCCCGGGTCTAGAAAGGCTCCCGCTGCCCTGCAGGTGGGGGGGTGCGTGGCTCAGGTCCGGGGCAGGGGGGCATTCAAAGACACCGCAGCAACTTGGGGCTGGGGGGAGGCTGGAAGCGCTGCTGCCCTGGGAGAAATGGGCACGGGGGCATCAGCTACGTATCAGCGGTAAGGAAATAAGCAGCGCTCGCTCAACCCGCCCTGCAGCCTGGGACTGGACCCCGGCCCCATCCAGGGCACCACCGACCCGGGCACTGGTGCTCGCAGAGCTGTCTCTCCCTGGCGTTGTGCAGGTGAGACGAACCAGCCCCACACCAAGGCCCGACTCTGCCCTGCCAGCCTCGGTAAAGCTCCCACTAGCTACAGCAGAATCAAAGCCAGACCCACCCCCCTCCCTCCCTGCTCCACATCCCCCCAAAGTTTTTGGTTGCTCCTAATGCACTGCTCCCTAGACAGCGGATCCCACCCCCCCACCCCCGGCTCAGGTGTGAGCTCCTTATTGCAAAAAAACCCCAGCAAAAGGAAAAGCAGGAGGGGCAGAGGGACTGCCCCAGTGGAGACCTGGAGGCAGGAGGTGCCTTGTCCTGGCCCGGCACGGCACGGCCCTCGCCTACCTCGGAGGTAGCAGCGCAGGCCGGCTGCAGCCATGGCAAGAAGAATGGAATAGAGTTGGGTGGGGGGTGTCTTTTAGTGCAAGAAAGTCGACCATGCATGGGGGAGGGGGCTCGTCCTGCCCCCGCCCCGGCTGTTCTTCAAGCAGAGCTGTGTCCCCGCGCTGGGGAACGGCCGCGGCTCTGGGCCGAGGCCTGGGTGAGGTCGCCCCAGCACAGGGGCCCCTGGAGCGACCGGGGAGGCGCTGGGCATGGGGAGCCCCAGCCTCCAAGCCCAGGCCCCTGCCCGGGAGGGAGGGCAGGAGGGGAGCATGGCGCACCCATCCTGCTCCGGCAGCCTCAGGCACCCTCCCTGGCCACGTGCGGGCAGGTTGCCCGCGGGGATCACTGGGGGTTTGCACCCACACGGACACGGACGGACGCACACACACACAGCCCTTGGTGCAGCCGGCGCGGGGCTCAGCTGAAACGGGGGGAAAACCCCGAGTGATCAGCGGGGAATCCATGCCCAGCAGCTTGCCCGGCTCCCCCCGGCCTCCATCTCTGGCCCCGGCGCCCTGCTTGAAGAACAGCCCCGAGGGCGACGGGCACGTGGCCCCGGTTAGAGCTTGGGGCCGGCGCCCTCCTCCTCGGCCCGCAGCTCGGCCTCCTCGCGCCCACCTTCGTCCACCGCCCCGTTCAGGTGGGACCTGCCGGGCACCTGCTTCTCGACGCCCTCCCCAGCGGGGCCGGGCCGCGACGGCAGGGGGGTGCCCCCCGCGGCAGCACCGTTGCCCCCGGCCCCCTCGGACTTGCCGAAGTTGAAGAGCTTGCCAGGGTTGAAGGGCTTGGTGGGCGACTGCACCTTCTCCGTGCCCCCGTCCCGCTTCGTCTCCGGGGACTTGAGGAACTTGAAGCTGAGGAAGCCGGGCAGCTTGTTGTCGCTGGCGGTCGGGGACTGGGGGGACCTCGCCGTGGCCGTGCTGGCTGCCCCTGCCCCGCCGGACAGGAACTTGCCCTGCAGCGGGATGATCTGCTTGAGTTTCATGACATTGTTGGTGGCCAGCAGGGAGCTGGGCCGCTTGGGCTTGTCGGTGCCGTGGGAGGCGCCCCCGGGGCCCTTGGCTTTGGCCGGACCCTTGTCGTGGGCCGGGTCCTGCCCGGCGGCCTCGGGCCGGCCCTCGTCCCGGCTGGCCTCGCGCTCCTTGCGGGCCTGGTACTCGGCGTGGCGCTGCCGCTCCTCCTCCTCCCGCTTGCGCCGTTGCTGCTGCTGGAAGTGGTGCTGCGCCTGCCGCTCGTGTTTCTGGGGCGGGGGGGAAGCAGTCAGGACTGCGGGCTGCTGCGGGGGCTCCCGTGGCTCGGCTCCCGGGGCAGGGGCAGGGGCACGGCCAGCTCCCCCACCACATTGCCCCCATCATGGCATCTCCTTTGCATTCACGCATGGGGTAGTCAAGGGGGTCTCAGGCAGGGTCGGCTTGGACTTGACCTTGCCCGCTGCTGGTAGCCAAGCTGGGGATCCCCGACACCCCCCCCGCTCGCTCCCACCCGTGCATCCCCAGGTGCCCGTCTAGGCTGCGTGCCGTGGCTCTGCACTCACCTTGAAGGCCTCCCTGCGCTGGTACTCCAGCTTGGCCATCTCCTCCGCCACCCAGGCCGGGATGTCTGGGATGGCCACCTGGATAACGTACTTCAGGAGCAGGGCAAAGTGCTGCCGGGGCGAGGAGATGGGGGAGTGAGAGCCCCGTTAGCCCCCACGGTGCCCTGGGAGCACCCCTGAAGTCCACAGAGAGTGCCACGTGGGCACTGCAGAGTCCCCCCCATTTGCCCGCCTCCTGCCCTCCATCCCCAGGGCACTTCCACGCCCCCAAGGCAATGCAGTGCCTGCTTGAACTGAACAGCTGGCAGCAGCTGGGGAGCCCCCATGCCAACAGCCCCGTGTGCAGCCCCGGGACCCAGGTGCAACGCTTGCGGTGAGGACAGGGCTTCGCCCTACAGCAGGTGCTGGGGGGCACAGGGGCCACAGCCCCCGCTGGTCCCCATACCTCCAGCACCACCACGGAGATGATGGCTCCCTCGGGGCTGAGCCACGGGAAGAGCCGCTGCAGCTGGCCGCACTGGGCGATCAGGTAGCAGTTCACCACGATGGCCAGGACACCCATGGCCTCCATCACTTTCTGCAAGGGAGACGGGTTGGGGTGAGATGCGCCCCCATCCCCCACTCCACCGGCTGCCCCCAGACCCCTTCCCATGCCCCTGGAGAGGGGGGAGATCCCCAGGCTGGGCAGGACAGGCAGCGCCACCCTCATGACGCTCTTCCTGGGAGACACCCTGCCCCAGTAACGAGTTGGGCAGGCTCAACCAGCCCTCCCTGTCCTTGCCGGGTGTAGGCAGGGTGGGTCTGCACCCCGGCCTCGCGGTGACCTAGGAACCCGAGTGCTTGCGCTCGCATCCCGCGCCTCGCCCGGCCGCCTCTGCAAAGCAGACACGGTCACCTCCTCCCATGCAAACTGGCAGCCACCTCTGGGGTGGAGCACGGCAGCTGGGGAACAGCCCGGAGCAGAGGGAGAGGCTGTGCCGGGACCAGCGCGGGACGTGGGGGGTTGTTAGGGAGGCTGAGGGTTGGGATCCCAGCAGCTTGGGATGCACAGACCCCGCAGGGACCCCGCGACCAGGCCCCAGCTCACCTGCCACTGCCCGATGCTCTCGACCCGCTGGCCGAAGGGGCGCTGCAGCCCCGTGCACAGCTTGAAGGCGTCGCTGCGGATCTCAATGACGTTGTTGATGAGGGCGCAGGTGGCGGCCAGCGGGAAGGCGGAGGAGAACAGCACCACGTAGCCGAACTGGATGAACATCTCCTGGTAGTCCTGGAACGTGTCCTGGGGAGCGGGCAGGGGTGGCATGGTGGGCACCTGTGTCGCAGCCCGTGCCACCCCAGCCGTGGTCCTGTCCCCGCTGCTCCAGGACAGCCCTGGTGAGGACGGTGTTCCCGGCTGCTCCGCTCCCCCGTGCCAGGGCCTGAGCCCCCCGCCCCGCGGCACCCCCTCACCTCGTACTTCTTCATGCAGCTCTCCACCTCGGCTTGCGTGAGCTGCGCAGAGTAGTCCTCCTCGGGCGGGTCGATCCACGAGGCCCGGTTGCGCTTCCCGCCGTCCTCCTCCTCGTCCTCGTCCTCGCGGCTCTCGCCTGCCCGCCGCGGCCGGCGGGGCCGCAGCACCACGGGCGGCTCGCGGGGCTCGGCCGGGCCCTGGAGGGGGCTGCCCGAGGGGCCGTCGCTCTCGTCGTCGTCCTCGCACAGCTCGAAGACGGAGGCAGGGTCCATGCCCTTCTCCACCATGGTGGGGCTGCCCTCCTCCAGGAAGCTGTCGTCTTCGGGGGCGCCGGGCTCGCCGCCGCGCCGCTCCGCCTTCTCGATGAAGCTCACCTTCTTCAGCTTCAGCCCGCAGTCCAGCAGGCTCTCGTCCTCCGAGTCCGACTCCCGCCGCTCCTCGTCCTCCTCCTCGGGGACCCCGCAGCCGCCGTTCAGGCACTTCTTCTCGCCCCGGGGCCCTTCCGCGGGCTGGCGGTCGTCCTCGCCGGGGCGGGCGCGGGGCGCGGGGCCGGCCCGCGGCGGGGCGCAGCGCTGGGCCAGCAGGCGCAGGACGGCGTGGGTGGCGGCGCGCAGGCCCTGCAGGCTGAGGTCGCCGCGCTGCAGCCGCCGGTACAGGTGGGGCTGCGACACCTCCTTGACGTTCTGCAGGAACTGGCGGGTGATGAGCAGCGTGGCCAGCATCTGGGGGCACGGACACGCGCGGCGGCGTCAGGCCTGCCCGGCTCCCCCCAGCTCTCCTTGCCGCCGAGGGTCGGTGCCTCGTCAAGCGTTTGGGTGGAGGCAGGGGGCGAGCACACCCAGAGCAGCAAGGGGAGACGGGCGACGGGGTCGATTGACCGTGCGGTGGCCGCAGCCCGGGATCCGGCCAGGCGTGACCCACCGGGGCTGAGACTGACCGCGCTCATCACACACCCCACGGAGAGCACGCATGCGGGAGCGCCTGCACACTGCCCCCCCCCCCTCCCACCGGTCCCGTCCATGGGACCCAGGAGAGGCTCCGCGCCCCCCGCCCCGCGGCCTGGGGTCCGGATGGGAGCTGGAGGGCACCCCCGTGCCCGATCCCCCGGCACCTGCCAGCACCCCGCGGGGTCCTTGCTCTCCTGCCTCCAAAGTCTGGGGGGGACGGGTCAGCACTGCGCTGTGGGTGCATGTGGGACCAGCCAGGCGCATGCAGCCGGGGGCATGCAGGGCCCGGCCCCCCCTGCTCCTACTTTGGATACGGCCAGTCTCCAGCAAAACCCCAGGAGGCCCTTAAGGGAGATGAGAAAGAGGTGGAGTTGGAGAGTAATGGAGGGAAGGAGCGCGTCTTTGAGCTGACGCACGAGGCTTTGGGACAGAGAGAAGATGAGCAGGAGCTGCGGAAGGGACAGAAGAAGAGAGAGAGAAAGAGAGACGATGAAAAGGAGGCGCCGCTCGGACCCGACCCCAGGCCCCGGCGGGCACGGCATGCGGATGGCAGCGGGAAGGGGTGGCAGGAAGGGATGCAGGGATCAGCCAAGAGGGAGACCGGGTGCCCTTGGGGAGGCTAACGAGCCTGGGACCCCGCTGGATTCAGGCCTCTGTGGAGCCGGGGCTGGGGGCCCCCGGACCCGTGCTGGTGGCGGTCGCTCCCGGGCCGCGGGGTGCACGGGACGGAGCTAAGACCCTGGCTGGTTCCCCGGGCAGTGCCCCCGTCTGCGCCAGGCGAGCTCCCACGCCGGCCCTGCGCCCGCCCTTACCTCCTTCAGCCGCTCCATGTCTTTGAGGTAGAAACCGATGTAGAAAAGACTTAGGTACGAATTTACAAACTGAAACTGTCGGGGAGGAAGAAGCAGAGTCAGCCCGCGACGCGCCTGGGGGCAGCCACACGCGGTCCCCGCCTGCCCCAGCCCCGGGCGAGTCCCACTGCGCCGGCACGGGGGGCTCGAACCCGGGACCCCCCGCAGCCTGAGCTAGTGGGGGAGCTCCGCGGGGGAGGATGCAATGGGAACAAGGGCTGCCGACCAGTCCGGGCGATGGGAGGGGGCAGCGACCCGCCAGGCCCGACTCACCAGGACGATCTTGATGATGAGGTGTTTCTCGTAGGCACTCTGCAGGCGGTAGTTCTCTGGAGCAGAAAGGAGAGAGGCGCTCAGCCCGGGGCTGCGGGGAACAGAGAGCGGGGGGCGAGTGAGGGGCTCCGGCCAACCCCTCTCCCCCCTCGGGGCTGGGTCACCCCCGCCCCGAGCCCGCAGCTAGTTTGACCGGCGGGGTCCCAGCCAGGCGAGGGGGTTGCTGCGCAGGGGGGACCCCCTGGCGAGCCCGGGCTGGAGGGCAGAGGACGGAGCCAGCCCGCGCCCCGACGCACCCATGTCGTTGAGCCAGTAGGCAATCTTCTTGTAGAGCTCGTCACAGGTGGTGACGATGATGGCCAGGACGATCTTGGGCAGGAAGCGGACGATGCGGGGCAGCTCCTTGATGCTCAGCACGAACTCCTGCAGGGGCAGGGATGTCACCTCCGGGGACGTGACCGGGAGGCACCGACCCGCGGGGGCAGACGTTGGCCCCTGCTGCTGCCCCGGTGCTGGCGGGGCAGGGGGCTCAGCGCAGAGACCCCGTTTGCCTCTCCTCCACCCCAGGAAGGATGGGGCTGAGCACTGCGGCCACACACTGGCAGGTCACGCGTGCACACATACATGCAGATACCAGCATCCCATGCACGTGCATGCATCGCACACGCAGAGAGCTCTCCGGGTCCTCTTGCCCCGCTGCGGGGGAAGCAGACCTGCCTGCCCCTGGCACACGGGCCGTGCGGATTTGGCACAAGGGGTCCGTGGGCCGGGCAGGGCCTCACCCACCTGCAGCTCGAAGCAGCCCAGCATGACGAGGAAGACGCAGGTGAGGCAGAAGAGGCAGACGGGCAGGCTGACCAGGCACTGGAAGAGCAGCCGCTTCCAGGGCGGGTAGTAAAACTCCTCGGCGTTGGTCACGGGGCTGATGCGCTTGGCGCCCTGGGGAGAGGGGCAACATGAGACCCCCAGGGCTTTGCTCATCCCCGTTACGCCCCCCAGGTTCTGGGGGCACCCCGAGCATGGCAGTCCCCGCAGCCACCCCCACCGCTCACCCTGAACTGCGGTCGGGGCTCCTCAATGGACTCGGCGGGGGTGTCCAGCGTCCCCCACTTGTAGGCGAACTCGGCCCCCCGGCGCTTCCACTCCTCCAGGAAGAGCGTGGCCCAGATGACGTTGAAGATGGCGAAGACCACACAGCACACGTCCCGGCTGGTCTGGGGCCGTGGGGGCACAGGCAGCCGGTGGTGAGGCGCAGGGACGCGGGAGTCCCGACGGCCTCTGCTCCCCCCGCCCCGTCCTACCCCCGAGGGCAGACCCCGGGGGTCCCCGCCTGCGCCCGCACGGCCCCTCACCTGGTCGCTCTCGGTGAAGGTGTAGAGGATGGAGCCGAAGACGGCGGGGTAGACCATGGCCGAGGTGTAGAAGCCCAGCCAGGCAAAGTACATGGCGATCTTCACCCCGAAGTAGTCGCAGATCTCGTCTGCGGAGGGGGCAGCGGTCAGGGCTGGCTGGGGCGGGGGGGCGCTGGAGACGGGCTCCAAAGCCCGAGAGCCCCAGGGGCTCACATCTGTCTGGGCGCGCGGGTGGAGGGGGCAAAGCTGGGCCTGACTGGCTACCAGCCCCTTTGGGGGGGCATGCCCCTTCCCCAGACCCACCCCCAACACCAGGGACCTGGCTGGAGCCCAGGTGCCTACCGAGGGGCTGCGACTCGCAGATGGCCTGCACCCAGGACTTCATCAGCCGCTTGAGGATCCGCTGCTCGTGGAGGGGGAAGACCTGCTGGATCACGCCGCGGGCCGCCAGCTCCGAGACTGTGCCGGGGGCAGGAGGGGGTGAGTTCAGCTGCCCGAGCCACGCGCTCTGCCCAGCACGGAGCAGGGGGCCCCTTGGCCTCCCCAACCCTGGAGCTGGTGCTAGCAGGGGAGTTTGGGCTTGCCAAGACCATGTGACAGCGCAGCGACTGCACGCCCGTCCCGAGGTCCTTCTCAGCCCCCCCCAGCTTCATGCATGCTCATGCACGTGCCACGCCTGCGCACCCCGGCAATGCTGCAGGCTCGGGGCAGCGTGGGACAGCACGGGTGGGAAGCTCCAGCCAGCCCAGCATAGCGGGGCATTTCCCCCACGTGCGGGGAGCCTGGATGCCAGGCTCATCCTAGCCGGGGATGCGGGCAGGGCTGGGGGCCTCCCCCAACCCCTCGCGGGCGTCCGCGGTGCCTGGCAGAGCCCCGGGAGGGTCGACGCTGGCACCGAGCAGGGTGGGGACGGGTCTCACGCACTGATGGGCTGCCCCTCCAGGAAGTGGATGTTGTGCAGCGACTCTCCCTGCTTGGCTCGCAGGTTCTCCAGCCAGTACCGGATGATGTCCTGCCGCTCCTGCCGGGGGGAGAGGAGAGCGGGTGGGGAGCCAAGGGGTCCCCAAGGCATCACCCACGGGATCCACCCCCCACGCCGGGGCATGCTGCAGGACCCGGGTCTGCGGCACCACCCCGTGGCCTGGCCCTGTGACCCCGCTCTTTCCAGGGGCAGGGAGCGGGCGCCCACCTGGGAGGTGAAGAAGTAGAGCTCGTTCTCGATGTTCTCGTAGATGTAGTCCTCCTCACAGGAGAAGCTGCGCATGCCGCCCCCGAACTCGGCCTTCACCGGCTTCCGCAGCCCGATCTCGTCCGCTCCCCGCAGCAAGCTGCCCGGGGGCAAGAGCCGGGGGTGAGGGGGGCCCCGGGGCCGCCCCGGGCAGCGAGCGGCAGGGCGGGCGGCGGGCTCCTACCTCTCGTAGTTGGCAGTGACGAAGAAGGCGTAGACCTTGGTGAGCTTGTGGTGCCGGATCTGGATGATGAGCTCGGGGATGCCCAGGCGGATGTGGTTCAGCAACCAGAGCAGCGTGTGGTCATCCGTCGTGTCTGCGGGAAGCACAGGGAGGGCAGCGCGGGGTGGCCAGCGCCGGGCAGGAGAGGCCATCCCCTCGGGACGACCGGCCCCCGGGCACCGCACGTGGGGCTGGAGCTGCTGTGACCCCCCCAGGGGCCGGCAGGCCGGGTCCCCGTGCCCACGTGCCGGGCCGGCTGCCTACCAGGGAAGGTCATGAGCACGTCGCAGTTCTCGGTCGGCACCGTCTTCATCCAGGACTTGTGGGACATGATGTAGCGCCCGGCCTGGAGCAGCCTCCTCCCGAAGAGCTTGTCTGCGGAGGGAGCCAGAGCAGGGGGCGGTTAGACACAGGGGCGAGGGACGCTGACACTGTCCGCGGAGGGGATGCAGCGGCCGGGAGATTTGGGGCAAGGTTTGCCCGCCCCAGCCCACGGGAGTTGGGGCCAGGCTGACCCCCGAGGCATGTGACCGGGATCACTTACAGCCGGCTGGACAGGGGCCACATGGCACGGGAGGGCCGGAGCTGCCGGCAGGGCAGAGGCTGCGTCGGGCACACGTGGAGAGCACGCCGCATGCACGCGTGGCACTCAGCGGGCAGCGCCGGTTTCCACGTCGGCAACCGCCACGACACTGCCCTCGCCCAGTCCCTGCATCCTGCCCTGCCTGGGGCACTGTGCCCGCGGGCCCTGCACCACGGGCTCAGGTGCACCCTCGGGGGCAGGTCCTGGGCAGGGAGGCGGCACCGGGGGTGCGGGGCAGGGGCATCGGCTACAGGCCCAGGGGCGTTGAGGGGAGCAGAGCGGTGGCAGGAGGGCAGAGCAGCAGGCCCTGGCTCGGGCTGGGGCTGGCGGCAGGGTGCATCATGCTGGGGACACAGACACCCCCACGCCCAAGCAAGGGGCATCCCTGATGCGCCCCCCAAACTGGTCCTGTTGAAGCAGGGTCCTGGGAAATGTAGTTCCCCAGGGGATTGTGGGAGTAGCAGGCTGCTGCAAGGCATGCTGGGAAGGCAGGTGGGGTATATAAAGGGCTGCTGGGGCAGTTGCAACAAGAGGTGAGGGTAGTTGCTGCTGCGGGAGTGGTGTTATGATGCTCCTGCTGCGATGAAAGGGGCAGCTCGCAGGCATGAGGGTGGGGCTGCGGGGGCAGTTTGGACCCCTGGGCTTCGAGGAGGAGGTGTGATCTGCCCCCCCCTCCACCATTTGCTTCTGGGAAAGGAGTGTGCCCCTGGCAGAAGCAGCTGGGGGCTGAACTGCAGCCTCCTGGCAGCCCTGGCATCGCTGGAGAGGAGCCCGGGGCCACCTGCTCAGGGGAAACTGAGGCAGGGCTGCACTGCAGCGGGGCTGGGTGAGTCAGACGCCTGTCCCGTCCCTGTTGACCGTGGGGTGCAGGGGAGTCCGGCTCTGCTCGGGGTGCGTGCAGCGCCTGGTGCCCTGGCCCGTGGGGAGGGGGCTTCCCGGTGGTGCAGGCAGCAGAGCAACACGCTGGTATCCGTGCTCTGAATGCACGTGCACACTTACGTGTGCACGTGCACATGCAGGCGCATGTTCCGCTCCCAGCTCTCCAGTACCCCCCCACTGCCCTGTGGTCCGGAGCGCGGACCCCCCCAGGCCTCCCCGTGCCTCCCTGCCCTGGTCCCCTGCAAGCCCCTCCCAGCTGGCCGCCACGTCTCTGGGCCTGTCTCTGGCTGGGGTGAGGAGCTCAGCCCGAGGCCAGCACGGCCGCGGCCCCGGGGCGGCCTCCGGCTCCCTGCCTGCATCCCGCGCCTCTGGGGCTCCTGCGCCCCGGCTGCGGAGCGGGTCCCCCAGGTGCCAGACCTAGCGCCGGTGACCCGGGGCATGCGCCCCAGCTCTCGGGAGAGGAGGTCAGCCCCGCAGGTGCTGAGCTAAGGGCCCCTGCCCATCAACCGCCCGGTCGCAGGACAAGCTGCTGGCTCTGCCGGGCTCCCCGGGGAGCCCCCACCCCCATCCCTGCAGCCCCGGGGACCACCCTCCCGGCCTCGCACAACTTCCTCCCCTCCGGCCCCCGCCCCCATGCCAACGAGGGGTGAATTTCTGTGCTGCTCCTGACCTGCTCCCACCCCCACAGTCCTGCTCCCACTGCTCTTACCCCAGGCCCTGGCTGGTGCCCGGGCTGCGGGCAGGGATGGCAGCCCACCGCGTGGACCCCCCCAGCCACGGCTGCTGGAGAGAGGCGGCGTGCGCTCTCTAGATTTCCTCTGTCTCTATGGAAACCCACGGAAGTGCTGCACCCCCACGGGGGGGGCGGGGGGGGAGCAGGTCTTCTGCTGCACCCTGTTCTGTGCCCAGAGCAAACCGGGCTCCTTGCCTCTGGGTCCCAGCTGCCCGGTGCAGGGACCAGGCCCTGGCTGGCTCCCCACGCCCCGCCATCCCCTTCTGCATTGCTCAGCCCCAGCGCCCTCGCCTTGCCCAGGGCTGTGCTGCTCTTGGGGCAGCTGGCACGGACAACAGCAGCCCCACGTGCCCTGGACCCTGTGCACACAGCCCCGCAGTGTGCAATGCCCTTCGCCCCAACCCCTGGGTCTGCATCCAGAGCTGGACACCCAGGCCACGGCCTCTCGCCAGCTGGTGCCCCCCGGCCAGACCCACCGGTCACCGGGGGGCCTCTCTCCAAAGGAAAAGCTGCCCTGAGGGACACAAAAGGGTTAAGAGAAGCTGCATCCCCCGCCCTTGCCACCCCTTGCTCAGCCTTGTGCCCCCCTCCCACCCCGGCACTGCCCAGTATCTCGGCTGAGACCCCCCAAACTCATCTCCTGCACCAGAGCTAGTGGCATTTGCCAGGCCACAGGTCCCTCCCCGCCCTTGGCAGTCGCAGGGCAGGCGTGGGGGGCGGTCCGGCCTGCACCTTGGCCCTCTGATTCTGGCCAGATGTGGGCGAACAACTGGCTTAATCGCACTTCTGCGCACAAATAATTCAGTTGCCCTTTTCCCCTCCCTCCCTGTGGAGACCCCAAGGGTCCCGTGGGTGCTGGATCCACCTGCAGATGCACGTGGGGGAAAAGAGGGCAGATCCCTGGCCAGGAACGAGGGGCCGGCTCGGGACACTGCTTTTCCCCCACAGAGCAGGGTGCATCCCCAGGCTGGAGGGAGCATCCCACAGCGGCAGGGCTGGAGCTGGGTGCAACCGTGCCGGGGGTGCTGGGGTTGTGGGGGGCCGTGGCAGAGCAAGCAGCACCCAAGGCTGGTGCTCGGTGCTGGAGAAGCCGGGGCAGCGCCCAGGAGAGCTTCGGGCCGGGCCGGATGCTCCCGCCCGGGCGTGCGATGCTGCCGAGCGCCCACGAGGACATTCCAGGGCGGCCTGGCTGCCTGCCGCGGCTGCAACAAAGCCGGGCTCTCTCCGCGCGCACAGGCCCGGCATTGTGGGCTCCCGCCTGCCCTGGCATGGCTGCAGCAGGGCGTGGGGCTGGGGGGCAGCGAGGGGGCTCCCTCCTGCTGCCTACCTGGCTGAGCTGGGGAGTTTCCCAGGGTGGCAGGGCTGGGCTGGGCTCTCGGCGCCTGTCAGTGCTGCCCGCTCCTGAAATCCAGCCACCTCTGGGGTGAAACTGCTGTCCGACTCGGGGCGACCCCACAGACGAGCTCCAGGGCAGGGAAAGGAGAGGGACTCGGCGGAGCTTTCACCCCTTGGGAAGGGGACGCGTTACTACCCGGGGCGCTTGGAGACGGCGCATCTGACAACCCAGCAATTGCCACGCAGCAGGTCGCAGCTGCTGCATTCCTGCGTGGGCTGGGCCGGATGACAGACGAGGGCGCGCCCCTGGTAAACAAGGGAGACCAAGCTGGTACTTGAGCTAGGAGGAAGCCTACTCCTGTCTCCGTCCCATGGGCACCGATCCAGGATTTGCACGCAGCGCAGCCCTCCCTGAGCACTCCCGGCACTGCCTGGGGAAACAGAGGTCCCTTGAAAGGACAGGGCTAGGCTGGATGTGAGCTGCGTGGTCTGGACCTGGATATTGGGGGTACAGCGGCTCGGACTGGAACTGGGAGGAGTGGTTGGTCCATTTTCTCAGCCTTTGCTTTCTTGGGTGACTGCCCCTTCCTGTGCCTTGACTTCCCCACCTGTGAAATGGGGCAACAGATTGCAGGCTGGCTCCTCCACACTGCTGGACAGCCGTCGGGCCTGACTGGCGAACAACAGCCGAGGAACCCGATGTTGGAGAAAGAGCTGGAGGTTTTCCTGGGCCTTGCTGAGCAGCCAGGAGGATGGTGCAGGACTGGGGTGTGAGGCCAGCACCCTGAGCAGAGCAGTCGGGCTCCACCTGCCTTGCCCACCTCTCGCCTGCACTGCGAATCATGCCACGGGGAACGCAGGATGCAGCCCCTGGGACCGCAGCCCTGTCTGCCCAGGGCTGACTCTGGCCATCACCTGCTGCAGAACACACGCGAGATGCTTCCTACAGCGGCGCTGGGGCTTTCTGCCAGGGCATCCTCCCACCCCAGGCCCCCAGCACCGAGAGCGCCCAGGTGCCAGCAAGCGACTGGCAAACTCCAGCATGCAGCCAGCTCTGGGGTGGGATGCGGCGCTCGCAGAGGAAGTGACGGAGAGCCGCCGGCAGCCGGGCCTAGCAGCCTGCCCGGTGACTCGACCGGCCAGCCACGGTGCAGGGATGCAGCAGTGGGTCGCCTTGAAGGCTGTGGCCAGGCCGCGTGCCGTCTCCGTGCATCCCGAGGGCAGCATCTGCCAGGAGTGTGAATGGCACCTGATTAGCATGCAGTAACGAGGCTGCTCCGGCTCCCGGTGACCTTGCAGCCTGCGCGCAGGCCTGTCCTCCGCGCTTGCTGCAGCGGCAGCCCCTCAGACAGCAGGCTCCTCCCTGCTGGGAGCGATGGCCCGGCGCTCTCCCTTGACGCTCCTGCTCCGTCTCCAGCTCAGCTCTGCGCCTTCCCGGTGCCGGGATGCTGCGCGGCGCGAGGAGCCGGGGGCTGCTGGGGTCAGGAGGCAGCAAGGCCCTCTGGGAGCCTGGTCCAGGCTGGGACGGGGGCTCCACCGCCCAGGCCAGTCCGGCTCCAGCCCCCAACAGCAAACGCGAGGGCCCGCCCTTGTCCCGGACGCTGTCTGCCTTGCTCCTTGCCACGCCGGGCACCGCTCAGGCCCAGCTGGGCCTGTTTCTGCTCAGCTGCCCTTGTCTTGACCTGTTTCCAGGGTGCCACGCTGGAATCTCCCTGCCCCACGCTCGGATGTCGGCGCCAGCTTGGCCGGGTCCCAGCTGCGTGTGCAGGGCCAAGGACCCAGCTGGGCTGGGGGGGGAGGGGTGCACTGGGAGAGCTGCAGCCTCTGCAAGGGCCTTTATCTCTTGCAGCCACAGAAGAGGCCTCTGGTGGCAGCTGCTGCCCAAAGCCTGCCTGGCTCCCGGGATCCAGGGCTGTGGGCACTGGGCACACTGGGCCAGATGCCCGGTGGGGTGCCCACATGTCAGGCTTGCATAACAACCCAGGTGTGCCGGAGCACGGTAACAATGACCGGAAGGACTCTGATCCTCAGCCCGAGCCCCGCAGGAGCTCGAGGAGGATCCCTGTGAGGCGTAGGGGGCTTGGGACGTGCACAAGCTGCTCCAGGCCCATCCAGCAGAAGTGGGGCCTGCGTCTTGCACCCAGGAACGCGGCACCCGCTGGATGTCATGGAGCCAGGGATGCATTCCTAGCCCCAAGACCGGCACCCACATGAAGCCCCCCGGGGGCTGCCGGCAGCAACGTGCACCACTGGGCAGGGCAGAGCGGAGCCGGCACCTGGCCTGCCCTGCTCCGCACCCCTGCCCGGCTGCGTGTCCAAGCCGGTTGTCGCCACATCGCGCCGCTCCGGGGGTCTCGCCCGCTGCTGGCCCAGCGGTGCCCTCCCGGGAGAGCCCTGCAGATGCACTTCTCCGCGGGCGCCTCCTGTTCAACGGGATGCTGTCGGCAGCTCGTGCAGGGGGAAGGGCCTCTGGGCTGGGGGGCCATTGCTACGGACGGCACCGCCCTGGCCTGCGGAGGCCTTGCAGCAGCTGCATGCTGCTTCCCAGAGTAGGTGGCTGCTGTCCCGGGGGAAACTGAGGCACACGAGTAGGGACTTCCCGGCAGGGTGCTAACAGCCGGCAGGCTGGGCGCTATGTGCCCGGAGCCATGCAGCTGGGCCCTGCCCGCGGCCCTCGCACAAAGCCCCAGGCCGCGCCGCGCCGCACCGCGCCGCGCTCGCCGGCCGTCCTTCCACCAGGCAGGATGAGCTCACCCCGCCACCGACCATGAATTATTTACGTTGGGCTGCACGAGGCTAAGCCGGGATGGGAGACAAAGGGCTGTGCGGGCCGGGCGCCGGCTGGGTGCGGGACAGATCCCGCGCACGAGGATGTGGTGCCCAAGCGTGCCCGGATCCACACGCTCCTGCATGTGCTCACTATCGTGTGTGCACACGCAGCCCGCCCAGCTGCCGTGAACACGCGTGCGCCTCCAACCCCGAGTGCCGCGGCTCTCGGTCCCGGCCTGCCCCCGCACCCCTCGCTGCCCGCTTTGTCTCCCGCAGCCGCAGGTGAGCGGGTCGCCCAAGGTCACGCCGCGGCGCCCGCGCCCGCGCCCGCGCCCGCGCCTCGGCCCGCACCTACCCAGCACCCCGGCCGCGGCCGGCTCCTCGTCCGCCGGGGCTCGCCGGGGCCGGCCGCCCTCGGGCGAGCCCGCCGCGCCGCCCGCCGCCTCGGCCATGGTGGCGCGGGTCAGGACCGCCGGCGGCGCGGCATCGCGGGGCAGCCCGGGCCGGCGGACAAAGGCGGCGCCGCGGAGGCGCTGCCGGCCGGTGCCTGCGCCGAGCTCCGCCGCCGCTGCGGGTGCGGGTGCGCGAGGGAGGGGACAGGGGCGGGCGGCGAGCGGGCGGGGCGGGCACGGGCTCCCGGTGCTGCCTCCGGGGGGGGCCCGAGACCTGGCTCCCAGCCCGCCCCGCCCCGCCCCGCGCTGCCCCGCGCGGGCCACTCGCCCTGCGGCTGTTGCTTTCCGCCCAGGAGGTCACGCCGCTATTTCTAGACCCGGGCAGGTAATCTGACCTGGGCTGCTGCTTGCCTCTTAACCTTTACCGAGACATTTATAACCCTGCCTCCGCCCCGGGGGCAGCCCCGGGCGCCCCTTGCAGCGAGCCGGGAGCGGGGCCGCCCCGACCCCCGGCGCCTCTGGGCGCAGGCCCCGCCGCCTCCCCCCCCGGCCGCCCGGCGCGTCCGAGCCCTCCTGCACCGGCCGAGGGCCGGGAGGGTATTTCTGACGCCCAGGCGCCCTGCCCCTCCTGCCCCAGCCGACCCGGGCCGTCCTCGCCTGCCAGGCGGCCGGGCCGGCCCCAGCACATCCAAGCCCAGCAATTCCTCCTGCCCTGCCCTGCCCTGCGGGAAGCCTTTCCCAGCGCCTCCTGAATTATTCAGGCCTTTTAGGGGAGGGATGGGTGCCAGGAAAAGCTCCAGGGGAGTGTGTGCACGGGTGTGCATGTGCATGGGTGTGCGTGTTGTGCATGGGTGGGGAAGACACTTGGACAGGAGCCGAGCAGCCACCTGACACCCAGCCCGAGCGAGCCAGGGCGCATGTGCCTGCGCAGCCTGCCAGGTGCTCCTGAGGGAGGGCGTGAGGCCCTGGGTGTGTCTGGGGGTGGTGGCAGGCTGGCGTGCCGGGTCAGGAGTGCGTGTATGCACATACTGCGTGTGTGTGCACGTGTGTGTCTTGCACAAGACCCCGCCGACGGGGGCCCAGCCATCTCCATCACTTGTCTCCTGGGGTGCTGCACGTATGAGGAGAGCAGGGACACTTGGGTGCAGCACCTCTGAGTCTCTGTGGAGGAAGTCACAGCTGTGGATGGAAGGGCCTGGTGGGGGGCAGGGGTGTCCAGTGTCTGCCCTGGCCTCGCGCTTGCTCAGCGACATTACCTGGCGCTTCGGGCCTGCGCAGACAGCGAGGGGAGCGCGGCGGCTGCAGGGGCCGTGGGGCGCAGGGAAGGGCCCCCCAGGCCGCGGCGTGCGGCAGAGCACAGGCAGCTACACCCGGCCCGGCTGGCACGGCGCCTCGGCTCCTGCAGCCAGCTGCTGAGTGGTACATCCTGCGGCTTGGGGACATGGCTCTGTGCAGGAGGCTGATTCCCTGCCGCTGGCTGCAGGCCAGGGTTTGAAGGTACCCATGAGCTGAGAGCGGAGCAGGGATCTTCTGGGCCCTGAATGACTCAGTGCAGTCAGAGGGCGAAGGCCTGTCCCTTGCACTGCAGAGTACAAATGCCTCCCCATGTATGATCTTTTCTGCGTGGTTTATGGTGACGGGGGATGGCTCAGACTTTCCCTCCAGCTTGCTTTTTGGCCCTGGGCAAGGGGGCCTAGCGGGTATCTGGGCTCCAAGGTCCCCAGAGGCACCCGGGTGCCTGCCATGGATCTGGGAGCATCACAAGCCCGGAGTCTGGGAGGGAGGAGACTTGCCGTGGTAGTGCCAGGCAGATATGAATGATTGAGCTCTGCTCAGTTGAAATTTAGAACTTAATTCGGAAGGGATTTGGCCCAGAAATGAATTATTAGCAAAAAAAGGCCTGCCTCTCCTTGCTGCCAGCAAGGGGTGGGCGCAGGCCTTGTAAATGTACGTGCAGTGGCTACCAGTGCTTTCCTGGGGGCAGGCGTGTGTGTGCGTGCAATTAATAGTGAACGGGCAGCAAGCCAGGCCGGCCTTGTGCACTGAGCTGTGTCCCTTGGGCACGGTCACCCAGTTCGCTGAGCCCTGGGGAGGCGCTTGCAGGGCCAGATGCTTGCTCTGAGCCTCCAGGAAGCCAGCAAAGGTCCCAGGTGGGTCGGGGAGGCTGGGCTGCCCCATGCTGCCCCCCCAGCCCCTCCCCAGCACATTCCCCGCGGCTGCCCCGCGACAGGTGAGGTGAGGTCATCTCATCTTGCAGCAGAGGATCAAAATAGCTGCCGGGTCCCTCGGCTCGGCTGCAATAAATAATTCACTGCCTTCGCGGCCTCTCGCGTGCGCTGGCGTGTGGGGGGCTCCTCCTGCCCGCCGGGCCCCGCACTGCGGCCCGCAGGGGCCGGGCCGGGCTTCGGTTTGGGGTCCTGGATGAACTCCTCCGCCTGGAGCCGGTGCCCGCCTACGCGCAACAGCCCCCCCCCGCGCTTTCCGAACCGGGCCTCACCCGGCTGTCGGCAGCGGCCGGGCGTGCGTGCAGAAGGCCCTCGTGATGCCCGCGCCCAGCATTGCGTTTGCACGCCCAGCCCTGGCCTCCCGGCTTTCCGCCCTTCATTGTGTGCATACGCATACATGTATGGGCATGGGCGCCTATGTACGTGCGCATGTACACGTGTGTGCGCATACATACATGTACGTGCATGCAGATAGGTGTGCACATGCGCGTGCACACATGCACGCGTACGTGTGTGCCAGTGCGTGCGCATATCTGCGCGTGCCCGTCGTCTCGGAGCAGGCCCCGGCCGGGTCGCAGGGCGGAAGCGCCTCTCCCCTGCGCAGCCTCAGCCAGGCCTGCCCGCGGCCAATCAGAGGCAGCGGCGCCCGTTGGTCCCGCCCCTTTGCGGACCCTCGGCCAGTCACGGCGCGGGACGCGTGCCCGCCCTTGAGGCGGCGGCGCGGCCGGGCGGAGGCATGCGGGCGGGCGCGTGCGGGCCGCTGCTGCGCTGGTGCGTGCGGGCCGCGGGGCGCTGCGCGCTGGGGGGGGTCGCCGGGGCGCCCCGGAGCCGGCGGGACGTGCCCGGCGCTCCCGGGGAGCGGGCGGCCCTGCTGCGGGCACCCCGCCTCAGCCGTGCCCTGTGGCCGGGCGGGCTGGCGAGGCGGCGCCACGGCTGCGCCCGGCAGAGAGACACCGTCTTCGCCGTGTCCTCGGGCCACGGGAGATGCGGCGTGGCCGTGATCCGCACCAGCGGCCCCGCCAGCGCCACGGCCCTGCGCCGCCTGACCGGGCGCGACGAGCTGCCCCGGCCTAGGGCCCTCGTCCTGCGCAGCATCCGCGACCCCGGCTCCGCCGAGCCCCTGGACCGGGGCCTCGTGGTCTGGTTCCCAGGTGAGGGCGGGCGCCGGGGCGGGGCGGGGCGGGGCGGGCCGGGCCGGGCGCGCGGCCTGACGCCCCGCGTGCTCCTCCGCAGGGCCCCGCAGCTTCACCGGCGAGGACTGCGCGGAGCTGCACGTGCACGGGGGGCCGGCCGTGGTGAGCGGGGTGCTGCAGGCCCTGGGTACGACCCCCCCCCGCTGCCGGGGCTGCCCCGGCCTGGCGCCAGCGTGCAGCCCCCCGCTCGGGCCGCCCGGCGCCGTGCCCACGCCGCCCGTGTGCTCCCCCAGGGCGCCTGCCCGGCCTGCGCCCGGCCGAGCCCGGGGACTTCACCAAGCGCGCCTTCCAGAACGGCAAGCTGGACCTGACCGAGGCCGAGGGCCTGGGCGACCTGATCCACGCCGAGACCGAGGCCCAGCGGCGCCAGGCCCTGCGCCAGATGGAGGGCGAGCTGGGCCAGCTCTACCGGCGTTGGAGCCAGGAGCTCACCCAGGCAAGAGCCGGTGCCCCCTGGGCAGTCTCCAGGGTCTGCCCTCTGCCACAGCCTGCCCGGGTGGCCTTGGCTGAGTCGCCCCCTCACGCTGGGCCTCAGTTTCCCCAAACGCGCTGCGCCGAGGTTCGCTTCAGGGAGCAGAGGGGACCCAGCCCCAGCAGGACCCACGTGGGCACGGGGACCCCCCATTAACCCTTCCTGCCCTGCAGGCTCTGGCCTACATCGAAGCCTTTATTGACTTCAGTGAGGATGACAACGTGGAGGAGGACGTGCTGACTCGAGGTGAGGGCTGAGGACCCGCTGGCCCTTTTGGGCTGGTTGGGCCCGCTCCCCCCATGCTGACTTGGGCCGGCTGCAGGATTGAGGCCGCGGTCGGGGTGGGGCTGTGCTGTCTTTCTCGCTCCAATTCCTGCCCCCGCAGTGGACGCGGCCGTGGCCCGGCTGGATCAGGAGCTCCGGGGGCACCTGCAGGATGGCCGGCGCGGGGAACGGCTGCGCGGGGGCGTCCACGTCGTCATCGCCGGGCCCCCCAACGCGGGCAAGAGCAGCCTACTCAACCTGCTCTGTGAGTGGAGCCCTCCCCAGGCCCCCGGGCTGCCCGCACAGACCAGGCACCCCCTGCTTGAGTGTCCTGCCGCCCCTGCGCCGTGGGGCCACGCTCCTGGCCGTGGCCTGGCCGGATCCCTCGGCCCCAGCAGCGCTCCCGGTGCCCACCAGGTGGCAGCACAAGCCTCTGGCATTGCCCCTGTTGCAGCCAGGAGGCCCTGGCTACATGCTCCTTGGCTCTAATGAGCTGTGGTTGCGGTGGGGGTCTCTCCATCATCCCCAGCCTCCATCCCAGGGAGTGGCAGGTCCTGGGGGCCGTGGCTGGGGTCTGCCCCTTGCTCAGGAGCCCTGTGGCTGCCCCCATCACAGCAGCGGTCCCCAGCAGGGCTCCAGTCCAGCCCTAATGCCCCGCTCTGTCCTGTGCAGGCCAGCGGCCTGCAGCCATTGTGTCGCCGGTGCCAGGCACGACAAGGGACGTGGTGGAGACGACGCTGAATGTGGGTGGCTACCCCGTGGTGCTGAGTGACACGGCCGGGCTGCGGGACGCCCGGGACCCCGTCGAGCGGGAGGGCGTGAGCCGGGCACGGGACAGGTGAGGTGGGCACGGGGCTTCACCGGCCCCACGGCTGCTCTGTCCTGGGGCACGGACCGGTGAGTCCAGGGAGCCGTGGGCTCCCAAAGGGGCAGGGAAGGGGTCAGGGGAAGTCCCTACTAACCCCTGCACCATTTAACCCCCTGTTTGCCATCGAGCAAGAGTACGCACTGCCTGCAGCCTGCCAGGAGTGGTGCTTCCTCTGGGATGGGGTAGGGGGATTTCGGGGAGGGGGTTGCAGCCAGCTTCACCCTTTTCCCCTTCCCTCTCCCAGGCTGCAGCAGGCAGACCTGGTCCTGGCAGTGCTGGATGCAGCGGAGCTGGCCCCGCAACCCGGGCGCCTTGCCGGAGCCTTGCAGGCTGTGCTGCCCCCCAGCCCCCCTCCCAGGCCCTGCCTCCTGGTGCTCAACAAAACCGACCTGCTGGCGGAGCAGAGCCGGGGGGCCCTGCAGGAGGCCTGTGCAGGGGGCAGCCTGCCCCCCACCTGCCTGCTTTCCTGCGTGACCGGGGAGGGCACTGCCGCACTCCTGCACCTGCTGAGCGGGCAGCTGCAGCACATGTGAGCTCGGGGGGACTGGGGCAGGGGCAGGAGAGCTGGGACCCCCTAGCCTTGCCTTGCCTTGGCAGTGGGCACTGAGCTGGCAGTGAAGGCCCAGGGGGCTAGAGCCAGCAATGGGGAGGGGCCTTGCTGTTGGAAGGACTTGGGGAGGGAGGGTTGTGGGGGTGGGGGCACTTGGCAAGCCCCAGCCCCTGGAATGGGAGGAGAATCCCCATGCGCTGGCAGCAGTAAAGGGGCTGTGACCCACTGCCCTGGCAAGTGCCTCTGCTTGACTGTGACCCCCTCTTATCTCACCTCTGTCCAGCTGCGGTGACCCCTTGGTGGGCTCCCCGAGCCTCACACAGACGCGGCACCGCCTCCACCTCATCAGCTGCCTGGACGCCCTGGGCCGGTACCACCGGGGCAGGGGCGGGGACCTGGCGCTGGCGGCCGAGGAGCTGCGGCTGGCGCGACGGCACCTGGGCCGCATCACGGGGCAGGTCGGGGCCGAGGAGATCCTGGACATTGTCTTCAGGGACTTCTGCATCGGAAAGTGAGGGGCACGGGCAGGCACCGTGGTGGGGAGTGCCAGGTCGCAGTGCCCATAGAGCGATTGCCTGTGTTTCCAGGCGCTGCAATCTCAGCTGTGGAGGCGAGGGGCCTGGGAGGCCAAGTGGGGGGCATTAGTGGAGGGGGACAGGGCCAACAAGTGGTACCTGCGGGCAGGCCAGAGGGGTGCAGTGAACCAAGCCCCTGCCCCGGCTCTCTGGGCAGGCTGTGCTGTGCCGTATTAATTAAAACACCCTGGACCCTTTCCGTGACTTCTGGCTGTTTCCCTTCCTGCCTAGCACGGGCACCTGGCCCAGCCCGCCATCACCCTGTGGGCTTCCTATGTTGCCCTGCAGGGTGGAGCAATCTTCCTTGCACCCTGGGGCAGAGAACCACGGCCTGCAGCCCACAGTCACCCCACGGCAGCCAGTGGGCAGGCCTGGCACATCCCTGGGCCGTGCACATGGAGCCGCTTCGGGGGGAAGCGGCTGGCGCCACCGGGGCTCGTCCACGACCTGGTGAGCGGCTGGCTCTGATGCCCAGGGCTGTGGTCACTCGTTCACGTCATGGCCCGTGGGGTGTTGGGAGCTGCGCCGTGGCCGGCAGCCCCCTGTGCAGGTCTTGGCACCATCAGGAAGCGCCGCTGGCTGCTGCTTCCCGGGCAGAAAGGGGTCCCAGCCCCTTCCTTACCTGTCTGGCATGGGCGGAGGGGGCAGCGCCTGGTGAGCGCGCTGGGGGACGGGGCCGGCAGGGCCAGGGGGCTTCACCCTCCCTGCTCTGGGGCTGGGGGGTGTTTTGAGCAGTCACAGGGCCCGCGCCCAGCAGTGGAAAAACACGTGTGCTGCCTGGAGGCTGCGTTTCCTGGCCAGGAGCATAAACAAGGCCCTCAAGTGGTCTGAAGGGAAGGACTGGCCTGAACTTCACTTCCCGAAGTGGCTTTGCCCCCCATCCATCAGCACTGGGGAAGCAGGGCCCTTCCCGGGGGGTGCAAGCACTTGCCTGACCTGCGCTTCCTCCGTGACCCCCAGGTGGGAGGAGGGAGCTGGCCCGTGCTGGGATCCTGGTTGTAGCCCCTTTCCATCAAGGGAGAATCCCCATTTAGTTGCCTGGGGTCTATGGTACGTGGTGGTACAATGCGGGCTCCAGACAGCAGGGGTGGCAGGTGCCCCTCCCAAGTATTCAGCCTCGCACCTTGCAACGGGGTTGCCCCCAGAGACACCCCCCCCAAAGGTAGGACCCAGGAGTCTGGGCTCCCCAAGGCATGCTGCCCCGCGTGCCCATGCCCTGCCACTCTGGTCGCCAGGAGCTGTTTCCACCTCGAGGTGTCTGACTGCTCTGCTTAAGTGCCAGCGCAGCCCCGGGGGCTCATATCGGCCCAGCACAGCCCCGCCTGGGCTCTGCCGGAGGAAGCCCTGGCTTCTGCGGGGCTATTTAGACTGGCGCTGCAGGAAACGCTCCAGCCAACAACAGGCCCTCTGCCCCCTGCGTGGGTGAGGGTCAAGGCCCTGCGGCCAGCCCCCTCCCACGCGGCCCGGTCCTTGTCCTTGATGCACACCTGCAAAGGTGGGGGCTGAGCAGTCATGGGGCCGCTCTGAGTGATGCCCGGCTGCAGGGAGCTGGGCCCTGGTGCCCGCTCCCTTCTCCCGCCATCGGGATCTCGCGGTGGGGGGGCTTGGGGGCTCTTCGCGTTGCCACGGAGGGCAGGGGGGCACGGTGCTGCTTTCAGCGCTCAGCAGCAGCTTTGTTATCTGAGGATGACCTCGGGCCTGGTGTAAACAGAACAGTGTGTGCCGGGGCCCCCTTCCTGCCCCAGCCGCCAACGGCCGGGAAGGAGGTCCGGCGGGCTGCGGCCCTCCCAGCAGCTGGCGGGGTGTCTGGGCAGCGCGAGGGCCATCCCTGGCCCAGGGGTGCAGTGCCACGTGGTGCCGGCCAGGGGTGGGCCCAGGTGGGGGCTGGGTGTGGGGTGAGTCGGTCCCCCCGGGGCCAGCCCTGCTCCCTCAGTTCCCCCCTCCTGCTCCAGCCGGCTGCGTCATGCTTTCCCGTCCCTTGCCCGGGTGATGCTGTTCCACCCCAGAGCTGGCTGCCTCCCCGGGGGTGGTAGAGACCTGCCTGGCAGGACCGTGCAGGACCGCAGGCCTCCCCACGCTGGCACGGGGACTGCCCTGGGGACTTCCCGGCTGTCTTGGCCTGCGCCGTGAGCTGTTTACGGCATAGGAAGGAGCTCGTGAAGGCAGCAATCCGTCATCCCGGGGCAGCTGCGTGCTGACGGCTGTGTCCCAGCCAGGGCCCACTGGGAACAGCATTGCGGGACTGACCGTCTTCATGGCCATCAGCCCTGTTCCCTGTGCCGGGGGGTGGAGCAGGAGCCAGGACGGCTAGCTGGGGGCACGGGGCACCTGGCTTTGCATGGGGGGGCAGGGCTCTCCCTGTGCTCCCATGGGGAGAGGGGGCTGCATGAGTACAGTCCTTTGACCCCCCCTGTTCCCGTCTTGCTGCTGCTACGTGGGCTGTCAGGCCACAGGCAAAGCCAGGGTGGTGGCAGGGGGCTCCGGCCATGCAGCGCAACCCGGGTTCATTTCTGCTGTTCCCCAGGCGGGGCGAGGATGCCCCCCTGCCCCAGCCCCCCACCCAGGCAGTAAGGAGGCACGGCTACTGGGAGAGTCTGCTGCAAAGCATGTATTGGGGTGCACGTGCACAGCCGTGTGCGGGAGGGCCGAGCCCCTGGCGCTGAGCTCGGGGGCAGGGGGGGACACCAGCCAGCATGCGGCACACGAGGTGGGGGGGGCATTGCCCAGGGAAGGCATCGTGCCCCCTGCCCTGCAGGCACGGGTTGCGTATATGTGGGGGGGTGAGAGGTCGGGGGGTGGAGTGGGGGCTGGTGGGGTTGCTAGCGGGGGTGGGAGGGGGCACGCCCAGCCCCTGTGGGGAGCAAGGTGGAGCGGAGGCGGGGGCAGGCGGCGCCTGGCCGTGCGCTCCCAGGGCCGTGGGAGCGGGTGGATGTGCCGGGCGTCCGGGCGTCCCCGTGTGCGCGAGGTCCCAGGCCACGCGCCGGCCGCGTCTCCCTGGCGGTGGCCGCCGCGTCTCAGCTCCGCTCTGTCCTCCGGCCCTGCCAGCTCCCGGCCCTGCCTGGCCGCGCTTAGCCGCTGTGGGGGGAAGCACCCGGTGCCGCTGGGTTCCTGGGGCATCCGCCAGCTCCCTCTCGCCCTGCCCCCCGGGTTCCCACGCCCATCCCTGGGCCGGATCCCGTCCCGCTCCCGCTCCCGCCAGCCCAGGCCCTGCTGAAATGGAGCAGGCTGGTTTGCAAGGGCTGCCTCTGCAAGACGATCCCCAGCACCCGGCACAGGAGGCCCCGTGTGCCCCGTTGTGCCCCTTACCTGGGCTGCCCCACGGCTGGGGGGTTCTTGGGTAACTGGTTTGACAGCTTGGCCTCCTCCATCATCTTCCGCCTTATTTCGTCCAGAAAGGCTGTGTTTAAAGGAACAAGAAGCACCGCGGGTGCCGGCTGGAGTCTGCTGGGGCGCCTGGAGAAGAGCCCTCCCTTCCCAGTGTTGGGCCGGCTCAGAGCATTCGTGTCACAGTGGGGAGACCGAGGGTCCAGCCCCTCAGACCCACAGCCGAGAGGCCCGGGTACATGGTATGTACGTGGGGGTGTCTGGGGGGTGAGGGGTGTCTGTGCAGCAGGGTGTGGACAAGGCCGGTGAACCCAGTGCTGGGGTAGCGGGGCTGCGGGCTGGCCCCGGGGCATGGGCAGAGCCGGGTGCAGGCGGTGCTGGGGTGTCTCGGAGCAGCGCTAAGGCCGGTGGGGGGGCCGTGGCATCACCCCAGCCCCCTGGGCACTCACCAAGGTTGGGCATGTTCCCAAAGGTCGGCACCGCCCCCGCGCTGCGGAAGGACGTTGCTGGGTTCCCGAAGACCCCGGGGTTGCCCAGCGAGCCGACGCTCCCGAAGGGGTTGGGGTTCCTCTGCGGCGGGGTCGCGGGCTGCAGGGGAAAAGGGTCAGGGGGCAGCGGTGCCCTGCACATGGAGACCCCCCCTCGCGTGTCCCAGAGAGCCCTGGCCGCACAGGTGGGCGCCTGGCGGGGCTGCTCCAGTGCCCGGTGCATGGGCACACCTGTGCCCCCCCGTCGAGCTAGGAGGCGGCACAGGCGGTGCCAGACAGACCCCCGTGCATGTCTCCCACCCCCCTCACCTTGAACCGCAGGCAGTTGTCCAGCTGGGTCCGCAGGTCCTTGCTCTGGGCCAGCTGCTTGCGGCTCTCCTGCAGCTGCTGGTTGAGGCTCTCCTTCTCCTGCAGCAGCTGCTTCCGCTCCTCCAGCCTCTGCTGCTCCTCCGTCTTGCGCTGGGCCTGGATCTGCTGCAGCTCCTGTCTGGCCTTTTCCCGCTCGGTGTCCTGCAGCCTCGTGCACTGGTTGAGGCTCTCGCCACAGCGGTCCTTGTCGCTGCCCAGCTGCCGGTTCTCACTGCGCATCGCCCGCAGATCCTGCTCCACCGCGCCCAGCACTTGCTGGAGCTGCACGCTCACCTGGTCGCAGGCCTGGGTGGGGCGCATCCCATAGCCGGTGGCTTCCTTCAGCGCCTGCTGCACGCCGCTCACGGCGTCCCGCACCTCCTGCTCCAGCCTGCCGCACCTGCCGCGCACCTGCCCCAGCTGCCCTCGCATCTCGCTGTGCTCCAGCCGCAGGCTCTGCTTCTCCTTCTGGCAGATGCCGTTCATCTCCTGGGCCGCTCGGGCCTTGTCTTGCAGCTGTGCCATGTCCCGGGAGCAGTTCTCGCGCTGTGAGTGCAGCTGCAGCGCCTGCTGCGCCAGGAGGTCCCGCAGGGCCAGCTTCTCGGCTGCGGGGACAGCGCCGTCACTCCCTGGGACCCGCCGGCCTGCCTCCGTCTGCCCCCAGCCAGCCCGCAGCCCCTTCCCAAGCCCGTCGGGATATGGTGGGTCTGGCTCATGGGGTTCTGGGGCGGAGGGAGGCCCCAGGGCAATGCCCTGCCCTGCCCCTAGCGCTGCCCTCGTGGTAGCGCGGACCCCTTGGAGCCCAGCCAGAAGGCTGTGAGGGGCCAGGGTGCTCCAGGGAGGACCCCCAGCCCCGACCGTCCCCTCTCTGGGCAGCAGCGAATTGGACAGATCTGCCCTGCTCCCTTCCTGCCAGGCCGGACAGGCCAGAGTCCCTGACGTCAGACAGACGCCAGCACGCGGGTGGGTCTTCAGGAAGTCACCGGCTGCCCATGTCACGGGGGAGAAGCGGGGCGCGGGGCCAGTCGCCAGCCCCACCTCGCTGGGCACTCACCGTAGCAGGTGACGTTGGCAATCTCCAGGGCCTGGTGACAACGGGTGGCCAGCCCCTGGAAGTAATCAATGGCGCCCATGGTGGCCTGGAGCTGGAGCTGCGGAGGGGAGGGAAGGCAGCGGGTCAGGGCAGGGGCTGGATGGACGGGGAAGGGCCAGGGCAGGGCCGTGTGCACTGGGGCCATGAGAAGCTCCAGACCTGTTGGACGCGTTGTGCGTTGGACAGTGGTGCCAGCAACCCCTGGGCTTCCCTCTGAGCGCCGTGGCTATGGGCACCCTCCTGCAGCCACGGGATCCCCCAGCCTGCTTGACTCAGCCTCCGCGTCCCCCCACAGGGCTCTCGGCTGCCAGGGGCTGACGGACGGGAAGGAGCCGGCGGTCGGAGGGGAGGGATGTAAGCTGGAGACACCACTCCGGGTGGGGAAGTGGGGTGGGATGCACAGGCAGGCTTTGTTTGCCAGGTCCAGGGGGCCAGGGGAAGCATGATTCACATGCTGGTGTGTTGCAAGCGGAAGGTGCATTGCTCACTGCCCAGCTGGGCCCGGCCTTTGCCTCCCCCTCCCATCCTGGAGAGACCAGGGCTGCTTGAGCCATGGCAGGAGATGCAGGGAGGAGGGCCGTCCACGGAGGGGCCAGGGGTCACTGCTCTCCAGCCTCCGGCCACTGCCCTGTCCAGCACGGAGCCCTGGCTGGACCAGGCAGCAATGGGGGTCGCACAGCAGCTGATCCCAGAGGAGCCCTGGGCTTTGGGTCCAGCTGCAGGGGCTGGGGCTGGGCGGAGAGAAGCATGGGCCCGGGGGGCAGAGGGCAAGGCCATACCTTGATGGTGGCGCAGGACAGCAGGCTGGTGTTGCACTTGGTGAGCTCGGCCCGCAAGCCCGCCAAGCTGCCCAGGCAGGCCTGGCGCTGCTTGGCGGTGGCGTTGAGCTGCAGCGTGAGGTTGCGGTTCGTGGCGCTCAGCTCGGTGGCCCGGGCGAACTGCTCTTGGACCCGGCGCTCCAGGTGCTGCACGTGGGTGGCGGTGCCGCTGTGCGCGTTGCCGTAGATCATGAAGAGCACGAGGCCCAGGATGATGAGGAACTGGATGAGGGAGGCGAAGAGGAAGAAGTACTTCATGTAGAAGCTGCAGTCCCTCTTGGGCGCCAGCGAGCTCTTGGCGTCCAGGCCCAGCTTGGCCATGGCGTAGCTGCTCTTGTCCATGCTGCCGGCGCTCTGTGGCCCGGGGCAGCGGGGCCGGCCCTTTGGCTGGCGGGGCGGGGCGTGCTGGCCATGCAACCCCCCGGCGGGTGTTTATATTGCTCTATTTAATATTTCCTCCTGCCTGGCTCCTTCCTGCCTCGCCGGATGTGCCGGGCTCGGTGAGTTATCACAACATGCCTGCTGCTCGCAAACGGGCTATCGTTTCCGGCCTTGATGGACGAGGATGCAGCTGAGGGCAGGGTCCTCTCGCCCCCGAGCTCCCCTCTGCCTGTCTTGAGGCCGGGGCATGCAGGAAAGGGGGACGGGAGGTGGTAGCTGGGTCCCGGGGGTCCGCTCTGCAGGAAGGGGCCAGCCAGGCCTGCTCCTGGCACTGCCCTGGTGCTCAGCACGCCGGGGAAACCCTTTTCTCCGGGCCCCTTCCAGCCATGCCAGCACCATACGCGCCGGACCCGGTTGCCCCGGCACCTCCAGCACCGGTCCCAGGCGCAGTCCAGGACAGCTCGGAGCAGGCGTGACCCCAGCACATAACTCATCCCCGACGGCCGGATCCAAACTACGCACAGGCTCAAGTGCTCTGCTGGAGCAGACCCAGCGGGGACAGGCGCAGACGTCCCCCAGGCGCAGCCTATTGTCTGGCTCGCCCCGCGTCCGGCCCCCAGCCCCTCGCAGCGTTAGCCTGGAGTAAAGGGCCCTCGACAGAAGCAGCTTGTTGCTCTCAGATCAAGGCCTCTCGACATCGGCAGCTTGGCAATGGGAGTTGTTTATATGAAGTGCAGGCTTGCTGCGGCGGGATGTGTTAAGAGTACTAAGAAACTGGTTAAAAACAGAAACCAACCTACGGTCTCGGGCAGTTACACCCCTCCAGCGTCAGGCAAACCGCACAGGAGGGAGCTGGTAACGAAGCCAGGCGGTTGCTACAGCGATGTGTGACATAAGTTACTGACCGTGGGCAGCCCTCGCACAAGATGTCACGGGCTGATCCAGCGGTGCTGGTGTGCTTGTTGGGGGGCGTCTGTTTTTAGGGTGGTGACCTGCTCATATTGCGGTAGAAGGTATGGATTTCATAGATTTCATAGACATTAGGGATATTGCTGTCTCGTGTGAAGGGTGAGACACTTGGCCTTTCCGCTGAGCGGGGCTGTCTGCAGAATTTCCTTACCTGGTAAGAGGCCCCTGGGTCGCGGAGAGGAAATCCTCCTCGTCTGATACGGAGACGTAACGAGGGAGGGCACGGCCCCGCTGCAGCGGGACGTTCCCAGTCGGCCTGCTCCCTCGTGGCTGGGCCGGGCCGGAGGCTCCCGCCTGCAGTCGGTCCGTGGTTCCCACCCGCAGCCGCGGTCTGTGCGCCATTCCTTGCCCTAGGGCCGTGCTGGGGGGCCCAGCTCGCAGCACCCCTGGGGAGAGAGCCCTGCAGCACAGACCGGACCGTGGACTGAGGGGGAAGCTGAGGCCCGGCCCAGGCAGTGACTTGCCCGCGGTCACCCAGCAGGCCCACCGGAGAGTGTAAGCGTCCTGCAGCGCCGTCCAGACAAAACTCTTGGGGTAGAGGGGATATCTTTTATTACACCAACATGCCTACAGCCAATACCCTGGTCCAGCGCACTCGCCACTGGGCCCCGCTGCCTCTCAGCCGGGTGCTGCCTTGTTCGTGACCTGCTTGATGCCCCCGAGGCGCAAAGCCGCAGGCCGGGGGCTGCCGTGCATGCTGTAGGGATGCTCGGGGCTCGGGACGTTGCGGCGTGGGGGCTGCGGGCGTCTGGCTCTGGCGGGGAGAGGCCTGGACCTGGTAGCCGGGGGGCTGCGTCCAGGCTGGTTAACGAGGCCCCACTAAGGGGGAGGATAAATGAGTCCAGCTGCTGGCCACGGCCTGTCTATGCTGCACGCTTCCAGGAAAGGGCCAGCAAGCCCCTTGCAGGCCGCGAGGGAGTAACCTCACCTGGGCAGGGGCGAAACGCCCCCAGCCGTGCTCACGCAGCGCTGCCTCGTGGCCCGAGTCCAGCCAGGCCCCGCTTTGAAGCCAGGGCAGAGCTTGAAACCCAAGGCCAAGGGGCTCCTTCGAAGCAGACCGGGGTCGCAGCCGTGTCCATGGAGCTGCAAGGGGCTTCCCGGCTGGGAGCAGGATCCAGCCCAGGTGCAAGCTGCCCTGCCCTGTCCCAGGGGCGGCAGGGCTGGGGGGACTGACCCCCGTGCAGGGGCCTGGACCTGCTGCTCCCTGCTCAGGCACGAGGGAGGGGGCACGCTCCAAGCTTTCGATGCTGGTGGGCACCGCAGAGGCGTGGAGCCGGCCACAGACCACCTGAGGCAGCCAGGTGAGCCCCATTGCTGCCCCCCCCACCCCCCGCTGCAGGACCTCCAGAGTCCCCGGGGCTCTCTCTGTGGGTAAGTCTGGCGGCGTGGGCTTGGGGGTATCGTGGGGCTGGGGTGCACCCTTTCTCCCCTCCCCTCTCCCTGCTTGCCCAGGTCATCGGGCTCCTTGTGGGGGACATTTTGCAGCTCTTCCCCCGGCGAGGACCGAGTCCTGTGGCCTTGTGCTAGGGCTGGGAACCGCCCCAGGCTTGCAGCCTTCCCCCACCCCCAGGTCCCGCGGTGGGTCCCCAGGCCGCCCCGCTGCGGCGGGAGCAGAAGCCGCCTGAGGGGCCCCAGAGGGCCGGAGCTGGGGCCAGGAAGGAAGGGGCTCGTCGGTGCAGCTTGTCCCTGGCTCTAGTCGGCTGGGTTTGTGCAGAGGGCAGTAGGGCCGAGCCTTGCCTGGGGGGCCGGCTGCAGCCCCAGGAGGTGCCGTCTCCCGGGGGCGTGCGGTGTGGGCATGGGGGGCCACAAGAGGACAGGGTTTTAGAGGCCTCTGGTTTCCATTTCCCACCTCCTTGCTGTGTTGTCTGGGGCCGGGGGGGGGCTGGCGAGCACCTGATTGCCATGGGCAGCATGGGCCGGAGCCCGGTCTCCGTCCTGCCGCTTCCTTCCTGAGCCGTGAGTCACCCCGCCAGCCCCCCCCCGGGACGGGAGCCTCGCTGGCCCCCGCTGCGGCAGCTGAGCAGGGGGCCGGGGGCAGCACGGCTGGCCCCCCCCATGCAGACGGGGGCGTCGGGGGCGGCTCCTCGCATTGGGTCCACGCAGGATTTACTTTCAGGGCGGGGTGCAAAACCGGGGGAGGCAGAGCCCGTCTTCCCTACAGCGGGGCAGGGGGGGCCCCGCAGGGCTGCCCCCGTTGGAGCCCAGCCCCGCAGCCTGGCGAGGCGGGGGCAGGCTCCGGGCTCCAGGGATCCCGCGGGGTCTTGGCTGCGGTCACCCCAGGGCGCGGGGCTGTGCGGGGGGCGCCCCGCGCTCGCAGCTGGGGCTCGTGCCCGCGCCCGCCCCCCGCACAGCCCCGCTCGGTGCGCGGCGGCGGAGGCGGGAGGAGCGAGCGGGCCGGCCCCCCGCCCCGGGCTCCCCCCGGCCCGGCCCGGCCCGGCCCGGCCCTTCCTGCTGCCCTTTCCCGGGGGAGCGCACCGCCCGGGGGCTGGACCCGCCGGGAGCCGAGCGGGGGGCGCGGGGCCGGTCCCGGGCAGGGGCCGCTCCCGTGACTTCCGCGCGGGCCCGCGGCCGGCTCGGCTGGAGAGACGCCCCCCCGGCCGTCGCCTTCGCCCCGCGGCCCGGGGAAGGGGGCTGGCAAGGCTGCGTGGGCCCCCGGGCCGGCCGCGCTGCACCGTTGGGCCAGGCCGGGGGGGGGCAGCCCGGGGGGAGATGCCACGCAGGTTTCCCGGCATCTTCGGGGCAGATCGGCCTGGGGGATGCGGCCGCTCGGGTCCCTCCGGGGGGCGCGGGCGGGGGCGCGTGTGGCACAGCCGCTGGCGGCGTCGCAAGGTGAGGCCCCCGGCCCGGCCCGGCCCCGCGTGCTTTCGGCCGCGCGTGTCAGCCCCTCCTGCAAAGGAGGGGACGGGAGGGCTGTGCCGGGGCTGCACGGGCTCGGGCCCCAGGAGCTGCCGGCACCGCAGGGAGAAGCCGCGGCCGAGCGCGGCGGGAAGGGGCTGGGGCGCGAGGGCTGTGCCAGCGGGGGATCCGGCCCCGTGAGTGCCCCCCCCCCGGGACCCTTGCAGCCGAGCCGAGCCGAGCCGAGCTCTTAGTGGTGTCGCAGCCGCGGGGAGCGGCAGGAAGGAGCGAGCGGGAAAGCAAAGCATCTCCGTGCCGGCCGGGCGTGCCTGCGTGCACCTGCGCGCGTGCAAGGGGCGGGTGTCAGCCCGGCACGCCGAGCGCTGCGGGGCACGCGGGCGTCGGGACACGCCGGCCCCCCCGCCCCCCCCGCGGCTTTCTGCGACTTCAAGCAAGCGGCGCTCGCCGGCGCCCGCACACAGTACCGCAAAGGGGGGCACCTGCGCCCGGGCACGCGGGAGCTCAGCCGCCGGCGGAGGGCGTCGATCTCGGCCTGGGAGTCCCGCCTGCAACGGGAGGCCCCGTCAGCCCGCGCCCGGCTCGGGGCAGGAGCCACCGGGCAACGCGCAGCGAGGAGGTGCGTGGGTGGGAGACGGGCGGGGGCACGATGGGGTGGGGTCAATAGACGGTGGCGATTGGCTGGCAGCCGGGTGCCTAATACTCTTCCAAATGGTGACTGGCCGAGAACCGGGTGGGTAATGTTGTCTACAGCAGGATCGGCCGAGGGCAGGGTGGTTAATGTGACTGGCCGGGAGCCGGGGGGGCAATGCTTCCCTGCCAGGCGGGGGCTGGGAGGGGTCCCCGCGGGCCATGCAGCCCCGTCCCTTACAGGCTGTCGTGGAGCTGGCTCTGCCGGGCCTCGCACTGCTCCCGCAGCCCCCGCAGCGCTCGCTGCTGCCCCCGCGCCGCCTCCAGCTGCCGCCGCAGCGCCGCCAGCGTCTCCTTGCCCTGGGCCAGCTCGGCTGCGGGGGCGAAGGGAGAGCAGGCTCAGTGCGCGGGGCCCCGGGGCCGCGGCCCCCCGAGCAGGCGGCTGCATGGAGAGCTGCAAACCGCACCGGCCCCGCTGCTCTGCGCCCCCAGCAGAGTGCGGTGCGCGGCCCCCTGCCCCGCGCAGCGCTCCCCGCCAGCCCCACCTTCCGCGGCCACGGTCCTGGCGTGCGTCTGGGCGCCTTCTGCCCGCAGGGCCTGCTCTCGCGTCCTCAGGGCGGTCACGGTGCCCGTCAGCAGCGCCTGCAGAGGGGCCGGGGCCAGGCAGGGCTCACGGGGCCGCAAGCGCACCCGCCGGCCGGCCGGGCCCAGCGCCGAGCACAGAGGACGTGTCCGGGCCGGCCCGGGCTGGGGCCCGCCGGTGCTGCCCTGGGGCCCGTTGTTCGGCAGGAAGCGGGAGGCCGCGCGGAGCCTGCCCCGGGTCGGGCCCTTCCCCAGCTCCAGTCTGGCGCTAAGAATAACCGGGAGGCGAAGGCGGCTCGGCACCGGGGCGCGCCGCCCGCCCGGAGACGCCTAATTATACGTGTCCGAAGCGGCCCGGCCCTGTCTGCGCTAAGAATAGCTGCTGCGCTCGCGCCTGCTGTGCCCGGGCGCCCGCGGCACCCCCGGCCCGGCCCGGCCCGCCGGGAAGCACGAGGGGCCTGCAGAGGCGCCCCGGGAGCCCCGGGCCCCCGCCCCCGGCGACACGTACCGCGTGCTCCCGGCAGGACAGCAGCGTGGCGTTGAGCGCCTCGCCCTCGGCCCTGGCTTCGCCCAGCTCCCGCCGCAGCAGCGTCCCGGCGCGGGCGGCCGCCTCCAGCCGCGCCCGCAGCTCGGCCCCGGCCCGCTCCCGCTCGGCCGCGCCGGCCCGCAGCGTCGCCGTCTCGTTGGCCGCCCGCTCCCGGCACGCCTGCAGCCCGCGCACGGCCTCCGAGTGCCGCAGCATCACGGCCACGGAGAGCGTGGCCGCCGCCACGAGCACGAGCAGGGCCGCGCAGAGGGCCAGCACCCGCAGCGCGGCGCGGGCGGCCGAGGGCTCCATGCTCCGCGGCGGCGGCCCCGGCTGTGCGAGGCGGCTCGGGCCGGGCGCGGCCTGGGCAGCGAAGCCCACGCACGGCAGTGGCCGCGCCCGGCTGTGGTTTCCCGCAGGGCCTGGATGGAGCGGGTTGCTTGCGCCTCCCCCCGGGCACGAAGGGGTCAGAGCCGGGGCGGCTGCCCCCAGCACGCGGGGGGAGAGGTTTCCAGCTCGGGGCTGGGTGCTGCAGGGCAGGGCCCCCCCGCTCCCCACAGCCCTTGCCACCGTGCACACTGCGAAGGGGCAGGACTGGCACGGCTGCCGGCGGGCTGCTGCTCGCCCTGCTCCGAGCACCGCCCGCCCGGGGGGGCCACGAGGGCAGAGCAGGGCGCGCCGCCCCGGGGGGGCACGGCGGGGGCGGCCTGTCCCCGGTCTCCAGACGCGGATGGCCCAGGGGGAATCCCCGCTGCGGAAGCTGCGCTCCCCCCTGCGGGGGCGGGGGCGGGGGCAGCTCCGCTCTGCTTCCCCCTCCCGCTTCGCAGCGGCGGCCTGTGCCCTTGGCTGCGCGGGGCAGGAGCATCCCCCAGGGAAGGGGGGCCACCCCACGGAGGAGGGGCACCGCAGGCGAGTGCCTTGCCCCCAGGGCTGTTCCCTGCACCCAGGCACAGCACCCTGGGGCGCGGCGCGGCGCAGCGCAGCACTGCGGCTCCGGGGCACGAGGGCGGGGGGGCGGGCGGGCGTCACAGCTCTTCTCCGTGGGAGCCGGGCTCTCGCACCCCTGCCTGGCGCCCCCTCCCGCGCGACTCCGTCCCCACCCGGCCGCTCCTGCCGGGCTCCTGCCAGCGCACACGCGTGTCCGCACAGGGACGGGGGCGGCCGGGGCTGCTTGGCGAGGGGAAGGCGCAGCGCCGAGCACGGCGGGGCCCAGCAGTGAGGAGCAAAGCCCCTTTCTTCCGCGGGGCTGAGCGTCTGCATCCCCCTCCCCCTCCCCCTCCCCGCTCGGGGCCCCGGCGGAGTGTCGCCTGCTCAGGACCCAGAGCTGCATTCCCGGGGGGGCAGGGTGCGGGGCCAGCAGGCTGGGCTCGGTGCGCCGTCCCCGAGGCCCCGGCTCGGCGCGCTTGCAAGGGGCTGGGCCCAGCGCAGGGCTGATGGCAGGCACCAGGTTATACGGGGGGGAGGGCAGGAGCGACCCCCTGGCTCGAGCCAGGCGGCTGGATGAGGCCGAGCTGCACTGGCTGGAGCTGGAGTTGCTGAGGACAGAGCTGAGCCTGGGGGCCTGAATAATGCCCAGCGCCCGGGCACCGCTGCCCCCAGCCCCATCCTGCCCCCGAAGGGCAGGGGCGCCCGTGGGGGGAGTCCAGGGGCTGTGGCCAGGCCCTCGCCGAGCCGGGGCTGGGAAGCCTGGTCCCGGGGGAGGACGCAGAGGCCCCAGACCACGGACCTGCGCGCTGCCCCCCCCCCCCGGCCAGGAGGCCGAGAGCGGGTAGGGGCAGGGGCAGGGGGCCGGGGAGCCGCGGGCCGGCCCGGCCGGGGGGGGGGGGCGTGACCTGCGTGTGCCGCTCGTCCCTGCAGGGAGAGGAAGGGAGGCGCAGGCGGGGGGCGCAGGAAGAAGAGCCCGGAGCTGCGCGTTTCGGGAGCGTTTATTGCATCAAGCGTCCGCGCCTGCGGCCCCGCGCGGCGGAGGGGCTGCCTGCCCCTGGGCGCTGCTCGCCCTCCCGAGGCCAACCCGGCTCCTGCTGCCGGGCTCCCCTTCCAGCTCTTCCAAGCCTACCGCCCGGCGCGGCCAAACCGCAGCACCGAGCTCCCCCCGCCGCCGTGCCCCGCACGTCCCCGCCGGGCGCGGCCCGGGGCCGGCCTTGGTGCTCGGGCTCCCGGCAGCCCCGAGGCTGCGGGCCCGGGCCCGGGGCAGGGGCAGGGGCCGCCGCCGCCTCGCGTGCCCCGGGCCCTGCCTGCTCCGGCCTACAGCCCCGGCCCCCGCGGGCTGCTCCCTGGGGGCCTCTCGGGGGCGGCGCCAGCCTCCTGGCACCTTTCAGTCACCCGGAGCGCCGAGCCGCAGAGGGCAAGCCCTTCCCCGGCGCGGGGCCGGGGCGCGGGCGGGGCAGCAAGCGAGCGGCGGCAGCAGTGCCCCTGGGCGCGGCGGGGGGGGGGGGCGCTGGCAGAGGGTGCTCCGCGCGCCGCGCCAGCCCTGCAACACAAGTGCGGGGGTCACGGGGGGGGCAGCGCCCCGGACCTGCCGCCCTGAGCACGGGGGCGGGTGCCAGGGGCGCGAGCGGCCGGCGCCGGGCCCGCACCCCGCCTCGGCCACATCCTGCTGGGGAGTCGGCCCCCCCCCCCCCGCGGGCACAGGCAGGGGCCCTGGTTTCGCGGCAGGCCGCGGAGGCCCCCGCCCCACGAGCCGGCGGGGGCAGATGCCAGCCTCGGCGTCTGCCCGCGCTGCCCCGCACCCGGCCCGGCGCTGCTCTCAGAGGCGCGGTGCGGCGAGCAGCGGAGCCAGGAGGCAGAGCGCCCCGCGGGGCGCGGGCCGGGCCCCGCCGGAGCCCGTCGTCTCGTGTCGGCGCTGCTCCTTCAGCCGGGCCTCGAGCTGGTCCCTGGCGAGCGAGCGGGCAGTGAGCGGAGAGCTCGGGGGAGGCAGGCGGAGGCGGGGGCGGGGGGGGGAGGGGGGCTCACTTTTGCTGCTGCATGTCCCGGAGCTGCTGGTCCTTGCGGGAGAGCTCGGCGTGCAGGGCCGTGAGGTTGCTCCGCAGCCCGGCCTGCGGACGAGCGAGGGGTCAGTGCCCGCCCAGCAGCGCGGCCCGCGGGCGCCGTGCCCCCGCGCCCCCCGCACTTGCCGTCAGGGTCTGGCAGGACTCCCAGCCGCTGAGCGTCTCCCGCAGGGTCCGGTTGGCCTCGGCCAGCGCGGCCCGCAGCTCCGCGCCCTCCCGCGGCCCCTCCAGGCCCGACGTCTCGTTCCGCCGCGGCCCCCGGCACTGCGCCGGACCCCAGGCGAGGTGCACGGCCAGGCAGGCGACGAAGGCCGCGAACAGCACCGCGTTCCCGCAGAGGCTGCTCCACAAGCAGATCCTCGCCATGTGCCCGGCTGAAAGCTCCCTGCCCTTGGTGGCTGGTGCGGGGAGCATCCCGCCCCGTCGCCGCCCCCCCCCCCTTTCCAGGAAATCATGCGCCGAAAGAGCGGGGGAAGGCCGGGCCCAGATGCGCCGGGGCTGCCGGGCGGGGCGGCCCGGGGCACCTGGTGTGGGCAGGGGGCCGAGCCGGGGCCACCCTGCCAGGGGGTGCGGGTCCCCGAGCCCGGGGGCCGCCGAGCTCTGGCGCGGGGGGGGGCGCGGAAACCCCCCGCCCGGCCGCAGCCCCGACGAGGCCTCTGCTCGGTTTCGTTTCTCCCCCGGACGCGGCGGCGGGAAGGGGGCGGGAAGGGGGCGGGGGGGGGGGCGCGGCCGTGTCCGCGGCGCTGGGCGCCCGCGCAGGGGTGCAGTGGCGCCCGGAGCAGCCGGCGCCGGCCCCGGGGAGGCTGGAGCATCCCGGGCGAGACGGTCGGAGCCGCCGGGGTCGGGGTCGGGGTCGGGGTCGGGGCCGGGGCCGGGGCCGGGCCCTGCAGGGCCGCCGGGGGGCGCCGCCGGCCCGCGGACGAGCCGGGCGCGGGTGCAGCGCGGAGCACCGCAGCGTCCGCCGGCTCCAGCCCGGGGCTGCCTTGGCCTCGGCCGGCACGTGCAGCTTCCCCCCGGGCCGGCCGTGCCCTGGAGCAGGGAGCAGCCCCCCCCCCCCCCCCCCCCGCCTGACCACAGAGGCGCGGGCTGGCACCGAGCAGCCGGGCCTGGCTCCAAGGCCTTGGCAGCCTCCCAGCTGCCCTCCCGCCCTGGCCCCGTCCCTTGGGTTGCCCCCGCAGGATGCCAGCACCAGCTTCTGTCCAGCTGAAGGTAAAACCTCCAGAGGCGCCGACAGGGCCAACATGCCCACGTCACTCTGGGCTTTCCCAAAGCCTCTGAGAGTTGTGGCGGGGGGGCGGGCATCAGTGGCGGCCCCAGCAGGGAGCAAAGGAGACGGAGCCACCTCGCTCCCCAGCCCCCTTGCACAGACAGGGATGAAGTGAGTTGGTCGAGGCCACGTGGTGAGGCAGTGGCAGACACCCATTGCCCGCCCATCGTAAAGCAAAGGCAGCGGGTGCCACACGCCCGGGAACAGCGTTTCCCAGCTGGCGAGCGTTTCCCAGGGGCAGAGGCGGGGGCGAGGGCGGGGGAAGGTCGGTGGCCCCACGGGGAACGCGCCCGAGCCCTCGGGGGCCGGCTCTGGCTCCCCACGGGGCCGGCGCTCGGGTCATCAGCCCAGCTTTCGTTGGCCATACAAGGCAGACACTCCTGCCTGGGCTGGCAGGCCCGGGGCTCGTGGGGAAACCCAAGTCCTCGCCCTTTCCAAGACATGCTGCAGGCCCTGGGTGTTGCCCCCTTTCCTCCCCCGCCAGGCCACCGGGGAGGCGGGCGGGGCGCCAGCCCCGCCGAGCCCTTCCAAGCCTCTGGATGGGCCGACGGCTCCAGTTTCTCAACGCCGGGGAGAATTGGGCAGGGATGAAGGGAGTGTGGGGCCTGCTTGCCCCGGGGCAGGGGGGTGCAGCTGGTTATTGGGACTTGCCCCAGCCTGACCCCCAAGGTGATGTGGCCCAGCCGGTGCTAGGGGCTGCGGGGGCCAGGCGCGGCTCGGGCAAGCTGAGGCAGGGGAGGAGCCAAAATTGAGGCAGAGTCACGCCCAGCCCCAGCGCACTCCTGGGGGGTTGGCAGCGGTGCCCCCAGCACCCACCTGTCCTGCACAGCTCGTCCACGAGTCGCTCCTCCTGGGAACTCACTGCTGCAGGACGCTTCCTGGGCAAGGTGCAGCAGCCAGAGAGGCCGGGAGGACGGAGGAGGCTTGTAGGGATGCAGGCCACAGGGCCTGTGTCAAGGGCTCGGGATCCTTGAGTTCCCAGGTCCCAGCTGGTCTCCGCCAGGGTCAGGCAGGAAGCGGGGCTCAGTCCTGATTCTGCGCCCTGGGAGCCAGGAGGACTTTTGCTGCTAGCTTTAAGAGCAGGGACAGGCCTGGCCCTTTCGGGGAGGGTCCTGGGGGAAAAGCAGGGCAAAGGCGCCCTCCCTGCTCTGGAGTGAGGATTGCAGGCCAGAAGGAAAAGCGCGGCGGGTCGGGGGTCAAGCAGTGCCGGGGTTGCCCGCAGCACTGGGCAAGCTGTGCCCTGGCTGCACCTCGCAGAAGCCGGCACTCCCACTCCCGGGGCTGCCTCAGGCCTCCTTCACAGCCGGGCCACGTGAAACAGCACCCTGCTCATGCGGGTGTTGGTGTCACTGGGCATAACCCTGGGTAACTCAGAGGGATGGAAGACCACGAGTGTCGAGGAAGTCCTTCTGCTCCAGGCTCAGATGAGCCAAAGCCCCCCCCCCACCTTGCCCAACCTTTGCAACCCTTTCTTTGGCGCCTGCAATCTCCTGTCCTTCTGGAAAGCAGGCGAGCTAAAACTGTTATCTGTGGAATGCAAGGGCACCGCTCGGAGAGAGAGAGGCGGAGGGAAAGGGGAGACAGAGGGGGGCCAGCTGGGGGCAAATCACTGCCCGTGAAACTGACCGGGGTATAAAGATCTCGCTGTTGCAGGGCTAGGCGCGCAGGATTTGAGACCATACAGTCTCCCTGCGCCTTTTACTTGAGCTCAAATAAACTCTGTCTGCTTCTCCCCCAGTGTGTTTATTTGGCGCGACGCACACCGGGCAACGAACCCAATTGTTGCCTCCCTCGGGCACCTTGTGCCGGCAACACGGGCCAGCCTGGGCGCCCTGGCTCTCGCTCTCGCTGCTCGTCAGGGCTAGACCACACTCTGCTCGAGCACCAATAATAATAGGTAATAATAATAGGCTGCCTAAGACGGCTCCAGCGGGGTTCATGCCTGCAGCCAGCGCCGTGCGTGTGGCCTCCGTTCAACGAGACGCTATGTTATCACCTGGCAGGAGCGCCAGCAGCCATAAAACCTTTTTAAGACTTCCTAAAATAACTCTGCGAGCACTTTTATGACTGTTATTTTTATTCTCCTGTCGCACGCAACACAGCCCATCACGGCTGCAAAAGAATAATAATAATAATTTTAAAAAAGCAAGCTGTATTTAGGGAGTTTCGGGTTTTGAGTGAGCTTTGCAACATCTGGAAAGTTTAAAAACCGAAAAAAAAGAGCCGCCCTTTGGGCAGAGCTGATGGCTTGTCATCATCGTGCGCTCTCCAAACGTCGTTATTGTTATTTAGTGCCTGAATCCCGGGCGTGATTTACAGCGGTGGGTCCTTGAAAACCAATGAAAAGCAAACGCGGGACTTGTTGCCTAAGCCAGCTCGCATGAATACGAGCCTCCGTCCCCCTGGACGCGGCGCTGCTAAGAGAAGGTCTGCAGAGGAAGAGGGGTGGAGGCTCGCTCTGCCTGGCTTGGCGCCCACACGGAGCCGGCGAGCTTCTGGGGTAAACAGCATGGTGTTTCCATTAAGAAGATCCTTATTTAACATCCGAGCTGCGGTCGAGGTGGAGGCCCAGGGCCAGATATTTAGCAGCACGGGATGAGATGTTGACATGCCTGCGGATTGGACCCTCCCCTGTTTGCCTGCGACGGTGCTCGGGGCTGCACAAAGAGGCCGTTACTGGGACTCGCAGCTGGCTCGTGGGGCGTGACATAACGGGGGTTTTATGGCAGACGATATCACCCGGGAGGATGGAGGCCTAGGACAGGGACGCTGTTCTGCATCCTTTCAGGGCACTGGTGCGGGGACAGGCCAGACTGTTTGCACCGAGGCGGGGGGGCAGCTCTGGGCCTGCGGGGCTGGGGGATGTGTGCCAGCGTGGGCACAGGTCTGCGTGCGGATGTGGCTAAGGCAGGCGGGTGGTCCTGGGAGGGAAGACACCCATGTCACATCTACTCCCTGCCTCTGCCGCTGGCCTCTGGGCGAGAACCGGGTGGCCTAAGTCTTGCTGAGACTGCTGGCATCCGCCCCCAAAAGAAGCGCCCTTTCTGCTCCGGATAGCGGTGCCCGCCTGTCCAAGCAGGCCAGTTAGGGGGCCGTCTAACATGGGGGGGACACGGTTGTCACGGGATAGTGCAGGAGGGACACCCGTGTGCGTGCATCTCCCAGTGCCTGTCCTGAAGATGCTGCTGGGCCGTGGTGACTTGTGTGAGACGTGGAGCTGCCCCCTGGGCACAGGGAAGCCAGAGCATGGGTGGCCAGGACTGGGCCCTGAAGCCCCGGGGTGCTGAGCCCTCGGGAGGGCTGCAGACCCACGCGCTTTGCAACCAAAAGCTGCTGGCTCAGCGCGGCTCCATTGCAGGGGAAAGGCTTGGCCTTGGTCCCGGGGCTGGGAGGAAATGAAGCCGGCGCCTCCAGCGTGGCCGTGGGAGGCAGCCCTGTCCCCAGGCAGTGCAGGGCAGAGTCCTCCAGCTGGCCCCGGGTAGCGCGGCGGCAGGAGAGGCCATCGCCTTGGTGTCCATGTGCTCGGTGCCACTCTGCAGCGCAGCCCACACGGGACAGCACAACCCATGCCAAAGCCCCGGGGCAGGACTTGGCGCAGGACGTGTATGAAGGGCCCCAGGAGCGGCGATCCCTCATTTGCCCTCACCCTGCTCCCCAGGACCAGCGCAGGCCCGGGGCCCCGGCAATCTGCACGCTTGCTGCCGCCCGTGGCTGCGCGGCGGCGCCCAGGGGGGGTTGAGCTGCCGGCGCTGCCAGCCCGTTTTCCGGGATGAAATCAAACCCTCGTGTGCAGCGCACCACTTCCTGCTCATTGCAGCAGGTCGGAGCCGCTGGCTAGGAGCAGCCAGACGCTGCCTGCCTCTCTCCTCGCCTGGATCCCCACCAGCCCCGGGGTCGCGTCCCCCCGACCAGGGAGGCAGGACCGGGCTGTGTCCCCCACCAAGGGGAGTGCTCAGACACGAAGTGACCAGGCCAAGGTCCTGCAGGAAGGCGGCAGCAGAGCTTCTGACCCGCTCCCTCCTGGATGGGGGGGCTGCAACGCCAGCGGCGAGGGGGCAGGAGGGAGCTGCCCAGCTGGGCCAGGGTTTGCTGGATCGTGGGGCAGGCGGCAGGGGTGGGATTGGCCCCTGCTGGGAGCCCGCAGCACGGGGGCTGGAGCTCGCTCAGGGCTGCTCCCCGTCACCAGCGCCCGCCTGGGGCATCCTCAGCGGCTCCGGGCCTGTCCTAGGTAGGGACGGCAATGGCGGGGAGACGGCTTCGCTGGGAGCCGATCTTGGGGGTCGCACTCGTACCGGAGCAGGCCAAGGGGCAGCCCCGGGGTGCCGACTCCGGGGAGATGCTGCAGCCCGACCCCAGAGCTCCCACAGCCGGGACGTGCAGACACCAGCCCAGAGGGGCTAGGGCTCAGCAGCCGTGCACGGTGTCCAGGCCTGGGCTGTTCATCCAGGTCTTTTGGGATGGGCGTCTCAGCTCCATCCCCCTCCCCATGCAAAGGCCCCAGCCCTGCGGGGCAAGCAGGGGCTCGTGGGCGGCCGTGGGGCTGGGCTGGGGGAGCCACGCGGCGACCAGGCGGGGAGGTTTGGGGGCAGTGGAGGAGGAGGCTGCGAGACGGAGACGGGCGGCCGTGAAGCTCTTCATTTGCCTTGGGCCCTGGCCAGGCCTCGCTGCCGGCGGGCGGGCGGGAGCTGCTCCTTGCTCTCCCTTCTTCCCTTCCCCGTTTTATTGCCCTGTTTTGGCCGCGCCGGAGGGTAACGAGACGCAGCTGGGCTGGCGCTTCCACGCCGCCCAGCCTGGCTTCCTCATCAACCCGCCTGCCCCAGCACCAGGTAAACACGGCCGTGGCGGCTCGAGCCAGCCCCGAACCGCGGCCTCGTGGAGCCCGTCCTGGTGCAGAGCGCGCCGTGCCGGCTCCGGCGTCCAGCCTTGCCAGGCTGCTTCTGGGATGGGGGCCGCGCGGCTCCGGGAGGCGATGCTCTCCAAGGGGGCCCGGGACGGGGTCTGTAGACCGGGCACCAAAGGCAGGTCCAGCAGCAAGCCACGCCACGCCGGGTCTTGCTGCGCCGGGTGCCCGCCAGAGGGCCTAGTCCAGGCCGGCTCAGCACCTCCTGGGGTGCAAGACTGGGAGGCAAAAGGACAACGCAGGGGAAAGGGTGGCGGCAGCACCGCATCCCCTGCAGCATCTTCTCCTCCCTCACCTCGGCTGGTGCCTTGACCTCCACCCGGCCCCCAGTGCGGGGCGGCGAGGCAGCCTCCGTCCCAGGCATCCAGGGGCCAAGCTGCCCCAGCCAGCTCTGAGCTGGCCACGGGGTTTCTGGCAGCAATGCACGCCGAAGCCGGCTCGGCTGGCGGTTTGCAAGGTCGGACGTGCAAGCGGCTCTGGCCTGCACCGCGAGGGCTCGGCTCTCCGGGATGCCTGTGGCCTCTGGGGGGAGGCGAAAGGGGCGAGTTATTTTAGTACCTGACGCTGGCTCGCGGCATGACAGCAGAGCGTCAGCACGCGGGTGGGAGGCCAAGCCCCGGGCCAGCTCGGCCCCAGTGCAAACCAGCCGCAGCATCCTCGGCCCCTCGCAGGGAGCTGCCGGGGCCAGGGCGCACCTCAGCCGTGAGCCAGGCGACCCAGTGCCCTGTAAGGGACCCGCGGGAGGCAGATGCCTGCTGGGCAGGAAGAGAGGAGCCCGGTTGCTCATGGAAAGGCCCTGGCCCCTGTGCCTCACTTTCCCCTCCAGATCAGCAAGCCCACTGGGGCGGGGCCTGTGCCTTGGGGGTGCTCAGGGCACTGTTCCAGGTAAGCCCGCCTGCAGGCATCAGTTGCAGACCCCCGTGCCCAGGTCCCACCCAGGGGGCTTGCCCTGCCCCGGCCGTCCCTGCCCGACTTCCCACCCGGCGCCGGCCGAGCCCAGGGCCTGACCCCGGTGACCCCCCACCAGCCAGGAGGGGCAAGGCGCCAGGCCAAGCCCGCATGCCGGAGCTGCCTCGAAGGCGGGATGGGCCGGCACAACGCAGAGGAGGCTCCTTCCACCCAGGAAGGGCTCCCTGTCTCCGCTCCTGAGCTGCACGGGGGTCTGGGCCGGATCCTGCCTCCCCCCGCAGCCTCGCTTCCTGCTCTGCCCGGCTCCCTTGCACCACCAGATTTGGCGGTTTCCTGCCATTCCCAGTGGCCTGGAGCAGCCGACACCAGGAGCCCCTCGGGCCGGGCAGGATGACCAGGCAGCTGCTGGCACCGCGGGGCTGCGGCGGACTGACTGGGAGATGTGGGGGCAGGTGCCCCGGGGTCTGCCCCTGCTTCAGGAAGAGGCACGGGGTATGACGGGGACCCTGGATACCTGGGCCCACCACGGAGGAGCGGGCTCTGGCGTGCCCCAAGGCTGTCGGGCAGCTGCGGGGCAGCCTCCCTGCCGTCTCCCTCAGCCCGGCACAGCCGCAGGGCTGGAGAAGGGGGGTTCCCCTTGCACTGCCCGCATTACAGCATCAGGCTGCCGGGCCCAGTGGCCGGAGCGCAGGGCTGGGTGCCAACCGCCTCCCTGCTCCGTGCCTCGGCGTGCCCGCCCGCCGCATGGGGTCAATCCCCACTGGGTAGGGCTCGCAAGGCCCCTGCACACCCCCGAAGGCCGCGAAGAGGCACAGAGCTGGCGCCACAATGTGACATGCTGCTTTTATTGCAATACCACGTGCACAACAAGGCAGGAGCTCGCCCCGAAGTGCCGGCCCGGTGCGGCAGGGCAGTGGGGCGGAGAGCGCGGGGGCTGGGCTGGCCCGTGGGGCGGAGAGGAGGGGAGAGCTGGCAGTGGGGCCTGAGCTGCTGGGGGCTGAGGAGCCTGGTCCTAACCTCAGCTGAGCCATTGCTCAAAGGAGGTGGCCGGCTGGGTGTGAGGACGGCCGCGTCTGGGGACACAGGAGAGCCCGAGCCCCACTGGAGCCGGCCCCCCGCAGTGCTGGCGCCCTCCCGCCTTGCAGCCAGGCCTGCCACCTTCCAGCGACCGCAGCTCGTAGGAGCCAGGCTGGGTCTCGGGGGCTCGTGCCCTGAGCTGGCTGCGCTCCCGGCTGCCTCTGCCCAGGGAAACCAGATCCCAGCTGGACTCGGCTCCACCGGGGGCACGTCCCAGCCGCACGCCGGCGTCACTGCTGCTCCACAAGTCACAGCAGCAAAGGAAATGGCCCGGTGAGGTTAAATGCACCCCGCAGACATGGGGGCTGGCTGTCCCCTGGTGCCGGGCTCAGCTGTCTCCCCGGGTCCGTCCCCTCGCCACCCAGCACGCAGCACAGAGATGCCAGCGAGTCGCTGCACTGCCCCTGCTTCAGGAAGAGGCACAGGGCTCTGGGGTGCTGGATGATCCCTCTGGGCTGGGGGTGTCTGCAGAAGTGGGGAGCTGGCCTGGAGGATGGAGAGCAGGGCTGATGGCTGGGTGGTGAGATATCAGACAGGGCGCACACACCAACTAGCCCTGGACTGGGTGGATGGAGGTGGAGGAGCAGAGGCACGGAGTGAAAAGGGGCCCGTGGTCTGGGGGGACAGATGCCTTTGTGGGCAGATGCCTGGCTGCGTGCAGGGCCCGCTCCCTGGGCGAGTGGAGCCCACGACATGCTCAGCTGCCTGGTACCGGGACCGTGCAGGGAAACAGCTCCTCCAGACCAGAGAGAACAACCATGTATTTTATAATAAATAACGTACAGCTGCGTGGGAGCCGGCGACCCGCTCTGGTGCAAGAGACCGTCCTGCACCGGGCCCTGGGGCTCGAGGCTCCCGCCGCTGCCCCGTGGGATGCCCTTGGCTGGCTCCGCAGGCTGGGAGCCGTTCTGGGCACGCCCCGGGGCTGGCAGGGCCCCCCGATTTGGGGGCTGAGTCCGGCAGTGGGTGCAGCGTTTCCAGCTGGGAGGCAGGAGCAGGGGTGGCTGTCCCTGTGTCCGTGGAAGGATCTGTCTGACGTCTCAGCCTGGCTGTTTCGGGGCTGGGACCACGCCGTCCGTCTGTCTTGAGCATGGGAGCAGAGGCTTCAGCAGGGCAGGGGCCAGCGGTGCTTGTGCAGGGGTTGTGCCCCTTGCCTTGCCAGGCAGTGGATGCCACCTCCCCCCCCAGCTCCTTCCTCTCTTCCATGGGAAAAGGGCCAAGCAAACCCAAACCCCAAGGCTTTGCGGGAGGTGTGTCCCCGCCAGTGTACGGGGGGTGTTGCTTGTCGCTGAGGGGATATATGGACGTAGGCAGAGGAGGGTCTTTGGGTAAATCCCCACCAGTTGGATTTTGAAAACAGACCATCGTGCATTGGTGTCTGGGTGGAAGATGAAGAAAAATCATATGAAAAATCAGGTACAAATCCCAATACCGGTCTTTGGAAGTCGAACAGCCCCCGGTGCCCCCCTCGGGGCCAGACGCCTGCATCTGCCACCTCTGTGCCCGCTCTGGCCTGAGTCGCAGGATGGGATTTCATAAATTTCATAGACTTTGGGGGCTGGAAGGGACCTCGGGAGATCATCGAGCCCAGCCCCCCGCCATAGGCAGGAAGTCAGCAGGGATCAAGTGACCCCAGCAAGAAAAACATCCGCCTTTTTTTGCCAGAGTAGCCAGCAGGACCGTGCCGGCCCCACGACCGCTCTGCTTCGGGGTGTCGTGCCCAGGGAGGAAATCCTGAGGTTTCCCCAGCTTGTGGGACAGGGCAGCTGGCGACCCAGGCGTCTTCCCTGCCTGCCCTGCGTCCGCGGGGGTGTCCCGGGGCGCCCACGGGGCATGGGGGGCTGCCGGGGGGAGCCGCTGGGATCCCCTCCCATCCGGCCCTAACCACCCTCCCGTCACTGTCACAGCGAGGACATGCGGCACGCCGATGTGGCTTCTTGTCCTCCAGGCAAGGGCAGTACGACGGGCAGGTCTGTTCCTCTTGGTCTCATCAGGGCTTGGGGCCTTCTTCTTTCCAGCCTTAACTGTTCCTGCTGAAAGGTCCCAGGTACTCTCGAGCCCTCGGAGCGAGCGTCTGCACGCATCGCGGCCCCTTAGCGCGGGACGGCTCCCTCCTGAGCTTTGCGGGGCAGGGCTGCAGGGAAGCGGGGTGCGCGGGGAAGCAGACGCAGAAGCACGCCGCGGCAGGGGGCTGCTGGGCATCCCGGTCCTGCCCCTACGCCCAGGGCCGGCCCCATCCTGCCAAGAGCACCAGGCAAAGGTGTCACCGTGGGGCTGGAGGGGACGACGCTGAGCCTTGCTCCCTGGGCTCCATTCCCAGCACCCCGGGGCCACCTCGGCTCCCGCCTTAGGTGGACGGTTACAGGGATGGTCCCCTGCTGACGGGGCTTCCCCCCAAAAAGCCTCCAGGCCGGTCCACAGTGCGGGCCCCCCTACCCCAGCTGGACCCTGATGAGGGAGGGCGGGGAAAAGCAAGCTGTGACCTGGCGAAGGACGGCGCAGGAGGAGAAACGGAGGGTTAGGGGACGGTCAGCCTGGAGCAAGGGGGAGGTGTGCGTCGGGGCAGGGCGCGCACCTGCTCACAGCTGAGCCCGGACCCGGCTCATCCTCCGCGCCGGGCTGCCTGCGGCTGCCCCCTCCTCCCCATCTCCTGGCGGATCGCGGTCAGGGCCTGCGTGGGGGCCTCCAGCAGGCGCTGGAAGAGGCTCTGCCGGCCAGGCGGCTGCTCCCGGCACAGGAAGGTCACGGCCGTGCCCACGTCGGACTTCATCTCCCGGGAGAAGCCATCGGAGGTGCCGTGGAAGCAGCGGCCGATGGCGATCTCCTTGGCCAGGCGCGGGTTCTGGTCGGTGACCGTGTAGATGCCGTAGTTGTGGCCCAGCGGGTCGACGGGCGCCAGCATGTGGAAAGCCCCGGTGTCGTTGAGGGGTGCCGCGGGGGGGTGCCGGGCCAGGTACTCCTGCAGGAGGCCGTTGGTGGCCGTGCGGTAGCAGCTGCCCTGGGGCACGATGGAGACCAAGGTGCGGTCCACGCCGCTGTGGTCGAAGAGCATGCCGCTGCACTTGAACTCCACGCAGGCGGCCGAGCTGCGCTCCAGCTCGGGGTCCTTGACGCTGCGGGCATCCCGCAAGCCGTAGAGCTGGCCCCGCGTCCGCGGGTGGCTGCCGCCCGCGCTCCGCGACCGCACCATGTACTCCTGCGGCCCTTCCACCTTGACCTTGATGTAGCAAGCCCGAAACTCCTGGGGGTTGGGCCACCAGGCCAGGTGGTCCCGGGTCCAGGAGGTCAGGTCGCCCTCCTCGAAGGGCACCACGTTGTACTCGTACTTGTCCACCTCCGCCCGGGAGAAGCGGAAGTGGCTGGCGCTGACGGGCGCCTCCTCGCACTCCCGCAAGCTGCGGTAGGGGTAGAGCGGCCCGTTGCCCTCGTCCACGTTGTTGGGGCTGGGCTTGGCTAAGTTGACCCTGAAGGCCGTCTTCTTGGCGCGCGGGTCGTCGTGGTCCAGCCGGCGGTAGCCCAGCTTGCTCAGATAGGGCTGGGACACCCCCACCGTGCTGGGCTCCGGGCTGGGCCGGGAGGCCGCGGCTTCCAGCTCCTCGCCGCCCAGCGTGGCGGTGACGTAGGCCGTGTAGGCATCGGCCCGCCGGGCGTCGCAGAAGGCGGGCAGGCAGGCCCCGTTGCGCCCCGTGACCGCGCTGTCGAAGCGGCCCCAGGCCCGGGGGTTGGCGGGGTAGCCGGGCCGCGGCTCCAGGTTGACCAGGGTGACGACCACCCCGTGCAGCTGCTCCAGGGGGCTGAACTTCTCGCTGCCGTAAGCCCGCACCTTGACGAAGCAGCGCCGGTTCTCGGACACGTCCAGGTTGAAGAGCCGTCGCTCCCGGATCTCCAGGTTGCCGACGAGGAAGGTCCTTTCCTCCCGCTTGCGCCGCCGGGCCGGGCCTGGGGCCGGGCGGAGAGCGCCCTCCTCCTCCCACAGCCCCGTCGTGGGGTTCAGCGACCACAGCTTCATCTTGGGGAGGTGCTCGGGCATGCGGACCTGCCCCGCGTCCATCCGCACCTCCACGCCGCTCGCCTGCAGCCGCTCGCCGCCCGCCCCGGCGCGCAGGTCCACCGCGAACATGCCGTAGGTGCGCAGCGGCAGCACGTCGCCCTCGGCGTTGACGAAGCTGAGGTCGCTGGAGGCCGTGGCCACCGTGCCCGCGTCCCGGGGGTCCAGGAAGGTGACGCTGGCTTTCACAGTGCCGTTATACGGCTCCCCACTGGCCCGGCGGAAGGCGCCGGCCGGGATGACCAGCTCCCCGACCGGCCCCTCGCCTGGCAGCTCCCCCAGCGGGAGGGCATTGGTCTGGGCAGCGTCCAGATCCACGGGGGGTTTCTTCCGCATCACCCGGACGTCCTGGTACACGGCGCTGCCCTGGCTGTCGAAAGGCAGCACCTTGACGGTGTCCAGGAACTTCTGCAGCGGGTCCACGAAGCGGACGACCAGCCGGCGGGTGCCCGGGGGCACCTCGATGGTGAAGGCGCCCTGGTAGCCCGTGAAGCCGATGTTCTTCTGGCCCAGGAAGACCTGGCCGAAGCGCAGGGGCTCCCCGTCGTCGGCCGCCACCACCCGGCCCTGCACCAGCACCTTGGGCTGGGCGCACGTCTCGCAGCCGCACTCGGCCACCACCTTGATGGGCAGGACGTAGCCGGCGCAGCGGACCTCGCGCAGCTCCATGCGCCGGACCCCGCAGCAGCGCTCCTTGTCGTCCCGGCACTGCTGCTCCGCAGCTGGGCTCCCGGCGCAGCGCGTGGCGGGGCAGCGGCCCACGTCGTAGTAGGGCGAGCCGGCGGCGTCGGCGTCGGGGAAGCACTCGCCGGGCAGCCGAATGAGGCTCTGCTCCGGCCGGGCCCGGCAGCTCGGCTGCCCCTCGCCTGGGAACAAGGGGAGGGGAGGAGAGAGGTCAGGTCCTGGTGGTGGAAACCTCGTTGTGCCCCCCGTGTCCCCCCAGTGCCAGGCAGAAGCCCCTTGCAAGCCCAGAAGCAAACTCCTGGAAAGGGAGAAGGACCTGACCAAGAGCTATTGCGCCCTCCAGTCCCATCCCACGGCACGGCTGTCCGGGACCCTGCGGGATGCGTGCACCTGGGCTGCAGGGGCAGGAGGGACCCAGCACCCTGGGCAGCCTCCACCAGCCCCGGGGCAGCCTTGCCGGCAGGTTGTGCTCTGCAGCCACCCCGCCGAGGCACAAGTGTGGCATTGCCCCTGCCCTGGAGCTGGGCTCCTGCTGCCCCGAATGCTCCTGGGCGCTCTCCCTTCCCCGGCGGGGGCAGACGGCAGGCCGGTCCTTCTCCCTCTGGCACAAGAGCCCTCGCTGCCCGGCGGGGCTGGGCCCCCGTGGCAGGGCTTGCACGGTCCCGGCTGCCAGGACTCACCCAGCACAGTCAGGCGGGCGATGGCAGACTTGACGGCGCCCGCATCGGAGCTGGCCTTGCAGTGGTAGGCGCCGGCGTGCCGCGGCTGCAGCTCCTTCAGCACCAGGCGGCTGTTGTACCGGTAAACCTTCCTGTCTAGCAGGGTCCCGTTGTGGTACCTGCAGGGACCGGCCCCCGGAGGCTGAGCCAGGGGGCGTGGGGGGCTCCCGGTCTCCAGTGCATGCTCAGCCCTGCTGCTGCCCCTCCAAGCCCAGCCAGGTCTGGGCTCCCTCCCCATGGCCCACAGCCCTGCTTGCACCCCAGCCTGGGGCGCGCGGGGCCCAGAGCTCGGCCTGCCCTGCCGCTCACCAGTAATACTTCCTGGGCACGGGGGTGCCCGAGGCTTTGCAGCAGAAGGTCACTTGCTGCCCGGCGGTCCGGACCTTCGAGTCGGGGTGCGTCACCATGTAGGGCTTCTCTGCCGGGAGAGAGGGGGCAGCGGGTGTGGGGAGGTCAGCACGGCCCCAGCCCTCCCCATCTGTGTTACCCCACTTCGAGGCTCCCCCCGGGCTTAGCCGTGACCCGCCCCCGGGATTCGCTGCAGGCCACCGGGCAGTTTGGGGGGTCCAGGTGGCTTCAGCACCTGCAGCCAGGAGGGAGGCGCGCGCTGGGCTGGGCTGAGGGTCCAAGCTGAGTGCCCGCTGCAATCCTAGCCTGGCAAGCAAATCCAGCTTGCAGCCAAGACCCAGCATGTCTAGGAGGCTGTTAGCCCCGTGGTGGGAGCCGCGCCTCCCTGCCCCCGGTGCCACGCGGGCCCCTCACCCAGCCTGCGGAGCGTGACCTGCACCGTGGACGTCCGGGGGCCGCTGGCGACGATGGGGGCTGCGCCCGCGGAGAACCGCTCCAGCTGGACGGTGATGTTGGCGGCGCGGGCGGCGCACACGCCCGGGACGCGGAAGCGGCCGCGCTGGTCAGTCTGGGCCAGCGTGGCCTGCGGCCGGTCCTGCAGGGCGACGCGGGCGTTGGCAAGGGCCGACCCCTCGGCGGAGACCACGGTGCCCAGCAGCGCGTGGTCTGGGCAGGTGCAGCCGCTGCAGTCCTGGTTCGCCTTGCCCACGGCGCAGGTCAGCTGGCAGGCTGCACAGGCACAGCGGGGGGAAGGCGGTGAGGCTGGGCCACCAGCCCACGGCACCCCCCGGCATGGATGAGGGGCCCTCGGTGCTCTTCTCGCCCCAGCAGGTGCAGCGGGGGCCTGGCCCCGTGGCATTGGCTAACTGATAACACCCCAGAAGAGGGGCAAGCTCAACGCCGTATGCAGCCTGGGCACCACGGGCACAGGGGATGATGCCTGCTTAGCCGGGGACACCTGGGCTGGGCTGCGGGCGGGGAAAGCAGGATGGTGGCATGGCACTGGGCATGGCCAGGCAGCCCGTCGAGGAGCTCCAGGGACAGGGACAGGCCCAGTGGACTCAGCCCTGGCTATGGGTCACCACGGAGGGGTGAGCCCCTGGCTCCCCACTGCATCCCTGCCTGCAGCGCGAGTGCAGGGCAGAGGCCTTTCGACGGGCTCCCTGGGAGTGGGGGCAGTGGGGGCGTCACCCTGCTCACGGCCTGGGCACTGCTGCAGAGCTGTGGGCGTGCAACAGCCAGCGTGGTCCTCTGGACATGCCATGCAGCCCTGCAATGCCCAGCCTCCAGCCCTGGGCCTCGGGTGGGCTGCGGCATGGCTGGTACCTGGGCAGGGGGTCCGGGCACACTTCTGCACCTCCGAGGGGCGGCCGGCGCAGCGCGACGTCCTGGATTTCTTGCAGCTCCGGCGCCGGACTCGCTTCCCGCCGCTGCCACAGGTCTTGGAGCAGGGGCTCCAGGTGCCCCACGGGCCCCACATGGCCCCTGGGGCAGAGGGACCGGGCACCCTCAGGCTCCGGATGCGCCCCTTGGGCACCCGCGGGCTCCGAGGCAGATGCAGGGCACCTACCCCCGAGCCTGAGGGCCCAGCCCAGCCCTGCTAGAGGCCAGAGCCCTGGTAACCATCTGTGGGTGACCCTGGCCAGCAAGCCTGTGCCAGGCGTCACCATGCCCAGGCCATGCCAGGGCAAGGCACAGAGCGTGGGTCACCCCCCAGCCCCGGGCAGCCCGTTACCTGTGCAGGGCCCGGCGCTGCACACCCTGCGCTCCAGGGCCTTGCCCGCGCACTCGCTGTCCGTCGGCGGCGCTGGGGGCTGGGGGCTCGCGCAAGCGCGGTGCCGGGTCTGGATCCCGCGGCTCCCGCAGGCGGTGCTGGAACAGGCGCTCCAGGCCGACCAGTGCGACCAGTACGCGTGCTCTGGGGAGGCCAGGGAGACACAACGGCGTCACGGGTGTGGGGGTGACTGAAGCCCCCCTGACTTTGGTGCCTACCCCAGGGCTTGGCTTGGCCCTGGGACCTTGTGATCCTTTGTGGCCCTGCAGCCAAGCGTCTCCCTTCCCTGCCTCTATAGCAAGGGGGATGTGTGACCCCTCACCCAGACCCCTTGACCCCAGGGACCGGCTGGCCCAGACGTGGGAGCCCAGGCTCTCTGAGCTGGCAGACGAGGGGTTAAGTTTCCCAGGGCTGCCTCCCCAGGTGAGCTGCCTTGGAGGGGCAGGTGGGGGGGATGGGCTGACTCCCTCTCTCCTCGGATTGGGTCCCTGGGGCCGGGAAGGGTAGAAAAGCCCTGGGCTGAGGCTGCTGCAGGTTTGTTTGCAGGGAAGGGCTGGCTAGGCAAGCAGCGACCCAAGGGAGAGGTCTGCAGCTTTCCAAATGATGCAGGGAAAGCAAGCAGGGGTTATTAGCTCCTCATCACCTCTCAGGACACCAGAGCCAGGGCCTGCCAGGAAGCCATTAGCAAATAGACATGAAACAAGCCCAGGGAAGCTCCTTCCTACCCAGCTGGGGGCAAAGCCTGCTGCTCACGGCTATGGTTCATAGCCTGACCTTATAACCAAGCGCAGAAAAGGGCTGCTCAGATCTATGCAGGGCGATCTACGGGTGCAGATTAAAGTAGGGCTCTGCATTCAGGGGAGAGAGTCTGGGGCAGACCCTTGGCATATATATACTCTGAGATGCAGGGAAGGGGCTGTCTGGGCCTGAGGGCTGGTCCTGGGGAGCAGCTCCCATGCTTTCGCACTGAAACTTGCTTCTAAGGGGTAGAGAAAGCCCAAAGAAGGGCAGCCAGGATGGTCGGGGCAGAGAGAGACTTGAATGGCAGCATTGGAAACAAGGCAGCTGCAATGAGAGAGGCCTGCAAATCTCCTGCCTGGTGCAGAGAAAGCAAATGGGGATTAGCTCTTAACCACCCTCAGGGCACCAGAGCCTGGGCACACCAGGAAACCATTAGCAAGCTCTGTCTTTCTGGGCCTGGAAGTCTACACAATGCTGTAGAGCAGCGATCCTCAACTGGGCTGCTGTGAGCTCCTCAAGGGTGTCACGAGGGGATGTGCAACATCCACATGGTTGCATCTGCAAACACCTATGCATGATTTGCACGATAAACCCAGACATTTCACGTAAGAACCTGGGACATCAGACTCTGCTCATGGTTGCTTGCCACACAAGTATTATTGCTCTAGTGGTTTTGTGTAATCAAAAAAACAAATGAGGAGAGACTCTGAAAGGCACGTAGCTATGCTCAGAGAAATTCTGGAGAGGAGCCTTGAGGACCACCAGGCTGCAAAGGGGCTGGGCAAATCTCTGCAGGGTCAATGGGCTATTAAATAGGACAGCCAGGACTGCACCCCCATGTTAGGATTGCCCCAGGCTCTGCATGCCCAGGGCAGAGCAGCACAGGATGCATCTGCCCAGACAAGCCTGCACAAGCACTGAGCATCTCTTCCCTGCCCCGGTGAGATGCAGGGCAGGGCCTAGAGCCAGGTGCCGGCTCTGATGTTCCCAGGCTGTTAACTCCTTAGGACTGTGCTAATAAGTGGAGAGAGGCAATGGAGAGGGCTGGGGCATGGAGAGGTGTGTGCATCAACAGGCAGGCATTGCTCCGCACAGATAATAAAGGGGGGCTTGAGGACTGCCAGCACCTGATGGTGAAATGAGGATTAGCTCTGCAACACTCAGGCAGGAAAAACCCAGGGTGCACCTGGAAGCTGTTAGCAATCAGGTGGGGAAGAAGCCCCGGGAAGTTCTTTCTTTACCCAGCCTAGAGCTGCCTCTTCACCAGGCTGAGGCCCAAAGGGGATGGACAAACCCCTGCGGGACAAGGCCGAGCAGTGGGGGGCAAGCACCAGAGCAGGGCTGCAGCCCTCTAAATCCTGCGAAGGAAATGGGGCAAGAGCATGCGAGTGTGGACAAGCCCTGCACAAATCCTCTGTCCCCAAGAGACCAGAGCTGGGGCTGGATGGGCCTGCGGGCTAGCCTGGGGTGGCCTCGGGCAGGGTGTTCTTTCATTAAAGCTCCCTCCCTAGAGCCCTTGTAGATGCAACCCCATTGCTGACCTGCCCCCTGCCCAGGGAAACCTTCCCGTCAGCCCAGAGCCATGCGGGAGGGGGGGGACCCCATGCCTGGCTGCACCGGGCAATGCCAACGCTCCCCATTTGCACACCTCGTGTGTGCGTCTAGCAGAGGGGTGGAGGGACAGTGCCCCTTATGCACCCATGGCTGTGACCCCGCTGGGCAGCCTACTCACCCAAGGGGCACAAGAAGCGGACGTGGTAGTTGGAGCAGGTCCTGCCCTCGGGCTGCTCTCGGTTGATGCACCAGAAGCCCTTGCGTGGGCTGGCGTGCACGAACTCGCCCACATCCCCAGGCAGCTCCCACTCGGTGGTGCGGGCCTCGAGGGCCAGGGGCTGGGTGCACACGCGGCCCCGGTAGTAGAAGCGAATTGCCTCCAGGGTCTCGTAGTCGCCGTCCCCGCCCGGGTGGTCGATGTTGAACCAGGAGGTCCACTTGGTGCCTGAGGGGCAGGGAGAAGAGCTGGCTCAGAGGGGAGCGGGGCGCTGTATGTGCAAGCCACAGGGGCAGATAGATAAGACCGCTCTGCTCTTAACAGTTGCAAGCAAGGAAGTGCTGGATGGGGATAAAGTCTTGTAAGAAAAACAACCATAAATAAAAAAGGGAAGCAGGAGATGACCTTTTAAAAGCAGAGGCTTGAAACCCCCCCCTTGACTGACAGTAGGTTTGGAGACCACCAAACCAACTTCAGCCAGCTCGAGCTTGCTCTGTAACCCAGCAACAGCACGTAGAAGGACCCCAGACTTGTGGAAATTCCCCAAAGATGCGCGCGCATATATGCCTTATGCCTATGTATACTTATATTTGCATATGTATGACCTGTTAACATAAAAAGTACTATCGAACTCCGATCAGGGGATCTCTCTTTGTCTCTGGACATTGAGTACCCTCTGCAGAGTAATAAACTCACATACTGGACACTCCCTCGTTCTCTGCCTAATTGATCGCGGCTAGGAACGAGCCCAGAGACGGGATGTGGCCAGTGGTCATCGGTGTATGAGCCCACCCTTCAGTGTATGGGTGCTATGCAGTAGCTGGCCAATTTCCCCGACAGTCTACTAGACAGAGGGGGAAAGAAGGCAACCTTGCAGCAATAATGAGTCATTTGTATTCCTAGAACAACACTGCTTACAAGCAATCAGAGGGAAGTCCGGTTGGAAGGGACCTCATGGGGTCGCATCTCGTCCAGCCCCCCTGCTCGAGGCAGAATCACCCCTGAATAAACCATCCCAGCCAAGGGTCTGTCCAGCCTGCTCCCATCACTTCAAGGCTGGAGATCCCTCCACCACCCTCCAAGTCGTGGCGTTCCTCCTCGTCTCCAGCCTGAATTCCTCCTGCCGCACCTTGAGGCCATGGCTCCTAGTCCCGTCCCCTGCAGCCACGGAGAAAAGCCCATCCCCATCCACACCCTTTCAGGTAGTTCCAGACAGTTACCAAATTCACTGAAGGGAGTGGAAAAATTGTTCTTGATTTGCAAGTTAACACAGTCCTGTATGCTGCTGGCTTTTCTGGCAATAAGAGGCAGCTCACGTTCAGCTTATGGTCCGCTGCGACACCCAGGTCCTTCTTCGTGGTACTGCGTGTATAAATATTCCCAAGCTATCTGCTCAGGGTGAGAACCCAAGAAGGGAAGCAATAGAAGAGTTGGTCACAGACCTGAAACTAAGACGACTGTGGGACATTCAGACTCTCTCATTAGAGACCAGGGATGTTATACTAAACAAGCCAGGGAGCTCTTACTAAAAGAAGGGGACCTGACAGTATAAAGGGCAATTTATACATGTCAAGTTGTAGAAGCAGAAATACAAGTACAAAGCCTAGAAAACGGCACATGTGAAATACCCGGGAGCGCTGTTGCTAGTCCCGCAAAGTCCACGCAGGTGAAGCTGGGCAAGCGCAGGCACATGGGAATCAAAACACCGGTGTCAGTAATGAGGCACCCAGCAGGGCTATAGAAGATGCCCCACTTTCCGACCCAAACGTAGAAGCTGTAACAAACTGAACTATTATGGTAAAATGGGAGAGCATTTAGGAGCGGACACGTGTTAAGTGCAGGTTCAGGCTCAGGTGAGAAGGAAGAGCTTTTCCTGCGAACAGTGGAAGACTAACTCAAAAGACTGGCTATTTAATTAATCTCATAGACAATTTGGGCTGGAAGGGACCTCAGGAGGTCACATCTAATCCACCCCCCTGCTCCAAGCAGGACCAGCCCCAACTGCATCATCCCAGTCAGGGGTTTGTTGAGTTGGACCTTAAAAACCTCCAACGATGGAGAGTCTCCCACTTCCCTGGGGAGCCTGTTCCAGTGCTTCAGCCTCCTCTCAGTGAGAGAGTTTTTCCTAATATCCAACCTCGCCTTCCCTTGCTGCAACTTGAGCCCATTGCACTTGCATTGCCTACAAGACAGATACTGGGGCACGAGGAAATGTGATCACAAACCGAACCAGAGAGGGGTATAAGGGGCTTATAGAAGTGAAGGAGTAAAAAAAAATACTTGTCAAAAGTTGATAATGGAGGGACCATTTGAGTGCTAGGAGAGGGCACCCTGGCACTGAGATCAAAAGGGAAAACGAGAATAAGAGCTTGTGGTACGCTGGGGACTGCGGCCAGTTTGGGGCTTGTATGAAGCACTGTGTTACAAGGCCATGTACCATAGAAAGGTTGAAGGATGGCACTGATTTGAAGGCACTAATAGCATGATCTGAAGATATAGCTACCTCTTCCTGTCTATAGTTGACAGCAAGTTTCTGTATATAATAAAGAGCTGTTTCACATCACAAACCTCAAGGTCCAGTGAAAGAGAAAATGAAGTTGCCACCCATCTCCTCCCCCAGCCCTTGGGAATGAAAGGAGATGCTGCAGCTGCCTGGAAAAGGTTCAAAGAGCAATTTGCACTGCACATGAAAGCCACAGAAGCAGACATATAAGAGGAAGAGTGGAAGATTACTGTTCTTAAGTCACAGGCAAAGGACAGGTATAGCGCCTACTAAACAGAGGGGGAAGGGGGAATGACTTAAAGAAATAATTAAAATGTTTGAAGATCATTGTGTTCCTAGAAAAAACAGTGACTTGAGGAAAGCGATGTTCAGGATGAGAACAGAAGAAGGGGAACCAGTGGGAGAGTTGTCCCAGACCTGAAACTGTAAGTCAGTCCTGGGAACGTGGACCCTTCGCCGGCACTCTCATGAAAGACTAGATTAGTCCTAGGATGCTACAGGGGAAAAAAGCTTGAGTGATTATTGAGAGGGACCTGCTACTAGAAAAGGCAGCGTGTCATGCCGAGCTGCAGAACAAGCAGAAACACATGTACAGAGCCCAGAGGAAGATTCACAAGAGCCGACTCCAGCCACAGAACGGTCCGCAAAACTGCAGCTGGGCAAGTAGTCACATGTGGAGCAATAAACACCATCAGCACTGTGCCAACCTGCATGAGTAGAGAGAGGTCCCAGCATTCAGGTAAAAATATAGCTGTGATGCACTGAACCGCTGTGCTAAAATGTGTGGAGAAAATAGGAACGTATAGGCCGTGAGCATAGGAACAGCCTCCAGGGAGAAGGAAGAGTGCGTTTCCAAGCGTGAGTCAAGAAGAGCCCATTTTAATGGCTAGTTGAAATGCAGATGGAACAGCACTTGCATTACATTACCTGCAGGATAAATACTGGGACACAAGGCAGCATAATCACAAACTATAAAACAGAGAGGTGTAAGGGGCTCAGAAGTGAGTCTAAAGGCAATAACCGAGGGATTCCAGTGCTAGGAGAGGCTCCCCTGGCACCGAGATACAAAGGTAATGCCACAAAACATGAGTGTGATGGCCCGCAGAGGAGAGCACCTACCTGTAAGCTTGTACATGTGCAAGGTGCTAGGTCTTATAAAGAAGCTGTGTACCAAAGAGATGCTGAAAGATGGCACTGAACTAAACTGGAAGGCACTAATAGCATCAATGGAGATTAATAGTATCAATAAAAATGTAGTCGCAGGGAATGGATGCCTCACAGTGACATGCAAAATATGGTTAAGAGCTGAGGCAGAGCCAGGGATATGTGCCTGAAGAGAGAGACCACCAGAAGAGCTACAAAACATAGCAGCAAACGGCATCATTAGGGGACTAGATGAAACAACAGGCCGGGGCCATTTCTTGGTCATTGCAGAGAGAAGAGGAGGAGGGTTACAGCTCTGTGTAGACCCAAAGAAGTTGAACAAACACACAAAAAGAGAGCACTTTCTCTAACCCACAAAAGAAATGAGCTATTGTCAGCTATGGCAGAAGCCAAATCCTTCAGCATATCAGATGCTTCAGCAGGATTTTGGTAGCTCCTTCTGGACACATTATTGTGTTTACACACTACGAATCCATAGGTAGGGTGAGGTAAGCATCAGTGATGCAAAATAAAACATGTCTGAGCTGTTTTACTTTAACACGTTGAAAAGATTTTTAAAGTGGCGGGAAATCCCACTTGTGCAAACAAATGCAGTTGTGACGCTGTAAATGAGAAAGATCGTGGTGTGTACAAATGCCCTGAGGGCACCAAGTCTGCACTTTTGATGCATCATTTGGGAGGTATTGCTTCCTAAGTCTGCCTTGCGGTCTGCTCCACTGCAGAAATGTTTCACTGCACAGGGGGCCAGATGCTAGAGCAGGGGTGGGCAAAATGCAGCCTGCAGGCTGGATGTGGCCCGCCAAGCCGTTCTATCTGGCCCACAGGGGCCCCTAAAAAATTTAGAAAATTAATACGTATCTGCTCCTGGCTGCCTGCCATGCAGCCCTCGATGGTTTGCCAAAACTCAGTAAGCGTCCCTCTGCCTGAAATAATTGGCTGTGACTGTGCTAGAGGGCCTAGTGGCTATGAAGGTCTATACTGATGACACAGTAATGTAGGGCCATGGTGCCATGGGACATCAAGAACAGCTGAGAAAAGTACTGGGCATTGCAAGAGCTTAACGGCCTGAACCCAAATGAGGACAAATACCAGTTTAAGACAACAGAAATGACATATTTGGGGGAGCAGCTGACCTCAAAGGGAACCTTACCTGACAAGCCCAGGGTTCAGGCTATCCCTAATATGCTGAAGCCTGAGGATAAAAAGGGAATTTCAAAGTTTGCTGGGCATGTTGGGTAATGTCAGCAAGTTTGCTCCTAACTATGCAGCTTTTACAAGGCACCTAAGGAGTCTTTTCCTTAAGGACATGGGATGGGCCTGGATGGCAGAACATGACGATGAATTTTACCTACTACTGTAGGAGTACATGTAGTCGGGCTTCTGGCCTACTTGACTAGAAGAACAGACAGAGACCAGAAGTGCTGATACTGCTCATTTCAGTTGCATGTTTTGAGATTAAGAAATCCTGCATGTCTTATTACCCTGTGCACAGAGGTCCAATTAAGTCAACTTGTTTTAGTTTCTCCAAGGTCATATTTTTTTTCTCTCTTTATCTGTCTTAAGTATAAAAATGCTTGAAAACGTAGGGAGGGGGAGGATTCCTTTGAACAGACAAGTGGGTGATTCCCCTCGCTGTATGAATCCTCCCTGTGATCACGGTATAGCCCTCAATAAAGAAAACCTGGCTCTGTCAGTTCTGATTCAACCACAACGCAAAGTTTGATCTCTTCCACAATCTGGTGCCGTGACTCGGATAGAGACGCCCGGAGTGATCAGCTGGGACACAGACATCTCTTCACTGAAGCCCTGGCACCAAACCACGGGAAGAGACCTTTTGAAATCTCTATTGAGGCTTTTCAGTGAGAGGCTGTCTCTGTGTCTTCCTGATTCACTGCTTGAGGCTCACCCTGTCCAAACTTTTTTTCTGCCAGAACTGTCAGACCCGCTGTGTAAGTAGTAACTGTGAGTAGAAAGAGTTAAGGTTAAGGACTCTGTGTTGCTGTTGTCAATGAAAGTATTTCCCCGTGTGAATTGTGTTAAGGTCTGTAGGAGGTCTCTCTGAGGCCCGAGGACACCGGACTTGTTCTGTGTGCTCTTCGAAAGCAAGGGTGCAAGGTGGAAACTCTTAGGGTGTGAACGTTTTCCACGATAAGCATTGACCAAGGCTGAGACTAAAGAAATGCTCTTGAACTTCATGCCTCAACGCAGAAATTCCCTTGTGTGAACTGAGAGGTATGAATTGAGAAATACAAGCCACTGACCAGGTCTGGGACTAAGGGTGGGTTCAGCCGCCCCAAGGCTGCCTGGAAGGGCAGTTTCGAACGCAAGGGGGCCCAACTGGAACCTCATGACCAACCCAGTGGACAGGTTTACCCTTTCCCCACCCTCATAATGGGCCGTGTCTAACCCTGAGGAACTGCATTGTGTGCCGTTATTGCAGTGGAGTCTTGTCTTTGGACATTAGCCGCAGCATCTCTGTGCCGCGAGCAAATCGCACAACATGACCGGACACCCTGAATAAGCCATTCCTGTATGAAAGACCTGTGTGAATTGAGTTTAAAGATACGGGGAGCGGAGGGTCTAAAGACATACCGGCTCCGCCAAATGGGACTCCAGCATTGTCCGTGTACACACACGATGGCCATAAACGTTGTAAGTTTCTAGACAAATGGAAGCGGTATACCAGAGATGATTTTAGCCCGCAGTTTCCCCTGGAGGGAACATTTGATTTAAGTAAAATTGTTCATCTCCGCAGAGACCTTGAGGTAGGAGGTAGTAATATACCACAGACTCAGTGGGACACTTTTTGATTGGTATGAAGAGGCTTTGAAAAGACATCAAGAATCTCAAGTTCGGAGTCTTAAGGACTCCCGAGAGAAACTGAAATCTCAGAAAAAAGAATTTAAAACAGAAAAGTGCACCACAAAGTGAACAGTTGTGCGCAATTGCTGTAGGTTGGCAGACTAAGCCGCTTGCAGAACTACTCACTCACCATCAATAGTACCATCAGCACCAACACAACTTGATCCACAAATAACAGAATGAATCTGCAGAAGATATAATTGCTTTTCTTAATGTGCCACCCCCATATCAGTCCTGGGCACAACCTGAACCTGAAGAAGTCCGAAGTAACCAAATAGGCTCTTCCGGCAGGATTAGCCCACCTGCCCCCGGGGCATGCCCATGTCCACCGAAGACATGGCATCTGTCTCCTGAAATCTCAACCCCCTCCTCTTGGTTACGGTCTGGTACCCAGTGTGGTCCAGCCCCTTCTTTAAAACCTAAAAAGGCTCAGCTTATGCCTTTACGCCAATGTCCAGGGCAAGGTCCAAATGGGGCAACTACAATCACAGTCCCTGTCCCCTGGGCCCCAGGAGATCTCCTAAACCTTGTTAAACAATTTCCCAACATCAGGGAGGAACCCCAGAAATTTAAAGATGAATTGGAAACTGTAATCCAATGTTATGATCCAGCCTGGGCAGATTTGAACCAATTAATGAGAAGTGCTCTGCCCTCTGAGGTCCGCAACCGCCTCATCGCACAGGTGACTCGGTCTCCCCAAGACCCCGGAATAGGAGATCATTTAACAGATGCCTGAAGATGCCTCCTTGAGGCTGTGCTTAAAATTTGCCCCAGGAAAACTGACTGGGCCAAAATACATCACTGTAAACAAAATACAGGAGAATCCCCAGCAGACACATGGACCGCTTGAAACTAGTATTTGAAAGACATTCTGGTATTGAAAATGCAGCTGCAACTGCCCCAGCAGCACTTGCTTCCGCTTTTGTCCACAGACTTCTTTCTAAAGTCCAGGAACGGTTGTGCACAAGTGCTGTAAGGTGGCAGACTCAGCCCCTTGCAGAACTGGGCACCACTGCAAATCACTGTACAACCTGCCAGGGAAAGAAAAAGGAATCCACGGAAACGAAGCTACTGTCGTTACAATTACAGACTTTAGGCAGGGACAGAAGCCGAGGTTTCCACTGAGGACAGTTCAGAGGCAGGAGGTGTGGTCGTGGGATGGGACGAGGAGGATTTCAGTCCCAAATTAATGACAGTTGTCATTATTGTGGCCAACCAGGACACTGCAAGGCTCAATGTCCTCGCCGGCCTGGCCAGCCGGGATGCCATTTAACCTGCTACCACCTCCTCTCACTCAATTCTGTCCTGAATCGGGCAGCCTCCTGTTAGGCCAGCCTGAGGAATAGTATCATCATCACAGCCCCGCTTCTCCCACTTAATCAAGATGATCCCTGCGTTTCCTGCGTGATAAATGGCATCTCTACAAAATGTTACCCTCCGAGCTGAAGAGTTTTCCACAACTCCCCTCTCCTCTGCTGTTGTAAACGCTGTAGGGATTTCAAATCCAGTAGTTCCTCACCCTGTTTCCCAACCATGGCATGTTTCTCTTGGTCCTGTTTCTGATCAGCATGCCTTTCTCCTTAGTCCTTGTTCTCCTGTTAATTTGTTAGGCAGAGATTTGCTTTATAAACTGGGCTGTACTATCTATTGCTCTCCTAATGGTGTTTATTTAGATGGCCCTGGTAATAAGGAGATAGCAGCACTTGCTGCTTTAGCTAGCTCACCTCCTGAGCCTGAGTTCCCTGACCTTTCTGTGTTGCAAGAAGAAATCATAAAAGCTGTCCCTCCGTTTCTCTGGTCCCAGCATGCTAATGAAGTAGGACAAATCCATACTGCCCAGCCTGTAAGAATTAGATTAAACCCAGCTAAGCCTTTACCCAAAGTTGCTCAATACCCTTTGCATCCAGAAGCTGAAGAAGGGATGCACCCTGTTATAACTGCCCTTTTAAAGCAAGGTATCATTGTCCCGACTAAGAGGCCTTGTTCTTCCTGTAAACAAAAAACAAAAAACAAAAAACAAAACCCGGAAAGAATACCTATCGCTTTGTACAAGACCTCCATGAGGTAAATTCTGCCGTTTTACCTACTTTTCCTGTTGTACCTAATCCAGCTACTGTCTTGGCCTGTAAAAAAAGCTTCCTCCTAAAGCTTGTTATTTTACGGCTGTTGACTTGTGTTCTGCATTTTTCTCTCTCCCTATTACACCCTGATCTCCAGTTTCTCTTTGCATTTACCTGTCAAGGACTTCATTATGCCCCAGGGCTATACTGAATCCCCTTCTCTTTTTTTTTTTTTCTTCAAATTCTGAAGCAAGATCTAGATGACATAATATTTAAAGAAAATTCTGTGCTTGTGCAATATGTTGATGATTTGGTCTTGGCACCTACCTCCCTTGAAGCCTGTAAACCTGATTCTTTAACTCTCCTCACCTCTCTTGCCCTAAAAGGCCATAAGGCATCTAAAGAAAAGCTACAACTTTGTCTTCCTCATGTCCACTATTTAGGTCATGATATTTCTGCTGGAGAACTGCTTTCCTCTTCCAGAATAGAAGCTATTCTTAAAATCCCTAGACCAACTACTGTGTCCCAAATGCGTACCTTCCTAGGCATGGCTGGCTACTGCCGTCAGTGGATACTTGGCTATGCCTCTATAGTCGAGCCATTGCAAAACCTGACTCCTGTTAATACCCCTGAGCCTTTACCCTGGACTTGAGATCGAAGCCGCTTTTGTCTCTGTTAAACAAGCTCTGTTGCAAGCTCCTGCCTTAGGCCTTCCCGATTTTATACTAAACTTTTTATTCTTTTTTGTCATGAAAAGGACAGATTTGCACTTGCAGTACTTACTCAGGCAGGTAGAGACAAGCACCGTCCCATTGCTTATTATAGCTCTGCTCTTGACCCAGGTGCAGCCGGATTTCCCCCATGTCTCCGTGCTGTAGCTGCAGCCGCCGTCACGGTTGAACTTTCCTCCACCCTTGTATTAGGTTCTCCCCTTCCTGTTGCTGTCCTACCTGCTGAAGCAGCCCTTTTACTAAAAACAACAACCCAACACCTTTCAAATGCTAGATTAACTAACTAAGTATGAAATCTTGCTTCTCGCTGCTGGAAATGTCACCCTGTCTAGGTACTCTGTTTTAAACCTGCTTCCCTGTTACCTACCCCTTCGGATGGTGAACCCCATGACTGCATTTTTGTTACTGCTCACCTATCAATGCCCTGCACTGATCTAAAGGACAACCCCTTGCAAAACCCAGATCTAGTAGTCTATGTTGATGGATCGTGTCAAAGAAACTCAAAAAGTTCCCTTGTTGCAGGATATGCAGCATGTTCCCAGTACGATGTTGTAGAAAGCCATCACTTACCTAATGTGTATTCAGCTCAAGTTGCTGAGCTTGTGGCCCTCACCAGGGCTTGCACCCCGGCCTCTGGTGCCTCTGTTAATATTTACACTGATTCTTGCTATGCTTTTGGTATTGTCCACGGTTATAGTTAACTTTGGAAACAAAGAGGCTTCCTCACTTCAGGAGGTGCCAAGATTAGTAATGGTCCACACGTTAATGGCCTTGTTAAATGCTTTACAATTACCTTCTGCTTTTGCTATTATTAAATGCCAAGCTCACCAGAAACCTTATGATGATGTTACACGTGGGAACGCTCTGGCAGACTCCGCTGCCAAAGCTGCGGCTATTTCCACTCCTCAGGCCACGCCTGTGTTTTGTCTATTCCGACTGACCCGTCTCCATTGGCAAGTCTTCACGACGTTGCCCTCCTCCAAGATCAGGCTCCAGAACCAGAGAAACACACGTGGAGACGGGCTGGGTCTTTGTTACACCCTGACCATTTGTGGTGCTCCCCGGACCGCCTGGTGGCCCCTTGGTCCTTCTTCCTCGTCTTGCTCGCATACACTGTGGCGTGACACATGTGACCAAAGGGGGATGATAGAAGCGGTGAAGCTTGATTGGTTTGCTCCAACTTTTCCATCTGTGGCTCAACAGTACTGCCACACCTGTCCTGTTTGCCAAGCCCGTAATGTGGGAAAGCCTGTAAAAACAGAGAAGGCAGCACATCCCCCACCTTGGAGACCCTTTGTAAATTTACAATTAGATTTTATTCCAATGCAGAAATGTGATTCTTAGGAATATGTTCTTGTTCTTGTATTGTATTGTTATTGTAGAAGCCTACCCATGTGCAAAAGCTGACACCATCACTGTAAGCAAAAAGTTGCTCAGAGACTTTATTCCAAGGTTTGGTATTCCTTTATCCCTGAACTCTGAGAGAGGAACTCATTTTACTGGACAGATAATGAAAGAAGTCTGCAAAGTCCTGCAGATCCAACAGGACTTCCATTGCCCATCCCATCCACAGGCCGCGGGCCAAGTGGAACGCCAAAATGGCATTCTGAAAAATAAACGGGCCAAAATTTGTGCTGAGACTCACCTAAAATGGCCAGATGCACTTCCCATAGCCCTTATGAGTATGAGATCTACTGCCAACCAAAAGACTGGGCTTAGCCCACATGAAAGTCTAATGGGAAGACCCATGAGGCTCCCGCCTTGCCACCTGTTGCCTCCCACTTTTGCGATATACATTCACTTCATGATACCATTCTGGACTATAGTAAGGCACTAATGAAGTGTGTTACGGCTTTTCACTCACAGGTACGGGCAGCCCTTCCCAAAGAACCAGATGAGCCATGCCATTTTATCCTGCCTGGAGACTGGGTCCATGTAAAAGCCCATCAATGAAAGTCATTGCTGAAACTGGCCAAGTTTGCTAACGACACCAAACTTTGGGGCAAAGCATCCACACCAGAGGACAGGCGGGTGATCCAGGCTGACCTGGACAAGCTCAGCAAATGGGCGGACGAGAACCTGTTGGTGTTTAACACCGAAAAATGCAAGGTTCTCCACCTTGGGAGGAAAAACCTGCAGCACCCTTATAGGCTCGGCAGTGCTACGTTGGATAGCACTACAAAAGAAAAAGACTTGGGGGTCATCATTGACCACAAGATGAACATGAGCCTGCAATGCGATGCTGCGGCTAGTAAAGCGACCAAAACGCTGGCTTGCATCCATAGATGCTTCTCGAGCAAATCCCGGGACGTCATTCTCCCCTTGTACTCGGCCTTGGTGAGGCTGCAGCTGGAGTACGGTGTCCAGTTTTGGGCTCCACAGTTCAAAAAGGATGTGGAGAAGCTTGAGAGAGTCCAGAGGAGAGCCACGCGCATGATCAGAGGTCAGGAAAACAGACCTTACAATGACAGGCTGAGAGCCATGGGACTCTTTAGGCTGTAAAAGCGCAGGCTCGGGGTGACCTGATGGCCACCTATAAGTTTATCAGGGGTGACCACCAGGATCTGGGGGAACGTCTGTTCACCAGAGCGCCCCAAGGGATGACGAGGTCGAACGGTCACAAACTCCTGCAAGACCGTTTCAGGCTGGACATAAGGAAGAACTTCTTCACTGTCCGAGCCCCCAAGGTCTGGAATAGACTGCACCCGGAGGCCATTCAAGCACCCACTTTAAACACCTTCAAGACACATTTGGATGCTTATCTGGCTGGGATCCTTTGACCCCAGCTGACCTCCTGCCCCTGGGGTGGGGGGCTGGATTCAGTGATCCTCCAGGGTCCCTTCCAGCCGTAATGTCTATGAAATCTATGAAATAATTTCTCATATAGCAAAGATCTGGTTTCTTGTGGATCTACCTCTGTGAAAACTGCATTGATAATCCCCTAAATTTTCTTCTATATTTTTTGCAGTAAGATGTATGATAATATTTTACATGCAACTGGGAGCAGAGCTGTCTTTCTCCAGCTTCTGTACTCTGCTTTGTTATAACTTGGGCATGTAATGGCCTCTTTCCATTCATCCAATCTCTCTCTCTCAGATTAACAGATCAGTTTTATGGATTGTCCCAGCTAGCCAAAGTCATCCTCCTTCAATGAGTTCAGGCCGAATGCTGTTACTCCCCAATGGTTTCTATTCTTTAGGTGCTAACGGCCTTCCAAGACGTCACCCCAAACCAGAGACTCTCTCAGGTTCAGCTGCATCGGACGTGGCGCTGCCCCGCGCTTCCCCCGGCTCCTCGCGGCTCAGATGCTCCTCAGTCTTGCTGCCATTACTGTAACTCGACCCTTTTCCACGAGAAACTTCCCTGGTTCATCCTTATCTTGCTAACCTTACTCTAAAACCCCTTTTCCTGCCGTACCTCCTCAGGAAGTCCCTCATTTCCCCCCATTATCCTTCTTCTTCCAAATCATCCAGCGGCTTTCTGTAATAATCTCTTCTGATGACTTCACCAGTTCCTGTTCTCGTCCTTGCAGAGCTGCACGTGCGGTAATATTTCTGTTGGTCTACAAGCCTTTTTCCCTCATTGCTTTCCTGGTCTCCGCGGCCTCCTTAAACCAGGGCTGTCTTCATCTCCCTTTGACTTTTTCCCCAAGACTTTCGCTGCAGCTTCTTTAACACTTTTTTCATGATTTCCCAATGTCTGTTGCCATCTTTCCCGCTTTCTCTGGCTGCCAACATTTCAAGCTGATATTTCTTCATAACAAATGGTGTCTTCAGTTTTTCAGGATTAACATTGGTCCCCTGATCCTTATCGCCTTTGGCTGTGCTAGTTCTTGATCCTGGCTTCTTGGTCCTAACTAGAAGGTGAACTTAAAGATCTAAAATACACTGACCCCTTAGCAGGCATCCACGGATGCCACTAAAGGTGGATTGGGAGTGTGGCAGGAAGCCACCTTTGTTTCTCCCCAAAATCTCTGCTTGGTGACAAGTTGATTAGGATGGGCCAGCAGAGGAGACACCCCTTTACCCTCTCTCTTTAGGTAACCTGAACTGGCTGCAGTCCTGAGGGAGGGGGGACCTCCTCCCTCTGCCCACGTGACTGGTATCACCTACCTGGGTGAGGGGTTTCTACCTGGTGGGCTGGAGTCTGCCCGGCAACTAGTGATGTATGTCAAATTGGTTGGCTGACAGCCAACCGAGGCTGGCCTCCATTGGACCAGGTGAACAAGGTTACAGGGGCTATATAAATCAAGGCTGCCCAGGAGGAGGGGGCAGCAGCCATGTGGGGGACTCGGGCATGGAGAGGAGGGTGACCATCTGAAACGGGCTGTCTCTCCCATAGCTCATGAGCAAGGAACGGCCTGCCTCCAGAGGGGATTTCCAACAGCCTCTGGATGGTGCTTGTGAATAAGCCACTCGAGAGCCAGGTAGATATCTAGCTGGCAGTAACTCAGATGTGTGATCAAAAGGCTACCTCAGCCAGACTGTTTTGCTCAATGGGATTTCTATGATATCGCTCTATCTTGTACCCTATTTTCACCCTACCCCTGTAATCAGTGAAGTTCTCCTTTGTGACCAGTGTAGGAGGCTTCTTGAGGGGTGGGTCTAAATTATGCCTAAGAGACCCCTTAAGTCTGTGGACTAAGGGAGACTTTCCTTTTTGGCCCCCGACTTGGGGAAGTGCCCCAAGGGCCTGTACTGGGTCAAGTACCCATAAGACTTTAGGCCTGTGTTTCCCTAAGGACACAGGGCCGAGACAGTCCCTTCTCAGGGTGGTGGCAGCTACGTTCCCCCCAGGCTAGTGAGTGTGCTCCAGGAAGGGGGTCGGATGGATGCAAGGTGCCCCAGGGAGGTGGGGGTTTAACGCAGGAGCGCCCCCTACTGGCCCGTGACAGGGAGCAGCGCTATTACAGTGTCTGGGAGCCAGTCTTGTGTGCAGCCAGGGCTGAGTTGGCTGCAGAGAAATTGTATGCCGAAATTTGAACAGAGACCATTGGACAGGCTTATGGATGCACAAGATGTCATGACTTTATGACCAGATATTCACGGCGCTGGGCTGGAATATCCAAAAGAGGACTTGGAGATGGTGGGAAAGCAGGGCTGGCAGGGTCCTCAGGATGTCATGTCTAGTCCAGCCCTTGCTCCAGGCAGGATCGGCCCAGCCAAGGGTCTGTCTAAGCTGCTTCTGAACCTTGTTCCAGGGATGGAGGTTTTGCAGCCTCTCTGGGCAGCCTGTCCCATGGCTGGATCACCCTCAGAGTCAGACAGTGTCTCCCAGCCCCTGGTCTAAATTCCCACTGCTTGCCTTGGTAGAATTTGTTGGTGCCACATGCTCTTCTCCAGACTAAATATCCCTCAGTGTTCAGCTTCTTTCGTAAGCCAAGCTTCCCGAGACCTGAATAATTTTTGCAGCTCTGCACTGGACTCTTTTTCCAAGCTGTCCACCTTTTTTTTTTTAAATCTGGGGCCCAAAACTGGATGCAGGACCCCAGGTCTCTCCACTGCTGAACAGAGCGGAAGAAACACTTCCCTTGATTGCAAGTGACACTTCTATTAATACAACCCCGTTTGCTGTTGGGGTTTTGGCAACAAGAACACACTGCTGGCTCATATTGTGCTTATGGTTTACTATAACCAACCCCCAGGTCCTTCTCTGGAGTATTGCAGCACAGCCAGTTGCTCCTCAGTCTGTATTTGTACCTGCAATTCTGCTGTCCCAAGTGCAAAGCCTTGCACTTGTTGGGTCTCATCTGGTTGGTTGTGGATTGTTTTTTCCAGCTTACCCAGGTCATCCTGGATCCCAGCCCGACCCTGCGGAGTCTGCAACTCCACCCAACTCGGTGTTATCAGCACATTTGTGAAGTGTGCACTCGGTCCCATTGTCCAATTCATTAATGAAAATATTAATACCCTACCCAAGGCAGACCCCTGGGGAACCCCACTTGATACCTCCTCCTAACTAGTACTGACTACTCCATTGAATGCAATGATGCCGGCCACATTTGCGTCCACCTTACAAATGCTTTCATCTAGTCTGTATTTCCTGGATGCAAATGTTGTAGGAAACTGTGTTGAAAGCCTTGTTCTACTCCCATCCACAGACTCCGTCACCTTATCATAGATGGAAATAAGGTTGGTCAGGCATGAAATGCTGCAGCGGCTACATGTAAGATTGCAGAAGTGTGATAATCCTATGACCCCAGCTGACTTCCTGCCCCTGGGGCAGAGGGCTGGACTCGATGATCTTTCGAGGTCCCTTCCAGCCCCAATGTCTATGAAATGACCCCGGCCTTACAACCTGAACATCACTTAATGATAGCAGACGTGCTTTCAAGAGCATGCCGCCCATCAAAGAGTCCACAGCTTGACTGATCTGGACCAAAATCCATAAGCGTGAAAATGAACAAAGCCTCATGCAATGCATCTCCAGGTACTTGAGATGAGCTGGTGATGGAAACGGCCAAAGACGATACAAGCAGTACGTGAACAAGGAAAAAAAAATCTGTTTCCCCCTGCATATTCGCAACGTTAAAAATGAGCTGCCAGGGATCTCACAAGTTGCTCATAAACAGTACAGAGATTGATTGCAATGTGTGCCGTGGCGAGAGAGAGGCACATTTTGAATGAATACGTGAAGGGCATCTGGGAATGACCAAGTGATGAGCAGAGCCAGAGATGTCTTTTGGCCCTGGATAAATAGTGACCTTGAGGATGGGGTGACGGGGTGCCCAGCCAGAACAACCAACAATGCCTCATGAGCGACTTGCTCTTCCATGGGGCAAAGTAGGAATCGACCTGTTGGGAAGATGTGACAAGGGGCTGTGGCAGAAAGCCACCTTGTTTCTCCCCAAAATCTCTGCCCTGTGTCACTGTGACTAAAATCTCTGAGCAGCAACCATTTGATTAGGGTGGGCCCAGCAGGCAGGGGACCCCACCCTGGCCGGTCTCTTTAGGTAACTTGAACTGGCTGCAGTCCTGAGGGGGGGGGACCTGCTCCCTCTGCCCACGCGACTGGCATCAATGACCTGGGTGGGGGGTTTCGACCTGGGGAGCTGGGATCTGCCCGGTAACAGGTGATGCATTTCAAATTGGTTGGCTGACCTCCACTGGCCCAGGTGAATGAGGTCACGGGGGCTATATAGGTTGGGGGGGAAGGAGGCTCGCTCTTCTCTCTTCGGCCATGAGGGGAAGCAGCAGCAAAGCAGGGGAGACAGAGGAGCCTTGCCATCGGAACCTAGCTCTCTCTCTCACCCCCAGACTCCAGAGGGGAAACTGGAGACCTCTGGAAGATGCGTGTGAGTGAGCTACTCAGTCGGATTAGATATCTAGCTGGCAGTAACACAGATGCGTGATCAAAAGGCTACCTCAGCCACACTGTTTGCTCTCTAGGATTTCTAAGATATTACTCAACCCTGTACCCTAGTTTCCCCTAGCCCTTGTAAACAATAAAGTTCTCCTTTTTGACTGGTGTGGGAGACTTCTTAAGGGGTGGGTCTAAGTTACGCCTAAGAGACCCCTTAGGTCTGCAGACTAAGGGAGACTGTACTTTTTGCCCCCTTGACTTGGGGAAGTGCCCCAAGTGCCTGTACCGGGTCGGGTACCTGTCGGACTATTAGGCCTGTGTTTCCCCGAGGACACAGGGCCAAGACAGTCCCTTCTCGGGGTGGTGGCGGCACGTTACCCCCAGACTAGTGAGCGTGCTCCGGGAGAGGGGTCGGCCGAGCATCAGGCGCCCCAGGGAGGCATTCGGAGCCTGGCAGGGGGTCGGGCGCAGGGGGGTGGGCGGCTCAACGCAGGAGTGCCCCCTACTGGCCTGCCACACGTGATGGCAGTGGTGGGATACGAATACCCAGCTGTTTTACCTAGGTGGGATCCCTGCACCCACCACATGTGGTGGCAGGGGAGGGATCTGAATACCTTGCAGCTTTACAGGCATAATTTGGGAAGAGTAATAGAGTCACTGAAATCCCTTGAGCAAACAATTTCTAATTTGGCATCGGGTCGACTGGATAGTGTAGATAGCCAGGATGGCGGAGCAGTACACTGAAAAGACCGTGCCTGAACTGAAAGAGCTGGCGAAAGAGAGAGGTCTTCATGTGAAGAAAGGGCTAAAGAAGGAGGAACTGATTAAACTCCTGTGTGACAATGACTCAGCCATAGAGCAACCTCCACACACGCCAACTCCTGAGTCCTCCCCAGAATCACAGCGCCGCACGCCAAGTTCGCAGTCCTCAGGGAAATCAACCCCTCCGGAGGAGCGAAAGGGCAAGCTCAGGTATGAGCTGGAGCTGAAAAGGATGGAGATGGAGGCCCAGTGTGGAAAGACACAGCTGGAGAAGGCAGAGATGGAGATGGAGATGGAGATGGAGGCCCAGCGTGAGCACGTGAAGACTCAGCTGGAGCTGAAAAGGACGGAGCAGGAGGAGAAAAGGATGGAGCGGGAGGCCCAGCATGAAGAGGCCCAGCACAAGCACGCTTGTCTCCATACCTCTGTGAAGCTACGGCTCCAAGCTTTTAAAGGAGGGGGGGAAGTGTGGCAGAAAGCCACCTTGTTTCTCCCCAAAATCTCTGCCCTGTGTCACTGTGACTAAAATCTCTGAGCAGCAACCATTTGATTAGATGGGCCAGCACGGAGGGGACCGCACCCTGGCCGGTCTCTGTAGGTAACTTGAACTGGCTGCAGTCCTGAGGGGGGGGGACCTGCTCCCTCTGCCCACGCGACTGGCATCAATGACCTGGGTGGGGGGTTTCTACCTGGGGAGCTGGGATCTGCCCGGTAACAGGTGATGCATTTCAAATTGGTTGGCTGACAGCCAACTGGGGCTGACCGCCACTGGCCCAGGTGAGTGAGGTCAGGGGGGCTGTATAGGTTGGGGGGGGAGGAGGCTCGTGCTTCTCTCTTGGGCCATGAGGGGAAGCAGCAGCAAAGCAGGGGAGACAGAGGAGCCTTGCCATCGGGACCGAGCTCTCTCTCACCCCCAGACTCCAGAGGGGAAACTGGAGAGCTCTGGAAGATGCTTGTGAGGAAGCTACTCAATCGGATTAGATATTTAGCAGGCAGTAACACAGATGCGTGATCAAAAGGCTACCTCAGCCACACTGTTTGCTCTCTAGGATTTCTAAGATATTGCTCAACCCTGTACCCTAGTTTCCCCTACCCCTGTAATCAATAAAGTTCTCCTTTTTGACTGGTATGGGAGACTTATTGAGGGGTGGGTCTAAGTTACGCCTAAGAGACCCCTTAGGTCTGCGGACTAAGGGAGACTTTACTCTTTGCCCCCTGACTTGGGGAAGTGCCCCAAGTGCCTGTACCGGGTCGAGTACCCGTCGGACTATTAGGCCTGTGTTTTCCCGAGGACACAGGGCCAAGACAGTCCCTTCTCGGGGTGGTGGCGGCACGTTACCCCCAGGCTAGCGAGCGTGCTCCGGGAGAGGGGCCGGCCGAGCATCAGGCGCCCCAGGGAGGCATTCGGCACCTGGCAGGGGGTCGGGCGCAGGGGGGTGGGCGGCTCAACGCAGGAGCGCCCCCTACTGGCCCGCCACAGGGGCCACTTACATTTCCTAGGAGCAGCGGTGCCTGAGGTACCCCAGCGACACCAGCCGTCTGGCGTACAGCAGCTGCGTTTGCGTGCCGTGGTGTCCCAAGAGCTGGAATTACTGGCCATGGGCCGCGGTTCAAACCCGGGAATTTTGAGACTTGGCTCAAGCGTATCACTAGCGTCGTGAGACCATCCATCCCCAAACATCCCCAGTGCAACGGACCGGCACAAAGCGAAGAACCTGCTTAACAAAGCAAGGGGGGAAGAGGATCTCTGCTTGGCACCACCCCGCTACGGCCCTGTGATGTGGAGAGTCGCGCACAGGACTTCGCTACAATGTGTGTGTAAACTCGCTCCCTGACACGGGTCCAAAATGAAGGTGCCAAATCATCTGTGATGATGCGGAAAGGACCGGGCAAGTACAGTCAGATGCAGAGTTGCTGCAAAGGGATAAGACCTCTTTCACTGTCAAATATGATGCAGTGCAACCTTGGCCAGACGGACATTGGCCAGTTAAAGCTGTGCTAACCAAAAAGGAGAGATCACAAATGAAGGCATCACAAGCATCTGCTCAAAATCCCTGACCATGAGGATGTGAACAAAACTGGACCAGAGACACCAGCTGACACTCATTTACGAGACCCACAACCTGACCTGGGGGCACACTGAAATATGGACAAGGATAAAGGGGGCTGGTGATGCAGTAAAGCTGGAAGATTGCTGACATGGCCAAAGAGACTGATGGAAAGGTGACGGTCTGAGTCTGCGAGGGTGGCTGCTGTCTGAAAAGCATTCGTTCAGTCTGACATTTTATAAAAAGGGGAAGGTGTGACACAGAGAAAGTGCTCCCGGGAGCATGGGGTCTCCAGGTACCCCAGAGACAGTCTGGCTGGGGCTGGCGTGGCAGACCCCAGACCATCGCAAGGGCAGTAGCGAGACCATTGCCTCTGTGCTGCCTATAGCTCTGTATGGCTATTCCCAGGTAAAACAGAGCCATTGCAGACCTCCAGCCTCATCAAGTCCCTCATCCCCCAGCACAGGCTGCAGCAAATGGGGATGAGGGACAGGGCAGGTCTGCTGGCCCCCTTGCAGAGACTCATGGACCCCATGGGTCTGCACGGGGCATCTCTGGGGCCCATGCTAGTATTGGATCAGGGTGCTTTTAATTCTTGCTGGTACCTGGGAGGCAGTGGAGCACCCAGCCAGGTCTGGCTAGCCAACGTGCCAGCCCAGCAAGCCCTCCTGCACTCCAGGGAGCTTGTCTGATGCCCCTGCCAGCCGCCTCCCTCTGACACCCCCAGCCCAGCTCGTGCCGCTGCCTCGGTCCAGTTCGGGCTGCCACCGGCACACGTGCACGCAGCGATCGCTCTGGGGCAGGGAGCGGGACTCCACTTGGTGTGGCCAGACCACCCCCTCTCCCAGCACCCTGGGGTCCCCGTCTCGAGGTGCAAATGCAGCTCAAGTGATGCATTCAGACAGCTCTTCCAGGGCCCCTTGCAGCACAGACGGCTCCAGGGAGCAGTGTCCACCTGGGCACCCACATGCACGGAGCGGTGGGGCTTTCCACCGGGGCAGGGACTGTCCCTGCAGACGGGGAGCCCCCAAGGGTTTCAGAGCTGGGTTTTAAGTTCAATTGTTTAAATACATAAAGGTTAAATTGAGAGGGGCAGGGGTAGGAGGGAGCTGGTGTCCCTCAGTCCCCTGCTCTCCCAACCCCACGCAGCCCTGCTGGTGCCCCCAGCCCCGGGGCTCCTCAGATGCTTCTTGGTGCCCACTCGCTCCCCTGGCCAGGATGCCTAGTGACTCCGTAGCAGGGCCAGGCCCGGACCCGCCACATCGTGCCAGCATCTCCAAGGTGTGGGGGGGTTACCTGCTGTGTCCATGTCAGGACTAGTCCCGTTGGGCACCTTTTTCCTGTGCTTTCCCAGTGGCTTGGTCTTGGTCTTGGTCTTGGTCTTGGTCTTGGCCAGGTGAGAGTCGTTCTCCTCGGGCTCTGCTGAAGGAAGTAGAGTGCAAAAGCATCAGCTGTTTCCCCCCATGCTGCACCCTGCCCCCCCTTTCCCTCTCCCCCTCCCAAAATCTGATCACCAGGCGAGAAGGGCCTGGCCTTGGGGGCTTTATCAAGCCAGGAGCACAAATGCTAAGCCTCTGGATAAAAGCAGGGCCTGGGAAGATGTGGTTGCAGGATCCCAGGTGCGGCACTCAAATCCAGACAAGCAATTGCATCTGTAGCATGAGCCGACCAGCCCCAGCACCAGCCCCCCGGGAGCTCGGCCACAGCCGCGATGCAGCCTCAGCCCCCAGGATGGGGCGGCAGGGTCCGGGCTGGAAAGCGGTCACATTTCAGAGCCCCAAGACAGGGAGCGGTGGTGTCTGCAGGACCTGTGCTAATATAGTCACGGCTGACCTGGGAAGCGGAGGGGGTAGGTTGCGAGGTGGCCAGGTTTGCAGATGAAACTGTTATTTAGAGCGGTAAAGCCCTGGGCGGGCTGTGAAGAGCTAACGAATGGTGCCTCGGTGAATGGGCAACCCGGTGGCACAGGAAATCCAGTGCTAATAAGTGCGAAGTGATGCACGTGGGGCGGGGAAACGACCGCAGATAGATGGACCTGGTGCTGGGCTGTGCGTGAGCAGTCACCGCACAGGGAAGAGCTCTGGGAGGCATCGTGGACCCTTAGCTCGGCGCTCGGCAGCAGGCAGGCGCGGGGGGCGTTATCCCGGGGGATTGCAAACTGAACGGAAACTCTCATTCTCCCCCTTTCTAAACCTCTGGTGCAGCCACCCCCTGGATACCGTGCGTAGCTTTGGTCCCCGCACCTCAAAGAGGACAGAAGAGCCAGAAAAGGGGCATGGAAAGGCAACCAGGGCGATGGGGGATGTGGGTTGGCAGTGCCGCGCAACCCTGGAAGCAGGAGAGCTGACGGGAAAGGATGGGGGTTAAAACGAACCGGAGCGAGAGGGCTGTTTTGCACAGAAGAGCCGGCTCGCGGGCCTCGCTGCCACAAGGAGCGGCGGAGGCTGGAAGCCGAGCCCTGGGCAGAAGAGGAAAGGCCGAACGCGGTCCGTAGAGGGGCGGCCGCCGAGTCCAGTGGGCTGGTGCCGCGGAAAGGGATGGAGCCTTGCCCAGTCTCTCGGGCACGAGGAGCAGCACGGCGCCCAGTCACGGAAACCCTTTGCAGCGGGGCATGAAGCAGAGAGCACCTTATTCTAACCCGGAAACCACCCTGCTTGCATTGCACCCCCTGAGCTCTCCCGGCAGCCCCAAACCTACCTGCCCCAAACCTACCCGAAAGAAGTTGGGAAAACTCCTGACTTGGGACCAGCTGGAAAGGGGGGGGCCTGGCGCAGGGGCGAGGAGAGGCTGCCGGCCACGGACTCCGCTGCCCTGCAGTCGACGCAACGGGGCTGCTTGAGCGCGGCCGCAGAGACCGGCCCTGCCTTGACGAGGCCAGGCTGGGGCTGACCTTGGTGCCCCAGGGCTGCTGTGCTTGGAGCAGGGAGTCCTGGGGAGCCCCTGACCACGGCTCCCCGGTGGCAGAGCAGCAGGGAAACTGCCTTCGAAAGCGGACAGGGTCATGGGGCAAAAGAAACAGAGAAGGTGAGAGCCTGGAGCAGAATAAGTATCTGCCCCGGGCTGTGCGCACGGGTGTCCTCCCACAGGGATCTGCTGCGAAGAGGACGACGCGAAGTCGTATGCATGCAATAATACGACATGCAAATAGTACGCCCTGCAAAACCCGCGGGTCTTTGCCTGCGAGGGGGCAACAAGGAGGGATGTGAAGTAGGGGGAACATGGATGTGCAGAGCGCTGCGAACCCAACCGCCGGCACGGGAAGGTCGGGCTGCCAGGGTCCTCGGGGCCCACGTCTAGGCAGGAGCAGCCCGGCCACATCTCTGTCCCGCTTGCTCCTGAAAATTTCCAGCATTGGAAATGCCAGAGCCCCCTCGGGCAGCCTGTTCCCGAGCTCGGCCCCCCTCGGAGTGGGGAAGCGCTTCCTCGCCCCCATCCTCTACTTCCCCGGCTGCAGCTTGAGGCCCCTGCTCCTGGCCCGTCCCCTTTGGCCACAGAGACAAGCCCGTCTCTGTCCTCTCCGTCACCCCAGGTTGGGTACTGGAGGACTGTGGTCAAATCCCCCCCCCCCGGTCTTCTCTTGTCCGGACTAAATAACCTCAGCTTGTCCTCGTGTTTCCAGACGCTGACCACCAGCATCCCCCCCTCCACACCAGGGCACAGGGAAGGGCAAGGAAGCCACCCCCGTGCCCAGTCTGAGCTTCGGGGTGGCCTGTCACCAGGTCTCTGGGCTGCTCTCGGTGCCAGGTGCAATGCCAGTGCCCTGCCAGCTGCCCTTGCCCGGGGGACTGCTCCCTGCAGCCTGGTCCAGGTGCCTGGGGAGGTCAAGTGACCCTTCCCAGGCCGGGTGACCAGCCTGGACCCTGGACCCAGGCGTCCAGTGCAGCTCCTCGGGGTGGGGGGTCCCAGATGGCTTCCAGGTGTGGCAGAGCACCCCCGGGAGCCGGAGCCCTGGCAGGGACGTCGGCTGGCTGCGGCTCCTTGCACCGCGGGGGTCCCTTGGAGCCAGCAGACAACTGGCCTTGTTTTACAGCCCCCGTCTGCTCCCGGACACTGCGTGTGGCACTGGAAACAGACTCGCCCTTGCTGCGCACCACCTCTCGCCCTGTGCCAGGGGCTCCAGGGCCGAGGTGCACAGCACCCTAGGGTCCGCAGCCAGACAGCTGCGTGCAGCCCCGAGCGCGGGGGTCTGCTGCTGGCCCTGCAGGGATGGGGCAGGAGTCCTCAGCTCCCAGCACTTGGCTCCCACGGCCCCCTCCAGCCCGAAGCAGTCGTGCAGGCGGGCGCAGGAGGCAGGCCCCGCTGGGCGTCGGGCAACCTCACCTCGAGCCCCCGCACAGTGGAGCGCAGCCAGGAGCAGCAGGGCGGGCGCCAGGCCCACCATCGCGCCTGCCCCGGGGCCTCGGCGCGCGGCGCGGCGCAGGTCCCACCCGTGGCCCGGCCTGGCCTCGTCTCCCCTTCCTCGGTGCAGTCCCGCAGCAGGTTGATGGGGAACTGGAAAGTCCCGGGCGCCGCGGGTCTATATAGGAGGCCTTTCCCTGGCTCGCTCCCCCATTGGTTTGTGCCGGGAGCCGGCAGAAATAGGACACGGGCTGTTGTGGTTTGGGCTGGAGGGATGTCGAGAGGAAAAGCAGCCCAGCTGGGAGGTGCTGCCCCGTGCAAGGGAGCCGGGAGCCGTGTTTGTGCAAAGCTGCTAAACTTGGATGCGCTCGGGAATGTGGCGGGGGGGCCGAGAGCGCGTGGTGCCAGGCTGGCTCCGGGGAAGCGCCGCAGGAAGGGGGTCGGGAGCCCTGGGGAGCGACCCCAGCCCTGCTCCTGCCCCGCTCAGCAGCGGGAATGGCTCCAGCGGCAGCTGGAGGGGACACGGGGTCTGGACCCAGGGGTGCTCAGCACGACCTGGCTGCCGGGCCACCCCTTCCCCCTTCCTCAGGCTGAAGTCTTCCGGGTCTTGGATTATTTCAGCATCCAGCAATGCCCGTCCTGTGTGAGCTAGAGCCACCCAGGGGCTGCTCTACCTCGTGCCATCTGTGTCCGGCCTGTCAGTGCCCGGAGCCCAGCTCTGCCACCCCAGGCTGGGGCACCCCCATGTCCCCGCACCCCCAGCCAGGAGTTTTCTAACTCATCCGCAGCGCCCATGGAGGGCGAGGAGAGGGCAGAGACCTGCCTGCTTGGGGCTGGAAGCGCTAGCAATGCACCGTCTGCCAGGCCGCGTGTGGCACGCACCCCCTGCCACCTCCGTGGCCCCAATGAACAGCCCCACACCAGGCAGATGGTGCCAGGCCCTCTTTATTTGCGGGGCTGTGCCGGGGGCTCCGGCTGCCTGCTCCCAGCATGCGTGTGAGCGACAGCTCAAGCACTCGCGGGCCTGACGGCGGGTCCCCAGAGGCCGACCCCCTGCAAGCAGGCGGCTCGGGTCCCTCCCGGGGATGGGCACTGCCCCGCCTGCTCGACAAGGGCGGCCCCTGCCTCGGCGTCCTGCTCCCCCCTGCCGCCCGGGCACGCCGGACCCCAGCCAGCATGGTGCCACGGCGGAGAGCGGAGGCGGAGGCGTCCGCGCCGATTTGAAAAGCTGCCACAAAGCTGCAGGGCTGGAGGGGCCCGGGCAAGCGGCAGCCGCTCCTGTCCTCCCCTCTCCCCCTGCCCCAGCTCCTCAGGCTACAGCAGCAGGGACTCGCCCCACGTACAGCACCGACCTGCGAATCTGGTGCAGGGCGATGGCGGCCTGAACCGGAGGGCAGGGAGCAGGTGGGCCCCGGGCTGGGCTGGGCTTGGGGAGGGGAGTGCCAGGCCCCCGGTGCCGGTGGGTCACGCTGCGAGCTGGGCAGATGCCTGCCTGCCCCTTCCGAGTCCCTGATGCCGCCCCGAAGCGTACCCCCGGGGCCGCGGGCTCCCCTCCTAGAGGGAGACCACGCACTCGGTGCCCGGGTACTCGGGCAGGTTGAGCTCGAACTTCTTCTGGACGTCGTAGGGGAGGAAGCGGCCGGCCACGAAGTGGAGCCGGCCCAGGAAGCGGGCGGCGCACAGCTTGGGCGCGGCCAGCGACACCAGCACGTCGGGGCTGATGCCCTCGCTGCTCCCGGCCTCCACGTCCCAGCCTGCGGCACAAGGGAGAGAGGGGGCGTCAGGGCGAGGCGACGGCCCCGGGGCCCCGATCCTGCCTCTGCCTGACAAGTCTCTGGGGCTCCAGCCCTTGTGCCAAGAGCCCCGGTGATCCCAGAGGACCACATTGAATGCTGAGCTCTGGCTGGGACCAGGGCGGTGGGGGCCAGGCCTTGTGCCCCCAAAATGCGGCTGCTTCTAGGGTGGGACTTGGCAGCTTCGCAGCAACACCTCCAAGGGGGAAGGAAGGTGCGTGTACACTGGGGGGATATTGAGAGAGGCCGACGGCAGCTCCCTCCGCTGGAAGGTGCCCGCCCCCCCTTGCACAGCACCTTGCACCCGGCTGGGAGGAGAAGGGGGGCAACGAGTCCGCCAAGACGGAGGCTCGGCCCTCAAATGGCTCCAGGACTGTGGCTCCCGGACCCCCGGCACTTGCCCAGGCTGGGGGCTGAGCTCCCTTCGGCAGCCGGCCTCCCCCCACATCCCCTGAAGGAACTGGGGGGGTCAGGATGGGCAACACGGCCACGTCCAGCCTGGGCAGGGGGCAGGGCTGCCCTCGGCCAGCGCCTGGCACCCGGCTGCACGCGCTGGGACTGGAGGCGTTCGCCGCGTGGGCTCCTGTTTGCTCTTCCCGGGGCCGGGTGGGTTCCTTCGGTGCACGCTGATGGCAATCCCAGGCCTGGCCCCAGACACCGATGTGTTTTTAGATGACATCATGTCTCAGTTCGGGGAGCGTGTTATTTATTAGCAGTGCCCTGAACGCGTCCGGAGACGGTACTGTCCCCGGGAGCCGGCCCCGCGGGAGCAGCAAGGGGCAGCAGCTGGTGGCAGTGGGGGCACTGGCCCTGGGCGGAGGGACCCCAGGCCCCCAGGACAGCCCAGGTGCCAGGGGGGCAAGGAAGGAGGCCTTAGCCGTGTCGGAGCCAAGCGCCAGCGCCGCTCTCGACTTGGCCAGTCGCGCAGGGATGGCCGGTGCGGCGGGGACCCGCCCTGGCACCTCCCCGCAGGGCATGGCCTGGGGCCTGACCTGAGGGCACGTCCAGGCTGACGATGGGGATGCGGATCTGCTTCAGGGTGGCCAGGATGCCGGTGTAGGGCTCCTTCACCTGCTCCGGCTCGGCGTCCACGCCCAGGATGGCGTCGATCACCACGTTGTAAGCATCGTTGATCAGCTGGACCTGGAGGGGGCGAGACCCCATCAGCCGCCCCATGCCCCATCTCTGTCGGACAGCATCGACGCCCAGCCCGCCTGCGTCGTGGGCTGGGCTGTGGGTCCCAATAACACCCGTCTCCCCACCCTGGTTGCTGGGACCATTCGCCAAGTCCACAGCGCAGGGGTTTTTTTTAATATATTTTGTTTTCTGGGTCAAATTAGCCAAATCCATTTCAAATTGTATCGATCTGAGCAGAAATTCAGTTGTCCCAAAAAGCCCACGGATGGAGCAGGCAGAGCTCAGTCCCTCCAGACCCGTGCCCGGCGCTGCAGCCAGCCAGCATCCTCCACCCCCGAGCCATCACCCCGGGACTTGAGCGGCTCCCGCAGCCATTGGCAGGCCTCCTGCGTGCGGGCCCAAGCCCGGAGGTGCCCCCAGATACTACAGGCAAGCATCCTCCACCCCAGACTCTTTAGTCGGGGGCTTCAGAGACTCCCCGTGCTGGACTTCAGCCCACGGGGGCTTTTGCCAGCCACCTGCCAGGTGAGCTGGCACCGGCGGGCACGCTCGCGCCCCCACTGCCCCTCAGCACAGCGCGCCCAGGGGAGGGAGCACGGCTCGCTCGTGCGCGGCCGGCCGGCACTGGAGCGGGGCACGAGCTGTCCCGATGCGCGGGGCCGTCTTCCAGCGGCCTCCGGCGGGGCTTCCGCTCAGGCCTGAGCGGGCGCTGCAGCCGCAGCAGCTCGTGCCCCAGCCACGCCAGCCGGCGGCGGGGGGCGGCGCGGGCCTGCCCGAGCCCTCCGGCCACCCCCGCCGGGCGCGCTGCTCGCAGCCCGACGCGTCTCGTCTCCGCGGGGCGCGGGGCCAGGGCTCGCTCCGGCGCTGGGCTCGGGAAACAAAGGGCTTTTCAAGCCCGGGCCGCGAGCTGCGGTGCGCCGGAGCCGGCCGGGACAGTGAGCTGAGGTCACATTCCTCCGAGGAAGGCCAAGGTTTCCACGGAAGAAAGAGGAGGGGGTGGCAGCCGCGGTAATGCCTTTTGCAGGGCCGAGCCCGTGACGCGCTCGGCTCGGACTTCTTGGAATCGTGCTGCTTGGATCCGAAGCCCGGAAAAAAGCCATCAGCCTTCAGAGCCCGAGTGGAAATGCGGCCCCCGGCACCCCCGGCCTCGAGGAGCTGCACCGTTGGCAGGCAAAGGACTGCATGCCCCTGCCCCTGCCCCTGCCCCTGCCCGGGTCCGCGCTCGGCCTGCGGCCAGGAAACCCGCTTCCACGCTGATGCCTGAGCTTTGAACCCTGCCCCACGGCACCCGGGCCCGGCTGGGGGCGTTGGGCTCCGGCGGCTGTAGCGTGGCTGGGCGCGAGTCTGGACGCGGCCCGTCTCGCCGTGGGGGCGGCAGGGGAAGGGAGCTGCGCCCCCCCCCCGCACGGCACCGCTCACCTCGGTCGGCAGGTAGGACAGGAAGGGGATGTCCATCTTCTCACACTGGGTGGTCAAGTCCTGGTACACGGGGGTCGGGGACCGCTTGGGGTAGAAGATGGTCGGCTCGTACTCCTGTGGGAGGGAGGGAGGATGCAAAGCATGGGACGCCCAAACCCGGCGCCCCCTCCCTCCCTCCCTCCCTCCCGCCCTCGAGCTGCTCGCGGGCGCGGGTCGGGCCCGTCCGTGGGGCCGGCGCCGCGGGGATACTCACGAAGACCCGCAGGTGCCGGGCGCACACCAGGCCGATGGCGCCATTCTTCTCCGGCCCGCACACCACCAGCACCGTGGGCTGCTTCCTGGGCAGCGCGGCCAGGGGGAAGGCCTGGGAGCAGACGGAGGGGTCAGGGGCTCCCGTGGCCTCGGTGAGACCCTGCCAGGGCCCCTGGGCTTTTCAGCCTAGGAGCTGCACAGTCTGCAGGGGAGACGCGTCCCCTTCGGCTCCCTGCGGTCTGGGACAGGACGGCTGGGGCACCGCAGCGACGCCCGGGTGCTCCTGCGCGTTGGGGCCGGGCAGGCGACCTGGGAAGCCACCCCTGCCCCCGTGCACCAGCACGGGGGGCTCTGCCTGGGGCGGGTGCATGGCTCCGGGTGCCTGGAGCAGGGCGCAGGCAGCCGGGACACGCTGGCAGGAGCCGGTGCCCCCCGGGCTCCCCGTCCTCTTCCCGAAACAGTTTCCGTGCCCTCGAGCTGGGGCTGGAAGCACCGAGGCACGGCCAAGCCCTCGCTACAAAGCCACCTTTGAGACGGCTGGGCCCGTGTTTGCAGAGCCGCGCTGGCTCCCCTCCCCGTGCGCAGGCAGCGGGATCCCAGCACGGTAACGGGGCAGCTCCCCGGGGCAGGTCTCTCGGCCTTCCCCGGCTCGCAGCCTTGGGCAGCCTGCGCGCCCAGCCCCTGGCGCATGGGCCCCGGGCTTGAGGCCGCAAGAACTCGAGCTGAGCCAGGCCAGGGGTGGGACGCCGCACCCAAGGGCTCGCCGCCTCCTGCCCCCGAGCCTTTGAGATCCCGAGTGGCTGGAGGAGGCCTGAATTGTTCTCTGCTCCGCCTGTCCAGCTCCGAGCGCCGCGGGGCGCGGGTTCAACGGGGCTAGACCCAGCCACGTGCCAGCGTGGAGGCAGGGTGCAGCTGAAGATGTGCCCCCGCCCGGCTGCACCGCTGCGGCCCGGCCTGGCTGGGGGGCACCAGGAGCCCCGGACCAGCGGTGATGCTCGCGGCCACGGGGCCGGCACCAGGGCAGGGCCCGAGGCCCGAAGCTGCTGAACTCGCGCCCCTGGGAGCCAGCGGGGGGGAAGGCGGCTGACAGGCAGGGGACGGAGGACCTGCTAAATCCAGCCCGGGCTGTCGGTTTTGCAGGAGCCAGCCTGCCCCGGGTGCCCTGCTCCAGAAACGTGCCCCAACCCCCGGTGAATCTGCTGCCAGGAGAGGGCAGGCCTCCGCACCCCGGGGCTTGGGGGCAGGCGGCTGACCGCTGCTCCGGCCGGGCCGGCTCCCCGTGGGCTCTGGCCGCCGACGCGCGCCGCAGGGTGGGCTTGCCGGGAGCTCGGCCTCGAGTCCCTGCTGCCCAGGAGCGGGGGGACGGACGGAGGCTGCCCCGCGGCGGTGCTGGGGGCCGCCGGCCCCGGCCAGACGGACTCCAGCCCGGGGCACGCGGCAAGGCGAAGGCCGAGAAACGACCCGTCTGGGCTGCTCTCGGGTCCCGCTTGCTGCCCCCGACTGTCTGATTTGTGGCTCAGGAAAGGCTCCGGCTTGCTGAGAGCGACGGGGCCGGGTTTCCCCCTTGCCTTCCTACCGGGGGGGGCGCACGGCTCTGCAACAGCCTCCGGGGGAGCGAGACCCCGTGGCGCTGAGCCCTGCCCGGAGCATCTCGGCGCTGGCGGGGCGTCTCTGGGTTCCGAGCTTCGCGCCGAGCCCGCGGTCTCCAGGCCGAGGCCGCAGCAGTTCACCTGGCAGCTCGTCAGTGGGTGCAAGCCTGGGGCGAGCCGCCTGGAAACGGGCCTGAATTTTCCAGCTCTTGTGCAGCGGAGACGAGCCTGCGCTGCCTCGCTGCCGGCGCTTGACATGAGCGCCTAATCCTGCCCCGGCCGGAGCCGCCCGGCTCGGCGCCGGCATCTGCTCCCGGTCGCCTGCTTCACAAGCCCGTGTTCGCCAGCTCGCCGCCGGGCCCGGCGCGGGGTGAGCCCGAGCCGCTTGTGAAAGCGGTTTGGGCCCCGGCCTTTGCAAACCGGACGGGAGCTGCTGCTAATTTAAAGAGCAACGGCGGCTCCCGCCCTCGGTTTCCACGCGGATGAGCGATTCTGCAGCCAAGCGCCCGGCTCGGCGTGGCCTGCTCCCGCGGGCCCCGTCCCGGCTCCCCCCGCGCGCGCCGGGGGGGCTCTGGGCCGCCCGCGGCCTCCGATGCCACAGCCCCCCGCACCTGGACCGGCATCGGCCGGGAGCCGCCCCCTGCCAGGCATCGCTTGTCCTCGCATCCCAGCTCCTGCGCGCGGTGTGCAGCCCGGGGCCAGCGGGCCGCAGGTGCCTGGCAGGACTGCGGTCCCACGCCCGCGGCACGCGAGCTCTCGGCCCGGCTCCGTGGCAGCAGCGGGCGGCTCCGGCCCAGGCACGGGGCTCGGACTCGGGAAGCCACGCCAGGCGCGGCCGTCTGTCTGCAGGAGCCGGGAGGCGCGGGGGAGCCGCCCGCGGGACTCGGGAACCTGGAGGCCTCGCAGCGCCGGCCCGGAGGCAGGCTGCACGCCAGGGCCGCACGCGTGTCGGCGGCTGGAGGAGCGACGTCTCCAGCCCGTGCGCGCGGGGTGCCACGGCCGGCCGGCCGGCGTCGTGTGGCCGCAGGTCTGGCGCGCAGGGGCCAGGCGCTGCGACCGGCTGCTGGGACGTGGGCCTTGACTCTTCCCCGCGGCGGCGTTGCAGCAGCCCCGCGAGCTCGCGGCGGGGGAGCCGCGAGGGGACCGGGCCTGCGCCGGGTTCAGGCAGGTTCGCCCCTCGTCTCGCCAGGCGCTGCGGGAGCGGGTGCCCGCCGCAGGGGCGCTGCCCAGCGCGGCCCGCTCTTACCTTGGTCACGGCCAGGGCGCAGGCATGGCCCCAGATCTCGATCAGCTGCTGCCAGCCGAAGCGGTAATCCTCCAGCAGCTCCTTCTCCAGCGCCTCGGCCTCCTCCCGGCTGCAAAGCAAGAGGCAGAGGCTGGGGCCAGCAGACGGGTCCAGCCCCCCCCTCGCGGGCTCCAGGGCAGGCCTCCGGAGCCGCCGCCCTTGGCCCCCCCTGCTGCGGCCCCGCGGGGCTGGCAGGGGAAGCGGGGGGCTCCGGGGGCTGCATGCGCACAGCCCCCCGTGCCTGGGGACGCTGAGGCCGGCGGGGGCCGCAGAGCGAGCACCTGCGCGACGCCAGCCCCCAGGGCGCGGCCGGCGCCGGGCTTGCAGACGCCGCCGTGCCCGGGCCGTCCTGGTGGCTCCGGGTGCCGGTGTGCAGGGCCAGCGGGGCCCCCTCCCACCGGCCGGGCTGCGGCGGCCGGAGCCAGGCCTTTCCCGGTGCTCCGGTGCCCTCTGGCGCCCCCCCGCCCGGGACCTGCCCCAAAGGCTGTGTCCCGGGCCCCGCGTCGCGCCGACGGCTGCACGTGCCGGCGCAGACGTCCCGCGCTGGCCCCGGCCCCGGCCCCGGCCCGGCGACACGCGTCCTCCGCTCTCCCGCCGGCTGCCTCGTCTGCCCGGCCGGGCGCCCCGGAGCTCCCGCCCCGGCCGTGTCCCGGCTCGGCCCTGTGCCCGGCCGGCCTGCGCTGCCCGGTCCCCGGGGGCAGGGGTGGGCTGCGCGGGCGGCGTGACGCCGGGGGCGACCGCACCCCCCACTGCGGGTCTCCGCGCGCCGACACGGCCGGGGCCACCGCCCGTGGGAGCGGCCGCGAAGGCAGCGGCGCGGCGCCCGGCGCTCTCGCAGGCTGCGGGGGCTCGGGGCCGGCGGCGGCTCGGCTGCCTCTCCTCTGCCTCGGGCCCGTGCCGCGGCGGAGCTGAGAGCGGCTGCGCGGGCGCTGCCCCGCACACGGCGCCGCTTCTCGGCCGGAGGGCCGTTCCCTTCGGCTTCTGCTGCGGGCCGCCGCGGGGTTTCCGAGGGAGCGGGCCCAGAGCCGAGGGGGGCGGAGGCCTGCGTCCCTTCCCCCGGAGCCTGCGAGACAGCCGGGGCACGCGCGCGCCTCCCGAGCCCCGGCCCGCCGCCCGGCCGCGGGGGCGAGACTGCAGCGGGCTCCGGGCTGGCAGCGGCGGGGGGGGCCGTGCCCCGGGCCCCGCCCGGCCCGCCCCCGTCTGCGCCCGGCGGCCCGCCCGGGGCAAGGGGGATTCCCCGCGTCCAGGCGGCGCAGGGGCACGCCCCCCCCCCGGGCCCGGAGCGCGCTGTCTGGGGCTGGCAGTTGGAGAACGCCCACCGCCGTTGCTGTGGCAACCGGCACAAAGGCTCTGGCAATGGGCGAGCCGCGCTCTCGGGCCGCCCTTTGTGGGGAGATGCCTGCGCGCGCGCGCGCGCGTGTGTGTGTGTGTGCCCGCACGCACTATACATAACTGAGAATAGGCATAGCTTCCTGCCAGGCTACGCTATGCGCGGCTGTGTGTGTGTACATGTGTGTTGTGCACGGCTTGGTGCATGCACATACGTGCATGTGAGCCATGGTGGGTGCGATGCATGTGTGTATTTATGCATGCGTGTATGCTAGGCCTGGCTTCATGGCCACACCTGGTCTGCTATTCCTGGTGTTTGTGCACCTGTTTTTTCTGTATGCTGTGCACAGCCTGTGTGCATGTGTGTGTGTGTGTATGCTGTGCATGGCTTTGTGTGTCCACAATTATGCTATGCATGGTGTTTTGTGTGTGTTCATATGCGTACGTGTGCGCCCGCTATGCAGGGTGTGTGCACTATGCATGGCTGTGCTCACGTGTGTATGCTATGTGGGGCGTGTGTGTGCCCATGTGTATGTGAGGCAGGGCACATCCATGTGTATGTAATGTGGGGCATTTGCTATTCCTTGCTACGTGTGGCGTCCTTGGTGTGAGAGCATTTGCATGTGTTCCTGCAAGTAGGGGCGCCAGTGTCTGAGTGCATGAGGCATTTCCTTGTGCGCACACGTTCTTGCAAGGAGGGCGGCGTGTGTATGGGTGGGCGCACGTGCCTGCATGGCGCCTGGGGAGAGTCATCATCACCGTCAGCAATAAAACAATCCCTCAATCATCGCCCGCTCCCCCAAGGGCCCTCCCAGGCCCCCGCACGCAGCCTGGCACACACAGCCAGCAGGGACGAGGCCTCCTCCAGCCTCCAACGGCGTCACCCGCTTGCGCCCGTCTCTGCTCCGGTGCCGCGTGGCCGCATGGGTGCCCTGAGGCCTGACGTGGCCCAGAGAGGCCCTGCCCCGGCTTGGGGGTGGATGGGGAGGGGAGGTGGGCACCACGTGGGGTGCCTGCCCCCCCAGCCCCTGAGGGACCATCAGCAGACAGTCCAGGCTGCCTCCATGGAGACCTGGGATGCAGTTGCTACGGCAACAGTGGCTGCTATGGTGCCAAACCCTCCTTCTGGCTCCAGGGCCTGGGGATCGGGCCCTTGCAGCGGTAGCCATGGCACGGCCCCCCTGCCAGGCTGGACGCGGTCCCCCCCAGGCTGGTGCCAGGCGCGGAGCGGCCCCCGGGGTCAGAGCAGCTGGAGCTTGGTGCTGGGCTGTGGGGGGCGGTGCCTGTTTGCCCGGAGTCTCCCATACCCTCCCCCTTCAAGCGGGGGGTGGGGGTGGGGAGGGGGCATTCACAGCCCGACCTGCCTAAGGTGGGCAGCTGCGTGAACAGGGGCTGTCGCGTGGGAAGCTGCCCCAGCCCTGGCCGTGCCCAGCAGCACTGCCCGTGTCCTGCTCCCCTCCGCCCTGGCAAAGACACCGGGCACTGCTGCCCACCAGCTGTGGCCTACAGGCCCCCCCGGCGGCACCACCCAGCAGATGTCTCGGCGGCGCCCGCCCGCCACCGCCATCCATCTTCCCCCGATTGCTTTTTAATTCCACAATTACAGCTAAACGCGCGGCAATTAGCTGCACGGCCGCCATCTGCCAGTGGGCGCAGGGCTGCCAGGGGCACATGAGCGCCCCCCTCCACCCTCATGCCAAGCCCTCCCACTTGCCCCCCCGGCATGCACAAAGGCACAACCATGGGGCACCGTCATTGGGCGGGGGGCTGGCGGGGGGCTTCTGGGGCACAGCGCTGCCACCCCACACACTGGGACAAGGGCTATGGCGGGGGAACGGATGACACTGGTTTGCCTGGGGAAAGGGTGGGGGGGTGGGGGGGGAAATGGGTGCTCAAGGAGCCAGGTCATCCCAGCACGTGCCCCAGTAACAGGGGGGGGTTGTTGGGGGGGCAGAAATTTGCCCCTGGTTACACTTATGCAAATCTGTGGGGGCATTTGGGGAAGTGTCTGGCTCAGGTGCTGGGGGTCTGGAAGCTGCCGCTCACCCAACCCCTGGGTGCACACACACACACACACACACACACACACACACACACACACACGGTTTTAGTGGGGGCTTGGGGTGAATGATGAGGGTCCAGGTGATCCCTGCACCCCCCCCCCCTTCATGCCTCAAGGACATGGGCAAAGGGCACTGGGGGGGGTTGCCCCAGGTTTTGGGGGGGAATCCCGACTCAGTGAGCACTGCTGGGGTGGGGGGCACTTCTGCCTTCCTGCTATGGCCATACAGGTCACACCTAGGCCCCCCCCAGCTGGGGGTTGCAGGTTGGGGGCCACAGTGCCAGGGTACATGGGGATGAGGTACAATGGGGGGGGGGTCTAGCTCAGCTGCTGGGGATCCACCAGCTGTCCTGTGTGCGGGTCAGTGCTGCCTCCTGCCACAGCCGTGGTGCAAGGCCTGGGCAGAGCCGTGCAAGGCGGCTGCTCTGCGGCAGTGCCGCACGACTGCCTCCACGCACCCGTGACAAACCCTTGTACCCCCGCTTCCCCCCCAAGCTCACACTTGGGGCCTGGCCCAGCCCCCAGCCTTCACTGTGCTGAGTGGGCTCCAGCCGCCGTCCTGCCCTGCCAGCGGGCACAGCCGGGACACAACAAGGACCCAAGGGAGAGCGCAGCGCTGGGCATGGGCATTTGGGCACCTGGATCCTCGTGCCCGTAGGTCATGCATGTGCACACACTCACGCGCTGTGTATCTGGGTGTGCACGTGCATATGTGTGCATGATTGCATGTGTGGCTCTTCCCCCCTCCCCATACAGGTGCCTCTCGGAGATGTGGGACGGGGCAGCTCACATCCCACAGGAATACCCCACGCCCCGCTCTTTGCCCCCTCCAGGCAGGGGCAGGCTGGAGCCCACTGCGGGTTGCTGCTGCCAGTGCCCCGGGAATGCGATGCATTATAAAAATCTCTGCCGAAAGTTGCTGGGATCTGTCGTCCCCCCCGCAACGGGGTCCAGGCTCCTGTATCGATGCAGCTCCAGGGGCACGGCCCTGCCCTGGGTGCCAGGGTGCACCGGGCGCTGGAGCTGCAGTCTCCTCCGCCTGGCACCGCCGTGGGCAGGGGGTGAGGTGGATGCTGCAGGAAGGATCTGCCCTGCTCGCTCCCCCCTCCCCCAAAAACCTCCTGGGAAATCAGTGCTAAAAATAGCCCCTGCACACCCAGGGCAGGGGCAGGAGGCACAGACCTGCCCCCTTTCCGCAGGGCAGCTTGCATGGGGCGGGGGGAGACAGGGCTGGAAACGCAGGAGAAGGCACTGGGGGGCTCCAAGCAGACTCACGGTCCCGGGGCAGGGTGGCGGGGGGCGAGGGGGGGGGCGAGGCTGCCTGCATGGCCCTGGCAGGGGGTGTGCAGCAGCGGGGCAGGGTCCCTCCTCCCTCCCGTGACCCTGAGCCCCGCCACAGGTGCCCCCAGGGCTCCGGTGCCCACGGGGGCTCGGAGCTGCCCGGTCCCAGCGTCATGCCCATACCCTGGCACCTGTGCATGCGGGGGGGGGGGGGTCTCAGCATGAAGGACAGTAAGGCACCAGCACTGCCGAAACTTTCCCACCCCAGTAGCAACATGCCCAGTGCCAGCCCAGCCTGGGCACCCCGTGCCCAGCGCCTTGCTCACCTGAGGTACCTGAGCTGGGCCAGTGGCTGCTCGCTTGGGTTGCCCGGGCAGCTCATCCTGCCTGGGGGTGCGGGTCGCTTCCCTGCGTGGCTGCCTCCCGGCTGGTCCCCGGCAGCTCTGAGCGTGCAGCCGCCTGGCAGGAGCGCCTGGCAGGCACCGGAGCCAGTCAGGAGCGAGCAGCCATGCAGCGAAAGGCGGGGGGGGCGCTTGGGTGGGGAATCAGGTTAACCCGTCGCAGCCTGCAGTGCCAGCCAGTGGCTGCCGGAGCCTGGAGGTGCCAGGGCCAGAGGGGCTGAAGGCGGGGCATGCCCTGGGCATCATCTCCCCGGAGGGGCTTGAGCGGGTCACAGCGCCAAGACGCTCCTGAGGCAGGCTGAGACATGCTGCCACGGTGGCGGTGAGGGCAGGGGAGATGGTGGGGTGCCCCCAGCATCTGGCTTGGGGAGGCACGTGGCCCGGCTGGGCGTGCGAGACCGCCCCGTGGTGCCCTCACGCTTTGCCGTGCCCCTTGTAGACAGTGGCGGGCCCGCACAGCCTTTGGGCTGGGGCAGCCACGTGGGTGTTTCAGGGCCCTGCTCGGCTCCGTCTGAGACTCCTGCAGTGGACTCGGGGGCATGCAAGGGGTCAGGGGTGCAACCCTTCTCCTGGCACACACAACCTCTTTGCTCACGCCCCGCAGCTTGGCAATGCCAGGGTGGAGCATGCCTGTGGTTTGCCATGGGCAGGGGGAGACCTCGCCTCTCCGGGGCCCCCACAGCCGCGCCAGCTGCCAGGAAGGGCAGTCGTGCAGTGCCAATCTTGGCTGCACCCTGTAATTGTCCCCCCTCTAATGCCCATCCCCACCATGACTCCCTCACCCACAGAAGGAAGACTTGATCCTGCCACCCTGGCTGTCAGGTCCTTGGGAGGGCAGGGTCTTTCCCTTGGTCTTTGCCATGCTGCACCCGGACCCGCGCCCGCCCAGAGCTGCACCCAGCCCCCGAGACTCTGCTGAACTGGAGCCGGAAGCATTTGCACAGGAGCCAGGCTCCAACCAGTGCGATGGATGCCGGGGTTTAGGGTGCGCGGAGCTGGGGGTCATGGCTGCACCACAGCTCAGGGCAGACGCGTCCAAGCTGGCCCCAAACACCTGCTCTCCTTCCTCAGCTCCAATCCCTTCCTTGCCCGCTTGGCCCCAGGGCACAGGTCAGCTGCGCAGGGAACCCTGGCCCGGGAGCGGGGCGAGTGGCTCAGCACCACGGAGCACCCCGTACAGGACAGGAGCTGCCAGATGCCCTTTGCACGGCCTGCACCCTGCTCCCTCAGGAAGCCTTGCCTGGGCAGCTCCCACATGCAGTCCCTGTCCAAGGCTTGGGCCGGCAGGGCTGGGCTCTTCTAGTAGTAGCCTTAAGGTGTGGTGGCAAGAGGCTGCTGTGCCCAGCAAGCTGCCCCGTGCCCAGGGGGGCCGTGGCTGCCCATTAGAGAGGGGACATGATCTGGGCCAGGTCTCCAGCTGCCTGCTGGGAGCATGCAAACAGGAGCCCCGCTGCTGTGCAGCTCCGCAGGCCAGGAGCGCCCCCAGTGGGCACAGCCTCCAGGGCTGGCTGTGCCCTGCCCAAGCCCCAGGACCCCTTGCAGACACCTCTGAAGGCTTTCCCCGGGTTGGTAAGCACTCGGCAGTACGCTGCGGCTCCGTGGCTCCAGCAGCAACACCTCTGATGCACCGCTCAGCTCCCTCGTCACCCCAGGGAGCTTGTTTAATCAGCCTGTGTAGCTGCCAAAGGCCACAGGGCAGGTTGCACCTTCGCTGCCTGCTGAGTGGGCAGCCAGGAGGCCCCTGGCTCAGGCCCGTGCAGCTGCTCCTGCTGGGCCCTTCCCTGTGCTGGTTTTCCCTTGCATGCTTGCAGCCCCTGTGCTGCCAGCCAGGATTACTTAGCAACCACGCAGCTGCCTGCGAGGGCACGCAGCCTCAGGCAGGGATCTCAAGGCCTGGGCTTTGCCAGGTGGCTCCCAGCCAAGTGCCACCGCTCGGCCCTGGACAGCTGGTGCTGGCTGCCGCGCCGGCTTCAGAGCTCCCCAGTCCCTGGGGCTGCTGCCACCTTCCTGCTGGGCTCCGCTGCAGGCAGTCGAGCCATCCACAAATGCTCGGGGCCGAGAATGGAGCCGGGTGCCAGGGAGGTAAAGCCTCTCCTCCTCCGGCGGGCTCTGGAAGCCACTCCCAACCCCTGCCTGGAGACTTGCCCCCTGGGTGACTGAGGTAGAAAGGCCCTTCCCTCCACGCAGTGTGAGGACATATTTAATCATTGGACGCACATGTCACAGTGGATGTAGTTTTTCTGGACTTCAGGAAGGCCTTCGACACTGTCTCCCACCCCATTCGCATTCAAAAGCTAGATGACTGCGGCATTGATGCCTACACAGTGAGATGGGTCACAAATTGGCTAGGGGGCTGCACCCGGAGAGTGGTGGTGGACGGGTCATTTTCGACCTGGAGGGATGTGGGCAGTGGGGTCCCCAGGGCTCGGTCCTCGGGCCTGCACTGCTCAATCTCTTTATTAGCAACTCAGACGAGGCGGTGAAGAGCAGACTGTTCAAATTCAAGGACAACACCAAGATCTGGGGTGAGGTGAGCATGCTAGAAGGGAGGGATGGGATACAGCTGGACCTGGACAGGTTACGGGGTGAGCAGATAAGAACAGGATGGGATTCAACACTGGACTCCTAGGGAAGAGCCAGCAGCATACCTGTGGGGTGGGGAACTCCCTTCTCGAAAGCACAATGGCAGAAGTAGATCTTGGCATCATTATCAACTCCAAATTGAACACGGGCCGCCAATGAGAGGACGCAGTCAGGAAGGCCGACCGCACCTTGTCATGCATCCACAGATGCATCTCGAGCAGGTCCAGGGAGGTGATCCTCCCCCTCTGTGCGGCACTGTTCAGGCCGCAGCTGGAGGACTGCGTCCAGTTCTGTGCGCCGCACTTCAGGAGGGATGTGGACAGCATGGAGAGGGTCCAGAGGAGGCCACTCGCACAATCAGGAGGCAGCAGGGCAGGCCCTATGAGAGGCTATGGGACCTGAACCTGTTCAGCCTCCACAAGAGAGGGCTGAGCAGGGATCTGGTGGCCATCTACAAGCTTACCAGGGGGACCAGAAGGGAACAGGAGAGTCCCTGTTCCCCCGAGCACCTCCCGGAGTAACAAGAAATAACAGCCAGAAGCTGATGGAGAGGAGGTTCAGGCTAGACATCAGGAGGTGCTACTTCACTGTCAGGACAGCTAGGATCTGAAATCAGCTTGCAAGGGAAGTAGTGCTGGCTCCTACCCTGGGGGTCTTTAAAAGGCTTGATAACTACCTAGCTGGGGTCATTTGAGCTTACGCTTAGTAGGGATCATATCAGCCCAGTATTCATTCCTGCCTAGGGCGGGGGGTCGGACTAGATGATCTGCTCAGGTCCCCTCCGACCCTACATCTATGAATCTATGAACACAGTCCAAACGGCTTGCCTTGCAGGTCTACAGCAGCCCTGGAGAATGGGCTCAGCCAGGGCCGGGGCCCCGTTCCCTCACGGCAGTCAAAGGTCAAATGCTCTCCGTGCTGTGAGCAGGCACCAAGCCCTGGCAGTGCCCAAGGCTCCGGGAGCCCCAGTTCACAAGACCTCGTTCCCGTCCATTCTGCACTGGGGAGGCCACATCTGGAGTCCTGTTTCCAGCTGAGGGGGCCCCCTACAACTGAAAAGATGTGGACAGATTGGAGAGATGCCAATAGAGGACAAAAATGGCTTGGGAGATGGGGGACGTGACTTGTGAGGAAAGGGGGGTTGAACAGCAGCAGCTGCAAAGCGGATGGAGCTGGACTAGTGTCAGTGGGAGCAGGTGACAGAACAAGGAGCAAAATGGGCTCAAGCTGCAGCAAGGGAAAGTTGAGGTTGGATATTAGGAAGGCTCTCTCACGAGGAGGGTGGTGAAGCACTGGAACAGGCTCCCCAGAGAGGTGGTGGAGTCTCCATCCTTGGAGGTGTTTAAGACCCTGGTAGACAAAGCCTTGGCTGGGATGATGTAGCTAGGGCTGATCCTGGTTGGAGCAGGGGGCTGCACTAGATGTGACCTCCGGAGGTCCCGTCCCACCCTCATGTTTTGTTAGTTTCTGGTCTCAAGCTATAAAGGTTGTTCCAGCTGACTGGCTTCACCCAGTGCCCTGGACAATGATTTGAACAGTGCAGAGATTACTGACACGCTCCCCCCAACGATACAGAGTCTGACTGTCAGGGCAGCCCAGAGCTGGGGCTGTTCAAAGCCTGTCAAGAAGTGAAGGCGATTGGGACCCGCGGCAGCTTTCCCTTTGTCAAAGGGCCCTGAACAGGGTCAGCGCCTGTCCTGGGGCCCAGATCAGCAAGGCTGATGCATCCCGCAGCTCCGATCTCCCTTTCCCCTGCCCTGGAGGAGTGCATGGCTGAACTGGCAGGAGAGAGCAAGGGGCCGGGTGAAGCTGGAACTGCTTCGCCCAGAGCCCATTAAAGCAGGAGGCTTTGGCTGGGTGCGAGGAGAGAAGCAGCCCTAGCAAAAGACCTGCACCACGTCTCGTTTCCAGACTGTTTAATGTCACATGCTGCAGTACGTAGACCTTGGACAGCGCACATCCCGCAGACCCTGCTGCTTGCACCACAAAGACCTCTTGCCTGCAGGCCTCAGACATACCAGTGAAAGCCATGCACGGCATTCTCAAACTCCTGCTTCGGCCGGAGGTAATACAGCTCAGCCATAGACGGGGTCACCCAGCGGTCAGTGTGGTACACGGATGCGCCCACCTGCGGAGAGGGAGAAAGCGTGTTACCGTGGCCCAGGAGCCCCTCAAACACTGCCACCAACATCAGAGCTGAGGGGAAGCCCACTACCCGCTTTGCTTTGAGACCCTGTGGGCCGGTCAGCCTCAAGTGGCTCCCCCCGCCCTTCACTGGCAGTGGCAGCAGAGACCGGCTGCCCCATGCAGGTGGGGCAACTCTCCCCCACGCGGCTGCAGCTGCAACGTGGAGACCTCAAAATACATCAGCGCCCCCTTCCAGGCATGGCCGCACAGATTGCTTGTGGCACCGCACTGGGCTCAGAGCTTGCGGCTCCTGCTTCCCAGGGAATACAGCTCTTCCAGGACCCTGCTCCCATGCAACAAGCTGGGCTCAGATGCCCCTTGCGACCAGCTGGCTCCTGGCACTGCCTCCAACATGGGTGGCTGGAGCCTGTTGGTAAAGTTTGGAGCAAACTAAAGCAGCAGCAGGCTGCAGGGGCCTTTCAGGGTGCTCCCAATGCACATGGGGATCACAGCAGCTCTTGCATCGGCTGCAGACCCCACTCCCTCCCTCCCTGGGCTGCCAGCCGAGGCACCAACCTTCCAGCCCGGAACATCTTTCATGATGATGGCCTCCTCTTCCAGGTTCTCCCGCAAGAGCCGCAGGGTCCTGAAACAGAAGCCAACCTAGAGCTTGCAACCGCAGCAGCCACCCACAAGCCAGGCTCTGCACCGCGATTGCGCAGATGGCCAGACCAAGCCATGCTCAGGGTCCCTCTGGCAGCAAGACTGTTGCACCAGAGGTCATGAGGCATGTTAAAAAAGCATGCATCGGCACAGCGGGTCAGACACCCGCCGACTTTGGCTCGGGCAGGGCAGCCCGGAAGGTGGGAGACATCTTTGTGCCTCCCGCAGGGCACGGACAGCACGGGTGCAGTGCTGCCTGGTTTGGGGGCAAGAAACGCACGGGAACAAAGCACCTTGGGGATCCGCCCGGCAGGAGACCCCGCACAAGCTTTTACCCTCATCTCTACTGACAAGGCCCAAAGGAACCCAGGTGGACTCCGCGGCCAGGCAGTGCCAGGAGTCGGCCCTTGGGCCTGTTCTTTGCCAAGAGTGCGGAGCGCTAATGGGCGCACAGGGAAGCAGTGAGGCCCTGTTGCGCCTGGGGGTTATTCCATAGCTGTCAGTGACCTGGGAAGATCGTGGGGTGCAGCCTCCGGCCCCAGTAGCAAATGTAACCGGGGGTCACGCGACCCCGGCGAGGTGATCGTCCAGTCTCCTCTCAAGGATTTCTAAGGTTGGCAACTGCACCCCCTCCACGGGGAGCTCGTTCCATAGTCCATATGCCAATCACAAAGAGGTTTTGAGCCCAAATCGGTCTGGCAGGTGCTGGTGGCCGTTTCTCCCCCTTGGGCGCTGCTCCCTGAGACCTCGCCGTCCTCCGCTGCCATCCCTGCTCGGCCCCACACTCCGCCTCGCCCCGAGCGTGTCGGCAGCCGTTGCGGGCTCCGTCGCACCCGGTGCGAGCGGATGCGGCGCGCGGCCCCCACATACCTGCGGTCGTGCTCGGCCAGTAGCAGGGGGAAAAGGGCGATGCGGGCCTCCAGCTCCTCGATCAGCAGGCGCCTGTGCCGGGAGGCAGCGGTTAGTCGCCCGCGGGTGCCCCAGGGACCCGTGCCCCAGCCGGGCGGGCGGCCAGCCGGGCGGGCTCACCTGCGCTCCCGGTTCCACTTGAAGAGTGTGTAGTAGCCGTAGACCATGCTGCCGATGCCCAGCGCGAACAGGCTGTACCCTGCGGGGAGGCGGCGCTCAGCACCCGGCCCCGCGCCCCCGCCCGCACCCCCGCGCCCCCGGACACGCACCGGACAGGCCCCGCCGCGGCAGGTGCCGCTTGTAGTCGATGGGGCCGTAGCCGCCCTTCGGCGCCACGTCCTGCTTCACCTTCACCGCCGCCATCTTAGCCGGGCCCGGCCCCGAACCCCAACCCGAACCCGAGCCCGGCCCCGACCCCAGCGCGCGCGGGCTCCTGACGTCACGACCGGCGCGTCACGGCGCCAATCCCGGAAGCAGTCGCCAGAAGGGGAAAGGGGGGTGTTACAGGACAGCCGCCATCTTGAAGGGCGCGGGTCACGTGATAGGCGGGGACCTGCTAGGGCCGCCCCCCCGGCTTGCGGGTGTGCACCTCGGGGGCGGCGCGCCGTGTGTACAGCCCACGCAAGTGTGTACACGTGCGTATGTGTGTACACACACCCGTGCACTCTTTCTAGACAACCCTGCTGGGTGGCTGTTGCACCCCCCCGGTGTGTGCGCGTAATGCATAATTCACTTCTTCCGCTCACCCCGCAGCGCGTGTAGATGTGTATGTGCAACAGTGTCACACATGGGCTCACACCCACGCGCGTGTGCCTGTGCCGAGCGCCGTCAGGACGAGCCCCGGCCCGGCAGGCCGCACCGTGACTCGGGCGCCGGGCTGCTCGGGCCGCCGCCCTGGCCGGGCCTCGTGCCCGCGGGCTTCCCGCCGCCCGGCCCCGCCGCAGGTTTCTGGGGCGGCCCCCAGGGCAGGGGCCAGAGGGCACCGTCCTGCGGGGGGCGGGCGAGGCCTAGCCCCCGCCGGGGCCCCAACCCCGAGGGTGAAGACCTGCGGTGACACCGGCAGCGGCCGCCCTCCTCCGAATTTCCCAACTCCCAGCGCCGCGTCCCAGACGTGCAGGACAAGAAACGCACCAGGCAGGCACTGCACCCGTGCTGTCCGTGCCCTGCGGCTTAGCCCTTTGGCCGCCAACGACGCCGGGGCGGGGGGCGGGTGCCGGACGGCACAGCGTCTGGTGCGCGAAACACGTCCGGCGGCTCCGCTGCTCCCAGACGGCGCGACCGGCTCCGGGCTTGTGTCAGGCCGCTGGGTCTCCAGCTCCTGCGTCAGGTCCGGCGGCGGTGCCGGTCACTCTCCAGTGGGCATCGGGGCCACCTCACTAGACGAGCGGGACTCTACTTTGGAGTCAAGGGACCCGGTCAGAGAGACATTCCTGGTGCTGGAAAAGGAAGGGTTTTTGGAAGCCGAATAGAGTGAGCAGCGAAAGGACTTGCACCCCCTGGCCTTAGCACATAGAGTAACAAAGGGTGGAAGGAGATGATGCAGGCCTGAAAGATGGTCTTGGCTCCGAGTGGACGTCGCTGCTTTCTGCTCCTAGAGATCATCACGGGTTCACCCTTTAAAGTGTCGCCCACAGCCGAGACCAGACCCCTCCAGGCAAGGCTGAGCCCATTCTCAGAGTATCGATCCCCAGGCAGGCCAGGGCGAAGGGCCACACGTGGTCCTGGTTTGCAGAGCAGCCGTTCTGCTAGGGCGAAGCCACGGACATCCGGCATGGCTGAAACATCCTTCCACCTTTCTCCTCCGCTGCAGCAACTTCAAGACAGATATGTTGCCCTCAGTAAAGCCGTAAGAGTCCATTTTAATTGTGGCATTAAATGAGATGCTTCCTTCTGTCTACGAGCCAAGCTGTCCATGGAGTAAATGAGACAAGGCTCGGCTGGGTTAGGACCACAGATGAAGCGCGCCTCGAAGTGCCTTGTGCATTGTGTGCAGACCTCCCAGCTTTGGCATCCCCACATCAAGGTGCTGCTGACCTCGACATGCAGGACACGGCTTCACTGTTGCATTAAGCCGATTTTTGCAGGGAGTCTTGTGAGAGTTGCTCGCCTGTAGGCAGAAACAAGGGGTCACTGGGAGAGTGTCTGGGCTTAGAGTATTTTCTTTGTTTGGCTCAGGTGAAAGCCACAATCAAACCAAAAAGTTTGTATGTACACGCACGCACACAGTACATGGCTACAAATGTGTTTTACCAGTTAGTCTCCAAGGTGCCATCCTGCCCCGTCTTCTGCCTAGTTCTAAACAGGATTGTATAGCAAGGACTAAGTGGCATTTCCTGCTCTTTCAAAGCCTCTCCAACTAAACGGCACTTTTAGGATAAAACACTGCAATCCTGAGCTTGGCTGAGTGCACAGGGACAAGCCTTGTGGGGATACCCAGCGAGCCAGCGCAGGGCACCAAGAGTCACCCCTGCGGGCATGAAGGTGGTGTACAGTTGTCTCCCTCATCTTCCAGCTCAGCTCAGCATAGCCCAGCCCAGGTACAGCATCAGGGGCAAAACCCACGGGCAGCATGCTCATGCCAGGCTGGAAAGAGCTCCCTTCCCTCTCCGCAGGTGGCCAGAAATCCAGCCAGGTTTCCCAAGGCTCGGGGCACTTCCCCGTCGTGTTTCTGGGCTGTCGGTTTGATGCTGGCACCTCGCTGCGGAGGTTTTGGGTGGCAAATGCGTTTGGCTGCAGTGTCTACCCTACACTCCCAAGCTTCCCCCCCCCGGACAGTACGTGCTGACGAGAAACATGCTCCTGAAACCAGTTGCTCTCCATACACAGCACCTTGTTTCACAAAGCCCGCACAGGCTTCGCTCCCTCCCAGCCCTGCCCTCCGCCCCGCTCACCTGACCTGGGGGGCTGGGAGGGAAAGAGGTGTTTTTGGGGCTAGAGGAAAACACCACCTGCCTGGTCTTATCCCATGGGCCACGGTTTCCCTTGCCACAGCAAGATTTGGAAGCCGGGTCCTCCTCCTGTACTGTCACAAAAGAAAGCTGGTCGTTTCAGACAGGGGTGGTACCGACGGGCCTCAGGCTGTACCTGCCGGTCGCTCTTACCAGACTCTGCAATGCACGGTCTCGAACACATGCAAGCCCCAAATCTGCTCTGGATGCACGTGCGGATCCCGGGGCTGTTGACAAATAAACGGCACGGTCACGGGTGGGATCCTGCTCCGACGGGGCTGCACCATGTCCTAGCGCCAGGCCTTTCCAGCTCCCCAAAACCGGAGCATTTAGAAAGAAAAGAAAAAAAGGAGACCTGATAGTTTGTCCATTTGTTTATTGTCATTCAAATACTAAAAATCCCTCACAATACAATATACAGTTATTGATTTTTCAGGTTCGTCTTCCATTGAAATCGACTATCAGGTTTTAGTGGGAACATTTTTTTTAAAAATTTTTGTTTTATTATCAAAGATTTAGAGTCACAATAAATACGAGTGACAAAAACATACCCTGCGCTGGCGTAACGTTACTCTGTTACACTTTCTTCTTTGTTAAATGATTATAAATTTTTTTTCTTTAAAAAAAAAAAAAAGCACAATGCAAGTTATTTCACTAAATGCAATATACAGCGTAACTCTGCCTTAAGCAGACAAACACTACTGCGGTTCCTTGAGGTCTTTTTGCATTATATATATTTATATCTTTTTTAAAAAAAAAAAAGTAATTTCCTGCGTCTGCGCCCTCCTTTCGAAAGGAGAAGGTGACATGAGCCAAATGGCAGACACGGTTCTTTGGGTAGGTGTGATATCTTTTATTAGACCAACTAAATCATTGGAAAAATTGTTCTCTGCAAGTTTTCAGGCACAAACGCCCTTCTTCAGGCGGGGGAGAGTCTACATTGGGATCCCTCTGCCTGAAGAAGGGTATTGTATCCAAAGAACAATTTTTGCAACAATTAAGTTGATCTGATAAAAGAGATCACATTTACCCAAAGACCCTCCCCTGCCTGTGTCCGTGGACAAACACGGCTAAAACCAACACCCCCAGACATGAGCCAAAGGGGGTTTCTGATGAGACCACGGTATGAGCCTTCTCTCCTCTACTGGACTCTAAGCTGTGTCCCTGTCTCCCCATTGCCATTTTCTTAGCTGTACTTTGGTAAATCCTTTCTTTCCATAAGCAAAAACATGACCCAGTTTGATCATTCAGAGGTAAACGAATGGTTCCTAAAACAAGAAACAAAATATCTGTAAAAAAACAAAAGCAAAGCTATCCTGAATTACGATTACCCAAAAAAACCTCTCCTCCGTATCACAGCTGGAATGCCATTAACAGGAATCCCTGCAACAAAAAAATGAGCAAGGCCAAACTTCATGCAAACTGGAAAGCTGCCCAAATGTTCTCCACCATAAAAAATTAAAAGGTTCAACCAGGCCACTTTTCATGTCTGAGCAGAACAGTTACCTCTTCTACACCCCCCTCCCCTCCCAATAAAATCAAAATAGATAATAAATTAGGTTATAAAAAATAAAATTAAAAACCACACAGCTCCCAAATTTCAACACTGGTTCAAATAAAAGTCTGGGGTTTATTTCACAAGTTGCTAAAATCTAAGTACAATAGTTAGTCGTTTTCATTATTACTGTATTATAAAATCTGGTAGTTGCAACGTCTCAAAGAAAGAGGTTATATGGCTTGCAAGAACCAACGCTGCTCTAACCCTCTCCCCAGGAGAGGGGGGGAAACGAGCAGCCTCCGACCCACGTCAGACCAGCTCATGCGACGTTTGCAGCGAAGCAGTGCAGAGTTGGGGGAACAAGGAGCAGGGCATGGGGCACGTGGCATGAGGGACCACCTATGGGGTATTGATCTGCATGTCCATCCTGTCAAACAGCACGTTCAGTCTTTTGCTCCGAGAGGGAGCTTCAAGCAAAAACTACAACTTTCCCAGGGCAGGGATGAGGACGCTGCCTCTTTCAAAGGGCCCTAGGAGTGAAGCAGCGCACTGCACCGCGCGGGGCAACATCTCAGCAGAAACCAGCAGCCTGGAGGGGGCAGGAACACCAAGCATGACAGGATGAAATACAAACCAAAGGTTTTGTTCTTCAAATATGCCTACAGGTCCCCTCCTCCAATGTCCCCGAGCAATTTTACCTTTATGTCACAATACCACAGTGTTAAAATTAGGCTTAGGATTGATTTTTTTTTCTTTTTTTGGCAGGGAAGGGAAGGGCAGGTAAGGAAGAGAAAGAAGGCATTTGGGAAGTTTTGCATCAAGTGTCTTCAACTATTATTTTAAACAATGTATGAAACCTGAACTAGCCTGGTAGAGCACTCAAACCAAGTGAACGTGTGGCTAGACTGCTTGCATACGGGCCGAGCAACTCGTCTGACCCTTACGCAAGCAGGCCATGTCAATCTGTTTCTGATGCATTTTTTTTTTTTTTTTAACTAGAAACTCTTCAGAAACAGCGTGTGCCTCAAATACAAATGTTAAGTTACCTGGCTCTTTATCCGTGCCACTGAAACGCCAGTTTAAACGCTGCTGGAACAAACTGGCACTTACCAAAAAGGTTTGGACATAGCTTTTAACAGGCAATTTTAATGCTTCTTCCCCCTCCTGCTGCCCTTTCTTCTACAGCGCCGGCTGAAACCCAGGCTGCCCCAACACCGCAAAGGGTACACCTGTCAGCCTTTGGTGTTGTTCATAACCTAGGTTCCCACAAAGCCATTTGAGGATATGGGAATGTTGTCTCCAGGGGTCAGATTTAAAGACTCAGAAACACGCTTTGGCCCGGGCCGTTGAACAGAAGCAGGCATCAGCGTGTGGGGAAGGCAGGTATTTGTCAGAGAACCAAAAAAAAAAAAAACAACCCACTTGAACTGAAATATTCTTGTATTGTTTCACAGTGCAAGATTCAATGCACTCCGATTTCTCTCCTTACCTCCCCGTCCAAAAACCTTGGAATGAAAATAAAGCAAAACGAAACAAAAAAACCCAACAAAACCCACTCTCCCCCCACCCCCGATCTATCTCAATAGGTTCAAAACAAAGTCAAATTGAACTTCTAGGGTTTTATACACCAACAAATACCATTTTTGCAAAACAACTCAGCTTCTACACTACTGGACTTTGTTTTTTAAAAAAAGATATCTAAATATTGATATTCACACAACAGAAGAGGGGGTTAAATGATTTTTTTATTATTATGTGATAGCTGGATCTGAAGAGGGACACCCTATACAGTAACTGCTTTAAATTAAGTATCTAACTACAGCTGCTAAGAAAATACCAGATTCAGAGCGGAACCCAAATAGTATCCCTCCTTCTTTATAGATAGATATATATATAATTTTGCAAATAATTCATATCAGCACTAGTTCTAGTACCAATATGCAATACAAATAGTAAGGCATACATTTCTGCCACTTGAAACCAATTCGAAAGGGGTAGGGGGCCAAAAAACAGACCTGATGCTTCTAAATATTTGGGGGATTCCACAAATATATGAAAACCATGTAGAGACCTGTCCTTAAAGCAGGGTTAGCCAAAGCTCTACCAAAACTGAAATACGGAGGCAACGTGATAGAGGAGCATGCGCGGTATGCATGGAAGAACGGAATTCGAACGGGGGGGACCAGGGCTAGGCAGCAGGGGCCGAAGCATGCCCACCATGAGCTTGTCCAGTCATCACACCACTAACGCGTAGGCTAGGAAAGACGGCTTCTCCAGCGGGAACAGAGGAAAGAACCTGTCGCCTGACTGCAGCCTTGTACCCCTCTGCTCCCTGCGCTCGCCCTCGGATTGCACGCGGCATCTGGAGTTCCTAGTTTGAGTAAAAGCTCTGGCAAGAACCACTGAGCCCACACCATTCCCCTGCCCCCCGCAAAAAAAAAATCGTTTTAAATCTCTGGGAACTTTTGAAAGGGCCGACTGATCTGTGCTGGGCTCGAGAGACTGAACAAGGCTATTCGTTTACTGTTCAGTAGTTTAAGGTTTTAGAGCATCAAATGTTCACAAAGTCTATATCCGGCGAAAGTGAGAGAGGCCCATCCTGGCTCTCACGTCCTGCCCTGCTCAGGCAACGACTAGTCCATCAGAAGATGTGCCCAACTGGAACTGGAGTTTGCACTTCGGTATCATTAGCTCATTATCAGGAGATTTTGAAACGTGACAATTTGTCGATTGCCCTCCTGGGGTGGGGGAAGAGGGGAAGCGAACGTGAAGTCCACCTGCTAAACGTATCCGCAATCATTGTGTTCAGATTCCACTTTTCTTACAGCAGCTTGCATCCTTGATTGCCAATGAACAGTGTATTTGTGGTGACTAGCTAGCTACTAATACAAAGAAACCAAAAGCAGACCGAGTCCTTTCAGTCCTCCTTTTGTGCTGGTGACAAACAAAAGAGAAATCCCAAACTAAATACATAAAGCCAAAAAAAAAATAATTAAAAAAAATAAAGAGGATTATTCTTCCCCCTCCCGACAGCCTTCATCATCAGCCAATCATTAGAATTCAACAGCCAAACGAGCTGGAGTCTGTTTCCACCCTCCCAGTGTCACTTTCTTGTGGCAAGGACAGCAGCACTCGATGGGATGAGGAGTGGTCTTCTTGCTTCCTACAAAGCTTGGGCATATCCAGCTGGGTTTAAAGCAGATTCCACTGTACTGTGGTATAAAAAAGGATGGCAGAAACAGGTAAGTCTTTCCTCTTAGGCATTCCTCTGCATTATTTCCAAGTGGCAGACTGAGGGATGGATCGCGGCGGAATCATATCCAGGAGATATTCACGTTGACGGTCTACTGCTGAAGAACTCTTGTGCACAGCTAAACTAGGGTTAACAAAAGGTAAAGCTCCGCCTGACAAGACAGAAGGAGACAAAGACAAATGTCACCACACGCTTGGGTCACAGGAAAAGAATAGTGGAGAAAATACCACTCAACGCAGCACCCGCTCTCCGAATAGGAACAAGAGCTAACTGCTGCCACGCATCGCAGTCCAGAGCCTTGCAAAAAGGAAAGCTTCCACGACCACCTGCACAACTGGGACAAAGTCTGAGTAACATATACACCTCCTGCCCTGCCTCCCCATCAGCTCGATGACAATTTTAAGCCATTGCAATTGTCCAGAAAAATAATCAAGATTGATAAACTTTAAGTGAAATTGTACTGGAGGGGGAGGGAGGGGGAGAGGGTGTGTGTGGTCGAGATGGGATGTTCAATAATAGACAGCAAAATAAAAAGTTGACAAGTCACTTGCAACAGCCTCCCTCTCTCAGGGATTCTAAGTATTAGTTAAAAGACTCTTCTGCTTTCCTCCCAACTCTGGTCCTTCCCAAAAAACAGGTAAAATCCATCGTCTGCATCAAAACAGCAGCTATGGTTCAGAGCCGAGCGTTCTGTGAAGCACAGCAGGAGGTGCAGGCTGTAGCCTTACTTAAGGCAGAAAGATCTACTCTCTACCACCTGCCTTGGAGGTCGAATACACCAGTAACACTTGAGACCGAATGAGTGATGAGGGCAGTGGTGCTGGATGCCTACAGTACCGTACTGACTGCATACACGGAGCACTGTGCTCATTCACACCCACGCAAGGCAGGCAACTAACAGTGCTATCCCCCACACAGCTGCATTTTATACTTGCTCTGGACACGACAGGTATAAATGACCATACAGAGAGGGAGGCAAGGCATCATCAGAGGCAAATTACCCATCAAGCAGGGAAATGCCAAAGAGAAAACATTCTTACCCACAGCATTAGGATTGTTGGACAGAGGGCAGCTAGCAAATACAAAGAAAAGAACTTTTGAGAAAAATCTACCTGTATTGATGGCAGTCTTCTTCCAGCTGGTAGCGTTGCCCTTGCTGACAGGTCTCTCAGCATGCTTACCTGGCCTACTACCAAGTGCGGCTGCAGAGGATGCATTCTGCAACTTGGGTGACTGGCTAAATGCATGCAACACTCCTCGTGGGGCTCCTGAAGGACCTCGAGACATCTGGCTAGGAGTCTAGCAAGGGAACACGCAATCAGACCACTGGAATGCAAGTGTCGCCATTCTGTACCATGTCCCTCTCCCTCCTTCCCCACCTCCTGCTGGCTGGTGGTCGTAAGGCTGGAAAGAGTTTTTCACCTCTGAAGCAAAATAAAAGCCGCCTTCTGCATGTACATCACTACATCTTTCAATTTTTGAAAGTAAGTGTCTGTAAGAGGCAGGAAGTCTCACTGACTAAGGCAGCAAGAGAGACAGTGTGTAAGCTCCCCCAGACATGGTTGCAACACTTCAATCCTGAGTCATGTCACCAACTTTCTGGCTACTCTAGTCCCAGGCAGCACTGCAGCACCCTCTTAATGCCCCTGTGGTTTGTCATGGCTTATAAATAGAAACGGGGCAAGGAGGAGCCCGAGTGACTCACTGTCATCTATAAAAGGAGTCTGTATTTGGGCCCCGGTTCCTCAGACACGTTACCCACCGCATGGCCAACAACTTGCACATCCTGCTTTTGGGAGTTCCCAGCTCACACCTCTGGACTACGTTTTTAAAGGTGTCCACTAGTTGCAATTACCTCAAGCACGGACTTGTTTAGATGCAATAAACCTGTACTGGCATAAAATTTCACCAACCCACTTGCACCACAGCAAGTTTCTCCAATCTAGATAAGTCCTGAATTATTAAAAGGCACAGTACGAAGCACAGAGGTTCTACTGTATCGAACAGAACAATCTTCTGCTCCTGCTACATTTCTGTACCAAATACGGTGCTTGGGAATAACAAATAGATCCTTATTTCATTTAAAACTAGTGATACTTATTGTACCTACCACTTAAAAAGTCAGCCACAACCAAGTTAGCTGAACACATACTGTTCTGCATTGTTTTTTTGTCATTGTCAATAAAGAAATACAATTTATTTACATATAATAGATATATATAAATACGGACTTGTAATGTGAAAGCGAATAACCTTTATTTATTTATATACATATATATATATAAAAAAATAAATAAAGGTTATTCGCTTTCACATTACAAGTCCATATTTATATACATCTATTATGTATAAATAAATAAATTTTACTTCTGGGTTTATATATATAAAGGTTATTCGTTTTCACATTACAAGTCCAAGTTACCAGATGCCAGAGGTATTTCAACTGTATTATTAAACGAATGAGGTCTCCTTTGTGCTCCCTGGTCTGGCATTCTGGAGTTGATGTGCTCACCTTGCTTCAACTGTGAACTCTATTTGAAATTTAGATTTTTAAACTAAGATCAGCATTTCCCAGGTTGCCTGTTGATACTCAGCGTCCTGCTAAATGAACATGAAAACTAACAAGGGTAGAACTGACCCCAGCAGTCTTTCCTGCTCAGTGCAGGGGGCTGGACCCGATGATCTGTAAGGTCCCTTCAAGCCCTAAACAACTATGAAACTATGGACTATAAAACTCTTCTATTGTTACAGAAATTATTTATAATTGTCTGCAATGCTGAGCCCTACCATTGTGCCATAATCAAAAAGGCCTGCCTTGTGGGTCTAAGAAGGTGGCTCTAATGAACCAGCACATGATCGACTCTCGTTCCCTGGGCACCAGCAGCCCCCCTTCACCTTCTGACTATGTACATCTGTGCCCCTTGTCACAAGTTTATAGAGAATGAAGTAGTACATATCAACTTTCATATGTGTTCCTTCAAAGACAAGGCCCGTGCACAGTGTGAGTGTACAGCTATGGAGCCTTCGCTGGTTATAATGAACTGCAAGTCTAACTCGTTAGGTCTCTTACCTGTTTGAGCGAGTGGTGCTGGACTATGGATTCTGACTTGGTCTGTACAGGAGAGGCAGTCTGTTGCAGTATCCGCTGCTCGATTTCCTGCTCTTGCTGCAAAGCTTTTACGAAGGCAGCCTTCAGTCGATTAGTATGCTCAGCTTTCAGGGCCTTTTTCTGATTTGAAGTCATGCAAGTTTCGCACATAATGGTTCCATTCTTCTCTTCCCTCCAACGGCAGGTGAAGTCAGTCTTACACTGAGCACACATGTAGGGCTCACGTGATGATGCAGCAATCACAACTTTACCTACAACATGCAGCCAAGTTAGTTCAAACTCAGTACTGGCTTGTGCAGAAGTTAAGGTTATTCCCCATTCCCTATGCAGGGGTCCAAAAGTGATTTAAGCCTTTATTATGCGGTATATTCTTAAATTATCCTCCTAGTCCTAGTTTCTTTAACTATTTTAAATTGTGTTCTGAGCTCATTGCAATCCCTGCACACCGAGCTAGTCTAAATGGGTTGCTGGCAAGATTAACCAAACTGCACAGCAAGTAGTGCAGAACCCCAGAGGCACCAACTTTAAAGAAACCCCTCTCCTCCCAAAACAAAAAATATTAAACTGGGGGGGGATGATTATTCTCCAAATATATTTCTATGCAAAACCCATAAATGACTACAGTGGATAAATTCTTGCCCCTTCCCTCCTATAATCAAATACATCTTCAAATCACACACACCTCCTCTTGTGCATTGAGAGCTGTTAATGCAAGTACCATTAATGACCAAATGATTACCCAGGGGATAAAGTTCTTACCCCCTTGCTCCTTTCCTATGACTCAAAATGAAAACAGAAATATACTATTTTAAATGCCTCAAAGTCTGTTAGACATATGACGGATACCAAAAGTCCCTGCTTCCTGGAGACTGGAGTCCAATTTTAGACAGGTCATTACAAGGAACGATAATTAACATACCCTTTTGTTTTGCTAATTAAGTCATAGACTTACTTAAGACCCATGCACATTCTGACATGTTTGTTAAATTAGCGTATATTTATACATATCCCTTTTTTGTTTGAGAGCCACCCCAGCCTTCATTCTAAGCACGGATGCACATGTTCATTTTAAATAGTGTGCTAATTAACAAAACATGCATAAAATCATGCTTCTTTCCATTCCTGATCACCTATTGCTGTAGGTCCGATCTATTCAAGACCAGTCAACTTCTCCCTTAAAATATCATACAAACTTGTGACACCAAAGCAACCTGTTCAAAGTATTACTTAAATACTCTTTGCATTCAACTGATCAGAATTATAATTACCTCTCGAGGGGATAGCTCTATTGGGGGTGGGAGGAGGGGAAGCATACGCTGCTTTACAAATTCTGTATAAAAGTTTTTAAAATGCAATTTTTGGAAGGGTTTCAGGCATTCCACCCTTCAGAAAGATAGGGTTTGAACAGGGGTTCTCTCAAGGGGACACGACCAGATCACTGGTTAGCCAGAAGTTGAATTAATAAGTGTGTACTGTTGCTGCAAACAACAGGAGGCAGCAAGGAAGGGCCACCTTTACCCGAGAGGAAGGAGGCTTTCAGCAGTGTATAAGACCAGTGAATAAAAGCAGTTTGAGCAGTTCCCACTGCACTTTCTATTTTAAAACTCACAAAAGAGGTAAAGGTTATCCTCATTTTAAAGCTGGAGGAACTAAGGAGCATCAGGTCTGAGTTAAGATTAACTGACATTCGTGACTAAATAGCCAGGCTGCTTTTAGAACTGGCAAGAGTGCCTGGTCTCGACTTTAATACGCTCATGCTAAAGAGCTTTCAAATGAGGTAGGGCGCAGATGCAACATAGTAAAAAAGCCAGATGCCTTCAGAGTAATTGATGGTTCTAGCTTATTTCAAAACCTTCAGGATTTAGGCCTCAGGCATCGACTGCATGAGCTTACCTTGAGTTTCTAGCAAGTTTTGCACCACTTCCTCCAATCCAACCAGGTAAATAAACTCATTGTTGGCTGCACTAGGCAGGAAATGCATCTCTGGTGCAGGTGGCTTTGGAGGTGGGATCTCTAGCAGCGTCTTCTCCAGCTGCTTGCGCAGTGCAAGTTTGGCAGCAGCTTGCCGGCTGGCTGGGGAATCATTGGAGTTCACTATAGAAGCAACGCTGGTAGTGGTGGCGTTAGCCTGAGCAGATGTCACGGTTGTACCTTTTATTGAAGTTGGTGAGGCCTTCAAAAAATAAACATGGTATTCTGGGTCAATGACAGCTACCAAATTATTCAATCCCTCTGGCCTAATCTAACTTGTCCTTTCTAAGAAGACAGACAATGAAAAGGATAAACTTTGTTAACAGTGCAACACAGACACTTGTTTACTCGAATGGCAGAAATAGCGAACAATAAAGCTGAGAAGTTTGAAAAAGTTATTTAAAAGTCCTTCCCTCTCTTATACTCCTTAAGTGTCAAACTACTGGCTTTTACCCTGTGTTTCTTCCAAATTATAAACCGACATGCCACTCCTCTGCTAGAATAGGTATCAATATCAGCATTAAGAATGAACAAGTTGCTTATTGTTCATGGGTTCCCTAAAAGGGAGTGCAAAGGCCATTCTGAATTGTGCATAAAGCAGTAATCATTCTATTTATGCAAAAATAAAATGCTTGTTTAGGGAGAAGAGTGGGGAGAAGGTTACAGGAGAGAGAAAAGAAACGCAGATTCTGGAGGACATGAATTTATGTGAAAATGTCAAGCACACAGTTGCAGAGCTCCAAAATTCAGCCTGGAAGAAGTTTCTATTCTGTCCAAGTCTTGTCCTAGAGGAAGTCTCTCAAAGCATGAAGTATTTCCTGTCTTCTCACAGAAAATATACAATTCTGACTTGGAATTTTTTGGACCCAATAAAAATCTGTTAAAAGTTATGTAAAAAAAATAAGAAAGGTAAGACTGCAGGGACTGACCCCCTCCCCCCCATGTATTAAGAGCACTGTATCTTGAGAGCACTGTCTAGAGAAAGAACAAAGAACAGAGCAGTAGCGATAACAAGCAGTTAGGAGAGAAGAGAGCAGGCACCAACCAGTCATTAGATAAAGCAACCGGACAATCAGCAATTGTATTTGTTTCCCTCTGGTCTTTCGAGACGTGTTACGTTTGGTGCACATCAACTTTTGGAGCTCACCTGTGGAATATTGACGAGCAGGCTGGTATTGGGGACATTGGCCACCCGGATTAAACCCTGTTGTATAATTCTCTGCCCCTGAATCTGTACGCTGGGGACGGATGCCCGTGGTGCCAGCAGCAGTGGAGGTGGCCCCGTGCTGGAGTGCTGTCGGATGTTGTGGATTTGCTGGGGAGACACAGAAATGGGCTGATGCAATGGTACCATGAAGGATGAGATGGGGGCGGTTAGGGGATGGGAAACAGCGGGTGGCAGGTTAAGTGGGATGAAAGGATGTTATGGAAATGAAGCATGACAAGGGACAAAACACACGCAATAAATATTAACAGAGAAGCCCAACCTTGCAGCTTCATTTTGACCGAAAACCCATTCGAAGAGAAACCATGTAGAATGCAACATCAGAAAGAGATGCTAAAATCCGAGGCCACTGCGTTTCTCAACACCAAAGCTGGCTACACTTCTGGCTCAAGCTTGCAAGTCCATATTTCTTTTCTTAACCATGTAGTTCCTACATCTCCTGTTTTAAAGTTACTAGTGTGGCTATTGTTACTTTATGGTACAGTGAATATGCTTTCTGCACGATAATCAGGGCTGAAAGCAAGTGAAATCCCGAGTGCCAGACTTTTTTCCTTCACGTCAGTCAGAAGAGCAAGCAGACATTAAAAAAGCAGACCCATGGTTGCAAAATAAATCCCTGCTGAGCCAGATCAATATTCCCTTGTAACGCACAGTGGTGACAGTCTCCAATGGATCATATCAGATTTAACTACCTCCCCTCCCCTGCTTTCCTAGTGGAATCACTACCTTCTCCTCAATATGGGGCAAATGGGAGTAGGCATGAGATTTTATAACCAGATTTCTAGTTCTCCAGTTGGTCACCTCATTTACTGGCCTACTAAGCCAGTCAGGTATTGAGAAAAACTACAATGTTATCATCTGAACAAGAGTCACAATAGACAAGACAGGGAAGGAGGAGGGAAAAGAAGTTAAACACACAATTGCTTTAAGTTTTCTATGCTGCTCTGCTGAACGAAGGCAGTAGGCTCCAAGTCTTGCTTTTAGGTCCCTTTGTCTGCAGTGAGAAGCACTGGCTGTATCACAGCACCAGGGTTAACAGAAGGGGACAGTGCTCTGTGCCACCGCACAAGACCCGAGTTTGAGCTTTTCTCTTGGTCTATTAAGGGTGCTACAACAGACTGCATTAGCAAGCATGGGGCAGAAGGAGGTTGTGGTCATAATGCATCCAAGTCCATTAAGGCAAAGTTCCTAGAAGAATCACTTTCAGGCCAAGGGGGATGGTGGTACCCAAAACGCAGCCTTGAAGGTGGAATGCAGATGTGGAGAGGAGAACAGTGAGAATTTGCAGGCCAAAGGGGAAGAAGTGGAAACATCTGGAGAAGTCAAGGGGATGTACCAAGGAACCACCTCTTACCTGCGCTCCTCTAACAAGAGGCGGCATTACTATCTGTGTGTTCTGCTGAGATCCCAGCTTTGAAGATGCCTGCTGCCCGCCACGGACTAATGGAGGGGGGATAACAGTGCCTGGTATGCGTGTAGAAGAGGTCTGAAAAACAGAAAGGCATTAACTTCTAAATTCTTCCATACTTTTATTCAGCCTAACAAAATTAGAGAGACATCCAGAGACTGCATTGGATACCCCATCATTGCATGAATAATTGTTTCCTTTTGATTTTGTCTTCTCTTTCTTCCTCTTGACTTTTTCTACAATTCCAGCGTTCTTGTGATTGTAACTACAGGAAAGCTCTTGCAAAGCAGTGTCTTACACCAAGCACTAAACATACAGGTTAAAAAAAGGTTTTCCAGCTGCTCCAGTTAGAAAAATTCACAGGTCTCATTAACAACATGTCCTGTGGTAACAACTTATTTCACTCAGTGTAACACAGCTTTGGACATCTGGCTCCCTGTTCATCTGAGAGGCCCAAACTGACCGTGGTTCATGAGTTCAGGATCTCACAAGACGCAAGACTTCTGCTTTCCCCATTTTTTGGGAATAAAATGGCACAGCTTGAAAAGTGAGGGGAACTTAATGCTCTACCCACTCCTAACATCTTTTTCATTGAAAGACTTCAAATGCAGCTTGCAGTTATTAGCTAATCTTCCGAACAAACCCAGGAATTACTGCAATACTTCAGTGAACAGATAAAGAAGCTACGCAAACTCGCTCCAGATGTACATCTCAATCAGACAAAATGCGATCCAGGAGCTCCCTGTTCTGCTCTACCCCAGACAACTGACTGTAGTCTCACACTCTCTTTCTGAAGATGTCACACATGGCTCACGCTGGTCTCAAGAGTGCTGTTTAACTCCTCTGGTTCCAGGAAATGAGACGATGACCCACCAAAATAAGCTTTTTTCCCCTCCCCTCTGGTCTTAATTTTAAAAAGCTGATTGCAAAGGCTACCACTGATTTAAACAACAAGAAAGATATCTGAAGAACCAAATCACTATTTTGGTGACAACTTTCTCCCTTTGGCTACAATGCACCGTCAGCTCCCCTGCACACCCGCAACTTGGTAAGAGGAGCTGACCTGAAGGGATGGCTTGCCAGAAGGAACAGTCTGCGTTCCTCGCACCAAGGGGGGAGGCGTAGCCACAGCACTCCCCGAGGAACCGGCCGGCTGGAAGAGACCAACAGAAAGCATGAATACGAGGGCAGAAGTACAGCAGAGTAACCTCCCTGGGCCTTGGAGGAGAGTCTTTCAAGACATCATCCCCTTCCCACAGAGCACTTGAGATATGTTTAAGTAGATAAGATGGTATCGACTTGCTTGTTTCCACAGGAATGGAAAACTATGATTAAAACACAGAGTAGCAATTAGGTAATTAAAAAAATAATAAATCCATTAATCTGGTGAGACGGCTTAATTTAATTTGGTCTTACTGTCCACTGTGACTAGTCACAACTGGTTAAACAGGACATTCTGGTTTGAGGGATGGATTTCTCCTAAATTCATGTCCCTACTCCCCTTCCCCATTTTCATGAGTTGGAAAAGTTTAGGATCCAAAGACCCACATCATCTCTTGTTGTGGTACAATCATCCCTCAAACCAGGAGGGTGGAGTCGAAGAAGTCACCTTGTTTTGCATTGTGAAATCACAAAAGATTAAAAGGGATGCTTCAAGATATTGGGAAAGGCTTTCAAAAAGCAAGGTTGTCTTGTTCTCCTTGGTTAATTCAAGTATCCAAAGTTCTTACTTCTCCTTGTGCAATGCGTGTACCCAACACTGAGACTGTTTCAGCACATAAGAGTTATTAAAAAAAATTCAGAAGAAAAACCACCAAAAAAATAGGGAAGCAATACACTTCTGCCCATTTGGTTTATTTGACCCCAGAAGTCGTTCCTGCCCTGAGCAGGGGGGCTGGACCCGATGATCGCATGAGGTTCCTTCCAGCCCAAAACTTCTATGAATCTGCTTCCAGTGTGAACCATAATGCTTTTAAAAACAAGCCTGTACAAAGTCTTACCTTCCATAAAGCCATAATTGCATTTTAGAAATTAAAAAAAGTTTAAATTTATTTTTCTTAAAATTGCCTGCCAGGACTAGGATTCAGGATTTTGAGTGTCCCTAGCCAGAGCTTTTTAACACCTCTGAAACCAACTTAAAGAATACAGTGCTTCACCACCAACTCTGATTGTTCATGGCTCAAACCTTTTTAATGTCAGAAACCCTGAATCTCAGTGCTGACAGGTGAAGGAGCCATTTCAGGATGACCTATTACATGTATTCTGACAATATGCATGCTGCATAACGACTAAAAAAGATCTTGCAAATCCTTATTTTAAGCATACCACATGCACGTAACATTTTTAAACGGCCAAAAAGTCTTCAAAATGAAACATAACACTGATTTGACTGGCAGCTTGAACAGGAAGACTAAAGACAACAGTGAAATCAAAAATCTGGAAAGAACGTTTTGGAAGAACCAGATATGCAATAGCAGAGTTCAGGCAATCCACCGTATATCATTTGAGAGAGAGAGATAGTGCATAATTCTTGTTTTAAATGCATACTTAAATTCAGGGGGGAGGTTTAACACCTGTGGAAAAAACTATTGAATTAGTAATACAATACGTTAAGAACTTGAGGTTAGTTTCTAACACGTAGCTGATCAGGCAAGTCTTTCAAATGCGGTAGTAGTAGAGAGAAAGAAGTCAAAGCACTCATTCAAGAAAAGTCACAGCACAGACATGCATGCCTCTCTACTTTGTGATATGCCTCCATAAAGCTGTCTGGGTGGTACTATATGAATGTTACCAAAAAAAACCCCTTTTTGGTGATTTGGTGCATGAGGAAGGGTATGGGAGCATGCATGCTACCAGTTGCAGGATGTATACTGTAAATATAAAGGACTCATTTAAATAGTCTTTTAAAAGAGGCATCCATCTGTTCCAGAATAAAATCACCTATATTTAAAACAAGGAATAGCATTAAACCTATAATGAGCCTTTTGGTGCCTACGTGGCATATGAAACTATTTAGCAGAGAGGAAAAGAAACAAACAAACAAAAAAATCCCCAAACCCAAAACACCAAAGTTTCAAAATGGGTTTGACTTTTAAAGTAATGGGTTTTAAGATATCTACCAGACAGGCACATTTTGAAACACAAGGACCTGAATTTAAAAAGAAAGTTCTAACAGGAAATAAACAGCAACTCTTCCAAGAGATGTCTACGTTGATTAGAAAATGATGTGGAGCACCACAGATTACAGCACCCACCACAGCCACCTGTCAGACATCTGTGGCAAAATAGGTACCTTCTGAGTAGTGGTCTCCTTCTGTATTTGACTCTGCCGCAGCTTTTTCAACAAAACAAGTTTTGCTTCTTCTAACCGTAACTCTTCTTTTAGCTGCTTAATCATTCTGTCACGCTCCTCCGGACTGCTTTTCTGTAAGGACAGGTTAGGTTTAAAGGGCGAGAAGAGAATATAGCTTATATGACAACACATGGACATAAAAGCTAAGGAAAGCTCTTAAAAACAAAAGCATATTCTAAAATCCCTCCTCTAATTGAGGAAATAGATGACAAAATGAACTGTCAAACAAAAAACTTCAACTGTGCCATGCTGTGTATATTAAATACCAAACAGATCTCTACAAAGTTTCTTGTTTCTGTGGAGAAGAACAGGGGCTGATGAAGCTGGTATGAAGAACATTTAACAGACAGAAGCCCGGACTTTGATCTTCAGTAGAGCCTCAATTACAAGAAACTCGCTTCCCATAAACCAGACTGCCTAAAGTGGTGCACCAGTTGGTAAAAATAGCTGTTGAATACTCTATGCCGGTGATTCTCAACCAGGGTGCCACAGGGTACCTTTCAGGGGTGCTGCAGGGTTAGCACAGTGTTGGCACTATTAGTTAGGTGTGGAAAAACAGTTTGCAAGATAAACCCAGCAACTTCAAACAAGCTGTAATATTAAAAACATTCTGCCCTCTTGGGGTCTTTCTGAGTACTCTGCAAATAGCTACTTTATTTTTCTGTAGTCAAAGAACCAAGTGACGATTTTCCAACAAGTGCCTCGAGTCTAACAAGGTTGAGGATCACTGGTCTATCCTGTACTCTAAAATGGTTGCGATCAAAAGAATCAGCCCCTACATCCTAGTACATTTAAAAGGCAATAGCCTAGATGACATCAAGATGAGACTCACCATGAGTGCCTCTGTGTTGGTCTCTTTTAATGCTATTTTTGTTAAACCATTCATTCTAGGGCTTGAAGGTTCGTTGTCAGATAACACTATGACATCAGGAGAGGGGACTCTCTTTTCTCTCTTTATATCGCTGTAAACAGAGAAGCAAGACCAGTTACACACACAGATTAATTAATAATAGTAACAACGACTTCCCCCCCATGCAGCAAACAAAAGTTCCTTTTTTCAGCTCTTACTAGCTGATCAATTTTGAACACCTCAACTATGAATGAAGTTTTTAAGTACAGGCCAAAGTTTGCCTCCAGTTCCCATTTCTAAATAAAAATGATGAGAGCAATAAACAAGTCATATGAAATGGTACACTGAATAATCAAAGAATTGAGACCAGCCCTTATGTCCCTGGCTTTGGTAGCCTCAAACACAGATGATAAATATGATGTTAGTTTATTCAGTTCCCAACAGGAACTGCCCAGAGCCTGTCGATTCATTCATAAATGCAAACATAACATCTCTCAGTCATTGAGGACCAAGGCTATGAAAGCAAAGCAACGACCTGGAGTTGTAAGAAGCCATCCATAACCCAGAGCTCATCTCCAGAGCCAGCCCGCTCTCCAGTTGCACTTGCGTGAGAACTGGAAGATCAACACCTGCAATACGCCAGGGTTCAATGAATACCACTTAAATCTAGGTACTTCCCCTCCCTCTGGAAATGTCTAGGTTAAAACAGTAACTCCGGCGCACGAGGACTGTTTGCCAGAGTCCTAAGGATCCTGGGTGCATTTCAGCTGCAATCCTTTCAGTGCAGCAAATGGGAAACACTCTCACAGTTAAACAGACTTTTCCATGCAAGACCCCTGTTACTATCCCTGGCAGGTGCCCTCTTATTACTTTCAAATTGCAAGAGCCTAAAGCGGACATAAAATGCCTCCATTTGGTATATACCCCATCGTACAAAAACAAATGAACACACTCAGAGACAGATCCGATGCAGCTTGAACAGGACAGTGTTCAGAGAGTGCAGCCCTGCCATTAGCTGTTCTGGTTGAGCTTTACCGGAGCCCATGCTGAATCCAGAGACGTGAATTACCTTTGAACTCCATCACGTACCAGTCATACCAGGACTGAATTCTCGACCACGCTGGCAACAATGCACCGAGACATGTCACAGTGCCACAGTGCACTAGTGCCGTTCATCCTGCCATGCTGGACAGCTTTTGGACTGGACTTACACTGCTTGCAAAGTCTTCCTGGCTCAAGACGTCCAGAAGAGGCTATTTCCCAAGCGAAATAAGATCTCAGGCTGAAGTCAGACCTTACCAAAACACAGCGGAGCAATTGTGGCAACCCTTTGATGCTAGGATTTGGGATTTTTAGACGCAAGTTATTTTGCAGCAAGACTGCCAACACTGCAAGAACAGGGATTTAAGAGGCATTTTGCAGGCAAGCCCAAATAATGCAGCCTCCACTACAGCTACTGGAAGGTTTGTGTCTCATGGAGTATTTCAGCATCACGTTAGCAGAAATCTTTAAGTCGTTTTGTTTTTTGCATTCCTGCCTACAATTTCGACGTTTGCAAGAAAGCACTGTAATAAGCTTTTTGTGAACCAAGCCATCTTAAGTGCACTGTTGACTATATTGGTCTGTAAACAACCTCATAAAACCAACAAAGCCAAATGAAGTATATATCCAAACAGCCATTCAAAAAAGCATCTCTTGTGAACCAAACCTATCCACCTCTCATTTGTACTGCAGGGCGAGTATCACTGTAGTCGCAACCACGAAATGTGGTAAGTTAGCACATAAAAAAATCAGGAAGTTTTCTTCCAACATTAAGTCACAAATTCCCGCCCAGAGCAGGGAGGTTGGACTCAATAATCTTTCAAGGTCCCTTCCAGCCCTTCATTTCTATGATTCTGGCATTAACTGCCCTTTTTTGACCTATCTGGATTCTTCAAGTAACTCTTATTTAAAACTAGTAATGTTTTACTTAATGATGCAACAGATACCAGGCGTACTAATGCTCTCAAAATTAACTTCCCAGTTGCAAAGTATCCTTTATTCCTGTGCTGTTTATAGGACACGTGCAAAGGCAGAGTAAAATCCACGCTAGTCCAAAGTTTCCACGATATTACCAAGTAACAGCCTCATCTCTGTAGAGTCGATACTGCACTTCATGCAGCATCCACCACAGCAACAGAGCAGAAAAGTGAATTTAAGTGTCCTGTAGAGGGCACAGCGAGCCAGTGAAAGACTTGGCTCTGGAAGGGAATTTCAAAACACCAGGGGCACAGGTGAAAGTTTTAAAGCTAGAACTTGTCTGATTAAAATGCATCAAATGGGCTGCCTGGAGTAAAACAGGACAAGGAAAGGAAAAAGGCACCTGTTCTGAAATACACACTTCAGCAATAATGCAACTGAAAAAGCTCTTAGTAAAGATCTGACAATACCCTCTTCCCCAGTAACATTTACTGCCCCAACCAGTTAAAATGTGTATATATAAAATCAGCCAAAAAAGAAGTGTTTAACCAAGCAGCTAATTTCTGTACTTAGGTTACCAAAACGTATATATTGATAGGAACCGGCTGTAAAGTTTTCTGCACGGACAACCCAACCTGACATTTTTCAAGTCCAAAGGACCTTCTCAAGCACCACCCTTAGTATTTGATAGACCGTGCTTCTGCAGAGGGTAAAGCTATAAGGTACGTATGGGAGCAGCATGCTTTAAGCAGCTCCTACAAACCCCACTACTGCCTGGTTCCCTGTAGGCTTCATTCACTACGGCTACGAATGATGTATTGCAGAGCTGACATTCTCCCTATCTGCTCTAAAAGGCCATAAACTACCTAAGAGCCACACAATCTTGGCAAGTTGAACAAAGTTTTGTAAAGCTATCTGCCGGCTACTGACTCATCCCTCTCTGTAGCTGAGAAATAAAGTTAGCTAAGCTTCTAAGTGGGCCATTGCAAATTTAACACAAGAACATCAGCTTGTATGCAATCTCCATGCAAGAATCAATGTGGCTTAGAGACATGAACCTGTACGAACCAAGTGCAGATTTCAGCAGCGCCTGAGTCTGCTGCAAAAGGATTATCCTCGTTTTATCCTCTTGGAAGAGGCCTTATCCCAACTAGGTCCCTCCGCAAGGGATAAAATATAGGGCACGCATGTGGGCACGAAGCGGAGGCAGGCTGGAAGAACGGGAGGCAGCAGTCCGAAACTGGCTGCACCACTCCGAGACCATTAGCCACGTTTCAACTGTTGTGTTTAAAATAGAAGAAACTTAAAAAAGTGACGTGTCAAAAGGAAGTTGAATTGAAGACCATGGTGCTGATTGGGGGCGCTGCGTCGGCAGCAAGGTCCTGGTTTAACCGTTCCAGCCGAGCCCGAGGATAATCAATGTGTGTGTTTAGACGGGTGATGTCACCCCATCAATTATCACAGCATCATAACAGGCAGCAGGGAGCTAACTTCCTGTATGCTAATCAGGCCACCAAAAAGTCATGTGACAAAGGCATTTCCCTCGCTAGTCATGTGACCCTTTAACTGTTCCTTCCACCGTGAAAACCATGGCAACAGCCAGTTCCAACCGGTTTGTGACACATAGCCTTCATTTTGTGAGGTGAGGTAGGGTGCAGGTACTGTGAGAAAATGGAGCAGCCTCTGAAGTTCAGGGGCAGCAGGAGCTTGCTGGAGCAGCTGTCCACTCGTGCCAGTCCCTGCAAACACCCCCAGTGCAGCACCGGGACAGCCTCAACTTCTTTACTTCGCAAAGTTTAAAAAAGTTTGCAAATGCATGCACCGGTCGGCTTCAACAGCCCTAAAAAAAAAAAAGGGACCCTCAGTTCATTAAACTTTTTAAAAAGTTTATCCTGAGAAGTGGTTGCTTGGGGGGAGGGGGGAAGTGAAAAAAGCCAAAACAGTGCTTGCTTGTGCATGGTTCTTTTCCAACTTTTAAACAAAGTGAAAATCAAAGGCAGAGAAGAAACTGAAGCACACTGGGAGTGTCTACATGTGCATTTACTGCACAGTAAGTTACTGCAGTTTCTAAGCCGGCATCTACACGTGCGGGCATTACAGCACAGTAACGCTGTGTGTGGACCAACTTGGGAGTAAAGTTAGTTCCAAGTCAGTCCATACACATTGTGCACTAATGTGTCTACACATGCGTTACTGCGCAGTAATTACACACAGGTGTAAATTTGCTACCTGCATCGTGCAGGTAGCAAATCTATGCCCAAGTGGCATAAGTCGCCATAGTTACCGCACAGTAACCTAAATGACTGTGCAGTAAGTGTGCACATATAGATACACCCACTGAGTATTAAGTAATTCAGAGAGGGGAGAGGAAGAATGGGGAAAGGGACGGACAGCCTAGAAGACACATCCGACATGTGACGATAAAGCAGCTTTAATTTAATTAGCATACAATGTTAGCTGATCTGAGAATGATCAAACCTGCACTGAACACACTTTATTGCAGAGGTCTACGTTCATCACGGTTATTTGGGTAACATCTCTTTAACAAGATTAAGATGGGAAGATAAGCAAGCATTACAGGTTCTCTGCTGTGAAGAGATACCTTGAATAATCATAATTAAAAAATGGATTTAATATGGTCCATGGGAAAGAGATAGAGTATTAAAAGCCAGTCTTGTGATGGGGAAAAAACCTCTCACTCTCTATTCCTACCTGCATCAACTCATCTAAAGAACCACTGAGGATATCTGTAGACTTTGGCACAGTAACCAAGAAATAGGGGGTTACCTCATTGACATGAAGAACAGTTTTGGAAACCTGATGACAGAAAAGATTTTTTTCCTTTTTCGAGGTGCTGCCCACCAGTATGTCTGTAAGAAAGCTCTCACAAGCTATGTGTTCGAGACACGCACCGATTGCTGCATTCACACTAGGCTGAAATTCTGCATTGCTTCGCATTTTTGACTAGCAATGTGACGGGCTATAAACATAGATTCAGTGTTCAGGACGTTTCATTAAATAATTAGTAGATGAAAGTTTGCGAGTATACAGGACTTTGAGGCAAGGTCACTTTTATACTGTCCCTCCAAAACTTGTGCCTTCCCAATTGTTTGGTTACCATGGTAGAATATACTGGTATCTTCTATGCAGATTTAACCTAGCTCTTACCTACATTTTAGCTAACACCTGCCATCCGCATACCAAAACCTCTGACCATTGGAGGCAAGGTGCTTTGGGTCGATGTGATACCTTTTATTAGACCAACTCAATAGTTGGAAAATTTGTTCTTTGCAAGTTGTCAGGCACAAAATGCCCTTCTTCAGGCAGAGGGAGACTCTCCTAGAGTGTCTGTGCCTGAAAACTTGCAAAGAACATTTTTCTCCCCACTACTGAGTTGGTCTAATAAAAGAGATCACATATCTACCCAAAGAATCGTGTCTGCCTAGGTCCTTAGACCACAAAGGCTACAACCAGCACCCCTGACCACTGGAGGTGCTTCATGCTCATCTTTCGTTTGAACTCTGGTTAGAGTCTACCCACTTTGCACTGAGGACGTAAAAAGGGGAAGGAGGGGACTCTCTCAAGTGCGGACCATCCTCCAGTCCCCACCTGGCAATTCTCTCAAAGAACAAGCCCTGCAACTGATAACAGAGGAGGAAAGTTCCCTAGAGTATTGCTACACAAAGAGCCACAGGACACATCTCCAGACACAAACCGCCAATGCAATAAGAGACAAAGACAACGTAAGGGTTCGCTACAGGGGTGTTCACACCTGGACTAAGCTAGTCGAACAGCTCAGACACAGGTATGAGTCTCCCAGCTTACGCAGGCAATGGGGACATAGCCTGCGTGTTGTGCAACCCCCTCTCCATCCCAACAGTTGCTAAAATGCTTTGAAAGAAAGCCCTCTAACATTGTGTGGAATGAAGCTTCCAGTTGAGTTTTCAATCTGTTTAGTTAATTTAGAGACGCACAAAGATATAATGGTTGATAATTTAACTTCCTAAGACCACTTTGGGAAAAACAAGACATTCACCCTCCATATTCACTTACTTCCAGAAACACTTGCAGCAATCAAAAGGCTTGATAAACATCAATCTAAGAGTTTACCATTAAAGCATTCATGTATTGTAAAGAGCTTATCTTACTAGCGGGGAAGAGGCAGGAATATCAACTGCTCTACCCAAGGTCAGTCAGTCTGTAGCGGAGAGAGGCAGAGATCCTGGTCCTACCAAGTCACAGCCAAGTACCGTCAGTATGAGGGCACCCTCCCTCTTGCACCATTCGTTTTACAAGGTCAGGTTGTTCCCTCTAAAGATCCTGGAGCATCTTGTCTGCTCCAGCATGAATTTGGTAGACATCCACTCTTCAGTTAAAACCCACAGCTCCCACTGGGGCCAACCTATATTTGTTGACTTCAGGAAAAACACATAAAACAAAATGGGGGGGTCATCCAATTCAATAGACCTCAGGTGGCAGAGGCTATCCTTGGAGGCTGCCTTCCATTTAGTTGGGACAGAGGAAGATTAATTATGCTTTTGTCTTGAAGATGATGCATCTGAGGCCCAAAGTACCTTGGGACAGACGCAACTGTCATAATGGGTCCACTTCCCTAAGAGGCCTGCTATCAGGAACAGACCCTTTCCAACCATGTGGCTGCAGACTGAAAACTCTCAAGTCTGTGCAATAAAGCAAACACGTACTAGAGCTTTTCATTGAAGATTTCATTAATGGACGGAGCTGCTCCTATCCCGTGGACAGCAGAAGCTGAACTGTGGTACTGTAGCATGCTTGTAGCTGCCCCAGTTCAGCTTTCATTTGGCCCTGGTGTAGCAGCAGACACAAACACGTATTGCAAACGTAAATCCATCTCACCTTGGAGTTGCTAGAATTCCTCCATCTCCATGCCTTAAGACTAAACGAGGAACAAAAGCATAGCTATGAAGCTTATGCTAGGAGCTGGGATGGGGAGAGAGAGAAAGAAAATGTAGGAGCCCTTGGGTCTGATGCAGAAAGTTTATTTTTCAGGAGAGGGCTCTCTGGCAAGACTATGTCCAGAACCAGAGGTGACAGAAATGCAGCTGGAAGAGGTCCAGCACCTCAAGAGTTAGCAAGCATGCTTTCCACCTCTCCACACCAGTACAGGAGCATAAGCCCAAACAGACTCTGCTGGGACGACAGAGATCCCAACCCTGCTATAAAACACCATCATTCTTCTAACTAACCATCTCCTGACACATTCATCTGCAGCTGGGGCGAAAGGCAGAAGAGCAACCAGGACGCTCCAGCTCGCAGCACAGGAGAGCTGAGCTTTATTAGCAAGGTGCAGGTTGCACTCAACTCCCAAACCTACGAGACCAGAATCGCCTGCCGGCTAACAATATTACCTGCCTTAAAACACAGGATGCCTTATGGCGAGTCGCATGTTTTGAAGTGCGTCCAAGCAATCCTACTTTATTGCAAAGGAGCTTTTGGGGAGGTTATCTATAAAAACCTAGTTTTATGCCATTAAGATGTAGCTGGCTGGCAGTTTTGCTTCTGTTAAAATTCAAGGAAACTAAAAAAAAACCCCAACCCAAAACATTTTCTGGAAGCACTCCAGCTAGAGAGCTCACTTTTCTGGGCCTCTCTACTTCTCTGGTCTAGGATAGTTTATTAGCATCATTCAGTGTCATGGCTGTGATGCAAATAGTTCTTTTTTGCAGCCCTTGTTCGTCATAAAGGCTGTGAAATGTCCACCTCCTGATTCTGCACTCCCAGCTGTCCCCCCCCCGTTATCTTGTGTTAAAACAAACTGGCGATGTTTACAGTGAACCGCATCTTCCAAGACTTCGGCGCTGCCTGTTGAGCTGCAGAGCGCCAGCCTGTCATTGTGTTTTGTAATACTTTTGAGGTGGTTATAAAGATAATTCCTGAAGTGTCAGTAGGCTACAAGCGCTCCCATGCAAGTAAGCCTGCCCTGGGTCAACAGACTGGCCCCACTCAGACGGACATTGACTCATTACCTTTTGGCCTAGCTGACCTTAGAAGCAATATAACAGATTATCTTGTTAAAGCCAGCACAAATTGCTAAAGCATTTTTTTTTTCCAAATAGGAATTTAACAAAAACCACAATTAACTGAACAGTTATCCAGGTTGGGCTCATCTCAATGGCATACGTTAGCCTGGAAAAAAAAATAAAAATAAGAAGTCTTCCATGCTTATAATGTGTGAAGATTTGTGGATGTTGGTAATAGCTATATTGCTCTAAGGACATAGGCAGACACGGTCCTTTGAGTAAACGTGATACCTTTTATTAGACCAACTAAATTGGAAAAAAATTGTTCTTTACAAGCTTTCAGGCACAAACACCCTTCTTGAGGCATAAGGAGAGTCTGAAGAAGGGTATTTGTGCCCGAATGCTTGTAAAGAACAATTTTTTTCCAACTATTTAGTTGGCCTAACAAAAGATACCACATTATTAGACCAACTAAAGAGCTGGAAAAAAATATCACATCTCCACAAATCTTCGGACAAGGTTCTCTGGGTAGCGTCTCATCTTCCTCATCCCACAAGCTGCAATCCTTTGACATCTAGGTAGTCTCTCTCCATCTGCTAGGAAGTAAAGCAGGTATGAGAACTATGGCCCTGCAGGATTAATCCCTAACCCACAACATGAGTGTGGGTGAGAATAAGTTTTTCCTTATTTTATCCAATGACCTCCATATATTCTCCCCTCAAGGCACTGAAGGTAAGGAGGGAGAAGAGAAAAGACAGAAAATAAAGGAAAGCAGACTTTTAGAGATTTCAAATATCCACGAGACTCCAAAAAGCATCAATGGAAATCTTGACAGATTTGGTACACTACTGAAACAGAAACAAGATGATTACATTTTCCTTTCTCCCACGCTGCTGCTTTGGAGGGGGAAGGATTTCATGGAGCTGGGCCTGTATTTTGAAGTTAAGAAATTCACAAAAGCAAGAAACCTGCCCCCTGGGCTTGCCACAGTGGCCTTTACTCAACCTTTGCTGCACACCTGATTTGTAATGGAGCCCCACCACATCCGGGCTACCCCTCGACCACTGGAGTGAAACGTGAAATGTGGCAGAGCCCCATTTACACTGCCCTGGAACCTGCACTGCGTTCAGCTCACGCACGGCTCCAGCCAAAGCAGTAACAGCCGACCCATCACAGGTAAGGAACAACCGACCCATCCTAGATTAAATAAGGCACATTTAAGAACATGCTCTAGATACATTCCCATCATGGCCCAGCCACATGAGCCAATGCAGAAAAACTTTTTTGGGAGAGGATGGGAGAACCACCACGAAAAGTTTTCCCTTTTCCAATGGGAAAAAGACAACGGTAAATTCTCCATCAAGGGCCCCACAACACAGCTCAGAGCACGTAACTTTAACAGGCGAGTTAAAACACAAGTAGTTTAAAACACAAGTGGTTATTTTTAGTGATGTTGTACAACAAAAGGAGGACATGATGCCCTGCTAATGCAATTTTCCCGGAACCATAATGGGTAGTTCCGGGACAAGAGCGACGTTCCCCAAACCACATGCTGGAAGAGTTGCACAGAAAAAAAAAAACAACTTTCTGTGATTAGACTAGTTGGCAAGACTCCATCGTTCTAGGGAAGCCTACAGATTTCCCCACCCTCATTTTTCCTGGCAATTTTCACTTAAAACAAACAAGCAGTGGCTAAGGCCAGCCAGCCTGCATGTAATTTTGAAAGAACTGGAGCTGAAAAGCATGGGGATGGCCCATGGAAATTTAAATAATAAATAGGTTTGCTCCTAAGGAGATCAACTTCCATAAAATCACTTACTGCATCAAAAGCAAGTAAATGTGACGGCTTAGCTCTCTCCCATTTTTACTGGAGGAAGAATGATGTTAGCCCGAAAGAGCCAAGCCCTATAGCCTTTAATGCACTGATAATGGTATGGGTTGCGGGATTCTTCTTCAGACCAAGGGGAATACATGGACTCAACTAAGATTAAGCCACTAGAGTGGAGTTGGAAGGAAAATCAGCATTCAGGCATATTTAAAAGGAGAGGGAAATATGAAAAAGGGAGAGGGTGACAGCAATTTATCTTCGGCATCGTTGCCTTTATTGGCCATAATGCATGGCCCAGGAGCGGGAACGCAGAATCCGGACCTGAGGCTGCACCCTAGTCTACCACCAAGAGCATCACCTGCAAAAGCAGCCACCTTTGTTCTCCCATCTCAAAATAACTCCACTGAAAGCCTCACGTAGAAACAAGACTGCTTAACATCTTCACCAGGTTTAGTTTCAAACCAGGCCACCTGCAGCCTCTCCAAAAAACGGAGCTAAAAGGTGTTAAGATGCATCTCCGTTGGTGTTAAGTGAAGCTATTGGCAGAGGTAGGCCAGTTCAGTTGAAAGAGAAAGGTATTTCTCTTTTGCTTGCCTCGGATTGCGTAACGAGAGACTGAGCAGGGAATATTCAACAACATCCCCGAGAGCTGGGTATGTGCTGGAGGAGCTATATGTAAACGGCCCATTGCCTGCACACCCCAAAAGACTCTCTCGGGCTTTATTTCCAACTCTCCCCAGTACATACGGTCAGACTGACACGCCACGGTCCTGGGTGTACAAACTGCATCCGAGCATCTCTCATAGCAGACACTTCTCTTTATTTTGGATTAACAGAATTTATACCATCCCTATGAGACCTGAACACATTACTATGAAGGTCTGATCCTATGTGAGCAGGATGGCGTGCAGCACAACACGAATTCTTTCACCTGCCAGCACGGCAATGGGAATCAGACTTGCTGCATTAGAGTCCGTGCTAGCTAGCAAGGGGATCCTTGTGGAAGAAGTCACTCTGTAGCTGTCCCAAGCAGGAGCACAACAAGTCCTAACAGTCTAGCAACTAAATGGCAGCTCACACGTGCTAGCTGACAACAGGCTACGTCAATGTGCACGGGCTTGCCAGGGAGATACCCATAAAGGCAGAGTCATCGGCAGGGATCCTGGTTTTGTCCAATTTAAAAAAAACAAAATTGTTTGCTCTAACCCTCCCCACACCAAATCCACATTTTCCTGTTATTAAACAAAACACTGTGTCAATTCAAATAATATATAGTGGTGTTTTGTTTTAATCAGAGAAAAATGTGGGGTTGGGGGGGGTAAAGCAGAGGATGTTGGATTTTTTTTTGTTTCAAATCAGAAAAAGGCAGGATTCCTAGTTCATGTACATCTTCACTATGCCATGAGCTAGGCTGTTACTTCAAACACCCCTAATGCTGTGCACAACCCCCTGTAACTTGGATTCAGGGGCTGAGGCTTTGAGAAAGGATGGGACCTGCCTGCTTTGTGACTTTTTGCCAGCATGCTCACTGCAGAGTGCTGCTGGTTCACAAAGAACCCACCCAAAACTTACCCTTTGGAAAATATAAAATGCATTACAACTGATTGAGATGAACCCTCCAGGGTCTCAGCCTGCACCACAGGTGGGCCCCGACACCCCAAGACATGTGCAAGTGTCGAGAACACAGCAGTGTGGGTACGGTACTGGTTTGGGAGTGCCCACACCTGGGCACCACTGACCCGGGCTCATTGCATGCTGAAGACGGACACCAGATATGCACAGAGGTTATCACCTGGTTATCTCTGCCACTCCAGCATGGGGGAGGAACGCTGCCCAGAGTCGGACCCCCGTGGTACAGGACATGTTTCAGTCCTTGTAAAAACTGCATGTTCGGAGGTAGGCAGAGAAGTCCTTGCAGTCACATACCATCTATTTTAGTCCATGGTGTTATTATTCCTGGGTATAATAAAAAGGCCACTGACAACTTTAAGCTATATTTTATGAAGGGGTTTTACTGTTTCCCTGTGGCAGTTTATTAAGGTCTTTCCCAGCAAAGGAGAGAAAAGGGGACTCAGGAATATGACATACTACCAAACTGCTACAGGATGATGAGCCAGGAAGTTTAAAAGGGCCATGACAAGTTTAAGCTGACTTAAAAATGCCATTGAGCCAAAAAGCAGTGGATCAGGAGACAGAATACTCTTTGGCTAACTTCTTTCAGCTCTCATGCTCTTTGCTGGTATTTTTAAACTCTGCAGAGAAGCACAGTTTCCAAGGTGGTGATATCAGAGCAGTGTCAGTACCACAGTGCTGGAGAGCTGATGTTTGATAATCCAGAAGATGCTGTATTTCAGCAGGGCCTCTGCAGGTCTCCATCCCTGCAAGGGGAAGAGGGAGGTGGGGGTTTACACTTCTTAAGTGGAGCAGCTCCCTTACTGATTTTGCTTGAAAGCTACTGCAAAAAAATACTGAAAGAAATCCGAGAAAAGTCTGGTGATCGCAGCTAGGTAGAAGCTGTTCTGAATTACTGTGCTATTAACTGCTTTGTTCATCTGTTTAAAAAGGAGCTGAATTGAGTCAAACCCTGCCAAGCAATTCCCCGTCCATCAATGCTTATTTCTCTAGTATCATTTATAAGATGATCGTCACATTTCTGCATCATTTAGAGCACAGGCACAAGCCACTTTTGGTCCCTTTTTACTCTCCACGGCAGATCTGGCCTACTGGTCCACTTCTCAAAACGAGCTACGCTGCTGGAAACACACACAGGAGCAAGACGCTGGTTTGGCCTTGTACGACCTCTCGTCACAAACTTTTTACCGCCACAGACTCTCTTCTGTTGAGCTCGTTCTGTGATGCCAGAAGGAAACCAGATACTATTTTTAACTTCCTTTTTTAAAATTTTTTCTAGACGTTGAGATTAGAAGTCAGAAACACTTCCAAAATTTTTCTTTTGTTTTCCTTTCTTTAAACCCAAAGGTGTCATCAGGTTCAGATTTCAATTTTTTTTTTAAACTCGATTCATAAGGAATGAATGGATAATCAGTGTGAGATAGGGTAAAGCTTCAGTGATCAACTGATAACATTCCCAACGGGGAAAAAATTCAGTGTTCATTAACACAAGTTTTAAAATACTAAACTGAGATTAACCCAAGCAAGAAGGTTTTTTAAGATCAGAAATCGTTCTATTTAGTTATCAAAACAAATCAACTGTTTCAAAGATGCGGGTCTTACATCAACTGTGTTCTGGGCTCATAAATATCGAAAGTCTGGAAACGTGAGTCCCAAACCAAGAGGCCCAGCCTGATACTTTAAGGTCTCAATGCCACCAACAAAAATGACATTTGGATTTTGACATAGCCAAGGGATGAAATCTGTCCTATGGCCCCATGCATCTCATCACCTATTGCCTCTGCCGAGATCCATATACCTAAGCAGGCTGCTCACGACCATCTGAGTGCCCAAACACTTGATCACATATTGAAAGCAAAGAGCTATCATCAGTCTGGAGCAGAGAGGGGAAGCCTGGGGATGTAGTTACCTTCCACAGAATCATTTACACTCCTCTTCCGCAGGCAGGGCACCCCAGTGTTTTATCCCTCCCCTTCTGAACCACGATCGTAACAGATACAAGTGACATTTCACAATTCTATCCCCAACTGGAAACCAAAGGCCTGATCCAAAGCCAGGCGAAGAACAGATTTCATTAGGTTTCAGATCCGGGTACTACAGACTGCAACCTCCTTACACAGGTAAACTTTCTTCCATACCCACAAAGAAATCACAATTATTAGATTCAGAAGCAGAGCTATTACACAGCATGCATGGGGTGGAGCACATCTCAATTTTTTTTTAAATGGTAGCATCTTCTATGGAGGCTCTTTGAAAAATCAACCATGAATGCTCCTGTTCAAAGTCTGGCTTATACTAGTCCCACAGTGCAAGAGGCAAGTGGATGCCCATAGACAAGAACCGGAAACTGTACTTGTGAGGTCAGAGCTGGCTCAGGGTGGGTGAGGCGCCCCAACATTTAATGCTTTCAAAAAGACTTTGCTAGATTGCTAAGACTCTCCCTTTAACCCTAGCTTGCCCAGGTGAATGCAAGAAATCCGCTGCAAAGCTGGGAACCGAACCCACATATCTTCTCTTCCATGGAGAAAGCATTTCAAGCAGTTACACTAGTTAGCAAGCTGGGATAACGTTAGAAGGCATAACTGCCTTCTAAAAAGGGCATCTTTTTTTTTTTTAATCATCTGGATCCTTTTCCTCATTCTCTGAGAAACAAGCAAAATTCTTTTGCATGGGAGTTATCAATTTACTCCCTCTTCCTACATCAATAATGTACTCATAGCTGATAAAAGTTGTCTTCATCACCAATCATACTGAAAGATCACCTTGAGCAACCTTGGAAGATGCCCCGGTTGCCAGTGAGTTTACAGAGGAAAGAATATGGTCCAAGGAATTCGTACTAAGTCCAAGTTGTTGCAAGAAATTTGTTCTGGATGTACCAAAGTGATATAATGTATCACCAGACAAAATAAAAACAAGCAGTAAAACTACTTATTGAAAAAGCGGAAGCAGAGCATAGGAATAGGTGGATAACTCAAATTCATCACAGTTCTACAGTGAGGGTAGATTAATTTTATTCCCCTCTACAGTTTTCTTTCTTGCTTTTTAAATACATACAAATTTGCATACTCAACAGGAACTTCTAGTTTCTGTTCTGACAAGTGAAGCAGTAGTAAATCTAAACTGCTACAAACCATCTTTTATTCAAGGATCTCTACACTTTATACTCTTAAGACATTCAACAACTCTGGGAATATTTAGCCTATTTTGCAAATGGACAAATCATTTCTGCTTTGGTGCATTAGTTCCCTGATATTAGTGGCAGAGCCAGGAATAACAGTTTTACACTTACGGAGTCCTGACTTATTTTACTATGCACCAAACACCACACCACACTGCATCCCAAAGTAAGTCTGCTCCAGGTCTTTTCTCTGAGAAGAAAAAAAGTGAATTTTCAGGATCACCACCTGTAATCCCGGTACCTGACCAGACTGCGGGACAGGCAATATGCAGAAGAAACTTGAAAAATCTGTAACCCAACTTTTGGGTGATGGTTTTGAAAGCACCGTTTCCATGTGCTGGAGGTCCTTTATTTGCGTCTCAGTACTACATGTGTTTTGTATTTTTTTTTTTTAAAAAAACAACCTTGATTAGTAAACCAAGAGCAATTTTCCCCCAAAACGGCTGGTCACATTGGATGTTTCCATTTTTAGGGTATCAAACTTAGTTCAAACAACAGCCCCTTCTCCTCCCCACCTCCAAAAAAACCCAAACAAAACCATACCCTTTGAAGGTGTTAGACTGGGCATGAAAAATGGAGGCACCTTAAATCATCAGCCCCTTTATAATAGGTTTTCCCCCCAACTTCTCTGAAGTCCCAGCAGTATGTGCACAAGGGCTAAGATGCATCAAAACCACTTTCTCACGTATGGTCACAAGGACAGTTTAGCCCCTTCCTATGTCATTCATGCTTATGAGGTGCAAAGAGGCCTTACCATATGAGAGCGACCTCGAGAGTAAGCAGCGCAGTACATACCCCATCTACATTCATGCCTTTACTTTCGACCACATCTCCTCATTTAAAGAGGTTCATTTCCCACGGAAGCTGCTATGAAGACGAAGCTGGGAAAAAATAAAGCAGCAGCTACTTCGAGACTATGCAGCACTAGCAGCTGGATCTGAGGAGGAATACTGAAGCTACAACGCCGCACCTCCTTCAGCAGTTTGCATGTGTATTTACAGCTTGCAGCCATCCCGCAGAGAAGCTTGGAGGTCTTTCCAAGTGTCTGCTCACTGAGCTTTTCAATTTTGGTGTGCACATAACTTGAATAGTGAAGTGTGCTGGCAGCACCTGGTTACACTCACCTTTTTGAGGTACTCATGTCCACAGGCTCATCTCCTGTCTGCACCTCAACTTTAATGGTTGCTTTTACCTCCCCTCCTTTCAATAATCCTTGCACTTTTCCAGATCCAGGATCTGCCTTTATTTTCATGTCACCTTCAGTCTTTATATCTGCTCCCAACAGTCCTTTCTCCATTTTTATTTTTTTACTATCCACGTCATTTTGTGTTACTTCTCGTTCTAGCGCTCGCTTCTGACTTCGTGTCCTGCATGCTTCCTCTGTCATTGTGAGACTCTGGAAAAAAAGGAGAGAAAAGTCAGTTAAATGCATTTTAAGGGACGGGGGAGCAATTAAAAAAAAATCCAATCACCTTAATCTCAAAATAGGACAAAGTAGGGTGTCGCTGCAAATGAAGAGATCCTGAGAGGGTGCAATAAAAAGTGCTGACAGTTTGCTCGCTCACCCTATTGTAAGAGAACTTCAGACCCAGGTCTTACGGAGCTATGCAGCATTACTGTAGTTGCACTTTTTAGTTTAAAGCAACTACAGCTGGAAGAAGCATGCCATAAAAATATCCTGCAGGATACCCAGGACTGTACAGACTCACAGCTGCAATAAAAGTTTGGATGTTTCTCAAGAAAGTGGAACGCATTTGCCTCCCATGCAAATAAAAAATAATTATATATTAAAAAAATCATCATCATCTGGACTAGAACCTTACTGGGATTCCCTGCCACGGATTTCTCAGCACCTGTATCTGCTTGCAAGTCTCAGAAACCTGATGTTACGGGGAAAAAGGACTACCACACCCTGAGTGAAGAGTGTCTTCCATGTTTCCTGATAGTCTGCCACTAGAGATTAAGACACTGCCATTGTAATATTCAAGTTGATAGTTTCTTCCCTCCTAATGAATGAGCCAGGCTTTTCCACTCGCTGCACAGGAAGTGCTTAACTCCTGCGGGATCGCACTTAACTCGTTGTGTGCCAAAGTCACAGAAACTTTTGCTTTTCGGGTGAGCTTTGGCATTTCAGCCTGTACCTGCAGACACATATCTGATCCAAACAGCTGAGTCAGGGTTTGATCCCATGACATCACTGGGCTCCACATGACCCTTCCCAGGATTCAGTCGGAGAGACAAAGCACTTTCTCGAAAACCAGTCTGAACCGGTTCCAGACAACAAGCTGAAGTGTTGTTAACCCTCGCTGAGACACGACAGCAGCCGCAGGAGCAGGAGCAGCAGCAGTGTCTGTCGGCGAGGCGGCTGCTGGCATTCCAGAGCACAAGTCCGGGAGAGCATCCCTGCTCTTAAAGGGACCGCGCCGCACTTGCACACGCCGCACGCGCCTGGGACACTGCTCGTGTGCTCCCCCGACACCCCTGTCACTTTGGGAAAAGTTGTCTTAAGAAAAGGGGGGGGGGGAAGATTTTTTTTTAAACATTGAATTCAGAGGCAGGCCAAAAATGAGGAGACACAGGAGTTGAACTTAAGTTTCAAACAGCTTTTTTAATAGGTTTGTGGACGTGTGTAGGGGGGGGAAGGGAGGGAAAGGGCATTGGACCCATAATGCATCGCCGGCTCGGCTTTGCAGACTTGATGGGAACAGGAGTTGTAATCGCAGGAGAACCTGCAAGAAGTTTTTCTGTGCAAAAGTCAGCACAGAAGTTCTTTGGCGTGCAATTGTTTAGAAAAAAAATTAAGATAGTTGGGGGAAAAGTGGTTCTTTGGCGGCAATTGTTTAGAAAAAAGGTAAAATAATTGGAAAAATGTGGTTCTTTGGCATGCAATTGTTTAGGACAAATATAAGATAGCTGGAAAAAAAAAAGTTGCGTCTGCAATTGCAGAGTGGCAGGTGGGGAGGCCAGGTTTAAACATTCAAATCCATGGGGGGGAGGGGGGGAGTGCTCTTATAAAGGAGAACAGGCTGGGTTAATTTTGGTGCTCATGGAAGTGAGGGACTAATAGCACTGTCTAGGCAGCAAGCCAGGGGCTGTTGAGATTTTCTACATAGTTTAGCCAATACACCTCAGTCCTGACATGCAGCAGCCCCTGCTATTCCAGCCATGGGCCTCACCACACTGCAGCTCGTACCTACAGTACCCCTACCCCACTCATCACAACACCTCCAAGCGCTGCTCAGACGATAACAAGACATGATTTAGTGACGGGCAAACAGACTCAGTATTACCCAACCCCTTGATGACCCATTTGAACCACCGCCTTTAAAGGTCTAGTCAGTGACCCACTGAATCAGCCTCTTTACAGATTTTCCTTCCCCAGGATTAAAAAAAAAAAAAATACATGCCAGCTTTCTTGGTGGTTGCTTTATTACTATTATTATTATTAGGCAATTTTATAGTTTTTTTAAGCAGTTGCATAAAGACTACCCATCCCACAGCACAGAATATGGCCTCAAGTGAAACACTCCTGCTCAGTGGTTTCCCAACCCCTAGTTTGAGTCCCTTGGAAAATACCAGCTTTTATTTTTCTGCAGTCAAAAAAAAAAAAAAAAGAATGAAAACTAATACAGCAGTTTTCCTGTTGCAAAGCCCTCTGAAAGACCACAGCTGTGGATCTCTATCTGAAAAATCCCTGTTGCACTGTGTGCCTGCTGCCCGCCTCCCCCCCATGCCAGGCACACCCCCTACCTTCCAGCTGCATCATGTGCCCAGGCTCCCCTTTGGCCCCCGGCCATGCCCCTGGAGTGGGGGCAGGCAGAGAGAAGTTCAGGCTAAGCAATGGAGGGTGGGGGGCATGGCCTGGGGAGCCAAAAGGGAGCCTGAGCACATGGTGTAGGTTGGGGGGGGCGTACACGCGGGCTGCATGCTGCTTTCAGGCTGGCACTCGGACAGCCCTGATGTATGATGCGAGTTTTTAGTTCATGTGTGGGCATGGCGAGAGAATGGCAAAACTCAGCTAACATCCCAAGTGGTCCCATATTCCAGCCCAGCATGACTGCTTTCCCACCCCTTCCTCAGCCCCACACAGACCACACGGATCGTTTTCCGGGGTCTCCTGTGACCAGCAGGGTCTAGCTAGATGACAGCGATGAAATTCAACATCTGTATCTACAATACATCTACATTAAAAAGCAGGTCCTAGGGTTTCCTCTCCCACATCATCGGGAGACTCACTCTCCTATATAACCTACAAGTGTTCGTTACCATGATGGGCAGAGGTCAGGGTGGAAATGCCTTGGTCTGAACGGTAACTCCCACAGCCACAAGTGCGAACCAGCCCTGCAGCAGGTTAAAGCAAGGGTTGGGTTCAAAAGCTAGTAAGGGGCCACTGAAGGTTTTAAGTAGAAAACAGCATAATGATCTGCAGGATATTGGGATGCAGACTTACAGCTCGTGTGTACATGACATGCACAAATTTGCACAGAGCAATGCAATGGTCCTTGAATTGAACAAAAAAAAACAAACCAAAAACCACCAAAAACCCTCTTTTGGGTCATTTTCTATACCAGCCTGTCAAATACCAGGGTGCTTTTTTTCCCTATTGGAAAAAGTGGCAATAGAAATGCCCCAAAAACCTAACAAAAAGTTCTCCCCCCATCCCTCACCCCCACAAAAAAAAGAAAGCAAAACCGAAAAAGACAAACCTGGTTTGATTCAGCCAGTGTCTTTTCCCACAGGGATGTGTATGACAAACTCCTATCCCATACTGCCCAGAACGCCTCCCATTTGCAAAGATGACAAAGGGATGGGAGATGCTGGAACAATTATCTGTTCGCTTTCCTTTGCCACTGTAGGGGAAAGTTACAGAACAGGAAAAAGTTGGTAAGTTCCAGTTAAAGATTTGGGAAATTCATTCTTTCAGGCCAGCTTTTCCAGATGTGCAGTCCAGCCCAGAATGGCCAGGTTCCTGGTAGCAGGTCTGCAATGATCTCCAAACAGATTAAGTCCTGCAAAATGTGAACTACAAACCAAAACTATACGACACCCCCAAACAAAGCAACAACATGGAACGGCGGAGTAGTCCAGTAAAGATATGCCATGATCACATCATTGAATACCTGGGTCCGCAGTGGGGAGACTTGGCCAGATCTCACCTCCAGCAACTACGCCTCCCGGGTGACAGGCAAAAAGCCACCCTGGTGACAGCCCATTTCAAATGGAGGATTTCAAATTTACACTAGCTGAAAACAGGTGTCACACCCCTGCACCCCAAAACCTTAAAGTTGCTAGTCAGCAAGTCATGCTGCTTTTGTATGCTATACAATTTTCAGACAAGGTTGTTTGGGTAAATGTGATCTCTTTTATCAGACCAACTAAATAGCTGGAAAAAATTGTTCTTTAGATACAAACACCCTTTTTCAGGCAGAGGGATCCCAAATGTAGACTCTTCCTCTGCCTGAAGAAGGGTGTGCCCAAAAGCTTGCAAAGAACAATTTTTCCAAGTATTTAGTTGGTCTAATAAAAAATATCGCACCTACCTACCCGAAGAACCATGTCTGCCTAGGTCTTTAGACCCAGCACCCCTGAACCGTTTTCACTGCTTGTTTAGCAAGCTGTAAATGAGGAGTGTGGGATCAACACAGTGCCCAACACTGGGAGAGGACAGGGATGGAAAGATACTTTCTGAAGCATCAAAGGATTCCTTGGGCCAGATGCTCTTGGAAAAACCTATTCAAAAAGTGAAGTAACCGGTCCACGCAAGGAGTCAGGCCAAAGCAGCAGCTAGATGTACAATGTTCGGAGCATGCTTAAACCAAAAGGGCGAGGAAGGGATAACAACTGGGGCTAATGATGGAAGAGGAGGCTGTTTGCAGGTTGTCACAAAAGGTCAAAGCAGAAATCCGTCTCTTCTGCCCGCAAAGCGCAGATCCTCTTGAAAACGCGCCATCCTGTCGACCGCCTGTCTACACTCATGATCCCACAGACCATGTCCTCTCCCACTCGGGAGTCACAACATCTCTGTAGCAAGCAGAGCAACTGCTTTACGGTAACATATAAGGAAAGTACTTAATTTGTTTTTAGCTGTCTTTTAGTGCACTTTAGCAGCTAGAAATAAGGAGTGGCCAGCAATATGGGAGCAGGCAATGACCTGCAGACCACCAGAAAGCACTCGGCAGCTCTTCCAAGACTACAGCCTGGGAACAGCTGAGCTAACCCTGTGCAACTGTGCTCATAATCAAACTTTAAACGATGATTTTGCAAAGGCTAGAAAAAAAGTCCACACACATCCACTGAAGCCAAGGACATACGGGGAGCAAAACAAGGGCCAAGAGTGACTGATACTTCCCCTGGCTACATTACCTTGAACGTCTGAATTTACGCTTTAGCACTGGGGATTTCAGGTAGGGTCTAACAAGGATCTTTTCTATATAATCCCAGGACAAAAGTGGTGGTTCCGATAGCTAGAAAATGCCAAACATCCCAAATGTTGGGAGGCTCCCACTACTAACAAATACAAGGAAAGATGTATGCAAGGAAGGTTGGGATCCAGCGAATGGCACTGAAGCAATCTGGCAGTTCATATGGAACATTTATTTTTGCTCAGGATAAAATATTTTCTCCAGCTGCAGATTGAGAAGTATTTCAGAAATCATGATTTGGGAAGGTTCAGATTTAAGATTGGGAAGAGTCTGGCATACATTCTCTCCCTTCCCTCTTGTACCACTGATTCAGGGACACTTTTAAGCCCATGAAAAATTATATTTAGGGGTCCAGAAAAATAAGCCCAAGGCTAAAATTCATATGGTCAAATTCTGATCATACAATGAAGCGCACCGACAAACCAGAAGCAAGCCTAACTTTCTATTTTCACTTATTAGAGAGAAGCCTGGTAATGTAATATTTATAGCTGAGGATGAGCTTCTTTACAAGCCCTCCTTTCCAGACGTATGCAACCTAAAGAGTTATTCTGGAGCCAAAATGCATTGTTCTGTCAACCCAAAAATAAAACTCTGGCTCTTCACTGTTAAGAGCTCCTTCGGTTGATCCTGTAACATCAGTCTGGAGGATGAAGGTGACTGGGGGGGAGCTTAAAAGGCTCTGAAGCCTTGCTTAAATTACTCGTTTTTACTTTGTTTTAACTTTCCCCTAGATTTAGCCTCAAAGACCAATGTTTTGATACGACAGAAGAGGTGTTTACTGTAGGAACCATCACTGAATCCAACATGGATGTATAAAATAATCATCCTTAAAATGTTCACAGATGCAATATAGTTTTAAGTCTGCACTTAATACCATTCAAACCCTTTTCATTGTGAGCCAGGTTTGCAAGAGCTGGAGTAACCAGTTTGCAGTGGAGAGCAATGTGTTTGGGTTCCCAGTATTTGAGCAGGGAAAAAAAGGATTCACGTGTTTCTGATGCTATTGGGGGGGGGATTTTTCTTTTTGGGATGGGGATGAGGACATTAAGAACGATAGTTAAGAAGATGGTGCAGAAAAACAAAATTGAGATCATCACTGATACCAGTGTATGCCCACAGCATACAACAGGACCAGGTTCAGAAAAATAGGAAGTTAGTTTTCAACCTGCAGAGTCTGGGAAAGCATTACCCTTTGCCTGACAAGGAAGTATGAAAAAAAACGAAACCTACAGTGCATTGCCTACCTTGCCCTTTGAGCACTGCCATTTCCCTGAAGTGACCCAAGCGTTGCTCAGCGCATTGGAGCAAGAAGTCAAGACTAAAACGAGCAGAGGGAAGGACACCGAAGGAAGTCGGGTTCACAATACATGCCTTGAGAACAGCTTGCAAAGTTGCCATGACATATTGTTTTTAGAAGTATTTATCCGAACACACTGCTGCTTTACTTCACTCCTGCATGCCAGTAAAATGGCTAGACAAGTGAGCTGCTCAATGCAGGATCTCAGAGGACTTGAAATTGTACATATATCATAATCATTGTGTACCAACATGACACCAGCGACTGATGATTTGAAAAGTGTGTCATAAATGTAGATACTACACACACCCATGATCTAAAACACGTTGGCATTTTTAAGGATCTCTTTGTGCTGTTGCAGGTGCGACACCTTCCAGCCTTTTCTCCAGCCCTCATTTAGTGCAGAGGCCAGCCCTGCACCACTGGATTCCTGCAGCTGGAGGCACATCTCTGAAACACGTAATAATTCGCAAATCCACAAGCTGTACCATCACATTATCCACAGGACAGTCTCTCCTGCCAATACGTAAGTGTTGCCTTTATAAAATGCCCCAACTTACCCAGTTATATAAAAGGGAAAAACAATTCCTGGGGGAAAAATGATAAAACCTTAAGATAGCCAGATCCTGGCAACGCAGACTCTACAACTTCTCAAATGAGAACAACGTCCTGATCTTGATCTGAAGGAGGTCAGGCTGGTTTTTAAAACATGCATGTAGTAAAAGCCAAGTTGTGTGGAATTTACTCTTTTTGACAGTCAATAAAAGAAAGTTTCCCATCTGTGCACAGGCCCCATCCCTGGAAACGTTTCATGGAGGCAGGGGCAGGGGGAAGCAGGAAAAAAGAAGCAAGGTCAAGGTGTGCGCAGGTTTCCATTCCCAAATGCAAGTGTTCAATGGTGACTACATGGGCTTAGTGGTTCCTAAAAGGGACTAGTCATTGATGAAAATGAATGAATGGACTTTTCATTTTGTCATAGACCCCAGACCCAAATCTGGCAAGACCCCGGACTCAAAGCCAGCAAGCTCGTCCTCTGGAGTGCATCCTACAAGACCAAAATTTACCAAAGAGAGTAGGATCCCCTCCCCCAACACACACGTTACCTAGGAAAATCACAACAGCAGCAAGGCAGAGTTTCACCCTGATTTAACCTCTTGTTATACATCGACCACTATTTTTTTTTTTAATTTCCAGAGCAAATGAACAGCAATGTCAAAAAAAGAAAAGAACAGAACCACATTAAGCTAATTTTCAGACTTGGTTAAAAAAGAAAAAAAAAAAAGCCCAAAGCCAAACTGCTGACCACAGGATGACTTGGCTTATTTTTTAATTTAAAATACATTTAAGAACCATTAAAAAAAACTCAGATTAGGATTTTTTTTTTTTAAATCTCTCAGTCCGTCATGGCCAGGAACAGCATACTGGTCATTCAGAGTGTAGAAAACAGCAGTGTGTGGATGCAGTCAGGTAAATGAAACCCAGTCCCTTATTTTATCAGCTCAGGAGCAAGAAAAAAAGTAGCAGCTAAAGACCAGCTGCTCAGCCCTATGCCATAAGGATGAGAATGGCCACCTCGAAAAACTCAAAAACCACAAAGAATTAAACAAGTGAAGTTGTTCTTGCATGGGAGTGACAAAAGCCAAAGCACCGGGGAGCAGGCCATTTGCTCCTCTTAATTAAAATAAGAGTAATCCTAATACCAATAATAATCAATGCATGGTTAGTGGGGAAGAGCAAGCCTGAGTTGCCAGCAGCATGCAGCTGAGTGTGAGGCATGCAGTGCACAAAGGGTTAAGCCCTGCCATTTTGGTGCCATTCACTGATATGTCCATTAAGGGTGTTACATAACAAAATGGCAGACCTTAACCCTTTGTGCCCCGTGCTCCCAGCATGCCTGAGCCCAATGTGAGCACACCATCTGCTGAGGGAATTGCTGCACCTTTTGCACTAGGAATTGTGATAGTTTTCAGGGCAGGCTAAATGAGCTGGTTTAGGCTCATTAAAGTACTTACAAGTAAAAAAAAAACAACAAAACAAAACCCCCCAAATAAAACAACTCAGGAAGTTGCCATGCACATTTGATGCATTAAAAAAGGGAAGAGAAGAAAAGTTGCCACCAGTTTGGTAGCAAAGTAGGAAACCCGCAGGTAGCAATTCGGTTTTGATAATGGCAAAGAGCATTGCAGCGACGCCGGCCTGGCAAATTAGCGAAAGGAAAGCGTGCTGCAGGGTTGCATGCTTTTTAGGGCAGAATTCAGACCAAAGCTTCATGACAGTAACCTCGCTGCTTTATTTTTGGAGCAAGCATCTATGATAATCCAGCCATTCCATACCTTGCTTTTCTCTATTTTCAGAACTGGTTTTAGAGTTTCATCATAGTGATTAGGCAACATGACGCAGGCTGTTAATAAGCACTGTGCGCCCAGATATGAAGCAATTCAGCAGATGATTTAAACAAGTAAAACAAACCCCAAAAACCCTCCCAAAAAACAATAAAAGTTCTCAGACACACTAAGTAGTATCTTCTCAAATCAAGATCAGATCTTCAGCTGTATAATTTCTATCCACTAGTGGTAATGAAACTTATATAGCTGAAACCCCTGAAGAATTCACAATACCACAACCCACATTCCCATTCTGTTCTCCATATTGCACTGGCACGTCCTCCCCAAAACTGAAATAGTATATTGAAAACACAGTTTGGTTTCACGTCCGGGAGAAGCAGTTATACTCTACCAAGCATCTAGGTATGGAATTATGCTAACAGAAAACTAGATTTCTTCTGTTTTTAGCATCTGTATCAGACAAAGCAATTTTTTTGCATTTCAATTGAAGAATCCATCCGATACCCGCTAAACTGTATGTTAACTTTAGGAAGTGCCTTGATATTCCAGCTATCCAGTTTTCAACTCGCATCATTAAGAGGCATTTCTCCAAGACGTTTTGAAGAGACATCTTATCAACACTCAATCATTTTTAAACACACACTCAAAAGGCTCTGGCATGCTCACACGGACTCTTTGGTTTGGATCGCAATGAGCCGGGGGTTTTCCTACGCTGAGACAGCGATTCATACCTATGATTTTCACGTCATGGACATCTCCACCCCCATACTGTTTCTCTGTTTGGTAAAAGCACCAAGGACAAGCCCACCGCTCTATACACGATGCCCAGGAGAATTTTATATCTGTAGTTAAAAATCATACAGCACGGGAAGCTGGAAACAGGAGTGTGCAGAAAGCAACTTTATCAAAGAAGACTTCACCCCCAACCATCTTGTGGATATCTTCACATTCAACCAAATTTTACAAGGGGGGATGCAGAGGATAAAAAGCGAAGGCATCAAAACTAAATCTGTACTATAGCAGGTACTGTAAGAGAGAGATTACATTGCCCAATTTGTGTCAATGGATTACCCTTTTTCTCTTTCACAAGCTGAAGATGAGGAATTCCCTACCAGTATCTTTTAATGACCAAGGAGAACAGGTTACAAACATTACGGTTTTCTGAACAGCTGGGTTTTTGCTTCTTTAAGAAATTTACGCTAAAAATGTTGTGCTTTGAAAAGGTCTATGTCAAAAAAAAGAGTGTCAAATGTTTTCCTACAATTTTAAACTCACACTTCCCTATTGGAGAAGCACACTATCAAGACAGAGCATTATGTCCATCCATTCACTTTATGGGAGATCAAAGCAATTAGCATCTCAACAGACTCTTGCAGGAGTAGGCAAATATAGCAAAAGTGCCAAGGCAAAAGTGGAGTCAAAGTATTACTACAATATCAACGTGCTAGCATGCTGTAGTTTAGAATATGAGAATATGGGAATGAACCTGTTGGTGGAGCAGATTTCTCTGCGTATGTGAATTCTGCCTGACTCAAGCATATGGCATTAGTATCACCGAGGACTCTGTGGTAGGTAACATATTTAGGATTCACTGAAAGGCCACTATATATTATAAAGTTTGTGTATTTAAGACCTTGTAGGAGATGCACATGAAGACAGAAAGGAGAGGACGTGCAGACACCCGGGAAAAGGGCTGCCTTCATGGGAGATTCCTCCAGGATTTGGCAGCTCAAGGCAGCAGGGGGAAATCACATCATGTGGATTGTTAGCTTGCTTGTACCATCACACTGGCTTTAAAATTGGCTTTGGTACAAAGCTAAAGTCACTAGAAATATGAGAATGATCTTTATTTTACAGATGACAGCATCTGGCATGTGCTTGGTTGAACTGGGAACAGAACGATCTGTAATGCACCTGCAGTCAGGTGTGTGAAAAAAAATCCCTGAAACTTATTTTCTTAAGATGACAGGTCTCAGCCATTTTAACCTAGCAATAGCCTGAGTGGCTAAGGTTTGCCCTGGTAACTGAGAGCCGAGGATTACATTCTCTAACAAAAACAGGCCCTGTTGCTAACTCCAACAGCATGAAGTAGTTCACAGTAAATCAGAGTCCCAGATTTCATAACCAGAATCACCAACATCTTAGACACGGCAAAACCAGATTGGGGAACAAGCGTCAAAATGGACAAATCTTAAAGACAACGTCTCCATTTCGAACCCGAACTCCTGCACAAAGAAGAGTAATTGCTGAACAGGGCTTTATAACCTCAAATAATTTAATATGAACAAAATAAAAGTAGGGGAATGCTCCTAATGCATGGAGAATAACAAATCAAAATGTTTCAATGACTCGCTCAGAGCTACAGAGCCAAGTCACCGGTACAGCTAAGAACCCAGAAGTCCTACTGCGTGTTCTTTCATCCTACATCAGTTATTCTGAGCAAAATGCATCAAGACTGGGGCTGGGAGGTTTAGGTGCCTGTTTTCCCGTTTCTCATGCTACTAATACAAGAATATGCCATGCAACTGCAGCAGTTTGTCCAAGTGGAAGAAGCAGAAAAGGACAAACCACTGAAACTTCAGTTTGTCCAAAAGAGATATTCCTGTACCATGGAGAGAGGACAGCTAGAGAGATAGGATATCCATATGGTCATGGCATTGGACTGGGAAGAGCCTGATCCAGCGCTTAGTTCTGCATCCTTTTGTCACCTGGGACAAGTTGCTTAAACTTTTTTTTGTCTAATGGGGAACTGAGACGCACAGAATTTAACACCCCTGTGAAGCGGACAATATTTGAGAGGTGCTTGCGGAAAACTCGCTGTACAATAAAAAAACCTCTTACCTGTCAGAGAAGTTCATGGGTTCCAAAGGGAGTCTTCTCCGGCAGTCCTGGCTGGCAAGTATGACTGCAAAAAGGAACCTGGAAGGAAGGAAAGGTATTTTAGTGCATGCTGGATGAGGTGTACTGTAAATGTTTTTTTGATGAGACCCCACCAAAAATATATAAGTTTTTCCCCTGAAAGCTATTATTCTGAGTCATTATTTTCATTCCTGTAAGCTGATGAGAAAGTATGTGCATCTACACAAGATGCTACAAGTACAGTAGACCAATTCTACTGTGCATTAGCACGTCACAGTGAAAGCGGTGCTAATGCGCTAGTGCGCAGCAGAATTAGTCCACTGCGCATTAATGTCACGTACGAGGCATGCACCGGCACCAATTACAGTGCAGTTAGAACCTGTTATTACAGATACTAAACTTTATGTGCTGTAATTACAGCGTATTCATCATGCACATGTAGACATGCCCAGGGCTGGCTACTGCATGCTTGAAACAAAGGACCCAAAAGCATGTTTATCGGCTTTTATCTTTCTAATTCTAGTGGTGAAGCGTTAACCTCTCTGCATACAGCTAACTGCAAGCAATAAGAGATGGTCATAAAGCGGGCAGCGATTCTCAGGTTCGGCCATCTCGATCCAAGTGTTACAGAACAGGGAAGCAAAAATATCCAACCCATTCCCACATTACAGTTTCTAAAAGTGGAAATTACACATCTTGTTTTTTTGAGCGCAGATGCAACGTCGATATTATGCTCAGATCGATAGTCAAAAGTTCTTATATAGATTTAGACGCCGCTTTATTTCTTGCCACGTACTGCAGAAATTGCAGTGCGCCGTTCAGTTAACATTCCAGCACGCAGCCCAAATGTTTTCGACAATTCTGCTCCATCCAAACACCTGTTGCAGTTGGAAGCGGTCCTGGTTTCTGACCAGCCGTTTCCCCGAGGTGCAAAAGCCAGCACATGAAAGACACACCAGCGACGACCAGCACAATGGGAGCTGTTGTGGAGACGTTCTGCAGCTGTGTCACAATCCAGCCGCTTGCCCTCCCTTTGGCTAATCCAGCATGGCAATTCAGAGAGGGGTAAGGGTGAGAAGATTGGTATTAGATGATAGGGGCTCCCTTTTTTAAAGGAGTCTCGTTTTGTCTTCAGAAAGGGCCCACAGCACATCCCTCCAACCACCACCACACTTGTTAAAGGCACGGGCACCACAAAAAAGGCAATAAATGATTTCAAGGTTTCCAGCTGCTTTTAGTTTTTCTTGTACCCAGTGAGCCAGTGGACATACAAGACCAGTGTTTTAATAGCCAAGACAAGTAAGAAAGAGGCAGCTAGCACAGCAATACTTGCCCAGTGGGCTCCCAGGCACTTGAGTCCACTGAGGCCTGTGACATGAAAAGGGCTGAAAATGACACAAGAGTTCCTTGGCAGAAAAAGTTCCTTGGGTCGACGTGATATCTTTTATTAGACCAACTAAACAGTTGGAAAAAATTGTTCTTCGCAAGCTTTCAGGCACAAATGCCCTTCTTCAGGCAGAGGGAGACTCTGCTGGTGCCGCATTGCCCATGGTAGAAAATAGGCTAATTTTCCATCCCATAACAAGAGCTCCTTAGATTTTAAGGAATTTCTTGAGGACAAAACAAAAGGGAAGGGAGCCTGGACTTAACCGCACAGCTTTTCGTTGCTTGATGAGCCTGAAGGACAGGCTCTCTCTCAGCTCTCCGCCTGCCACGGTTCACGCAATTGCAAGACCAGAAGGAAAATTTGCTAACGTAATCTTGCATGGCTCACCTGACATCACATCCAAAAACAGATGCAGGTTATCTGTGACTAGTCACGTTGGGCACCATGGCCAGCTTGCTGGGGGAGTTTCCACTGTATTGCATACAAACCAGAACAGAGGGGGTGGACAGGATGACTCCTTACAGACGCTTCCTCATCCTCGGAGAAAAGACAAAATGCTAGCTCATGCTCCTTTCGAGGGGCTCGCATTTCCAGAACAGTAGCAGGCCTGACATTAATGCATTCCCTACTAACTTGAGTAGAGCCTGCTAATGGGAAGGCAATACCGGTCAGTCAATCAGGAGCGAGCGAACAGGGAGATATGCAAGGTGGGAAGGGTCAAAGACGACACCAGCGTCTTGTATTGCACTCCCCCCCCACTACCATTTAAAAAAAGAATTAGCCATGTAAAACCAGCAAAAAACGAATGTTTTCTCCCTAGACCTTAAATATGAAGACTGCCACAGGATCCCCCCAATCCAGTGCAAACATCCCCTAGCAAGTTCTGTAAAGGCAATTCGTTCCAGAACCCACTTGGCCCTATCTGAATGCAGTTGCGGTAGTCTTTTTTTAAATATATATATAGCACCCTTCACGTAGTACGAGTCCGTCAGCTAATAAAAGAAAAGGACAGTTTATAAAGCATAACAAACCAATACCCATTTTTCAGTTAGGGAAAATAAAAGGCAACGGTTGCAACCATGTGCACCTAAATGATTAGAGTTGAATCAAAACTTCCTCCCCTCATAAACGCACAGCTCAAGTCCATGAAGTACACAGTACAAAACTCAGACGATAAATCAGCAAATTCAGGCAGGAGTACAGCACTACAGAGCAGCCTGTTCACAGGCACTGCACTGGTATCAGTTCCCAAAGCGAAGCACGTCGATATTTGACTGGAGGTGGAGCATGATAATTCATGCACATCTTATGCCAAGACAACTCCTTGGAAGCTCGGCTTCTCATTTTTGCTAAGCCACCAAGATCTCTGAGTCATTTCCCTCCTCAAAAGCTTCAGACCCATTTTCTTCTGTCCCGGCTGCTCCCTGGATTCGAAAGCTTCTCTGTGACGGTATGAAAAGAAATGCCCGCTTCTGCACAGACCCTACCCGCAGACGTCATTAGTCTATGAGCAAATGAGCTGTCCCCAGGGGTCCCCAGCCTTGAAAACCCAAGCTTGGCGCTTAGTGATTGCTTTAATAATTGGAGAGGGAGCGTGTGTGCGTGGGATGGGGGGTGCATACCCTTACAAACACGCATACAGTTTAAGCAGCCAGCTATGGAAGCACAGCTAGAAATCCCTGTCTATATGGACAGGCATTTATTTGTTTCTGGGACCTGACTAACCATCTAAAAGGCAGACCCTTACTAAGTATAGCTCATCCAATTAGTCCAATGCTTTTCTAATTAGTGGCCAATTGAAAATCATTGCTAGCATGTCACTTCCGAGCCTCTCAAAGGTTTCAGCAATGCTGTACCAAATACAGGGAAATCAGCTGCCTTGGAAGATTTGAAAGTATCCCATGCTGCTTCCCAAGCATCTGCCTCAGATGGCAACAAGCATCGTTTGGCATTCAAAAAACTACAAACAATACCACACAATAGGGACACAGAAAGAGCCTTGAAATATAGTAACAGCAGTTGTTAATTTATGAAGGACAGGTAGCTACAATTTGTCACAAGGCAACAGAAATTCATTTATCCATTACTAGAGCCCAACTCAGCACCAGGAAACATCGCATGAAATGCCCCAGAGTCTTTGGGGTTTCACAGCATGCGCTGGTGGATGCAGTCTCACTTTTCGTGCAAATCCACTCACAGTTCATCCCAGGAAGAAACACAGTATTATCATCTCTCTTTTAAAGAGATCGGACCCTGCTGCACTGAGTCTTTATTGCAAGAAGCAAAAACAACCCGAGTATCAGAGAACTGCACAGGGAGGTGAGCAAACTAGGTCCAAGTCCCAACCCACCGACCCCGTGGAAGCATGGTTTTCCCAGGATCCAATTCACATTGCTGGTTCACTTGATCCTCCAACTCTGGTGACTTTTGTCACCAAACTCCCATCCAGCAGGCACGGTGAACCTAGGTTTCCTCTTGCTAGGACCCTAATAAAGCAGTTTAGCAGCTTCACTGCTGCATGGCACAATTAATACATGGGACAGACAGAAAGCCTCACTCCAATCCACAGGCACCCTGAAGTTTCCACCGAAATGTCAAGGGAAAGCTGGCACAGGAGTGTCCAGAGAGGTTCATAGCGGTCCACAATCTGATTCTGGCTTTCACAAAGGGTCCCTCAAAGTCTCAGGTGAATCTGTAAGCTGTTTTGTGGCTCAGGTGCCCCCAACCTGCTCAGCTCTAAAAATGAGAATGATACCTCTCAGCAACATGCTGCAAGTCAATTAATTAAAATTCTTTTTTTTTAATTTTTGAAGAAGAACTACAGTAGAATTTAGTGGGTGTATCTACGTGTATTACCCTAATTTTATGCGAATTAAGGGTGTGCGTCTACATGTGCACACCCTAAATGCATGTTAAAATAGCGAATTTAGGCTAACTGCACCTAAATTTGATACTTGCAACACAGATATTAAATTTAGGCGCCACTAGTTAAAGCGCATTAACACATGTAGATTTGACCCAGCACTGACTTTAGTGCCAGGTCTGCCTAGCCATTAGGGACACATGGCAAGGCTGCAGGGACTTGGCACTGATTTAGTGCCAAGTTGCCGCATGTGTAGACACCTGCCAAAAAGCACTTAATGTGCATTAGCTTATTCCACATTAAATTCAGTCGTGTGTAAATGCACGTGTTGACATGCCCAGTGGGTGTTAACTGCAGAGGTCAGCCACGAAGCAGTTAAAAATCAGAATCAAACATATACTGTTTAAACAACATGGAGTAAATCTTTAGTACTACTTCAGCTAGGAAAGGAACACTGTACAGCAGAATGGAAATTAGCTTGCAGTTTGACAGGTGGACTGAATAGTACCTATATTTTTGGTTTTATTTTATTTTTAACCAAAAAACTGAGGAGGACAGATTGTCTGCTCAAGCTGCAGAACTGCCACACAACATTTTGCACATGGCTTATGCACCATCAGTTTTTTCAGAATTTAGATTTTAGAAGAAAAATAAGGGGGGGGGGGGAAGAATCAAGAGAAGCTGCTAACCTCAAGTGAACTTGTTTTCTTTTTTTCTTTTTTTTTTACTCATATCTGAAAATGTTGGGACCCAGTGCTCAACAAAAATACAAATATGAAAAGGCATAAATAAAAATCACATTAATTCTATAGCAATACTGACACTATAGAGGAGTCTAGTGATAATATGAACAAGGAGGGCAACCACTATTTCAGTGAAAGCAGAAACACCTGACTTGTTCTTGTTGTAGTTTTAATGCCATCATGTTTGCTCCATCCACTCAAGATTTACACGGGATATTTAGAAACAAAAAACTGCAAATATTTTTAAATTCTACATTAAAGAGATAATTTACAGGTTGGTTGAAATGAATAAAATGTAACATGACATCTCCAGCTTACTGCTTCCGACAAAATGAAAAATACTTGGATTTGCAAAGAGAACAAAGGCTCCATCCATGGATTTAAGAAGGTAAAACATAGGTTTCATACTCATTATGCGGAAAGATATATATTTGCAGTTAACATCATAGTTGTATCTTTAAAATCCTAGAACACTCAATAGGCAAGGCAGCATTTTTCAAATGCAGAACTTGTAGAGGCTATGGATGCTAGAAAAGAATAATGATACCAGATAGTGTAGTAAAACATGACGGGGGCACTGCAGTTCAGGAAAACTGCTTATGTATGCTTTCCCATTAAACAATTAAAATTACACAAGAGGTGTCTTAGCTTTCAGAATGCTAACGGGACCTGGTTAGCAGGGGGAAAAATCCTCAGTTGGATATCATACTTCCAGTCTCCAAACAGATGCACTAAGAGCTAACAATTATTACACAGGAGCACCTGAGATGTCCCAGTGCACATCTGAAAATGACTCCCCAAAAGTTGCTGCAGACATGCCAATTAATACACACAGACAGTTGACACAGTAAGCCTACCCAGGGTTTTTAACCCAATTTTGGATTTCAGACTGGATGACTTTTTGATGGAATTTCTTGGCTATGATTCACAGTTGTGTGAGCGTTTCAGAGCTCTCTCCTGCACTCAGAGGGACACTTGGCATCAAGTTTAACCATCTTACTTCGGATGTGATCTGCAGTCTAACCCATATACTATACTCACACGAAGAAGAAGTAAAAGTCCCTCCTCTGCCCCCCAAAAAAGAGATGTTCTTTCAAGCCAGAATTCCAGTGGGAGCGCTTTGGAGAGAGAGTGCAACTACTGTGAATGCATTAAGATAATGTAAGTGATCACCATGGTAGTTTATGTAAATTGAACCAGTTTGTTCCATTTTGGGCAGGTAAAGATTTTTTTGGCTTCCTATCTGAAAAATCTATTTTTAATTCAGGAGTTTAAAAGTCAGGATTGGATTTCTTGTTAAAATTCTCAGAAAAGAAGGGGTGTCTCTCCCAGAAAGGGTTTCCATTCCCTAGAGAATACTCGTGTTGCAGTGCAGTTTCATGTCCTCTGTATAGACCAGAGGTAACTGGATTACAACAGGACAGGTATGAACAATGCCTTAAGGAGCAAATCCTGGAAGAAAGGAGAAAAGCGAGGCAGCTGTTCACTTTTGGTGTGCAAGTCTTCTTACATGGAGCTGTTAAGAGCTGTGTGTAATGTGGCAAAATGAAATGGCAGGGAAGCAATTCTGACTCTGGGGCACATCTTGCTAGTGGCCCCTCCACCTCCCATCTCCCCTTGGTTTTATTTTATTGTTTGTGAAGCTCCTAGGACAAAATGGAGAAAAGCCTCTAATCCCAAGCATCTTAGTGCAAGGCATAATGGCTGGCTTGTAACCTTGGAGGCAGGATCCCATCTCATGTCACAGTGGCCTCTACACATCCACATTTGTTAGATGGGAACGACCTTTAGTCTCTAATAAAATGGATTTTGGACTGATTTCATAGATTTCATAGACATCAGGGCTGGAAGGGACCTCGGAAGATCATCAAGTCGGCCCCCCACCCAAAGGGCAGGAAGTCAGCTGGAGTCATAGGATCCCAGCAAGATAAGCATCCAATTTGCTCTTGAAGGTGTTCAATGTAGGTGCCTGAACCACCTCGGATGGCAGGGTGTTCCAGACCTTGGGGGCTCGGACAGTAAAGAAATTCTTCCTTATGATGACCTATAAAGGTGAAAGGCTGTCAATCTTCTTATGAATATATCGTGAAGTACCTGATACCATACATGTGCTGGTGTCACACCGCCATGAATGCAAGTTCTTGCAAATAAGGCAAGTTCTGACATTTTGCCTGTGCAAAAAGATGGGAAGATCCCAACTTTCAGCTTCACTTTCAGACATCAAGCAGTGAACTGTCCCACCCACCCTGTTGAGTGTGCATGTGAAAGCAGCTGCTCTTACAAGTGCTACAATAAAATATTAAACATCCCATCCAAGTCTGCAGCTAAGAAAAAGGATTTTGTAATATAGAAGTCAACTCCCAGTTAATCCAGGATTTTCACACTAACGATAGAAATAATATACAGCTTGCATACACACATATACAACCTTCTTCTGTCCATCAAATAACCAGATTTTTTGGACTCTTAACCTTCATATGACTCCTTCCCTTCAGCTACACTAACAGCTGCATGGAGTTAGGCAAAGGGAAGCAGGGACAGGAGAAAAGTCCCTTGCTGGTAACTTGTTCTCTTGGGTCACCTGTGCATATTCACCCTCTTGGCATTGGCACTTCCCCATCATGAACCCCATAAGCTTCAATGCCAAGGGTGCCAACCTCATGAGCGATAATGCACAAAGGTCCTTTATTTCTAGCTCTAGGAGGGGAGAGATCGTGCCTACTGGTTACTGGTTCAGATCCTGCCCCTTGCATTCCCAACAACTTGCAAAACTGACCGGTATAAGATCTCACAGGGAGCCTTTCTTGGACAAGATCATTGGTCATATTTAACCCTTTGGAATTTAGGGCTGAATCACAATACTCCTGAAAATCGGTGGTGGTGCAGAGTACCTAACCCGATTAAAACAGGAATGTTTAGGGCAGTGTATTTAACTAGAATGCTTGTCAAATATTGCCAAGAAATCAAATTAAAATGAAAGTATTTGGAAGGGGGAAAGAGAGTAAACACAGCTTAAAAGAAAGGGGAAATAACACTTGGAGCTCTCTGGAAGTTCATCGATTCAAGTCTTGCATGCCTAGCTCTGGTTCCAGAAACCCAGGGATGCCCATGGGCTGCTGCTTTGGTCAGCAAATTGCAAAGCTGAGGCACACAGAGAAACTGATAGGGTTTAGATGCCATGTGGAAAAATGCAACACGGACTCTGGATGGAGACCTAAGTCAGCACAAAATGGAGTGCGTTTCTTTGCAGGTTGATTCAGAAGATCAGGCAGGCTCCAAATCCCAGATCACCATTTGGTTGACTACTCATGAATAGAAACACCCCTGATTGTCTCTGGTGGTGCCTCCATATGCTCCAGCAGAAACAAAAGCATGAAATCAGTTTTACACCCGTAAAACGAGTTGTCTTGAAGTGGGGAAACAGTTTTCCTAGGACTCCTAACTTGGCCCCTAAATAGTCCATGAGAAACTGTGACTGCTATTGCAAAACGCTCAAGTTAGACAACGAGTAACAACAATTTGCAAAATGCGTCATTCTTCCCCTTGTCAGGGTAGCAAAATTGATGTCTAAAGGCAAAGATAATCTCACAGCAATCTGCTTTTTTGTTTGTTTTTTTGCACAGATTGGTTCTGTCCAAGCTGTTCCATTTAAACCAGTTCTTAAAAACTAACTGCAAAGAGGCCTTCAGCCTGCCCGGTTATCACTAAGGAAGGGACTCTCTCCCCCAGAGGGAGGAACACCAAGATCTCCATTTATGCGTTTCACAAAAATGTTGGACTCCAAATTAATTTTTAAGAGTCATGTAATTACAGTAAGTCTTATTCTCAGTGCTAATTTTACAATCACAGTTTCACACCAAGATGCAGTCACATGTAAAATATGCAGAATAAAACTCTCTCACTGTTATTATTAGCCCCCAGAAAAGGGGGAATTCCTTAGTTACACACTGACCGAGACAAAAGTTGCACTGCATCTTCAAAAAGGTGAAATCCAGGTCCAAACAGCCACGTACATGGGCAATCAAATACACCCGCAACGAAATGCAAGTCACTGAGCTGTCTTACCGAGTAGCTTGCTTGCATGAAAGCAAAAACGAGACTCAGGAAGCTAAGAGCTAATGAATAGACCTCAACAGCAAAAAATGATTTAAAGACATCCCAATGTATTTTGTTAAACACAATGCTAAAGCAGACGAAACTAAAAAAAAGGGACTGTGCTATCTATGTAAAGCAAGGGCCAGAATGTCAATCTGATTATTTATTGATTATTCTGCACTTGCCTACAAATCATACTGACCCTGATCCCGCCCTGAGCTGCAGGCGTGTGCGCAGGGGGATCTGTGCACAGGGCTCATCGCACGAGCATGGCACCTGCGACAAACGCTCCCACAACGCTGTTCTTGGGACCCCCAATGGTCTCCAACCTTTTATCATTCATTTTAGATAACTGACCCCAGCCCAGCTGCTGACTTCACCGCACTGTGCTGAGGAAAGCATCATTTGCTAGATCTAGAGAGACAAGTCCTCCATGGCAGCTCTAGGGGAGGAAATGTATTTTGGGACCTGAGTTACTGTTTTCAGGAGCGTGCATTTGATTTTTGCCAGAAGGAGGTGCATCTTGTTTTAAGCATGCACACATACAATTGTGAGTGTGACATAAAAAGCTGTTGCAGAAGACTTGGCAGTGTGTAAAAGCCAATCGTTTAATGTATCACTTATTCGGAAGACAAGGTTGAGCTCGAGAAAAGCTGTCTATTTTGTCTCTCTTACACTAGTGCAAGGCTGAAGAGGGTGGCAGCATCCAAAGCAGGTGGCAGACTTATTGCAAAGCCTAACAGAGTATCCTTTTTTTTCCTTCTTCTTTAAATCAGCAAGTAAAATGACTGATTTTCACTCCCATGCCTCCAAAGAAGATTCCTTCACTAGTCCCGCTGACATCTGCTGCAATGGGTCCATGCTCTCCATCCAGCTTTTGGCATTCAGTAAGCAAAGGCTTTAACAAACCAGTCAGACACTGGTTAAAATGGTGCACAATCTCAGTCACCATCTTTTCATCTAACTTTACGAACCATTCAATTCCTTGTGATATCTGGCTCGATGCACTTCTCCCCCCATCCAGCTCCACAGCTGGTCATTTAAAACATGGTAACAAGCTTTCTGGAACCGAGCCTAAGCACTTTACAGAAAAATAAATTAATTAATTAATCAAGAATTTTGCCATCATGAGTATATGAATACTTTAGAGGGTTAATTACTAATCTGTAGGTGGTTAAAGCAACTCTTCTAGTTTAGCAAACTCCAACTCAAATTACAGCAGGGTGGGGAAGGTGGATGAAATAATGAAGGGAGTCAAATTTGCATTTTGGCAGGAACCAGAGGGCCACACATATTTGCACTAAATGAAGCCGAGGGTAGCTCCCATCACTAGTACAAGGGATCCAGGACAGTGTTCCACCTTGATTCAGAGGGCTTTCCTTTATATCACGAGGAAGCACTACCTTTTTATATTGCAGTGTTATTAATTACCTTTTGATTAGAGGGAAGGAGGGAGGACTGGGGGTCACCTCTGGACCACCTGTCTGCACTTTTCCCTTCCCTCCTTTCCAAAGCAACAGCATTGCTGCCAAGACTTAGTATTTTTGTCTTGAGAGACTCAAATTGCCAGCGATAAACTTGCCAGCGTCCCTTTACAGAGACCAGCCTGAGGGTAGTCAGACTCAAAATAATGACGACAGAATTGCAGGTCGAGGCAACGTTTTCTAGAGACAGCATTTAAATGCAACATTCATGGGAAATACGGGCAATGCACTGATGCTCAGCGCACTACGACTCGAACCAAAGTTGTGGCATTTGGTGCCAACCACAAAACAGAAAGCAAACTTCAACAAATTACCAGGCACCTTTCTGCCAGAAGTGACTCAATTGCCCCATCTACACAAGAAAGCCGACCCACGGAAAACGGTTGAACTGCTAGGTTTTATCTACACCACCAGCTAAGGACCAAGATACTCCTTCAGATGTAGAGGTGACAGGGTAGACAGGAAACACACGTCTTTTTCCATCTGCCACCTAGCATGATTGAATCCTGCTATGACAAGGTAGTTGATACTTAGGCGCTAGACTATTGTACAACCCAGAGGGCTTTGTTGAGTGTGATGGTGAGCCACGCTGCCAGAGCAGGTCTGGCGGGCACACACCTGGGATGCCAAGAGTCACACTGGGAGTCCTAGGGAGCTTTCTGACTCCTGCTGCTCCATCCACGGTGCGGTAAAATGGGCAACCGTGCTCACTGCGATAGTGCCAAGTCCAGTAACAAATGTAAAACCTGCTCTTCAATTCACATCCCTGAATGTTAATTTTTCCAGATGAAAGATCCTTTACTGTGCCAAGATGCACGTGTACTCGCGGTGAGGGTATTCTCGCAGATGCCGCAAGCTCCTTTCCCGTTCTGGACAGCTGTCTATGAAGGCAAGACAGGCTGTAGAAAGAGCTTTCCAGGATCATAAGCAACACTTGGAAACTGCAAAGTGTCATTCTACACCGACAACTGCGAACGCACAGCCAAACTGAAGAGGGTCCCGTACCGCTTACAGACTACTTTTTTCTAGTAGAAGAGGGTACGCTTTTGTTGTGCGCCTGTCGGAGATAATCAGCAGCATCCCTTTACAGACAGTCTTGCCCAAGGTGCAAAAGTGTGGAATGAGAGTCACCCTAAACCATATAACGAGCATCACTGTGTCTTATGCAGTTACAGACACTCAAGTTTTGACGAAAGCAGCACCCTCCGACTCCACGCGGAGGATTCCTACAAAAGCTCGAGGTAAAGCTTAGTTATATCAATAGCATCTTCCTAATATTGGCAAACATAGCATCCTCTTGTTGATGCCCTGCCTTTCAGAAAGCATTTGAGGAAGCAACCACAGGCATTATATTGCATGACCCACTGAAGACTAGTTGTGGTATTATCTGGCTAAGAATCTGTCTTCACAAAGGGAAAAAAAAAACTATGTACATTAAAGACATGTGTTACAACTGCAGGGCAAACAAACCTTAACTCTGCCATTCGCTGGTCAAGGGAAACTCTGTGAGTTTTACGTGAGTTTGACTCCTGAGGCTCTTGTCCAGTTTAGTGTGAAAGCACTTTTTCCTAGCGCAGACATGTCCTAACACTGCCTCAAGGCAGTTGTCACCGTCCCTGAAGGATATTTGAGAGCTGGGAGGAGAAAGACAGTTACTTGCAGGTAATCTCAAGCCAAGCAGAAGGCAGGACAGATTCACATCGCGCACATGTGCTGGTTAGTCCACCTCACAAGCTTTCATGAGATGAAGGGAGGTTCTGCCCCTGGAAGCTCGTGCTATGTTTAGTCTCCAAGGTACAAATCTACCCTGCCTTCTCCAGATCTAGAAGGCAATGTAACCCAGCCTCAGCACTAGCAGGGTTTCTAAGGAACAAAATCGGATGAAAATGCTTTTAAAAAAGTAATTTATACAAGTAAATGGCTTCAACCCCACACACCTTTCTTTAAACACGTGCAGGGAGTTTAGGTGGCTGAGGATAGGAGGATGACAACAGCATTAAAACAACTGAAAAGTTTTCCTGACCATCGCAGCTATTGGATAAAAGTGTTTCAGACTGAGGTTGGATGAAAAGAAGGTGAAGGGATTAAACAGCCTTCCCACCCTCACAAATAAAAGCAAATATCAAAAATCGAACCTTAGACCTGAAGAGGCTGAAAACATTTGTATTGGAATAATGAAAGTTTCAGACATTTGATAATATCCTCTTGGTTGAAAACCAGCACGTGAAGAAGTGTAAGAAAGTCCAGAAACTGGAGAAGCGGTAACCTCAGTGGAACGAAAAAGTGAAAAAGAAAGGCCACATCAGGTATCATTTTAGGAAGCAGCAATCTAACATAGCTCTGCCTAGGGCAAGCACAGCAATCTTTTACTCACTATCTGATGAGGACAAGAGAGAAGAAATTCTATTTTTATACTGAAATAGTAGTGGTTTCTCAAGTGTTTCCCTATACTTTAATATTAGGGTTGTACACACATTTGAGGCCCAGTGTTTTCTCTGAGACAGGGTTTGCTGAGATCCTGTTACAAACATAAATGCTTTCTTTAATTCTTGCAAGCAAATCTAAAGCCAGCTAGCCACGTGACTATTTCGACAGTGTGCTATATCTTTATTCGTATTGATTTGTGAGCTGACTGTATCGCTATGGGCTTACTCCTATTTTGACTCATAGATGAGCAATTATTAGCATGAGACTTAAATGAAGCAGCTCATAGGCTAATCTCATTATGAGACTCTGGGAGTCCTCAATATTATTGGCATAAAACAGACTAGGAGACAGACCTGCTGATGAGTGTGGTCATGTGAAACAGGCTCTCCCGAGGGAACGAAGAAATGGCCGAACTGGCCATGCAGACGGGATAAGAAGAATGATGTAAATGGGGCTGGTTTGCCCCATTTCAACTACTTGGAAAAGGCTTAGTGGCTTACCAGCTCAAGGACTTGGGGCTAGCAGCAGGTCAGTGTTCACGTCAATACTGGCAACCCAGGTTGTGCTGAGACTGAAGCAGAGAGGGCTGATCAAATGAAAGTAGACCAGCGTTGCATAATTACATTTCTATACCTAAACTCAGCATGTGCTAACGACTGCCACTTTTACATGGCTGTAACGAAGAACTGATTCTTGTCCCCAAGTCCTGGCTCCTTCTCCAACTTCACTTGGAGCAAATTTCAATTCGTGTGTCGACATTGTAAGCAGCTCTGTACTCCAGAGGGATGCTACAGTGGCTGGTTACTCAAATGGAAGAAAAATAATCACTCGCAGATACACACACCTGTCTTAATTACTCACGCTAAACAGTATTTATTTGAGGACATGGAGGAGAGGAAGCTTACTTACTCCATAGCTTACAATAACTGTTCTCTTAAGACATGGGTATGCTCCAAAGCCATTCTTCATCCAACACTCCCAAACGAGCATATAAGACCTGTGGTCACAGGCATCCTTCTAGTTTTGTGGTGTGAACAAATCCACACCGAATGTACATTCAGTAATCTCTCAAAGTTCAAAATATCTTGAGTATATAAAGCAATTTTCTCAATTGTTAAATGCCAGTAAATAAAATCAAATGACTGTTCTGGGAAGGAGATTTGTAATCTACACTTTTGCATTTTTTGCTGTAGCGAAATTTTCAAGTTAGGAGTATGCATTAAAAGCCACCCCCAAGCTAACAGTGCTGAAGCAGCAATTATCAACCAGCCAAGACATAATCAGCACTTGAAGGAGCTTCATGTGTTTCATGTCAGCAGCACATGCTCAAGCTTTGAGAGACAGAGACAAGATCTATATGCAGATCAGCCACAGATTTTTTTAAGCCTTAATACAGAGGAAAAAGCAGCCCAGGGAGCAGGTGACAAACAACCTCACGTTAAAGAGCTGGCACAGTACCCCGGGACATCAAGAGGGCTGGAAGCTGCTGTCACGGTTTCCTGTTGCTCCTAGCGGCCTCCTGAATTTTGGTCCCCCAAAACAGCCATTTGTGCCTCAAGAGAAACAAGCCACTGCCTTTTTCTTAGAAAACTTCTTTATGCCATAACCATGCCACCTGCATCCAAATAAACTACTTCATCTTTCTACATGTCATATGGATTAGGTGTGTCTGAATGCACACTTCTTCTACCCACAGATCTCCAACAATTTAACGCTTCAGTAGCTCAGTGTTTAATACGGAAACACTCAAGACTGTGCAGTCAAGCATCCAGAAAAGAAACAGGACTCTGGCTACAAACAGGGAAAAGTCATCTCCAACCAGAGACACAGTAGGTGCTACAGGGTCGTAGCTATGGCCCCTTCTAGCTTTAATGAAATCATGTAGCCTGACCCCCTTCAGAAGCCAAGAAAATGCAGCCCGTGACCCCTGGGTTGACCTGTTTAACGAAGAAAGGATTTACGAAGTTTCTGGACCAAGAGATTGCAGTTTAAGAACCACTGGACTCAAACCCGTCTTCCATAAAACCACCAGTCTTGACCTGATGACAGCAAGTGCTGAAAAACCGACTGCTTGGTCAACAATGGACAATCATCCCACCATCCTCACTGTTAAGAAGGAGGCCCTCCTCCTCTCCAATCTGAATTTCCTTGGCTTTAGCTTCCTTGACATACAACGACATTCAAGTCATTGGGTCTTGATGCATGTCTCCACTATATTCTTCAAGGGTCTGAATTTCCTGAGATGACAAGCTATTCATTACAGCTTACAAGGTGAATTCATTGAGCCTGTAAAAAGAAAACTGAAAACTGTACTAGTATTTACTGCTCAGAGGGGGTGTAAAGGAAGGACAAAAAACCCCTTCATGATCCCAGGACCACAGAAAGTATATGTATGATGGCAGGATACAGGTTGACTTTTCATGCCTTTATAAAAGACATTTAAAGAAAATAAAAAGCAGTGTTAGAAAGCATTTCTGTTCTCAGCACATAGTTAAGGTTTACTATGGTCATTACATGCTATAATGACCTTAGTATAACACATAAAATCATCAAACATTTTACACATAAGAGAATCAAGGCAGGGAGAGGTTTAATTGACTTGTTCATGGCTGGATAGCAAGTCAGTAGCAAAACCAAGAGAACCCAAATTTCCCGAGTAGCACTACCTTTCTCCACAGGTCACCAAGTTTTCCCGATTATCCTTTATTCCCAAAAGGCCTTATTATTATGGCTTCTGTATCCTTTACACAGGTGACTATAGTCAGGCTGTCCAAAACTCCTCATAATAAAATGGCTGCAGACAACTTTGGGGAGTGGAAGAGGAGTGAGAAAAAGGATGACGCCTCCGCTGTTTCCATCAGACGCATTTAAAAATGGGGTAAGGAGAAAAATCTTAACATAAAATAAGTGGTTTTTTTACTTGTGCTACGTGATCGTGTTCAGATTTGGCAAAAATCTCAAACCAGCGTTCCTGCAGGGAGGAAGTTGTCATTCACCTTTCCTCGCTTCAAGATGTCAGAAATGTTTGGCTGGGCCCCAAAATCCTACAACTGATCGTGAACAGTCTAGTCTAAGATGGGGTTCCTGCCACTGCTGACAAAAAACCCTCTGCACTAGAAAGCCAGGAAGCAGGCAACTTCTCCTGGGTTGGGGTGTAAAAGGAGAGAAGAACTAAGTCAGATGCCCCGTAGCACATGATGCACCGGAGGAGGGAAGGAAAGAGCTCTATGCCCTTCTCACCCCCAAACCACCTGGAAAGAACACGTGGCTCCTTGCATGCACATCAGTGTTGATGTCACTGATGATGATAACAATGGGGCTGGAGGCGGTGGTATAGCTGCAAATGCACATACCCGAATTCTTCATTTAGAAGGAACGCACACAAGAAGTTTCACAGATGGTGCAGAAGAAGGCACTCGGGCATTACATCAACACTCGACTAGTTAAAAAGAAATGCCCATGTTAAGATTCAACAGGCAGTCTAAACCCTGCCTCTTTGGGATGTGCACTGCGATACCATCTTTCAATCACATGCCTCCTCCTCCCCACAGGACCTCTTCCTCACTGACCAGGACACAGTGCTCAGGAAATGAGTGCTAAGCAGCGAATACTTGTAAAATCCCAGTCTCATTTGCTCTAGAAGCTGGAAGATGAGAGAACAATGTTAGAGGCACAGCAAACAATGCAGGGAACTACAAGTGGGGGAGGGTGGATACCAGCTAACCTGGCTTATGCTTAAGGCCCACAAAAGCTGCTCAGAGGAATTCCAATACATCCCTGCCTTAGCCATGGGCTGGGAAAGTCACTTAGATGAGAAGTTTGGCAGATGACCAATATTTCTTTTTTTCTGCTTGTTTTTTATTTTCTGGTTTCCCCTCTCAAGTCCCATGAGCTGCAGCTGAAGTCAAGGAGCACCCAGGCAACAGGGTACACGGTGGGGAATTGCAGCTTCCCAAACCCTGGTCCTAGCTGGGCCAGGGATGCACCAGCAGGCCCCAGGCAAATCTCATGTCCTAGCTTTCCTGGTTGAAAAAAAAAAAATGGGGATAATACTCTCTTATCCCTCATGGTGAAGTTAAATTTGGATATTTTTGGTGGTAAGTGCCATAAAAAGAGACCATGAAGAAAGAAATAGTCCCATATCAGGGCACATTAGTATCCCAGACTGTGGAGGAGCAATGGAGAGGGGTGACTGCCCTTCTACAGCTTAGATGAGGTCCATTTCCTCAGGACCAACTGAGCATATTTTATCTAACAAACTCCCTATTTCTAATCTCCTAGGCATTGGTGTCACCTTTTTTTTCCTACTCTCTTACTGTCACATACGTCAGGTATTTTTTCACTAGGTGCTTTCTGGCTGTGTGATGCAAAGGGATGACAGTGGATGTCAATGTGGACACTTTGGAATAAAAAGCTACTTTTGAACGTGTGGGGACTTGATTTCATGGGCTGGGAGATCCGCTCCAGCCTCATAAGTTTACTGCAGCCACTGAATAGGGTGCAGTAAGCGAGGCCATTATACCGTGAAAAACAAATGTACAATCGCCTAAGACTGCATCATAATGCATATGTATATGGGAGCAGAGTTCAGCATGTCTGTACAGCCGGGAGTCTATCGTTTCCTAACTTCTGAGTGCTGGAAGCTGAAGCCTAGACAACACTTGTGTCACAGGATGTTTGGGTGTCATCACAACCCTTTCAGATTCAACTTTATACATAGCTGGGTGATGGGGTGGAACCACGTGGTTTTCCAATGACAATACCTACACATAAAAGTTGTGGTGCACCAACAGTTAAATTCACCTCTCAGCATTGGCTTGTACCCTCACTCCCATTAAAAATGACAAAAATTACATGTGCACATAAAGAGAAGACACTGTTAGGTATTTAACATATAAATATATATATATTTTTTTTTTTAAGAAAAGAAGTCAAGCAGGACTTGTGTTTCAGGATCAAGTCTCAGCCCAGCCCTTGAATTCATTCCCATTGCGTCCCAAGAGGTGCAGCATATTGGGAGTGGGGCAGAGAAAGGGGCAGCTGACTTTTGGACAAGATACCAAGCTGAAGCCCATGCCCAAGCATTCATTCTAGTATAAAACAGACACAACATGGCATTCACACGGAGGGATGAGGGGGGCATTTCCTCGGTCATTAAAGCATTTTAATATCTAACACTGAAAGGCTGCTACTGCATTGTGCTTCCTGCACTGGCGTTTTTGCAAAATGCCTTGGACGTGAAAGGACCAAGCTTTTTTTCCTCTTAGTCTAAAGACAAACCTATTCTATTTTCAGACAGCGAGGAACCACACACTGCTAATTATGGCTTCAGGAACACAAGAAAATGTTTGGGTCTCTTCATAAGCTTTAAAAATAAATAAATAAATGACATCACAGTATAGTATTAGAAGAATGAAATACACCAAGTATTCCCAAGACCCCGTGGGCTGGCCTTCGGAAACACTGCCAGTCCTTCTCGACAGATCCAAAACCCCATACACCCTGCCAAAAAAAGGACCACGTTTCTTCTTAACACCTGAGGAAGGATGCTTGGTGCCTGAACGCTCAGCCAACAGCTCTCCTAACTACACTGCTGGTCCAGTAAAAGGGATCACAAAAATTCCTTGCCTTCCATACGCTTCCTAGATCACGACGGGCCCAACAATATTATTTCAATCCTCTTTACACCAAACTGAAAAGAGTTTCACAACCAGAATACAGCACTGAACCAGTTTTAAATATTCTGTAATAGAAACTCTTTGATATCCTTATGTGAAAGGTGCCATACAAATGCATAATATCCACGCTTTCCTTCTAGCTTTTCTGTTGTGCAAATTATATGGGGTTTATACATGAGGAATTTTATAAAATATCTTTTTAAGGGGGGTGGGGAGGAGAAGGAAAGGGAAGAGGAGGAACCAAAGCACCACGAACCTTGTTGCTGTGTGGGTCCACCCAGCATGGCACAGGGATAGAGAAGCCTCTTCTCCTAGCAGAAGAGTTGTAAGAGCCCAAGTACAATGCAGCTCTGTGCTATATTCGAAAAGAAAGCATCTCCGACCTTCCTGTATGTGACATAAGCTGGAAATATTGCAGAACCTGGGATTTCTCTTTACTTCGAATTGTAAATATATATTTTACGAAAGATACTAAATACGCACACCCGAGCTCCCGAAGCTACGTGCGTTACAATTAAGCAGCCACATCTGCTCCGTTAAGGCATCCACAGCATCTGCAAGTGGCACCTGTCTTCTGCAAGCCCAAATGCCCCGGTACAAGAGCTCTCTGCTGGATGGACGCACCGGAGCGATTTCCAATAGCAAAGTGCCAGAGGACAGACACTCTCCCACTCCAGCAGCGAGTTGAAGCTGTGCTCAAAGCACGGCCACCCTGTTGTCTCAGCCTTTCTGACTTCAAATTTCTCGAGAGGGAGTCACCCAGGACTCCTCCAGTTGCTTAGCAACTGCCTTGGGGACCTCACAACACGGACACCATTTCAAAAAGGCACAATATGCCATAACTTTGTTTTTTTCTCGAATGGGCTCCAACCTGGGCTCTGTTCATTGAAGTTCCTTATTGAGGTGCAAAGCATACCTGTTATACTTGCAATTTTCTGCCTGCTTTTAATTGCCCTGAAGAATGCTCTTAGTGCTATTAGAAGGGCTGCTCACCATGATTTTTTAAAAGCCAGACCAGGTAAAAGGGTGTAATGCAAGCGCTCTGCCCAGCCACTGACACGAACCCTTGTGCAGGAGGGATCCCACAAGAGAAGCCATTTAGATAAGAAAAGCAAGCCCACCAAGGACCTTCCAGGCCAGTGAGCCGGCCCTTCCCCCACCTGGCAAGTTTCCTTATCAACCAAATTCTCCGACCATGTGATGAAGTCATCAGCCCGAGTGCCAAGTGTCACGTGAGGCCTTGTTTGGCAAGAGACCATCCGAGATCATCCAGTTGCTTCACTTTGGCCATGGACCTATCAGACGGTAACCACATCCATGGTAGCGCGCTGAACCCGCGGCGTGGAGAGCAGCTCTGTGTCCCGCCACCCAGGTGGACAGGTGATCCGCGGGCTGTACAACAGCCACGTGGCATTGCAACGCTGGGCGGGTTACCGAGGGTCTGGGTGCAACATGCTTGCATCAGTGTGTTGATGTAACATCGAGACGTGACAGTGCAACTCCGGCCTCTTCTTACACCCGCACGTTCCTGCTGCCTTCTGCCTGTCCCACTTCGCTGCAGCTGATCAGGGCAAACACAGCTCCTTCCCCAGGGCAGTCTGGGTGGCAAAGTTCGCCCTTCCCAACAGCAAGAATTCAGTTGGTTTCCAGGTGTCAGGATGCCTGCATCTCCCCAGACAAAGCTAACACAATGCCAGCTGGTTGTTGTCACCACGAGTGGTACCTGAATAGCTTTGAACATCACTTCAAGTCCCAAGTCACATGCCAAGCAAGCCCCTCTGCCTCTCAATCCATCATTCAAAACTGACAATTCAGGAGGAGGACATGGAAGAGAGAAGGTCTCTCTCTGGCCCCGACACTGATTTCTTGCATGACCCTGGCCAAGTCACTTAACTGGGGGGGGGGGGTGTTATCTGCCAAATGGGCACAAGGATACCCAGTTCTGCTTTGTGGTTTGAGATGCACCCATGAAGCATTCAGCACAACCTCTAAATAGCAGCAGTGGAAGCATTCAACTATACTTAGTCCCACAGAGCAGCGAGTATCATAACTTAATAAATGAACGGGGGGTAAAGTCTCATGCCGTTCTCTCTCCAGCACGCACGGCTATATTTCCGAGCTGTTACCTCGATTTTGGCGAGCACAGCCCCTGCTTGTCCAGTGACAGGGCTTGCCTGCATCTCTGCCTCCCAATGCCAGTAGGTGTCACTCTGGCATCGCTTCCACAAAATCTGGAGCAGGGACTCCCAAATTTATGGAGCCTGCCCCATTTGCACCATTGCTGGGCAGGCAGACTGGCCACGGGGTCCACAGGAGGACCCTGAGGCACACAACACCCTTGTGGTCACACAACACTGGCAGAGCGGGAGAAACGAGATCCTCAGGAGACCTGATGGTTTGTCATGTCTTTAATGTGCAGTGTGTGGTTTTATCTCCTTGTCCATCTGCTCTGTTCTTCTGCTAGCCTGCTCGCACCTGGGCCACCTGCGTCCCTGCTACCCGCCCCCCTCCTCATGCATCCCAGGCACTTTGCAACCTCCTCTCTCTCCCCCATCTTTTTGAGCCCAGATGTTTCATTCTCTTCTCCCGATGGCAAGCTGCTTCAGTCCCACTGGTGCCCTCTTGTCCCCGAGGCAGCTCTTGTTTCTTCTCTTCCTGTGCAGCAGTGGTCCCTAGCAGAGGCAGGAGGCTGTTTCTTTCCTTCCAGTTGCATTTCTAGGCCTCAGATGCAAAGGTGAGTGTGAAAAATCCTCAACACCTGCAGAAACAGCTGGAAGGAAAATCTCAGTGGGGTTTGCCTTCCCCACTGGACTCCGGACAACGCCTGGGGAACCTTTTACTTTGCAAAGGGGAATCTACTACACACCCAGAAATGGAAAGGGAAGGGGAACAAGGAAGAAACAAGAGAAAGTAAAAGCGAAGAACCTCGCTTTGGAGGCTTTAATGTAAGAGTCTAATTGCCCTGAAATGAAGGTGCACGCGCTCGTCTGGAATGTCTGTGCAAGCCGCGATTCACTTTTCTTTCACAAAAAACCCTCTCCTCTAGTCACAGATAAATGACCAGGACTAAACAGCAAGGCTCTTCGGGCAGATGTGATCGCTTTTATTAGACCAAGTAGCTGGAAATAAAGCAAAGAACTTTTTTGCAGTTATTGAGTTGTTCTAATAAAAGTGATCACATCTGCCCAAAGAACTGTGCCTGCCTCTGTCCTTGGACCAACACGGTACAACCAACACCCCTGCTCTTGGTAAGCCACATAGCCTCAGTTTCCTCCCAAAAGAGACGGGGATACTTGCTCCTCACCTCTCAAGCACTCTGGTTTTTGTTTGTTTAAACCACTTTGAACACAAACCGTGCTGAGCACCAAAGCAGGTGCAATACCTGTGCCACCTGGACCCAGTTAAAACGCGTGCTTCACCCCAGAGGGTGGGGGGCAGCCCGTTCGCTTCCGAGGGGCTGCGCGGGGAGGCCCATAAAGGAGATCGCAGCCGTCCCTGCCTATGCCCTTGGACCAACAGGGCTGCAACCAGCGACCCACTGCTTGCAGACAGACACATTTTTTTTAAAAGGGATCCGTGCAGTCGCGGCTGGTGCATTCCAGGTGGGGGTGGAAGGAAGACATGGTTACCCCCCGCGGGGTCTGGAAGCCCCAGGGGGCTTGCCAGCAGGAGGAGGGGTGCAGCAGCGGTGCCCCCCCAGCAGAGGGGGAAGCAGAGACTCTTATTGTGACACCGCGGCGGCCTGGCTGCCAGCCGGGTGAAGTGCCACGACTGGGGCTGCACCCAGACGCCCACCGCCGCGCTGCAGGGGGCAGGGGGCACGCCCCGCCCCGCACGCTGCCCGGGGCACGCTCCCAGGCCCCCCGGCTCCAGGGGAACGCGCCCTGCACGCACATTGCTGCCTGCTGCAGCCCCTCCGCCGGAGCATTTTAAAATCGCGCCTTCCCCTGCCCCGGGCTCGCCCCCGCAGGCGGAGGAGGCGCGGGAGTAACTTTCCCGGAAGAAAACCGCCCCCCCGGCCGACTCACGCGTGGGGGCCCAGCCCGCGCCCCGCCGCCCGACTCGGCGCCGCTCACATGGAGCCGCGGCGTCGCTCCCCGGAGCATGCGCGCCGCCCGCCCGCGCCGGACCGCCGCTGCCCCCGGAGCCGAGCGGGGCCGCCCCGGCCGGGCCACGTGGAGCGGCGCGCCCGCCCGCCGCAGGACCCCGGCGGCGCCACGTGGTGCCCGGCTCGGCCCCGCGCGACCCCTCGCTCTGCCCGAGGCCAGGCGCGAGCCGGGGCGCGGAGAGCCGAGCAGGGCTGCCGGCGGGGCCGGGACGTTCGCAACGCGGCCGCCGTACAGCGCGGAAACCCCTTTTACACAGTCCTCCCGGCTAGAAACTCCTGGAAATCTTCGTCTGAAAGTTGCCATTAAAAAGGATCATCATCCACCCGTGCTTCCCTTCTCTGCTGTGCTGATTAGTGGGGATCGTAAGGTCGCTTTTTAAGGGGGGTAGGGAGCAGAAGCAGAGGGAAGAGCAGCTACAAATACAGGTGGAAGAGAACTGAACGCGGCAGCAATCTCAGGAAACCCAGATACCGTGAAGGAGGAGGTTGGGGGAGCAGCAGCTGTTGGATGGGAAGCAGCAAGTGAAACTAGGAGTTAAAGGGCTGATGTCTAGGCGAGGAACAGAGGGGAGATGGGAGATCTAGGGCTAAGGTGAGGCGAGGAATCGGAGCTCCCTGAGGATCTCAAGCCACCAAACTGAAGCCCAATATTGGTCATTCGCTCCGTGGGGATGTGCAGAGTTTGTTGCATCAGAAGTGAGACATGGCCAGAGAGGTGTCCTTTACACACAAAGGAGGGGCAGTTTCGCTTGCAGGGTGCAAAATGCAGCTGCCTCTGGTTACACATCCAGCCCGGGGTTTACAGAGATGCCGCCCCAAGAAGGCCGGGCCCCTTCAATCCGCCGAAACCACCACTCCAGGAACACCAAAGCACCAACCAGCGAACCAGTACGCTACCAAATCCTGTCTGTCAGGTCACGCGCATTAAGCTTTCACGGAAACTTCAAACTGGTTTTGTAACGGCTCCAACTAAACATCGTCATCCCCTCACACAGGTGCCCAGCTCCACCACCCCTGTGATGGTTGCCGGGACGGGTTGCAGCGCTGGCCGAGCCAGCCCGAGAGCCTGTGTTGGTGGAGTGACTAAATCAACCTTCTTAGGCTTACCCAATCATCCCGCAGACAAATTATTCACCTGGCTTTGCCCTGAATAGGCGCTGCTCCCACGACAGGCCAACGTCGCTAGTGTTTTCGCAGACAGCCCTTAAAATCTCCGGTTAACCTCATTGCTGGACTGGGAATTTTCTGCTGCTGTTCCTGGCAGCTCAGCGCCTGAATGCACCTTGTTTGCAGGATATAATGAATGGACCGGGCCAAGTGAGGCAGTGTGGAGCAGCTTACAGCTGGACTCTCCTTTTCTTCAGAAGAGCAAGTGTCCTCCTCCTGAGTTCAAACTTCTGCTACTTGTTTTTCAAAACCCCAGGGAGAGGGCAATTTTGAGAGCGATTACAGGAGATTGGAGACTTGAGTAGCGGGTCCGTGTTGCACTTCACCAGTCCTCAGTAGCATGCTGACCCCGATCAGGCAGCAAGATGGTCTCTGCTGTAGTGCCAGGGCTGGAAGGTGTGGGGTTTTTAACTATTCACTGATCCAAACCCCCTGGCAACCTAAACAGGAGTGGCCTTTAGATCTGGACTTGGGGAAAGGATTTTTTTTTTTTCCCTGAAACATACCTCTGGGAATATACTTTATCAGGGTGCGATTAACTGCACTGCCAAGTCTCTTCCTGCTTCTCCCAGGAATAGCATTTTTGGTGACTGCATGCTGAGGCAGGTCAAAATCCACAGAGTTGGGACAAAGAACCGGTCAAAACTTGAGTCCGAGATGTGGTTTCTTCCCATGGCTCACTCACATTTGGTTTCTAGCCTACATCACCTCCCAAGCTAGAGAGTCTTGCCAGCTTGGTGGTGGCAGCCTTGTTTCTCAGGTAGGTGGAAATCCAAACTCTTCGGAAGAAGTTTGCTATCCAAAGAGCAATGGGTCACATCCATTCACATGACTACCACTCCCCTCGCGTGAAAGAAACAAGGACTTGGAACGGTGAACCAGGAAGACAACGGCATTCAAAATGGAAGATCTCTCATTCCAGATTTTGGTGTTGGAAATCTGGCACTGGGACCAGATGGATGCTTCAGAGCCCTGCTTCCCTTGGGCAACAGTTTGAATTTTAATTAGCAGTCATTGTAAGGGGTGGGGGAGAAGAGAAAGATTCTCATTTTGAAGTGGGGGTCCTTAACTCTTGCCACATGAAAAAAGGTAGGGGAAGCAAACTAGCAATAGGATTTCTCTTTCACGTTTGCTAATTGTCAGGATCAGGCAGAGTTACGATTTGAAGTTCTGTCCTGTCACTATTTAAAGAACACCGCTTCCCCCCAAAAGTGTTACAAGTTGGTTGTGCCCTCAGCAGAAGTGAAATGCAAGTGCCCAAGTGATGCTACTTCAGTCAGGTGCTATAACTTGCTCCCAACCCATCTGGGCCACGTGGTGGTAGGAAGTGACATGCCAGGATCAGTCGGAAAGTTTTATGAAACACCCACGAGAAGAAAAAGGAGGAGCTAGAGCTTAGCTAAATAAATATACATCCACCTATGAGAACTTGGTACCCAAACACTTGCATTGAATGTAACCTGTGCTGATACCTCTCAAAATAGCTCCAGGGGGAAGAAAAACATTTGATGCTAGACTGAATACCTCTCAGTAATCTTAGCAAGGCGGCAGGAGTTCTGCTGGCCTTTAGGGTGCTCTTTCGGGGGGTGAGGGCAGGCAAAACTGCCCCTCAAAACAATGCCAGTCATACTCACAGGAGAAACTAACCACATCTAGGGGACCTGAATAACTTTTCCAGGTGGAACAGGGAGAGCCATTCAAAGGCATGCATTTGGTGTTTCAAAACACATCCTAAACTCCAGATGATAAGCTCCATCATGTTTAAGTAGACTTCCTTGCAGTACTCCTGCCCTTTCTGATCAGATTAGCTCTGTGGCCCTCCTGACTGAGCGCTTGGACACTTGCAGAGTCATTCTGCGTTGGCCTCGCTATTATAGAAGCAGTTAGAATCATTATAGCTCAGCTCGTAACCACTCATTAGCCTTTATTAGTGTGCTGAGACATGGGACTTCTCTAAACCACTGCAAGAACTCCTTTGGTTATGCTTCTGTAAGCGTTAGTCTTGCTTATAGCAGGGCTTCTTGTACGGGCACTTTAAAAACACATGAGTGAAGTGTTCATGCTTGGAGCCATGCTGCTTTGCTCTCGTACAACGCAGAGCTGAGCTCAGTCAGCACACGGAGCAGTCTCTAAACACCTAAGTGGTGCAAGCAGCAATGTTTCGAACCCCACATTTCTTGGTCACTACCAAACTTAAACCTAATATTGGTACGTAGAATGGGGGGGTTGTGATTAACACGAAGGTCACATCCATGTGCGACCTTTTCACAACTGTGGTACTTCTCGCAACCATAAAGATCTTGAGCTCCAGAGTTTGAGTCAGACTTCAACTTGAGCAACTGTATTTGACCTTTGCACGTTTCTCCTGCAGTTTCATTGAGAGAAACAACTAATTTTGTCTCGCCACGTGTTACGTGCTGTTCAAACTTAACAGCAGAGGTTTCCGCATATCACTCATGCTACAAGCAAAATGTTTTGTATATAGCTTAGCTAAAAGGTAATATGGTTGGGGATATTTCAGGGTAAAAGAGAATACAACGTCCACGAAAAAAGTTTCTGCTGAAGCTGCGTGGGGGGGAAAGGGCATAAAGACTTTGCAGCACTACATTTCCTTCAGGACTCTCATTTTCTTACTGCATTCGAGAGATCTGTGATAAATATTGCCTGACAAATAAGGTCACTTGTTTTAAGCCGTGAACTCAAATCGTATTTTATAACCAACCACCGTCTGGCAGGAATTTAGTTTAGGTCCTGCAAAACCGTGTGTAAACCAGTATTGGAGCCAGGCTAGCATTATTTTGATCCACTGCACTGATTTCCTATGTACTTTGGTCAATACATAAAGGCACGAGCCTAACAAATACTTATTTCAATCAAGTTTTGTGAATGGATCCACTTGGCCTTACATAAAACTTAACTGTCTGAACCTTCAGGATAAACAAAATGTTTAGATTTAGTATGAAAGTCCCACAGGTCAGAGAACGGGACAGGTCTGCTCTAGACTTTTGCCTGTCACTATCCTTCCAGGATAACTGTATCTGTAACCTGGTATCTGAACTGTTAAGATGCATCTAAAATCCGATAGCACAAGACCACAGAAAGGCCATTTCAGTAAAGCAAACCTCTATATTTTTCAGACAGTGGTCTTGTAAATTAGCGATAAATCCTAAAGTAATGCCAGTCAGATATTACCTAATTGCTCTGCTTTATTAACATGTATTAAAATAAGTAGAAGCAGAACAAGCAGTACGTGGTCAGCTGGGAGAAGAGACTGAGCAACCCATCCGGGTTGTAGTTGCTGGGCTAGCACGTCCTGGGTGTGTCACTAGGGTGACGATGCTGTGAGGGGAATGGCACCAGCTGCACTGTATTAATGACACTCCCTTGTGGACTGGTGCATGGATTGGCTATAGATGGAGCCACCCACGGGGAAGGCACTACCTGCCAACCTTTCTAGCTAGGCAAGTGGGACAAGTAGCTCATAGGAGGGACCCCCCCGCCATCACCAGCTCTCAGTAAGAACCAGGACTAGCAAATATCTTAAAATACCCATTCATCCCAGCTCACTGCTGCTAAGGCAAGACGGGCCAGTCTCGTTTCTGAGCAGGTATAGCTCAGGGTAAATGGCACATATTTACTCTGAGCAAACCTGATGCAATATGATCCAGATTCCATTCAGCACCTAATTAAGAAGGTAAAATGACTTGCTGAGGCCATAAAGTCCTGCTGTTAAACAGTGCTGTCCCCAGGGTCCTTCCCCTATTTCAACCACCAAGCCTAAAGACTGGCTCTCATCAGCTACAAGTGTTTCCCCTATTTTCCAATATTTCAGCCTACTTGCACTACAATTTTACACAGCCAGTTTATAATTTCATCGCCAAAATCCTAGCAAATCTTGAATTATGGAAGCCGTTTCTTGCTGAAGAAAGAGCAGAGTTAAATATTGAGGTCTGGAAAGAAAGACGTATAGTTCAGAGGCAAGCTCTAATTTGCTGGTGAATCTAACAGTGCCATTCAAAGTGCATGCTTTTTCAGGTATGAAGCCCCAGAAAGTCCCATGAAAAGTAAGCCTGACAAGTGGTGCCAGTTGTCAAATTCAAGGCACCATTGCACTCAAGAGCTATACTTTCATAAATTATTCCTTATTTGCCCCCTGCCCCTCCAACAAAAAAAAGGGTGATGAAGAACAGGATGGTTTAAATAAAAAACAATTGTGAAAGACTTTATACCAGTTTAGGTTACTGTTGGCTTTTAATCTGAATCCAGAGCAGTAGGGACAAGTGTTAGGATTCCTGACCACGTTTATCTCAGCCCCCTCCTGCTCCCCAAATATTGTAAGCTAACTAGATTTCAGTCCCTAGGTCTGGTAGGGAATATGGAAGTAGAATGGATGTGGAAGTACCTGCACTCTTCTGTCTTCTACAGGTGCTGCAGTAGCCTCCAGTGCAGAGTGAGGGGATTTTCTGTAGATTTAGGCTAGCTGTCTAGTGCAGATAAGTGTTATCTTATACCTGTACTAAAGAAGGAGTCACAGCCTCCCTACCTCACCAATACTTTCTACCACTAGCCCACTGCCACAGGTTGCTCTAAGGGATATTGACTTCACCAGGAAAAGTGAGGCTGAGCCAGTTGCTCTATGTATCCGCTTCCAAAGTTGCCTATGCATCTTCAATTTACCTGTTAGCTTACGGACTGTGGAGTTGTGAACTGTCCCCACAATCAGAATAGGGATGACAGGATTTGGCTCTCTAACTGGCCTCGAGATGATGAACACGGAAGTTTGTAGTATGAACCTGAGAGCAGACAGTGCAAGAAATGAGCAGGCTGCACACTGAAAGCAAACATTTGAAAGCATAACAAATTTATCTCCAATTCATTCCGAGCACATTTGCTACTTTTATGCAGAGCTAAGCTGCTTTTAGGGGTTATGTCTTGTGTTTGTACTTTTTTTGGGAACTGTTTGATGTGCTACATTCACATGTTCACGGAGTCTGATGCTCTTCACCCCATATAACTCCCCTCCAGAACATTCAAACTGAAGTATTTAGTTCATGCAACCGATGAGTGCATCTTCTGTACATTTAAGATATTGGCAACAGTTCCATAGGGAGATAGGATTACTTATGCTACTCTAAAATTATTGCCAGTTATAATGTCCCGATTTGTGACTTTTTAAGAAAGTCTACTGTAGTTGTATAGGAGGGGATAAATAGGCATACCTAAATAGTACTGTATTGAACAGGAAGTACATCTCCTGCCTGATATCCATTTCCATCCATCATTACTGGCAAAGAGCATCTTCTGCATGTGGCTGTGGTAAAACCAACTACTTACACTTAAATCAAATTAGGCCCATGCAAAGTTAGTACTTGAGTTGTGTTAACTTCAGAGCTAAAGTTTTAGGGTTGGTTTAAGATAATCTACCATAGAAGAATACACCATTACAACTAGCTACCTGTACAAGAACTCCAGAAACATAATATTAGCAGCAAACAGATATGAAAAAATATTCTCTAGGGTTCACAAAAGTCTTTTGTTAAAGATAGGAACTGCACCACAAAGTTATGCAATGGTCCAGCTAATCAAAAAAATAGGCATGCAGCTATTTCTGAAGTTGGCCTTCTCATTTGCTCTCATGTGCATTAGATCTTCCCTCACTTCCAACACACATTTACAAGAGACAGACTGGGAAAGTTTTACTAGCCACTGATATCCAAGAGTCCTGTATGACTTTGGAATAAAAAGGCAACTTTAACTAACTTTTATTTATGTTTTAAGAGAAACAAGTGAAGAACTGGAAAATATGTTCTCTTTTAGCCAACGATTCAAGTCTGGTTTTGACAGGATACCTCTAAAAACAGCTAAAGGGAAAAAGCCTAAAACTTTAAGCATGATGCAACCAGTGAAACAGTATCAGGAATCATAACAGTGCAGCTCTAAGATGGCTTACGCTAAGCATGAAAAGAATTCCTTAGACTTTAGACCAGAAACACTTGCCTGATTTTCTCAATGGGGAATTAAATCACATGCCAAAAACATGTGCAAGTGTGGGCTACCCTAGGCCTCCATAAGATAGAAGTTATTTGCCAAAGAGTACAAGAATATGGTGAGATGAACACAGGTATGTTTTGACATGGAAGAGCTGAGACACTTCATGTTCAATTAACAATCTCTATGCTCTGCACTTAGTTGACTATCTGATGCCTAAAGAGAATAAAACACTTTGGTGTGAAATCTCTTCTGCCTGGCAAGAAGATACTTTGCAACTTGTGGGATGTGATAGGTCAAAAATAATCTGTGTCCCATAATCCAAGCAGTGAAGTAAAATGACTTCAGTTTAGGACAAGAGATGAGGCAGTCCTCCTGGAACAAAACTGTCCATCACCACCAGCAACTGGAGGCTCCCATAAAAGAGCTAGAACGTGGGTATGGATGAATCTTGCCTGGCTCAAGATGGAGCAGAGTCACCTGGACCTTGTCTCATCCCTCTCACCAGTAATGTTATCAGTGGAAAAGGAGAGAGGAAGCTCTTTGCTTTAGTTTAATAAGCATTTCATTGAATTTCTATTTTCTCCCACTTAAGAGCAAAATTTAGGACTCCGAGCATTGATGCATACTGTAAAGATCTGCAGGCAGCTTCCCATTCTGAAAACAAGTGCATCACACTGCCTCAGAGACTGTTTATATTAGTCTTGAAGTCTGCAACTTATTTTGGGTAACCAAGTTTTGCCAGCAAAGAGAGGGTTAATCACGGCATGCCATCACTCGGACAAAATGGTAGTGAACAAGCATCTCTGGTTAGTCAGTCACCTAGGCAGTTAGGATTTGCACCTTTTGATCCCGATTAAAGGAAAAAGAGTACGTCAGCACATCCTGTGATAACCCATAGGTCAAAAGAATTCATATGAAGCACTGATTTCCAACATATTCTATCTACCCAGAACTGTCCTATGAGAAGCAGGACTTCCAATCACTGATTGCCTCTAAGGAAGAGATATTTTAATGTCTCCTCATTACTTCAGAAGCACAAACTTAGAACATCTACACCTGACAGCATATTTTTAAATGGCTCATCTGTAGTCTGGCATTCATGTGCATATAGAGAAACCCATGAAGTCTACTATTCTAATAAAGCACCACACTATTTGATGGGTTCTCTCATAAAACACATGGTTTGGCAATTATCTACAAATCTTTTCTTTGGAATTAAGTCCCTTTGTAGGTCAAACCTTAGGCTGCTCTGAATGTAAAGGAATAGAGCATCCTGTAAGAGTTACAAAAACTTACAAGTCTGTCAGCCAGCAGTTTTGTAGTCATGCGTGAGTTGGGGAGTTGATCATTTAAGATTAAGAAAATCCTTTTGAAAGGTTCAAAGTTGTACAATAGATAACTATAAAATCAGGTGATTCCATTTTATCTTTATCAGTCATACCTCTTGCACACTTGCTGCATCTCGTCTCAACTAGATTGTAGGCTTGTATGGCTGGGTATGGCATTATGTGCGTACATAATGGGGACTAGATCCTATACAGGGCTTCTCCTTGCTGCTGGAATACAATTAATTGTAATGATGGCTGTTTCCTCTCTGAGGATAATAATGAACTCTTCTGCTTGAATACACTATTCTTTGTTAATTTTTAACTCCCAAGAATTCTCTTCTAAATTTCCAGTGAAGTTAAATTCATAATCTACAACAATCAAGTGTACAGTCACAGATTTGAGATCGAAATAGAGAATCTTGACTTGCAATAGGGAACCTAGATCTGGCACCTGAAGCTCCTCCTCCAACTGGGCCGAGAATTGCTTGGGTAGCACCTCCAGTTTAAATGTTGTTTGGGTCTTGTTGTTGTTTGCTCCCCATGAACCTCTAAATAAGAAGTAACGGACAAAAGACAGGCATGGCACTGTCGGGAACCCATGATTTTTACCAATTCTAGAGCTAAAGTAGCTTACATCTTTCAGGGCAAGAATATTCATAGATGACCCCATTTCTAGAAAAATGATACAACCATTGTGACCTTCAGGGAACTGAGCTGCTTATTGTTTTCTTGTTGAAACTTTTCCAAGAAGACTGCAAAATGGAGCCGATACTGGTTCAGCACTGCAGGCATCCAGCCCAAAACATTAGCTTCTCCTGACAATAATAAGGTTTTCCCTACGTATTTTTATACTGGTGTCTGATCTGCTCCTGCCCTGAAAGGGGTTTTGAAAGCCAGGCAGTGCCCAATGCTTTCAAGAATCTCAAACTCTGAACTGAAATGGTTTTGTGACATGCTCCCTCACAGGCTCCAAGGTGGTCTACCACCATCTTGGAAGCTTTCAAAGTGCTATTAGTTCCATGCTGCCATTACTGGTACAGCACTATCCTTAACTGGAACCGCAAACACTTCAGTCAAAGGCCAGTAATCAGCACATAGCTGCAAAGAGGTACTCAAAGCAGGCCTTTGTTATTTGGGATTGATATCTTGCAAGCCAATGATCTCCGATTTCTTGGCATCTCTTTTTTTGCAAGATAAATGGATTTGCATGTGTGGAATGAAGAATTTCTTCTAAACTCCAGAAGATAGATGCATTAGAGTGATTCTCAGTGGCTTATTCTCAGTCTAAGGACATACTTCTCAACTGAATTCGTGCTGTTATCAATCAGGTAAAGATTTATCAATGGACTGCTGTCTGCTCAGATAAAACCCAAAACAACATCACCAATGAGGAAGCTAATCCAAATATGGAAGCTGTTGGTCAGTTATGAATGTGGGTGTACAGCAAGAGGGGCACCAATTGAACCTACTGTGACCAACCTTTATCAAGCTACACTGATAAACAGGACCAAAAAAGCCCAAGGGTAACTGGCCTGTGAAGCAAAGAATTGTATTCTGCTTCAGAAATGTGTTAATTCCTTCATTTTTGCAAGTTAAAACTTTTGTATAAAAAAAAAAAAGAGACACTGATAAAAAGGCAAGAGAAAAGAAATTAGATAATGATAGAGCTGAAAAGTAAATAGTTTAAAGTCCCTCTAATATAATGGAACGCAAATGCTTAACATCTGAGAGGATGTGTACAAGGCTATAACGAGCACTACTCTTCAAGGTATGAGATGAGATCAAAACTGCATGTACATCTTAAGAGTAATAGTCTGGAAATGCTTTTAAGAAGAATCCCCTCTGTTAAACAGCTTTAGTAAACTTAGTTTTGAAGTCATATTGACAAGACAGTGTAGGCCTGTGGGCATCTCTCACCTGGATTTGGTCACATACGTCATAAGTTAGTTTGTGCAACTCACTCAACCTGTTTCCCCACTAATAACATGGGAGCATAGATATGATCCTATTTTGGGTCAGGCTTCAAGAACAAGTTATAAAGAGTGGAGAGCTGGAGAACAACTAACTTCCTCCGCCATGTGTATATTCTCTTTAGGTGGGAGTAGTGGTGACAACATGCTTCATCTACTTCTACTCAGACCCTAGGATCACTGAGCAAGGATTCTTAGTCAAGGAGCACGATATTGAACACATTTATCTATGAAGTCACACCAAACTCAAACTTCCTTAGGACGATTGCCACATTACAAGAGCATGTACTAGCCCTGCTGCCTCTGTTTTTTTTAATGACAAAGAGTCATCCTTATTTGCAATTACCACTTTAAGACTTTTCATTGGGTCAAACCCAACCATGTAGTTCTCAAGCCATGGCTTCTTTCTTAAAGGCAACAAGCTGCTTAGAGTTTAGGACACATTTTAAACTAAGTAACTGATAAATTTAATCTTTTTAAAAATTAAACAACTAAATCTTCCAATTTTACTTTTCCCAGTTAGCTCTTCTTTAAACTTTAAAAGAAGTCATGCCTGAACAGTGAATCCTTTCTGGGACTTTATTTGTAAAAAGTCAATAGGCCATCATGGTAAAATTGACTTTACCTACAATCAAGGAAAGTTGGGTGCTAATCCAAATGGAGACCTGAGAAAGCATGGCCAGATTATATTGATTTAAGTAAGACTCTGACTTGACACAGAGCATACTTCAATAAAATGCTACCTACCAAAAAGTGCTATCCTTTTATGATGGTCATATGAGCCTTAAACTGCTGTTTATCACAAGAATTTACCAACATCATTCTCCCTAGTATAAGAGTGGTTCGCAACCTTTTCAGACTTGAGGCACTGCATGACTGACTCAAAACAACCCATGGAAATGCCAGCTCGTAGTTTTCTCTTTGATTTTGACTACAGAAAAATAATAAAATAACAACAACAATTATTCTGTTGCAAAGAACTCAGCAAGCCCAGCAACAAGTTACAAGGATTTTAACACTATGGATTCCCAGTGGAAATTTCTGGGTTTATTGTGTGAACTGTTTGTACATCTAACTGTGCCAACATAGTCTGGCACCCCACAGCACCCCTGAAAGTATCCAAGGAACTCCAGAACGATGCATCACCCTGGCTGCGAATCGCTGACATATAACATAACCAGCCTAGGAAAAATACTACCTTCTTTTCAAAACTAGTTAGTACACACCTACTTCAGTGTTAGAAAGTCACCTCCCAGAAAAGACAGAACAAGCCACTGAACAATAAATTGAATTCATTTTTTACATTTAGGATTACTAATGTCTGATCCCAGCTTTCAGGGTGGGAAGAGGCAGATTTCAAAGATTTCACATTGGAACTACAACTACCAGTGCTTAGAGAGGCTACAGAACTCCTGAACTAGATATCTGCATTAGGTGTTATGAACAATCATGGAAACTAAACCTACATGGCTTAGAAAAGTCATTAATTTCTAGAAAAAGATACCATAGTTGTTTTTGCATCTCCCTACAGGAACTTACACTTACTTAGCACTTCATAAAACTGTACACGTCAAGCAGTCCCCCTCCATGGTGCAATAGACTGTTTCCCAGAGCACAGCAACTGATATACAACAGTTATGGACAGGAAAGGCAGACTTTGGTAGGCAGTAATTACCCAAGCTGGAATTTTGCTGGAACACCAAAGCCAAGCACCCTTGCTTGCAAGACGATTCGCTTGCATTTGCTTGGGAAAACTAAGCTTATAGACCAGATGTCTATGAAATCTATGAAAATGATACATCTGATAATATATTGAGATGCTGGCTCCGAGAGCACAGCAACACCTGTTGCATCTCCAAGTCCTACAGCACCCTTAGGTTTTTTTTAATAGGATGCTTGCCTTCTTCCAAGCATATAACAGGCCTTGTCCTAAAATGGAGAGGGCAGGAACATACAGGACAGGTATTTCAAACTAATCAAATCCCATAGTTTCACTACCCTCTTGAATGGATAGTTGTATACTTGTTTAAATAATTCCAAAAAAGGACAGCCCATATTCTTATCATATGGGTCTCGAGAGATTTAACATCCTTGGCATTGTATCCAAAAAGGAAGGAAATATCTCACTTCCCCAGCTATTTCAGTGGTATAAATTGATTGTTGAAGGATAGTTCACTGGGCTATGGATAGGAACTGAATGATTATAACAAAGTTCAGATGGTCTTTAGAGCTACTTATCTATATAGAAGTAACAGATAATAAATTATCAGTAACTGGATACAATGTATTATGTACTTTAACACTGCTAGATCTATGTGACTCTTTCAATATATGTATATATCCAGTATTTACAAAAATTGTAGAACTATTTCTTAGGTAAAATGAGTTGTTCATCCTGGTACAAGTCCACCACATGGTAGATAACAGTGAGAGTGAAACAAGAAAACCTGGGCCCCTTTGACACTACTTGCTTGGGGTCCTCTCCCAGGCAAGGCACAATATTGTATGACTTCTTCCTCCCCCACCCCCACCAACTTCAACTTCTGTGCACTGTTTGCCCAAGGGCTAGGGTTCAGCTCAATGAAAGTAAGGAATAGTAAGGAATGCACTGATAATCAATGAAACAGAAGATGCAGGTTTCTGTCCAACAAGAATGATGGTGGAAAAGCTACAATATGCTCCAGTAACAATCCCAATAACAGTGGAGACATTCTGATCATTTAACGAACCAAATTATCGAATTGCTCTTTCAGGAAAGACACTGATTCGCCATGGTATGCAACAAAGAAACAAAGGGTGTCGACACCACACGAGTATTTCAACCTGTCACTAGCAGTGTGCTCCTCCACCCCCAAGTACCTACATGCAGCGGCAGAAGACAGCTTTGCCAACAAAGCAATGAACCTGCCCTAAGCAACACAATTCTGGAAGATGAACTGATGCCATGGCTGACTTAACGTTGTTTTAAACTGAAATGGTTAATATAGAAGTACAAATACAAGTGCTAGATGTTCTAGTCCCATATGTGCTCTGTTCTGTTTTGGGGGAATGGAGTTTTCTACAGAACTTGTTGCACAACTGATCTTCATTTGCTACTTTCCCTAATCTAGAAACCTGTCTTACCAAAAGTTATCACTCAAGAGAAAAGGCATGAAGTCTTCAGTTAAAGTAACTATAAATGTTGTCCTTCGCTATGTTGACTTGAGATTCCTCCTTCAACTTCACCACAACCCCTTCTTCTCCTCTGATCAAGTCAGGGGAACACAGTCTGCTGATTCAGCTCTGACAATTTCATAGACATTAGGGCTGGAAGGGACCCAACTCAAAGCATTAGTTTCCCTACTCTGAAAATAAACTAGTAGCAGCACAATGCAACAAGTAAAGTTTCAGTCCCAATACTGGCACTCCTCTGGTGTTGGCAAAGAGCCTCAAAGGAAAGATAACTTTGGTTGTTCTTATCAGCCCCCCTTTTCAGCAGCAACGGTTTCTGTGCCCTCATTCCTTTGGCTTAGGCTACTAACGAGGCTGAGGAACTTTGCAGGAAAGTACCTCCATTCTTGCTCAGTGGGGTGAAGAACTAATAAAGACACAGGCCAGAAAAGTGCTGTTATTCTTATAAAGTATCACCCTGGATCCATTCAGGTTTCCAGCTTGTGTACCACGACTGAGACATGATGCTTCAAATCACCTCAGAAATGTAAACGTGAGAAGCAAACTATTCTCCATAACACCCTTATCTAGGACTGCAAAACACTAGATTCCAATATCCCATAAGGCAATGGAAAAATCTCTCAACCAGGCCAGACTCAAGGACATTCCCCCTCCTCCCCAACTATTTTTGAAATTTCTCTCTTCTCTTTCCCCCCATGCTACCTTACAATGCTGCTTGGAGATGCTTCATACTGTTGATGTGCTTAATCCCCTCAATCCTGTTCCAAGCCTGAGGTGGAGATTCAAGTGTCAAGAGATGTAAGGTCTTCTCTTGACTGGGGCAACGCATACTAGATTTGCAATGCCAGAGCATGCTGACCTAGGGAGCAAAAAGCCTGAACTCTGTTTCCACTACTTAATAACAAAGTTAGCCTGGTCTCTCCGGGTGCCTTCAAGAGGGTTGCTAAAATAGGTTGTAAGGACCACTTAGCCAGGCCCCACCAACACTACTGAATTTCCTACCTGTGTCTAAAAAGTTGTGATAGCACACAAGCCACTTCCTGCAAGCAGACTTAATGAGCTCTCTGAATGCAGGCAATAGGCACTAACAGAGAAAGCAACCAATCATCTTCCATCTATCCAGTACAGCTGTATTTCTGCTGCAATAAGAGGCTAACAGTTGGTTTTTACAGGCTGTACATGTGCCTTGTGATATTCAGACTTTGCAAGGCTGGGAACGCCACTCTCAACTAATGGATAAAAGCTTGTTCTGGGTTGACAGGTGGGTATAAACAAACATACGTGAGTTGTTTGTTGGAATTTTAACATAAAAAAAGTAGCATCTTACCAGGCAAAGGTAAGAGAAAATAGCAGCTTATACCATGGCAGATTGAACTTGTTGCTGTTTGGACTGCGGGCATATTTTCAGACTTGCATTAGCTTTGTCCTCAAACATCTCCAAAAAAATTAATCTGTGGTATGAAGAGTGAGACTAAACAAAAGTTGCAACTACGTCTTAAAACTACTCTCCTCTCGCCTGCAAATTTAATTTCTTTCTTCTCATTTTGTACCTACTATGACAAATGATTCCTAAAATTACTAAAAAGGAAGCAATCAGAAAACACTCTCAAATATTTTAATAGCTCTACTTTGCATCTGACAGCACTTTTACACAGTATCACTAATTCTCTGTATAATCCCTTTTTCATTTGCTACCTGTTTATACAAGTTGAAGAGACTTAAACCATCATTGGAATAGGTGAAAAGCCTTCATACATTTTTTTTCCTCCTAAACCTTTCTTTTCTCAGTTCTGGGCATGCTGTTTATATAGTGCTCAACTGAGAGAAACGGTACCGAATTAGTCACTCCCAAAAAGCGAGTTACTGGTATTCTTTTAACTATGGCCGTTCCTACAGATAGACCTGACATACAGAAACATCTTTTTCCTTAATAACTTGATGCTCTTCTGATGCAACAAGAACAGAGGGGGAGAAAGGGGGGGGGGGGGGAAGAGAGAGAAAACAGAAAATGTAATAAAGACTCTTTGAAAAGTAACTGATAAGTATTTTCCTGCATGCCGGCGGTAGCTCAGGCTCAGAAGGTGGCAGACCAGGGCCAGTATACAACTTTATTTTGTAAACAGCTTGCCTTGCAGACAAACTATATGCATCTGAAAGTTAATACAGAGATAAACACTGCCAAAGAGAGTCACTGAGGAGCAGACGAATGAGTAAGGAAGGGGTTTTCAAACGACATGACAAACGCAGCCTAGTTTTCACATGTAACTTCTGCACATGTGTCCGTAGATGGCTACTTAAGCATGTGCAGCTACTAACCTTGGCATTAGCCCCGCAATATACCTCCATCTTTAGCTTTGTCACGAGCTCACCCCGTCTGACACTATTAAGCAAACAACGGGTATTTGTGCCCATTTGCTAGGGACCTTTTTGGAGTGGCCACGCCCACCCAGACCCCGGGGTTTGGTGCCCCGGGAGGCAGCTCTCCCCACCTCTAGAGCCACACTTTCCCTGCGCCGCCCCTTCCCGTACAACCCCCGCCCCACCAAGCATACACTGCTGAAGCCAGTGCCAGTCCCTGGTCCCTTCGTCACAGTGAAAAGTGCCATCTGTCCTGCTCTCCCAGTGCCTCTAGCCCCTGCTCAGGCACATCCCCCCTCCCCCCAAGTTCCTCCCAGGATACCCCATGCTCTGGACCTGCACCTCCCCCACAGCCCCCTCCCCCCCACCTCCGGCATCAGCCCTGGGCTTTGCCGACACGCAGGGGCAGCCATGCCCGGCAGGGACTCCCACCATGCACCCGGGCTCTCCGCCCCCCCCACGTGCCCACCCCCCTGGCATTTCCTCAGCTTCTTTTTGGGTCACCACCACCCTGTGCTCCCTGGGCCCACTCCCCAGCCCTGCCCCTGCACGCCCTCCTCCCTGGCACTTCCTTAGCCCCATTTTGGGACATCCCCCACTCCCTCCCCCAACATGCCACTACACTCCCCCACCCTTCCCTCTGCCCCCTCATTCAGGCAACCCCACTTAACTTCCTCAGCCCTCCATTAAGGGGGTCCCCCCATACTTTCTCAGCTCCCCCATTAGGTCAACCCCACTTCCTCTTCCCCCCCAATTAGGGCAAGGCCCCTCTTAACTTCCTCAGCCCCCCATTAAGACAACCCCCCACTTCCTCAGCCCCCCCCATTAGGGCAAGGCCCCCTAACTTCTTCACCCCCCCCATTAGAACACCCCACACCTCAGCCCCATTGCCCCTTTGGTAACCCCACATAAAGCCCCCTGGCACTTCCTCAGCCCCCCATTAACGCACCCCCCCTCCCCAACCAGGTCAGTCCCCCCTCTCCTGTCCCCCATGAGGGCCACCCCGGGCAGCGCTCCTCAGGCCGGCCTGCCCCGCGTGCCGCCGCCCCTCCCCCCGCGGCCCTGCTCCACTTCCTGGTGCGCCCGCCCGGCCCGGCCCGGCCGTGGCCTCCCCGCCCGCGCGGACCCTCCTCCTCCTCCCGCCGCTGCCGCCGTCGGCCCCGCGCCCCCACTGCGCTGCACCCCCCGGGGTAGGGGGTGGGTGGGGGTGGGGTGTGGAGGGAGGGGGGGAATCACTCACTCTCCTCCTCGCCCCCTCAGAGCCGCCTCCTCCTCCTCCTCCGCGGGGCCCGGGCCGGACTGGGGCCGTGGGGGGAGGGGAGGCGGCTCCCTCAGGTGGCCACTGACAGGAGGAGGGAGGCGGGGGGGAGGGGAGGGAGCTGCGCGCGCAGGGAGCCCCGCCCCCCACCGGCGGCGCGGGACGAGCAGGGCGGCGCACGCGCCACCAACCGTCACCCCCTCGCCGCGTTTTTTCCCGCCCCCGCCCCCCCGCGCGGTTGCTAGGCAGATTTTTCGCACGGCCCCCTTCCGCCGGTCGACGCGCCGAGCTTGACAGCACCGCCAGCCAATCAGCGGGCGAAACCCGGCCGGAAAGAACGACCCGCCTGGCCGGGGTGGGAAATGGGCGGGGACAGCGACCAATGGCGGCGCGGGAGAGCGGGCGGCGGCTGGGGTTGGAAAAGGGGCGGGAGAACAGTTGGCCCCACCCCTCCCCCCTCCCGCCGGGGTGGGAGCGGTGCCAGGCGCGCTTGTGGGAACCTGGCGCGGAGGGCGGGGCGGGGCGGGGCGGGTGGGGGAGGGGGGAGGAAGTGTGAGGGGGGAGGGGAACCTGAGAGGGCAGTGGGGGGTGGGGGGGGCAGCCAGGGCACCACGGGTCACTCACGTCCGTGTGGTCGCCGTCCCTCGTGCAGCCCCCGGCAGGCAGGAGACGTGGTGGCCGAGCGCGGGCCAGGGACCCCAGGAGGCGGCACGGCCAGGCCCTGCCCCCGCCCGGCTGTGGGACGGCGGGCGAGTCAGTCACTTCCTGCTCCCCGCCGCCCTTTCCTGCAGGGCGAGGCCGTGGGCCACTGCCGGAGCAGCGTGAAGGCACCGGCTGCACCGTGGGAGCCTACCTCGTGCCGGGATCTGGGCCACGGCGCCACTCGCACCGAGACCCTGCGCTACATGCGAGGCGGGTGTCTCTGACCCACTGCCTTGGCTGCAAACGGAGAGGGGCACGTAGTTACAAGCCTCCCCCCCCACCCCCTAATCCTCACAAAAAACCCGCTGGACTCTCGCCCCAGAGAGAGAACGAGAGCGAGCAAACCGCATGCCACGTTCATCACAGCCCTGAACGTCGACAGGACAGGATCAACGCCTGCCTCCAACAGGACCGCACTTTGCCTCTACACGAGGAAAAATGCGTTCTGCGTGACGGGCTCGTCCAGGCCCGTAGCCACAGTTTTTGTAGCCGTAGGAGTACGTCAGGCACTGATCACTGCATGCTACCATATCCCATCACCCCTTTTGTTAACATGCATCATTCCATCTGAAAACTGTTCCAGAGTCTCATGCCTCTGGTGCCTGGAAACCTGAGTTTTAATTTAAAAACCCTGCCTGGCGTTGTGCTGCTCTAGTTGTTCTAGTCTGGTTGCAAAGGAGGACGAGGGGCAGAAACGCTTCTCCGTGCATCTTGTGAGCGCTTCCTAGTGCGACCGTAAAACCAGTACTCCATGCTCGCTGCTTTTGATACTGTTGATGAAGTTCTCCAAGTCTCATAGGCCTTTGGCTTCTGTGACTTTGTCTTCTTTTGGTTACCTCCCTCCCTAATTTCTCTATTTCCACCAAAAACGCTAATTCATCCATCACATCTACGGCAGCGACTCGCAGATTGACCTCTGCTGCACGCCTGTCTCCTGTCCAGCGGCACATCTACAGACCTCAGCCTCTTCTCCGAGCCCTCTGTGCTGCTTCCTTTCCGAGTCATTGAAGACTGTCTTATCGTCTCAGACCATCACTTGGCATCATCTACTACTTGGACCTCACTCTGCACCCGTCGCATCTTGGCTAAACCTAAGCCTTACAGGTTCTTTCCGTTTCACATCACCCAGATATGGTCACATCTCCTGTCCATCCTCACTGCAAAACCTTTCACGCAGGCTCTGGTGATCGATTACTGCAATGTCATTTTCCCAGTCCTTGACAAATGCCACCTTGCCCTGTTTGTATCCATCCAGAACGGTTTTCAACACACCAGCATTCTGCATCTTTCGGCCTCTTACTTTGATATCACCCCTCATGGTCCATTCTCTCTCTTGAAAATGATGAGTTGCCCTTGTTTGCAAAGCCTTTTTACACAACTTCTCCATGCCCTCATTCTTTGACAGGTCAGTTCCCACCTTCAAGCAGCCTGTAAGATCAACCTCCTTCAGATGCACCTTTGTGCTTCTCTTATGCAGCAAACACCCACAGAGCCACCACATTATGCTTTTTACATTTTTGCCTACAGAAAACTCAACAGTCGTTACTAGTGGCTGTTAGCATACTAGGACCACTGTCTGGGAGACTGCTGCATATTGTTGTACTCCCTGTGACCGACTGCATCCCCCCCTACTTACGCTGTAAGCTCAGTGCATGAGAAAACGACAGGCAAAGAGCAAACCTGTTCAGAGTACATCCTCCTTTGTCCACATCAGGAAAAACTTTCTTCCTAACAGCATGCCATTGCCAGCTCTGGGTGAACATTCAGGTAAAGTGACTGAATAACCATAATGTTTCTTTAAAGACAGACACTTGAGCGAGCAGCATCTGGACTACAACAGAGAGCGAATCTAAGTAGTTAGGGCAGGAGGTGGATGCTGGGACACCCACATTCCTAGTTAATCTCCCAGCTGTACTGGGAAATTAAAGTTATTGTCACTGTAACTTGTAAGATTTTCTTAAATCTGTATGTGGCTCTCTGGACACATCTGGAAGATGCTGGCATCAGTCCCTTGCCTCAGGGGAGGCTGTCCTTCACAATATGCAACACAGAAACCCTGTTTTCCATCGAGTGGGATGTCATTCAGCACTGTAGTTGTTTTTAGCATTTCCCCAATAGATTATAGGATTCCTCTTAATGTTTTAGAGCTGTAGCAAGCCATTAACAGGTCTGTTTATAAGTGCTGAAGCCCTCTCTCCAGTTACTTCAGTGTTCAGGAAGCCATTAAAGCTGGTAATCATGCCGGCGTGGCTAGTATTCTTGCAAGCTCAAAGATGTTCCTCAGGATGTCAAGTCCACAGCAACACCTACTGGTTGAGGGGGGACAGCAACCCTCGACAGGGCTGAAACACAGCTGAGACTGCAGAAGCTGACATTAGCTAGCAATTCACCCTCCTCATGTCCTCTTCTTACCAAGCCAGGGGATCACAGATATTTTCATACTGTCAGCCATGCCTCTTCATTTGGGCCCCAACACTCCTTTTCCAGCAGGAGTTTTGAAAGGGAACCTTTCTGCTCTGGGCCATGAGCCAACCTCTAGTTGTTGTACATCAGATAGAAGCTTTCCCTGTAGGCAGGTTAATCTCTTGCTACCTGGTACTAGTCCCCATTACAGACCAGATGCTGGACTAGAGACAACTGGTCTTCTCCAGTCTGGCAGATCCTCTGCTACCATCCCTTACAAGATCTCCTGTACACCTGTAGCATCTACACCAACTGCTCAGAGAAAAAGTGGTAAATGTTCTAGCTCTCAGTGCTCCCCAAAAGACCCATGGATGAGTTTCAAGACCAACTGCATGGCATTTTAAATACTGGCTGATGAGCTTGGTAAGCATGTGTGTAGGTTGAGGCAAAGATAACCAACAACAAGAAAAATGACAGCAGCTCTTATTTTTATGCACTGAAACTACTTTGCAGACACAATCACCAGGGCCTTCCATGGCATTATACCTGTCTTTATAGCATATTATTTGAGTGTTGTTTCAAAAGAACAGGATTAAGTACTGATACGTAGCTCTTATCTAAAAAACTTTCATCCATAGATCTCAGAACTTAAAGTGGATGAGCAGTCTTCCCATGTGACAGCAAGAAAAATGCAAAGTGACACACTCAGACTTGCACAAGAAGCCAGCCACAGCTCCAGTGACAGTATCCAGGCCTCCCCAGTCCCACTGGTGATCTAGCTACTGAATCAGACTGCATCTACTGCTCCACAGCTGAACAGGACATTGAACAAGCTCTGCCTCTGCTCAAAACACACACCCATTCACTCAAGAGCCCACCTTCATCTCTTTACCACCCAGGATCTTTTTTTCTTGCAAAATAGGCCTTAAGTATGGACATGTTTTCCTCGCGTAGCACTAAAGCAGCCTTTCCCCCTTTCAGGAGACAACAATTAAGCATTTAATAATAGTATTTCACTTGCAACTATGCTAACATAGTTAATTATTTCCTAAAGTACTAGGTGCCTCTGGCTTCACCTCACATCATACAGGACCTTATAGCTAATTACCAAAAATGATAAGTTATGTTTTCACCTAGATTGTGAGTCTCATTAATTTTCATTTGAGCTAGGAGGAAGATAGATATTCAAGGTGCGTTAGCCCAGATCACTTATCACCATTTGTTTGAAAAAAATATTTCCAGCAAAAGGTATCTTTTGTTTTGTCAAGTCGTTACCCCATATAACAAATACTAAAGAGGTTCCAGGTGTCAAGGTGCACATTCCAGTAGCTTTGGTAATCAGCTAATCTCAGAGACCCTTTAGTCCATTAGATATAGATAATGGACTAAAGGGTCTCTGAGATTAGCTGACTACCAAATATATATATAGCTAGACATCTGGGATGTCAAGAGGTTAAGTGTAAAAAGTTAAGTGTGTGTACGATCCCTCCTACTAACAGAAAAGCCATCCTATAGCAGGTGGAAAGTGCCTGACTGGCCTTTAAATGAAGTTATGTCAACTTATGTCATAGGTCTCCATGCAGGAGTGCAAATAGGATCTTCCCTGGAAGTGACTGCAGGGAAGTTTATTAAGCAAGTGAAAAGCCAAAGCCTTCACTTCTGTGCTTGCCATAGCCCAATAACATGATCTTCAAGAGATGGAGGTGCTTTTCTAGGTCTGCTTCATGGAAGAGCACTCATCCAGAGAGCCCTCAAAGGGATGCTTCAGAGTCATTCTTGCAGCCGGATTGGCCGGTGGGTGGATGCAGAAGAGCAAGAGTGAGGGTCACTCAGGACTTTTGTTAAAAAAAATTCTTGGTTTCACAAAGAGAACCAAGGATAATTAAGAAACTAGAATTCAGGTTCAAATTTACCACCCCTGGCTCATGGTGACAGCTATCTGAGAGGAAGCTGCCTTCTGGTTTAGGGGTTTCACTGGGAAAAACAAAAACAAAAAAACACTCACCCAAAAAGACAACTTAAGGAGCTAAGAAGGTTGCATCGCAATGAAGAACTTTGCAGGGACTGAGGACAGCAGCTTACACTGATAGTGGTTTCTGGAAAGAGAGATGCATTTTTCAAATTAAAATTAACTATTTTAAACATAGTAACTATAATTTGAAAGCACAGAAATCCCTAGCCTGACCAAAGGTCACATTGGGCAGGCAACTGCCAGAAGCATTCAAATTACACAACAAAGAACTTGGACTATAAAAGGTGTGCATTAAATCAGACTCCCTCTAGTCTTTGGGGTGGGGGAAGATGAAAGAGATACCGCACCTCCATCAACTGCAATGCCTCAAAACACTTCTGTCCAGTCCAGGGAACCATTCCATGTTGAAAGGGCTTGTGTTACCACAGGCATCTACAGGATCTCTAGAGGTGCACCCACAATAGAAAGCATGGTGCCCGCTTTCCAGCAACCATCCCAGCACTGTAGCATGAGCACTGGTGTTAACTAGCTTGAGTATCTGCAGTACAAACACCTCAGTTCTTGCTCCATGACCAGAGCTCCCAGCACAGCAGCAGGATGAGGGGCAATACAACACTTGCCCGTGCTCCCCTCAACAGTGCTGCTACATCACCTGTGGGTAGCCCTCAACACTGCAGTCCTGTCCCAAAGCCAGCCACACCTGGGCCAACTTTCCACAGTAGATCTAAGGGATGTGCTGAGACACTGGGACAGGCCCCAGGTAGTCGCAATCACCTGCTCCACTAAGGAATTATTTTACAAGTTATTAAAAGGCAAAATTGAACTTTATTTAAAAATTCTAACATAGAAAATGAGAAGAACCAACACAACGAGCTAATGCCTAAGGTTAAGTCTCATTACATGAGTTGCAGTATTTACAGTTTGGGATAAAAAGCACTGGCAGAGGGTACATGTCCTGCTACTGAAGAACTACAAACATGTAATAACACATTGTACACACCTGACATATCATTAAAGTTTCATTGCAGCAAACACACACTTGTTAAAACAGACAGTAGAAGAGCACAGATGAGAGTTATTTCACATGCTGATTTCATTAAAGATTTCTGTACAGACCAAAACATGGATTTGCTTTCCCTCTCCACTCAAGAGCTGCACAACTGTGGCACGCACCGCAACACGTTACTAATGCTAATACATACTCAAACATGTTAGGGAGTTTTGTCAGCAACTTGTACATTTAAGTAAAATGCAACATTAATTAGAATTTATATCATAAAAAGATCAACTATCCCATTTGGGTAACTTGAAAAACTGATTGAAATCCAAACAGTGAAACAATCTAGCATTGTGTCAAATGCTGTGTGTCCATAGGTGCATAATTCAAGGCTCTAATTTGACTTTTCCAACATAGATTTTTTTGCTCATGGTATCATGTTGTGTGCATGCACACTGGGGGCTACAGTTCACATCTCTCCCCCATACATCTTCCCCCTGCAAAAAAAATTGTAAGCCAATTTAAATGGTCTTTCCCATGTATACAAACCTCTCTGAAGTTCATACTGCAGGAAATGAAGTATAACAGGCACACACTGTTCTTCAGATTGTATTCTCTATACATATTTAAGTTTTTACACTATCTACATGAGTAAAATGCTTCTGTTTAAGTTTTACTATTCGTTTAAAAATGCTAAAGACAAACTGTACAGTTTTCCAAATCGTTTTCAGAAGAATATTTTTTAAGAAACTCAAAAAGATTTTGTGCATCATACAGAGAATTAAAGGACAGCATGAAATTGGAAATATGAAGTGTTATTCAAATTAAGCTGGACACACCGAGCATTTAGGAAAACATTATTTGTAAACTTGACGTTTTCTGTTCAACTTCACATACAGATGACTGAAGACACTGTATGCACATTAAAATTAGGAAGAACTTCACTGACAAGATCCTCATTTCAAATCTGTGCTACATAAAAAAAGTTCTGAAAAGCAAACAACTATTCAATAATTTAATATACAAGTATAGTCAAAAAGCACTGTACATTGTAACAAATGTACACTGGGATCCAGAGACAGAAAAGTACCAGGTTAGTTCAAATGTACACAAGCTGTGAAATTTGGTGCAGGAAACAGCAAGGGGGGGGTGGTGATTTTGGAAGAGAGCAGTATGATTGGTGACTTCAGCTGTCAGCAGACATGACCAAGGGCACTGCTGTCCCAAGGAGAGTGGAAGACAAGATGCTCCATCCTCCCTTGCAGAGGCAGCAGTTTAGCCAGTCATAGACTAGGAACCCCCCCAGTTGTTGTCCATGACCTTACAAGAAGTTTAGCTACAATTTCTAGTCAGTGGTTCCTGTTAAGGACTGGGAAGCACATGCACACCAGTAACAGGCCAGCACAAATTTGCAGTCTTTCCCAAACCACGTCTGCCCTCATGGGGAAAGAGCACAGAGGGATTTGATCTGCAAAGCAACTCACCTGCACTAAGGTATTGCCAACAAGAAACTAGAAAGCAGCCACTACAATGGAATACTGCATGAACCCTGCTCAACTTTACATACCAATACCTCGAGATTGCTTCTCTAGACATGATCAACCTACCTGTTGACCTCTACTGAATATGCCTGGCTTCTGTGGAGACCTTTCCCTTGAACCACTGACAAACCATAATCCTCTAGTAAGTTGTCCAGAGGGGTGCATAGTTTGCCTAAACTTTTTAAATGATTTTCTTTTGGTTGCATGAACACATGATGGGCAAAGTAAGGGCTGAGTATGTTTGGCAGAAGCGTAGGAGGGAAGGAGAAATGTCTGTGCCTCTTTCTGAAGACATGTATAAAACCCCCCCACTAATTTGGACAGTTTCTGAACAAAAACACAAGCATTCCCTACCTGCAGCAGAGGCTGTGCATCCTCCCATCCCACTTCGTAATATATTCCGTCCAACCCTAAGCACTGATCACCTAAAACAAGACGCATTAAACACAGGATACTCCAGTGACCAGCACCTGCAGCTAGCACCATGCTTCTAAAAAACACCAGCACCAAGTAGCTCCGATTCTGAGCAGTGACCACCACAATAGCTATTCTGTCTAGTGTAACAATGGGATTTGAATTCTTTTGAATATCTGGTGTGAGGAATCTACCCTGGGGTATGCACCAAGCACTTTGAAAAGCTGGGTGTAGGGGTGTGAAGAGACACTGCTTCCTGCCCAAGAGTTAAAACAACCTTAGAGTTCACCACCCCTACATAGGACTGTGGGCATCTTCAGGAGCAGGGTCACTTCTGAGTCTCCCTGGTCAAAATCCAGATGGCAACTGGCCATGCCAGCTATGGGATCTATACAAAATGACTGTTTGCTCTCTTGCCAGCTCTACTAATGTCCATGTTCTGACGAGTTTGTGGCAATCCTATCAAATGCCAGCACTTGCCTAGATCTGGACAGACCCTCTGAGACTATACCACTAGCTTGTAATGCTGTTGCCAAGGCAGTCTTATGTGGAGCCCTGTCCCGCTGGCACCTGTCATGGGAGTGCTGCACAGCACTAAGTGGCAGTGCTGTTGTTCAAAGTCACGCAGTTGAGTGCCCCACAGTCAGCTGGCATAAGCCTCTGTGCGTTCTAAGGGCACATCAGCATCAGCCACTCAGACCAGGTGACAGATAAATGAGCGTGGTCCCAACCGTCACAGAGCAATTTCTACCTGCAATGATCTGTTAGGAGCATAGGGCTCCAATCTGCATAAAATACCTAAAATGTACCACCAGCACACAACTCCCAGAAACGCTATTATCCTCTGAGATCTGGAAAGAAGTAAAGAGATGCAAGCTGCACAAAGCTTTCTTTTTTTCCCTTTTTTTCCCCCTTTTTTTTTTTTTGCAAGCCTGAAATTAAAGTCTCTTCTCTATCAAGTTTGGAGAAAACAGAGCTCCCTAACGTAGATCTAAATGGAGCCTGAAACCTGCTTGGGGTCACATCACTCCAGCTCCAAGACCAGGGTTTCTACACAGCTGCTGCTGGGCCAGCAGAGGGAACACACCTCAGCCTATTACCTGGGCAGGACCTTTGTCCTTTCCACATCACTCAGTAGTCATATTGCTTATAAGAAGCAAAGCAGCGGCATAACGTTTTGCTAGTCTTTGAAGGGAACTACCCCCTGAGACAGACTGCTCAAACATTCCTACAAAATGAAACAGCATTAAGATTTCAGGGACAAAGGCCTGCCCCTAAATTATTAGCATCACCTAAAAGCCTGCAGAGCCCACAGTACCCATCTGGTTAGAAGACCCCTGTTATTCCCACTATGACAGACAGACATTTTCTTCAATGACATTTACAGATCTGCCAACACGAAAAACCATTTCTTGAGCCCTGTGAGCTAGTGAGCTTTCCACCACATTGCATACCAACCCCCACGCAGATCCGTCTCCCATCTACAACCCTGACCATTCTCAAGCTCTGCAGAATGGAAGAGGCCACAATCTGGGGCTCTCTCCCCCTCTTCTTCAGACAGACAGCTGCATTGCACATCTGGAGAAGGAAAGAACATTTTTGCAGAAACAGGCTTCTAAAAGGAGGCAAAACCAGAAGCCACCTAACATGGAAAACTTTGGAAATTCAAAGCTTCCACAATGCTTTAGCCAGCTCTAAGCTTCTCCTCCAGGCAGATATGCGAATTTGAATTTGGGGGCTGAATTTATTCCAAGATATACATTATATTTTGCTTCTCTCTTCAGCAGAATGAGAGAGAGACTGATTCTGCTTGACTCTTGGGATGAAGTGGGGAGGACAGAAGGTGCTTTCCTCTCCCACTTGGGCAGCCCCTGTGAGGAACAAGCAGAAACCAAGGAATTTTTCCCTCCCTAGTCTTCCATCGGTGCACATCACCCAAAGGTAGTGGACTTAGGTGGGGTCATGGTCCTGCCCTACCTTGTGGGAAACTGCCAGAGAAGCTGGGAGGGTGGGGTGGTACCCCACATACAAGTGATGCAAAGAGGCCTTTGCATCCAGGAGGTAAAATGGATTCTCCTGCCCCTCAGGCGGCAGTGCAAGCCAAACCCCTCAGCACAGGGTTGGGTGAGGGTCTCCTGCACTCATGAAGGACTACCCCTAAATCAACATGCAAGAGTCAACAAATTGATCTAATCACCTTCATCATGGGACTGCATTTCCAGCACTCAAATACTTGATGCAGGAACTGAGCTCTGAAGCTTGCTGTACCCTATGGTCAGTCACAATTCACTCCACCTGCTCCTGGGAGTAGAGGGGGCATAGAAAGCACATTCAAAAAGCAGCACATTTCAGCTAGGGTTAAATGTTTCGCAGGTGATCAGCTTTATAATCAAAGCAAGCTCTCTTCATCTTTTGTGAAAATATATATTTTTGTTAAAACAAACTCCACCAATAAGAAAAGTATCTCTCTGTCTAAACCTTAATTCTGAATAAAAGGAGAACAGATTAAAACCAGGATGTATGTACACACGCTAGTTGTATATTCCCACACTAGGTAAAAGCAGCTTAAAATGCCCTTTTCACTTTGCGAGTATGAAATGCATGCTGGGTTTAAGCCATCCTCTCTACAAAGGTCTGCACTACGGAAATTTGCCATCTTTTCTCTGCAGAAAAAACTTTTCCACGTGAACTTTTCTCCTTTTTTGGCTTTGTTTGTTTCCTGTTATACATTGTCCTGGTAGCTTCTCTCTCACAGGAGACTGGCCAGGCTGGTGGTGGGTCCATTCTGAGCCTGGAACTGTACAGGAGGGGGTCCATCTGTCCACTGAAAGACAACACACAGTGTGAAAATCCTATATTACGACCAGAACGGGGGCAAATCACAGCCAAGGTCACAAGAGAGGAGCTGGCCATGCAACATTTTTTGTTTTGAGGTAACAAAAATGAGCTGTTCAAGAAGAGCTGTACATCAGGTAGGTCAAGGCCTGGTTTGTTTTCTTACTTCAGGATCTCCCCCCTTACTAGAACGCTGTCTCTCACACAGACTACTTCCCTTCTTTCTTGGATCCAATTTAATTTTAAACGTCTGTTATGACCAAGATTAAAAACTCAAAGAAAGGCCTCCACCTCTTGTTCACCTTAATCCCTTCCTCAGTTCTGCTTTTTTCAAGATTTGCTGAGATGCACAAATTTATAATTTTGTATTTTAACTTTTTCCATTCTATGTATTCAACTAGCCTGGATTACAAGTAATCCAGCAATGGAGGTAAAAGACATCAAAAGCTTGAACATCAATACAGCTCTCTTGCTGAAATCTGGGCCATCTAAGATTGGATTCATATTTATATACACATGCACCTGGGAATCACACAGTTGCTGTGGGCATCTTTATAAACAAGAGGTTGCATCTCAAACATTCCCACCCCTGGGAAATCTCTGAAGGGACTGACTGCACACGAAGCAAGGAAAACTTTTCTTCCGACCATCGGGTTTTCCTCTCCTTTCCTCCCCCCTTCAAAAAGAAAAAAAACAAAACAAAGAAACACAACAAAGCCCAGGAGTGAATTAGCTGTAAGATTTTTGAAAGACTTTGCCTCTCTCAAACATAATTCAAGGTGTCAGAACATGTTGAGAGTGATAAAACACTCAAAATTAGGTTGTCATGCAAATGCTTCTATTCTTTGGCTTCCACTTAAAAGACCTTTTACACTGCCTAATCTGCATTTAGTTCTTAGAAGTGCACCTCACCGTGGAAAGATAGTAATGTGAAGAAGTGAAAAAGGTACAGCTTATAGCAATGTGTGTACAGAGGCAAAACTTGAGATTAAACTAAAACCTACTGTGGCTCCAAAAAACATATTTTCAGATAATTAAAATTTAAGGGCAGCAGAATTGTCAAAAACAACAGTATTTCTAGCAGTGCATCTGAAAACGATAGTTTTGTACAAGGCAGTCAGGATACCCACCCCTCAGCGACACAGCAGAGGCAGACCTTCATCATCATCTTGCTGTTGAAAGTTATTGTAACCAAAACAAAAATCAGCCAGCTATTGGAGCCAGACTGTATGCTGCTCTAACACAGGATACCCGACTGGAGAAGGAAGGCTGCCTACCGTGATTAGGTTGTGTTCTGGAAGACTGCAAGCTTCAATATGGTCCTGAAGAAGCTGCTGTGAAAAGTTCTGATGCATCTGCGCTGCCTCGTGAGCATCAATGGCGTTTCCACAGGCTTTGTTCAGATCTGGAAGAGAGGGAGCATGATATGTTCCCATGTTATCGACAGTCCATGCACTGGTTTCAAATTGACACAAAATTGAGGGCTGAAAATACCACCCTCCCTAATGGGTATGATCACTTACTGTGGCAAGCAAGTTTACATGGCCAACTGACCCAGACAGCCCTTAGTTCAAGACCTGCATTTCTACGCCCCCTTGGTCACATATACAGCCTCATGTCCAATCCTTTTTCTACCAGCAGCTTCCCAACTCACATCTCTGAGGAACACTCAACCCAAAGACTCGCATGAAGGGACTGCTCCCTGTAAAGAGTTTGTCTCTAAATAGCAGTCTAATACTGGTGCTACAGTCCTTGAGAAGAGCAGCTGGATACAAGGGCCAGTTCAAAGTCAATGACTGCCAGTAACAAAACCCCCTCCCCCTCTCTTGGTTAGCGACTCATTCTGATGTATTTGGGGATAATGTCTATGGCAATAAGATGTACTGCAAGTGCTTTTACTTCAGCTGCTTAATGGAAAGGCTGGCGTTAGACAGAACTGGACCAAGGCCTGGATGTGTTCCTTAATGTTACATCTGATGCCATCTACTCTCCCCCCTTGTACTCCTTTCCAGTGGTCCCCCAGGGAAAACATGCCCATGCATCCCAGAGCAGACAGATTTGAGACCGTTTAGAACCAATTGTGTTTAAAAACACATGCAGTAGGATTATTACAGCAACCACATCATGCTGACTTCTGTGCTATGGACTCTGCACAATAGGAAGAAAAACAGAAAAAGAAAACTGGTCCTGTTGTGTGGACCTCTCTCCCCTTCCCCAAAGTCTTCAACTGCATGCTCCTCAAAGCCGATTTTTTTTTTTTTTTTTTTTAAACTTTCAGCCATGCAGACAATAGGTCAATACCTCGGCAGGGAGCCACAGGCAAACTTCTCAGCAGACCAGAAAGCATCCCTCCTGTGTTTTGGAAGGAGGGTCTAGTCTAGTGGGTTTACAGCACCATCTTGTGGGGAGAGGGCAGCACTGCAGGTCTCCATTATATTTGCAAGCCACAACGTGGTTCTGGCAGCAGAGCTGGTTTTGCAAGCTGTGAGTTTTCAGTATAGATCCCAATTTTGTGGGGCTCCAGAACTGTGCTGTTTGAATTCACAACAGGCACTGCTGCCTTGCCCTGAACACCTGATCATTCAAAGGCCTTCAGACAGTCTCAATTCACACATTCAGACAAACACCACGTGGGTTTGACTTCAAGCAGTGACAAACACTGTGTGGTGCAGCACAGCAGCTCCCTGCCCCCAAACCAGGGGAAGGTTATTTGCACCCAGAGGCTAAGGCACCCAGCCCCTGCCAGTTGCTGGTCTTTCCTCACATGTCACTAGTCTCTTTTTGGCACTTCTGAATGGACCAGTCACGGCCACATAAACACCCTGCTCCTGGCATTGCCCACTCCACATTCTGCTTTCCCTAATATCAGAGCTCACTTTCTGCCTAACTTGCCAGATCTCCCTTCTACCTCTAAACAGCAAACGCAACCCATGCTATGCTCTGTGCTGCCCTACTTTTGGTTTAAAAAAAAGATCTTCAACATCGAGTACTTCATCTGATGCAGAAGATTCTTCCAGTCCTAAAAGTACCAGTCAAAATGGATATTGGTACTTACTCAGCACAGGTGCCTGTACTGCTGCTGCTGGTATCTAATAGACAACACAGCAAGCCATACTAGTTCAGCATATGACAGCTCTGGTACTTTTCTCTCTCTCTCAACCATGTTCCATAATTGAAACAAAGCTGAAGTTCAATGAAGCTGTACAGGCAAGAGAAAATACATTTTTCCAAAGAGAATCATGGAAGCAGATATATAGGAAGGTGTTTGAGTGTGAAGAAGATACTCCCCCTAAACCCTGCTAACACTATGAACACTTAGAGAGGAAGAGACCAGTGTGAGATGGGTAGAGGGAACAGGAAAAGGCGTGGACTGCACGACAATGTCCAAATCTCTGCTTAAGTGAGAAAAGAAAGTCCTAAATAATCTATCAGAGACCTGAGGTGGCAGCAGCAGCCTCCCACAGTAAATATACTTTACTAGCTATAAAGCTTGCCAAGCACCTTAATTAAATCTGCCTGAAAAATTACCAAGGATGAGTATGCCAAGATAAAGAACCTGGGAGAACTGTACATTCCCATTGCACATTCCCATTGCGTTCACCTCACTTCTGTGCAACTTCTCACATTCTAGCATGCTAACCCAGGAAGGGCCTCTCTGTACAAGCCATTAGCAAAGAGCTTTAACCTGTTTCAAGGTGGCTGCTCTCTCCTTGAAAGAAGCACATCATGAAAGAGCTGTAACCACACACAAGGGGAAAACTTAATCCAGGTCACTAGTGACAAAAAAAAAATGTTACTGCCAAGCAGCTGACTTCTGTTTGAGATAAATTACCAGGGTCAGCATTCACGTACTAGCAGACGAGCCTCAACACTGAAGTAACTGCAGTGCCTGAGAACACATCTTGGAGGGGAAAAAATGCAACTAAGGACCTAGAAATAAATGAAAAATGGGACAAAATGGAATACGGACTTACTGAGCATAGATCATTTGGGATTAACCTACTGTCTTTCTTTGATACGATAGTGGATTTTCTAGGCAAGGAAAATGCAGTACATCTCATCTATCTAGACTTGGTGAAAGCACCTGATCCAGTGCCAAGCAGGAAATTAAACTAGAGAAGATGGGAATGAGAGACACAGAAACAGCGCAAGGAACTGGCAACAGCAAAGACAAAGCATAAGCTGATGACTACCTGGCTGGACTCATTTGAGTCCAGTCTTTTCTCCTGCCCAGGCGGAGGGTCAGACTTTAAGATCTACAAGGTCCCTTCCGACCCTACTTCTATGATTCTATGGGGGCTCTATCAGGCTGGAGGAAACTTAGAGGGATCAGCCTTGGAACCTAGTCTACTCCGTGACCTTGGCACAGAAATGAAAAGGGTTTTGATGAAACATCTGTTGACACAAAGTTGCAAGGCATCAGCGATGCAGAGGAGGATCACAATGTCAATCGGGAAGAACTGGACACTTATACATCATGTACATGGCAACTAATGAAACAAGAATTCCTGCTGTAAACAGGGGCTCAGCAGGGAACAACAGGGCAGACAGACTTGGGCATATTAGCAGATCATGAGCCATCGCTATATTGTGGCCAAGAAAAAGGGAAATGAAAACTCAAGGGCATATCATGAGGGGTTTTCTCCTGTACGAACAGGGAATTAAAGCAATTGTACAAGGCACTGGTAATACCTCAGCTGAACACTGGGTACAAGTCTGGTCAGCCATGTGAAAGGAAGATTAATTCAAACTGAAACAGGTGCAAAGAAGAGCTCCTAGGACGACCAGAGAATAGAGAACCTCTCTCACAGGAGAAGTCCAAAACATTTGACTTTGTTACCTAGCAAAACTGTGGGACACAACTGCTCTCCATACATTGGAGAAGGGGCCAACATGAGGGAGGAGCAGAGTTATTAGAGTACAGCACATGAATGAATAAACTGGACATGAAGCTTAGGGCAGAAATGAGATTTCTAACCAGCAGCACAGTGAGATTGGGTCACAGCATCCCAACAGCAGTGGCAAAATGCAAACTGTTTAAGCGGTTTCAAGAAGCCCTGTATACATTCACGAGCACAATGGGACGTGCCTGCCTGATGTGATCTGATCACCTTACCTAGGAAGCCACTTCCAGTCCTGGCCATTAAGCAAGCCACAGAGAATAAGTCTGGGTCCACAGATGGGACGATGCAGGGAGAAGCTACCAACATGCTGTGCCCCGTCTGTGGATAAACATCAAGTCCATCTCAAGGGCCAGTGACACCCCTTACACTGACACTCCAATTTGTGCACAAATGCAGGAGTATTTCAGCTGCCTGGAAGAAATCTGTAACCAAAGCAGCAGGAAGACGGGAGAATGCAAGCCCAGCCTCTCTCACCTGCCGTGTTTAATGTGCAACACAGCACTCACTGTAAACGTGACAACTTATATTAAATTGGAGCTGCAGGGTAGGGTTCTTGGGAAAGGGTAGAGTTGCAGCTTTATTTTCCAGTGAGAAGAAATCAATTGTAGCATTAACACTGATTGTCTGCCAAGAAGCTAGTCAATATTTGAACAAAGCATCCTGGGGCCTATGCAAGTCAAATTAAGCAATATTTATGTATGATGTGGTCCAACAGTCTCCCCCCTCACTATTTATTAAAGCTCATTCACAGTGGCAGAAACAACTAAGTGAAACTTAACCAAATGCTTGCAGTATCAGGAACACAGGACAGGACAAAGCATAGCAACTGCCTGGCAAAAAGGGATGCTGTGTGCACACCAGCTACATACAGAAAGGATTTTTAAGCAGATTGTCCCCTCAGCCCAGCAAAAGGGCTAGCCCCTGCCTTTCAGCCAAGGACCAGATCAACCACGTTGGGTTAGATTATTGCTCCTCCTACGCTATCCACGGTGTTCTCCACAGTCTTCTTACACAGCGCTCCCAAGACAACAGCAGCAGCAACATGACTGACTGCCCATGATTTGAGAACTACAAAGCATGCAGGGAAGTTCTCAGAATCCAAAATACCTGAGACCAGTCAAAGATCAAGGGGCTCTAGGAACTCCCTTTGGCAACCTCCATTACCTAGGAATAGCTTCTATTCTGCCAGTGGACTGTGTTTTCTCTCTTCCTGATAGTTTACTTTCACCTCTTTATCTTAGACTCTCATCTGACTCTGAAAGTAACCGTCTCTAGTTTAGTGACTATCACTCCTGCCACCAAAGCTGCTGTATTTTCCCAAAGTGCCAGAAAGGAAGTACTGAAGAAATATTTCCTCCCACTCTTTCAGACCATTTGCACTGTCTCCCAACTGTTCCTACCATCAATCAACTTGCAAGGCTGACCTTGCTCCTTTAAAAAACAAACAAAACCTGACAAGGGCTGAAAGGAGGTGTTATTCCCAAGCAAGTAAGACCTGCCTGACCAACTGACTGACAGCAGAAACAGTTCAGAGTCTGTGCGCCAGTCTAGAAAATATTTGTTACATTGTTCACACTGTCAGTGCCACAGACAACCAAGGCTTTAAGAAGTAACCAGCAATTCTGTATGCCCAGCAGGACGCCTTTTAAATGGGACCCTCTCTCTCAAAGCACAGTTCTCAGAACTTTCTGTATTTCCTTTAAGAGTCAAGTTGGACACGTGCTCAACTCTGAGAATCTGGACAAAATTCTGTCCAACATCAGACCATTAAATTTGCTCCTTCTGCAGAGACGCTCTGTCCTCAGTACCCATTTCCAGTGCAGTTCCAACGTAAGCATTTCTGGTCAAGAAAAAAATCCTTCCTGCTTGTCTTCCAGATAATGACCATGTAAGACATTTACTCTGTCCTCCTTGTTGAGAGCATTAGGACTGAGAAGTCTCCTCCCCAAAACACCATCCTTCTTTACAATTCCCAAGAATTCAGTTCCTGCTCCTTTTCCAGCCAATGCAACATGGGCACTTTGCCAGCTCACCTCTCAGAAGAGCAGAAGACCACAGCTGCACGGACATGTCTGGGATCTTGCTCGCAAGCTGCATGGCTGGGACTACCATGTTATTGCTTTCCTGGTGAAGAACAAATATTAAGATCAAAACTCCTATTCGTCCACATTTTTTCCTCTTGTGAAGACACACAAGTGTTCTAGAACTTGATGTGTGTGACGAGTTTCAATGAGGCTATTAACTACAAGGCCTGGAATGCTCCTCACGTGCCAGCTATCCACGCTCTTAATGCTGTTCTCATTCATTAAGTATGAACCACTAAGCACAATATTTACCAATGCAACCAGACATGACAAGTGATGCCATGCCTGGACTGGAACAGCCCATCTCATGCAAAATCCTTGTTGAGAACTTCCGTTTACTCATTTAATCTGTTCCTAATTTGTGACAACAAACTAAATCCAAGCACCAGATGGGAGGATTTACTTAGAAAGGACTGCACACACCAATATGTAGCCTACACACTGTATGGGAAGCAGTGTATTATACTGCCACTGAGAAGGACTCAGATTGTGACTCTGTAGCTAGGAAATCAAAGTGAACGCGCACTGCTCTTTAGCACCTGAAAGAGCTAAAGATGAATGAAAGAGGACAAATGGAGAGAAGAACTAGATCCAAAGGAGGGGCCAATTAAGACCAGTAACTAAATTTGGTGACCTATTCATAAAGACTGTTCCAAAATACAAAAATTAGTCACTTTTGGTTCTTGCCAAGTTTAAAACTTGAATGACCAATGAATCAGCCACTATCAGGCTGGAACATGGTGCGTCTTTCTGCAGTAAGACAGTGACCAAATGCTTATATTGTGTACAACAGAAAAAAAAAAATACGTCATGTACCACTCTGCCACTGCATAAGGATTTTAAAACAAAACAATTCCCATGAGGATGGGAATTTGGAACCCCTTTCAAAATAATCCTCTTTAATTATAGTGCCTTGGCTTACTAAGATCTTCTTTTCAAGTGATTTTAAACAATATGGAAATCCAAGCTTCTAAAATAGGGTAACAAACGCCACTGCTTTGTCAATCTATCATTAAACATGCAAATGACAACTTGAAAAATTCATAAATCAATGCGCTGCCAGCTTTAGGCAGGATAATGCTAAACGTGGAACTCTTAATATAAATTAATTTCCCAAATCTGCCAGTGTTTTGGTAAATGACAATGAAACCAGTATCTCCAGTAGGAACACCAAAGACTGTATAGGCTTACCCGGTGATTTCCCAGCACGTAGAATATGTGACCAAGGAGTACAAGAGAACAGGCTGTTAATCGGTTCAAGTCTTCTGCGTTTGACATTTTCAGTGTCTCTCGCAAAAATCGTCTACAAAACAGAACAGAGAGAAACCATTCACAACAATAGTGAAGTCTTTGCAGCATGCAACAAGTTGACACCAGTACAGAAAAAACAAGTGTGTAGGGTGTGTAGGTCACGAGGCAAATAGGGAACAAGGATATCTTGGCTCTGCTCCCAGCTCTATCATGAGATTGCTGGGTGACCTTTGGCAAGTCACTTCACCATTGGCCTTAGTTTTTTTCATTTGTATAATGGGGAAAACTTTGATTTCCTCTGTAAAGTGTTTATCTCCTGACAAAAAAGTCCTTTACAAGAATTTAGAATTGTGATTACCAGAAGTTCACAGCTGTAAGCAGAAAATAATTGGGAACATGCCAATTTATAAAGTCTGCCTCATTTGATAAAACCTTAATTATGAAACTAGCCAGATTAAATCCAAGGGAGAATTCTGTCAGGTCTGAAAAAAGGCATCAATTTTGAACTTCTACATTAAAAAAATCCCTCTTTGACTTAAAACTCACTTCGCTTCGTTGTACCTTCCTTGAAAGAAGGAGAAAAGCCCTCGGATATAGAAAGCTGCTGCTCGGAGACAGTGAGAGCTGGGGACAAAGCAATGTGTTTAAATCCAGGCTTTTTACAGCAATTAAGATACATTATATAGGTACATTCTAGGCATTTATTTTCCATTATGTCATAGTCAAATGACAAAAATCAAGATTTGTCAGTGTCAAGGATTGGAGAAAAAAAAATCATATTTAAGATGCATTCAAACCCATTCCCTGCAATAAGCCAATTGCTTTTGTATGCTATGCTTTTTCTCAACATTAAGAGGCAGAAGTCACAGAATCATAGAAAATGAGGGTTGAAGGGACCTCAGGGTCCAACCCCCTGCTCACAGCAGGACCAGTCCCAACTACATCATCCCAGCCAAGGCTTTGTCAAACTGGGCCTTAAAAACCTCCATGGAAAAAGACTCTACCACCTCTCTGGGTAACCTATTCCAGTGCTTCACCACCCTCCTAAGTCATCAGCATCAAGGAGATATCCAGAATCCTTACCTCACAGGAAAGTTGTGGTCTGGATTTATCCTTTCCAGCAAGCTGTAAAGCTACAATTCAGGAAAAAAAAAAAAAAAGGAAAAAAAAATGTTTCTAGCAAACATTAGCTTACAGCACTGGAAACAAACAGCATAATGGGAACACCACGTCAAACAGAATACTGCAACGTTATATAAACATTGCAGAAGTTTGCTGCGACTGGCTAGATCACAAGATGGAATTTTCAAAATAATGACAAGACCAAGAGGTCAATTCTGGCTCCAGAATCAAGTTTAAAAAAAGAACTTACTCCTCCTGGACGTAGCAAATATTATCTGGAACCTCAAAGCCTTCCCTGGAAAGGTTTCACTTCTACAATGTTGTCCCCTTTACAACCTAAAGGTGACCAACTTACTAGTTAAGAAAAACCATAAACTAACCAAAACTATTGACACTGACTAGTATTTTCACTCCCCACAATTTTTTATTTATTCAGTGTGCTTCATGGTTTTTTGCCTATTGAAACAGACCATTTACAATTTGCTTACTAGACACTAAACACTTGCAAGTATTTGTTTCTAAAATGTAACTACAAAGGCCAAGATGCATCAAGTGCCTCATGGAAAAAATGAAGGCAGAAATGCTGCTATACACTGTTATGTACTTAATAAAAGCTACTTTGGGAGGATGATTAATTGGTTCCCTGAACAAACATTTAATTGCATCTCATCAAATCCAAGCAATCTAGAAATCACTCTTAGGTAGATGGAATCTGAAATGGACAGAAGGAATTTCTGGTTCCCGATCACAGGTGGAACCGATGAAAGACTTGGGATTAGTACATGGACATTTTTGGCTCCCGCTGGCGTTCTCAGACAGTGAGATCATACCTCGCTGTGGCATCCAGAATACTCCCATTTGCTTTAGTGATCTACACTGAGCCAACTCACCCCTCAGCTTCTAAGTAATATTAAATGGCACCAAACTGACCAAGTAGGAAATTTCCCCTCTTATAGAAAAACAACTGGGAAAGAATAATCAAAGTGCTGCACTAAAGCTTTCTTATAAATGCTCAGGTCTCTCACAGGCTCAGAAGTCAGTCACATACCTCTTGATGCCTGTTGCCTTCCCTGATGTACACACTGGCCAGGTTTGTCACAATAAATGCCCACAATTCCTGATGCGTGGTGAGCTAAAACAGAAGACCACAGCATAACCATGGTGAGATAAAAATATCCCAGCCTACAACACTGAACTGGTTCACTCTGCATTTCTTTATAACAGCAACACACCAAAATGAGTAACTGATGCCACTTGAAGCAGTTCGCAAGTAACATGTTTACATCTGTCACAAATAAAGGAATAGCTCAGCTCAGACAACACAAGCCAACTAGATGTTCTACACTGCATTCATCTGCAGGCTTTTAACAAACTCAATAAATGTTGCCCTCTACAAGTCTGTAAAAGATGCAAACCTTTAGAGCAAGATATACATAAGTATGGCAGTTACACACATTCCCAACTTGAGACTTTTGCTTTCTTTATAATTATGCCAAACTTCACCAACTTTTACAATTTATTTTTTGCTATTTAAGTCTCTCTTCATACCAAAATATTCTCAGCATAGATGGGCATGGACGCTGACTGCCCTTTGAGCACTGGTTCCACTGACCTTGCCTCAAATGGTACACAACAACCCATTCTAGTAAGGATAGGTGGCTGATTAAAGTTAATAAAGCACTCTGGTTCTGCACACATCTGTCCCCCCAAATATTTGCCTATATCTCATGAGGAATAATGCAAGGAGAGAGAGAGGAACTTCTATGACCTGCTGTAAAAAGGTTAATGGAGGACAGACCACAGTGAAACTGAAAGCAAGTCCGCCTCCTCCCTCTTATGCAAACCAGCAGGGATTTTTTAGGGTGGTATCTTGTATTGGACCAACTATGTAATTGGGATAGAGTAAGATAAGCTTTCAAATGCAAGGCACTGCCTCAGGTCATCATGGCTATGACGTCACTCTTACACTACCTCTTTGCTCGTAAAGATTCAGCAGTGCTATAGCAAGTAGTCTTAAAAATACATCTTACCCTCAGTGCTGTGGTGAACTGTGCTTCTGCATTGTCCATGCAATTAACAGAAATACAATAGAGTCCCTGAAAAGGGAAAACACCTTGTGAATTAAGCTTCCTAGTAACTAGCAAAATTGGAGCCCTACAAGGAAAGCTGTCCACAATCTCCTGGAATTAGAGAGCAGTAGCAGGAAAGTAATTGAACATCTACCAGGACAAAATTGACCTTTAATTTTGTTTGGTACACTTGACAAAGGGCAGCAATACCAGCTTTGCGCCATTACATTATTGTAAAGTTCATTCTTCCTTAGACACTGTTCCACCGAGCATTATTAATACCAAAGCTACCCACAACAAAAATCAATCTAGCGCTTGTTAGTCTGTTTCCAACGTGCACTGCCTAAAGCACAGTTTATTTTCTGCATGTTTGTTTCTCATGTTAAGTGCTACCACACACACATCTGCTACATTTAAGAAAGAGTTTAAATACGTCACTCTCATTCTGTGAAGTTACTGTAGGTTAGCATAAAAGGTAGGTAGCTGTAATTTAAGCGTTTTACAAGATTATTACATGAGATTCTACTGGTCAGTGGAAGTCTAAACTACTGGCTAAGATTTGCTTTGTTACACCTCAAGCAATCATCTAAAACAATTAAGGTGACACTTTGGTGGCATGCAAAAGCCAGAGTTCACTAGTACTAGTCCATACTTACTAGCAGCGTGTGTAGCTGAGCAGCATGATTGGAAAACAGCCTTGGGGACTGCTGGCAGAGTTGACAAACTTGTGAGATCTGTTAGAGGAAGAATATTTAAAATTATTTCTTTATTACTTCTGTGCTAACTCAGGCCCCACCTGCCTGAATGCTAAGAGCCATTTGGCATATTGCTGCCTTAGCTCCAGTCTACATTAACCTGCCTGGCACCTTCACAAGAGAGCCCAGACTTGCTTCACCCTGAGCAATACACACAGGTCTGTATGCACACTGCTCTCTACACAGGCATATGTGCACCAGCTGGTTTTCAGTTGTTTCCTTTTTGGTAGCTCCACCACATGCTGGGCATTGTCCATACACATGAAGTGATAGCTTGTGTCCCAAATTGCTCACAATCTAAGACAGAACGCAACAAACAAAAGGTGGGAAATTGGGGAGGGGCGGGTGTTTAGTAAAAAGGTCTGAACTATTGCCAAAAACTCTTTTATTTAACCATTATCAGGTATCAAACTCTTATCTGCAACAGCAGGGGGATTTACCAAAGGATCTGAAATGGCAGGAGACTAATTCTGAGACCACATCCTATAAATAAAGAAGTGGCAGGAAGGAGGTGCAAGGCACTAGGGGAAGAATTATACAAAAGGAAAAAACATGTTGGTACTAATGTCAGAGGAGGAAAGAAGAGTGAAATTATGACAAAAATACATAGAAAAGAGTAGAGATGAGGAATAAAGGCAAGAGCAAGAAAGTCTGATCCAGGACCAGAGAGAGGAGGAACCACTGTTAGGATTCAAGGAGGGGACTGACATAATCAGAGCAACTGCATTTTGAATAAATAATCAGAGGACAACAGAAGGTGAAAGCAGTCAGTCAATGAGAAAGGAAAACTGGATGGACAGAAAGAAAAGATCTGCAAAAGCACAGGCATCTTTCGACAAAATATGCCTAAACTGGAAGCGATGGAAAGGGAAGTGTTAAAGAAAACTTCCAGCCACGAGTCTGAGGGACAGGGAGTAGGGAGACGATCAGAAAGGAAGATCAGGGATTAAATGTTAAGAGTTTACTTCTGAGCATTAATTAGCAAGATGTGTATGTTTGAAAGCCCCCACCTTCTTAACTAAAGTGCTTTCAAATGAGCCAAGGAACAGGGATTATTGGCAAGGTTCCTTGAATCCCGCAATGTCCCGCTGAAGATTTCCAGACATTGTTATGCATGTTAGTGATTACACAGACACTGCTTATGATTCCAGTTACAGCTTGAATGCATTGTTAGGAAATGAAACTTCCATATTTTTAACAATTCTTACTGCAAAGTTTTGTGAATGTCCAAAAACATTAAAGCAGTGGGGAAAAGATCAGAGTAAAGTGTTACCTCTTGTAATGCTGTGGCTTTGTGTCCCGTGACAAGCCGACACATGATAATATGTTCCAGCAAAATAACTTGGAAAGATGACAAGATGGGACTGCAGTCCAACACTGAAGAGGGAATGAAAATAGTTCAGGAAGCAAAGTTAAACGGTGCACTAACACCTTAACAACCCCCATCCAGGTACTACAGTAACCAGCTTCTCTGGTGCCAGATGGTCTGAAAAACTCTGGCACAATGATTTCTGCACAGAGGTCTTTATGCTGAAGTTTTGCTGAACCATGCGTGTCAGTGGCTGGCCATCAACTGTTCAAGCTGCATCAGAAGAGATGAACATGTTTTTAAAGAACATCTCTTAAGGAGTGAAGAATGGGAGTCCATGCTTTATGTTGCTGGACCCCTGGGAAACACAACCTTGTTCCAGGTAAGTGCAATCTTGGACATACAACTGATCAGGACATTCAAGTTTCCATTAAACAGTTGAAACACTGTCAGAACCTGGTAAATTCACTTCTGTATTATCCAAATTCAGCATGTAGAGTAGTAAGTCTGTATGGAAAAGAATCTACTTCTGGACTCAGAAAAAAGAAGGATTCTTACATCTGTGCTATTAATCCTCTGAATGTTTTTAGAGAACTAGTCCCAAAGACAGCAAGAGCTTTAAGGAGTCTGTTCAGCAAGCAGACTGGTGTGGCTTCACCGCTGTGTCAGCCTGAGATAAACCATACACATCACCAGGAGTTTTAACCTCCACACTTACTTTTTAGCTTTTCCAGCTGCATGAGTGCTTTGTCCGTGTATTTCTGTGCCTTCTCCAGGTATCCTGCTTGCATGGAATGCATCACAGTCACCTGCCACAGAGCACAGGAAAGGCAGGGAAAAAAACCCCACAAACCTTTACTGAAAGGAAGGGTATGAAAGTCCAGAGCCAAACTCCAGAACTGAAGACAGTTCAAACTGAGTTTTGATGTCAACAATTTGGAATCTAGTTTGTTTAAAAAAAACAGAATAGCTTATTGTCTTATCTGTTCACTTTAGCAAAAGAGTACTGCCAGCCCTGGGGGGAAGAAAAAAAAAAACAACATAACTCCAGAAATATGAGCTAAATTTTCTTTAGCTTGTGTACTGATATAGTCCTGTTCAGGATTTCTTATGGAGCTTCTTCAAATATTAACCTAAGTGAAGGCAATGAAAAAACTGTCATAGGTTCTGCAGACCATGTGCTATTTTTCATTACACATGAGCCATTAATTTCAAATTATACTTTGTTAATACTAATGACACAAAAGTTCTAAAAACCATCAAGATTTCAGACCTCATGCTTAGACTGCAGATCTGCTAAATGTGAACACTTACATAATAACTATGATGCTACCATTATAATGTCATCTGAGGGTGTTGACTGCTCTTCCAAGTCTCCTAGACACTGCTATTCAAAGTCCTCAAATGCCAACTGTGGCATATCACCTGGCAACCTGTGATCAGCAGAACTAAATTTGAGTGCTTCAGATTCATACTTGCTTGTAGCTAGAGCTAGGATTTACTCTGGTGTCTAGAAACAAAAGGACACTGTACTTGGATACTGCAAAAGGACAATGCATTTAAGCAGAGAACAGGGCAGGGGGACAGCAAACTCTCCTAGCCAATGCTTTCAAATCACATTTACAAACTACTGACTATTTTAAGGTATGTAAACCCCCACACCCTGACCTCAGTAATTTGTGCTTACAGAATGAACAACATAGTTCCGCTTTATGAAGAATCAAGCACAAGAAAAACATATGCGTTTGCAGGAAGCCAAACAAACTCCTTTCATTCTACACTGTGCATTCAGCCCATATAGAGCAATGACAAACTACACAACCACTTGAGAAGTAAGCTTGCTTGCACACTGGATCGTGCTCTTAAAAGAGGATCTCCCCTTCATTTAGAATGGTGCAGCACATTCATCCAGCATCTCACTCTCACCAGCTAGCAACAGATACACAAGTAAAACAGCTGCTTACCAAGTAGACCAGCACACACATGTGTTCCTTGGGCAGCCAGTGAAAGAGATCAGCAGGGTTGCTGGGTAGAATTTCATCGTCATGCAGAGTTGATATGGTCTGAATGCACTGCTGGAGCTGCTTCAGACATGGCTTCACGCTTTTTACCTGAGAAAGATTATTAGTATCAGATGTAGGCAACTGTCAGCTGAGAGAACACCATCTGAATACTTAGTTCAGCAGATGTGCCAAACTATAACTCATGCCTGCAAGAGCTGAGTTTAATGCATAAGTTATTACAGCAATATCACAACATGCTGCAGAACAGGCCTTCTAGCTGTATTCCAATAACCTATCCTCAACCCCTGCAGAGATGAATCCCCTGGAAAGTCCAGTCTGAAAAACAGCTATACAGCTGGAATATTTCAGACCATGACCTATGGTTTCCATGGGCATAGGAAACATGTATGAAAGAAAAGTAGAAGTATTATAAATGTACCAGATTAAGTGTTGAGTGTACCTGAGTGCATCAGCGTTAGTGCCTTTTTATTGTCCGCTCACTTTGTTTCATTTTAGATGCTAGATAGAAATTAAAATGTCATGAACCAAGGGGTAGGGCCCAACAGCTGACATTCTGAAACTATTTCTTCCATGTAACTAAAGCTGTATTTATTCAGCAAAGCAGCCATGTAACTAGTAACATACCTACAGGGAAACAAGATTTCCCTATTTACTTACTTCTGAACCAACTGTAGTGGCACTTAGTTATTAAAATGACAGGGGGAAAAAAAAAAGCACCTAGAGGTAAATGACTCAGTTGAAGACAAGATGCACAGCACTAGATCCTCTGAGATAGTCTCATGGTACCTGATTTTCCCTACATGCAATAAGTAAAATTTTAGGTTTCTTGCCAACCGCCCCCCCCCCCCCCACAACAAAACAAAACAAAACAATCCCTAAGCCTTTTCATCCACTTGACTCTTCTGTACATTTTCAACATTATTTCCAACAAAATGCAAGATACAGTGATGGGGCCTACAAGTTAGCAGGCTTTTAAGCCAGGAAACTTTCCCAGATGCCCCAACTGTAATTGCTAAGAGCTGCCATTCTCACACACCTGCCCGGCATCCAGGTAATGTGTCACCTGGAGCACCAAGAAGAACACACGTAAGGATTCTTTCTGGATAGGGTTTCCTTGCCAGTTTTCAACTATTTGCCCACAAAGAGTGAGGAGCGGGTGCACTTCCTGCAGCTTTCGCTCCATTAGAAGAAGCTAAACCAAAGAAAGAGAAGTATTAGTTACGAATTCTGTGCTGAACAAGCACAGGGAAAGTGCTAAGTGCTCAGGACCTGAAAGCTGGTTTATTTAGGTACTTCATTATGGGGAAAAAGGGATTACTGTAAGGAACCCCTCCTCCCCCCGCCCCCTTTATTTCTTTATAGCATTGGCCAATTTATGGTACTGGAGTTCTCATCCTGAATTTTAAAAAATAAAAGGAGGCCTACAATGCTAATTCTAATCAATTACCTCGGTCTGGAATAACTTTACTATAATCAAGTAAGGTTATCCTTTCTCCATGAAGCAACAAGTGCTACACTGCTGGGAGCAAGTAAGAGGGATGCAACTAGCCAAGAATGCTGCAGCCTTAAAAGGTGCCTTGAGGTATGCATCAACCCCATGCTCTTATCAGAATGAAGCAGAACCTGGTTAACACGGTAGTAGGCATACGAAAGACTTTCAAACCAAGCATCTAATTTTAAGACCAATAGCCTTACACTATTCTGTGCTCTGTATGTACTAAGTAAATAACAGTAACTTGTTATACTTTAACATAATGAACTTACCATCCCTTTACTGAGCAGAAACAGTGCCCTAAAATAGAACAAAAAAACCCTGTAACATTTCTAAGAAGGAACAACACTGTATAAGCAAAAGCAAAAATTCAGGGTAGTGGACTGCTAAAAAAAGAGCTATAGCAAGAAACACATGCTGGAAGAAACAGGCAAGGAGGCTTAAGCCTCCCACTTACATTAGCAAACAGGTCAAAATTCTGACAGAATCAACTCAGCTCTCCCCACTTCAAATGTATGCTGAGTATCAGGCAGGCCACCTAAAGGTCTTTTCAAATGAGACCTCACCAAGAAATTCATTATGCCACACCGTGACCCATCTGCTGGAGTGCAGGGGCCATGGTCAGTTCCCCCTTCCTTGCTCTGTGCCACACTGCATGCACTGGATGGATGCTGTCCTTCACCCCAGCAGTGGCAACATCTCAACAACACTGCACAACATCCAAGGCCCGTTGACAGGAGATATGTGGTGCTCTCTTCCTCAGAGGCCCCCTTCAAAGCAGCAACAAGAACCCTGGCACAACTAAAGGGGAGCAGACTTAAAGAACAGTCTGATCACTGTGCAAGGATTAATATCTGTCTCTTTAGTTGAGGCTGCAAAAGGCTCCCATGTACAGGGGAACCACAGTCTGTAGGGAGATTTTAGGGGATCAGGGTGTCAAACAAGAAAACATTGAAAAATATCCTCCAAAAGCCTTTGCACGCATTGCTGGTTGTAAGAGAAAGCAAACACTTGCTTCAGATGGAATCTACAGTCAGAACAAAGAATTCCCATGAAGTACTGGTCTGATAGTGCAGGATTTACATATTACCTGAACCTCTGTATACGCTTGAACAAGCAAAAAATATTTTTCTGGGCATGAAGTGAAGGAAACATGTACCTGGTATATTCTGATCCTACTACCCGGGCATACTCTGCTCCCACTCCTAGCAGGTCACAGGCAGATACCAAATCTTTCTCGAGTGTATGTAGTTGCTAAAGAAGGAGAGAGAAAGAGAGAAAACTCACTAAAATTTTCCACACAGCACTTTTTATGGACAAAGCCACAAATAATTTTCACATTTTTGATGCTGTTACTCCTGTTGCAATAACTGAATGTTGAGTGATTAAGCAACAGGACTGTGTACAAGACCTCTTCACATCTCTCATGAACATAAAGACCCTTTTCCTCTGGAATCTTTTCTTGCTGATTATTCAAGCTATTCAAAATTTCAGAGGAAATCTTTCACATGGATGTGAAACATAACTTAAAATCAGAGGTTGTTGCAACAAAGTAGAGCTGGCCCTCATCAAATCTGAACCAAAATGCAGTTAAAAAAAAAAAAGGATGGAGCAGTTCCATGGGATAGCCTGGGAAGTAAAGTCGGCAAGCACCCCAGGGAGGAAGAGAAGAGGTATAGAGTTTTTCCATCAAGCACCCTTAGTTTCTGCAACTTCCTCCAAATTCTAGTTGAAAAACCAATCCATAAAGGCAGCAGGCCCTCTGGTTAAACAAAAACCATGAGTAAACAATCCACCTAAAATATACACCATTTTTGGGCTTCTAAGAAGAATACTATGCAGAGGCTCTGCAAGGAGGTTATGTTTTGTAAGTACACAGCCATTATTCATTGTAAAGTAAGCACTTCCCTTAATTAGTAGGGAAACTACAGCTCAAAAATACAAAGGAGTATAACAACTTCAGTTCATGAAATTTGCCCCATTTAGTTAAGTTTTTGCAGGCTGGCGGTAGAAAAGGAATAGAAATGAGTGTAAACCATCCATCAAGAAGATAAAGTTTGTCAAGTTTACTTTGAAGGGAAGTACCTCAAAAGAAAAACTAATTCTCTCAATAATCCTTGTCTGACTGTTTAAGGCTTTTCTGGAAGGCTGCAGAGAAAAGGCACACGCCAGAAAGGTATCGTTGACAAATGCACTCTAACCAGCCTCTCTCACTCCTTGCCTTGTCTGTTAACTCTTTGGATAGTGAAGACAAGACGCACCTTATATCATATCAAAATGAAAAGCTAAGTAGCATGCACTGAAGAGATGGGACAGAAGCAGCAAAGACAGCAAAACATGAATGGCACGTCCCAATCCCAAGAATGTTGTCAAATAATCCCTAACAAAACATATCAGAGTTTCACTGCACTGCTGCATTGATTCCAGCCTCAGAACCACATCACGTTTGAGCCCTTCCTCGCACCACTAAACACATCCCCTCATTTTTTGAAAAAAAACTAGAAATTTTACAGCCACATTATCCCTCTGATCATCTTCACGGTCCTTCATGAAGCTCTGTAAGCCTTGTACAATACTTACTGCAAGCTGAAAAAGTAGTCTACAGTGCCAATAAGGAGTCTGCTGTGAAATCTGGATGGCTTTACGTAACAGAGGCTTTGCTGCATCGACTGAATTCTGAAACAGAAATATTAAGTTACGGTTAACGCTAAAAACAAACTGTTTAAAAACCTTTCAGTAACAAAGGCAAGAAGTCCACATTGGTTAAGGGGGGGGGAGGAATTAAATGAGCCAAGAGTCTTAAAACAATAAAAGAACACCGAAAACAAGTATTCAACATGAGTGACCACATTCTTCAGCCCTCTAAAAGTGTATAAGTTATTCACTGCATTCATTACACCCTTTATGTATGCAGAAACACACATCCTACATGGTGCAAATTGCTTTGGCTCGGAAAAAACTCCACGCCATTCAGGAAGTTTTACACAAAATAATAAAGGCATACAACTTAAGCCTCCCAAGAAACACCAAAACAGTTGGCCTGCCTTTGTCTCCACTGCTGCTAATGGAATAAGGAGAAAATAAACTTACTTTGTCACAGAACGGCCTAACTAACTCTTTAGAACTAGCACAGCCTAACAGAATGAAGCACTTTGGAAATTTTATCCCATATTACTATGTGTGAAGTTCAGCGTGCTTAAGTGTGACCATGCTCAATGTTTTCTAGATATCATTATTGAAGTTTACACAGATATTCCGGTATAAAAGGAGGTACAGCACCACTGCAAATGACTATTTGGCTCTAGAGCTAATCCACTTACAGTCAACAAACATGATTTAGAACTGGCCTTAACATGCTTACCTCTTGACAATACAGTTCGGACAGGAGGCTCGCTGCTTCAAATTTGACATCCTCAAACTGTGGAATCTAGCAGCCTCAGAGTTAAGTCATTATCAGGCTTTGCGACCACAGAACATTACCCTGCCACAGCCTGCTCCGAACACCAACATGAATTACAAGAAGGCTGAGGGAGCAGACCACACATAAGGAACTAGGCAAAGCTCCCTACAAGATCTACCAGGCCCCTGCTACACATTACATACATTATGCAATTAACTGGTAAATCGCACAATAAATTCAGGCCAGCCACACATCCAAAATAATCATCACATGATAAAAACGACTTTCCAGCTATAAAAAGAGCCAACCAGCTATAAAGCTAGTGCATGAAGATGTGCTGGCTTGTACCCAGCTTTAATTTGGCAGTGTAGCCAAGGCCCCAGTCCCATCAGAACCAGCACCGCCTGTTTTCCTGGCAAAAGCTTTCTGCATTAAATCCTGATGAAGCCCCTGAGTGTTGGCTATTGACCAGGCAGCTGGAAAAGGATACTTGTTGTGATATCAACCACTGCAAAAGAAGACGACAGGTTAGTCGGCAGCTGGCAACACCAAGGGAGTCACTGAACTGAACTGCCCCGAGGCCTACTTGTGCTCCCTCGCTGTTGATTTCTTTGGCCTCTACCTTCTATGGGCCCTAAAAACAGGGGCATCTACCCCAGGGGAATGAACCCCCATGACTTCCCACACCCACAGGCTGTCATGGCTGGCGGGGAAGGAGCTACAGCTGCCTGAACACGAGAATTGCCATTTACTGGGTCAGACCAGGTCCATCTTGCCTGCGCGACCCATGTGAGATGCTGAAAGTGAGAGCGATCTGGGTCTGAGCAAGGGCTGCTGGCTGTAGCTCTGCGGGTCTAAAACACAGGCAGACAAGGTTCGTTGGGTAAACATGGTATCTTTTATAGGCTGGAAAAATTGTTCTCTGCAAGCTGTCAGGCACATGAAGGGTGTTTCAGGCACAAAGAACAATTTTCCCAATGATTGAGCTGCTCTGATAAAAGATATAGCATCTATGCAAAATAACCTTGTCTGCCTTGGTCCCTCCAAGGCTCTTTCCCTTGCTCTTCCCCCTCTCGCAGTTTCCAGCCTTCAGCATCTGAGAAGTACGATGCAGCTGCCTCGCCCCTCAATGGAAGGGACCTCAGTAGGTCATCAAGTCCAACCCGCCGCCCCCTGCAGGACAACGACCCCAGCCAGGCAAGACATCCAAGATAGGGGAGAGCACCACCTCCCTTGGAAGCCCATTGCAGACCATAAAGAAGGTTTTCCTGATGTCTAACCTAAACCTTCTCTCCTGCAGTTCATGGCCATCCTGCCTAGTAACCCCAAGGGGCGGCTGGGTAAATGGAGCTCCGCCTACCACCTCCTCCAAGCACCCGATTAGGCCCTGCAAGGTAAAAACCATCCACAAAGATGGACGTTCATGAAATTTTAGGATTATTTCTGCACCGAGGAACAAACCCACCAGGAACGATGACAGCAGGGCTGTGTCTAGGTCTATTCTTGACATATTACAAGAACTTTTTACTATTGTTCAGATGCCCTACACTGCCTTTGGAACAGCTCGAGCCAAAACCCGGCCGGGGGGGGGGTCTATCCACTCCCTCGCACGTCATGGCAGGGCCCACAATTCAGGGCTGGGTGGTGTCACGGCCCCGCTCACCGCCTTCTCGAGGTGTCCGCGGGCCTGGTCGCCGTTGCGGGTGTGATGGTAGAGGACGGAGCCGAGCTGCAGGTGCGTGCGGGCCTCCATGCGGGCCGGCGGCTTGCGGAGCAGCACGGCCTGCAGGCAGTGCACGCACAGGCGCACTTTGGGCGGGCTGGACGTGCGGAAGTGTTCGGCCAGGCCCAGCAGCGCCAGGTACCACGACTCGCCGCCGCCCGCCCCGGGCCCGGGCCCCGCGCCGCCGCCGCCGCCGCCGCCTGCTTCCCCCGAGCCAGCACCCGCCCCCCCGCCCGCCGGCGGCGGCTGCGGCGGCGCCTGGGGCTGCTGAGGGGCCGCGGCGCCCGCCCCGCCCGAGCCGCCCGCCGCCACCGCCGCCATGTCAGTGCCGCCGCCACCACAGGGCCCGGGCGGGGGGCGGCACGCAGAGGCTCATGGGACGCACAGTCTTCCCCTCAGCCCGAGATCTCGCGAGGCTTCCTCCCCCTACCAGCCAGTCAGGCCGGGCGCGCAGAGGTTGCTGGGAAACTTCATCCTCTTCCCCAATCCACACGCCGCGCGAGATTTAGTTCCTCTCTCGCGGTGCCGACTGGGAGTTGTAGTCCGGCCCCTCACATCAGGCCTAGAGCTGGGCCTGGCGGCTCCCCGGGCTGCCGCGGACGCGAGTGGGCGCGGCGGAACATACCCCCCCCACCCCTCCCCAGCCGGGCAGCCGCGGTGCATTGTGGGACGTGGACCTCAAAATGGACCACCCCAGGGATGCTCCAGGTGAGCGGCCTGCGGGGCGGGCGCCCCCGGGCCGGGTTGTGACGGGGCGAGGGGCGGGATGTCGGGGACCTCGCTCACCGGGAGCGCTGGTGCAGGCTGCCCGGGGCGGGGCATCCATGGCCTCGGACGGAGCCAGGGCTGGGGGCTTGGTCTCGTGGGGATCTGGCGTCGCAGCGGGAGAAAGAACCGGCGGGAGGGGGGTGTTGGAATGGGACCCCCTGGGATCGCTTCAACCCTCCTTGTCTGCGATGCTGTATTAGGTAACAGGGTGCTGAAGCGCCGGGACAGGCGGCTTAGGCGGTGTGGGAGTCTCTGTCCTTGGAGGTGTCCAAGACCTGGCTTGGCAGAGCCTTGGCTGGGGTGATGTAGCTGGGGCTGGTCTTGCTTTGGGCAAGATGCGACCTCCCGAGGTCCCTTCACACCCCCCCTTGTCTGCAACCCTTGGGGACAGGACAGCCATTGCTCTGTGTCACTCGAGCGCCTGCCTTGAGCATCTCCAGAGGGCAGCTGCACCTCGGAGCAGTACACACACTACAAACACACACACACAGATAGATAGATATATATAGAGAGAGAGACACACACACAGATAGATATATATATATAGAGAGAGAGACACACACACACAGATAGAGAGAGAGAGAGAGACACACACACACACACACAGATAGATAGCTATAGAGAGAGAGACACGCACAGATAGATAGATATAGAGAGAGAGACACACACACACATACACAGATAGATAGATAGATATAGAGAGAGAGAGACACACACACACAGATAGATAGATATATGGAGAGAGAGACGCACACACACACACACAGATATATATATATAGAGAGACTCACACACACACACACAGATAGATAGATATATAGAGAGAGAGACACACACACACAGATAGATATATATAGAGAGAGAGACACACACACACAGATAGATATATATAGAGAGAGAGACACACACATACACAGATAGATAGATATATAGAGAGAGACACACATAGATATATAGAGACACACACAGATATAGAAAGAGACACACACACAGAGATAGATAGATATAAAGAGAGAGACTCACACATATATAGAGAGAGAGACTCACACAGAGATAGATATAGAGAGACACACACACAGATAGATAGATATATAGAGAGAGACAGACACACATAGATAGAGAGACACACACACATAGATAGAGAGAGACACACACACATAGAGAGAGAGAGAGACACACACACATAGATGCATATATATATAGAGAGAGACACACATATATATATAGAGAGAGAGACTCACACATAGATAGATATAGAGAGACACACACACAGATAGATATATATAGAGAGAGACACACACACATAGATGGATATATATAGAGAGAGACACACACACATAGATGGATATATAGAGAGAGACACACACACATACATAGATGGATATAGAGAGAGACTCACACAGATAGAGAGAGAGACACACACACAGATATAGAGACACACACACACACAGAGACACACACAGATATAGAGAGAGACTCACACAGATAGATAGAGAGAGACACACACACAGATATAGAGACACACACACACAGAGACACAGATATAGAGACACACACACACAGATAGAGAGAGAGAGACACACACACACACACACAGAGAAACACGCACAGAGACACACACAGATATAGAGACACACAGAGATTGATATAGAGAGAGACAGAGAGAGAGACACACACAGAGAGACACACACATAGATATAGAGAGAGACACACACACACGTAGAGAGACACACACAGATATAGAGAGAGACACACACAGATATATAGAGACACACACACATAGAGAGACAGATAGAGAGAGACACACACACATACATAGATATAGAGACACACACATAGATATATAGAGAGAGACGCACGCACACAGATAGCTATATATATAGAGAGAGACACACACACACAGATAGATATATAGAGAGAGAGACACACACACATAGATATATATAGAGAGAGACACACACACACATAGATATATAGAGAGAGAGACACGCACACACACATAGATATATAGAGAGAGAGACACACACACACACACAGATAGGTATAGAGAGAGAGAGACACACACACACACACACAGATAGGTATATAGAGAGAGAGACACACACACAGATATATAGAGAGAGACACACACACACAGATAGGTATATAGAGAGAGAGAGACACACACAGATATATAGAGAGAGACACACACACACAGATAGATATATATATAGAGAGAGACACATATATATAGAGAGAGACTCACACATAGATATAGAGAGACACACACACAGATAGATATATAGAGAGAGACACACACACATAGATGGATAGATATATAGAGAGAGACACACACACACATAGATGGATATATATATAGAGAGAGACACACACATAGATGGATATATATAGAGAGAGACACACATAGATGGATATATATAGAGAGAGAGACACACATAGATGGATATAGAGAGAGAGACACACACACACACATAGATGGATATAGAGAGAGACACACACACACATAGATAGATAGATATAGAGAGAAAGACACACACACACAAATAGAGAGAGAGACACACACACACAAATAGAGAGAGAGACACACACACAAATAGAGAGAGAGAGAGACACACACACAAATAGAGAGAGAGAGACACACACACACAAATAGAGAGAGAGAGACACACACACATAAATAGAGAGAGAGACACACATAAATAGAGAGAGAGACACACACACATAAATAGAGAGAGAGAGACACAGACACACACATATAGATATATATATAGAGAGAGAGCGACACACACACACACATCGAGATATATATAGAGAGAGACACACACACACAGAGATAGATATATATAGAGACAGAGACTCACATATATAGAGAGAGAGACTCACATAGATATAGAGAGACACACACACACACAGATAGATATATAGAGAGAGACACGCACATAGATAGATAGATATATAGAGAGAGACGCACATAGATAGATAGATATATAGAGAGAGACACACACATAGATGGATATATATAGAGAGAGACACACACACACACATAGATGGATATATATATAGAGACACACACACACATAGATGGATATAGAGAGAGAGACACACACACACATAGATATATATATAGAGAGAGACACACACACATATAGATATAGACAGAGAGACACACACACATATAGATAGATATAGACAGAGACACACACACATAGATAGATATAGAGAGAGACACATAGATATAGAGAGAGAGACACACATATAGATAGATATAGAGAGAGACACACACACACATATAGATAGATATAGAGAGACACACACATAGAGAGAGACACACACATATAGATATAGATATATAGAGAAAGACACACACACATAGATATAGATATATATATAGAGAGAGAGACACACATATATATAGAGAGAGACACGTAGATATATATATAGAGAGAGAGACACACACAGATATATAGAGAGAGACACACGTAGATATATATATAGAGAGAGACACACACAGATATAGAGAGAGAGACACACACAGATATATATATAGAGAGAGACACACACAGATATATAGAGAGAGACGCACACAGATATATAGAGAGAGAGACACAGATATATAGAGAGAGACACACACACAGATAGATATATATAGAGAGACACACACAGATAGAGAGAGGCACACACACATAGATGTAGAGAGAGAGGCACACACACATAGATGTAGAGAGAGAGGCACACACACATAGATGTAGAGAGAGAGACACGCACACATAGAGAGAGAGACACGCACGCACACATAGAGAGAGAGACATGCACGCACACATAGATAGATATAGAGAGAGACACAGATAGAGAGACACACACAGAGAGACAGAGAGAAAGAGACATATACACACACACAGATAGAGAGAGACACATATAGATAGAGAGAGACACACACACACACAGAGACAGAGAGAAAGAGACATACACACACACAGATAGAGAGAGACACATAGATAGAGAGAGACACACGCACACATAGATATATAGAGACACACACACACACACATATAGATAGATATATAGAGAGAGAGACACACACATAGATATAGATATGGAGAGAGACACACACACACATAGATATATATAGAGAGAGAGAGACACACACACATAGATAGATAGAGAGAGAGACACACACACGGATATAGAGAGAGAGACACACACACATAGAGAGACACACACACGGATATAGATATATAGAAAGAGAGACACACATAGATATAGATATATATACATAGAGAGACACACACACACGTAGATACATAGAGAGACACACATGTAGATACATAGAGAGAGAGAGACATACACACAGATAGATATATATATAGAGAGAGACACACACAGATAGATATAGAGAAAGACACACACACACAGAGATATATATAGAGAGACACACACACATTGATATATATAGAGAGAGAGACACACACACAGATAGATATATATAGAGAGAGACACACACACATTGATATATATAGAGAGAGACACACAGATATATATAGAGAGAGGAGAGAGAGACACGCACAGATAGAGACACACAGATATAGAGAGAGAGACACACACACACAGATAGATAGATATAGAGAGAGAGGCACACACAGATAGATATAGAGAGAGAGAGAGACACACACACATAGATAGATATATAGGGAGAGACGCACACATAGAGAGAGAGAGACGCACAGAGAGAGAGAGACGCACAGAGAGAGAGACAGAGAGAGACACGCACACAGACACACACACACACATATAGATAGATATAGAGAGAGACACACACATAGATATAGAGAGAGAGACACACACACAGATAGAGAGAGACACACACACACATATATAGATAGATATATATAGAGACACACACAGATAGATATATATAGAGACACACATAGATAAAGAGAGACACACACATAGATTTATAGATAGAAATATAGAGAGAGAGACACACACATAGATATATAGATAGATAGAGACACACACACACATAGATATATAGATATATATATATAGAGACACACACACACATAGATATATATAGAGACACACACAGATATATAGATATATAGAGAGAGACACACACACACATAGAGATAGAGAGAGAGACACACACACACATATAGATAGAGAGCTATAGAGAGAGAGACACACACATGTAGATAGAGAGATATATAGAGAGAGACACACACTTATAGATAGAGAGATAGAGAGAGACACACACACACATATAGAGAGAGCGAGAGAGAGAGAGACACACACACATAGAGAGAGCGAGAGAGAGAGACACACACACATATAGAGAGAGCGAGAGAGAGAGACACACACATATAGAGAGAGCGAGAGAGAGACACACACACACACACATAGAGAGAGAGAGACGCACACACACACACATATATAGGTATAGAGAGAGAGACACGCACACAGATGTATATATATATAGAGAGAGAGACACACACACACATATATAGAGAGAGAGACACACACACATATATAGAGAGAGACACACACACATATAGATAGATATAGAGAGAGACACACACACATATAGATAGATATAGAGACACACACACATATAGATAGATATATAGAGACACACACACACAGATATATAGATAGATATATAGAGACACACACCCACATAGATATATATATAGAGAGAGAGACACACACATATAGATAGATAGATAGATAGATATATAGAGAGAGAGAGCCACACACGCACACATAGATATATATGTAGAGAGAGAGAGACACACACACACATATAGATAGAGATATATATAGAGAAAGACACACACACATATAGAGAGAGACACACACACACACATATAGAGAGAGATATAGAGAGAGACACACACACACACATAGAGAGAGATATAGAGAGACACACACACACACATATAGAGAGAGATATAGATATAGAGAGAGCGAGAGAGAGAGACACACACACACACACACATGGATATAGAGAGAGACACACACACATATATAGATAGATATAGAGAGAGAGACGCACACACACACATATATAGATATAGAGAGAGAGATGCACACACACACATATATAGATATAGAGAGAGAGACGCACACACATATATAGATATAGAGAGAGAGACGCACACACACACACGTATAGAGAGAGATATAGATATATATACACACACACTACAAGGGGAGTGTGAGCAGTTGAATGTTAGGGGCACAGCTGTAGGCAGATGGAGAATTTGGAAAAGGAGGATGGAGAGGGTGAGGTATGCTGTGTGTATCGCCTATAAAACTATACCTGTTCTTTCTCCAATTATAGTTTCATAGATTTAGGGTCAGAAGGGACCTGAGCAGATCATCAAATCCGACCCCCTGCCGTGGCAGGAAAGAGTGCGGAGCAGTCTTGCAGTCTTGACCCCCTGCCATGGCAGGAAAGAGTACGGGGTCAAACAACCCTGGCAAGGTGTTCATCCAGCCTCCTTTTAAAATCCCCCAGGGTAGGAGCCAGCACTACTTCTCTTGGAAGTTGGTTCCAGATCCTAGCCTCCCTGACAGTGAAGTTGTACCTCCTGATATGTAGCCTAAATCTACCCCTGCCAGCTTGTGACCATTATTTCTTGTCACTCCTGGTAGTGCTCGAGAGAACAGGGACTCCCCCAATGCCTGCTGGTTCCCCCAACCAGTTTGTAAAATTAAAAATAATCTAACTTAACTGATACACAAGGGGCTGAGGGCTGTGTGATTCGGTGTCCTATTGAAGCAAAAACCAATTGGAATATCATTGTAATGAGTTAAAAACAAGCTGCAGGGCTGTAAAATAGGAGTGTTGTGAGCAGGAGCAGTGAACGGACGGCAGAACACAAAGTAGCTGGGTTAGGGGAACATCAAGATGGTTTAAAAGAAGAGAGGACCGTTAACACCTGTGGAATAAAGAGCTTAGTAGGGATCCAGAAGATTACAATGAGCCATGAAGTTAGTCAACTCCATGAGCACTTCCTGACTAGAAATGATGCTGCTGCTGCCAGGCTGTTGCTTTGAAACTTTGGTGTAGCAGGAATCAATGAGGGGTGGAAAAGCGCTAGGACCTTCCCTGTCTCCCCCCTGGATCTGCTCATGGACAGAGCCAGCATTCCTGAGTAGGGTGTTCACATAAAAATCAGGCATGGCACAAGTAACATGTGGCTGGTTTGATTTCCCTTGTGCCCTTCCAGTGATTGGCCATCCACTGTGAGAAATCCCCAGCACCCACTTCAAGGTGAAAAGACTCTTTCCTTTAACCTACTTTTTTTTCTCCAGGGAAAGCTAGCCGATGGTTTGGGGTCACAACACCCAAGTCTGCCAAGATGAACATGAACATCCTCCATCAAGAGGAACTGATAGCACAAAAGAAGAAAGAAATTGAGGCTAAATTGGAGCAGCAGGCAAAACAGAATCACTTGGTCGTTCAACACCCCCCTCGGCCCAATGAGTGGGTATTCACTTCATATCTCATTATTAAATTTTGGTTAGGGAATCATTACATTTGTGACTGGGATCATACATTCCTTTTTTAAATGTAGTTAAACAAGAATGTTTGCTAGGATAGGGATTTTCTGTTGTAGTCTAACAGAAACAGTCAGAACAGTTAAGCATGTTGTCGTAAGCAGGTCTGGCATCTTTTTTCCTGGCACTTTTTGTTGGATACCTGTATAATGAAAGTGGTTTATGCTTAGCACAGTTCTCTGAATAAATGCCCATGCTCCTCAGAAAAGTGGTACAGAAAACCGGCAAGCAGAAGGACAAGGAATGACGTGGGTGGGACACGTAGGTAATTCCATAGCAGACAAACTCCATGGTTCTGCTGCCTGGAAATGTTATCTCATGTAGCTGAGAGACATGGTGTGAGCCCTGGACAGCAAGGCAAGGAACTACCCAAATTTTAACCTAAGCTTTGACCACTACTCAGACTGTTAATTTCATGGAGCATGTAACTTAATTTTTTTACTTCACTTTTCCATCTGCTAAATCGTTAACAGTGTTCTGGCATAGCTTAATAAATAAATCCAATATATACATCTCATCTGTCAAAAATCTTTTAAACAGTATTTGATGTTAAGACAAGTTAAGAACAGTGCCTCTCTTTTGCCTGAGAGATTAGTGAGTACTCTCATTTTTACCAGGTGTTCTGTCAAGAGAAGCATGATCAAGTGTTGTCATTTTCCCTTCTGTTTAGAGATGAAAGTGCTGAAAACGAAGCCTCAGTTTCCAACAAGTTTGCCAATGACGGCAGCTTTCTTCAGCAGTTCCTCAAGCTGCAGAAGGAAAAGTCAAATATTGGTAAGTTAAGTCCTGAGCAACAGGAGTCATTTCTTCCTTCCCATTATGGGAGATGCTATAATGCTCAATATGCAAGACTGTAGAATAGTTACCAGCATTTCTTTAAACATCAACACAGAGGAGGCTGAGATATTTTAGTGAGGCAGATGATAATAGGAAATCCTGTATTGTTGTCATCCGTGTTGTACCTGCTTTGTGATAGGCAAGGATGCAATTTTATAAATAAGTATATTATTTGAGCATAAAATGTACTTTCTAAAATTGCACCAAATGGTGCAATTGTTCTTGGATAGGTTTTTGGCAATATCTTTGTCTACACTAAAAAGAATCCACTGTTGCAGTAATGCAGCTACATATGTTATGTGTAATTTCCTGAGACTCAATCAGAAACAACATACAGAAATTAACTTTCCTCTTTTTTTTTTCTGAGATCCTTCTCCTAGTTCTGCCAGTGTCCCCGCAAGTACCTCTGCACCAAGTGCTGGGAAGAAACCCATCCTGCTTGGAAAACGTCCCAGCTTGGGCATGAGCAGCATGCTGAACCAAATGAAGAACTACTCCCATTCCAAACAGACACCAGTGGCTAACCGCCTCAGTGTGTTTCAGTCGCCTGACGATGATGAAGAGGAGGATTATGAGCAGTGGTTAGAAATTAAAGGTAAGTTACATGCAGCTCTACTGTGCCCTTGTTGATTTTTGTATGCAGTGTCACTTAGATTAGCAATAGGGATTCACATGGAAAACTGGGCTTGATGAAATACTTCCTCAGATTTCTGCTGAGAATCCTCATATGGGGAAGAGTTACTGCCTGATGCTTTCCCATCAAAAAGGTCAAGGTCCTGCTTTCCTGTGTGCTGTGACTCCATGGTTCTCAGTCTTGTTTGTGCCATCTGCACTGTAAAATAGAAACACAGTCGGTGTTAATGGGCCCCATTGCTTCCAGGTTCATTAGGCCAAAGATTGAATGGACCATAGAGAGTGAACTTGGAATTCACTGCCTGATGCTGCTTATCCAGTTTGGAACTGTTTCAATTTTGACAGCCATTGGAAAAGCTTCTTTTCCCCCTGCTGTGTTACAGCCGGTCTGTGGACAGAGGATTTCTTTCTCCAGGGCTGCCAAGCCAGAACCCTTAACCATTACAAAGTTCACCCTGTAAATAACTGTCTTCCCCCAGTCCTTAATACACTGATTTGGCAGTTCATGGTAAGAGGGAGTCTGCCTTTCTGCAGCTGGAAGGCAGCCTGGGTGATGCATAATTCCTCTTAAACCCCTAAATTTAGAATGGAACTGAATCGGGTGAAAATGAAAGGTTCCCATTTCGGGAGAGCTGTTTAAACACAAGCCATGTTATGGCAATTGGGTAAAAGCAAGTTCTGTCCTTTTGCCCAGAATTTTGTTAGAACATTTCTCTGGAACATCTTGACTGTGGCTTTCCTTGCCCCATGGCTGAGTTCAGTAGCAATAAGGATAATAATAAAAACAATGCTTGAGCATATCAAATAACCAAAAGTTGCTCAGGTTCTGTAAGGTGGACTCACTGAGAAACCCTGCTTCTTGGCTCCTACCTTGAATTCCTGTTCATATCTGCTAACTGTTTAGGAGTAGAATTAACTTTAGGATACTTATATACCCACTATGTAGGCTTCTTGGTATGTGAGTGAATGAGTGAGCGAGTGATGTGAAATTGCAATACATCAAGATCATGTCTTGCTAAGGCTATTTCTGAACTTCCAGAAAGCAAAACCTCAAGCAGACCTGTACATGCTGACACAGTTGAACCCAAAGCAGGAATTAATAACTGCAACAGTTGAAAAATAGGTATGGGGAAAGACCAGTCTGCTAAGGACCTTGGTGCTAGATTGCAGTGTCTTTTACCCTTAGGTTGTGAATCCAACTGTAGCCAGAGTCGGGGATTACAAATTCATCTGCTCCCACATAGTAGCTGTCTGTGAAATGTTTGGTCTTGTCTGGTTTCCAGTGAACACATGTCCTACGTCAGACTCCGCACCACATTTGATATAAATCAGTGCTCTTGTTAGCTGCCAGCAGCAGCTTTCCTCTCACCTCTGATGGAGGCCCACATTCACATGCAATGTGGGAGAGCTTACGTTTCCCCTGCACGGGCTGACTGTGTTCTGTGGGTAAATAATGGTGGATTGGGAGCTGAACTCTGTAATCCTTCATGAGCAATATTTTTATATAAGAGAAGATGAAACAATGTTCCATCCCTTTGTGCATGGTGTGCATTAAGCTTGTTAGAAACTAAGGACCCAGCACAGGACTGTCCAACAGCAGGTGGGGGCCACATGCCCCATAGACTATACCAGCAAGGGCCATGTACCACACAGGCAGCCCCAGGCTGAGCTGTGGGGCCCCAAGCTCCATATTGCATGGACATCCCCACCTGTAAAGCTTTACCGTAGTCTAGATTTGTAACTTGTGCTGCTGTGTAAGACTGGTTCCTCCATTTCATCCTTTTTCTCCTCATCCCTGTTCTGCTCTTGTCTGCCACTTGTGGTTCTTAGAGGTAATGTGCCTGTTGCCTGTTTGGTGTGTGAGTTGAACCTCAGTACTGACAGCCTCCTTAAAGTTTTACCCCCAGAGGATGCAGAGACCCGGAAAGTGGTGGAAAAGCTGGCTAGGTTCGTGGCTGAAGGGGGACCAGAATTAGAGAAGGTCGCTATGGAAGACTACAAGGATAATCCAGCATTTTCGTAAGTGTGCTCTTGCCTTGATTTTCCAAGTCACTGTTCTGTCTGTTTACATGAAGAGCTTTGGCCCTGTATGCATAAGCTCTTCAGTGGTTTTGAGCTGTGTTGTGCAGTTTCCTCTATTTTCACAAAGCAGCTTAAGAAAACTCTACTGTATCCTGAATACTCTCCTAGCCATAAATTGCAAAGCACTTTACAAACACTAGTCAGTTAAAGCTTCATTATCTCCTTTGAAGGAATGCCACTCAGTTGTCCTTGTGTTATAGTGGAGTAAATTGAGGCCCAAGCTTGTCAATCACACTGCTGTGAATACATAGCAAATCAAAAGTGGAGTTGGGAACAGAACCCATGAGTCCTGACTGTCTCTGCCAGCATGGTCGAGGAAATAAAGGTGCTGGATTGTGACTCGAAAGGCCATGTTGTTCCGTCTTCTTTGCTACTGATCAGCTACGTAACCTTGGACAAGTAATTTCCTCTGGTAAAATGGGATAACATGGCATATATTCTTTTGTAAAGTGCTGTGAGATTTATGCATATAAAGCAAAGTATTATACAGGCTCCGCGTGTTATGATTATAGACATTCTAACTAAATTCAGAGTTAGATATTAAATTCCAGAGTCTTAATATTTATGCTTACTTGTCACTAACAAATGGTTTGTGCCCATTTTCCTCTCTTTTTCAATCTAGATTTTTACATGATAAGAACAGCAGGGAATTCCTTTACTACAGAAAGAAAGTGGCAGAGATAAGAAAAGAAAATCAGAGTTCACAGACATCCTCTTCTCAGAAAGGTAAATGGGGGTCAGAGGGGCTGGGGAATCTCATTCTTAGCCACAAAATGAAGGTGACACTTTTTTGTCAGTGTTCTCCATAATTACTAGGTAGATGCATTGAGAACTGATCTAAGAGGAATAAATGTGACTTTTATTCCTTGTTGGCTGTGAGTAAAGCAGTGTTCCAAAAGGGGAATATGTGATACCTTATGGTATCAAACTTGCTGTGCATGCAAGTCCTACTGAAGTTGATGACAGTTCAATATACAGAGAGATGGCAGCACTGCCCCAGCAGAAGAGTTCTCTGATACAACCCCAAAATCTGAGTGAGCTACAAGAAAGAGAATTCTACCTTGAGTTTCAGGCCTGGATGATAACAGGCTTAGGACAAGCCTCCTCTCTTAGCTTTTCTTATTTGGTTTGTTATCTTCACTGTAGGTAGGTCTGAATGAAAATGGTCTGAACATTCCCCAGGTTCTGCTACTTAGTCCCATATGAACCCATTACCTTCTGCTTGCTACATAATTAAATCCATGATGAACAGCTGGGTTGTTGCAAATTGGGGATTACGTCTTCATGTGGGAAAGCTGTTGGAGTGGATGATCTGCCAATGAACTAACACCCAGTGCAGCAAAATGTAATTACATAGGAGGAAGGAACAATCTAATGAGCTAAGTGTTGTCTAGGAGCCAGGCACTCCTCATTTCTAGTTTAGTCTCTGCCTTGGATTTACTGTGTGGCCTTAGTAAATGACTTACCCTCTGTGTCAGTTTTCCCATCTACATATAGGGGGTGCTGAGATTTAATTAGCTAACATGTACCCAGTGCGAACCATTTTTATAGAGTTTGGACCTGAAAAGTCCTTTACAAACATCAACTAATTGATATTAACACCACCTTGGGGGCTGGGTGATATTCTCCACACTTCACAGATAGTCAATACTGAACAGAGGAAAAGTTACAACTTGCTTAAGGTTGTGCAGTGAGTCAGGTTCCCTGGCTCTGCTAGACTCCGCTGCCAGTAGCACAGAATTGCTGTGTAAGGCATTTGTAGCTAAATAATAAACTTGTCTGGCTTTGCATGAGGGACAATTCTATCTAATTCATGATCAGAGCCTTCTCAGTTCCATTGGAATAGGGCAGCAGTAGCTGCCTCTTCCAGGTTAGGGTTAGGGTTGGGCCTGGGCTCCATCTGGAGCACTGCCTGCTGCCCCCTTGGAAAACAGCCATGAGAAGTGCACTGATGGTAGTAACCCACAGCACGCCCTCTGCAGGTATTACCTTCCGTGCTCATGTCCTAGGACTCCTAGCATCAGGGCAAACCTCCTAGTGATGTCAGAAGCAGAGCCCTAAATTAGAGGTGACCATTCACCTCATATTTCTGTGCTCTGGGCAAATACCCAACACAGGAGGATAAACACAAATGTGGGTGTATGAGAGAGAGAACTGGGTTGTTATTAACCCCTTCTTTCCTATCCCTGTCACAAAGAAAATGAGCAAAGGTTCTGGGCAGCCCCACTTCCCACCTACCCACCAGTTCCCTAGCTATTGCCTCATTGCCTTAGCTGAGACCTCATTGCTTTCCTAGTGTTATGAATTACTGATAATTTGATTGTGTTTCTTTACATCATTCTTAAAAATAAACTCCTCCTCTTACCCTTATTCTACCCTTGGGGTTCTTAGAACAGATAGGCTTTTGACTGTTGGTTGTGTGAGTTGGGCCCAGTACTGACAGCCTGCTTAAAGTTTCACCCCCAGAGGATGAAGAAACAAAGACTTTTGCTGAGAAACTGGCCAGGTTCATAGCAGACGGGGGTCCAGAGGTGGAAGCTATTGCGTTGCAGAACAACCGAGAGAACCATGCTTTCAGGTAAAGGATGAAGCCTTGCACTGAGCATGTTTGCCGTGTTAGTTGTTTGGAAAGGGTGATAGGCAAACCATCATGGTAGGATTTAAGTTACAATTGACAGAATTATTACACTGCACTGGTATCTTGCATTTACATGCTTCTTTTCATCCAACCACCAGGAAGAGCTCTACAGATGTTAATCAAGCCTTGTAGTTCAGAGAGGTAATTGGCTCAAGGTCTCAAAGAGAATTAGTGTTATATCTGTGAATGGAACCCAGGAGTCCTAATTCTTCATCCCTTTGTGCAGGCACCTGATATACCACCCTTGTGCATGTGCCTGATGTAGCTTAGTTGTCCTGTCCTTTGCTTATCCAGACCTTCTCTGTCTTGCAATTTCCATTATCTGCCCTGAAGTCCTGTTTGTCTATTGCTTCTACAGCTACCTCTATACTTCAATTTCCTGCTACTTTCTTTGCCCAGAATGCTCTTCCCAATCCTGTTACTCTCTCCTCTGCTTCCATCTTTAATCATGGACTCGTTCCTTGCAGACACTGAACTGTGTCGATTTTGTTTTCACTTGTACTAGAGGGTGTGGAACTGGAACCATGCCTTTCCTCTGTTTGGGTGCTTGGTGTATATATTGTATCTCTTTCCATTACCCTTAATCTGTTGTAGGTCCCAGTCCATCTGGGCTCCACCCACACAGAGCTATGTAGGATCAAGAGCCAAAATTTTAGAGCAGAGGGGCAGAAGCTGTTGCTCCCACAGGGCTGTTCAGTATATGTGTGTGCCTTGCTAGCATCATCAGCCACATTATAAATCAGGGATGGCCAACCTACAGTACATGTGCTGTGGGCAGCCTCTGCCTGTGGCACACAACATCAGGGAGGGAACATGCAATGCTGTGGCAGACAGGACAGGGAGCAGAAAGCAGCAGATCAGATAAGGGAAAGGGATTGGAGTGGCACTAGGGGAGGACATGGGGCTTAATTTGTGGCATCCCTGACAAAAAGCTCCCCACTGTTACAAATAATGAAAAATAATAAAAAGCTCTGCCCGGTGCTGGAGAGGCCACCGTGCTGCCAGTGAAGGAACCCACAGGACAGTGCCTGCTCCAGGGTGTTTCTACAGCTGGCCAATCCCAGAACCCGCAGCCCAGAACTGAGATTTCTGAGTAGAAAACACTGGGCATGTCTTGGTGTGTGTTTACACACAACTAAACTTAATGCACCTTTGCTTAAGGTGCATTAAGGTAATTTAGGTGCACATCTACATGTGGACGCTAATGTGCATTAAGGCGCATTCACTTTTAGGTGCGATTGGCTAAGTTGCATTAGCCCACATGCAAATGCGCTAATGCACGTTAACATAGTATGTGTCCATTTAATGCATGTAAAGCGTCTATGTGTAAATGTGCATAAGCACCCATGAAAATTGCATAAACGTGGGCTAATGTAATTTAGTTAATCGCGTATCAAATTTAGGTGGGAGTAGCCTAAAATCACCATTTTTAAGGCACACTAACAGCACGTGTATGGACATGCACCCTCAATATGCCTTTAAAATGGCGATTTTAGGCTAATCCTGCTTAAAAGGAGTACATGCCAACTCAAAACCAACTGATTGGCATTGCTACTGCAGTGCCACCTCCCCAAATGTACATCCACTAGCTAGCCCAATCCATGACATGCACTGACATTGGTTCTAATCTTTGCATCTCTCCCTACAGCCAGCTTTCATTCAGGCCTTCCATTTATTGCTGTGTTTGAGCTGCCTCTGTGTGATGAATGCCCTGTAGCACCTTTTAAAGTTCCTAAACTGGATTTCACCTAGGGTCCCTCCTCCATAGTTAAGTCACCTTTTGAAAAATGTCTCTCAGTCTATCTGACAGGCCTTGTTCCTCACAACCCCCTATTGGCAACTGTCTGGCTTCTTTCTCTGGCCCACTCAAGCAGCTTGTTGTTTCTGCCCTTATAAATTATTCCAATATGTTCCCTGGGAGAGAAGTGAGGCTCACCAATCTTAAATTAGCCTCTTCCTTCTCAAAATCTTGACATTTCATTGGCTGCTTTCCAGCCCTGTGTAACCCCCCTTGGTTGAAAGACTTATCAAACACACATGCTATTGTCTGAGCTTCTTCATTATTTAATTCCCTCAAAGCCCTGCTGGGGTCAAACTTTAACTCTTCTATTGGTTACTTCAGATATTTCTCATGGAAGGCCCAATCCAGTATTCTTTGTCCTGCTGCAATTCCCACTGAAGTTAATGGCACTCTTATCTGAGTTAAGGAATAGAAGATCACACCCCCAGTAGATTTCAGAATGCATTGGAATCATGTGCCTGTGCACCTGTGTAAAATCATAGCAGTAAAAATCTATTACCTAGCAGAGCATGTTCTTCTGCAAGAACAGACAGATTCCTGCTAGGAGGATATATTCCATATTAAGCTGATCCTCTGAATGAGGTATGGGAGAAGCTAAAAGGAGGCAAGATTCTTGTTACGAATCTTGTTAAGATTCTTAAATTGGGGGAGAAGTGGCAAATGCATTTGTAGCAAACTGGAGCGTGTCTGATCCGTGTAGCTGTCAAACTGCAGGCACCTCGTATTCCTCCCACAGACGGGGCTCACTCTCCACCCACAAGGAAAGTGCTCCTGTGTGCAGGAGGCATACACAGCAAAGTATCCATGACTGTAAAAGAAGCCCATGCTTCTGTTGTGAACTGAAACACAGCATGCACAACATGAACATGGTCTCAGGATGAACTTTTTGTTGTTCAAGCAATACCGTGTGGTTATAAAGGGAGCAGAATAATAACTAGAATCACTATCTTATGAGGATTGCATGTATTTAGAGCCCTGTAAATGCTGTGGTCCATTTACAAACAGATGAGGTCTATGCTCAGAGGAGCTTAGTGTAACATGCATCAGCCCAGCACAAGGAAGATACAGAGAGGAGAGATCTGGGCCAGAATGGGATTTGGGCCTGAATTTAACTTTCATCTGCAAACTTTCTTTTTTTCCATAGGTTTTTATATGAGCCAAACAGCAAAGGCTACAAGTATTACCGGCAGAAGCTGGAGGAGTTCCGGAAAGCCAAGAGCAGCCCCACAGGGGCACCACTTGCTCTGGAATCCAGTTTGAAACGCAAGATCGCTCCTGAAGCAACGCCATCATCATCATCGTCATCATCGTCGTCATCATTGCCATCATCATTGTCGTCAGCTGCTTCTACGTCTCCTAAACCAGCCCCAGTGACCGCTTCCAAAAAGAAAAGGAAGAGCAGGTGGGGGCCGGAGGAGGAGAAAGTCGAATTGCCCCCACCAGAGCTTGCCCAGCATGACCTGAGTGCTTCCCCCTCCCCACTGTCAGGTTAGTGGTTCTATAGTATGGGCTGGTTGAGGTTTTTTTTTTTTCTTTGCGCTGTGTTCTGTCCTAGACCAGTTGGATCTCTAAACAGGAAACCCAGCAAGTCTATCTGTTGTTGTAATCTTCCCAGTCAGCAACCCACTATCTCTTGGCTGAGTCTAGCCGCTAACTCTCCTTGTGTGCAAACCCAGATAAAGCACTTTATCTCATTGACACTGGGGATTGGATCTTATCATCCCTCAGCTATCTTTAAAACCCCACTGTACTGTAGCTCATTATGGTCTCAGCCTCTACACTATTTAGATCTATTTCACTGCAGGAATAGGGATACTTAGAAAACAAATATAAGTCTGAACTGTGCTTATTCCCTGTGGCAAGCCACCATCCTCAAACAGCACTTTCATCCTCAACTGATCAGAAGTGTCGCTACATGTAAATAGCTCTTCTCCTCATGCTCAGGGATACAAGTCACCAACTTTCAGAGCCCGTTTCAGTTTGTGGGACTGAACTTTGGGTTCGTTATCCCCCTCTGGTGTTGGAACATCACAGCCCAGACCTCTTTCTAGAGTGCAGTTTGCACCAAATACCAGAGGACATGACTTCCCTCCTGTCCCATATATGCCTGTGCTAGGTGTGCTCACATAAATCTGAGCCTTTCAAGTACAACAGGCAAATGCAGACATTTTCCAGATACAGTTTGAAAGTTTGTCTGGGATCCTTTGCCCAGCTAATGTGTCAAGGGGAAGGGATATGGAAATGTGAGAGAAAATGAAGAAAAAGATCAAAGATAAAACAGCCAACAAACTACAGGTGAAGTAGTGACAGATGTCTAAAAACAGGGAGGTGGAGTCCTCGCTTTCCAGCCAGTGCCTCCTTGCCACAGGCAGGGAGAAGATATGAAACAGGACAAATGGTAGAAAGTAAACTGATTTGTTTTGAGGTGCAGAGTGAGACCGCATGTACTTCTCTAAGCACAAGGTGAGCCTCTGGAATTCAGGCTGCCACTGCCACACAGATCATTGAGTCAAGTCCTGTGCTTTGGTTTTTAGAGACTGGATAATTGCGTGGCTATTAATAACATTGGTCCTTATGCCTAACCAGGGTAAAGGGTAAGCGATGTGCATCATAGAGGCAGCTGAACACCAGAAGGGCAAAGGAAGAAGCCCTCCATCTCTCTCTTGCGTGTACCCTGTATTCAGCATTTGACATGATGGGGTATATTGTAGCGGTTTCTTTCCTCTAAAGCTTCAGATACTGGCTGGTGCCCAAGACAGGAAAATTGATTACACGGCTCACTAGAGATGCAGGAGGAGGGGTACCAAGCCTGATGTGCCACCAGGGTGATTTTTGTATTCCTGCTCCTACTGAGCCAGCTTTCAGATGAAGAATTCTCTCCGTGTTCTGACTTGCAGAGTCCTCCTCTCCTTGCAGCCATTAGCAGCTCTACTAACAGTTGCAGTGGGGCTGGTGAGGAAAAGTCAGGCTTAGATGGCTTGTTGCCCCTTAGGTTTCTCTATTGTTGTATTATTTTTAAGAAGTAAAATACCAAAGTTGAGCAGACACCATCAAAGTAAAATATGCAAATTCCAACCTAGCTCATTATGCTGCAGCTAGGGTCTGGCAGCTGTGTTCCCCAGTGTGCCACCTTGCTGAAATCTCCCCTCACTTTTTGCTGCAGCTTCCACTTAATTAGACAGTGACATGCTCACTGTAGTTCACGGTCGCTTTCCACAGGGCAGTGTGTCAGCTTAAAGGAAAGGACAGCAAACAATCTGCCAGCCATAAGAAATCAACCATTAATGTTGTGTTAATGCTCTGCAGGGGAAGTGCAGTATTGGGTCAGCTGGAATAGTCCCTTTCCAGAATTCACATTCTTTGACCTGGCAGGTGAATGGAGGGCCATATCATAGCCGTGGCCCCACTGCAGTCAAGAGGCACAAGATATGCTGCTGTTTGTTCTTATCCATACTTTCCTAGCCCCATTTCCATAGCTGCTGTGGAGCATTGTATGTCTAGCTTATGGCTGCTGTTCTTTTTCTTTTCCTGTCTGCTTTCCGTAGTAAATCAATATCATGTAGAGCAGGGAATATTGTTCTTTTGGACAGAAACAAGGCTCTTCTTAAATATATTGATACTTAAATACCTAATTTCCTACATCCTGACAGGCCTAATGTACTTGAGATGCTTGGTAGAATATGTATATAGTTACTTGGTCCACTGCATTGTGGGAGAGCCTATGAAGAGTGTCGAGACTCATCAGAACCTAGCAGTGGATTGGGGGAGGGGCCCTGTTTTGAATCTGCCTCATTTTAATTAACGTGCTCTGCAGACTTAGCGTCCAAGGTCCGGCAGCTACGTCTGTAGCAAAAAGGGCTCCTTTGGCCCCTAATGGGAATACACTCCCAGCATGAGGAAGGCGGAAGATTCTCTCCAGGTCTATCGGCAGTGGTAGATCTCCAGATAGTCTTCTACCAGCGCTGTGGCTACCGTTCATGCTGTTAACCCTGTTGTGCCCCAAGGTTATATTTTGCAAGGATATGCTTTTCCTAGAATGAAAGCACTTTTTCCCTGCCTCCCAGATTTTTCTAGAAAGAAGACGTGGAAGAGATGTGCCTTGTCCTTTGGCAGCTGTTGGCATAACTCTAGCCTGATGCCACTAACTCTTAAATCCCATAATCTGTTTTTATGCAGTAGGACCCAGAAGCTTTGTAGGATTGGGTTCCTTAGCCTCCCACAAGGGTGAGTGTTTGTGAGCTATCCAGAAAAATATAGAGGCAAAGCAAACCAATGCACAGCTCCACTAAGGTGCTCCAACTTTTATTTCCAAATAAAGTGTTGCTTTCCAATAACTGCCCAGGACATGAGCTCCAACTGGGGAGAGAAGCAGTTCCCTGCTGAAGTAAAGCTGCAGCAAGCAGCCGTGCAGCCTGTCCTTCACTTAGCAACCCCCTGCTTATTAAGTGGGGGGGCCCTTCCACCTAACCACCTGGATATGAAACATCTGGGGCCTGCCTCTCCTTTTCCTTCTGACAATTTTGTCTGCATATAACATGGTTCTTTGTGGACCCAGGCAAATAAAATAAGATAAAAAATCCCAAATCCACAGTGGAGCTCCTTGTAAATCTCGCCATGTATGGGAGAACCAGGTTATTTATTTCTCAGTAATGTGATGGCTAGGCTTGTACTTCTCATTCATTATTGTTGGGCATAGTGGGTGCTTAGCACTTCACAGGATCAGGCCCAGACCGGCCCGGCCAGCTCTGTAACCTTCTCTCCTGCTCTCATAGTTCCTTGCTGAAGCTGGCTACAAGAGTGCCTATAACATGTGCTGCGTGTGCATGGACAGCCAGATCTCTTTGTGTTCTCATTTGAGGCAAGCATGAAGGCAGCTACTTTCCAGGTTGTGATGTGCTTGGCAGAGAGCATTTGGGGAGGGAGGGCAGGCAACAGTGCTCCGATCAATTGCCCTAAGTGAGGATAAGGGAAAGGGAGAGAAGACCCTAGGGGCCTAATTAGCATGCTGCACAGACACTTGGTGTCACGAACAATGATCCTGTTATTACCCAGCTTCATAATTAATAGAGAGTGAATAATTAATGAAGCATCATTTAGCCATAGCCTGGACTTACATTAGAACTGAGGTTTGTGCAGCCATTAGGAAGAAGAAATCTTTCTTCTTGTACTGAAAAATTAAAGGTACTTTCAAGTGCAGTTGTGTGAGGGTTTGTTTGGGGTTTTTTGGGGTTTTTTTAATCCTTTAAATATTTAAACCATTCTAGTCTTGACTCTCATGCTTCAAAGAGGGAGCTGCTGGCCCCAAGAGTTACAAATGGAGCAAGCTTGCAAGCAGTTCTGTACTGTAAATCTCTCTTCCACAGCCCCAGCAATGTTTTTATTATTTTATTTCATGCTGCAGCAATACATTTTTTAAATGCCTATTTAGGACTCTTTAAAATGCCCCTCCGAACGCACAGTGCTGCACGGTCATTTCAAATCAGTGGGATGGATACCTGCCTGGATAAGCTTAAAACGTAATTTCGGGGCCTGCCCAATACAGCAGCAGGTAAAATAATTTCAAAGCAGGGTCTTCAGACTCAGGCACAGCACAACAGGAATACATCAATGGAATCGTTGAGCTGAGACTTAGAGCGTCTCCTCTTTGAAGGCAGGAGTGCTGACATGCTTGGAACTGCTCCCTTTGAGCTCTGTAAATTAGAAAGTAAAACGCCTTTGGGAACAGTGATTTCCAAGAAAGAATAATGCCTGCCTCTCTCTCTTTGTTCGTCATTTGCCTATCGTTCTGAATGAAGTAGCTGTTTACATAGGAAACACAGTACAGTTTCTATGCCGATTGGCTGAACAGTGTGCTGATGAGCCGAAATCTGCTTGGGACTTCATGCTGAAAATATCATTCTTTTTTTCTTTTTTTTGTCGGGGGAGAAATCGTTTATGAAGGAGTTTAATTAGGAGAAATAAGATAAAATGAAGAAGAGACAACTTGGGACTTTTGGGGGAGGGGGACTTCCTGTCAGCATGATGATTAAAAATGTGGAATAACTTCCCAAGACAAGTTGAGGACCAGGCTCCTAAGATTAAACTGGACAAAACCGTAGAGAAACTGAAGAAGGGAACAATTCTGAGTTTGCCAGGAGGGGGAGGCTCATCTAATGGGTCTCCTGTAATTCTGCAGTGTCCTACCAGGGGTTGTGCTGTGAAAGAGACTGCAGGGATTTCAGCCAAAGGGATCCTGGGACACAGCTCTGCCATCCTAAACAGCTGCCTCACTTTTTTTTTTAAAGCCTTTTAACATTTGCTTATTACAGTTCAGGACCTCAAGGGTCTCGGTTATGAGAAATGGAAGCCGGTTGGACTGGTGGGTGTGACAGAGCTCTCTGAAGCCCAGAAGAAGCAGCTGAAGGAGCAGCAGGAGGTAAGGCCCTGTATTGCTGAGCTACTTGGTATGCCAGCCTGTTGCATTGCAGCATTTGGGCATTTGGAGGTGGGGGGTGTGGGAATAAACAGGTGGCAAAAGCAGAGATTCCTCCCAGAGGCCTGAACAGCAAACTTTGAGGAATCTTACTGCATTCCTCGGACATGCATGATGCTGCATCAACAATGATGCTGGTTAGGACATTGAGGGATGCAAGTCAAGTCTAGTCCATCGCTTTCTCCACTAAACATATCAGGAGCCCTGTCTCCTCTTGCACGTTTCCTGTGGGACTTTGTTCCCCTTCCAGCTGAAACCCTGTAAAGGCTATTGTTGCTTCTGTACATCGCTGTTGCTATAACTTGAGGGAAAGCATAAGCCGTAGTAGAATTGGCCAGTTGCTGGAATCCAGAGCTTCAGTTAAACTACTTGAAGATCAGATGGCAGCTGCCTTCAACTTTTAAGATAGAGATGCAGCTCTCAAAGGTGCCAGCAGATGATGCTCCTGTTTATTGGAGCAGCCAGCTACTTGGATCAAGTTACAGCAGTGCCTGCTGGGAGTTGTCAGTGTTGTAGCCTGCATAGTACAGAGGTGAGGCAGCCACAGGCTGTATTGTAGAACCCCAGGGACCTCTGGCTAGCTGAGAAGACTGCTGCTTTTCTTCCCCTAGATGCAGCAGATGTACGACATGATCATGAAACATAAGCGAGCCATGCAGGAAATGCAGATCATGTGGGAGAAGGCAGTTCAGCAGCACCAGCATGGTTATGACAGCGATGAGGAGGTGGACAGCGAGTTGGGGACGTGGGAACATCAGCTTCGACGAATGGAGATGGACAAGACCAGAGGTGCGTGGGAAAGGGGGAGCAGTGAGGTTGCACTTAGTTTGCTGCTCTGCAGAGACCTCCGGAGTGGGTCTTCTGGTCAGAGCAGGGGATCATGAGTCGGGACTCTTGGATTCCATTCCCACCTCTGCTGATGACTTGCTGAATGCTCTTGGGCAGATCCTTTCACCTCTGCGGCGTCCATTTTCTCTGTCCGTAGAATGGAGATCATATCCACTACATGTGGGGTTGTGAAGCTTAATGCTTTGTCAAGCACTTTGAGATCAAAGCTGCAATGTTTGATCGTTTCTACATTTTGTTTTTATCGTTCATGTTGAGAGCAGAGTGGGCTGAGCAGCTGACGCAGATGGGCAGAGGAAAGCATTTCATTGGAGATTTCCTGCCACCTGATGAGCTGGAGAAATTCATGGAGACGTTCAAGGCATTAAAGGTGACATGAGTGAGGGTTTCACAGGCCACAATGAGATTCTCAGATCTGCCTGATGGCAAGGAGGGGTAGAGCTCAAGCATTCTCTGCCTCGTGCTAGACAGTGCTGTCTGCCTGTCACGTTGAGAGCCACTTATTCTTACTGATACCTTTATAGAGGAGTTCTTGTTTAAGACGCATCAAGCCCAATGCAAGCTTCCCCCCCACCATCAGAAATACCTGTGCTTAGAATTGAACCTAAAAAGAGTCAGGACACTGGTTTGGTTCATCTGTGGGACACTGCAGGACACTGGAGTTCTTCTACTGCTGGAGACAATGGGAAATAGCCTCATTCCCCAGGGTGCTGTTGCTGTGGGAGGAGAGGAGGGCACAATTTGTGCAATCCACAGAAGCCTGGTTGCACAAAGTTATAAAAGAGCCTGTCAGTAACAGGGCAGGGCACTGTCCATAATTACAGATGCACCTTTTGGACATTTACCTTGGGTGTGCAGCTCTTGTCATGGAGCAGGATGCATGTTTGCTAACAGCATGCAGGGAGACAAGGCTTTATCTAGGCAGTTATAGTAAAGCAGAAGCATAAAGCTCACAAAAGAGCTAATGCAGAGCCTTTGAGAACTGCCGGCCCTCCCTAAACCCTACAGCATCTGGGTGTTGCTATGCTTGATAGTGCTTCTTTGTAGCCAGCCCAAGGCTTGAAACTCCCTTGAGAGGTTGGCTTAAATAAGAGCTGTATCTGGAGCCAAGCCATTTAGCAACATTGAATTTGGGAACTTAGTATTTCTCAGCGCAGTCTCACAGCAATGTTCCCCACTCCTTGCTGACTGCATTATACCATATGCGGGGCTCTGCTGCACTTCATCCCTTCCCTGTTTGCTGCCCTGTGGTCAAGTAGAAAGAAAATCCCAAGAAACTGTTAGCGATTGACTTTTCCTTATTGTTTGCTAGATCTCTCCATAATCTGCACAAGCTGATACCTGCTCTGTCCCTGTCTCTGGTGAAGTAGCTAGTGTCACCTTTTGTTGCCCTGCAGGAAGGTCGTGAGCCAGATTATTCTGAATACAAGGAATTCAAACTGACTGTGGAGAACATCGGCTACCAGATGCTGATGAAGATGGGCTGGAAGGAGGGTGAGGGGCTCGGCACTGAAGGACAGGGAATTAAAAACCCAGTCAGCAAGTAAGCCAAATTCTTCCTCCTATTGATTCAGTCCTTTTCTGTCATGCCAATAATTGATGCTTCTATCACAGCCTATTGGAAGCAGCTGGAACGAATGTGACTGCAGTTCATCATTTGGACAGTGCGTGGAATCCTTTCAGTAAAGAAAAAATAATTTCTATTTTCTGCCAGGATCGGACTTGTTAGTTTTCACCAGACATATCTGTGATGTGAGCACAAGCCAGCTGCAGCTGGAGCTGTGACTTAGACACCACCGTCTTGCTCCCTGTCTCAGTTCCCTCATTTGTAAAATGGAGATAATGCTGGCTTACTGCACACAGCCATGCAAGGATTTAACTGATGTTTGTAAAGTGCTGTATGCAATTGCTATCAGGATATAAAGTCCATACCTTCTGCAGCTGGAGAGCTCTGCTGCAGCCTGGCTGATCTCTGGCACACTGTGCATAGAGTGCAGTTGCCAGTAGAGGGTACTCCTCGAACTGCTTTTGAAACCTAGTTCCAAATGAAGCCAAACGCTTTGTTTGTGATCCTGAATCCTGCTGGACATCAGGCTCTTCGGCAGAGATGCTTTCTTGCTTGTGGGCATTTTAGGGATAATAGTTTGATATAAGCAGCGTTTGCATCCCAAACTGACTGGATTGATCAGCTCCTAGTAGTTTCTCCTGAACTACAGGAAAACTGTATACAGATGATCAGAGCAAGTCAGAATGTTTCCCATCAGGCGGTCCCTTTTACCAGTGACAAGTGTGTGTGTACGTCACTGTGAGGCAAAGATGAAGTGTCTCTGCAAACCAGCTTAGCTTCTTGGGGAGTCTGTCTGGGGGGTGGGGGTGCTCAAACCCAACATGTGGCAAAAGATCATGATGCACAGAACAATGGAGCTTCTGGGCCTGCTGTGGGGAACATGCCTCCACTGCCCAGGGCTGTGCAAGGGATCATTTGCTAGGGTTCTGCCACTGCTGATGCCAGACTTTGCAACCTGTAAGGGAGCTGCCTGATGCATGCAGAAAACTGCTGCCACATCCCAGGACCTCTGATAAGGCAGATGGGAGGCAGGCACTTTCAGTGCAGTGCATTTGACCACCATGGCTGCTGGAGTTTTATCAGCAGGGCAGTGCGCAGCATAGTTATCCCTGCTACAGCTCTAATCCAACAAAGCGTTAAGCGAGCATGCATGTGCACTGCAGCTGCACTTGCTGCTGCTCTGGGAGAGAGTATTTCCAGCTGGCAGTGGAGGAATGGGGCTGGAACATAATCATAGTGTGCTGCTGTACAGTCAGAAGTAGATGACTGTACAGCAGCCTGACTAACCTTTGGATACAGGTATAGAATGGGTCCCCAGTGTTCCTCAATCTTAGCTCCCCAGAGAAGGTGGATCTTGAGAGGTGGTATGCGTTTCTGATAAGCAGGAGGACAATCTCTTGGCCTTTTCTTACCTGGGAGTGCTTTTTTTTTTTATCCAGGGGGACGACTGCCGTGGATGGAGCTGGGTTTGGAATTGATCGTCCAGCCGAGCTGAGCAAGGAGGATGACGAGTACGAGGCGTTCCGTAAAAGAATGATGTTGGCCTACAGATTCCGCCCCAACCCTTTGGTAATGTGGCTCCCAAAGCACCGTAGACCTCTTGACAATGCCCATGTCCCATAACTGAGAAGGGGGGTGCCTAGTATTTTACCTTGTAAGGCACATTCTGCCTTGCATAAGAACGGTGAAAGGCGCCGTGTTGTGGCCCTTCCTGTCCAGACACTGGCTAATCCTCGCAGCCTCTCTCAAGCAGGAGAATGCTCTGGTGAGAGTGGGGGACCAGGAGTCAGGGCTTGGGGCCTCCTTTGCCAGCCTTTTGCACAATTGCATACAGTAGCGCAACATGGGATTGAAATCGTGCACAATCAGAGTGCTGAGGTTTTGTGCTTTTCTGCCTTGGTTAAATGACTGCAAGGGCAGGGCAATGGAGAAATGTGCCTCACAAGGCTGTGTCCAGCTCCACTCTTGGCTCACTTGGACCTCGGGTAAAACTGCATGTTGATTTCTTTGCCCATAAAATGGAGCTGCTGAGGCTTATGTACCCCTGGGGTGACTGGTACTTGCTGTTTGTAAAGCACTTAGTGGTCCTCTGATAAAAGGTGCAACGTAAGTGCAAAGTTGCATCACATAGTCCTTCAGATTCCCAAGGTCCCATTTGAATAGAGTAAATAAGGTAACAGTCACAAGGAAATGATTGCTACCCTTCATGCAGAGATTTTCTTTTTGATGCTGTTCTTGTGCTGAATCGAATCATGATTACTACAACACCCTGGCAGTCAGCTCTCCTTGCTCTTATTTTTAATAGAAAAGTTCCTGGCATTTGGCTTGAGCCTGTACTTGCCCAGTCTGAGCACTGTACACAAAGGATGCTGCCGGGTTGTCCTTGAATCCCAGCAGGTTTTATGTTGAATAATCATTCTCCTCACCACAAAAAGCGTTATCAGTTTGCGTCTGACACCGTCACATCCAGCAGGCCAGCGCTATCAGAAAGGTGCATTCCATTTGTCATTTCGCAAGGGGAATCTCCTGCTCTACCTCTCCAAGCCCCGTGTTCAGTGGTGTCCTTCGATTAATATTAATTGAGCTCAAACACTCATCAGAAGGCTTCAGCTTGCAATTTTTAATTAATCTTCTGTTGTTAATCCTTTTCCTGCAGAACAATCCGAGGCGACCTTACTACTGATGGTGTTTTCAGGACAAAGTCTTTTCAATACCGTTGTAATTTTACTGTGAAACGTTACAAATTTGCATTAGCATCCCCCCCTACAATATTGTAAATTTATTAAAGTCCCAGCACCATCTCTCACCCAGAGCGAAGGGTGAGTGTGCTTGCTGCACACTCGAGTGCCATGACAACCGCATCCTAACAAGGCCTGGGATGGGATTCATAAGGGAGAGGAGAGCAGGCCCGAATGGAGGGTTTTTTATGGTTCCCTCCTGAATGGAAGGGTGCTAATAGGACTCTGTTTGTTTGCTGCTCAGTGCCACGTTACTTGCCAAGACATGTGTATTTGCAGATCCCTCCACTCTTCGGATAGGCAGCTTTGGCTGTCTCATGTTTTTATAAAGAATATGTACAAGGGACAGCTCCCAACCCCACCTCTGGGCTGTTGTTGAGTTCTTTGGCCTTTCCTCCCAAAAGATGGGTTCAAACACCGTATTCAGTCCAGCAGACCCTCCAGCTAACATTGCAAAAGAACAGCCTTGTGGTTTGACTGGTGCTCAGTGGAGGATGAGATCCAGAACAATGCACGGAGCATCATATGGGGGGGTTGAGGTAACTAGGGAATTTAGTCCAAACCCAGAGGCAGAGTTCCCTGCTTTTTTAAACACTAAATTCACCCACAACCTTTGGAGATATGAGAGGCCTACAACCATGGAAGGGTGAAGAATCAGGCCCTCAGACACCAGTTAGCTGCAGGCGGTGGTGATATTAAACACCACCTTTCTCTGCTCTTCCTGTAAATAAAATCTATTTTCTCCTTAGTAGGTTTTTTTTTTTAAACATTTACCAACTGGAAACAGTGGTTTAGCCAGATTTCCAGGGGTGGAGACACAGCCGTGGCATTCACCTTCCCTCAGAACATCTCATAGAAGCTGTATGATTTTTTTTTTGTTTGTACTGTTTATTTCCCCCTGCCCCAATATCAAACTTGCCATTTAGTATGTGATTCACTTTTCTGTTAACTTTTTTCTTAATGATGTAGAATCGATGGCTTGGCTTTCAATAAAAAAGGGAAAAAAAGGTCAACTTGATATGAGTTCATCATGGGAAAATTAAAATGTATGAGTCCCTGAGAAACGCAGGCAGTCACGCCTGCAGCTGAGAAATATGTGATCCATTCCTGACAGTGATATACGCCAGTGTGACAGGTGTGCTTATTACAGCCTGCACACTGGGGTATTGCAGTTGCTGTGGCTAATCAGCGCATGGGCAATAACCATGAAACATTAGATAATAAAGGTAGGAAATTTGGCAGGGCCAGTGGTAAGACTGAGCTTGTCCCAAAACTATTAAGGCTGTTGCAACAGTCAGACTTGCCTGCTGAATTAAGGAGCCAGTCTGTTTAGTTTATGAGCCTCCGGCTTCGGGGGAGTGTGGCTGTGGTCTTGGATCTTTACCCCACTGCAGGGTATTCGGTCACAAGCAAATCAAAGCAGAGCTTCTTAACTGTGTGTCTTTAGTTAGAAAAGACCAGAAGTGCTGCAGGGATAGAGTTTGTCCACTGCGAGGCATTGGGCTGTCCACCAGCACCTAACAGTAACGAATTCCAGTTAGTTACTTTATCTGCGTGTGCTGGTGCCTCACCCCACCTCCAATGGCCACAGCTTGTGAAGCTGCCTGTAGACATGGGAGCGTGACCAAGGCACTCTCTCCAAGCTGTGCAGCAGCGTGCTGGGAGCCCCTCTCTCTCCAAGCCCAGCTGTTTGGCTTCTGCATTTTGAAAACCGGCATTGCTTGGTGCTTCTACAGGGTCCCCATATATTTCTGCTGGAATCTTTAAAGCTAATTGGATGCGAGAGACGCTTGCATTTGCTCTTCCTTTGGCAAAAGCCCTGTATAGATCTGTTTTGTTGCAGGCCAGTCTAGCAATGGCTTTGTCTCCAATACAGCATCCTCTGTATCGGTGCCGGCTGAAACCCAGCCCTCCTCATTACAGTGTGAACCTCTGGCTGGCTCTTTTTTTCATTTCAACAACAGGGCTAAGTCTCAGCAGCATGAAGTGATCCTTCCAGCAGGACCCCAGCCAGCCAGGCCGCAGGAACACCTTCACCTCTGTCCCTTCGTGTTCTGCAGAGCACACCCTCGGCCGCCTCCGCAAACACACCAAGCAGAGGTGGCTTTCATAGTAGGCCCATAGCAGGAGTATTTCAGACCAGAGAAGAGACAGTTCCAGAGTCCTGGAATTCTCTTTGCAAATGCTCTGGTAGCTGCCTACCTTGTGTTACAGCACGGGTGACTCCGGGTGACCCCAGCTGTGGCTGTATGGCCCAGAAGACAAGACCTGCACTTTGCTAGCACGGGGTAAGTTTGCAATGTTAAATGGAAGTTTGGAGGGCAGGAAAAGTTCCTCTCGTGACTAGAACAGTCATTCCCAAGTATGCTACTGTAGGCTCGACGTGCCTCCTATCTATTAGTTAGCCAGTATTATTTTATTATTTGGCCCATAATGTCCATGGGCCTCAGGCAGGGTTGGGGCCCCCTGGCAGGGTCACTGCACAGACCTGCAGTTCAGGAGCCAGTGCTTGCCCTGAAGAGCTCACTGTCTGCACAGAAGTTACGTTCGAAGATGCTGAAGATATGCCGGCATTAAGGAGGGAGTGAGGCTGAGGGCCTGGAGGAGGCTGGGGCAAAGACACTATTCCACAGAATTTTTTTCAACAGCTTTTACAAAGTGCATTTGGTTTCATTCCACTTCATGTTGCACTCACGGTGAGGAGTCCTCCATTTGCAGGCCCAGTCAAGGCTCTGTCTCAGCCCTGGAGACCACACACTCCCTTTCTTGGTTCAAGAGTGCAGCTTGCACTGCGGGGCAGAGGTTCACGGAGAGGGCAGGGATGGTAGTAAGCTTACACAATCGTGCTTGGTGGGGTGTGCAGGGCTGTGGCCTCTGAGCCTGATAACCCAGCACTTGTCAGCAGTGCTTGCACACACAGATGTGCAAGAAGGCAGAGCCCCTTCCTTCCATGCGCAAAGAGAAGGGTGTGAAACGCCTGCATACACCACCATCTGCACTTTGTGTTATGGCTCAGTACAGTGAAAGCCCCCCTTGGGATGCATGTGGAGTGCCTTCCACTTGCCCGGCTGCAAAAAGACGCAAGGAAATCGTGCAGGGCAAAGTGCGCACCAGGTAATTCAATCCACGGACTCTGACACGGGAGCGCGGCCCAGGAGCCCCAGTGCAGCCTCGGTGAGTGAGGGGAAAGGTCAGATGACAGCATTTCTGTTCCTGCTAACAGCTGATGAATGGTGCTTCATTGCTTGGGAAGCTTCTGGCACGTATCGAGCCCTGCCACTTGCCCTGGCTGCCCCCCCCACCCCCATCCCGCACACAGCATTGGCTCTAAATGCAGCTGAGAAGGGAGGTTAAAAGGGAGAGGCTGTGATAATGGTCCAATCTCAGCTGGACACAGAGACCTTGAAATTCCTGATCTCCATGGTGCATTAAAGATGTGTGAAAAGTGTTGGTATCCCTGGGCTTTTTCCATCTCCCTCCTCCCTTCTGTCCTTCACAACCCGAGGACGCATGTTCTTTTGACTCTTTTAAATGCTTAAGATTTCCAGGATGAATTGGAAAAAGCAGTTCAGTCGCTGAGCTTTTCCAAACACCTTTGGACTGCATTTGCTTCTGCCATAACAGCAGCTGTATGTGAATCTCAAGAAGACAATCTCAAGCCCATTGTGTATAAATAGTATTTCCACAGCTGGTAGCAGGCCTAGAAAATCAGGAAGGAGGAAGGATGAGGTTAAGGGGCTGGCTGGGGACAAGGGGAAGTTGGATCTTTCTCAACCTCCCTGTGCAGCCTTGTGCCAGGCTCTTTCTTCCTCCCTCTCCCCAGCTATGGGACTGCCACTTGCTGCGGTGCCTGGGGTCATGCTGGCAACATCCTCGACTGGGTGGTGCATGTGTGGGGCACCATGCTTGAAAGGGACCCAGCATTTGACATGCAGGAAAGACCCATGCCATCCCAGCAAGAACTACCAACAAGGTGACCAACTGGAATAGACTTTTCCAGGACCAGGGGCCTTTCTGCTGTCCCGTCCCCTTCTATTTTGAGGGTTACACCCCTGCACCGATGTGATGTAGCTTGTTTCCTTACTCACAGGCAGCCAGAAGCTGGTGGGGTGACTGGTGCTCTCGGTAAAATCAGCAGTGTGCCCTTGTTGCCAAGAAGGCAAACCGTATCCTGGGCTGCGTTGGTAGGAGCATTGCCAGCAGATGGGGGGCAGTGATTCCTCCCCTCTGTTCTGCACTGGGGAGACCACATCTGGATCCTGTGTCCAGCTGTGGGACCCCCACTACAGAAAGGATGTGGCCAAATTGGAGAGAGTCCAGTGGAGGGCAACAAAAGTGGTTTGGGGGCTGGGAGACCTCATATAGGAGCTGGGGCTGGTTCAGTCTGCAGGAGAGAAGACCAAGGCTGGGGATTGAACAGCAACCTTCACCTCCCTGCTGGGGAGCTGCAGAGAGGATGGAGCTGGACTGGTCTCATTGGGGGCAGATGGCAGGACAAGGAGCAATGGGCTCAAGCTGCAGCAAGGGAGGTTGAGGTTGGATATTAGGAAAAACTTTCTCACAAGGAAGGTGGTGAAGCACTGGAGCAGGCTCCCCAGAGAGGTGGTGCAGTCTCCATCCTTGGAGGTTTTTAAGACCTGGCTAGACAAAGCCTTGGCTGGGATGATGTAGGTGGGGCTGCTCCTGCTTGGAGCAGGGGGGTGGTCTAGATACGACCTCCTGAGGCCCCTTCCACCCTCATTTCTATGACTCTGAGCTAAGGGAATGGAGTCAGATGCTCTGCATCAGTGCTAGGATGTCAAGGATAGTACGAGGCTAATTGTCTTGGCTGCCGTGCCGTCTCCACCTGAGGGAGGATGAAAGGGGAGAAAGGAAGCCAAGGTCCATTTCCCAAAGCCCTGACGAAGTTACAATAATGAATACTGTAACTCTAAGGGCAGATTTCAATGAGGTAAGGACACTACTTGGGGAGACACTGAGGTCTCGGAGGGCGGGAGCTGGGAGTCCAGAAAGAGTGGTGGTTCCTTAAGGAGACGATCCTCCAAGCCCACGGGGTGACAATCCCCACGCGGATCAAAGGGGGGAGAGGTGTCGACACCTCCAAAGCGAGAGGCTTTCTCTCCTTTCCAGCGCGCGGAGGGGCCCCTTCTGCCCAGCACCTCGCGACGGTCTTGGCCTGGAAACTTGCCCGTGGCACCCCCACCCCGGGGCCCGGGCACCGGCAGTGCGCTGGTGCGCAGGACCCCGCGGGGCGGGCTTCCCCAGGGCCAGCAGGAGGGGGAGGTGGTCCGGCGTCCCCCCGCTCGCCCGCACGCAGGCACTGGGGCTGCTTTGCGGGAGCGTGGCGAGCGAGGGGAGGGGCCGCGGGGATCGGGGCAGCCCTGCGGTCTGCAGCCCTCGGCCCCCGCCTCGTGCCCGCGGAGCCCGCGCCGGACTCCAGCCCGACTTGCCCAACCGCGAGCAAACAGCGCGGGGCAAAGTCCGCGGCCTTGGAGCTGCGCCGGGCGGGGCCGAGCCGGGGCGAGGGAGCGGCCGATCCGCGCAGCACCCGCCGAGCTCGGCGCTCCCGGCGCGGCCCGGCCATGCGGCTGCCCCCGGGCGCGCCCGCGCTGGCGCTGTCGGCGCTCGCCCTGGCCCTGGCCGCCGGGCTGGACGGCGCGGTCGGCGCGGCGCGGTGAGTCCCGCTCCCCCCGCTCCCCCCGCTCCGCTCCGCCGCGCGCCCGCCGCCCGGGGCCGGGGCCGGGGCCGGGGCCGGGGGGGGCCGGGGCCGGGGGGAGCGGAGGAGCTGGGCCTGGGCCCCGCGCACGCCCGCCCGCTGCCGGGGCCGGATCCCCGCGTCCCGCGTCCCGCGTCCCGCGCGGCGGAGCAAGGCCAGCTCCGCTCCTGGCGCGCCTGCTGGCCTTAGTTACATAGCCTGCCTTTATTTGCATATTTAGCAATTACCCGTGAAAACAGTTCTAAGATTTCATTCCATTTCACCGCAGTGTTTTAAATGTCACTTCGCTGAGCCTGGCGCTGTTTCCTGCCCACCTTTGACGGGTGGCGGCGGAGCTCTGGATAAGGCCCCGCGGGGCTCCCGGCTCCCCCGGTCCTCTGTGGCCCAGCCCCAGCCCGGGGGGGTCCTGCAGCGCCGTGCCCAGGGCAGTTCGGAGCCGTCCGGGCCAGGCGGACGAGGAGGCAGGGGGCAATTGCTCTCATCACCTCCTGACCGCATGGCAGGGAGGAGCTCCAGGGGCAGGACGGGACCTGCTCTGTAGCAGGAGCACCCCTGCGAGGCACTGAGGCCCGGGTGGGCGGCGTGGGTGGCGAGCTGCGTGGGTGCCGGCGCAGCACCAGGCGCCTGTGCTGTGGGCCGGGCCGGCAGCCGGCAGCCCCCTTCGCTTTGCGGGGCCCTGAGAGCAGGGCTGGGGCGGGGGCCGTCCAGGCCGCCCCGCTAGCCCGCGCTTGCGGGCTCGGCCGCGGCGTTCGCGCCCCCTCGTTCCGGCGGCCGGGCCGAGGGCTTCAGGGCGCAGCCTTCCCGGCCTCGGCTCCCGGCCCCGGGTTCGGCGGCCGCGGCGCAGTCCGGCAGGGCTCCCCCGCTCTTCGGCGCTGCGGCCCCGCGGGTCCGGCCCGGCTGGCGCCTGCTGCCAGGACTGCCTCGGAGTCGGGAGGTGCACAATGTGGGGCCCAGAACTCCTCTGGCAGAGAGACTCGGGCCGCGGGATCCTGAGGGTGCAGAGGCTTGCACCCGCCGCGGTCAGGCTCACCCCGGCCCCGTCTGCTTGGTCCCAGGCCGGCGGCGGTGGCAGTGACGGGGGCGCTGGTGCTGCTGGCCGCGCTCTGCATGGTGCTTGTCCTGGGCGGAGGGAGCGCCGGCCACGACCCTCTCTACTACGGTGAGTCAGCGCCTCCCTGGCACCCTCTGCCCACAGCCCCCAGCTGCACAGGGGCTCAGCCGGGGCCAGGACGCAGCACTAACCCACGTCAGAGCCGGCCAGGCCACTCGGAGATGCCCGGGGACCGCTGCCCTGGCCCACCGCCTCCAGCTGGCAGCGGCCTCCGGCCGGCCCCCTCCCTGGCTGCTGGGCAGCCCCTGGGAAGCGCGGGGGGGGGGGGGTTGCCCCGGTGCGACCGCTGCGGTGCCCCTGAGCTGCAAGCCCGGGGCGGGGGGGCAGGCGCCCGTGGAGCTGATTCAGCCGCCTGCCCCTCCTGCCCCGCAGTGTTCACCGTGTTCTCCTTCACCTCCGTCATCGACCTGGTCATCGCGCTGGAGCAGGACGGCTACATCCAGGGCTACATGGACTTCTACCTGCAGGAGGTGCCGCCGCCAGACCCCCCAGCCGGGCCCTGCCCTGTCCCAGTCCTCTGCCCTCCTGCACCCTGCTCCGAGCAGGATTCGTGCCAGACGCTGCCAGCCCCCCCAAGATGCGTCTCCCAGGCTCCTCCACCCCCATGCTTCATCCTGGGGCGTGGACTGAGAAAGTGGATGTGGCTGCAGCTCCTTCCCCTAAATGGCCTGGCGCTGCCGGCGCCCCTCGGGAAGGGCAGGGGCGTGCAAGCAGCCCGGGGGCCCGGGTCCTGGGCGCTAAGCAGAGCCGCGGCATCTCCGGCGCGACCTCCTGGCTGCATCGTGCCTGGGGGGGTGACGCCGTGCCTCTCCTGTCGCCAGGGTGAGCCGTACCTACACACTGCCTACGGCATCATGATCTGCTACTGGGACGGCATCATCCACTACCTGCTCTACCTCGCCATGGTCGCAGCCATTGACCAAAGGTAGGGGCCGGGGAGGGCAGACCCGCAGAGGAGGAGGTGCCTTCAGGGCGTTAAGTAGCGTCCCGAGGGTGATCTGACTTGCTCTGGGGTGAGAGTGGAGCACACAGGACACAGAGCCTTATCCTGCCATAAGTCAGCCCCCAGCACGCCTAGGGTAGCTTCCTCCGGGGCAAGTTCATGTGTCCGGAGCCCCAAGGGCTGGAGTACCTCGCTGGTACCTGCTCCTGCCACCTGGGCATTGCGCTGCTCTGGGGTAAGCCGGCATGTGTCCGCTCTGGATCCCGGGGCAGTCGGGATCAGGGCACAAATCCGCGGCGAGTGGCACCAGCGTAAGTGCTGGGGGCCCCTATCCCGGAGCGGGTGTGTGAGGGGAGGCTGCTCTTCGCCCCGGCGCCGGGGGGTGGGGGGCATCTTGGGGATGTGGCAGGAGCCCAGCGGCTGGGGCCAGTGGGGGCAGGGTGGGAGGGTCTGAGCCCTGGGAAGGCGTCTCATCTTCTCTGCCTCCCCAGAAAGAGCTACCGGAGCCTGGGTCTCTACTGGCTGGGCTCCATCGTGATGAGCATCATCGTCTTCTTGCCGGGGACCCTGATAGGTAAGGGCCGCCTGCCTACGAGCCCCAGCCCGTCGGACCTGTCCAGGTCGCCCTGGGGCAGCCAGGTCCACGCCAGCAGCGGCACCAACGGGCCTGCGCCTGGGGGGCCAGCAGAGGCCCCAGGGCTGAGGCCCTGGCTCCAGCTGCGGGAGATGCCTGCCCTGCAGCTCCCGCTCCGCCGGTCTCTGGGGCCGGGGGCTCCAGGCACAACCCGGGCTTCTCTCGTCCTGCAGGGAAGTACAGCTCGGAGATCCGCCCTGCCTTCCTGCTCAACGTGCCCTACCTCCTGCTCCCCATCTGGGCCGGGCGGAGGCTCTTCCGGCAGCCCAAGCCCCTGCCCTGCTCCACAGCCGACCAGGTAAGTGCTGCGGGAGGCTGCTTGCACCCCGAGGTGTGGGCCCCATCCTGCCCCATCGCCACATCCTCCTCCTGGCTGCTGGAGCTGGGGCCGAGCTGCCCCAGCCGAGCCCTGCCGGGGCTGGTGCGGGGGGGGGACCAAGCAAAGGGCGGCCCTTGCAAGCTCCCCTCGGGGGCCGGCACCTGGCGGCTGCACTCCCAGCACCTCCTCTCGCCCAGGTGGCAGAGGAGCAGCGCAAAGGCCTGCACCAGCGGCCCCTGGACCTGGGCCTGATCCTGTTCCTGCTCGTGGCTGGAGCCTTCACGCTCTTCAGAGGGCTGGTAGGGACGGTGTGAGCCGGGCCGGGGCGGGAGCTGGCCGGCCTGGGCATGGGGGCACCGGGGAAGGGGCTCCGGCGGGCAGTGCGGGGTGTCACTGTCATGGGCCCTCTGCCTCCTGCCCCAGGTGGTGCTGGACTGCCCGTCCGAGTCCTGCTTCAACTACATGTACCAGTACGAGCCGTGCCTGCGGGACCCCGTCGCCTACCCCAAAGTGCAGGTGAGCGCGGGGCTCGCAGCCGGGGGGGGGGGGTCTCCGCCGGGCACTCCCTGTCCTGAGCACCGGGCAGGGGAGGGGGCGCTGCCTCTGGCTGGGCTCGCTGGCTAACGAGCTCGCTTGCACAGGCAGCTGGTTGTCAGGCCTCGGGCGCGGGGGCACAGGGAAGCCCGGTCCTGTCAGCTGCGCGCCGTGCCCCCCAGCGAGGGCTGCCGAGGCAGGCGTCGGGGGAACCGGGGGGGAGGGGGCCTTGCTAACGAGATGCTGGGCGGCAATGATTGGGATGCAGACGCAGCTGCTCTTGGCTCTGACCTTGAACTGTCCCCGTCCAAGCAGGGGCTCGGTGCCAGGCGGCAGTGCAGGGAGCTGCTGGCACGGGCGCACGGCCCCGCTGCGCTGAGCTCCCTGCTGCCGCCTCTGCAGGGGGGACCCGCCTGTCCCCCGGCCCGCCGGCCGGGAGGCACCCCGGCGCTGTGGCCTGTGCCCTGGGGAGCGGGGCAGAGGAGTTGGCCGTAACCCGGGTCCTGGCAGAGCCGCGGTGGGTGGCTGCCCCGTCCAGGGCACGTTGGACCCCCGGCTGGTCCGGGCCCATCCTCTGTAGCCCTGGGCACATCCTGCTCGGCACTGCTGACTCTCCCCTCGCTCCCAGATGCTGGTCTACACCTTCTACTTCCTCCCGTACGTGGGGCTGTGCATCTACGGGCTGGTGTGGCCCGGCTGCACCTGGATGCCAGACTGGGCCCTGGTGTTCGCGGGCGCCATCGCGCAGGTACCGGGGCTGGGCTGGGCTGGGGTTGGCCCCGCGGCTGGCATGGGGCTGGGCTGGCACGTCCCTTGCTGGTGCCTGGGGGCCGTGCTCCGGGCCGAGGCGCGTCCAGCCCCGGTCCCCATCCCGGAGTTAGCGCGTGGAGCTGTTTCCTCGGCAACGAGCTGAGCTTGATGGAAAGGGACTCTGCCCAGGGTCCACGGAGCCGTGGCCGGGCGGGGGCCATAGCTGCATCCCGCGGGGGCCGTGAATGCCCCGTCCCGCCGGGGCGTGTGCAGGGCAGCCCCCTGACCCGGCGGGGTCCTCGGGGCAGGTGCGTGGGGGTGGGAAAGTGAGGGGCGGGGGGACAGCACCGTCTCCCCTCCCGCAGGCCCAGTTCTCGCACGTCGGCGCCTCCCTGCACCTGCACACGCCGTACCCGTACCGCACGCCCGAGGAGGCCTGGGGGAGCGTCCTCCTCGCCAACAGCCTGTACGCGCTGGGGCCGCACCTCCTGGCCTACCGCTGCCTCCGCAGCCCCGGCTTCTTCCAGCCGCCCGTGTCCGGCCCCCAGCCCCCCGACAAGAAGCGCCAGTGAGGAGGGACCCGGTCCCAGCCCCGCAGCGAGGAGCTCCAGCGCAGCCCGGGCCGGGCGGGCCGCATGCCGTGCAGGGCCTGGTTTGGCGGAGGGGGGCCAGGTGGCGACGGGGCGAGGACGTGGAAGGTTTTCCTTCTGCCCCCCAGAGCTGGCTCTCGCCCCATCGGCTCTCGCCCCCTTCGCCCTGCCCCTTGCCTGGCTGAGGCCCTCGCCGGCATTTGCCATGACAGTGCTGCCAACACTCCCAGCCCCCTGGCAGGAGGGACCGGCCTCCGGGCTGGCGCAGCCCCTCTGCACGGCTGCGATGGGGCTGTGACTCCGGGGTCTCCGCAGGGTCGGGCTCTGGGGGCCCCCATGGGTTCCCGCTCGGGTGCAGGCAGAAGGCCTGGGCCTGCTGCGGGGTCGGATCCGCCTCGGAGACCTGGCCCCTGCCAGCCTGGCCGCAGCTGCGTCCCCGGCTCTGCAGAGACTGCCCATCGCAGGAGCTGCTGGTCCATCCCGGCTGTTGGCAAGGCCTGTGGGCCCTGGGGGGCGGGGGGAAGGCTTGTTCCCTGCTCTGGGGACCCTACCAAAACAGACTGTTTACAAATAAAACTGCTTTAACCCTGCTGTGGCTGGATTGTTGCACAGGGGCATGGGAGGGGCTGGGGGCTGGCAGACGGAGCCTGGCCAGCCCTTGGGGGAAGTGTGCGAGCACATGTGCGCGTGCTCATGTATGTGCACATGTGTGCATGTGCCAGCGCGTGTGAGAGGACAAGGGCCTGCGTGCCCGGCAGGGCTCTGGGTGCCTGCGCATGTGTGAATGAATTTCCCTTGAACGTCCTTATGTAAGCGCGGGGGAAGGGGTGCAGAGCACCAGGGAGTGCCGCCTTGAAGCCTGCGGTGGGCGGCAGGGGAGGTGAGCGTGCCCGCCAGCCGGGGGGGGCAGGAGGCCAGAGACCTGCGGCTGCAGAGCAGCTGGCTGGAGCCCAGCCGGCCGAGCAGGCCAGTCCTCCCAGTGCCATCAGCGCTGGCCGCCACTGCCAGGCGAGATCTCGCAGCCCTGCAGCCCATCCCAGGAGGCCCGACTCCCGGCCCACCCAGACCAGGCGTCCTGCCCCCCGCCTGCGGCACTGCCCACTAGGCCTGCCCCCCTGCAATGCAGCTCTGCCCTTCCCCCACCAAGGCTGCAGCCGTTGCAGCGGCCCAGAGGCTCCCGGGCTGCGCTCAGTGCGGGGCAGTGCCTGGGCCCCAGGCCCAGCCGTGGGAAGTGCTGGGAGAGGCCAGGGCAGCCCCAGCCCCTGCCTGGGGGGTGCCAGCCCAGACCTGGACCCACCCTCAAGGGGACCCTGCTGCCCCCCGGTGGTTGCCCCTGGGACTGCAGCCACGATGCTCCAGCATTAGCGGCGTGGGGGTAGATCGGGGCCCATCGGCTGGCAGGGGGTGCTCTGGCACTGCCTGGTCTATGCAGAGGGGCCCTGGGGAAGGCAGACCCAGAGTGCCAGTGCTGCTGGGGTCAGGGACTCAGTGCCCCCTCCGCCACCAACTCCCCGTGTGCCCTTGGGTGCATCCCAGCGTCTCTCCACCCCGCCCCGCTGCAGGGAGGGAGAACGGGTCGCCCCGCTCCGCCGGCCTGTGCCAGCTGCGAGCTCTCGGGGGCAGGACCTGGCTGCCCCCACGTCGGCCCCCGGCCCCGTCGCACGAGCGCCCCGGGGACATGACGGCATCCTCCACCCCACGGGCCGAGCAGCCGGCACTGCCAGCGTCCCTCAGAGCCCCGCTCGCACGCCTGCCTGTTCTCCTTTAAAATCGCCTGCCCCCCCATCCCTCCCACACTCCCTCCCCCCGCTCGGCTCTCGCAGCCCGTCCTCGTCCTCGAGCAGTGACTGCCCAGGCACCGAGGGCTGGGCGCCGCGTCCCGCCCCGTCCTGCGGCGCCACTTGCCCTCCGGAGCCGGGCTCCCTCCCCCAGCGCTGCTGACTCGGGCGAAGAGGCAGCCTGCCGGGCCAGGCGCCCGGAGCGAGCCAGCGGGCAGGGCCAAGGCGGCACCTAACGCCGTGCACGCCCGCGCCCGGCCGTGCCAGCCGAGGGCTCGTGCCAGCCGTGCCCTGCGCCCGCCGGCCCCGGCCAGGCCCGCGGAGGAGCGGTGAGTGAGCGGGCGCTGCGCTGCGGTGTTCTTGCTCTCCGCACTGTAACCTTGGAAATGCAGCTCCTGCTCTGTGCTGCAATGTAGCGCCGCACGCGCTGCCGGCAGGCCGGCCCGGGGCTGCGGCGCGGGGCGCGGGGCGCGGGGCTGCGCGCCGGGTAGCGGGTGGGGGATGAAGTCACTTTTTCTTCCCTGCCCGCGGCTCTGGAGCTAGAGACGGCCCCTGGGCAGAGAGCAGAGGGAGGGCGCTGGGGCTGCTGGGGACCCTGAGCTGTCCTCGCCCCGGGGGCCGGGGGGGGGGCAGGAAAGGCCCCCGGCAGCCTGGGCCGGGGTCTGCGGAGAGGAGCGGGGCTGGTCCTGCGCGCTCCTGCTCTGCCCCCCTCGCAGGCTCCAGCCACACGACAGGGACTGCGTGCACTAGAGGGGCCCGGGGCGAGAGCTCCGGATGTGGCCCCCCGGCGCGGCCCCGGCGCTGCGGCGCCCTGTGCTCCCAGCAGCGCATCCGGCACTGAGCTGCCCGCATGGCCGGGCAGGGGCAGGGGCAGGGGCAGGGGCAGGGGCAGGGGCTGGGCGAGCCGCTCCCGCCTCCCCTGCATAGCCCTCGGCCTGACCGAGGCTGTGCCAAGACCCGCCGTGCCCGACCGGCCGCGGCTGCACAGGCGCAGGGCAGGCGCTGGCCCCCGCGGCATCTCCCCGGGCCGGGGCAGGCCGGCCCCGCGTCCCGCGCCGCCGCGGGCAGAGCCCCGGCGGGCGAGCAGCAGCCCAGCAGGGCCGGAGGCTCAAGGCCTGGGCGCGGGGCGCGGGGCGCGGGGCGCGGGTCTCGGCCAGAGCCGTCCCCAGAGAGGAGCCGTCGGTGGCGCGGCGGCTCTCGGGCCAGCTCCCTGCAGGCCCGGCCCGGCGCCGGGCGCTCGGCGCGGGCCCGGGGCCGGGGGCGGCGGGCCGGGCGCAGCCACGGCAGGGGGCGGGGCTCTGCTCCGCAGCCCGGCGCCGTCACGCAGGTTACACACGTCCCCGCGTGGCCATCAAACACTGACGAGAGCGAGCCCGGCGCTGCGGCCGTGAAGTATTCACGGCGCCGGTGCCCGAGCGCCTGGCGGCCCGGGCTCCGGCGGGGCAGGGCGCGGGGGTCGCCCCCCGGCACCTCCAGCCCTGCTCCCCGCGGCTTGGCCGCCTGCCTCTGTCCGTCCCCCGACCGCGACCCCCCGCACCCCCGGGCGCGGGCGCGGGCCGTGCCGGCGGGACCTGACGGCCGCCTCCCCGCCTCCCCGTGCTAGATGCGCCCCGGACGCTGCTGCCCCCGCGCCGGGGGCCGCGCTGCTGCCCTGCTGCTCCTGGTCGCGGCCCTCTCCTCCCGCCCCGCGCTCGGGGAGAGGGGGCGCAAGAAGGTCGTCCACGTACTGGGTGAGTGGGGGCCGCGTCCCACACCCCTGCCCGGGGGGGCTGCCGACTCACCTCTGCGGGTGCCGTGAAAACAGCCCAGCCCAAGTTCATCCTGGCTGCACCGAGCGGGGAAACTGAGGCAGGGGGCGGGCGGCTGACCCCCAAAGCACATGGGTGGGAGGAGCTGGGGGGTGCCCCTAATTGGTGCAGGGCCACGCTTGCTCCCCCGCCCCTGGGCACAGCCTGCTCTGCCCCCTCCCCTGGCACCAGTGCGAGACAACCGAGCGCTCACCCCCATTAACGTGGGAGCAGGGGCTGCTCTGCTCGCAGAGTCTGGCCTGGCGAGAGGGGGTCGAGCACGGCCTGCAGCCCTGGCCTGCTCCGCAGTGTCCGTCGCAGCATTTTGCAAACCCTGTGACCTGCAGTGACTGGCTGCATGGCGCAGAGCGTGGGACCCGGACTCCTGGGCCCCCTGCCCCCCCCCCCCCCCCCGCACTGGCTGGGGCTGCAGGTGAGAGGCGTCCCCTGGGGAAGCCCCCGACCCTGCAAAGCAGAGGGGCCGAGGCACGCGGGGGACTCGGAGGGGTCCCACTTTGCTTCGAAGCGCAGAGCACCGGGGTCCCCGGGTCGGGTGCTGGGCAGGAGGGCTCTGGGGCACTGAGACGGGCGCCTGTGCTCCCAGAGGACGACAGCGGGGCAGTGGTGGTGCAGACGGCCCCGGGGAAGGTGGTGACGCACCGGGGCGGCACCATCATCCTGCCCTGCCGCTACCACTACGACGTGTCGGCCCACGACCCCGACGAGATCCGCCTCAAGTGGACCAAGGTGACGGAGCCCATGGCCTTCGTGGATGTCTTCGTGGCCATGGGCAAGGAGCGCCGCGCCTTCGGGGGCTACCGGGGGCGCACGGCCCTGCAGGAGGACGGCCCCGGCGACGCCTCCCTCATCATCCGCAACGTCACGCTGCAGGACTACGGGCGCTACGAGTGCGAGGTCACCAACGAGCTGGAGGACGACGCTGGCATGGTCAAGCTGGACCTGGAAGGTACTGGGGGTCCCCGGGCCTGCCCCGTGGCACGTACAGCTGGCATGTGCAGGCCCAAAGCCGGTGCCGAATGCCTCGCATGTGCCCAGACACAACAGCAGGCAGATCCCCGGGGGAGGATTTTTTGGTCCATGGAGAGGCAGGACGGGCAGAGCCTGGGGCCAGAGGGCGAGAGCAGCTGCTGCAGGGTGACAGCCCCTGGCCTGGGGCTGCCTTGTCTCCGGGGCCGGGACAGTCACAAGGCCAAGGGACAGGGAGCTGTTGGGGGAGAGAAGCCCTTGCCGTGCTCCTGGGAGCCCCGCGGTCCATCCCCACTCTCTTGCTCAGCCCTTGGCAGGCCCAGGAGTGGGGCCCAGGGATGGGAGGACAACAGTGCCAGGGACACGGGCAGGCGCCTCGCTGCTCACCTTGGCCTACTTCCTCGGAGAGCGCGAGCCTGGGCTGCCAGGCAGAGGAGCCCCAGCCCCATGCGGGGCAGGTTGGAGTGTGGGGCTGAGGACCCCAAAGTTGGCAGGTCACAACCTCCACCCTGGTGTCCCAGTACTACGAGGCTTTTCCCCGCACCAGGTCCTGCCCTGCGCACGCTTGAGCCTTCCAGGTTTGCAAACTCTCCTGGGTCAGGCTCTCTCCCCCCTGCCTAACCCGGCAGCAAGTAGCCAGCTAGGCACAGAGAGCTGGCATCCCAGCGCCCCGTCACAGCTGGGGCAAAGTGAGCAGCGATGTCTGGGCAGCACGTGCCCTCCATCGTGGCAGGCTGCTGTTCGGGCACTTGCGGCGTGGTTTATCGAGCCTATTATTGGCTTTTACTGTCGCTCCAGGTTTATGGGCAAGCAGCTCATAAACGCCAGAAACAGATCACGGCGCAGGCTCATAAAGCACCTGCCAGAGCGGGCAGTGTGGAGCAAATTGCGGCTGGTGGGAAGGGGGTGGGGATGAGGGTGTCCCGTGCGCAGCCTTGGCCCTGCCACCCTGAGCTGTCTCCCCCAACTGCAATGGAGCTGAGCTCTGGGCTTCGCCATGAAGGACCACGAGGAGACTGCTCTGACCTGGCCCCCAAAGGGAGAAGAGTAGGGGAGGGGGCCAAGTCCCCCCCCCCCCCCCCACGCAAATCTTCCTTCCTCACCCAGCCGGCAGCCTGCCTGCACGGCCAGCCCGCGGTGCAAGGCTGAGAGTGCGAGGACAGGTGGGCAATTGCCTGCTGGCTGGTGTTTGTGGTGGCAGAGCCATTGATGCAGTATGGGCACAACTATTTTGCACCCCCTGGAGCAAAAGCATGTGGTGCATTTGCCCCTGGGGCGCCATAGTCTGGCATCGTGCCCCCGGCAGGGGCAAGCACTGGGCAGGTGTCCCGCACTGCAGCTGAGCAGGGGGAGCACAGCGCACCCCGGGCAGCGGGTCTGAGGGGCTGGTTTCTGCCCCCGGCGCTAGCGCCCCCCGCCATGGCTGTGCGGTGTCCCCGGCAGGTGTGATTTTCCCCTACCACCCGCGCCTCGGGCGCTACTCTCTCAACTACCACGAAGCGCAGCAGGCATGCCTGGAGCAGGACGGCATCCTGGCCTCCTACGACCAGCTGCACCAGGCCTGGCTGGAGGGCCTGGACTGGTGCAACGCGGGCTGGCTGGACGACGGCTCCGTGCAGTACCCCATCTCCCGGCCCCGGGAGCAGTGCGGCCGCAAGGACACGCCCGTCGGCGTCCGCAACTACGGCTACCGGCACAAGGACGACGAGCGCTACGACGCCTTCTGCTTCACCTCCAACCTCAACGGTAAGGCCCTGATCTTCGCTGGGCCTGGGGCGGCAGGGCCCATGTCTGGGCCCAGAGGGCAACGCTTTGGTAATTGGGACTGTTCTCGGGTGGCAGGCAGGGCTGGAGGGACCCCAGGGAGGAGGCTGAGTGCAGATACGGTGCTTAATTCACTGAGGTGCCGGTGGGGAAGGGTCATGGTAGGGAGGGGAAACTGAGGCATGGGGGAATGGCACCATGCACAAACTCCTGCCAGACGCTGAGCATGGGGATGGACCCTGCAGGGAGGCGATTCCCTGCACCTGGCATTGCTGAGGGCATGTCTGGGTGCCTGGCTCACGGAGCAGGGCACAGGGAGGTTCAGGGCCCTCCGTGCCTGCAGAAGTGGGTCCCAGGGGCTGGGACCAGCCCCAAACCCCGCTCAGCACTGCCTCTCCATCAGTCCCTGCCCAGGCTGGCACCTCTGCCTTCCCTCCCGACCGGCAGGACCCTGCAGTAGGGCGGCGATTGCTCCTGCTGAAAACGTCAAGACTTTTCGTAGGAAGAAGCAGCCCCTGGAGCTGCCAAGAGTAGAGTGATTCCTGCTCCCGGTGTCCAAGCCCCCTGCCCCCCGCCCCCCCGCCACAGTGCTGCTCACTGCAGCAGATCCTGCTCTGGGAGAACCAGAAATCTCCCCCTCAGCTCCTGGCTTCAGCATGTCCCAGCCCCAGGCAAGAGGCTGCAAGTCAGCCCCTCGCCCCAGAGCCAGGCCCAGCTCGGCACTGCCAGGGAGCGGCACGCGGCAGGTAGCGTGTGCACGCACACCGTGCGGGGGGCATTTGACCCCTGCAGTCTTTCCTGCCCAGAGCAGGGGGTGGATCTCACCGGCTCCCTTCCAGCCCCAAACGCGTGTGTGCACGCGTGCATATGCTGGTGATTTCCCCCTCCCCAGAGAGCCCTGGCTGCCCTGCCCAGGCCCACATGGCCCCATAGCGTGCCGCGTGGGCGCTAGCTCATCTCTCTGCGGCTTTGCTCTGCCCAGGGCTGCAGGAATTACTGAACTGGATCACATCCCTGCCTCTACCCATCAGGCATGTCACGCCTGGCCTGGCCCTATGCTTCCCACCACCCTGCATCATAGCCACCTTCCCCCAGAAATGCTTCATCCCCATTACAGAAGCCTGGAGGCCCCTGGGACTTTATCCCCTGCCTGCAGCACCCGGCGCCCAGGCGAGGCCGTGACCTCCCTGCTCATTGGCCCAGGGCCGGGCACTCAGGAAGGGGTGGTGGAGGATTAATTAGGTGCTAAAAGGTGGAGGAGGGTCATTAAGGGTCTCAGCCCAGCTGCTGCAGGGCAGCAGCAGTAGAAGAGCAGGTGGGGGGGACCTGGTGCCCCAGAGCGGGGCCTGGCAGCAGTGATGGGGACCCCTGAGGTGAGGGTTACACCCCAGCCTTGCATGCACTGCTCACAGGATGGAGGGGACACGTGAGGTCCTTCCATGCATGGGCACCCCAGGGGGCCCTCCTTTGCGCTCTCGGGGTGCAGCCTGCCTCACCCCTGCCCCATGCACAGAGGGAAGTCCCTGCCGGCTCCTCCCCAGCTGCCCCCAGGGTGGGTGAGTTGCCAGGGCAGCCTCCCCGCCCCCCCCCACAAGCACTATCAATTATTACCGAGCAAATCCCCGCGTTACAAATGTCTCTGGGGTGAATGTGATCAGCATTGATCATCCCTGACCACACAGGTCAGGGCAGGAAGGGCAAGAGGTCGGTGCAGAGGTGAGCTAGGCAGGGCCCTGGCTTGGGGGCTCTGGAAGGACCCCTCCTCCCATCCCACAGCCCCCTCTCTGGAGCAGGGGGAGGCCAGGAAGCTGGAGGGTCGCCCCGGGGGCACCAGGATCCAACCTTGGAGCTGCCTGATGTCTGGGCTTCTCTCTGCACTAACCTCATCTCCCTGCCCCCATGACAAATGCCCCCTTCCAGCTCAGCCCCAGTCTCGCTGGGAGACCAGTTGCACCAGGTCCCAGCAGGAACTGGGCTGAGACCTGCCCAGCTCGAGTCAGTGCAAGGTCCTGCCTGCCCGGCTGGAAGCAGGGGAAGGGGCAGTAGCAGGGACTGCGGTGGAGAGGCCAGGGATGATGGATGGGGCCCGAGCCCAGCAAGACAAATCCGAGCCGGGGGGACCACCCCTGCGCACAGATTACTCGGCCTGGCGGGACCGTGGGGGAGGGCGGCGGGCGACCGTGGGGGCTCTGCAGATGTTTATTTAATCGTGGCAGGCAGGATAAATCGCGGGCAAAGCAGCCACAGGCCAGGCCGCGGTGCCACGGCACCCATCAATCTTGCTGCAGCAAGGCGTGCGCTTGCGGGCCTGCCTTCGCTGCAGTGCACCCAGGCCGGCCGGGGTCTCTGCGCCCCTCCCCAGCCCCTGCCCAGGCTGATGGCGAGGGGCAGAGTCCGCGCTGCTCCGGCCCACCCGCTGGGAGGCTGCACCTGTGCGGGTGATGCTGGGGTGGAGGAGGGCCCAGACGGGGCCTCGGGGACCGTGTGGAGGTCCTGTATGGGCCGTGGGGCTGCAGAGATGGGCGTGGGGTCAGCCCAGAACGCGCCCGCCAGCTGTGCCCAGGCTGGGCGGTCAGCGATGGCCTGCACCCTCCCACGGAGCAACCCATGGGCACTGCTCCCTGCACCGCTGAGGCACGGCGCCAGCCACGCGACACCGCTCCACAGCCCTGCCCGGCTCCTGGGCTCCTTCCCACATGCTCATCACTCACCACAGGGAGACTTGGTGTTTCTTTCCTGCTCGGATAAATAAACCAGCAGAGCCCTCCCAGCCCCGTGCATCCCTGGGGAGGGTGGGCACCGGGGCTGGGTGCGAACTGGAGGGGGGACGTGCCAGGCGTCAGGTGCTGTCGTCTCCTCCCAGCACTGGGGCTGCTTGCAGATGAGCCACCCATGCCGCTCCTTCGGCAGCTCTGGGCCCCAGGGGGGCTGGTTACGGCCCTGGCAGCATCAGGCACTCGCGCGTGCCTCCCGCACAAGGGCAGCAGGCACAAGGCCACGTGGGCTCAGGCCCCGGCGGCTTGGTGCCCCAGCCTGGTGTGAGGACCCCCAGCCCCCTTCACAGCCGCTTGCTCTCGCCCCTGCAGGCAAAGTCTACTTCCTGAAGACCTACCGCAAGCTGAGCTACCCCGAGGCCGTGCAGGCCTGCAAGGACAACAGGGCAGTGGTGGCCAAGGTGGGGCAGCTCTACGCCGCCTGGAAGATCCAGCTGCTGGACAGGTGCGAGGCCGGCTGGGTGGAGGACGGCAGCATCCGCTACCCCATCGTCAACCCCCGGGCGCGCTGCGGGGGCCGTGAGCCCGGCGTCCGCAACCTGGGCTTCCCGGACAAGAAGTACAAGCTCTTCGGGGTCTACTGCTTCAAGAAGGCGGGCGAGGTGGCCCCCAAGCAGGTGTCCAGCAAGGGGAGGCCTCTCTGGGTGTGAGGGGCAGGGGCTGCCCCCCAGCCCGGACAGCGCTGCTCCTGCAGCCACCACACACGTGCTCCAGTGGGAGACGGCGACCGCAGCAACTGCCCCCTCCAGCCCCCAGCCCCCAGCCCCCAGCCGGGAGGACCGCGGCCCTGGCCACGGAGCGGTGGGACCCGGCTCCTGGCTGTCAGCACTGCACGCACGATGGGAGCCCCCTCCCGCTTCCCGGGGCAGGGGCGGTCCCGGGCACAGCAGGCCAAGGAGGGCGCTGGCAGGGGGTCCTCGCCCCGCACCAGGGCCGCGAGGTGCCACGCGTGGGGCGGGGGGGTCATTCTGCACCCGCTGCCCCTCGCCGCCCTGCCCTGCATCGCCCGCGCAGCCAGACTCCTCTGCGGCTGCCCGCTCCTGCCCTGGGGCCTGGAGGACCCCTCCCAGGCGTCCTCTGCTTGCACAGGGGCCAGGCTGGCCCCGGCCGCTGTCCTGCAGCTTCCCAAGCCCCCTCATCTCCCCAGGTTGGGCTGGGCAGACCTGGCAGCGCTGCGGCTGGGGCTGGCAGAGACCTTGCTGTGCTTCTCAGAGACCTGTGGGGTCAGGGCCTGGTGGGCTGGGCCATGCCCTGGTGACGACCCTCCACTGAGCGTGGCCTGGAGGCCAGACATGCCGCGCGGATGGACGAGCCGGAGAAGCGTGCGTGGCACAATCCCCGCTGGGACATTGCCCGTGCCCTCCCCCCCCGTGCCTCTGCCCTGCACCATGCACTCTTCAAAGGAAGCTGAGGGGGAAACTGAGGCCCAGAGAGAGGAAGACCCTGGGTGTGCTCATGCCAGGCCAGTGCTCTGCCAGGGGGCACAGAGCCATGGCAGAAGCTCAGCCTGCTGCCCCCTCTCCGAGGGGGATGGGCACTGCCCGCTGGTGCAGACTCGGCACGTCTGGACCCGTCTCCCCAGTGCTGCCCTACCGGAGAGCAGGACCCAGAGGATGACCGCCGGGGAGGCCCATGCAGGTGGCCTGGCTGCAGCTTCCTGGGGCCGAGTTACACCCAGGGGTCACAGAGCTTTTTCCAAGGGCTGGACATCAGGTCTGACTTCCCCGTGACAGCCGGGCACAGCACCAGCCTCCCTGCCCCAAGGGCACGGCCTGCATGGGGCTCAGCTCTGCAGGGTCAGTCACTGCTCTGGGTCCATCTGCCTGGCTCCAGCTCTGAGACCCCTGCCATAGCCAGCACCAGGACCACGGGGTTTTGTCGTGTGGGAGCCCATCCTGCCAGGGGCTGCGGGCCCAGACCTAGCGTGCCAGGCAGACAGTGAAGCGAAGGGCCTGTGGTAAGAGCACCTGGTCTGGCTCTGGGTTCAGGGGGAGGTTACCCGGTGCCCGGGTGGGCACCTGCCTTCCTGCCGCCCTGCAGATCCCCATGGGGGGTGCGTGCCAGGGGTCACGAGCCCCTCAGCTCCCGCTGCTCCTCCCTGCTCCAGTGCAGCGCCCACCCTCCCCGCCGCATGCTGTGGCAGAGCCGCTGGACTCGCTGCAACGCTGCCCAAGCATGCTTTGGGTGCTAGCTGCATGGCCTGCATGCATCGCTGCGCGAGGCCCTGCCAGACACTGCCAGGGAGGAGAGGGGGAGGGGCCCAGTGGCCGGAGGCTGCCTCCAGCTCCGCTGGCCTGGGGGTCGGGTGGGTGGTGGCCGTGGTGCCGACGCCAGCTCTAGACACAATAAAGGCCTGGCAGCTAATGGAGACCCATGGGCTCCCGCCTCTCTCTCCTCTGCAGCCTCCCCCACGCACTTGCCTCCTCACTCCCTGGGGCCTCCAGTGGGTGCCTCTCCAGGCTGGCACCCCACTGCCCGCTGGCACTTGAGGGTGGGCCCTGCACCCGGCTCAGCTCCAGGGAGGGTACGGAGCTGGGCTGCAACAGCCAGGCTCAGCGTGGTGGGAGCGGGCACTCAGGGAGGGTGCCCCGCCATGGGGCAGAGCCCTGCGACGCTCCCCTTGCCGAGGGCAGAGCAGCAGCCGCCCCTGGGGGGGGGCAGCATCGCTGGAGGGTGGCTCGTCTCTCTTGCCCAGTGGCAGCGTGGGGCCCAGCGCGTCTGCGTCTGCGTGCGTGTGCGTGTGCGTGTGCACGCACCGATCCACCCTCAGCCCCCTCCTCCCTTGCTGTACCTGGGCCCATTTGCTGGGGGCGCGGGGCACCAGAGGCCCCAGGCAGCGCCCGCGTCTGCCTTCCCCTCTGCCCCGTGATGCCTTTGGGGGACGGGGCTGCCCCACGTCCTGGGCAAGGCGGTGGCTGCTGCCGACGCCATCCTGCTGCTGTGCGTGCCCCCGCAGGCAGGTCCCCGGGCAGGGCTGTCCGCCCCCGACACGAGGGCTAAAAATGCAGGCGGCGCTGGGGGCACGCCCTGGGCACCCCAGCTCCCCTTCCTGCAACGGGCACCGCTCGCAGGCCCAGACGCACCGGGGGGCTGCACCTGCCCCGTCTGACCCCCCTGTCCGGGGCCCCCTTCCCCCGCCCCGCAAGGACGGCCAGGCCCAGCCGGGGCTTATTAACTGTTAAAAAACTTTATTAAAATGTCCAGCGGTCCAGAAACGCGGCGGGCCGGGGCCAGGGGGCCACGGAGGGCACCGCGGCCGCACACAGCTACCCGGACCGATGACACATGGGGGGGCAAGGGGGGGCCATGAACCCACCGGGAGGGGCCCGCGCCTGCCGCCCTCCGGGAACGCGACTCCTTGTGCGTGGGGCGCGGCGCCGGGGCGGAGGAGGGGGGCGAGGGCAGCCCCTCCGCCCCGCCCGGCTGCCCGCTCGCCCCGGGGGCTTGGAGACTTGCGGCGGGGCGCGGAGGCCGGGGGCCCGCAGGGGGAGGGCGGCGGCGTGCCCGGCGCACACGCGGCTCGTCCCGGGGGGGCTTCCTCGGCGCCGCCCCTAGAAGCCGCGGCCCGCGTCGGGCCGGGCGGGCGCGTGCGGCCCGCGGTGTTTTCGCCGCTCCTTGCGGGGCTGGCGGCGGCGGCGCGGGCGGTGCGGGTGGCTGCGGTGGCGGCGGTGGTGGCGCCGGGCTCGGTGCGCCCTTCTGGCTACCGGCGGCAAGGAGAAGCGGGGGGGCGTTACTGGGGGCCCGGCGGCGCACGCAGCGCCCCCGGCCCGGGCACTCACGTCGTGTGCAGAGCAGCTTGGGCCGGTCCCACTTCCCGGTGCTGTGGCACTTGACGGTGGGCACGTGGCGGGGCACGAAGCCGTCGGCGCACTGGTACCGCACCGTGGCGTGGATGCTGTACTTGTCCTTCCGCCTGCCCACGGGGAAGGCGTTGTCCACCTCGGGCGGCGGCCCGCACAGCACTGCGGGCACAGCGCGGCGTCACGCCGCCCGCCCTGCGCGCGGGGGGCAGGCGGGACGGAGCCAGCCCCCCCCCCCCCCCCGCGCACGAGCTGCCCTGAGGGAGGGGGCGCGGCCGCCCGCAGCCCAGCCTGGCTCCAGCCCGCGCGGGTCTGGCCGCTGCCAGATTATGAGCCCCCCCAGACACACGCGCGCCCCCCCCCCCGGCCCGCGCTGCTGCCCTCGGCCCGCCGGAGCACGGCTCTGCCCCGCGTCCGTGCCCCGCCGCCGCCCGCGACGCGCGGGGCGCCCGCAGCCCCGGGCGGGGGCGGGGGCGGCGGCGGGGGGGTACCTGTGCCCTTCTTGCAGATGTAGGGCAGGTTGTAGTTGCAGGGCACGTCGTTCCACTTCCCGACCTCGTGCGACACCAGCACCACGCAGTCCTCGCCGCCCGCGAAGAAGTTGTCGGGCTGGTTCTCGCGCCAGTTCTCGTATTGCTGGGGGCGGCGGGAGCGTCACGGCCCGCCCCCCCCGCCCCCCGCCGCCCCCCGAGCCCGGGGCGGGGGCTCACCAGGGCGGTGTTGTCGGTCCACTGGAAATCCCGCTCCACGATGCGGTCGTTGAGCCCGATCCAGGTGTTCTCGTGGCCGAAGCCTGCGGGGCCGGGCGCGGGGTGAGGGCGGCGGGCGCGGCCCCGCGCCGTGCCCCGCCCCGCCCCGCCCCGCCCCGGCCCGGCCCGTACTGGTGATGAAGCCGTGCTCCTCCCGCGAGTGGATGCTGGCCAGGTGCCCGGCGCGGCGGCGGCAGTCCCGCTCCGCGTCCTCCCAGGCGCGGCGGTGCGCGAAGTAGCGGTAGCAGTGGCCCTGGAACTTGTGCCAGTTGCGGTCGCAGCCCTCCGTGTCTGCGGGGAGCCGAGTCAGGAGGGGGCCGCGCGGGACGCCCCGCGCCCGCCACGCCCCGGCGCCGGGCCGCCGCCCCGCACCTTTCTCGCAGAGGCTGCCGCCGTAGCTGGGCAGGCAGAGGCACACGAAGGAGTTGATCTCGTCGATGCAGGTGCCGCCGTTGCGGCAGGGGCTGGACAGGCAGTCGTCGATGTCTGCCGGGAGACAGGCGTGAGCCCCGCGGGCGGGCGGGGCGGGGCGGGGGTCCTGCGCCCGCACTCACCGATCTCGCAGTTCTCCCCGGTGAAGCCCGGGCCGCAGGCGCAGCTGGAGACGCTGCCGTCGGAGCGGCAGGTGCCGCCGTGCAGGCAGGGGTTGTTCTCGCAGGGGGCGGCCGCGGCTGCGGGGCACGAGCGCGGCGCGGCGTGAGCCTCTCCCCCTCCCGCCAGCCGCGGGGCACTGCCCCGCGCCCGCCCGGGAGCCCCAGCAGCACCGGGCTTCCCCCCTCCCGTCCGCGCTGCGACCGGGCCGCGCCGGGCCGGGCTCAGCCGGGCCTTCCCGCGGGGCCCAGCCGGCTCTCCCCGGAGGCCCGGGAGCGGGGCCGGCGGCGCCCCCGGGAGCCCGCGCCGCCACGCGAGCGGCCAACGCGGAGCCCAGATCCCAGGTCCCGGTAAGGCAACCAGCTCGGCTCCCGCACGGCCGGCGGCTGCGGGGCGGAGAAGGGCCGGAAGCAGGCCGCCCGGGGCCGGGCCCACGCGTGCTCGGCTCCGCGGCGCGCGCGGGAGACGCCCCGGGGCTGCGGCAGAGCCGCACCGCACTCACCCCGCGCGCTGCCGTCGCCGTCGCCGTCGCCGTCGCCGTCGCCCAGCCAGGCGCCGGTGTCCGCCTCCGCGGGGAAGGGCAGCGCCGGGTCCTCGCCGCTGCCGCCGTCCGGGCTGTCGCTCGCGGCCGCGGCCGAGGGCAGCGCAGGGGCGGCCCCGGTGGGCGACTCGGGCAGGGGCCCCCGGGGGGCGGCGGCGGCGTCAGGCTCGGTCCGGCCGTCCCCTCGGGCGGGGTCCCCGCTCCGCAGCCCGCCCCCCGCCGGCGCGTCCCGGCGGCGCGGGGGTGGCCCCCGCTGCGGGCGGCTGGGTGCGGCCGGGCTCCGGGCTGGCTGCGGCGGGTCCTGCGTCCTGCTCGCTCCCGCCCCGCGGCGGCGCGGTGCCCCGGGGCTCGGCGGGGCGCAGGGTCGGGGATGGGCCATCGTCCCGGGGCCGGGGGCTGCTCCCGGGCGGCTCCGGGCCCCAGGGCTCCGGTCCTGCGGCCGCCTCTGCCGGCGGGGCGCCTTCCCAGGGCTCCGGGCCGCCCAGGCTCCCGGCGAAGGTCACGGCGCGGACGCTGAGCTCCGCGGCGCCGCTGCCGTCGCTGCCCCCGGGAGGCGGCGCCGCCGAGATGGCGGGGCCGGGGCCAAGCGGGCCGCCCTCCCCGCTGGCCGGCGGCTCCCCGGAGAGCTCCTCCGGCCCCGGCCCCGGCTGCAGGCGGGCCCCGGCGCCGGGCCCGGCCAGGGGGGCTCCGGAGGTGGCGGGACGGGGCGGGGTGCTGGGCGCGGCGGCCCCCGGGCCAGCCTGTCCCCCGCCGTCGGGGCCGGCCGTCGGGGCCGCTTGCTGCACCTCGGCGCTCCCGCTGCCCGGGGCCGGCTGGAGCGGGCGCGGGTCTGTCGGCGGGGGCTCCGGTCCCGGCGGCTCTGCAACAGACACCGCGCTCAGCGCCGGGGCGCGGGGGGCTGCTCCTCTCCCCTCCCCCCGGGGCCGGGCTCGGGGCCCTCGGTGCTGGGCATCCGCGGATCCGGCCCGGCAAGGGTTGCCATGGCTACTGTCTCCCCGTCACTCTGGCAACGTCTGGGGGGGGGGGGGTCGTTAGCAGCCACCTGATGCGGGGAGGATGCGGCCCCCGCAGGCTGCCGGCTCGCGGCGGAGCGGAGCCGAGGCGGGGGAAGGGAGCAGGACGGGCCGGGCAGGGGGGTCCCCCAGGGCTGCCCCCCCCCAGTTGTGACTGCTGAACTACCCGCTAATTGCTGCCTGGGAGCGGGGTGCTATTGGCAATTACGTCATGATCACAGGCTGGATCTTGGGAGCCCCCCGCCAGGGCAGGGGCCCGATGCCCCCCCGCAGGCCGGGGCCGCGTGGTACTCACGGTAGCCGGCCACCCCGTCCACTTCGTTGGAGAAGGCGGCGGCCCCGCGCCCCGCGCCGGGCTCCGCAGCGCCCGCCGGCGCGGGCAGCACCTCCACCGCGTTGGCCGCCACGCCCCGCGCCTCGTGCGCCAGGAAGGGGGGCTCCGCGCCGCCCCCCGGCCCGCGCCGCAGCTGGAAGTAGCGGCCGTTGAGGCCCGCGTAGAGGCTCGTCCTGGCGGGCGGCGCGGGGCTGGGCGCGGGCCGCTGGGAGGGGGCGAGCGGCGGCGTGGCGGCGGCGGGCTCCCCCAGGCCTGTGCGCCCGGCTGGCACGGGCAGCGGCTGGCTGGGGCTGGGCCCGGGGCCGGGGCCGGGGCCGGCCGCCGTGCCCTGCAGAGGCCCCCGGTCCACCATGTTCAGCGACTCGGCCTCGGCCGGCCCCGCTGCCCGCTCGGGGCCCGCGGCGGGCGGCGCGGGGCGGCCCCCGGCCGGCCGGGCGGCCACGGGCTGCAGCTGCTCGTCCTCGGGCAGGCCCGGCCCCGCCAGCCGGTGCAGGAGGCCGCCGGGATCTCGGGGCAGCTCGCGGGAGTCCCCGGACGTGCTGAGCTCCCCGCGCTCCCGCGGGAACAGCGCGTTGTGGGCCGGCGCCGGCGGCTCCTCCTCCTGCTCCACCAGAAGGTTGTCCATGCCCAGCAGGCCGGGGGGCCTGGCGCTGCTCCCCGCGGCGCCCGGCAGCTCCTCCGGCCCCGGCGGCGGCGCGCGCGCTGCGGACACGGGGGCAGGCGCTGAGCCCGGACTGCGCGGCCGGTGGCGGCCGGGCGGGGAGCGGGGCTCGGGGTGGGAAGGGCGGGCAGCGGCGGGGGCACTGCCCCAGACCGCTGGAGCCCCGGCCCGGCCCGGGCATTCAGTGGCTCGAGTTCGTGGCCCGGCATGCTGCCCCCCAGCCCCGGCTCTGGCGCGGCTCGGGGGGCAGCTGCCCTTGCCCTGGCTGGGGCGAGGCCGCAGCACGGCGCCGCGGAGGGTGCGGGGCAGAGGCACGTCCCCAATCCCTCCTCCCCTGGCTGCTGCGCCCTGACAGGTTTATTCATGGAGCAATCTGGGCCGCTCGCTCCGCGCCCGGCGCCCTCATTTATCTGATTAATTCCCCAATTAAATATTCATCCGAGGCAATTCTGCCGCCCGAGCCCATCGATCCCCACTCGGCCCCAGGCGGCAGCTCCGCCCGCGGTCTCCCCTGCTTGCGGCGGGGCCCAGGAACCAGCTGCCGGGGCGGGTGTGGAGCCCCCGGGCTGGAGCTGAGCATCATCCCTGTGCTCCACCACCCGCGTGGCCCCGGACGGAGCGCCACGGGGCCTCACCCCCCAGATCCACCCACGCCTCGTGGAGCCGGGCAGTGGGGAAGGCCTGGGCCTCCCCCCCGGACCGGGACCCCCGTACCTCTGTAGCAGTAGGCGTCGAACTTGGAGGCCGGGTCGGGGAAGCCGGTGCGGTTGGGGAAGCGGTACACGGTGCGCACGCCCGGCTCGTCCCCGCCGCACTTCTTGCGTGGCGTGCGGATGGGGTAGCGGACGCTGCCGTCGGCCAGCCAGCCCGGGTCGCACTGGTCCAGCCCGCCCCGCCACGCCAGGTGCAGCTGGCCCGTGGTGGCCAGCACGGCCCCGTGACTCCGGCACTGCTCCCGGGCCGCCTGGGCGCTGAGCCGCCCCGGCGAGGAGACGTGAAACACTTTCCCTGCAGGCGAGAGCCGCCGGTGAGAGCGGGCCAGCCGCCGGCCGTGCAGCTGGCGCGGGGGGGCCGGGCACCCGTGGGAGGTGCTGGGCAGGTGCGAGCACAGGCCACGAGCAGGGCTGAGGCTTGCGTGGGAGCTCGGGCGTGGGAGCCTGCAGCGCAGACGCGACCCCCCTTGCCCCCGCAACCGCCCGGTGCAGCACCCCCCGCCACCCGGCTGGGCGCCCCCGGCCCCGGCGGACACGCGAGCCGCGGCCCGCGGGCCAGGGCCGGGAGCCAAACCCGCTGCTCAAGGTCGGCGGGAAGGAGTCAGGTGCGCAACAGCCATAAATCCTGCCCTGCTCCACCGTGAAATCAGCAGCCGTCGGGCTGGGGACGGGCTCGTAAGGCCTTCGTCACTGGCGCAGCCGGGTGCGGGCCGCGCTCACGTGCTCTGCCTCCCGCACACGGCGCCGGCGGGCCACGCGCTGCGTGGGAGTGGGGCTGCTGGAGCGGGGAGGTGCCCCCGGGCCCGGCGCTGCCTCACCTTGGAGCTCCCTGGCGTAGCAGTAGGCGTCGTACGCTTCGTCGGCCTCCCGGTGCCCGTAGCTGCGCACGCCCGGGAGGCTGCTGCGGTCCCCGTAGCAGCCGGGTCTGGAGTGCGTGATGGGGTACCTGGGGGCAGCAGGGCGGGGTGTCTGGGCCAGCCCGGGGCGGCCGCATCCCGCGGGCCTTCGGGAACCAGCAGCACAGGCCCCCCCGCCCCCCGCGCAGCGCAGCGCTCAGCGGCACCGGGCGCGGCGGGCTCGGGCGGAGCTCCGCGCGCAGCCCTGCACGCACGCAGCTGCGGGCCGCGGGCCAGCCCCTACCCCACGCTCTGGTCCGACAGCCAGCCGGCGTCGCAGTTGTCGTAGCCGTCCTCGAAGGCCGCCTGCAGGTGCGCGGGCGAGGCGAGGCGGGCCGAGCTGTCCCGGCAGGCCCGCCGGGCCGCCGCCCAGGTGAGCGCGTAGCGGGAGCCGCCGGCCCGGTAGTGGAAGACGACACCTGCGCGGGAGGCAGCGGCGTGGGCACGCGGCGCTGGGGCCCGCCGCCGCCCTCCCCGCGCCGCGCCGCGGCGGCCCGCGGGGCTCACCTGTCACCTCCAGCGGCAGCAGGTCCTGCTCGTCGTCGATGCCGGCCACCACCTCGCAGCGGTACAGCCCCGCGTCGCTGGCCCGCGCGGCGCCCAGCACCAGCGTGGCGTTGTAGCGGTCGCGGGGGTACGCGGGCAGGGACACGCGGCCCTCGAAGGCCTTGGCCACCTTCACGGCGTTGTCCTTGGCCACCAGGATGGGCTCGTCCTGCCGCTGCCCGGCCGCCGACTGCACCTTGCTCCACTTGATGCGCGGCGGGTCCGGCGGGTCGTTGGGCCCGCGCACGGCCGAGGCGTGGAGCAGGAAGAGGCAGGGCAGGGCCGCGGGCTCGGCCAGCCCCACCCGCACCGCCTGGTGCTGCACCTTGTGCATGCGGATGGCCTGCGCGGGGTCCTGGGAGCCTGGGGGGCGGGCGCGGGCGGTGAGCCCCGGGCCGGCGGGCTGCGCCTCGTGGCGGGGGGGCCGCAGGAGGCAGCCGGGGAGCCACGGGCCGCGGGGGCGGGGCGGGGCGGGGCGGCCCTGCGTGGGCTCACGCCGCCCGGCCCACGGGCCGGCGGAGCCCCGGCGGGCGGAGGCGCCTGCAGGGACCGGCCGGCCCGGGGCCCTTCCCCCGCCTCCGCGGCCGGGCGGCGCCACTTACCGAGCACGGAGAGCGGCAGGAGCGAGAGGCTGAGCAGGAGCCAGCGGCCGGCAGCCCCCATCACGCCGCCCATCCCGGACCTGCCAAGGGAGCGGGCGTGAGGACCGCGCCCCGCGCCGCCGGGCGCCCGGGGGGGCCCTGTCCCTGGTGCTGAAGCGGGGCCGGGCCCGCGCCGGCGGGCGGCGGGCGGCAGCCCCCGAGGCCCCGCGCCGCGGGCGGGCGGGAGCCGGGCGGCCGTGGGAAGCTCTGGCGCCTTCCCTGCCATCGGCGGCTCTGCGGGTTTCGCTCGCGCGGCGCGGGGGGGCGCAGGCGGCCGCCGCGGGGTGGATCCGGCCCGGGCGGGCGGCGCCGGCGCGCAGCGGGCGCGGCAGGAGCCCCGCGGGCGGCCGCCCTGGTCGCTGGCGGGGGGCTGCCCCGTCCGAGCCGCCCCCGGCCCTCCGGGGGCCCCTCCCCCTCGCGCGCTTGCATTCCCGCCCCTTCCCCTCGGCTTTGTCTGCCGCTGAAGCATCAGCCCCCCCGCCCCCCCGCCTCCGGCAGACGGCTCCGGGGTGCGGGAGCAGGCCCCTCTCCGGGCCGGCGGCGGGAGGGGAAGCGCGCCCCCGCAACACGCACGCGCCCGCGGGGCCTGCCGGGGGGCAGCCGCCCCTCGCCGCGGAGACCGGCTCCAAGGTCAGAGGAAGATGTCACGGCAGCGGCTGTCCCCCTCGGGGACGGCGGCTCGGGCGCACGCACACGGGCACACGCACAGCCGGGTACACGCACGCCCGTCCTGCCAGGCCTCGGGGAGAGCCATCCCCACCCCCCGGCCCTGTCTGCCCCTGCCTTCCGCCGGCTCCGGCCGCAGGGGCTCGGCCTCCCGAGTCAGCTCCGGTGCCACGGCTGGGGGAGCGGGAGAGGGCAGCGGGGGGCTCCGGGGAACCGCTCAGGCCTCGGGTAAGGGTCTGGCTCCGCCGGCACCAGTGCGCACAGCAGAGCCCCTCCTTGCTGGTCCACCCCGACCCTTGGCTGTCATGCAGGCAAACCAGCGGCCCCTGGGGCCACGGGGTGCCTCCGCGCACCCGGCGCAAGGCCGCGGCAGTGGAGGAGAGGCGGGATGGCAGCCAGGCCCCTGCCTGGAGGCTGAGCAGAGCAGTCCCCAGCCGCGCATCCTGCACCCCTCAGAGCCAGGACGACAAGCTTCCTCTCTTCTTAATGTCTTTTTAAGTGAGAGTGGGATAGAGATTGCCCCCCCCCCTCCAGATCTTTCTCCAGACCCATCATGCACAGGGCACCTGGCTCGGAGCCACACGATGAGAATATCAATAGATGCCTATCAGCCCTCCAGCCAAGAGCCAGCATCGCATTTCCTCCCAGTGCTGACAGCTCATTCATTATTGAGGTCCTTCTCCCTACCCCATCCTGCAGCCAGGAGCCCCCTTTCGGGGTCACGCGCCCAGGGCCATTCCCACAGCAGCCCCCGGGGTGGAAGCGCGCACAAAGGAGCCCTCACAGCCCTGCAAGGAGGCTCTCCAACACCGGGCGAAGACCCCACTAGGAAGCTCCTGCTGGAGCAAAAGGAGAGGAGGAGTGAAGAGCGCAAGGCTTTAGGCAGCAGACAAGAGGCTCTAGGCACGGGTCTAGCCGAGGGCGATGTAGAGCCGGGGGGGCAGGGAATAAAGGTCCTAGAGATGGCTCTGCCACGGGGTGGCCTGGGCCAGGGCCCGGCCAACTTCGCGCTGCGCCTTCGGCGGAGCAGCCCCCTTGCTTGTGGCCTCCTCCCCACCCCGCACCCCAGCAGCCCGAGCCCGCAAGGCGGGGGCATGCTGCTGCTGGCAGGGGCAACTCCCCGCGGGGGGCAGCTCCAGTTCCCGCCGGGTCCTACTCGACCCCCCTGGGGAAGCTCGGTGGGCTGCCTTTCATGCGGCGGGGGGGGCACGTGGCTCTCTCGCCAGACTCGCAGCTACTGTGTGCGCGCAGGCAGGAGACAGCTTGCTCCCTGAGCCGGCTGTGGGGCAACCCCATGCCGTGCCCCCACGGGCCCTGTGCTGCAGCCACCCGGGGGGCAGCGGGATGGGGGCCATAGGCAGGGGCAGGCCCTGGGGTCAGCCCGTTCACCCAGACACCCGGGAGCAGCGGGCAGGTCACTGCTGGCGCCTTCCCCTTTGCCACCGCCGTGCCCCGGCGGTGGAATAATAATTCAGCCTGGCAGCGACCGTGGATGGAGCTGGGATCAAGAGCCGCCTCGTTATCCACAGCCAGCGGGTGCAGCAGCTAAAAGGAGCGCAGGGGAAGCGAGGCCCACAGCAGGCTGGCCGTGCCCCTTCCTCTCTGCAGGGCGGCGAGGTCCCCGCAGGGCAGGGCCTGGGGAAGCCCGGCGCCGGAGCCCGGTGCCAGAGACGTGAGGCCCTGGGGTCACAGACAATATTTCACTCCCCCTGCCGCTCCTGGCAATTAGGCAGACATTCGTAGGCTGGTGTTTGGCACCCGCCGCATAAATACATGCCATTATTGTCACTATTTGGGGAAGGCAGCACCGTGCTGCTAAACACCCCCCCCCCCCCGCTGGGCAGCCCCTGCCCAGAGCTGGCCCCCGCCGCAGCCCTGGAGGCCCACGGACCCCGGGGTGCAGCACCAAGTCTATCGAGGGATCCCACAAAGCCGCCCCGCGTGGCCCCCCAGCACTTCCATCTCTGTCGCTGGCTGCCACTTCATGCATAATTCATCCCTCTCATGCATATGCAAAGCTCGGGTTGGTGATTAGCTGCAAATGCAATATAGCTTAATTCCTCATGGGCGATGGGAGGTTGCCATGCTCCTGGGAGGTTTCCCGGTTCTTCCCCTTTCCCACCCCCCCTGACTTCTGTCCTGACCCCAGGCTGGCCCGGCCCGGGCAGGAGGCCGGCTCCTAGTTGGGCCTAGCGCCAGCACCGGAGCTGGGGGCCAGGCAGGCTCCTGTCCCCGGGGAGAAGCGCCACACTTCCCGCACCAGGCCAGAAGCCTGGGGTGCTTCCAGCCCCCGTAACAGCAGGAGCGGGCAGCACCGGCTGGGGAGCCCTGGCTCGACACCATCCTGCCCCGCAGAGCCCCTGCCCCTCCGCTGCCCAGCGTCTCGGGGAGCTGGGGACCAGGAATAGGCTGGAGGGGGTAGTTCAGCTTCCCAAGGTCTGGCAGGGGCACACGTCTGCCCCGGCTGTAGGAACCAGTCACGGGGGGCTGGCTGAATGATGTCCCCCAGAGGCGGGGGGAGCCGGGCCCCTGCTGCGGGCTGGCGCGCGTGACCAGGCACTCACTTCACGGGGAGGACGTGCAGGGTCCCATTCAGGCCGCTCAGCCTAGCGGGTCCCACGGGTTGGACCCTCCCCAAGGGCCTTCCACGCGCTTCTCAGCCCACGGAGCAAGGGGTGAGGGGCAGCTGGGCAGCTTGTCACAGCCCTGCTGGCGCCGCAGTCCCCTTGGCTCGGCAGCCGCTGTGCACCGAAGGGGCCGGGCCGGGCCTGGGGACACTGCCCCCTCCTCACCCGCCCCACGGGGTGGCCTTGACCCAGCCCCTGCCTTGGCTGCGTGGGCCAGGCAGGCGGTGGTGCTGGGTCCGCAGCGCCCGGCGCGGGACAGGCTGCCAACACAGGGAGAGACAAGGTGACCCGTGGGCCGGCCGTGGCCGGGCTGTCACCACTGCGGACAGGGCGCTCTCGGGCGGGGACGATGGCCTGGCAGGCAGAGCCAGGCCGGGCCCAGGGAGGCGGGGGCGGGGGCGGGCGCGGCGCGGCTGGAAGGAGGCGGAGGGCTGAGCCCGAGCCCGGGGCCTGGGCGGCCGGGAGCTGGGGCCGAGGGGCGCGACCCCCACCCCGCAGGGGCGCGCCGGGAGCTGCCCTCGCCCTGCCCTGGCCCCGGGGCCGCCGGGCAGACGGGGGGCACGTGCTCGCCCACGGCCCGGCCCGCCCGCTCCGCGGAGCGTCCCCCGCGCCAGCCGCCGCCGCCGGGAGCCGAGCCCGAGCAGCCGCGTCGTGCGGCACCGCCGCCCCCGGCCGCCGCCCGCGCGCCCGCAACAAAGAGTCGTGCGGGCCGCGCTGCCCTGCCCTGCCCTGCCCTGCCCCACCGGCCGGCCCGCGGCGCCCCGGCACACGCCTCTGCTCACACGCGCCCGTGCACACGCACACGCGCGGCTCCGGGCCCGGGCAGGGACAAAGCCGGGGCCGCTCCCTCGAGCCCCGCGGCGCCCGCCCCCGCCCCCGCCCCGGCCGGCCTCCCTCCGTCCCTCCCGGCGGCGCGACCCCCGCCGCCCGCCCCGCCCGGGGCCCGAGCCGTCGGGGGCGGACAAAGGCGGGCGCGGGGCGCGGGGCGCGGGGCGCGGCACCTACCTGCCGCCCGCCTCAGCGCCGGGCGCGGGGCATCGCGGGAGCAGGAGCCGTCAGCGCCGGCCGGGCAGCGCCGGCATCTCGGCTTTAAAGGGGGCGGCCGGAGGGTCGGGGCTGCCCCCGGCGGGGGGGCGGGTAGCGGGGCGCGGGGGGGCCGCGCCAATCCCGGCGCATCCCCGGCTGCCGCTGGGAACAAAAGGGGCACGAAGCCGAGCCCGGCCCCGCTTCAGCGCGGCCCCCCCGCAGCCACGGCCGCCCCCGCAGCTTGGCGGGCGGGCACCGCGCCCGCACCTGCCCGCAGCCCAGCCGGAGCCGCGGATGCTCCCGCCCGGCGCAGCCACCGCGCTCTGCCGGGGAGGGGGCCGCGGCGCGCATGCGCCCTGCTCCAGCCCCCCGCCCCCGGCAGGGGGTCGGAGCCTTCCCCCTCCGCAGCCCCGGGGAAGGTGCGGCGAGGGATGCCAGGAGCTGCTGCAGGGCAGTCCCTGCTTCCCTTGGGCTGGGCCGCACCCGGTTTCTTGCTGCCCCCGGGGCCTTTGCAGCCCTCCACACGCACTGCGCGCACCCCGCCGGGTGCGGGCGCCTCCCCGCAGCCAGGCGTCATCTCTAGGGGGGCAGGGAAGGATGCGGGGAGAGGAGACCAGCCAAGGCCAGGCTCTGCGGTTCAGGATGGGGCAGCTGACAGCCGGGCAGTGGAGTGACTTGCCCAGGGTCACGGGGGAGATGGTGGCAGAGGCCAGACGGCCATGGCTGGGCTTGGAGGGCTGGAGACCCGGGGAGGTGATGCCGGTGTGTGGGAGGCACTGGCAGGGCTGCAGTGGGAGACACAAAACAAGACCTGGTGGGAAGGGCGATGCGGCCGAGCTCCTGGCACGGCCCCTGCCTTGCCCTGGCCCGGGCGCGGCCCCTGGCACCCTGCAGCACAGGCCTGCATCCCGCTCCTCGGAGCACCCCGGGGCCGACGAGCCCGGGGCAGCGAGCGCCAGGCCTGGGGCCCCCTTCCCTGCCCGTGGGACGCGGTCACTCGGCCTGGCCCTGCCTGGCAGGGCAGGGTTGGCCGCTGAAGGTTAGCCCCCGCCGGGCCCCGAGCTGCTTTGCGGGAGCGTGTGTGAAAGCAGCCTTTGGAGGACAGACCCCGGGCGCCTCGTGGGAAGATCCTGTGGAGATCAATGGGGTGGTTAACCCCAGGGGCCAGCCCCAGGGGAGCAGCCCCGCAGCCCCATGGATGTGAATAGAGAATGGGGCCTTTCTGCGGCCGCTTGGCACCATCCTATACATCCCGCGCAGGCCATTCACGCCTATAGGACGGCCGCGGAAACCCGGGGAAAGGCCTCATTTCCTATTCCACTGTATAGGACGGCTCCATAGGACTTCCTGCCCTTTGTGAGCGGCTGTCACGGGGCGGATGCGACTCAAGCACAGAGCTGCCTCTGTTCCCCTCCATCCCCCGGCGCAGCTGGAAGGGGCTGCTCCCCAGAGGTGCCCAGGCATGGGGGTCTTGACTCCCCGTCCCCCCGCACCAGCCACCCACCTCCCAGCCCTCCCAGAGTCCTCCGTCTCAGCCCCTGCTCCCCTGCTCATCGCTGCACCCCCACACCCACCCCTCAGGCTGCAGACATAGCTCCAAGCCCCACCACATCCCTTGCCCCCACTACTAGACTGCACTGGGCTAGCGGGACCCGGGGAGTCCTGGCCCTTAGGCCCCAGCTGTAAGCCAACCCACCCGTGGGGCAGAAGCAGGGCAGATGGCTGTTCCCCCATGGCTCCAGGATCCATCAGGGGTCTTGGGTGTGAAACAAGGGAGCTGACGCGCTTGGAGCACAGGGCATCCTCCCTGGCAGGAGCCAGGCCCCCCGGACCTGTGGCCTGGCAGCTTCCCTGGCGGAGCCAGGACGGTCTCCCACAGCTGCTCCATGCAGAGCCCCTGCCCTGAGCTGTCACATCCCCGGGGTGGCATGGACCCTGGTGGTCCCCTAGGCCCCATGCCAGGGTCATTCCTCAGTTTCTCTCAACCCTTCAGTTGGACACTTATGAAATCTCTTGAAGAGAATGGAGCTGCAAGAAGGGGTGGGGGCCTGGCGGAGGCTGGGCCAGCCCCTACATGACTGGGGGGCAGCTGGAGACATGCCAGCCTTTACCTGACCCCGGAGCAGAGCCCTGCCTGCCCATCCTGGAGCCAGAGCCCAGCTCCTGCCTCTGACATTTCAAGGGCTTTGCGGAAGGGGAAATTGCCTCTCCATTGACAGCGGTGCTTTCTCTTGGCTCCAGCCGGGGAACAGGGAGGGCAGAGGCAGGCAGGAGAGGTCATCTCTCCGGGTGCGAAGTCTGACTTGCCGCTGGAGCACCCCGACAGGCAGTGGGACGCGGGGAGAGGCAGGCAGACGGACGGGAGGAAGCCTCCTGCTCCTGGCTCCTTCCCTCCTCACCAGCTGTGCGAGTGCTGCGCTCTCCTTTGTTCTTGGCTCTCTGCTCAAACCCGTTCCTTCCCCTCCTCTCTCTTCTGCTCGGGGCCGGATGCAAAGCAGCAGCTGCGAGCTGGGTTCAGAGCCGCCCGGCGCATCGCGCCCCGGCGTGGGGGATCACACCAGAGCCAGGCCCTGGCCGAGAGCCGAGTGCTGGGCGTGTGGGGCCTGTGCTGCTCTTCGACCTCGGGTTGGGGGGGTGTTTCAGTGCAGAAATTGCTTCAGGGAATTACAGCCCCTTGCCCAGCTGGGGCCAGGGAAGGCGGAGAGAGCTGCCCAAGTGGGAATGCTGCTCACGCTGCCCTTAGCAGCCGCAGAGGAAAGTCAGGAGAAACGAGCCATGCCTGTGGGGTGCTGCTGGAGGATCCGCCGTGGCTGGGCAGGCGGGCCCTGTTATGCTGAGTCTCCGGCTCAGGTCTCCACGGCTGGGCACATGGGCCTAGCTCTCCCTGGCAGCTCCTGGGGGTCTGCTGGAGGAGGAAGGAGGGATGCACACACAGGTTTGCATGCCCACACCCTTGTGCAGATGTAGCAGTGACCCTGCCCTGGCCCGTGCTGGCCGTCGTGCGCTAAGCCCGGTGTCCACACGCAGGCCGGAGCTGGGGGCCTTGTCAGGCAGGACAAGGATTCGCCAGAGGCTGAATGGGTGCGTGCGCGGCGGGTGCTGCTCCTGCCCAGGGGACAGGCAGCTCCGGGGGCCCCCTCACACCCACCCTGCCTGTTGCCAGCTCCTGGACAGCCCAGGAGCGACTCGGACTTGGGGCCGTTGGCCTACTGCCCGCAGATTCATCAGCCTACGGCACCCAGCTGACCCCCGCCCCGGACGCTTCCTTAACAAGCACACGTACGCACCTTAATGACCCTGCTCGGGCAGCATCCCCAGCCCACCCCTGGGCCTGCCCTTCTCCCTAATTGCCTCCTTGCCTGCCCCGCGGCCCTTGCTCCCGCCGTATTGCTGCCAGCCGCGGCAGAGACCGGGAGCGTCTGAACATCGCTAATGAGAGGGTGCATTTGAGAAGTGATTAAGCGCCATGGGGGGAGGGAAGGAGCTGCCTCCCGGGCCAGGCAGCCACTGCGCTGGAGGAGTTTATGGGGAGCAATCAACAATCAAGCGATTAATAAAGGCAGAAAGCTGCTCGGCTGGGGTGCGGAGCGCAGTGCCGGCGCGGCTGCTGACGTCCGCTGCAGCAGGTCGGGGGACCAGGCCGAGCCACAATGCTCCGGCCACCCCGGGCTCCCAGCAGGGACGGGCCGCAGTGGGACCCCCGCACGCCGCCCACTAGGATCCCAAAGCGGCGGCTTGCGCTGCCCGCCGGCGGACGGAGGAGGTGGAGGCAAGGAGGCGTGCTGGGCCCCGCGGTCATGGCCATCGCCGCTGGCTGCAGCTGGAAGGCAGCGTTGGGCCTGCAGGCAGAGGCGGGCTCAGCAGCCGCGTGCTGGCTTAGCTGGAGGCCTGGCTGCCTGCAGGCCCATGGGCTACGATGCCTGGCCTGGGACGGCCGCGGGGGCCCAGGGCCCCCTCCTCCCCTGCGTCCCAGGCCAGCCCCATCCCCTCTGCTCCTGCCAGGGCACCCAGCCCCAGCCCCAGCCGTTCCTGGGGGAGCACGCCCGTCCATCAGCCCCCACCCCCGTGGCCGCGCGGCGCACAATGGCTAATCTGCCCGGGGCCATTTGTCTTCATGAGCACGGCCCCGCAGTGAGTTATCTGCGCTCTCCTCTCCAGCCAAGATAAATGTCAGAACAGACACCGGCTTTCATGGCTTACGGATGAGGATATAATAGACCCCCGCAGGCCCCCCCGCAGCTGCTGCGCAACCGGAGGGGAAGCCAGCCGCCCGTGGGAGCCAGGGCCGGGCAGCCCGTGGTAAGCGCTGCTTGTGGGGGGCTACGGGCCCGCGGGGAGCTGCTTCTCCCGCGCTGGGGCCTGGGCCTTGCGGTGACGGTGTGGAAGCCGCAGCCAAAGGCAGAAATGGTCTCCTTTGTGGCGGCAGCTGCGGCGCACGGCTCGGAGCCCGCCGGCGGCCAGCCGTGCTGCACCCAGATCCCCCGCAGCCCAGCTTCCCTGAGCGGCTGCACATGGGCCGGGGGACCCAGTCCCAGCTGTGCGGGAGGGGACCCCCCTGCCCCCTGCCCACTTGGGCTTTGCGCCCCCAGTCCTGCCGACCACGTCGCTGCCGTCTCTGGGGGCCCTCGGGGCGGGTCCGCTCCGCTGGGCAGGGGTCAGCAGCTCCTGGAAGCTGCTCCCCATAATATCACCCCACCCAAAAATACCCCGGAGGCCACCAGGCTTATTAAGCACCCGGCTCCCCACAGGGCATTCCTGGTAAGGGAAGCTACTAAATACCCGCCCTCCCTGTGCGGGGATAGCAGCCACCTGCCGCAGGGCCACGGCCCGCTCCCCCCGAGCCTGGCTCTGCTGCGCCCAGCCCCGGGCCCCGGCGGGGGCGTGCGGGAGGGTCCCGGCAGCCTGGGCAGAGCTGGCTGTGCAGCAGCCGGAGCCAGAGGCCGACGGGAGCAGAGGCGGGACCGGCTGGAAACCGTCCGTTTCCCTGGCATCCAGCCGCAGGGTTGCCGTGGCGACCCCCCCCCGCCCCGCCACGGCTCCCCGCCAGGATGCGGCTCCTTGGGCCGCGGCCCGGGGCAGCGCGTGCCGGAGGCCTGGGGCACCCCGCTGAGCTGCTCGGCCCCGACGGGTTGTTTCGCGGGGGCAGTGGGCAGCGCATGGCACCCCGAGGTCACTGGCCTGAATTTGCCCGTCAAGGGCCAGCTCTGCAGAGGCCGGAGGGCTCCGGGAGCCGCTGGGATCCTGCTCCCGTCCCGGTAGCTGGAAGGAGCCTCAGGGCAGGCGCCGGGGCCCGGGAGAGCCCAGGCCCGGCTCCTGCTCCACTGCAGACCTGGAGACCCCCGCACCGGGTCCAGCTTCCCTGCCGCAGGCGGCCGGCGAGGCCGCTCCCGCCCCGGGCGCACAGGCCTGGGCTCAGCGGGGCGCCCGCGCCGGCGGGGAGAGCCTTGGGGGGCACGAGGCAGAAAGAAGGGGGTGGGGGCAAGCGCGCGGCACCCCGGCACGGCCAGCGCACAGCAGACACCGGGCCAGCCCCCGGTGCAGCACGCGGCCCCGCCCCGGCGCTTGCTATTCCGCTCACGCGCGGCTGCTCAGGATCCCGGGCCAGGAGCACTGCCACATTCATGCGGGGCCGCGCTTATTCATGAGGCCTCCGCCACGCAGCTGGGGCCGCCGGCGCCCCCCGTCCCCCTCCCCAGCACGCAGGAAATGCCGGCGTGGGGGTGAGAGCCCACCTGCCCCGGGGCGGGGGGCACACAGGGCCCCTTGTGGGAGCCCGGGCCCGGGCCGCGGAGCCTGATCTTTCCCCCAGGAAGGCCCCCGGTGGCGGGGGCTGTAGAAACCATGCCCCCTGCCCCCAGCAGCAGGCACCCACGGGAGCACGGCGGAGCCAGGCGGGGGTGCGTCTCTCTCCCCCCTGCGCGGCTCGGGAGGGTCCATCGCGCGGGCCGTCCCTGCCCGGCATCGCTGCCAAGTCCGAGCGGCTCCGGCGCCGCCGTGCCAGCGGCTCTGCTCGGGGCCCGCCAGCGCGCAGCTGCCTCCCGGGGGTCTCGCTGGCCCGCAGCCATGGCCTCCTGGGGGCTCGCAACCCAGCCCGCCTGGCCCCAGCCCAGCCCGGCTCCGTGCCCCGGGGAGAGGGCTCGCGCCGGCGGGTCCGGCACGGCCCGGGTGCACGCGGTGCAGGCGGCCAGGGGCCGGCTCCCCCCCGTCCGCTGGTCCAGGGCCACCCGCCTCCCCGGCAGCAGGTCCAGCACCAGGAGCGGGGGGGGGGGGGTCTGCCCACAGCAGCCCCGCGCTCCTGCAGAGCCTGTCCTTGCTGCTGGCTCTCAGCCCCGGGCTCACGGCGCTGCGGGAAGAGCCCGCCCGGGAGGCCGCGTGCAGGCACCTGGTTTAATTTGCAATAGAATTGGAGGGGGGAGGGGGCAGGATGGGGGAGGGGCCCCCAGCCAGCTGCAGCCAAGGACGGGGGGGGCTCTGGCTTCGGGGGGAGCAGGAAGACACGTGGCGCCGAGCCGGACAGGCCGCGTACGGCCGCTGGGTGCAGGCTGGCTCCCTGGCAGCGCTGCCCCGCGGGGCAGAGGCAGCTGTGCTGCCCCCAACCCTTGGGGGGGCAGAGCCCTGCCCCCCATGCCAGGCCGCTCTGGGCCTGGGCTGCCCCCCGGCAAGGACGCCCATGGGAGAGCACGGAGGAGCACTGGATCCGCTTTGGTCTCCATGGCAACCCCCTCTTTGGGTTTTCTGGCAAAGCCCACACCTCTGGGTGCCCCAGGGGCTGGGGTCTTCACAGACCCCTGAGCCCAGCCTGGGTGCGCTGGGTGCAAGCCCCTACCCCAGAGCAGGCTTGCAGCAGTGTCATGGGCCCCCTACAGCCAGCGGGGGATTCTCCTTATTCAGGCCAGTGGTTTTGGGAGGAAGGGCCACGAGGTGCAGAGGCCAGGGGGTGTCTGCTGAAATGCCCTGATGGGTCACATCCCTCAGCCAGCGATGGTGCTCGGGCATGAGGCCACCTCCGTCCTCCCCTGACTGCTGGCCTGTCTCCAGTGCCCCCAGCCCCACGGCCAAGGGCTCGGTGCTGGGTGCAGCTGGGTGCAAGGGCTCTGAGCAGACAGCCCGTGTCCGAGGGGCTTCTGGCCTGGGCCCCCACTTCCCGAGCCTTACCCAAGTCGCGCTCTGCTCCACCCCTGAAGATGCTCTGGGCTGGAGCTGCTAAGACAGGGGTTTCGCCAGGGCTGAGCCTGCAGCAGGGTGGTGTAGATGCCCGGAGCCAGGGAAACATGGGTGCAGGGAGGCGAACGGCCTGGCCCCAGGCAGCTTTTGGGAGCGGTCTCTGGGCCATGCGCAGGGCCAGGTGCAGCTTGTGGCTGCGGTGCCAAGCCCACGGCCAGGCTGGAGGGGCCTGGGCGCAGCTTTTGGTGGCACAGGCAGGTCACGGCTGCAGCAGCTGCAGTGAGAGCCACATGCAGACCCCTGAGGACTGCCATGAGCTGCTCTCACCTGCCCCTGCTGCCACGGCTCCTACCTGGGGCATCCTGTGTGCCCCCCCGCCTTGCCTGGCAGACCTCGGGGGGCTGCAGCAAGCCATGGGGTCCGGCACGGCCCGGGTGCACGCGGTGCAGGCGGCCAGGGGCCGGCTCCCCCCCGTCCGCTGGTCCAGGGCCACCCGCCTCCCCGGCAGCAGGTCCAGCACCAGGAGCGGGGGGGGGGGGGGTCTGCCCACAGCAGCCCCGCGCTCCTGCAGAGCCTTTCCTTGCTGCTGGCTCTCAGCCCCGGGCTCACGGCGCTGCGGGAAGAGCCCGCCCGGGAGGCCGCGTGCAGGCACCTGGTTTAATTTGCAATAGAATTGGAGGGGGGAGGGGGCAGGATGGGGGAGGGGCCCCAGCCAGCTGCAGCCCAAGGACGGGGGGGGCTCTGGCTTCGGGGGGAGCAGGAAGACACGTGGCGCCGAGCCGGACAGGCCGCGTACGGCCGCTGGGTGCAGGCTGGCTCCCTGGCAGCGCTGCCCCGCGGGGCAGAGGCAGCTGTGCTGCCCCCAACCCTTGGGGGGGCAGAGCCCTGCCCCCCATGCCAGGCCGCTCTGGGCCTGGGCTGCCCCCCGGCAAGGACGCCCATGGGAGAGCACGGAGGAGCACTGGATCCGCTTTGGTCTCCATGGCAACCCCCTCTTTGGGTTTTCTGGCAAAGCCCACACCTCTGGGTGCCCCAGGGGCTGGGGTCTTCACAGACCCCTGAGCCCAGCCTGGGTGCGCTGGGTGCAAGCCCCTACCCCAGAGCAGGCTTGCAGCAGTGTCATGGGCCCCCTACAGCCAGCGGGGGATTCTCCTTATTCAGGCCAGTGGTTTTGGGAGGAAGGGCCACGAGGTGCAGAGGCCAGGGGGTGTCTGCTGAAATGCCCTGATGGGTCACATCCCTCAGCCAGCGATGGTGCTCGGGCATGAGGCCACCTCCGTCCTCCCCTGACTGCTGGCCTGTCTCCAGTGCCCCCAGCCCCACGGCCAAGGGCTCGGTGCTGGGTGCAGCTGGGTGCAAGGGCTCTGAGCAGACAGCCCGTGTCCGAGGGGCTTCTGGCCTGGGCCCCCACTTCCCGAGCCTTACCCAAGGCGCGCTCTGCTCCACCCCTGAAGATGCTCTGGGCTGGAGCTGCTAAGACAGGGGTTTCGCCGGGGCTGAGCCTGCAGCAGGGTGGTGTAGAGGCCCGGAGCCAGGGAAACATGGGTGCAGGGAGGCGAACGGCCTGGCCCCAGGCAGCTTTTGGGAGCGGTCTCTGGGCCATGCGCAGGGCCAGGTGCAGCTTGTGGCTGCAGTGCCAAGCCCATGGCCAGGCTGGAGGGGCCTGGGCGCAGCTTTTGGTGGCACAGGCAGGTCACGGCTGCAGCAGCTGCAGTGAGAGCCACATGCAGACCCCTGAGGACTGCCATGAGCTGCTCTCACCTGCCCCTGCTGCCACGGCTCCTACCTGGGGCATCCTGTGTGCCCCCCCGCCTTGCCTGGCAGACCTCGGGGGGCTGCAGCAAGCCATGGGGAGGGGGCCTCTGCCTCCCTGTCCCCGCCTGAACCAGCAGCGCTGGGTTGTGGCCTCAGCAGCACGCTTCTAATAAGATAATTATAATGATATCCTTTAATCTGTCTCTTTCCAGAGGGAGATATTAGTCCCTGCTCCGGAGAGCTCCTTCCCGGCGTGGAGCGTGGCTGGCGAGATGCCGCCGCATTATTATTATTATCATCATCCTGTTTGGCCAACAGCATGAATTACGGAGCCTGGCTCCGCAGGGGCCCGGGGATGGCAGGTCAGTAGCGGGGGAGGAGGGGGCAAACCTGCCCCTGCTGTGCTCCAGGAGGGGCCCGTGCCCCAGGCCCTGCCTGCCAGCGCCCGGGGGAAGGCGCTCTGGGGCCCCTGCAAGGAGACGCCACCAGCCCTGGCTGCAGGAAGGGGGGAGCGGAGGCAGCCATGTCTCAGGAAGACTGGAGCCCCTCTAAGCATCGCCACCCCACCACCGGAGGGGCCGGCCTGCCCTGGCCAAGGTGGGCTTCTGGCTCGGGCACCGATGGGTCACTGCTGCTACTCCAGGGAGATGCAGCAGCCTCGGGAAATGACCTCTGTCTCCAGGGGCTGCCTCGGGATGGCATCCGAGCTGTGGGAGCCAGGCAGCACGTCGAGGTGTGCAAGGGGGCAAGAGCAAGGCGAGGTTGCCCGCCCCAATGTTTTGGGCTGCAGGATGCAGTCGGCTCCAACCCAGCCACCCTGCCAAGGAGCTGGGGGAGACGCCGGATGAGCTGACGGGCTCCTAGTGTCCGGAGATGGGGGGTCCCGGCCCCAAAACTGGGCTCCCAGCCTGCGCGGCTGCAGAGGGTCAATACAGGGTCCCTCAAACCTGTTCCCCAGGCTACGCCGGCTCTTGCAGCCACAGTCCTGCTGGAGCCGTCCTTGGAGCTCGGCCAGGCGACACAGTCAGGAAGGAGCCCAAAGAAAGGCAGCAGGAAGGTGCAGGACCCCTGCCCAGCCGGGCCCTGCTTGGGGTGCAAGATTGCTCCGCTCCACCCGGGAATCGCCTCTGCTTCGGGGTAGAAAGGGACACCCCAGAGAGGGCAGGGCTGGCTTCCCATCCCCACCCCCTGGAACGAGGATGGTATGATAGAGCCAAGGGGCCTGGGGCTGCCTGCGAGCAGGGAGCTCAGGCTCAGGCCAGGCCGCTCCTGGGGGAATGAGTCCAGCTGGAGACGCCCGGGTCAGGGGCCCTGGGCCCTGCTGGGTGACCGCTCTACCTGGACAAGGCCAGGCCAGGCCAGTTCTGGCCTCTTGCCTGCATCCACCCCTGCTGCCATGGCTGGATGCTCCTCCCAGGCCCGCGAGGAGAGGGGCAGGCGTGCGGAGCTGCCTTGCAAACAGGCAGGGCCCTGTGCCGGCCCGCCTGGGGGGCAGCTGGGCACTGAGCGGCCTCTGTGCTGCGCGGACCCCCTCCCCGGCGCGGAAGCGGCCGTCAGTGGCTGCGGCTGATGAAGTGGCAGGGGCACAACACGGGCTCGTTGTTTGCCAGCGGCCCCCGCGCCAGCCGGGACTGCTCAGCAAAAGGCGCACGGGGCCCGGAGTGCACAAAAGCCCCCGGCGCTCGCTTCCTGTGCAAGCTGCCGCATCAATAGTCACCCTCAGCCGCTCCGGGCTGCCAAGGACTGCCCCCCGGGCCAGCGACGGAGCCACCGCTGCTGGGGGGAGCGAGCAAGATGCCTCCCCAGGCCCGCAGGTGGCCTGAGACCCAGGTGCTGCGCCCCTGCCAGCACCCCACAGGATTCACCCCGCTGCACGGCTGGGCTTGATAACAGGATGCAGAAGCCGAACCCCGATCGGGCGGGTGCCAGAGCCCCCCAGGCAGTCCCACTGCAGGATCAGGGCCTGGGCCCCCAGCCAGCTCCTCCGAAGCACCAGGCTTTCTATCGGCAGCTTTAGAAAGCGCTAACGACCCCCCAGGGGTGCCCAGTGCAGGGCTGGAGCCGGGCCTGGAGTCTCGGCCACAGGGACCCATGTTAGGAGACGGCCGCCTTCGGAGCTGTTCTCCCACTGGCACCGCGGCAGATGCCCCCGTGCCCTGCTCCACGCGGCACCTCCCCTGCCTGGCAGCAGCCCAGGGGTCGCTGCTCACTGCCCTCTCCCCAGGGTGCCGTACAGCCTGGCAGCTCTGGTCTGACCCAGCTCCATCCTGCCTGGGCGATGGGGAGGGACTCACCACCCAGCCCCAGGGACAGAGCTGCAAACGCTGGGAGGTGCCAAGGCAATGCCTGGGCAATGCAGGGCACAGAGGAGCCCTCCTGCCACGCTGCGCCATCACTGCTGGCGCTCTGCCGGGTCAGATCAGCCCCGATGCCTTCCCGCAGTAGTACCCCGCTGGCACGGGTGGAGCAGCGCCTCAGCTGACCACCATGGCAGCTCGCCCGGATCCCCCCCCACCCCGACATCTCTGCTCGCCGCGCTGCCAAACCACCTGCAACAAAGCAGCGTCCCCCCGCCCCCCACTCCCCGCCCAGGGCTGTTTGTCGCCGCTTGTCAGCTCCTCCCCGGCGCATCAGGTGTCAGCTTCTTCCCTCCGTCTCTTTTTATGAGTCCTTTTATTCCCCTCCCTGCTCCTGCTCAGCTCTGCCTCTGCCAGTCCCAGCTCCAGGTGCCAGCCTGGGAGACGTCTATTCATCGCAACCGTGCGGAATAACAGACAATTTGCCTGAAAAGGCTTCCAGGAGAAAGCTGCGGCAGGCAGGGAGGGGGTGGCGCTCCATGAGCACCTCCCCCCCCGCAGCTCCAGCACTTCCAGGAAGCCAGGGACTGGGGGAAGAGCCCACGAAGCCCTGCCACCCCGGAGGGGCAAGTGCATCTGCCAGGGCCAGCCCTGCCATTCCCATCCCTCCTCCCCGGCAGCGAAGCGAGGGGAGATTTTGGTAGAAGGCACCAGTGGGAGGACGCGCAGGCCCATACCCCGATGTGCCACCAGCCCGGCTGCAATTAAAGGATCTTCTGTTTTTGACCCAGTTTCCAAGGCAGAATGGAGGAGCATCACGGCAGCTACACCAGCCCTGGCCGGGGGACGGCCCCCCCGGCCAGGTCTCGGCCCCCAGCTGAGACAGCCTTGGTGCAGCTCCTTCCCTGAGCGGCCTCCAGCCCTGGCCCGTCCCGGCGGGGTCCTGGCTGCGCTGGCGGCGCAGGGAGCTCAGGCCTGGGTGCTGGCTGGGCCTTGGCTGGTGGGACGCAGCCTGCAGCGAAGGGGCTCTTGGGAGCCTGCAGCCCGATGGAGCCGGGCATGCTCTGCGCACCGTCGTCTCCGAGGAGCCTGGGGGCCGAGCTGGGGCACGATGCTCCAGCCACCGGGAGCTGAGCAGGGCCCCCTCCAAGCCAGTTTCCGATCAGGCGCAGCCCTGTGGGCCAAACCGGATGGCAGGGAGAGGGCTCCTAGCTGCCCCCTGCAAACCTCATTCACCCCGGGAAGGGACCGGGGGCCACGCTTGGTGCAGCACTGCTGCCCTGTGTGACCTTGGGGAGGCCCTTGGCTCCCCTGCTCCTGCCTCCAAGGCAGCGAGAGGCCGTTTCTCTGCCAGCGCCGGCAGGACCCTCTCTGGGCGCTGGGCTCAGTCCCCACCTCGCGCTTTGCCTTCTGCAGGGACCACAACCAGGCCCCAGACAGACGAGGCCTCAATTGCCATCGTATTAAGAGCTGGCTCGGAAAGGGGAGCGGGCGGGCAGCTCTCCGGGCTTGTCAGCAGAAAGTGCTCTGACAAAACGCATATCAAACGCAGCTTAATTAGCCGGCTCAGGCTCCCCTCCCCCCACCCCTGCTCCAAGCTGCGCCATGGATAAATAGCCCTGAAAAGTTGCTAATTGAACAGATTTCCAGCATGATTGCCGGCATGGCTGCAGCCGGGCCCTCATTACCATGCACACGCTGCGCGGCAGCAGGGATGGGGCGCAGGGATGAGTCACCGGGGAGAAGGCCGCGGAGCCGTCCCTGGTGCAGGTGCACACGTCTCCGAGGGGGGCAGGGAGCTGCGAACAGTGCCCTGGGGCACGTAAGAGCTGGGGAGCAGGGCCCCGGGGCACTGTGGGGGCTGCTGGCCCCTGCACCCCCTGGGAGAGGAGCCCGCCCTGTGCTACGGCTCCTCTCTGCTTCCCGGCGCAGCTGTAGGGCAGAGCAGCCCTTGGGGGGCCAGGCAGCCGGATCGTGCCCTTACCCCGGCCCCCTGCCCAGGCCGTGGGGGCGCGCTGGGCCCAGGCCCGGCCCCTCCGCCGCCTGCCTGGCGGAGCTCGTTCTACCTAGTAAACTTGATGGCTGCTTCCGCCTCCTCAGCGGGTGTTTTTCTCCTTGCTCCGACGCTCAGCTCCTTCCCGGCCCGCAGCTCTCCCGTGCTGGGCGCCTTCACACGCGCGCCTGGTCCGCCGGCACCCTGCGGCCCACACCTCCACGCCGTTTCCACTGGGTGCAATTTCCCGCTTGATGTCGAGGGCAAATCTGCCCCCAGGTGCCGTGTGCTGCGGGGCTGGCGGGGTAACAGCCCCTGGCACGGGGTACGCGGGCGGGCCGTTCCCCGAGCCCGGGGCCGGGGGCACCGGCCAGGCCGGGAGGCCTCGGGCTGCAGACACCCCGCGGCTTCAGGCCGGCTCTTTGCCCCGGCTGCCCGGGCGCGGCGAGCAGGTGCGCGGGGGCGAGGGAGGTGCCCGGCGCTGGCGGCCTGGCCGCTTGGGGCGGGGCGCAGCCAGGGCGGCCGGCGGAGTTTTGCCCGCTCCACTGCGGCCTCCCCGCCCAGCGCCGGGGCCTGCTCGGGCTCGGGCTCGGGCCCGGCGGCGGCACCGTGGGAAAAAGCCGCGCGCCGCTCCCACGCTCCCGCCGGCGCGGGCGCAGCGCCCCCGCGTGGGCGCAGCCGGCTCCGCAGCGCGGGGGCGGGACCAAGCGCGGCCCCGCCCCCGCGGCCGCGCACTTCCGGGCCGGCGCCGGCGCCATGTCTGAGGCGCCCCTGGTGTGCGGCGGGACCGCGAGCAGGTGAGCGCGGGGGCGGGGGCGGGGGCGGGGGAGGGGGAGGGGCGCCCGCGCCCCGGTCCTTGCTGCCAGCCCCGCGCCGGCCGGCCGGCTGTCCGTCCCGCAGGGTGAGCTCCGTGCTGCACCGCGACGCGAAGCAGTTCGGGAAGAAGCACCTGTTCGACGGGCGCGAGGAGACGTGCTGGGCCTCGGACCAGGTGAGCCCCGCCCCGCCCCGCCCCGCCCCGCGCGGAGCCGGCCGGCCGGCCGCCCCCGCGCACACGGCTCGTCTCCGCTTCCAGGGCCCCTCGCAGTGGGCGGCGCTGGAGTTCCCGCAGACCGTGCGCCTCTCCCGGCTCCAGCTCCAGTTCCAGGCCGGCTTCGCCTCTCGGCTCTGCACGCTGGAAGGTGAGGGCTGCCGCCGCCGGAGCCCGGGCCCTGCATGAGTCCAGCCTGGCCCGGGGTGTAGATGTCTGTCCCCTCTTCCTGCTCGCCGGGTGCGAGCGCCACGCGTCCGAGGGGGCAGGGGCAGCCGCTGCCTTCCTCCGCACCGGCGGGGGCGGGGAGCTGGGCTCGGGCGGCCCCCGCGCAGACGTCCCCTTGCCTCCTCTTGGCATCCAGGCTGCAGGAAGGGTGAGGAGCTGGCGAAGATCCTGGATTTCTACCCCGATGACGTCCACGCCTTGCAGATATCCTTCTGGTCTCGCTGGGGCTGTGCGGGCCCTGTCCCCTGCCCCCAGCCAAACTCTAACGGGGGGAAAATCACAGGGAGGGGCATGGACAGGGCTGTTTTTACCTCCTTCCGTGGTGGCAAAGGAGGGTGGGAGCACCCTTCCCTGGGCAGTGGCTGCATCTGTGCACCCCTCTGTCCCCATTTCTTCCTTAACTGCTCTGCCTACAGCTTCCCGGTGCAGGGAGCCACATTGGACAGGCTGAGAATCACCTTTGCCAGGAGCACGGACTTCTTCGGGAGGATCGTCGTGTATCACCTCGGCGTGCTGGGGGAGAAGCTATAATGTGGGGAAGGGGTCGCGCCGGGTGGGTCTCTCTTACATACTGTTGTGTTTCCAGTTCATTTCGGCCCCAGCGACCCGCCTGGCACAACAGCTTGGAGCAGACCGGGGATGCTCAGCCAGCGCATCTCCCCAAGGAGAGACTGATCAGGGAGGGGGTGCAGGACCTGCTGCACCCCAGCGGGCTAGGGGCACGGGGAGCACCCCGCCATCCCTGGATCCCAGCCTAATGCGGGCCCTTGCTGGTCAAGCTGTGAATTAGGGCATACGCAGTGGAGGCCCCTGCCAGACGCAGCGCCTGTTAACGGTGGAATAAACGCACGTGGCTGCTCTGAGCTCAGGCAAGCGAGAGGTTTTGCGACTAAAAGAATGAGATGCTTTATTTTGAAACTGCTCTCCCTGCCCCTTGCTGAGTGAAGCCTGAGGCCTGCCTTGGACCCAGCTGGTTCTTCCCACTCACCTTTCTGCAGCTGGCTAAGGGTGCTGAGCTCAGGAGCACCAGGTGACCCTGGGCTGGGTTGGGTGGTGGGTTCGATCCTGCCTCTGTTCTGCCGTGAGCTTCCTGGCCTGGTGCCTGGCTGAGCCGAGCCCTGGCTGCTGCTGCCATCCGTCCGGCTCAGGACCCTCTGGTGAAGCCCCCTGGGATTTGCCTGCTCTGGAGAGCCTAGGTCCGTGCTTGGCTACCCAGCCCATCCCTGCCAGGCTCTGGCGCAAGCTGAGCCCTCTGCCTATGTCTGCAGCACCTGAGCTCAGTAGCACGGCCAAAGCAGACCTGCACATTCACCGTGCGAGTGTTGTGGGAAATACAACAGCCCCTGAGTTCACGGCTCTGGAGCCAAAGGCATCTCGGTGCTTTAAGTCCAAGTTGCCCCCTGCGGCTGCTGGCGGACTGGCTGCCTTGGACCCACCGCAAGGGGGAGATCCACTATTCCGGGTTTATCCCATGCTGGGATGACACCCCGTCTCGGCTCCCCCAAGGAAGCCAGGCAGTGTGAGATGCAGGGGCCAGGAACCAGCCGGGCTTGCATCCCTTGGCTGCTGGGGGTTTGGAGCACACAGGTTTGCATGCATGATAGCTGCAGTGGGGCTTGGTCCGGTCCCAGTGCAGATGGTGGGTGCTGGGGCAGGGGCAAGTGCTGGGGGGGGAGGGGTGCTGCAGGGCAACTAGCCCTTTTAAGGTGGGGCCAGCCCCACCTGTTTGGGACACTGATCAACTGGGAGCCAGGGTTCAGATGAAGGCAGCAGGCAGCTCTGGGGTAAGCTCTCACAGGAGCCTGGTCAGAGATGCTTTCTAGGCAGGCAAGGGAGCTTGCTGGACTCCAGGCTGGCAGCTGAGGGGCAGCACAGGATGGATGCGCTGACCTTGCTAGGTTGAAGCAGGAGCTCTGAGCCCCTGGCACGTAGGGTCCAGAGCCCCGGTGCAGGCGCATGCTCCAGTGTATTAGCCCACTAGTGCTGCAGGCACAAGTAGGAGCCGAGCTAGGCTGGCATACTGTGGCCGAAGTGCAGGCTCCCAGGGCAAGGGCTGGGAGCCCTGACTCTGGAGGTGGCCAGAACGCCTTCCTCAGCCACCCTCTGGAAACCTGCCTCACCTCTGTGGCAGTCTTGGTCACGGGCCCCCTTGGCAGGCCCAAGCAGGGGCCTGGCTGTCTGCAAGGTTCTCAGCGGGACTGTGGAACTGCTGTACGAGCTGGTCTCCTGCCGGTGGGGTGGAACCAGGGCACGTGGCTGCGGTCAAGGATGGGACAGGCGTAGCCCCAGCGCAGAGACTGTTCTCGGTCAATGCAGTAGGAGCAACTCTGGGGCTGCTCTAACTTGCTTCTGGGGCTGAACTGGCTCCTAACCTGTGATCTTCCCAAACAAGCCCCAGAGCATGGCTGACGGGAGCCCCCGAGACAGCATGAGGAGATGGGGCCAGGCCAGACTGCTGGAGGATTTACTTCCAAAATGCAACATTAGCACAGGCAGACGGTGTGCCCTGAGCAGGTGAGGGCCCTGCTTGGGGCAGGGGCACAACAGCTAGGGCTGGGGCTGGGTGCCAGTGCAGCTCCTGCCAGACTCCTGAGAGTGTCGATGTGTTCGGCCTCACCAGGGACCTCCCAGCCTTGCATCTGAAACACTTGTCTGCTGCAGGGATCCAGCACAGTTGGCCCCGTCCGATGCACCTGCAGCCCCTTGGAAAGGCGAAGCCAAGGCCTCCGAGTCCTGGTCACTCCAGGCCCTTGTTCTGAAAGAGCTTGAGGATGTGGCTTTCAATCACCTGTTGCACTGATGGGGGCAGAAAGGAAAGACAAGGCAATAAGTCCCAGGAGGGCTTAGCGGGCCAGAAGGCAGCATGTGCTTGCTCCCTAACCCAGCCAGGACAGGCAGAGCCCTGATGGAGTAAAAAGAGCTTCAGCTGCTTCGTGTCTACACTCCTGCAGCGGAAGCTAAACCCGGGGCAGGCGGGCCTGGAACAAGACGACCGTGGTTCAGCCTCCCCCTAACACGGTGCAGCGTTTCATCTGTCTACTCCTTGTGGTCTCTAGCAGCTCTGTGGGGGGTTGGAGTTATTCCTGCTCCATCCTATGGCCCCTACCCACCCCCCAGCCCTCACTGGCTACTGGCTGCCTCTGTTCTGCTTAAAGACGTCTCTGGGAAGTCCCAGGTTAGGGCAGCTGGGAGTGTAGGGGTAGGAGCCTGCTGGGAACTCCTGGCCCCGTCCCTGCGCGGCAGGATACTTGCCCTTCTTGTGTCCCAGGGCGACAGCCAGGTCCATAGGGGTGTAGCCAGAGTCAGCCTCTGTGGTCAGATCTGCTCCACGAGCTGCAGGTAGATGGGCGCACAGGTTCAGGGACCGCCCTCTCGCCTGCACTGATGCCCTGTCCCAGGCTTGGGAGCAGCACATGGTACCCCAGGGGCTCTGCTCGCCCCGCCCCATGCTAGGCAATGGAGCCCACCCAGTACTTGATGCCTGCGACAAGCTGGGGCTCCAGGAGCTCTAGCTTTGTCCTGTCACCCGCTGCTGCCCCAGGAAAGAAAGTCACCACCCTCCCCAAGCCAACTCAGCGCCTTCCCCAGGTCAGACCCACCAGACCCAATCTGCCCCGGCAACCCGCGGCACAAGCAGCGTCTCGTTACCTAGCAAAGCCTCCACGCACTTGACGTGGTTGCCGCGCACCGCGTACAGCAGGGGGGTGCCACCGTTCTGCAAGGGAACACAAGGCAGCTGTCAGCCCCGTGTTCCCCCGCCCCAAACACCTGTGCACCCAGGGGGCCAAGGGCAAGCTTTGCTGGGGCTTCCTGGCAGTTTACTTGGGGCGCTGGCTGCCTGGGTGGCTCAGCTGGGCCTGGCACAGTGAACCTGCAAGGGGACGACAGGCGTGATCACAGGAGGCCACGCTCTGCTGCGCCTGGTCACGCCAAGGAGGGCTGTTCCCTCCTGCCCGCGGGGCAAGGGCTGGGGCTCATCAGGCTTTCCCTTGGCTCTGTCTGTCCAGGCTGCTTGAGGCTCCACAGCCAATTTCAGGGCTTGGAGGGATTTTCGTCTATGAGGCAACAGGGCATTTTTAGTTCCTGGTTCACTTGCTCAGGGTCTGTAGATCACTGCAAGGTCAAGCTCTCTGCAGGCAGCCCCCGGGCTCGCAGGGCCACTTTGTCCTGGGGAGCAAAGAGGGATGTTAACCTGCTTCTTAGAGATCCATCTCCGCCAGGTCAACCACCTGGCCCCTGCAGCAGCCACCAGACTCTGCTACGTGCACTGCTCTTCCTTCTCTGCACGCACAGACCAGCGGCCTTGTGCAGGCCTGCCCTCTCCTTCCTGAATTTGCTGGATTACACCCAGGAAGCAGCTGCTGGATTATTTTTAAAGACGGGTTTTTTAGAGATGTGTTTAGCAGCAGCTGCCGCTGGAGCCCAGGCCGCCTGTTCCACAGCCGGGGCCGTAGCAGTTACCCAGTCGTAGATGTTGATGTCAACGTTCCTCTCCAGCAGCATGATCACGATGTCGGTGTATCCCCCTGTGCTGGCCAGCGACAGCGCGCTCTCCCGCTCCTTGCCCAGGATGTGGGGGTCGGCGCCCTGGGGATGGCACAGGGCCTCAGCCAGCAGGTCACGGGGAGGCAGCTCCCTGCAGCCCTGTGGCTCACTGTTTAAGCTGATTACAACAGAGGCTTGCGGGAACTAATCAGAGGAAAGACTCCAGCCTGCCCCACGCACACACACCAGGTTGCCCTGTTCATTGCCCTGCCAGGCTCAGGACCATTGTTCTGCCTCCAGCCCTATGCAGAGCTCAGGCAGGAAGCTCCAGGCACTGGACCCGTCCCCACAGGGTAGAGGCTTTTTGTCCGCCTCACTTACCCAGCCCTTCCCTCCCAGCCTGAAGCATGTCCTTAGCATCCCTTATTGATGCACTACGCTTCATAACCTCGGCCTCTCCCTTGTCCTTATTGACATAGGCAGCTGTTTTGCTTCTACCTGCTGCCCTCATTTCACCCGTGAGCCAGGCTGGGCTGTTCCACAGCTCCTATTCCTTGGCTTTTTAGCCATATAATCAAACTCTTCCTAAAGAGCTCCCAACTTCCTGCAGCTCTCAGAACCCTAGACCCACAGGGCCTGAGGCCTCTGGGCCAGCAGTTCCCCATGGAAGGAGGCCCCAACAGCAAGGAGCTGTGCCAGGATGCCAGAACCGCATCCCAACAGCGGGCACGTTTGAGGGCCCCAAGGCGCAGCATGAGGCCAGTGCGGCTCAGAGTTCATTACTGGGACAATGCCTTCGCAGCGCACTGAGGGGGGATTACGCAGCCCCGCGATAAGCCTGATCTCAAATTACCAACAAGCAGCTATTTAATTACAAACAGCTCTTTCTGGCCATAAGATAAGGTTCTTAGTGGTCTTGACTTCACCCATGGGCTCTGTGACTGGGAGAATGGCTCAACGCTAGCCCCTAGACCATTTCCTTTGGGGAATTGCGCTTCCATTTTGCTCTGCTCAAAGAAGCCAGTGGCTAAAGCCACTGGCAAGCTCTGGGGGCTGTGGACACCCCTGCCCTGGAGACCTGCAGGCAATCTATTGTTGGGTGGAGGGGGAGAAAAGAGATCTCCAACCCTGTAGGATAGACACAAGGGGCATGCCAGCATTTGGGGACTTGCTGGTGGGGAGGGGACATCCCCAGGACAGGGGCTAATTCAGAACCTCGCTCCAAGGGCAGCAGCTAGCGAGGGAGGTGCTTTCCTTCCAGGACAGGGCAGGCCCCGCCAGCCCAGAGCTGATGAGCCACGTGGGAGGACGCCCTGCACTTGGTTCCCTGGGCGGTCCAGCCAGTCCAGCACTGCAGGTTCAGCTCTGGCAAGGGGGGCAGAGGTCCCAGGCAGGCACCCAGCAAATGCTCACGCTGACACCATCCACTCACCCATTCCAGCAGGTGACGGACAGTCTCAATCTCCCCGAAGGCAGAGGCCCAGATTAGCGGGGTGAAACCTCTTTCATCAGGTTTGTTCACCAGGTTCTTGCCTGTGCAGAAAAAAAAAGCCCCGCGTGAATGAGCCACTCCCAGCACCTGCACTTACATAGCCCCATTTCACAGGTGGGGAAGCCATGGCCCAGGCAGCCACATGACTCTCACCCAGGGCACGGGGAGTTCCTGACTCTCAGCCTGGGCCCCAGCCCTGTGTGCTCCTCTACAGGATGATTCAGATCCCAAGGGACATCTCCCCACTCCCCAAGAGGGAGGCACTCTTCAGCTGCACCCTGCATATCCATCTGCCGTGCCTTGAGGCAGTGGCTCAGGGCAAAGTCCGGGGGAAGGACAAAGCAGGTGAGATGTACAGGAAGGAAACTGGGGAAGAAAAATCCAAAGCAGGAAGACTACAGGAGCCTGGTTCTTCCAAGAGTGCATGCTACGAAGTACCCCTGTGGTCTAGAGCTGGGCCCAGCTCCAGGGATCCCGGCTCCCCCACCCCACAGCTCTCACCCAGAGGTGGGACTGCCTGCTCGGGAGGCAGTGGTGGGGGTGGCTGGGCAGTGTGGGAAAGGCAGTGCTTGTGGGAAGGGGTGGCACTCACCTCTTTGGAAATGCTCCTTCAGCTGGCCGAGCTCCCCCTGTGCCGCCAGCTGATGGATGGACAGAGCTGGGTGGGAAAGGGGACAGTGGGTTAGGACAGTGGCAGGCGGCCGCATGTGGCATGGGGCACACAGCCTTCCCCACAGGCACCATCCATGCCAGCCACCACACCCCCAGGCCCTGTTACTCACTGTCGAGTGTGGCCGGCAGGGCAGAGACCTCATTGCCTCTCTGCCAGTTGGTCAGAGTGGTTAAATGTTTCAAAGAAGAGCCTGCTTGGTTGGAGGGAAGGAGAATTAAAGCACGACTATGTCAGTGGGAACATCCTGGAGAGCAGAAGCTGGGCTGGTCTGGGCTGGGGTAGATGGGCAGGGGCAGGAGATAATGCACTGAATGAACCCAAGCACAATGCTACCCCCTCCTGCCATGGGGAGGAACCAGCCCTATGCACTGAGCTTTAACCTATAATCATCAAGAGCAGCCTCTGGCATTCATCCGCTCAACCTGAGATGCTCCGGGCCCCTTTTCCCCTGATGGGCGGAAGCAAGCTACAGCTACTGCTGGAGCCTCCAGCTCTAGCACAGCACCCCAAAGCCCTGGCCCCAGACCAGGGTACCCAAACCTCTGCCCCTCCAAGCTCCCTGCTGCTGTACAGGGCCCTGCCTGTCATGGGTGCCTCTTGCCTGCCTCATCTCGCTCCATGCTCGACAGTGCAGGGATGTAAGGGCGCAGGCTCCCCGCAGTGCATATCCCACCAGAAGCTACGCTGGGGCCACCACTTTGAAGCCCAGACATACTGACCATCAAAGGCTGAGGCCTCGCTGCCTCGCTGCTGGCTCGCCGGGATCACGGAGGGCGTCAGGGACGAACCTGCTTTGTTTGAAGAAGTGAGCAATGACGTATCCCGGACGAAGATTCCCGGATGATGAGATCGGACCACAACTGTCCCAAACCTAGGCTTGCGTTCTGCCCAGGGATGAGATACCAGCCTTGGGGTCCTGCCCTACCAACCACCCCCTTCTGCTACCCTGCAGACGAGGGGATGCAGGGGCTGCTGGGGCATGTACATAGCCGTGGCTGGGGTGGCAGCTCCGATGCACTCGGCCATGGGAGAGCTAGGGGTGGGTTTATAGCTCAGAGCAGCCTCCTGCCTCACAGTCCCCAGAACCCGCAGGAGGCAGGTGGCAATAACAACATGCCCCTGGGGTACGAGTCCAGCCCCTCTGCCCCGTGCCTTCTGGGCTCTTGGGGGGCCTCTCAGCCACAGCGAACCCAAACTCCCCGCCACATCCCTCCTGGCCAGTTGCTCACCGTTGTGATCAGGGGGGTCCTGGCTGAAGCACAGTGTCACATCCTCCTGCTTGCAGGGATACAGACGCGGAAACACCATGGCCGACTCGTCATCCTCCTGGGCCACAGCCTCGGCCAACTCCTCCACCTCCCAGTCCTCTTCGCATTCGCGCTTCAGGCTTTGGCACCCGCTGGAGCCCTGTGCAGAGGGGCTGGGCGCCGTCCGTCTGCCCTCCATGGGTGCAACTGCAGGTTAACAGGAAAGTCATCAACCAGATGCCTGGCACGGACACCAATCTGTGCGCACACCTCTGCCAGGGAATGGCAGGATGCACATGCCTGCTGGTTAGCTCACGGAGGAGCTGGACAGCACCTTGCAGCGCAAGGGTGGATCTATTCCTGGGGGTGCACGGGGCAGGGCTCCCCATCACCAGGCCCACCCTGAGGGCTGGGGCACAGCATTTTTTTTGCAAAAGCTGGAGGTTTTCCCGCGCTGCACGGGAGACTCGTGACTTCCTTGGTGCCATGCAGAGTTTCCCGCATGGGGTGGGCATGCGCAGCTCTGCTCCCCCCTCACGTCTGCCCTCACCCCTCGCCCCAGCCGCTCCCGCCCGTCTGCGGGGTGATTCTCCCCTGCACCCACCACCGCCGCTTCCCCGCCCTCGCCCCAAAACTGAAACCAACTTGTCGTCCTGCAAGGCAGTGGCCAGGGGTGGCGCCAGCCCGGCCCAGCCCTGCGCGGGGGTCCCGTCGGGGCGCTGCCCAGGCCCGGCTGCTGCTGACGCGGGGGGCCGGGCCAGGCAGCCGGAGCCGGAGCCGGAGCGTGGGAAAGGCGCGGCTCCAGACCCCGCCCGCCCGCCCGCCCCGGGGCTGTGCCGAGCCTGGCGGGGCCACCAGGCGCTCGGCTCCTGCCCAGGCAGGCGGGCGGGGCCAGGCACGGCTATTGTGGAGAAGGCCAGACATGGGAGCAAGGGGGCAGGAGCAGCCAGGAAAGGCTGGCCGGATCCCTGGGACATGCAGGGCAGAGGGGCCGCGGCAGGAAGCAGGGAGACGCAGGCTGGTGACTTTCCAGTGAACCTGCAGAGGCAGATATGCTCGACTCCCAGTGAGACCCCGGCTGGCGACTCTCCTTCCAGTGAACGTGCAGATGCAGATGCAAACATAGATGCAAATGCAGATGTGCTGGATTCCCAGTGAGAGACTGGTTGGTGACTTTCCAGTGAACCTGCAGATACAGATGCAGACGTGATGCAGAGGCAAATGCAGATGCACTGGATTCCCAATGAGACACTGGTTTGTGACTTTCCCTCCAGTGAACCTGCAGATGCAGATGCGCTGGACTCCCTTGGTGCCACCTGCGTTGAAATGCAGCTGCTACTGCCATCGGTTGGTGTTAAGCTCTGGGTGGAGCAGGAAACCAAGGGGGTACAAGGGCACCCCTAGATCCATCCCTGTGCCCACCGCAGAGCCGGCCCAGTGTCTTCCCACAGGCGGCTCAGGGCAGGGGGCCCCCATCTCGCAGGCCCAAGGGTCATCCCCAGCCCTCCAGTGCTGCCAAACAAAGCCGAGCGCCACCAGGCCCTGTGTGGCAGCCACTGCCGCGACGGTTCCCCACGGCCCGCGTTGCAAGGAGGCTGAAATGCTGCCTTGTTCCCAGGTCATTTTCCACAACGTGTCTTTACTCATTGAAAGGTCAGGTCATTAGCAATGGGTGAAATACGGCAGCAGGAATCAAGGCCCAGCTTCAGCCTCACGTCTCTGGAGGCCCGGAGCCCTCAGACGGCAGGCACGCAGCGCGTATCTCTGCACCACGGAGACCCCGGGGCCGCGCCCGCGCAGGATGCAACCAGGGACATAGCGGGCACGGGGTTTCTTTGGAAGAGCTCGACGTTTGCCCGCCCTGCGCAGGAGACTCGTGACTTTCTCGGTGCTGTCACAAGTTTCATGGTGCTGAGGGGCGGCTTTGTTCTTTCCCGGAGAAGGGGGCTGTGCCTCCACTGCGGCCCCCTCCCCAGCTCCAGGACAGCCGACAACGGGGAGAGCGAGGAGGCGGCATCCCCGGGCCCAGGCCGAGGCGCTCAGCAGCTGGGGATGGGGGCACAAAAGGCGGCGGAACGCGAGCGGCGGGACGCGGTTTCCGGAGCGGGGGACTGCTTGGAGCGCTGCACCAAGGCGCCGGAAGCGGCGGCGGGAGGACTTCCGGTCTGGAGCCGGCGTCCGTCTGGCGCCGTCCGGGTTGGTCCGGGGCGGCGGCCGCCATGGAGGAGCCCGAGATGCAGCTCAAAGTGAAGAAAGGTATCGGGGCGCCGCGCCCGGGGCGGGGGAACAGCTTCCGGGTCGGGGTGTCACACTCCCAAGGGTCCGGGTCGGAGGTCAAGGGGGTGTCACACTCCCAGGGGTCGGGGTCAAGAGGTGTCACGCTCCCAGGGGTCACGGGGTGTCTGCCCCCGGGGGTTCGACTCCACGCCCCAGCACAGTCTGCCCCGTGGGCACATGCACACGGTCGGTTCAGCAAAGCTTGGCACTTCCATATGGTGCCGATGCTGCAGCGATGCAGCTGCTACAGCAGTTGAGCTCTCACCAGCGAAATGGGAGCTGGACAACAAAACCACTTCCCTTTTTAAAGGGCCCGGCGAAAACACTTGAATTTCATTACCAAAAGAAAGTGGGCGGCTTGCTTCCAGCTGCGCTGACGACTCGTCGCTTGTAGAAGAACGCTGGAAAAAGTGCCCAGCGCTTATATTTGCATTTGAAACCCAGGAGGAATCCACAGCTGCTGCGGAAGGGCTGCTCCTGGCAGCTGCCTCCGGTCTCTGTGCTGCACGGCACCGTTAGGGAAAAGGGGAAGTGAGGGGGCGCAGGGCTTTTCCAGCTCTCGGGGGAAAGATGAACTGCTCGCAGGCTGCTGGGGCTCGTGCGTCCTCTGTGCGTGGTGCCGGGCGTACCGGCTGGGCTCTGCGCACGGCACGTGTCAGTGAGCGAGGCTGCTGCTAGTCTGCGTGGCAGCCAGCCTGCGGGTCACAGCCAGCCTTGCTGTGCCAGGAGCTGCGGAGGCACATAGTGAGAGCTTCCAGTCCAGAGGGGAAGGGACCTGCTTGGGGCCAGCCAGTATGCCCAGAGCATGGAGAAAACCCTGGAGCTGTCGCAGCCTGGGCACAGGAGAGCTTGGAGGCAGACATCTCCGTGTGCTCTGCTTGTGCTGTGACGCGGCAGCAGGAGGGCTAGTGATTTCAGAAGCCAGGGACTCTGCCTGTGTCCCATAACCAGCTGCTGCCTTCCCCTTAGTTACAGACAAGTTCACCGAGAGCATGTACATCCTGGCCAACGAGCCGTCGGTCGCGCTCTACCGGCTGCAGGAGCACGTGAGGCGGTCGCTGCCTGAGCTGGCCCAGCACAAGGTGAGTCACGCTCTGAGCTGGCAGCCCTGGGCTGGAGGGAGTAGAAAATAGCAGCCTGCAGCTGTGTGCTTGCCCTGGCCGGCTGCACACGGAGAGCACATGCTTCGGTGCCAGCCCTGCCGCCCCCCTCCCCACCAGTCAGAGCTCAGTAGGGGCACTGCTACAGGAGTAGCTTCCTGCCTCAGGCCTATGCTAATGCCCTGTCAGGCCCCATTTCTTACCTTTACTTCATAACCTGGGCATCCAAATGAACCGGAGTTGTGGCACTTTATTAGTCAATTATTTATTGACTTCTCCCAGGCACGCTCGAGCATGTGTCCATGTGGGGAGGGCTGCAGAGATTCCCGTGCCACACTTGCAGGCCTGGCTGGGGTGTGCTGCTGGGAGTGGGGAAACACTCGTAGTGTTGTTCCTGAGCTGTTGCTCACTTTGATTTAATCCACATAGCTCCTGTTGCAGGGAACGTGCCCTGAGCAACAGGGAATGGAGCAAACCATCTGGCCAGCCTGCAGAAGGAAGAGATCGGCTGCCATTGCTGAGGGGGCATAGGCAGGCCAATGGGGAGGACCGCAGCATGAGAGCCAGGTGCAAGGTGGTGTTAGACTGTGGGCCCATCAAGGCAGGGATGCCTCCAAGTCTTGGGTCCCTGGTTTTCTCCCCCTTCCCTGCAGAGCTGGGATGCCTCTCTAGACTCAGCTTGGGCCATGTTCCTGGGTCCTGGTCTCAAGGCCTTGGACTAGAGTAGCTGGTGTTTCTTACCTCCTCTTGACCCGACAGCCAGTGGGGTCAGGCAGCCAAAGCCCCCACCACTGGTCCCTCTCCATGCTAAAGTTGCAGCTGTAGGTGTTGGCACGCAGCATGGACACGTCTGAGCTCAGCCTTGTGGTGTGTCCTGGCAGCCTGACACTGGGGTCACCTCAGACAAGCCATGTGGGGTCCTGAGAGGATCCAGGACAACAGGTAGCCACAGGTGTGTCCCACCCTCCTCAGCTACAGCATATGTCTGCAGTAGTCCTTAGCCTGGACTGCACTTTGCTGGTGTCAGCAGCTCCAGGATGGTGAACCTGGGTCCCAGTCTGTTACCAGCAATCCCATGGGATGGATGGTGGTTTTCCTCACCTGGCTGGATGCTGATGTGCATCTTCATAATGCCCCTGGCTTCCAAGGTGCTGCCAGTAAACCAGGAGTACCTGAGAGCAGAGCAGAGCAGAGCAGGCACCGCAGGCTGAGTCTGTGCTGCATCTGGTCTCTAGAGTAGTTCCCAGGTTTCCTCCCAGCTGTCAGTGATGGAGCAAAGAAGGGGGAAGATGGAGAAAAGAGGATTCATTGCATTGGGGCAGCGACAGCTACACAGACACCTACTGTGACCTGTCGCTGCACCACCTCAGCTTGGCTCGACTCCTGTCCCTGGGGTTCAACAGGGAACAGTTTCTAATAAGCCACACAGTGTCATGTCTGCCATAGTCGCAGGTGCCCCAGCTGCCTGGGATCCATTCCCTGTGAGTCGGGTGTAAGCTGTGTTTAAACTCTTCCCTGCTGACCTACGGATTCGAGGTGCTGAGCATTCCTGCTGGCTCCCCCTAACAAGGTCTCTGCTGGCAGACAGAGCAGAAGAGCCAGTCTCATGCTCACTTTAGTACTCAGTTCTCAAGCGGCTGTTTGAAATGAAGAAGGGCTCAGCCGTCATCACTGCTGGCACCTTTAACAAGATCTGGATGGGTTCTGTCAGCTGCTTTGTCAGGGCCCATCGGCTCCGTGCAGGCCTCACCAGTTTGCACGGGCTGAGGGTGTCAAACCGGTTGTTCTTCAGGCACCCGCTGTCAGGGGTGATTTAGCTCAAATCTGCCTCTGCCTCATGACTTTGCTTCTTGTTACTTCTTAGAAGACTTAAAGCAAAGGGAGCTTTTGCAAGTGCCACGCCTGTGGTGGGAAGGACACTAGATGTCAAGGAATCAGCTTCCCAGTCTAGTGAGGCATGTTCGTAGCAACAGCACTGGGGCTTGGGGGGATGGATCAAAGGAAGTTTTGCTGCAGTGGTGGCCTGAGGTCATTGGTCCATGACAGGACAACCTTTTGTGTCCTCTCAAGAGCTGACTGCCTAGCACCTTAAGCTTTGCTGCGGCACCAGCTCTGGGTGGGGACCCAGGAATAGTCTCCCAAGGAAAGTGTTAGTAGCCCCATTACTTGGACAATTTAAAACTCAAGTGGCCACGATGCAAAGAAACGTGCTGCAAGGGAAAATGTGGCACAGGCTTGGGGCAGATTAGGAAGAGGTAATCCGCTTTCCCTCCCTGTCTGTGGAGATGTGGGCTTAGACATTCCCAGAGGCTTTAAAGATAGGGATAAAGCGGTGTGGGGAAGGCTGGTGCAGGGAGAAGGTGACCTCTGTGCCAGCACAACAAGCAACTTCTCTGATTGATTAAAATCATCTTAATACCTTCCTGCATCTCCAACTCTCCAGGCAGACTTAACACTTAACTCCTTGCTGATAAGATATGGGTGACGTGGGGCCAGGTGCTCCCCGGTGCCAGCACTGGGCTGCTAAGCCCTGCTCCTGCCTTTTCCCTGATCTCACAGGAGCCCAGGACTCCTCATTAATTTGCTGCCGCGCTCCCGTAATTCATTGTTAGCACTTGGCTATATCATTAGCTAGCTTTAGTGATTAACTGCATCTGAGGAGCTGTCCTGGGAGTTCTGAGAGAGGGCATTGAGAAGAGATTAAGAAGTCCGGAGCGGGGGGTAGGGGGGGGAAGACAGGCTCCTATTCCTAATGAAGGGCATGAAAGCCCCAGGAAGCATTGAGAGTGCTGGAAACAGGCATCACAACCTGGCCCCAGACACAAGCAATGTGTGAAACAAGCGGAGACCAAAGGCAGGCTGCTCAGCTTGGCCACCCCTCTGCTGGATCTGCTCTCCCCCCAGCCCCATTTCACTCTGTCCTCCCTGCTGAGCAGAGGGTCAGTACTGAGCCCCTGGGTCAGGGTAGGTGAAGGCCGCTTGCTTCAGGGCAAGGCACACAAATGACTCATTGTGGCCACAGCTGCCCTGGACTTGGGTTGAGCACATCTCCCCGCTGGACCGGCAGCGCTGTCCCTAGGTGTCATGTACGTGTGCACAGAGGACCTGGGAGTGAGCTGTCTGGGTCACGGGGAAGGCGTTTGCCTGGCTAGCAGACACCAGCCCTATTGCTTTTGTGACACAAGGTTCATTCTGCTTTCTCTGTGATTTGCCTTGCAGTCAGACATGCAGAGCTGGGAGGAGCAGAGCCAAGGGGCCATCTACACTGTGGAATACGCCTGCAGGTACCTGACAGGGCTGGCAAGACTTTGGAGACCGCACTTCTCTGGGCAACAGCCCTGCCTTGCGTAAGCAGGAGGAGCTGGTCAAGGCTGAGGCCGAGTCTCTAGCTCAGCCTCCCCAACTCAGGTTGCTGGTGTCTTCACAACTTCAGCACGTGGGTGCTCAAACCCCGCTGACCGACCATGGCTCAGCTCTGTGCTGAGTGTACCCTCCTGGCTGCTAGCAACAGGAATCCTTGTGGGTTACTCCTGAATTGATGAGTAACCTGTTAGGGACGGGTAGGGGAACCAGGCATGTCTCTGTTGAGCCAAGAGCTCCAAAAAAGACACCTCTGCATGCTCCCAGATGGCACAGGCCAACATTGCCATGGGCAACACAAAGCCAAAGCCATTCTCACCAGTGTAGAATGAGCATCGGCACTACAGAAATGGGGCTGGAGGCAGTGTCTGCTTCCTTCAGACTGATGTAGGTGCAAGAGAGGGGTGAGTCAAGCCCCAACTGGCACTAACTGGCCTCACCTCAATAGAGAGAGGAGGGTCAGGAGGGTACTGTCAGCACTGACTGCCTTCAATGCAGCATGGGCCTGTTGGTCCCTCCCAGCAAACCCACCCACTCACTAGCACTGGAAGGTTCAAAGTGCCGCATGAAGCTGGAGCTTCTTGTGAACTATGCCCTCACCTGGGAGCACGTGTTTTCTACTGCAGTGCTGCCCCAAAGCTCTTAACCGTCTCCTCTCCCTCCTGCCCCATCTGTTGCAGTGCCATAAAGAACATGACTGACAGCAGCGTGTACTTCAAGAGCATTGATGGGCTGCTCAAGCAGGCTATCGCCATGAAGGATCAGCTGAACGCAGCGCAGGGCCGCAGGTAGCGCAGAGCACCTGACCCCGAGGCTGCTGACCGCCTGCCCGAGTCTCAACAACATCTGTTTTGCCAGCCAGAGGCTTCTGCGACTATCACGTTGCTGCATGCAAACGGGCTGAGCGGTTCTGGCAGTAACATGACCTCCTGCTAGTATTTAATAGAACGAGTGGCTCATGCAGCAGGGAAGCTGAGATTCTGTTTACTTGGCAAAGAAAACAGCCTGTTTACAAAGGGTTCACTGCAGCATAACACAGCCCCTTGGGACTAAAAAAGGGGGTTGTTTTGCTGGCTGGTAGCATTCCTTCGTGGACGCGCGCTCCATGATGTTGGCATCCTGTACTAACAGTGTTGCTGGGTCGAAGGGAAGAGATGCAGGGTCAAGGGCTGGATTGGGGGCTTGTCACTTGGCGCTTGCGTAGCTGTCGGGTGGGGGGTTGATTGTGGAGCTGGAAGATTTGCTCTGATTGCAGCCTGAACAAAGCTACTAAAGTGTCTGGCACTGGCTGGTCTGAGTCTGGTGTGTTCATTCCCCCAGGTCCTCAAAAGCACAGCTGGCTCCTGGCTGCCCTCGCCACCTTCCTGCTGGCTTTGACTGTCCCGTCCCTGCTTCAGAGCTAAGGCTGGCAGTGCCAGGGGCTGGGCAGGAGGATGGTTGTGGCTGTGGGCTCCCTTGCTTTGCTATGCTGCTGGTTTGCCAGCAGCTGCCCCTCACCTAAACCCCAAGGATTGTTTCCAGCTCTCACATTTCACAGGGAACGTGGCCCTGGAGCTTGTGGTGCCCCCGTCCCTGGGGGCCTGGCTGGCTGACACACCTGCTAGCAAAGGGGGCAGGCCACATCTCTATCTCCATGGGCCGCGCTTGACCTCCGTCACACCCATGCCCTGGTTTAGCAGCAGCGTTGGAAGAAGTCTGGTATGTTTTGCCCGTTCTCCAAGTGCTGATGTCCAAATCGCCTGGTGGGCTGTTTTCTTTGAGCTCTGCTGCCCCACATGCCACAAGTCCTCCTGCCAGCTCCTGACTGCAGACAAGCCTGGCTTTCCTCTGCCTGCAGCTCAGGTCGGTGCTCTCTGGAGCTACTGGTGAGACATCCCCGCCTTCCGCTGAGCCTGCTGCTTGGTCAGCCTGCTCTTGCGTGGGAGCCTCTGGCCTGTGCTCATTTCCAGGCTGATAGCGTTGGGCATCAGTGCTGCATTCTCACCAGCTGTCCCTCCTTCAGTTGATGCAGTTGCTGAGACTTGCATGCTGCAAAGGGAGAGCACGGTTTATTTTGCACTGGCCCTTCCCGGCTCCTCAGCGGTAACAGGCTGCCCTGCAGGGTGTTTCTGGCTGGGTCTCGGCCTCCAAAATGCCTGAGCTCTCAGGTCTCAGCGTTCTGCTGGAAGATTGTCTGGTGCCCTGAGATGGGCACTGGGCAGCCCTCACCCAGGGACAAGGGTGCAGGGTCCTCTTAGAGGCAAACTGTGCAGGGGGGTGCTGCGAGCCTGGCAAGCATTGGGTAACAGCGAGAAGAGGCAAAGGTGGGATGCTGAGGCCCTGATGAAAACTCCTTTCCCTGTAATAGCCCCTTGCTGGTCACTCCAGGGCTCCAAAGGGCCGTCCAGCTGGCCCTGCTCCTGCTCCACTGTGGAGAGGGTTAGAGGCATTGCAGGGTGGCACCAGGCTGTGGCCTTGCAGAGCCAGCACCCCGCCTGTGAGCAGGCAGCCTGTTGCCAAGCTGGCTAGCAGCAAAGGTCCTGGCGGGAGAGGGCTCGGGCAGGAGCTGCCAGCCAGTGATGGGAGGCAGACAGAGCTCTCCGTGCCCCCACAAACCCCTCTGGGTGGGAGGAGGAGGAGGCAGGGAGTGGAGCCAAGTCCCTTCTCATGGCAAGTCAGTTGATTCCCCCACTTCAGGTGGGTTTAGGGAGGCCGGGGATGGGCTGGGCCGGGCCGGGACCAGCTTGGCGTGAGCTCCAGGAGAGATGCCGGCCTGGGCAGCAGGGCGGGTGGCTGACCAGGACCAAATGCTCCTGCTCCGGGCTCACACCAGGGTCGAATCCTTCCCGGTGGCCACCGGCTTACGTGCCAGAACGTTCTTCATCTCCTGCGTGACCCCGTTCCAGGGCTGGCCGTGCGCCTGCAGCAGGCCGGACTCCGCCGACAGCGTCCGGTGGGTCCTGGGCAGGCTGCAGCTCCCTTCGGGCAGGGCCCCAGGGCTCCCTGCCGAGCTGACGGTGCTGCTGGCTGGTGAGGCGAGGGGGGCCTTCCGCTCCAGGAACGGCGGGTAGGAAAACTCCCGGTGGATCTCCGGCCGGGGCCGGGGCCCAGCCACATTCTTGCTGTTGTTGAGGTGGCGGGCGGGAGCCTCGCCGTGCTGGGCAGAGTCGTTCTCGTACAGGGTGTGGGAGAGCTGGGTCTGGCCGCGCCGCGCCACCTGCTTGGCCCGGACCAGGGCATGCGTCACCGTGATGAGCAGGACGAGGATGCCCGAGGACAGGATGCAGGCGCCGGTGATGCCCGTCTCCATCTCAAAGAGCAGCAGCATGTAGATGGCGAGAGCTGGAAGGGAGGGAGAAGGTGTCAGCGCAGAGGCTGCCACAGCCTTCCTGTTCACCCCGTCGGTTGGCCACCAGCTTTCCAGGGTTGGGTGGCAAACTCCTGCCTCTCCAAGGGAATCACCCAGCCCCAGGGAGCCTGGGGACATGCTGCAGAGGGAAAATCCTTTGCTCCTGGTCTGCAGGCAGAGGCTTGGTAAGAGGGGAGGACGCAGCCTGGATCAGACGTGCGTGCTCCCCGGGACCAGGCTGTTGGGGTTTGCGGGGGTGACAGCACTTGCCTGTTAAGTAGATGGAGACTCCACAGCAGAACAAGCCGACAGCCACGTGGCGAACGGTCCGGCTGTCCAGGAGGAACCAGTCGGCCCTGCAAGGAGAACCATCATGGTCTGTGCAGGGCAGGCTCTCTCCCCCTCCCTCAGCCATCGCTGTGTTGGCTGAGGGCAAGCCCAAAATGCAACCCCCTCACGATGACGGACAGCCCTAAAAGGCCTCAGCCCTGAGGGGGCATCAACCCCCTTTGGCCAAGGGGGCCCATGGTGACCAGCGCCTGCCTCCCAGCCACCTCTGCCAGGGCACAGCTGGCTCGGACCTGGCCCCGCTGACAAGGTGCGTCTGCAGAGCTGGCAAGCGGGGCCCTGGGGGGTTTCTGACGGGAGCGCTGGTATTGCTGGGAAAGGGGCCGTCTCCGCCACGGTGGTGGCTAGCACCTTTCTGAGCTGTCATGGTCTTTCCGTCCAACCCCCATCCCGTGTTTGTGCTCCAGCTTCCCAGCTCGAGACGGCTTTGAAATGCGACAAAAGCATTTGGAGCACAGGGAGCCTAGTGGAGACGTCACCAAGCCACAGAAACCAAATGCTTCCATGAAACCGGCCACATTTTTATCTGTGCCTTGGGTTCCCGGCCGGCCTTGCTGCCCGGGGACGCTCTGTCCCCGCCTGGGCCGGGGACCTGTTTTACCGGCTCCGGTTTTCAGAGGCGGGCAAGTTTCAAGGCTTTTGAATGGTGATTTCAAGGAGCGGGGAGGCCATGTGAGGGCACCGGTCTCTCCTTCCTTTAACAAACCCCTGGGGAGGGAAGAGCCTCAGCGAGTTGGGCAAGGTCCTGTGTATTTTCATCCTCTGGGTTCAGTGTCTCTGCCTGGCTCGGAGCCCAGGCCCGGTGTCTCCAGGCCCATCCTGCAAGAGCGCTGCCTCACGTGCGCACGCATCCGAGGCCCTGCTCCTTTCTACGTCTCCATTTGATGCTCAGCACAAGAGCAGCTGAACCCTCCCGCTCTGACCGGTCAGCTCACTCCAGCCGGCGAGGCCACGCCGCTCCTGCCCGCATGCGCCGTCCCTTTCGGTCTCCCCAGCCCACCTCGGCGGACAGCATTCGTTGCTCCAGAGACCAGGACAGCTCGATGAATAGCTGTCCTTGTCCACCGTGCCAGCGCTGCCCGAGACGGTTTGTTTCCTGGCCGTGACCTCGAGGCCCCCCACGCTCCAGTTCTGGCCGCGGAGGCCGCCCGCGCTGACAGGAGCCAGCCTTGCAGCTAGCCGTGCAAGCGGGGCCCGGCTGCTGGGAACAGCACAGCCAGCCTCGCCAGCACGGGGCCAGGGGCTGGGACCATCAGCCACTACTACGAGGTGTGGAGCCAGCGTCCCCTGGGGTGAAGCTCCGGATTCATCCCCAGCACCGCGCGCTTGCCTGGCCTTGACCCCAGGGCCAAAGGGAGCTCAGCTTCCAAAGCCCAGGCAGCCCCTGGCTTCCCGCTGGCAGCATACGGCCAGGTCGTGGCTGCTGCAGGGCGGACGCCTTTGCACGGGGAGCGGGGCCAGCCCCAGCCAGCGCCTCGCACCACGGACCTGCCTTCAGATGGGAGCCTTGCCCTGGGGGGCAGGAAGAGCAGGGCAGGGCAGGGGAGGGGCTGCCCCGGGGGAGCTGGGAACCCCGTCTCCGGGAGAGGAGCAGCTGCCGGGGATGGGGCTGCAGCGCCTCCCTTGCTCTCCTGCCGGGGGGAGCCGGGTGCCCGGGGGGCCAGGCCCCTGCGGGCAGCGGCACCGTTCCCTGTGCACGTGCCCCAGCCTGGGGCCACAGGCAAGGCCGAGCCAACGGAGAGGAGCCCCCAGCCCTGGCCCGGCAGGGAGACGAGGCTGCCCCCCGCTCTCTCCTGGCCCATCTGTTGTTGTCCTTAAACACGGCGCTGCCGGGCGTCAGGAGCCGCTAATAGACCCTGGCTGAGCTCCCGCGCCGCGCGGCTCATTGGGGAAGAGAAGCCACTTTGTGTTATTAATTACATGATCGGGGGATTAGCAGGAGGGGAGGAACGGGCTCCCGGCTGGGGCTATTGAGCACCGAGCTGGGAAGTGAAGCAGTAATTCAGGGTGACAGGCCCAGCGTGGGAAAGAGCCTGGGACGTGAGCAGATCCCTAATGACCCGGAGCTGGCGGCTGGGGCACAATAGGGAGGTGCTGTTCAGGGGGCTCACTGGGGGCAAGCCGCCCCCTTAACTCTTTCCTGCCGAGATGTTTGTACAAGAGCAGCATCAGCCGCTGCAGGGGCTGGCTGCAGTTTGCAAATGGACAGCATCAAAATGGTTGGATGGCTCCCCACATGCGTAGGCACATACACACACATGCATCTCCGTGGCAGGGGGACCCAATTCCCCCCCCACATTGCAAATGGGAGCCAGAGGCACAAACAAAGTTGTCTTGCTCGGGGTCAACTAGTGAAAGCGAGGGCAGACCCGGCCGCCGAGGGACGGGCTGCCTCCCCGGGGCCCATCGTCCTCTGGGCTCACGGGGGACTCTGGTGGAGTCGCGGCAGCCCCCCACGGCCCTGCGGAGCTGGGTGAGGCAGCGGTGCAAACCATTCTGGGAGCAACCTTCTTTGCCCCAAATGGGCCAAGGTGCCCCGTGGGGAGCGGGGACTTGCCCTGCCTCCGTCAGCGGCAGCAGACCGCCCTCTGCCACCAGGAATCGCCAGCTGCCCCCGGCCTCTTGCACTAACCAAGCTTGTGGCACCTCTCTCGGCTCCCCTGGGAAGGCAGGATTCCCACGGCTGAGCCCTTGCCAATGCAACAGCTTTCTCTCTGCAGCTCAGACACGGGATCCAGCCACGGGCTCGCCAACGCTTTGCACGGGGGGCGGGATGCTACTCCACTCCTCCATGCTCCCCTCCGCACGCATCTCAGGGCAGCACGTGCTCTGCACTCAGGCAGCGACCGCCACGGCCCCCCAGCTCTCTACTGAGGCACGGCCCCCCACCCCACACGCAACACCGGCGCCCTCCCTCCTGCATGCACGAGCTTGCAACGAGCCGTCTAATTAGCTGGTTGGCCTGTTTCAGCTCTGCCAGCATCCCGGAGGCGAATGCAGCGCGAGAGCCCAGGTTGGCACCAGGTGTCGAGCTGAGTTTCCAATGGGTCGGGGATATTTCACTCCAACAACCCTGCAGCAGGAAGCTCCGTTCCTGCAAAGTCCAAGGTGTCCACGGGAAGTGTCTGCAGAATCGGACACGTTCACTTGGGAGGACTGAAGTGAGATGCTAGTTCTGGGCGAGTCGGACCCACGCTGGACTGATCTCAGCCGTGCAGTGCCCCGTGTCATAGGTGCCGGAGCTTGGGACCCGCTTGTGATCCCTGTGCTGGGCTCCCCAAGTGGCCCCATCTCCTGTGGGGCTGTGCACCTGCCCCCGACTGAGCTGTGCAGGGCACCGAGTCGCTGAGCCACGGTCCTGGTGCATTTCGGAGCTCCATATTTGCAAAAACCAGTTATTTTTGCCTCCCAAGCCCGGCGAGACCAACTCAGCCCTGCACCAAGGATGCTTTCAACTGCCCCAGGTCTGGGGGGAGACAGGAGGTGTTTCCAGAAGTGCTGGTGCAGCTGTAAACCCGCTGGCAATGATTAAGTCGACATGTGTCGTGGTTAACGGCCCAGGGCCCTGCCTCGGTCGGTTCCCTGCAGGTCACCTTTGAATGCCCCGGGACGCGGGCAGAAGAGGCTGGCGAGGGCCGGGGGGAGGAGTGGGCTCCAGGCTGCGGACCTGGGCCCTCACAGAGGGATCTTGCTTCCGGGTGTTGTGCCGCCTGTTGTCAAAGCTTCCTGCAATCCAGGGGGCTGGTGGCACCCTCGGGGAGGGGAAGGGACAAGGCCTGGCTCCCAGCCAGCTGCTGCTGCAGGTAAGCGGGCTCTCTGCTGACCCCAGAGCCTGCGGGACAGGCTGGAAGTGGGCGCGGAGCCAGGCTGACCGAGGGGCCTGCAGCAGCCGAGGGCAGGGCCAGCCCCAGGACGGGCCAGGGCAGCAGGACTCCTGGGTGCTCTGCCCCGTTGTGTCACCCTGTGACCTGGGGGGCGCGTTGGGCACTTTGCTCCGCCATCACCTGCAGAGGGGCTCTGGTCTCAGGCCCCCCAGGTGCTTGCAGGCAGGTGGCTGGAAACCACCGCCGGAGGCGAAAAAAGCCAACGCTCCACCGCCTCGTCGCATGTCTCAGCCTGTGCGCTGTGAGGGGACCGGGTGCCGTGGTGGTGACCCCCCCAGCCCGGGCTTCTGCTCCAGTAGTTTCTCCCAGGCAGGCGTTGCCACGTGTGAGATGCACCCTGCCATACCAGACCCTCCGCGCGCATCTACCAAGGAGATTAGCAGGTGGCGAGTGCAGGCAGCTGTAAGTCTGCTCGAGTTGCTGGGCACAAGTGCGCACACCTGGCACCAAGTGGCACCCTCCTGGCCCCATGAGTTGCAGCCCAGGCCCCACGGCCAGCGGAGGGGGGAGGTCTCCACGCTCAGAGCGGGGGTAGAAGTGCTGCTAGGGCTCTCCCTCACCCCGGCAATACCCCCGCGCAGCCCCCTGTTCACGGGGGCAGGGAAGCAGCAGCAGCAGCAACAGGCGATGCAGGGATTTGGCCCAGTGCCCTAGTGGGGAGGGGAAGGTGCCCCTGCGGGGGCCCACAGTGCCCGGGAGCCGGCTGCGGGAGGGGGGCCCTTGCTGGACGCCCCCGGCCCGGGTACCTGTGGGGCTCGGCGTCGCCGCGGCAGAGCTCGGCGCTGCAGTAGCCGTGCAGGAGGCAGAGCAGGAGGCAGCTGAGGTTGAGCACGAGGCAGAGCGCGGCCAGCGCGGCGGCGAGCGGCAGGAGCACGGCGGCCGCCCCCTCGGGCACGGCCCCGGCCCGGCCCCGCTCCCGGCCCGCCTGCAGCTGGAAGATGAGGCTGGAGGCGAGCACGGCCATGGCGGCGGCCAGCGCCCCGAACAGCACGAGCGCGGCCAGCGCCCGCGCCGGGTACGCGCCCCGCATGGCCGGCCGCAGGCGCCCCGCGCCGCCCCGCGTCACGTGCGCCGGCTGAGCCACAGGTGCACGCACAGCCCCGGCTCCGCCCGCGCACGTGCGCGCACACGCGTCCCGCCCGCCCGGCTCCGCCCCGGGGCCGGCCCCGAGACCTGCGCCCCCCCCGCACCGGGCGCTTCCGCCGCCGCCCTCGGGGTGACGCGGGCCGGCCCCGCTGCGCTCGCGGCTGCGGGAAGGAGAAGGGGAAGGGGCTTTTCCTGGGCGTCCCCGCCCCGGCAGAGCGGGCTGTGGGGCCCGCGGCCCGGCCGGCGCTGGGGGCTGCCGGGGGGCTGCGGCACGCAGTGCTTCAGGACGGGCCTCGTGAATCGGCGCGCGCCGTTAGGCAAGCGGCCGTGGCAGAAGGGACTAGAGCAAGCTGCAGCCGAGTCCGGCCGGCCCCTACGCGCGTTTTCTCACCAGACGCGGCCAAGGGAGCGGTTCCGATGGCTGCAGCTTTCCGCGGCCTGGACCCGCCCCGGGGTGGTCAGCCGGGCGCCGGCGGCGGGGCAGCGGCATAGGAGGTCTATATTGAGCGGATTCTTTTTGGTATTGGGTGGTGGAACCGAGCGTGCTCCATCCGCTCCATGCATTGACCTGGTATGGCAGTGCTTCCAGGACCGGTGCAAAAAAAGCAGAAAAAAAAAAAAAAAGCCCCCTGGCCCGCCCGGTCTTGCACCGTTGGGCAGGCTCAGAGCCGTGCCTGCCGGGAGCCCCCCAGCCCGCGCCTCACCCGCGCCCAGCCCGCAAGGCGCTGAGGGTGTCAGCTCCTCGTCTCCCATCTGGGGGGGGTGTGCCCCCCCGCCCCAGCCTTCTCTGCTGCCTGGCCCGCGCTCCGCCGTGGAGCAAAGGCCTCCAGAGGGAGCCAGAGCCTTTCCGGCGGGGCTGGTCCCCGGGCGAGGCCCAGGCCAGCCGGGCGCAGCCTTTGCGGGGCTTGAGACCGCGGCGAGAGCGCCAGCCGTGGCCTGCAGAAGTGACGGAGCGACTCTGGCGTCGGGGCCCGCTGGGCGAGCCCACAGCGGGGCAGGGTGCTGCGAGCGCCCCGGACTCCGCTGGAAATGCCTGGGCTTGTCTTGTGACCCGCGTGCACGGTGTTGGCCTTGTGTGGTGCCCTGGGGCACCCTTGAAAGGATCTCAAGGCACCCCAGGGTGCTGCGGCCCCCCTGGCTGGGACTCGCCACCCCAGACACGCTCAGAGAGCGCAGGTGCGGGCTGGAGCCCCCCGCCCCCAGCCCTGCGGGGGCAGATTTCAGTTGGGCCCACCTCCAGGAGGCTCCTCAAGGCACCCCCAGGGGAAGGCGCCCACCTGGGCAGTGGCTACCTCTGGTGCTGGTGGCTGGACTGTTGGCCGAGGCCCCATGTCCACGTCGCTGTCCGGGCAGGGGCATCTCTGTGCAAGCTCTGCCCAGGGCAGGGGTGTTCTTGGGCAGAGCAGGCTTTGAAGACCCCAGGGTGCTGGGTGTCATTGCATAGGCACTAACACAGCCCCTCCCCCACCCCCCAAAGCCCCTCTCCAGGATTAATTAAGATTAGGAGCAATGCTAATTAACAGCCTGCTAATTGCACTCCGCAGCCCTGTGCAAATCCTGGGGTTTGCAGGCAGTGCCAGGTCCCCTTTCCCCGGCGCTGCTGGCAGGGTGGGCTTCCCCCCCTCGCCGCACCCCTGTGATGGGAGAAGCAGCTCCGGGTCTCTCATGTCCTGCCGGGGCTGGGCCTGGGGCCCAGGAGGAGCTGCAGCCACCATGTGCTGGACCCCCAAGCCCCGCTGGCAGGGGGACAGTCTGTCCTTGGACTGGCAGCCTCAAGGCATCCACCTCCCCCGGGCCTGGCCCAGCTGCCCCCCGGCCCACACAGAGCTCCCCAGGCAGGAGCTGGAGCTCAGTCTCCGCCCTGGCAGGGCTGGTTTGGTGCATTTTCCTGGTCGGTCTGCTCTCCGGAGCGGGGCTGGGCACAGAGCCACGGCCGGGTCCCGGGAAGCCGTGCTGGCAGCGCGGCTGTTGGCAGGGGGTGTCCTTACGCACAGGCCCCCCTGGGGCCCTGCGAGCCGGCCGAGCCTGCGCAGGGCAGGGGACGGAGCTGATTTCCTGACAAGCCCTTGCTAATCCCACATCCCACCTGGTGCCAAGGCAGCTCCTCTCACGTAACCAGAGCCCAGAAGTTGCATCAGTTCCACGTAGCTGCTGTAAACAGTTGTGTTCGCCCGGGGACCCTGCTCTCCCCGGGCCCGCGGGGCAGCTCGTTACCGCCCTGCCACGCATGCAGCCGGTGGGCGCTGGGTGGGCAGGGCGGGCGGGCAGCGAGCGGGTCCACGCTCACAAGCCCTCGTGGAGCCCCCAGCGGAGCTGGCCGAGGGGGCGATGCCGAGCTGCCCGGCTGCGTAGACTTGGCAGGGCAGAGGACAGGCTTCTTCTCTTCTCCTCAGGCCCCAGAAGAGCAAAGGCCTGCCCTAGCTGGCAGACCGGAAAGGCCCAGGGACTCAGAGCGAAACTCAGCCAAAAGCCCCATTTCTCACCTAGCCCGGAGCTCAGCTCCACCCACACCTGCAGCCCGGGGCCTGCTCGTGATCAGCGCCTTGTCGGCCAGACCCTGGGGGCCCGCTGGGCCACGCCGGGCACTGGGTCACAGACTGCCCCTGCCACCCAACCCTGTGCAGCACGGGAGGGGACGGGCCGGCTCGGAGCGGGGCACGGGCGTCCTGACGGCCACCCCGCAGGACACAGACCCAACTGGGAGGAGAAGCCAGTCACCCGAGCCCTGGGCCAAGAGCCAGGGCCCATTTCAGGCGCCCCCGTCTAGAAGGGGCTCACTGGTTTCAGACTGGTACGAGGGCCCCGGGGGACCCGGCACTGCTGCTCTGCGCTGGGGTGCAGCTCCCCCGAGCACGCAGCCATGGCACACGCCTGCCTGGGCTCGCTGCTTGCCACACCGCTGGGCCATGCATGCTCCGCCTGTGCCTGCCAGTCCCCATCTCGCCAGCTGGTGGAGGGGGCGCAGAGCCCTCGGCCGCAGCCTGGGAAAGGCTGGGAGGGGACTTCTCCAGGGGCCCGAGCGCTGCGTGCAGTCTGGGCTGGCCTCTGCTAGAGAGCGTCAGGGGATGCCTCGAGCGTGCCTCAGGCGGTGGCCCAGGTGCTGGGCAGAGCTGGCACCAAGCACAGAGCGGGCAGGGCTGCTCAGGCCTGGCCGCCGAGGGCCGGCTCCGGCTATGCCCCTTCTCCTAGGCCTCAGGCCGCGAGCTGGGGCAGGTATCAGTGCTCAGTCTCAGCAGCTCTCTCCCCTGGAGCGTCACCCTGCCCTGCTCCCCTCGGGCGGCAGGTGCGTCACTTGTGGTGGGAGCCGCTGCGGTGACAGATGTTATCGCCTGCTACCCGCCAAGCGAAACCTCATCAGCAGGCTGCTGGGAAACAGCAGTGACGGCTGCGCTGGGTGGGAGGAGGGGAAGGCCTCTGCCCCCCGGTCTCCCCGGAGCCCTTGCAGGGTCTCTGCTCCGTGTGGTCCCAGCAGGCCGGGGCGGGTGCTGGGGAAAGGCAAGGGGGAGCCTGGCACCCGCAGCCTGCGGCGAGCGGGGCTGGGTAGAAGCTGAGGCTCCCTGGGTCTTGCTAGCACCGAGGGTCGGGGCACGCAGGCTCAGCAGAGGCTGTGCGGGGGGTGGGGAAATGGCTGATCCGTCAGAGAGGTAGCACCGAGGGCCTGGCAGAGTGCGAGTGACCCTGGCGTGGTGGGGCGCCCCCAGACAGCCCATCTGACCACCGCACGCGTTCCCGCGGGGAAGGCTCGGGCCCAAGGCTGCTTGCGCTGTGCGGCGGGCGGGGAAGGCAGCAGCATGGCCTTGCCTGGCTGTTCCCCCCTTTGGAGCCGCCCCACGAGCAGACATGGGCGCTGGTGCAGGGCAGGCTCGGGCAGGGCCCCGCGGGTCAGCACTTACCCGCCGCCTTCCCGCTGCCCGCGCTCCAGGGTCGGGGTCGCCCGCCCCGCCCCGCGCCGCCCCGCCGGGGGCTGGAGCCGGGGAGTTGGTTCGGGGCCCCGCAGCTCCGCCCGGCCCAGCAGTGCCCGCCTTATTGCCGTCCTGCTCGCGGGGCTGCGACCGCAGCGGCGAGCGCCGCAACAGCCCGCGGCAGTGACCGATGGGCTCAGGCCGCGCCCTGGCGCGGGGGCCCGGGTCCGCCCCGCCGCAGCCTGGGTGCCCACGCGCCTCAGCCCCGGCGGGGCACGGGCGTCGCCTCAGGCCGGCACGTGTCTCGCTCGGGCTGCCAATGGCAGGGCCCCCGTGCCCGTGCCTTGAGCCTCTCGGGAGCCCGGCGGCGGGGAGGGGCTCGGGCCGCGCCCGGGGGCACGGGCACGGGCGGCGCCGTCGCCGCGCGTGGGCCAGCCTCGGAAGCCGGGCCCGAGCCCCCGTGTCCTCCTCGCGCCAGGGCCGGCCCGTTTCCGTGTGGCGTCCGGCCGGGGCGCTGCGGGGCCCCCCGCGCCCCCGCCCGCCCCCGCGGCTTCCACCTCTGCAGCTACGTGCCGGGGGCAGGGGAGCTGGAGATACACATCCTCTGTCGAAACTTCCCGCCGCGCAGCTCAGCCCACACGAGGACGAGCGCGGCGGCCGGCGCGCGGGGGCCCGGCACGGGCGGGCCACGCGCGGGCCCCGGTGCCCCGGGGGAGCGCGGCCGCGGCACCTGCCCCGGGGCGGGGCGATGCAAAGGGCGCGTGCCGCCGCCTCCAATCGCGGCGCGGCCCGGCAAACTCTGCGCCAATGGGCGGGCTGGGGGCGGCGCCCCGCGCCCGCCGCCGCCGCCGCCGCCGCGCTGACTTTAAAGGGGCTTTTGCCGCGCGGGTCCCGGCGCCTCGCTCCGTCCCTGCAGCGCGGCGGCGGCGGCGGCGGCGGCGGCGGGGGGGGGGGCCGACACGTCTGCGCGGCGCGGCGCGGCGGAGCGGAGCGGAGCCGGCAGGTGGGTGCGGGCGCGGGCGCGACGGCTGCTTCCGCGCCGGGCGCCGCGGGGGCTGCTGGCAGCGGCTCCTGCGCTCGCCACTTCACGCCGGTGTTTCTGCCCGCGCGCCCCGCCCGGCCGGCCCGGCTCTCTGCGGGGCTGGGGAAGCTGGGGCACGGAGCGGCGCTGGGCTCGCGCCCCGCGGGAAGCCGTCTGCCGCGCCGCGCTGCGGGCTCGCGGGGTGCGGCGCCGAGGGCGCTCAGGGCGGGAGCTGAAAGGCCGCCCGCAGGGGCCCCTGGCACCGCGCTGCCGCCTCCCGCCGCGGCCCGCGAGCCCGGGCACAGCGGTGGGCTCTGCAGCCAGGCCGGGCGCTCGCTCCCCGGGGTCAGGGCGGCGGGTCCTCGGGCCCCGGTCCCGGCTGGGCGTCTGCTGCCCTCCCGCACATGCAGCCCCGGGCCGGGGGCACAGGAGGTTGTGCCGTGCCCCCCGGGCGGAGGTGCGTGCATCCGCGGGTGCGCTCGCAGCGCGCCGCCGCCGGCCCTCGGCAGGGCTCCCCGGCGCCTGCGTGAGGCGGCACGGCCGGGGCGGGCGCAGCCCCCTGCCCGGCACGAGCCGCTCTCCTGGCCGTGGCCCTGCCGCGTTCCCTCGCCTCCTCCCTGAGTTCCAGCACGTCCCTGCGCCCGGAGCTTTGCTCGCTCCATGCTGGGCCGCTTCGCAGGGCTGCTAACTTCAGAGGGGGCTTTCGCTGGGAAAGAGTTAATCTGCGCAGCGCCTGGAAGGGAGATCCTCCTGCTCCAGGGCTCCAGCCGTCTCTCACGGCCTGGGGAGGACAGCCCGCCCGTGCCCAGGCCCCCTCCCAAGGTGGTCGGTAGCAGCTTGGGTCCGGGGCAAGACCGGAGAGATCTGCCCCCAGGCCTGACCCTGCCGGGTGGTTCTGGCGTCCTGACCGGTGGATCCGAGCTGCGTGCGGCAAGGCTGGCACTGCCACGGGCTGCCCTGCAACGCGAGGTGGGGAAGATGAGTGGGTCGAGGGCGGTGTTTGAAATCCAGGCTCCCAGCCCCAGGCAGCTCTCAGCCCCGGCCCCAGGGAGATGGTCCAGCCAGGGGCCGTGACAGCTTGCCCTGCGACCCCTGGCATCGACCGTGTCGGTGCTGGGTCCTAGACCCATGCGGTCTCCCCTGAGTGAGCAGGGAGAGACCTCCACAGAGGTGCCCGCCGCCCTTCCCTGGGGGTCTCATCCTCAAGAGCTGAGCGCCGGCAGCATGGGCTGAGGGGGGGGTGCTCAGTCCTCCTCAGAATCGGGCCCTTTTTCAAGCACAGGCCGGGGGAGGAAAACGGGGAGAATATGCCGCCCGCACTGAAAGCGGGCGGGAGTCCTGTCCTGGTAGCAGCATCTCCCTGGGCCCCAGCTCCCTGCCCTCCCCCTGAAGAGGCCTGAGGCGGCCGGAGCCCCAGGCCGTCTGGCAGGGATGAGAGCCCAGGGCTCGGTCCCGGCTCGGGAAACCTGTGGGACCCTGCGCAGGGAGGTAGCGAGGCTGGATACAGAGGCGACGGGCCTGTTAGGAACGGGTACCTGCTGGGAGTGGGCAGCAGGGCAGGCAGGAGTCTGGCTCTGGCTCTGGCTCTGGCCTGGCTGGAAACGGCCCATGCCACGCGCTGGCGCGGGGGAGCAGAGCGGGTGGGGTGTGGCCGGCGGGTGAGGCGCCCCAAGCCTGGGCGCGGGTACGATCATGTGTGACCGCCGATCCGCTGGCGCCGCTTTGCAGGCCTGGCGCTGCACGCTATGGAGGGGGCACTCCGGTGCTGTCCCCGGCAAAGGGCACTAGCGGGAGAGCCACGTGCGCCACGCAGCCCTAGGTGGCTGGCCGTGCTCAGCCCAGCCGCCAGACAGCAGCGCCCTGCCTAGAGCCCGCAAGCAGCTCCCAGGCAAAGCCCAGCACGTCTCCGCCCGGGGGGAAGCCGCCTGTGCGGGTTTCATTATTTATGTCGCTATTGTGGGACCACCTGCAAGCCCCAGAGCCAGCTCCTGCTGTGCCAGGTGCTGTACAGATGTGGAACATGGTTGCGGTCCTGCCCCATTGGCTTGGCATCCCTGTGCGTGTGCGCATGTGTGTTTCCATGTGCTTCTAGTAAAGAAAAATAAAAATAAAAAACATCCTTCTCCTTCTCTGGGACGTCAGATCCCTGCCGTGCCCTGTTGCAGTCATTCCTGTAGCAGCAAATGCTCCACCCTGCCCAGAAGTTTCAGCATCACCGGATTTGCAAGGAGGTAGCTGTGATGAATCGAAATAACGTGGGACTTTCATTCTGTGTCACAGCCATGAGGAGCTGAGCTTGCAGGCATCGCTCTATGGACAGTTCAGCACCAGGCAGCATTTTTGTGGGTGCTGAGTTTGGCGTGAGCGGTGGCCTGGATCCCTAAGGTGGATCTGGATTTTGAGGGCTATGGCGAGTGTTGTATTTGGGCAAGGGGAGCAGGGATGCTTCCTTGGGCTGTGAGGGAGACTGGGTTTCCAGGCCTTTTTTGGATGGAACCGTGAATGCAAATCATGTGCACCCATTTCGCTGGTCTGCTCCCTGGGCGGGGGCGGGCACCAGCGTTTTGTGGCTGCTTGCACTCCCTTGGCCTTTTCCGACATCTTGCTTGCCACGTTGTACCGGGGGCTTCTTCCCTCGGCCCCGTGACCTGCAAAATGGGCCCCTCGTCCTTAAAAAGAAATGGCCTGAAAGGCTTAAAGCACAATGAGGCCGACGCAGCCCCTCGTAGGTGATCTCCCCTGAGCTCCTTCGGTGCAGCAGCCTCATGGTGGTAACCCAGCGCCTCTCCCCTGCAGAGATGCTGTGCAGCATCCCAGAGCACAGCAGCCCTCCCGGTATCTAGGAGATACCGTAATATCTGCAGAAATGAGTTGTACTCCAGGTACACCCGTCCCGGCTGGAGCACGTGGGGCTTTGAGAGAGGCAGGAGGTACCTGCTCCCACCCGGTGTGATGAGGACACCCGGGTGAATGCCCCCGACGCCATCGCACATCTGTGGTGTGCATGCACTCGTGCAGGAGGGTCCTTGCAGGCAGTCACCGAGACAGCCCCTGATCCCACTGGCTGGACTGAAGCTGCTCCTGCACCTGATGCACCTGGCGGGGAGCAGACCGTCGCAAGCGCTGCCCTCTGCAGACGACTCTCAGTCTTTTTCTGCTGCTGGAGTCTCCGCGGGGTGGGCCTCCACCCCTCTGCCTCCGTCCGCAGCTCGCTCTGGTCTGTACTGGTTTGTTGTTTAAACAAGCTATAAAAAGCAGGAAGCCCGCCAAAGCCCAGCAAACATGCTAGTCAACTTTGACTTGTCCCTGAGTCAGAACCGGGATGCTGTTTGCTTTACGAGGCCTAGGAAACAGAGTGCAATGGCCCTGGGGAGGGCGAGGAGCTGTGCCGGGTTATCGCAGCGCGGGGAGAGCGAGGAGCAGCCCGGCAGAGTCTGCGCGGTGCCGGAGCTGGGCGTGGGAGCCGGCTGCTGCTGGCTGCGGCGTGCAGCAGAGTCTGGCGCGGAGGCAGCCTAGGCTACGCGGCCTTGTGGCCTGGTCTTTCCCAGGGTGCCAGGGCTGGGCCAGATCCTGCTTTGTGCCCAGTGCTGCCAGCGCCCCAGAATGAAGTGGGGGAGTTTGGCAAAGCCCTGAGGGTCTGGGGCAGCTCTCGCTGAGCCGGGGCGACGGCTGCAGGGGGATGCCTTTGTTTCCACTAAGAAGGGTTTGAGCGATTATTTTTTTTTTCTTTCTTTTGTTTCTTGTCTATGTACGTCTCAACTGCTTTGGGGGTGTCACATAGGCCAAAGCCCCGACCGCCTGTTCAGACCCACGTGCGGGGGGATTTTGACGGAGCCCAACCTCATCCGTGAGGACAGCGACCCTTGATTTGCAAACGTTTCCATTTCTGCAAAAACATCATTTTTTTCCACCCCGCACCCGAAAAGCCCCGTTTGCATGGAAGCTCTGTCGGAGATGCTGAGCTGACCCGTGCCCTTTGCAGGTGGCACGGAAACGGCTCTTCCCGGCATGGCGTCGCCTGGCGCATTGGGTAGAGCCGGCGTCCCTGGGCAGGGGGCCGCGCGCCGCATCTCCTGCAGCCTCGGTCCTCAGGCAGCTCGTTTGCAAAAGCAGAGCAGCTCCAGGCGAGGTACCTGCAGGCCCGGCTGCGCTCTCGCACCTCGGCCTCGCGGCGCCAGGAGGGAAGCACTTCCGTGGACAGCCGCAGAGCTGAGCGCCGTGCGCGCGTCGAGCCCGCGGCCCCGCCAGCGCGAGGGGCCAGGGACTCCGCAGCCGCGGCCTGGCCGTCCCCGCCGCTCGCGCTGCGGCTCTCGCTGCCGGGCCCCGCCAGGCACTGGCGCCTCCGGTGCTGGGGTCAGGGCTCCCTGCCCTCCTCCGGGCGGTCGCCGAGATCTCATGTTGTGGTTTCCTGCCAGGAGGCTGCCCGTTCGAGCGGCTGTGCTCGCAGCAGATCAGAAGCCTCTGCGGTTTCTCCCTTTGGTTTTTCCTGCCTGGTTCTGATGAAGCCCCAAGATCAGCAGGGGAAAGCCTGCCACCCACGCGGGGCTCGTGATTCAAGAGAAATGGATGCAGGCACGAGGCCCCGGGGGAGAGGAACTGCCCGATTCATGGCTCGCACCATCGGTGTGTGATATCACCCGGTGCCCGCCCCTCCCCAGAGATGTTCAGCGCGTTGGTCCCATTTTACAGGCAGGGAAACTGAGGCCCAGGACAGGGAAAGGATTTTTCCTAGGGCTGCAGGGCAAAGCTGGGAAGAGTCTGCAGGTCTCCCAAGTCCCAGGCACGTGCCGAGTGTGGGGGGATCGCAGGCCCTTGGTCCTTGCGGCTGTCTGTTTCCCTCTCGCGGCCATGCTCCCCATTGGCCTGATCACTTGTCCTGGTGTGACTGGGGCAGCGTGGCCGTGATCCGAGCTCTCCTGGGCTCACAGCTCTGGGTGCCCCACTGGGGCAGTTTGGAGAGGCGAAGCGGCTTCCCCTGGAAAACATTGTCTTGCTTGGCCCCAAATCCATTGGTCCTGGCCTTGGCTTCCTGTAACCGAGGGCTGGGGGCAGTCTTAGGGCCTTGTTTTGCTCCTGAAGCGACTCGTGGCTTTGCTCGGCCTGGCCTGGGAAGCAGGGGAGGGCTGGGGGCTCTGCATGCAGCCTGGAAGAGGCCGAGCCGGGCATCTTGGGCTGCGTTGCTGGGATCCCTTCAGTGGTCTGCCTGTTGGCAGTGTGGGCACATGCCAGGTTCGCACGCTTGCCTTGGGGAAGACTTGGCTCCGTTCCTTGCTGTGTGGGACCTCAGGGCTTTGCTGGAGCACATGGAAAAACATTGGCATCCTCGGGGGGGGGGCTGGGCACATCTCAGAGCACTAATTAGGCCTTCAAATAGGAAGTTTGCACGCTCTGCCCTGATGCAAATGACCTATAAATGCGTACCGGCTCTTCGGAGCTAGGAGGAACCTCCCGGCTGCCGGAGGACCTGGTCCTGCCAGCTCCAGGGCACCTCTGTTGCGTTCCTGCCCGGTGCAGAAGGGTGTCGCGGCAAAGGGCGACAGGCGTTCACCCTGCCAGGTGCCCGTGTGGCCGCAGCCGCGGGACACGTGGTGGAGGGGGCACAGGGCATTCAAGGGGTGGTGGAGCCATAGGCCATGTGTCTGTCCTCTGTGGATCTCGAAAGGAGGGTCTGTCCTGTACTAGACCCTGGGTCCTATGCTGAGGAAGGGGCTGTGGCCCTAGAAGCCGGAGCAGGGGCCAAGGATGCAGGGAGCAGTGGTGCCAGAGTGACTCTGCACTCCCTGCCTCCTCCGTGAGTGTCCTGCCCTGGCCGTGGCCTGGTGCTGTGCCCGCCAGGCCATGGATGAGGGGATGGCAGTCAGGACGGGCCGTGAGGGCCTAGTGGGACTGAAGCCGGCCCCACCCTGCAGCAGCAGGAGCCTGTTGGCTTGTGGAGCTGAGCTGGGCATGGGAGACCAGGGCTTGGGCTGGGGGAGAAGGGGCTTGTCTGTGCCCTCGCTGGCAAGTGAAACTCAGGGCCATCTTGAACCCTCAGGCCAGCACGTGCGATGCCTGCTGAAGGCTTTGGAAGGATCTGAAGCCCCAGGCTGAAAAGTTTGTGTGGAGGATACTTGGCAGTAGTGGGGCCACGTAAAGGTTTTTGAACGCTTCGAAGGATTTGGAACTGATCTGGCTAATTTGACCTGATGCACACAAACTTTTCCAAAATATAACAACCCTCCCCACCCCCACCCCCTGCTAAAAAAAGAAAACAAAACGACTTGCTCTTAAGCACTGCTTTGCCCAGAGCTGGAGCACCGCACCGCTCGGCCCACCCCGCACGAGTCCCTGGCCCCTCTGCACCCAGCCTCCCTCTGCATGGCCTGTGGGGTCGCACTGGGAGATGTCCAAGGAGGCACCAGCCTCGTGGCGGTGGCTGCTGTCATGGTCCCAGGTCGTTATCCTCAGAGATGAGGCCTCGAGAGCACCCGAAGGCAGGGAAAAGGGAAGTGGGAAGGCGGCTAGGAGGAGAAGCATTAGCACAACAGGAGGCTGGACCCATGTCCAGGGTCTGCGCTGGATGGATCTGCCCGATCTATTGTCTCTGAGCCACACGTGGGAAACACCGAGGTGTGCCCAGCCCTGGCACTGCCGGGAGGGTGGGGTTCGTGCCCTGCCTGGCGTGGGCACGGGGCAGGGGGGTGCGCCTGTGTGAGATGAGGCTGGCAGGGGTGCCACGCTGGTCCGTGCCGCGTTGCTGTCCATCTCGCACGAGGGCCGTGCTCTGGGGGTGGTGGCAGCTGATGAAAGCCAAGAGGCACGTGCACAGCTGGTGAGACCAGGTCCCCTCTGCCCTCCTGGGCGCTGGCCGGGCCTGGGTCAGCTGCGGGGGCAGGCTGGCGGCTCCAAGCACAAGACCTGTGCTGGACAGAGCTTGGCCCAAGTGCTGGCAGCCAGGAAACCTCAGGCCTCCCTCCGCTGTGACAGGGGGACGGGGTCTCTAAGGCACAAGGGGCTGGGAGAGCTCCTCGGCCTCTGTCGGCACCTGCAGCTCCAAGGGCCGAAGCCGGCGTGGTGCGACTCCAGCCTCGGGTGTCCCCGTGTGCGGCCAGCTGACGCTGCAAGCTCGGGCTCGGCTCCGGGAGGTGCAGCCCGGCTGCTCCTGCTGCTGTAATGAGCTGCTTGGGGAGGCGGCTGATGAAACCGGTCCACGTGTTGCATGAGCCCTCTCTGCCTGCGTGATTAACCGTATACCCTGTAGAGGCCGGGGGGAGGGAGAGGGCCGTGGCCAGGGCTCTGGGGCAGGAGCTGCACCTGCCTCTCCCCTGGATGAGCTGCAGCCCCAGAGCAGGGCTTTGCTGGGCTGCTCTTGGCTTTTGCTGCCCCTGTCTGCAGATGCCTCGGCCAGACCTGGTCCCCGGGGGCCCTGTTGCCGTCAGCCCATGTGCAGCAAGGCCCGGGCGGGCTGGGGCTGGGGCGGTGAGGCCCCTACTCCGTGCCTGTCCAAACGCGGGGGCTGCTGCAACTTCCCTTTTTCTTTCTTTAAACCCAGCGCTGCCTCCCCCGCCTGCTATTCTCAGCCTCCCGCCAGTGACCACAGCATCTCGGGCTGCGTCACAGCTGCCCCTAGAGCTGCCTGCGGCTGTGGGCACCGGGCTGGCACCGGTGGGAAAGGGGGTGAATCAGGTCGGCCTGCCCTGGGCTTCCTGGCTGGCTGGGGCAGGGACAGGGCCGCTGACCGCTGCCCCGTTCTGCTCCCCCCCTCCCGCAGCCGGGGATGCTTCTTCCACTGAGCCGCCCGGGACCTGCCCCATATTTGCGTCGTTCTGATTGAATAGTAATGCGGTGCTGCTCCCCCGGCCCCTGCCCTCCCGAAGGGCCCTGATGCACTTGGAAAGCGAGAGGCTGGGAGCAGCGGGGAAATGCGGCCATCTCTGGGGAGCGGCAGAGGGAAGGGGAGGGAAATTTCCTGCCCCAGAACAAAGAGGCCGTGGGGCTTGGCCGGCTCGTGGAGAGTCCTGGGCTCAGGGCCGGTGGGGTCCGCCGGAGCCCCTGCATGTCCTTGGACCCTGGGTTTGGGGTGGCCACGTAGCTCAAGGCTGGGGCCTTATCCTTCCACACCAGCCGGGCTCAGAGCTAATGCGAGCCCCAGCCCAGCTCCCCATCACAGAGGCTGTGGGCCGTGCAGGGGGTGGGGGGTGCTGGAAGAGACACAAGTGCAGCAAATAACCTCTTGGCAACTGTGCACCCCTGCAAAACCCCGCAGGGGCCGTTGCGGCGGGGTGCTGGGGCTGGGTGACGCAGGGCAGCCTCTGGGCTGCTGTGACCCTGCCTGGGGCATCGCAGACTGCGTCCGTCCCCTTGCCCCTGGCTGCACCCACGCGTGCAGACCCCTCCTCCCCATGAGCCACGCGCCCTGGCTTTACGGCCCAGCATGGGGGAAGGTAGGTCTGGGATGGAGATGGAAAGGGCTGGGATGGAAAGGGTTAAGCAAGGGGAGAAGGGAACCCCCTGGGGTGACTCGTTAACTGCTGTTGTTCTGGATCCAGCTAATTGCCCAGGCCTCAGGTGCCCTGACAGCGGCGGGGGCCATTCGCTGTCTCTGTGGGTGCCCCCCCACGCCCACCCAGCCAGCGGCCTCTGAGCCCGCGGGACGCCCAGCTGCACGGAGGCCAGCGCGGTGCCTCGGGCCCGCCGCCCGTTTCGGGCAGCACTGGGCACAGCTGGGGCTCGCGTGCTCTGCCCAGGAGCTCGGCATCCACGCAGGGGCTCTGTCTGGCCAAGGAAGGGGCTTGGGCTGCTGCCCAGGCCCTGCCTCCGCCTGCCCCAGGATGAATGTGCACGAGGCCGAGGCCCCGTCCTTGCAGGGATGTGCTGCGCCAGTGGGGTTGCCCTGGGGCAAAGCCTGGCACCGAGCTGAGCCCAGCCCTGCCGCGACCAAGGCTGCAGCCTGCCTAGCTCTGCTTGGGGCTGGGCGCACACCCTGCCCCCGGATCCTTGACGCTCCCAAACAGGGAAGACCTGCCCTCTGAGCCAGCCCTGAATGCCCATCACCCAGCTCCCGGCCACCCGCCCATCTCCGTTGACTGCCTTGCACGCCCGCTTTGCACTAGTGCCCCTGCCAGCCAGGGAGAGGCAGACCGGGCCCTCGGCCAGCAGGCACGGCGCGTTGGGAAAACCTCGGGGAGGGCTCCCCAGGGACCGACGGCTTCTTTCCGGCAAGTCCCTTCCCATCAGAGCGCAGGGCACGCCTGTCCCCTGGGCACACCTTCGCGTCGTGCGTGGGCCGATAACAGGCCGGGGCCGGGGGCCGTGGGAACCCAAGCAGACTTTCCTTCCATCACTTAAAATTAGTTTGGATCGACTAAATTTAGCTGCCAAGGGAGATGGCGAAGGCTGCAGAGAGAGGAGCGGGACGAGAAAGGGCACCGTGCGGGCACAGGGCAGCCTCGGCGTGGGGAGGGGCAGGGCCGGCTCTCGCAGGGCGTCTGGGAGCGGAAGCCGGGGCCGCGGCAGGTCCCCGGGGACCGCAGGCCAGAGAGTGTCCTGAGAGCGCTCCCGGCCGTGCCAGCTTCCCAGATCCACGGCCCGGCTGAGGGGGCTTGGGCCGGACTCCGAACGAGGAGGGAGGCTTGGCCAGGCCCAGAGAGAGGAGTCCGGCCCCTGGGCCCCTCGGTGTCCGCCTGCACCCCACGTGGCAGGGGGGCTGAGCCCAGGAGGCCGTGCTGGGCCCCGACGAGACCCTGCTCAAAGCTGCTGTGAGAAGCCTTGCTTGGGCTGGGTCCCATGAGAAAGCCCTGACCCGAGAGGTTGAGACTGGCCATCCCTGACCGCCATCGGTCGAGCTTCGGCAAGGAGAGGCTGCTGGCGCAGTCGTGTCCCCACCAGCACTGACCCCCATGGGGCTGCGACTGGGGTCCGGTCCCCGCCAGGGTCAGGCTCGCGTGTGGATGCACCATCTCTGTCCCAGCGAGAGCAGGAATGGGCGAGGGAAGACCGAGTCCCGGGAGTGGGGGGCTGGGCTGGGCTGGGCTGGGTGGCAGGGGAAAGAGAGCCCCTCCCACGGGCTCAGGGCAGCAAGGAAATTCGGGGTCTCTCCTGCCTGTGCCGCTGTCACGCACATACAGACGGCAAGAGAGACGTGGGTGGTTTTCATTTCACTCCCTTCTCAGGCAGCCACTTCCTGACCCAGCCGTGTCTGAGGTCAGTGCGAGTCTGCGCGAGGGGAAAAAAAAAGTAGCTTAAAAAAGGATTGAAAAAGGGAGAGAGAGAGAGAAAAAAATATAAAGCCTGAAACCACCCAGCCTCCCTGGGCCTTGCAGAGGGAAGCCCGGCCGGCTCTGCTCGGCACGCCGGCTCGGTGAGGGACCCTGCGGCGGGCCGGCGATTGGGCAGGGGAGGCCTGCTGTCCTCTTGGCATGAGAGGAGAGGTCTGCGGTCCCATCCGCGGCCCCGGGAATGCAGGTGCCCAAACCTGCTGGGTGCTGGCGGGGGGAGCCCTGGAGGTCGGAGCCGCGGGGGACCGGGAGACGGGGCGAGGTCGGCAAAAGGAACCAGGTCTCTTGTGTTCTCCGCAAGCCTTTCCCGGGTGAGCGCCCGCCCTGGCCAGGCCAGGCCTTGCTGGGAGCCTGTGGCCATGGTGCCAGGCTTGGTTTCTGTTTTTTTGCTGAGAAACTGAAACATTGCACTGAAAATGAAACTGCCCCCGGAAATGGCCGTTCTGGGCCAGCTGCCATGACGCAGGAGGTGCAGGCCGGCCCTGCGGGCGACGGAGAGGAGGCCGCGGAGCCGCCCCCGAGGCTCCGTGCTAAACCCGCGAGCTGTGTCGCAGGCGGTCGGGCCAGACTCTGATCCGAGGCCTCCTCAAGGCCGTCCCCTCCCTCGCGCCTCGCCCTGCCGACGGCTCAAGGGCTGCGTCTCCCTTTCTTCCAGGCTTGAGCAATGGGGCGGAAGAAGATACAGATCAGCCGCATCTTGGACCAGCGCAACCGGCAGGTGAGCGAGAGCCGCGGCCCCCGGGAGCTGGTCCGGGGGCAGCGTGCCGTGCATCGGTACCAGGGCATTTGGGATGCTGCAGGGGAAGGCGCGGGGTGGCCAGCCCCCAACAGGCATCCTCCCAACCCGCACAAAGGCCTGCTGTGCCGCAAGGCAAGGCTGGCAGCTCCTGCCCCCTGCCCTGCACCCAGAGCTGCCTCCATCCCCCCTGCCCTGGGGCAGGACCAGGACGACAGGGGCTCTGGTAGCCGCGGTTCTTGCCCCGTGGGGTCCTGGCCTGCCCTGATGAGCATGTGGCGTGTGCATGGCCGACAGTGCTGTGTTTCCTCCTCTCCAAGGTGCCTGGCAGGGACCAGCCAGCCATGCAGTGGCCATGCAGAGCCTGGCAGCTCGCAGCAGCGGGCACCGTGCCACCTGCTGCGAGCGCAGAGCGTGCCTGGGGAGCTTTCTTATCTACCTAATGCGCCTGGGGGCAGAGGATATTTATACCGGTGCTGAGGAGCCGCAGGCTGCGGGAGGCGCTAATTTAGTCCTCGCGGTGAAGTGGCGTGAGGACAGGCCCCTGCACCCAGGCTTTACAGGCCAGGTCTCATGCCGGGGGGGCATCTGTCCTGGGTGCAGGCCGGGAGGAGCCCAGGAGTCTCTGACCGGAGGAAGCCAAGCCCTGGCACCTGGCTGTCGTTGTGGGGGCAGGGCACCAGGGTTGGGCCCTCAAGCGGGGAGCAGGGTGTCCAGGAGGTGGCAGCTCCCGGGTGAGTGCCAGGGGGGTGCCAGAGAGGGCACAGCCGCAGGCTCCTTGCCCCCCTTGCCCCAGGCGAGTGCCCCCGTGAGCATCAGTCACCACCAGGCCCTCTCCCGACAGCTGCCCCGGCACCACTGGGCAGGCCAGACGCATGTGGGGCATCCCAGCCCCAGCCTGGGGGCAAAGCTGGTGGGCCTGGGTGTCCAGGCAGTTGGAGCACCTGCCCAGCGTGCTGTGCCCTGCCCCAGGTGACCTTCACCAAGCGGAAATTCGGGCTGATGAAGAAGGCCTATGAGCTGAGCGTGCTGTGCGACTGCGAGATCGCCCTCATCATCTTCAACAGCACCAACCGCCTCTTCCAGTACGCCAGCACCGACATGGACAAGGTGCTGCTCAAGTACACCGAGTACAGCGAGCCCCACGAGAGCCGCACCAACTCCGACATCCTCGAGGTACCCGCGCAGGCCAGCGGGCGCCTCTGGCACCAGGCCGAGCCCTGCGGGACACGAGTTTGCAGGGGCTCGGGCTGGAAGCGGGGTGCCCGCCTGAGCCCGGTGCGGGTGGAGCCGGGCAGGGGCTGGGTGCCTGCCGCGTGGGTCCCAGTGGCTCATCGCCGCCTTCCCCGCCAGACGCTGAAGCGGAAGGGGCTGGGCCTGGAGAGCCAGGACCTGGAGCTGGACGACGGGCTGGACTCCGTGGAGAAGCTTCGCAAGCTGGACGAGGGCGTGGACCTGACCATGGCGCGGCCGCGGCTCTACGTGAGTAGCCGGCTCCCCCCGGCCGGCCTTGTCCCCCGGGGCCAGAGCCGCAGAGAGTTCGGGCCGCTGGAGAGGTCGTGCCCACGGGGCGTGGGCATGGCACGGGCGCCCCCGAGTCCGGCCGTGACCCCGCTGTCCCCCCGCAGCTGCCGTCCTCCCTGCCCGGCCACGAAGCGGCCTACGCCGGCACGCCGCCCTCCGGCAGCGAGGGGGGCCTCAGCAGCACCGGCAGGTCGCCGCAGCACCAGAGCCGCCCGCCCGCCTTCAAGCCGGCCGTCCCGAAGCACAGCCCGCCCTCGGTGCGGTCCCCAGGGCCTCTCCCGCCAGGTGCGTGATGAGTCGGGCCGGGCCGGGTGCAGCCACGCCACGCAGCCCTGGCCCCTCTCCTCCGTGCCTCGGTTTCCCCGTCCAACCAGGAGCAAAACCCCCACCAGCGTCCCCCCGGTGCCCCAAGGCAGGGGCTGTGGGAGCACTGGAGGGGGGCTTCCCAGCCCTTGGCACTTCCTCAGCACCCCAGCAGGCAGGGCAGGGACCGCGGGGGGAGCAGGCCGCCCCCCCCCCGGCACTGCTGTGATTTGGTGCTGGGGTGGGGGGCAGTGGCTGCGGGCGTGCAACGCACTTGCTGCTGCCGTGTCTGGGCATGCACGGGGGGGGGGGGGCAGCAGGTGTCTCCTCCTGGCTCCCCACAGCTGCTTCCGGCGCCGTGCTGAGTCACGGCTTCTGCGGCTGTGCGCACGGGCACGCGCGCCCATCGGTGCGTGCTCCCCACGCGTGTGCAGGCTGGCGCGGGGCGTGCTGCAGCGCCCTGCAGGGAGGGGGAGGGGGAGGCGGGGGTCCCGCCGCGCCGGGCCTGCGGCCGGGGAGCAGCGGGAGGCGGTGGAAATCTCGGCCCTGCCGGGTGCAGCCTGGCTTGAAAGCACCCGCCAGCTGGAAAAAGTGACTGGGGCTGACCAGTGGAAACTCCCCGGGGGCGCGGGCGGGAGGTGCTGAGGGGCCGGGGGGGCATGCGGCTTCGCTGCGGCCGCACGGCGCCGGAGCCGGCGGCGGGGGGCAGCGCCCACGCCGTGTGTGCAGGCCCGGCGCCCCCGCACCGGAAGGCCCCGGGGAATCAGTGCCGGGGGAGAGCTCGGCTCCCCGTCTGCGCGGGTCTCCCGCTGCCCCGGCCCGGCCGCGCTCTCTGCAGCGAAGCGGATGCGCGTCCTTGGGCCCCCGGGCCCTTCAGACGGAGCCCCGGCAGCCAGGAGAGGCCTGGGGGCTGGGCAGGGGCCGCGAGCCCCCCTCACCCCCCCATCAGCCGCCTTTCTCCCCCCCGGTGCCTCACTTCCCCTCCTCCAAGCAGCGAACGAGGGGGGCTGTCAGCTCGCAGCGCCTGCCGGGCTCGCGCCGGCCCCCCCGCCGGCCCCCGCCAGCTGCGCGCGGGGCGGTCTCCCGTGCACCGCGCCGCGGGGGCCAGGCCGGGCTGGGGGCGTGGGGAAGGGGCACCCTGCTCCCTGCCTTGCCCGGGCGCGCGTGGGGCTGGCCCAGCCACGCCACGGGGGCTGTTAGCAAACGGCTTCCGCTGGCCCCGGCCGCAGCCCAGGTGCGAGGCTGCGCTGCTCGGACGAGCCCCGGGGCCGCCTCGCAGAGGAAGTGGGTTTGCAGGCGCCGGAGCGGGGGAGATTTCCGCCGCGCGCCCTTGCGCGCTGCACGGGGCCGCTCGCTGCTCCCCGCCGGCAGCTCCGGCCCCTCCCGCCCCCCCCGGAGGGCCGGGGTCGCCCCCAACTCCAGGCAAAGGAGCCCCAGATGTGGGCTTCGCCAGGGTCCCCTGCACCCACTGCGGCATTTAAGCCCCCCACCTCCTGCCCTGCGCCCCAGACCAGGGCAGCCACGGCACTGGGGCCCCTTCCCCAGCCCAGCCTGCACTGAGCCTTGCCTGTTCCCTTCTCCGCTCAGGCATCAGCTACCCGCTCTTCTCCCACGGAAACCTGAACCGTGCCCTGGCCACCAGGACCTCTCCCCCGCTCTATCTCGGGGCGGAGGGCCGCAGGGCGGACGTCCACACCAGCTTGTCCAGTGCCAGGAGCAACCTGACGGCAGCGGTGAGTGCTGGGCACGGCCTGGCCGGGGGCCCTGGAGAGCTGGCATGTGGCAGCTGGCACCTCCTGGTGCCATGGCTCATCCATGGAGACATGGGGCTGGGGTGGCCTCGGGGGCCGGGGGAGACCTTGTGCCACACGTGTTCATCGGTGCGGGCATGTGTCCTATGCACACTCGTCCCGGAGTGCCCGTGTGCGACCCTCTGCCAGCACGCATGCCTGCACGCGCGCAGCCCCGTGTCGCTGCCCAGTTGCGTGTGCATGGGTACATTGGGGGCCGGGGAGGGAAAGGAGTGGGGCGGAGGAGCCGCAGTCCTGGGGCAGCCGACTGGAGCAGGCTTGGGTTTTCTTGGCAGCGCTCGCTCTACCCCGGGCTGCAGAGCATGAGCCCCGTGCTCCCCGCGGGCAACACCAGCATGGCAGGCCAAGGGCTCGGGTCCTTCCCCTTCCTCACCTCGGGCCAGTCAGGTAAGCTCCGTCCCGTGTTGGGTGTCACGGTCAAATCAGCCCCCCCGACCCGCCGGGGGAGGCACAGGGGCCACTCCCAGAGCCGGGCTGCCTCCCCACCTCACCTCGCAGGGGCTTTGCCTGCTCCGTGGTGCGGGGGCCCGGTGCCCGCCTCCCCTGAGCAGCCTGTCGCTCTCTCGTTGGCAGAGTACGGCTCCGGGGAGGCCTCCGTGCACCCCGGCTTCCTCCAGCCCAACGCCATCGCCTCCTGGCAGCACCACCGGGACATGGCAGCCCCCGCCCACCCGCCGCTGGGGTAAGATCCGCGCCGGCGCTGTCTGCTGCTGGAGCCCCCCGGCTCTGCCCCGCGCCCGCGCCCCTTCCGCACGGGGTGGGCCGGGGCCCTGCCAGCCGGAGCCCCGCGCCCCGCGGGCCCCTGAGCCTGCGCTGCGCCCCCTCCAGCGGCGCGGGCACGGGCTGCTGCCGGGACCGGGCCGGACCCAGCCCCTGCCGCCTGCTTGGAAGGGACCAGCCCCCGCCTGCCCCCCCGGAGCCGCCAGGGCGGAGCGACGCCTCCTCCGCAGAGGTCCCGGCTCCACCTGGTGGCGGGAGCTGCCCCGGGACGGGGCGGCCGCGGCGAAGAGCGGCCCCGGCCCGGGCCTCGGTCACGGCGCTGTGCCGCGCGGTGCTCGGACGCGAAGCGCAGGGCTCCCCTCGGCCTCGGCCTCGACGCGTGGGAAGGGAGCGCCTCCCAAGCCAGCCCGTGCCAGCAGCGCAGCGCAGCGCAGCGCAGGCCCAGGGCCCGGGGTGGCCGGCGCGGGAGCGGGGGGAAGCCCAGGGCGGTGCCCCGGCTTCCCGCAAGACCGGCTCCTGGGACCGAGCCCGGTGCCTTGTCCCGGGCTGCGGGCTGCGGGCTGCTTGCCGAGCCTGTTTAGAAGTGGACGTGTCCAGGGCAACGCCTCCCCCCTCCTCCGTCACCCCGGGAGCCTGAGTCTCAGCCCTGCGCCGAGGGCCTTGGCAGCCCCCGCATGGCTCACGCCGCCTTCTTTCCATCCCCAGGACCCCTGGCAGGATCCTCCCCACCGACGAGGCGGCCCCAGTCCCCAGCTCTTCTCCCCAGCAGCAGCCCATCAACATCAAGTCCGAACGGGTCTCCCCGGGGGTGAGCTGCAGCTCGGCCACCCCGCAGCCCCCCGCCAGCGGCCTGGGCCCCCTCGGCGATGCCCCCCGGGGGCCTGGGGACCTCCACCCGCGGGAGGAGTATGGCAAGGGGTACCCCTACTCTCTCGTCCTGCCCCGGCCCCTGGCGGAGGAGCAGCGCGGCGGCATCCCCATGCGGCGCCTGCAAGTGACGGACATGTGGCAGAGATAGTGGTGGCCGGGGGGGCTGCCCCAGGTGGGCAGCAGGGCACACGCGGGCACCGCTCGGGGCCAAGTCCTCGCACCCTGCCCTGTGCATGCCCGCGGGCCCCTCTCCCTCTCCCTCTCCCTGAACCACCCCCGGCCCCCTTGCCCCTGTTCCCGGCCTCCGCGGCGTGGAGACCAGGGCCGTTCCCTGGAGCGGGGCTGGGCTCCCTGCCCGGGAGGGGCGCCCGTCCGGCTTCTTACCCTCTCCGCTCCCCACGCCAGCCAAGCCCGCAGAGACGTCTTCCCCCGCCTGCCTCCGTGCCAGGGGCGGCAGCTGCATGCCCGGGCATCGCCGTGGTCAGGATGCTGGTGTGCCGCAACCAGGAGCAGGCCCAGCCCCAGGCCAGGCCGGTGCGGGGTTCACAGTGTTCAGGTGCTGCCTGGGATCCTTTTCTATTTATTATGCTCCATCCATGGGTTCGACCAATAAAATCCTGGTGCATCCAGCCCCCTCCCCCGTGCCCCTTCTTTTGCAGCATGGGTTGCTGCCCCCAGAGCCCATCCCTGGCAGAGCTGCACTGGGTCCCAGAGGCTGAGCCATGCTAGGGTGGGAGGGATGTGAGCAGTGGCTCTTCTCCGAGCCCAGGGGCTGGCAGAGGCTTTCCGCAGCAGGCGGCCAACCTACTCCTGCTGCCGCTGGTGGACAGGTCACTGCTGCCATCCTGGCCCTCTGGGGAGCTCTCGTGTGCCACGGGGTAGGAGCAGGGCACGGGCAGTTCCCAGGCAGCACCCTCCCCCTTCAGTAAGGGCACATGGCGGATGTGCCGTCCTAGAGAGCACCTTGGCTTGGGTCCCAGAGCAGGGGGCAGTCAGGGTGCTCCAGGGGCAAGGAAGGGAGGAGAAAGATGCTTGGCGCCACGATGGAGGGCAGGTGTGTATGTGTGTTGCCACCCTCTCGCCACCCACCCCGATCGGCTGCAGCGTGGGCAGGCCCGGCTCTGCCTGCTTCTCGACCGGGGCCGAGGGGGAGGTGAGCTGGGGTCCCTGCTGAGCCTTGCAGCTGCCGCTTGTGGGTGCTCCTGTCCGCGGTGCAGCCCCATCTGGTAGGGGAGCAGCGGGTACTGCCTAGGGCATCGAGCAACGAGCTGGGAGCAACATCCCCAGGGTGAGGGTGGTCCAGGCCTCGTGTCCCCTGTTCCCAGCCTGCGGCAGGCTCAGGCAGTGGAGAGCCAGGGCTGCCTCTCCACAGGGCCCGGGGGTGGCTGAAGGCCTAGTGAGGGGCCTGGCAGAGGGCTGGGGAGTCCCTGGTCCTTGGCACCCTGCCTACAGGGCCAGGCAGCTGGGCCAGCGCGGGCCCCGGGAGCAGCACGGTGAGTTTGCCCACTAAAGCAAGGGCAGGGATGGGAGGGAAGCCGGGGGCCTGGGCGCCCAGCCCTTCCTGTGCTGGCTGCTTGCACCCCGCTCCCCCCTTGGAGCTGGGCCTGGAGCCCAGGCGTGCCGCCCCCCAGCCTCCTCCTGCCCTGGCTGCTCTGAGCCTCTTCACAAGGTGTCTGCGGGCTATTGCAAAGGGCTGCAGCCTCAGGCGCTGGGGCAATGGGGCTGAGCAGTCAGCCCCCCAGAAGTCTCCCCGGGCGGGCTGGCTGGGCAGGGGGGGCCTGGTCCGCCCACCGCTGGTCAGGCGGCGGCAGAGCCCCTGCGCGGTCAGCAGTGAGCACAGGCGGGGCGGGGGGGGGGGGTGCATAGCACAGCCCCGGCCGCAGTCTGGGATTAATGAAAATGAGCCTGTTCCCATTGTCCGGCTGGGTGTCTGGAGCTGAACGGGACGTCTGGAGCCGTGACCTCGCCAGCTCAATGGGGGCTTGTTTGGGGGGGGGGGGCTTCAGTACCACACGATGCCCCCTAGATGTCGCCCTCTGCCGCGGCTTAACCCCAAATTCCCCAGTTCCCTGGTACCCCCCCCCACACACACGTGTACGTGCACACACGGGCTTGGGGGTCTTTCTGGGGTATGTCAGGGTGCGGCTTCTCCGTGGGGGATGTGGACCCGTGCGGGGGGCCCGGGGGGAGGATGCCATGCCCTTGCCTTGCCTTGCCTGCCCCACAGCCCTGAGCCCTTGCCCCACTTCTCCCAACGTTTCAGCCCAGCTTCCTTTGGCCTCCGCCCCTCGTTTCTTTCTCAACCCGAAGTCACGGCTGGAAAACCCGCAGGCGTGTAAACGTGTCCCCCCCCGCACACCTGGGACCGTTGCCGTTGCTCCGGTGAAGCGAGGTGTTTGGGCTCCGGAGGCGTGTCCACACTCGGGCTGAGCTGAGCCTGCTCCCGCACCTCTGCGGGCCCCCGAGGCACCATCGAGCTCCCCGGCTCGCGCCCCGGGGCGGATGGGGAGTGGGGCTGTCGCACGCGCCTGTCGTCGCCTGGCTGGGGTCTGGCGGGGCCCAGGGGGAGCAGGGTCTGCCCGTCCTCTCCTCCAGCTGCTGGGCAATGTTTTGTGGGGCTGGAGCTGGGCAGCGAGTCTTTCCCGCTGCGGGGGCGTGACACCGGCGGGAGCATGGTGCTGGGCGGGTCGGGCCTCCAGGGAAGCTCCCCCGTCTGTTCCCGGCAGCTGTGAGCGGGGCAGAGAGGCTGCCCCAGGTAGGGAAGGGAGCTGGGAGTGTGGGGCGGAGGCGGGATGAGAACCAGCCGCAAAGGATGCCCGGGGACGAGGCTGGGGCGGGCGAGGATACGGTGCCCAGTAGATGGGGGTGTCCCATGCCAGGACCTTGCCAGCCCGGCCTAGGCCTAGGGCCTGCTTCCCCAGGGGAGTGCCTGATGGGGAGGGGCACGGGTGCCCGAGGCTGCGGCTTCAGACGTCTCCGGGGCAGCCGGGAGGTGGGGTGTGCCTTGGCCACGCCAATGAGCAGCCGTGGGGCCCGGCCCAGGGAGAGCAGGGGCGGGAGCTCAGGGGCTCAGACCCCACGTACCCGGAGACGAGGCTGCGCCTGAAGGGCCTGTGCAGGTTAGGCGGGGCGGGCAGGAGGCTGGGGAGGTCCCAGCTCGGGGCCCTGCTCTGTCTGGGGCCTAAGCAAGCTGGGCAGCTGCGAGGCCATCTCTCTGCCTGGCCCCGTCGGGACCTGCCGCGCTGCAGGCTGTGCCAGCGGCGGAGGCTGGACGGAGGCCTGTGGCGGGCTCCAGGTCCTCGGCGCGGCTTCCCCGGCTGTCAGTGACCCCCGATGTCCTGCTGAAGAGCAGGGCCAAGGGAGCCCTCGGCGCGAGGGGGGTGGACTGGCTGGAGGTGAAGCCCGCAGGGGTGCAAGAGCACCCGGGCTCTTCGCAGGTGGCGGAGGCGGTTGGAGCCCCAGCCCGGCGGAGAAGAGCAGCCGGGCCCGATGGAGCAGGAGCCCCGGGGCTGCGGCGGCGCCCGCGAGAGCTGCTCCCCGCAGCGGCAGGTGTAGGAGGGCGAGCAGGCAGGCTGAGGTGCCCAGGGAACGCGTGGGGGCTGGGGAAAGGAGGAGGGGGAATTGTGCGACGCTGATTGAATAGCAATGACTGCATGATTTATGGTTTGCATTATTGCATGGCTCATTTGAATATATGCTAATAAGGCTTTTCTCCTCGTTTTGTTTGTGAGATTTAAATTTGCTATGGCAACCTGCTGGCATGGAATGAATGCCAGGAAATGTCAGAAAGAGGTGAACGTGGACGGGGGGCGCCTGGGGGGAGGGCGCCGGGGTGGGGGGTGGTCCAGATAAAATGGGTGGAATAGGAATGGTGGGTTTCAGAGACAGGGTGCTGAGTGGGGGGCTGCCGCAGGGCCACAGCCCCTCCTGGGCTTCTCTTCCTGCATGAATATTCAGCTCCGGGAGACGGATCCTGGTTGCAAAAAGGTGCGTAATCCGAGGGGGAGGGGAGCAGCCGCACCGCGCAGCAAGGATGCGTCAGCTGCGGGGGCCTGGCAGGCGCCGCTTCCAGGGGCGGCCTTGGCTCCTGGCCCCCTCGTGCGTGGCGGGTTTGCCCCGGCGCTGGGAGGCGGGAGCCAGCCGCGGGCTCGGCAGGCAGCAGGGCCACCATCCCGCACCCTTAGGAGGGCTTCATCACGGCTCTCGTGGGAGCTGGAGGTGAGCTCCAATGTGCCCTTAGCAAGGGGGTGCCGGAGGCCCGCGGGCCCGATCCTGTGCCAAGGGTGTTGCGCGGGGGCATGGCGTGAGAGGAGAAGGGACCCGGCTGAGGGCCCCTGGCACAGCGTCACCCCCACCCCATCCCTTGCGGTCACCTCGAGGCCCTAGGACACGCTTCCTCTGAAGGAGCGCGCAGGGAGAAAGGGTGCGCGCTTCCCGCAGCGGCGAGCGTGCGGGGGCGCCCAGCGAGGCGGACGCACTGGCTCCCCCGCACCCGGCTCCTGCGGGGCAAGGCTCGAGGGGCGAGTGCTAGGCTCAGCAGAGCCTTTGCTGCCCAGGGCACAACGGTGGCCACGAAGCCTTGGAGACCGGTGGGCTCGGCACCGCGCTGGTGGGAAGCTGCGCGAGGCCTCTCTGCCCCTCCTCGCGCGGGGCACACGCACGCAGCAGGTCTGTGCCCCCCCGCGCTGCGGCTAGGCAGCCGGATGTGTGCACCCAGGCTTGTGCTGCCAGGGCCAGGAGCTTCTCCCAGCTGGAGTGCGGTGGGGACAAGGGTTTTCCACGCAGGCCCAGCTTGGGCGGTGCTCAGCTCCAGGCACCGGTGCGGGACCTGCCGGGGCCCTGGGCACCCCTCCCCAAACACGTCTGGGGGGGCCAGCGCGGCGAGGGGCTGTGGGGTCACGCGGGGCCCGGGTGGCTCGGCCCTGCGCGTGCCTGGCGGCAAGAAGCCAAACGGCCAAACCAGCCGGGGGGGCGGGGGGGCTGGCAGCCCTGCCGGCTCCTCCTGCAACGGGACAGCGGGCGGGAGGCCCCTGGCCCCCAGCAGCAGCGGCGTGGGTGCCGCTGCTGCGGTCCCGGTCCCGCCGCTGCCTGCAGCTCGCCCCGGGGGCTCCGCGGGCCCCGCACGACGGACCCGCCCCCCCCCGGCGGCCTCGTGCCCGGGCGCGCTGGGCAGAGCCGCCCTGGCCGCGCCGCAGGAGGGGCCCGGGCCCGCGCCCGCGGGGGGCAGGTGCTCGGTGCGGGCGGGCAGCCCGGGCGCGGTGGCAGGGGCACAGCCCCTTGTCCCCCGTGGGGAGCAACTAGCCCGGGCCGCTGCCCTGCCCGGCTGCCGGGGGAGGCCGGCTCCAGCTCCGCGGGGTAGCGGGCCGGGATGTGCTCGGCGCCCCCTTCCCGCGTGGGACGGGCCACGGCGCTTCTCCCGGGCTCTGCACCCAGGCGCCTGCCCGCACGGCCCCGCGTGGGCGCCGCCAGCCGGGCCAGGCCCCCGAGCCTCCCGGGCCGGGACCGCTGGGGCGGGCGCGAGCGGCTCTTGCGGGGCCCCGGGGGCGGCGGGGCCCGGGCGGCCGGGGCAGCCGCTCGCCGCCCCGGAGCAGGACGCGGGCGCTCCCCGCCGGCTCCGAGAGGACCCCGCTCTCCGGGGGCTCCGGCCCGGGCCCCTGGCCTGCGGCTCTGGGCCACGCTCGTTGCCGAGCCCCCGCGGCCCGCCCGGGGCCCCGAGCCGCCCGCTGCGGGGTGGGGGCCAGGAGCTGGGCGAAGCCACGGCCCACGGGCGCGGCCGTGGGGTGCGGATCCTCGGGGAGGCTCTGCCCCGGGGCTGGCGCGCTAGGCCCACGTCGCGCGGGGCCCCGGGACGGCGCAGTCCGTGCCGGGCGAACGGCCCCGGGGATCCCCGCCACCCGAGAGGGTCCGGGCGGGGCCGCGCGTGGGGCCGGCGGGGCTCGGCGCTGCGAGGGCCCGGGGGAGCTGCAACCCGGCGGGGGCGCCGGCCGCACGGGGCGGGGAAGGAGCCGCCCGGCGCGCTGCGGTGGTTGGAGCCGGGCAGGGGCAGGGGCGGGTGGGCGGGAATTGCCCCGCGCGCCGGAGCGGACGTGCGGGCTGGGGGCAGCGGCGGGGTCACGGCGCGTGGGAATGCGTGTGCATGTGTGCACGTGTCTGCATCCATCGTGCTTCTGCAAACACACCCGCGATTTATATTATATTATATTATATTATATTATATTATATTATATTATATTATATTATATTATACATAGTGCATATGCATTATATTCCTACGTATACACTATGTACACACCCAAACATACACACTACTTGTGTGTGTGTATGAATATAAAATATATGAATGTACACAGATAAGGCGTGTGTATATTATAATAAATATATACCTCATGTATCCGTATTGTGTGTGTGAATAAAACGTGGATCTCTGGACATATATATGTAGTGTGTGTATAAATATAGACGTGTACATGTATGTGTTATAGATGTGTGTGTTTGTGTGCAGACTCTACACACACACACACATATACATACACATATACACACGTCTATATTTATATGCACATTACATTCATACGCATCTAGAGATCCACGTGTTATTCAGACACACACACAATGGATACATTATACACACACACGCGCATTATATGATCTATATAAGCCCGTAAATGGTAGATTGATACAGCTATATAACGTGTGTGTGTGTGAATATATATATGTATGTGTGTATACATTGCACTCACACATACAGGTTATGTAACGGTTTATGTAATACCCTACATGATAGATAGATAGACGGACAAATAGATAGATAGCTATAGTTATATTACATGTATGTGTGTAAATATATATATATGTGTGTGTGTGTGTATTACACAGACACACATATCTATATTCACGTTATACAATCTATATAATTCCGTATATGATAGACAGCTGGAGAGCGCCAGATAGATACAGGTGTACGTGTGTGTAAATACGCAGCCCCCGTGCACGTAGGTGTGCACAGACACTTGCGGTGGTGCAAGGCAGGGTGTGTGTAGCACAATCACTAGACTCACACCAGGCGCCGGCCATGCTCTCCGGGGTGTCAGGACGCGCCAGCCCGCGGCAGCACGGCCGGGTGCGAGCACGACTCACGAGAGAAACCCGGAGGACACACGTGCACACGTCTTCGCACACACGCTGTAGTGGCCGGCCCCTTCCGCCCGCGGTACACCCAGGGCAGGCACACACGCCCTGTGTCGGCGGCGCCCTCCTGTTTCCACCTGTCCGCTCCACCCCCGCGTGGACACCCCGCGCGCGCGGCCCCGCAGCAACGCCCAGGCCCGGCCAGAGGGCAGGAGCGCCCCGGCGGCGGTGAAGCCCCCCGGCTCGAGGGGCGCCCACGGGGCAGCTCCTCCCGCTGCGCGGCCCCGCCCCCGCTGGCGCTCCCACGCGCGGCGCCCCCGCGCTCGGGCACACGCGTGCGTGGCCGGGGCCGCACCGGCGCTGCCCGAGCCCGCGGCGCGCGTGGGGCGGCCGCTGTGTGCGGAGCTCGCTGCTGGCGAGCCGCGCAGCGGGAGGAGGGAGCGGGCGGCGGCGGGCAGCCCCGCGGTTCAAACCAGAACAAAATCTCCATTTTCCCCCTCGAGTTTCCCCGGGCCGGAGCAGCCCCGCGCCCCCGCCCGCCCCGCCCCCCGCCGGGCCATTAGACCGGGGCGGCGCGGACCTATCCTGCTCCCCAACGTCAGGACGTCATGCTTTACGTAGTAAAATATGGAGAAAGCAAAAAAAAAAAAAAAAAAGAAAGCAATTTTCCCTCCCGGCTCCAGCTCCATTTCCAAAATGGCCAAAATGGATGTAAGCGCCCGGCGCTGCCCAGGTGCCCGCGGCGGCCGGGCGGGCGGGGCGGGGGCGGGGGCGCGGGCGCGGGCGCGGGCCGGGGGCGGCAGCAGACGTCTCTGTTTAACCCCGCGTAAAGGCAACGTGATCAGCAGCGCCCTGCTCTCGCCGCCCGCTCCCGGGCAGAGGCAGCTCCCGCACCTGCCGCCGCCCGCCCGCTGCCCCGGCCCCCGCGCGGGCGCAGCCCCGGGGTGCGGGGCGGGGCGGGGGCGCCGGGCTCGCCTCGCCTCGGCCGCCGCGACCCGGCGTGAGCCTCGCAGGGGCGGGGACGCGGACGCGGACACGCGCGGAGCCCAGCGCCAGCCCAGCTCGCACGTGGAAGCAGCGGGCGGCGGCCGGCACGGAGAGACCCCGGCCCTCCCGCAACTTGGGTCCCAAGTTCCGGCAAGTGCGGCCGGGCCCCCGCGCCCGCCCCGCGCCGGCGTTGCCCTCCCTGCCCCCGCGCCCGGCTCGCAACAATGGAGCTCGGCGACGCCCGCCCGGGCCGGCACGCAACGGGGCGGCGGGGAGCGACCCCCGCCGGGGCCGCCCGGGCCGCGGGGCATGAAGGGGCTGAAGACGGCGCCGCCGGGGAGGGAGCCCCCGCCTGCCCCCGGCGCTGCCCGGCGCTTGCTCGGCACCGGCGGGAAGCAACAAGTCGGCGGCGGTCCCGCGCCGGTGCGCGCGAGCGGCGGGTGCGGCGGAACAGGTGCGTGCGCGCGCGGGCCGTGCCGCGGGCCGGGCCCCGCTCCGCGCCGCGCCGCGCCGCCGGCCGGCCGGCCGGGCACGGCGGCGGGGCGGGCGCTGCGGGCGAGCCCCTGCCCGCGCAGACGGCATTGTCATGCTAATGGCCTGCCCGCCGCTCTTGAACTTGATGTTGACGCCGGGGCTCCGGGGCTGCGGGGCCTCCCGGCCGCCGGCTGGCGGGAAGTGCTCGCGGGGCCGCAGCGGGAGGTGCGTGACCCCGCGCGTGTGGCGCCCGGGGCGGCGGGCGCACGACGCGGGGCTCCGGGCGGCAGCGGGGAGCACGGCGGTGGCGGCTCTCGGGGGTCGCGCGGGGTCGCCTCCCGCCCCGCGTTGCCCGCACCCGGCGCCCGAGAAACTTTCCCCCGGGCCGCGCGGGATCCTGCCCCGAGGCCCCGCGGCGGGCGGCTCCGGGGGGCTGCAAATGCTTGCGGGGCCGGCAGCTCGCTGCCGCTCGCCCGTTGTGCCCGCGCCTTGTTTCCAGGCCCCGGGGCAGCACAGGCCGCTCTCCCGACATCTGCCCCGCGCAGCTCGGAGGGGGCGGCACGGAGGCCCCCCCGGACACGCACCTTGACACCGAATAATGCTCTTCCGCCCCAAACCGGCCGCCCCGGCAGCGCCCGGCCACCGCGCCTTTCCCCGCAGCGGAGCCGCGGCGCCGGCGGCCCGGGAGCGGGGAGCTGCGGGCCGGTGCGCGGGGTCTGGGCGGAGCGTGGGCCCGCCACAATGGGGGCGGTCCGCGGGCACCGGCCGTGGGGGCCCCTCGGCCCGCCTCCGCCTCCGCGCGTCTCCCCGAGCCCGGCGCCCGTTGGCGGGGAAGTGCGGGCCCCGGCCGGCCCGCAGGCCCAGGCCGCTCCCGCAGCGCTCGGGCTTTTTCCACGCTGCTCGGGGCAGGGCTGCTCTCGCCGGGGACAGGCGCCGGCTCCCGGCTCCCGGCTCCCGGCTCCGTGGCGGGCGGGGAAGGCGTCCAGGCGGTGCCAGCCGGGCCGGGGCCGGCGAGCGGCAGCCAGCCGCCCGGGCAGTGCCACTCCCGCCGCCGCGGGAGCCCGCAGCCGCCGGCCCGGCTTCAGGGGTGTCATGCCCTCTCTCTCTCGCCCGTTGCAGGCCCAGGCCCGGCCCGACCGGGGGAAGGAGCCGCTCGCGGCGCTGGCAGCTCGGGCGAGAAGGTAATTTCCAAGCGCGGTGTCTCCCCGGGGGTCGGTGCTGCCCGCGGAGGGGGAGCGGAGCGGTGTGGGCACCTCGCGGGGGACTGCGAGTGTGGAGATTCGCGTGTCTGGTTGCACCCACGTGCAAAGCCGGCGGCCACGGAGCCCGCGGTCCCGGGGCAGGCGGGCACGGGCTGTCTGCGCGCGATGTGGCGGGAGAAGGGGTCTCCGCCGGGGCTCGGAGCCGGGTCCGCGCGCGTGACCTGGCGGCGTGGGCCCGCGGACGCGCCCCGCACGCGTGCCCGCGCCGCCCCGCGCGGGGGGCTCGCTGCCCGGCGGCCCCGGGCCCGGGCCCGGCTGCGGCTACGCCACCCCAACATGGCTGCCGTGGCCGTGGCCGTGGCCGAGCGCTCGGAGCCACGCAAGGCGGACTCGGGCCCGCGGGACGGAGCTGGGGCTGGGGCTGGGGCAGCGCCGCGGCGGGTGCCCGGGGTGCGGACACAGACAACCCCGGGGTCGGCTTCCTCTCCTGCCTCTCGCCCCCGGCGCCGGCGGCGCGCAGCGGGGCGAAGGGGCCCGCCAGCCCCCGGGACGCGGGGCCGCAGCCCAGACGCCCCGTGGGCGGCTCGCCCGCGCCTGCCGTCCGGGCGCCAGGCCCCGGGGCCGGCCCGGCTGCTGCAGGCCCGGCGGGCCTAGCCCGACGGCGCCCGCTCGGCCGGCAGCGTGACCCGGGGAGCCGGCGCCCCTGCCCCGCTGCGCGGGCGGCTCCGCGGCCCCGGGACGAGCGGCCCCTCCGGCGGGAGACCACCGCGCTCGCCCTGCCCCCAGCCCCGGCCCGGCGCGGGGTGGAAGCCGGGTGACACGGGACCGCACCCGGCCGGCCCGCACCGAGACCGGGAAGTGCGCTGGAAGGGGCACAAGAAACGAATGCAGGACAAATCCGGGCGTGGGAGCTGCGGGGGGTTGCGGGAGGCCTCCCGGCCCCCGCCCTCCCGGCAGTGGTGGGCTCGGGTCGCGTCCCCTTGGCACGCACGGATGTTGCGCGCGGGGCCCGCAGCGGCGGGGTGCACGCCCGGGGCGGGCCGTGCGCGTGCCGGGTGCGCGTGGCGCCGGGATCTCGCTGCGGAGGCGTCTGCAGGGCGGCGGGCCCGTGGACGGCGTGGACACAGGCGGGGACAAATACACGCGAGCCTCCCGTGTGCTCCAGGCGCGGGTCTCGGAGGCGGGAGCCGGGCCGGGCGCAGCGCGCCGTCTTGGAGGGGGCGAATCCACGTCCAGGCGCGGAGCTGCGTCCCACGCGCGATCCAGGGAAGGGAGCCGGGTGCCCCGGAGCCGTGGGCGGGAGCTGGGCCGAGCCAGGGGACGCGGGAAGCACATTTCGATGCCGGCGCAGAGCGGGATCGCGTGCGGGGCCTCGTCCTGGGCGGCGGGTGCGGCCCCGCCGCGGTGGGAGTGCGGGGCGCGGGGCGGGGGGCGGCCCGGGCGCCTGGCTGAGCCCTGCTCGCTTCTCGGGCCGCGGCCGGGACTGGCTTTGCCCAAGCTCGGGACCAGGAAGGACGCGTGGGGGCCCATTCGCCTCGCACGCGGGGAGACTTGACCTGGTACCTCGCGGGGGGGGGGGGCGGGGCCAGCTAATTAGCTCCTTCGTTACCTGGGCAACAGTCGCGCACCTGAGGCGCAGTTGCGATGACAATGGGGGGCGGAGGGGAGTAAAACCCACTCGAGACGCCCCTTCCCCAGCCGGAGGAAGCCAGGGCACGTCCGCGCCAGGCCAGGCCGCGCCGGGGCGGGACCCGCCGCCCCTGTCCCCCGGGGTGGTGCACGGGAGGCCGCTGGGTGCGTGAGCAGGGCGTGTAGGGCGCGGTGCGTGTGCACGGTGTGTCGTTACAGGGCGTGTGCACGTGCGTGTGGACAACGTGTGGACAGTGTGTACCGTGTGTGTCTGTGTGTGCAGTGTGGATAGGCATACAGTGCGCGGTTACAGTGTGCGTGCGCGGACATGTACACGCTGTGTTGGTACAGGATGTGTGTACAGTGTGTGTGTACGTGGGTGTATGTGTATATGTAATGAACGTGTGGACACACGATGTTGGGCTCGTGCGTGTCTATAATGTGCACGTGGGTACAGTGCGTGTGTGCATGTGTCCACTGTGTGTGTGGGCAAGTGTGCGCGTGCAGCGTCGGCACGCGTGTGCGCAGCACGTGCCCCCCCCCGCGCACGCGTGCCCGTGCCCGCCCCGCGGCCGGGCCCGCCCGTGCGTTCAGCACCGCGGACAGAGGCCGCCCCCGCCCCCGCCGCGCTGCGGGGCCCGGACGTGCGGGGAGGCGCTGCCGGGGGCACCTTCACTCCCGCCGTCTCCCGCGCTGCTTCCAGGTGGGGCTGCCTGCCCGGGGCGACGCCCACCCGCGAGGGCTGGGCCGGGGCATCCACGCGTGCCGGCCCGGGGAGACCTGCGGGGCTGCGGGCCCACGGCCGGCGGTGGCGGAAGGCGACCCCGTTCCCCCCCGGCTCCGGCCGAGCTGTGCCAGAGCCCGCATCGGAGCGGGCGGGGCCGGGCCGAGTCCCGGCTTCGCACCTCCCGGCCCCGTGGGAGCCCGGCCGCGGGTGGGGGTCGTTCCCGGGGCCCCAGACCCCGCAGCGAAGGCTGGGCGGGGCCCGGGTCTCACGGGAGGGCGCGGGGGGCGGGCAACGCCGCACCCGGGCCGGAGCCTCCTGCCCCCAGCCGCAGACGGGCCAGGCCTCCCTCCTCTTCCCGTGTCCAGGCCCCGCGTGGACGGGGCCTCCTCTGCTTGCCGCCGCCAGCGACAGGCTCCGAGGTGGCGGGGGCGACCGCTCTGTCGGGTCGGTGCCCGGTGCCCCCGGCCCTGCCCTCCCCGCCTGCCTTTGGGCTGCGGGCTGCGGAGCGGGGGGCCGGCCTGTGCCCCGCAGGAGGCTGTGGCACCCGTGGGGCGGCGTCTGCTCTGCCGGGGGCACCCGGCACCCCCGGGGGGGCTGGGCCTCTCCTGCCTGCCTCGCCAGTCCCTGCCGGCCCGGCCCGCGAGCTCCGCAAGGTGCTGTGCTGGGGCGTGCGGGGCTGACGCCGGGGGCCTGCTCGCGTGTGCTGAAGGGATGCCCCTCGCCCTCCGCCACGGCGGGGCTCTCCGCGCAGCGCGCAGCGCGCGGCTCCGGCCGAGAAAGCTGGGCAGAGATGGAGCCGGGGCTGGCCCCGCGGCCCGGCGCGGGAGCCTGCGGCCCGGGCGGGAGTGCCGAGCCCGGGCTGGGGGCTCTCGGGGCCCAGGGCGGCGGCAGCGCAGGGACCCGTCTGCCCCGCAGAGGCGGGGAGCGGGGCGGGGCGGGGGGCGGCCTGGCCGAGCGGGCAGCTCCGGCCGGACCGGGGGCTGCGCGGGGCGCTCCGGGGCACCGGCGACGCGGAGCAGGGAGCCGTGTTGCGCCGCCCGTCCCCCCGCACCGGCGCCCGGTTCTCGGCCCCGACTCGGCGCGGGGGCCGCGGCCTGCGGCTCTCCGGCCGCCCGAGGGGTAGGCCTGCTTGCGGGCCGACGTGCTGCCCCGCGGCCCGGCCCGGCCTGCCCGGCGTCTCCCGCAGCCCAGCCGCGGCTCCTGCCGGGTGGGCGCTGACACGCGCGGGCCGCGCCGCCGCGGGCTGGGAAAGGGCCGGCCGCCGGCGGCTCTTTCTCGCGGGGCACTTCCCTTCCCTCTTGCCGCGTGTTTCCTCTCGTCCAGGAGGCCGCGCGGGCGCCGCTCCCGCCGCAGACACCCGCAGCGGAGCCGCGGCCCCGGGCAGCCCCGCGCGCACGTGGCTCGACCGCTCGGTGTAGACGAATGAGCCAGCGGCGCCAGGGCCGAGGGACGGAGGCCGCGGGGCACAGCCCGCGGGTCCCGGCCCACGCGCGAGCGGGGCAAGGCGCGTCTGCAGTCGCCGCCTTCGCGGCGGGGCCGTCCCACGCGGGACTGGGGCCGCGTCACGCATGCTGCCGCGCACTGCTGGGGCTCGCCACTCGCTCCCAGGGCACAGGCGCTCGGGGCCCGCGTGGGGGGCGCGGCGCCGGGCCGGCTGCACGTGGGCTGTGCGCCCCGGGCCGGGGAAGGGCGCTGACCTCCGCCCCGGGTCGGGTCGTCCCGCTCGCCCCGCGGGGCCGCCTCGCCCCCTCCCCCAGCCCGGCCGCGCCCCGCCCCGCCCCCGGCGGCCGCGGCCCGCGGAGCAAGTTGCGGGCAGAGCTGCGCGTCCCGGCGGCGCTGCGGGCGCAGGAGCGGCGGCGCCCGGCAGGTACGGGGGGCTCCCTCGCTCCGGGGCCGGGAGCCGAGCGGCCGGCCCGGGCTGCCCCGCGCGGGACAGCGGCGGGCCGCGGCGCCGGAGCGGCCGTGGAGCAGGCGGCTGGCCCGGTGCTCCGCTCCCGGGGCGGGGGCGCCGGGGGCCCGGCGGACCCGGGGAGGCGCCTTTAAGAGGAATACTTTCCCCATCCTGGAGTCTCATGACTCAGCTTTTCTGGCGCCAGGAATTTCCAGGCAGGCGGGGGCGGGGGCGGGGGGGCCCGCAGATCTGGGCTGCGGAGGGGAGAAGGGGCGCCGCGCCGCGCTGCCCCTCTCCGGTGCCAGCCCCCCCGCGGCACACTCCTGGTGTGCACCCGCGTGTCGTGTGTCCTGCCCCGCGCCGGCGACTATTGCACTGGGATGCGGGGAGCCGTGACGCTTCGGTGCCGGCCTCTGTCGCCCTGGGGGGCAGAGCGGATGCCCGCGCTCTCCCTTCACCTGCTGCGGCTTCTGAGTTGTCTAGCCCAAGCCCGGGGAGGCAGGGAGCCCGGGGGTCATGCTGCTCCGGGCGGGCTTGGTGGAGGGGGAGAGGCTAAGCAGAGGCAAGCAGGGCAGGAGGGCGCTTGCTGCGGGGTGGCCGAGGCCTGTTTCCAAAGACCTGGGTGGGTTTTTGTCTTTGGTTATCTAGCTGTATGAGTGTATGTGATATCATAAAGCTAGACAACCGAATGTAAAAACCGGCTCGCTCCTCTCCGCGACTCCCCATCGGCAGAGAGCTCTCCTGGCGCCCCGGGGGAGAGCAGATGTCTGCCCACCACCCACCTCTCCGAATCACTGACCGCTCTGCAGAGGACCTGCCTGCATCCTCACAAAGGCAGGGGTATTTAAAGCGAAGCGCGCCGGGCCTGTGGAGCAGGCATTTCGGGGTGGGGGGGCGTCTGGCCTTGAGTCGGCCTTTCCGGAGGCCCGAAGCCGGTGCCTGTGCCTAGGTGCTCATTTGCCTCCAGCTCCCTGGGCCAGCTACCGACCCAGACACTTGTTATTTGTCCTCCTTGGCTTTCATTTTCATGTCCGGTATTAAATGCTGCCGCGTGTCTTTGGGGAGCAGGACGATGCTCGTCCGCTGGAAAAGACCCCTCGGGTTTGTGGCCAGGTAGAAAGTGGCTTCGCGGCGTCACGGTGTGGGAGTTGCAGTCTGGAGGCCGTCTGCACAGAGAGGTGGCCAAAGCGGTGGGGGAGAAGCACAAGTCAGCTCCTTCAGTCACTCGCGCGTGTGTCGTGGGGTATACAAGCATTGCTCGCAGCAGGGCTAGACCTGAAGGGTGAAAAAGGCTCCTCGTCTCCGGGTCTGACCTCCGCCTTTATCTACCTGTCTGTCTGGTCCCTCCCCTGCCTGCTACCACTCTGGCTTGAGCACAGCTAGAGCTTCGGCTGTCCGGGATGCTCTCTGCACGCCATGCACCGTGCTGGGGTTAGTGTTTCCGAGCCTAATCCGCAGTCCCCAGTGCAGGGAAAACTCCAGCAACCTCAGTGGGACCCTCACTCATGCAGGGACTGCGGGTCTTGCAAAGCCCCCTGTGCTGAATCTGGCTGGCTGAAGCTGGAGCTCCCCTGGCAGAAAGCGTGCAGGACCAGGGCCAGCTTGCTGACACTTGAAGCGGGGAAGGGGTCCTGAGCAGCAGCTGCAAATGCAGTATGGTCACTGGTGACTTCTGGAAATCTTGCAGGGGGAAGGAAGGGGACACGGGCAAATCTGCGCTTGGGCTCTGGGCCTCCTCTTGTCTGCCACAGTGCATAGGACATGGTCTGGGAGCGGAGGCCAGGGAGGGCTTCCAGGCCCTGAAGCCATGTGGTTGTAGAGACCCTGGCATCACGTACGCCTCTGTGCCATGCCAGCTTCCCCAGGAGAAGTAGGCCTGGGCATAATGGGTACTGTCTGCAGGCGGTGCTCCAGGATCAGGGCCTAGTAAGGTGGCTTAAAGTGCTGGTGTGAGCTGGGTACCAAGGGGCCCGGGTGGGTGCTTTCTCAGTGCAATTTTTAACCAAGCAGTAATGAGGAGGCAAATATTTAAATAAAAATTAAGAATCCCACTAGAAACCGCTGTCCTTCCAAGCCCAGCCGGTACCTTTCTCCGCTGCTGCTGCTGGAACAGGGAAGCTCTGTCTCCCCCTTTTCAAGCCCACCTTGCTGGAGCCTGCAAAGCCTGGGTGCAAGCTGGCGGGTTCTGGGGAGAGGTGGAGGAGGGACCCTCCCCATCCGTCTGTGGGGCTGGGGGTGTGGGCAGCTGTGGGCCTGCGAGCATCTCTCGCACAGAGACGAGACCTGCTTGTGTGGCTGTGCTGGGGGCAGGTAACACACGTGCCCAGCGCCGGGACGTGGCTGGGTAGCGAGCAGTGCCGTCACCCCTGCGCCTCTGCGGTGTGTTGGTGGGGCGGCGCGTCTGAGCTCGGAGCAGCTCGTTGGACCGGCCGTGCTCGGGGCTTCGGGACCCCTGCATGTCCCGGGGAGCAGCGGGGCTCTGCATGAGCAGCGCTGGGTGAGCGAGGAGCCCAGCGAGGCGTTTTTACTGGGGTTAGGCTCTGTGCTCCTGTCCGTGGCCGTGGCCGTGGCCATGACCACCCCCCTCTTGTGCCTGTGTTGCTGTGCGCGGTCCTGTTGAAGTCATGAGCAACGCGCTACTCTAAGGAGCGAGGGGGGCAGGCTTGGGCCCAGGTTGTCATTTTTTGGGGGGTTTGTGCCTCTTCTTTTCTGCTTCCTTCAAAGTTGCTCCCCCTCTCCAGGCCTTGGCCGAAAACCTCCCTGCTCTGGGTTTGCCTCTCCCTGAGATGGTGCCTCTTGTGCGCCAGGGGCTGAAATCTCACCCTCCAGGGTGTTGCCCTGCCAAAGGCTTTGCTAGCAGCTGGGGGTGGTGCGGTGCGTTTGGGGCCTTGGCAGATGGAGAGCCCACGGTGCGGGGGGCATGGAGGGACCTCGGCATTCACGGAGGGGCAGGGCTGGGGGCGAGTGGGGCTGGGGGACAGCGGGGCTTTTCTTCAGCGACCCGGCAGCACGGGATTCTGGGGGAAATTCTTTAAAGCCGAGCTGAAAGCGCTGGCCCTGGAGCCGTCGTATCGTGCGGCCCTTTGTCCAGCTGGGACTCAAATGGAAGGCAGGCAACTTATGTCATTAGTTGGCCTTTCATCCACAGGTACTCGGGGAGGAAAAGCGCCCCATTGATCCGCCGCGAGCGCGTGGCCTTCACCTCGCGCTCCGCTTTCACAGCCGGCTGAATTGACCACACTTGGACGCGGAGGTCTTCAAGGACCCCGCAGAGAACGAACTCCAGGGGTGAGGGAGTGGGGTGCCGGGCTCCGCTCGGGGAAGCAGGCGTGGCAGCACCTTTCCCGGGGAGAATATGCCTTCGCGTTTGTTCTTGGCAAGTCAGGCGGGGCCCTGTACCGAACGTGTTTCCAGGTGTGCCTCTGAGAAGCAGCCTGTGCCAGGTGGTTTTTCCCTCGCTGTGCTGAGCTGGTGTCAGAGCCCCCCAAATCAGCAGCCATTCGTTCCCGTGGGCTGAGCCCTGGAGCCCTTGGCAGGGGTGAATCTTCCACCGACTTCCCAGGGAGCTGAGGCTGCGACTCTCACAGGAGGGCTAGAGGCTCACCTCTGCTCAAACAGCAAGGGGACCAAGGTGCCTGATCCTCTTGGGTCACTGCAAGCCTTTCTGGCCGCTACAGGGTCAGCTCCCCGGGTGCTGCGCCCCTCTCCTGGGCCTCAGCAAATCTCGTGGAAGAGATCCACCCGGTGCATCTCTCGCTACCTTAGTGTACGGCGCAGCACCCGGTCTGCTGCAATGTGCCCAGGACCCGTGCGCGGAGACATGGCTGTACGCGGGGTCGCTCCTGAGAGCCACTCACTTCTGCGCGCGGGGCTAACTGGGCACTGCTCCACGCCTAGACAAGTGCTAACGACGCGCCGGGAGGCTCAGAGCAGTGGAAGCCGGGCCGTGTTTGCGCTGCCGGCGAGGCGGACCCGTGCTTGGCCCGGCTTCGAAGCACTGCCGCAGCCCAGCAGATGCTTCCATTTAAAACCCTGCCGCTGTGCTGCGGGCACCTGGGCCCACGCTGGACCGCGGCAGGGCGTCTTTTCCCCGCGATGCTCGTCCGTGGCTTGCAGGGAGGGGACAGGCTGAGGCCCACCAGGGAGTGCGCGGGTTCCTCGGGGCTTTCTCTTTCCTTCAGACGACTTGTAAACCAGTCAGAAAGAATTTCTTAAAATAGGTTCCACTTTAAGGACTTATCTGCTGAATGCCATTAATTTTCTGGGGTTTGTTAAAAGCAAACTTGGTATCATAGCAACTGAATCTATTCCAGGAAATCAGCCAATGGGAGTGCGCGCTGTGTGCAACCGAAGGCAAGAGCAAGGAGCTGTGCGGGTTTATTCCGGGCGTGTGTCACAGCAAGCGAAGTTTGAATCTTGAGGATCTCGCTCCCTTGCCCGCTGTTCCCCCCGGCGCAGGGGTGGGTGGTCCCCCTCCTCTGCAGGGCCCCCTCGCTCTGGGTCTGCCCAGGCCCCGGCTCTCGCTGCCGCCCGAATCCGGGTTCAGTGCAGACGGAATAAATCACGGGAGCAGGAATTCATGTGGAAGCCACTTGATCATCCGTCTTCGCAGGGGGTGCAAGGCCGGGTCCGGCCATCTGCTTCAGGGTCCTGTCTCCAGCCAGGGCTGGGACCACCTGCTTCCCGGGAGGAAACGCTGTGGCAATGGGGGGGGGCTGTCTCGGACCCCCGTCTCTCCCAGCCTGGCTCTGAGAGCTAGAGCTTGGCTCATGTGAGCAAGTGTGGGGGCCGTGGGCAGGTGACCTCCCGCAGTCTCCCATGGGCCACGAATACCAGCATCCTGCGCACAGGCCGCTCAACCCCTCCTCTGCAGCCCAGGCAAGTTCGCCCGCCCTGCCAGGGCCCTCTTCCCCGCTGCGCCCGCGGGGCTGGCGGCTTCCCCTCGCCAGGTGCCTCCGTCTCCTGGGGTTTGAGCTGCCGCGAGGCTCGTTGCCAGCCACGAGTCCCGTCTGCGCCAGGGCTGGTGCTTGCGCAGGGGCAGCATCCCCAGCTCTGGGCCGTTCCCACGCAGCCTGCTCTGTTCCTCCCAGCAGGGTCTGGCTGGTCCTCGGGGGCAGGAAATGCAGGGCCAGCCAGCTGCTGTCAGCTCAGCCCCACGGCCCCCCGGCACCAGGCAAGGGCCTGAAAGGGCCTTCCTGTCCCCTGGCTTCGCCGCCTATTGTGCAAGGCGTCCTGGCACCGACCGGCAGGAAGGAAGCGGGGAAAGGGGCCGTGCCACCCGCGGCTCAGCTCCAGGCCCTTTCACCGCAAATAGAGGCTGCTGGGTCCCGTCCCAGGGCTGCGGGTGGGACGTTCAGCGTGGCCCAAGGTGCAGGCTCGGGCTTTCTGGCGTCCGAGCGTGTTCGGCTGGCGGCTGTGGGGCAGAGCAGGTGCTGGCACGTCAGGGCAGAACCTGATGCTGCTTTCGAAAAAATAGTTGTTCCCCGAACTGTCGCTTTCTGCCCTACTTTTAAAATAGAAACAAGGCCATGCCTGGCTGTACGGAGGGGTCCGTGGGTGGGCTGGAGCGGCCCAGGACAGGCCCCAACCCCCGGCGTGCCCAGAGGAGGAGGAAGGCTCCCTCCCTGACCTTGCAGGCTGGTACCTGCTCTGGCTGGTGAGCTGGGGGGACGCAGATGATTTCCCAGCCCTGCCTCACACTCGATTAAAAAGGGAAAGTCGCTCATGATGAAAGGCATCACTTAAAGAGGCAGAACGGGAGAAGCCCCAGACATCAACGTGTCCCCGAGCAGGAGAAAATGAACCACATGGATGCGTTTAACTTTGGGCCATTTAAGAATAACCACGGAGCAGGCCCCAGTAAATTACCTCTTCTTCTAATGAGCGATGTGTCGCCGCAGCTGCCAGCTCCTGCTCAGCCCCCCCAGCCGGCACCGGCAGCCCTGGCAAGCTCCTGAGCTGCTAATTTTTATAGATGTCAGGCTCAAGTCTCCAACCTGGATAAATCAGCGGCCGGAGGGGGAGGAAGCATTGCGAGCATCACTCAGCTGTCCTTCATTACCAGGGAGACGCCTCTCCCCTGGCAGCCGGGGCTGCGCACGGCTTCGGGCATGCACGCTTACACGTGTGCCACCGTGCACGTGCCTTGGCACAGCAGGCGTGTGGGTGAACACAGAGGACCACGTGGACCTGCATGCTGCTTCCCAAGCACACATGCACATGGGTCCACAGTCATGTGGACTTGGGGCACACCACGCACGCCCATGGAGGTGTGCCCATGAAGTCCTGAGGAGACACGCTTGCCCAGGAACGTGCACATGTGCACATACCTGGAGATGCCCCTGTGGGAGGTGCTAGCTAAGGGCAGAGGGCAGCAGGGGTGACTTAGCTTTAAATGCCGGAGCACTGAACAGCCTTGGCCCCGATCGGGCTCCTGGCCGCGGGTCCGTGCGGGGCTCAGGCCTGCTACCAAGTGCTGGTGCCCCAGGTAGCCAGCTCTAGGGGCTGCACTGTGCAGAGCCGGGAGCTGGCTCTGTGACTCTGGCTGTATCTCAGCCCCTGGGCCCAAGTCCCCGCGGCCAGGGGGCCGTGCGTGGAGCTGCACAAGAGGGGCTGGATATCACGGGGCTGTCAGCCTGGGCAGACAAGGGGAGGCAGCAGCACTCCCAGCCCCAGCCCTGGCATGTGGAGAGAGGGGAAGGGCAGGGGTGTGTGGGCATAGCAGGGCTGGTGACTTGAAAGCCTGGCAGCAAAGCATGATGTGCAGGAGCCTTTTTTATGGAGAAATTATTATTTACAGTTTAATATCTTCATGTTTCTATGGAAACTCGGGCCTGCACTGGGTGGAAACATCCCCACCAGCTGGGGAAATGGCGGCGTATGACAGAGGGGGAGCGGTGGGGGGCGGGGGATCTGCCTGGTGGAAATCGGGGGCCCGGTGCGATCTGCCCACCCCATGGCCGGGCCGAGCCAGCTCGCAGCTGGTGTGCGAGGAAAGCGCCGCGGGGCTGAGGAGGGGCAAGCGGAGCTGGCGGTTGGTGTGTCTTGCTTCTGGGTGTGCAGATGCATGTGGCCGTGTCCTTTGTTGGAGCAGTGTGAGATGCATCCAGGTACTCGCACTGAGCTTGGTCCTGAGTCTTGGGAGAGACCCCCAAAGGCCCAGCCCCAGGTTTGCCGTAAACTCAACCCAGAACCCACGGAAATGTTAAAGACCAGGCTGCAGAGTCAGGCCTTGAAAGCCTGGAGGCACCAGCACAAGGCTGGCCTGCGGCACCTTCCTCCCGCCCTTCCCTGCAGGACCCTGCCTCATTCAGCACGTGGGGCGGGGTGGGGTGAAGGCAAGGGCTCTTCCCCCGGCCACCTCACCTGGTCTGGTGCAGGACTGGCAGGGGGCATGGGCAACGAGGCACTCAGTGGGGCAATGCGGTCTGGTCAGCCCAGGGGCTGGGAGGGGAGGGAAGGTGCTTGGTGCAGAGGGGCTCTCCGGGGAGCTCAGCTGCTGAATGCTAACAAGCATCTCCAGGGCACGTGCATGCGATTTGCACCAGGGCTTGGCTGTGATTTACCTCCAGATAAAAGCCGAGGGGAAGGGGAAGTGTGGCGTTCGCTGCTCTGCAGTAACTGCCTGTGGGCACGCTGGCTCCCCGACTACCTGGCTGCCTGCAGGAGCTCCCCACTGGTTTGCTTTCATTGTCCGTGGGTGAGAGCAGCACAGCACGGCCAGACATGTGCTGGTCTCTGCTCCCGTTCTGGACAAAGACTGACCTGGTCGTGCTGCATCTCCTTCCCCTTGCCTGGCTCAGGCCCCCGCTTGTACCTTGGCCACTCCAAGGAGCAACAGGGAGTGGCCAAGGTACAAGCCACAGCAAAGAAAAGCACTGGGCCCCCTTTGCAGCAAATGGCATGGCCCGCTCTGCTGGGTGTGTGCCTGTACATGCATGTATGTGTGTACGCGTATGTATATATGTGCATGTGGGTGCATGTGTGCGTGCATGCTGAGGTATATGTGCATGTGCCATGTGTGTGCACGCCGTGTATTTAAGCCTGTTGAGAACGCAGAGCCATACACGTAAGCCGAGGGTGCAGACACGCACGTGAGATATTGTACGTGTGCCCTGGCTTCAAGGGGCAGAGGCAGCAGAGGAGCACAGGGAAGCCCGTCGGGTTTTAGTGGTGGCGGGGGCTCAGCGTCCTTCCCTGCCCCAAGCCCAAGAGGCAGCGAGCGAGGGCCGTCGGGGTCGCGCTGAGGAGGGGGCAATCGGGCTCCGTGCCGTGCCGGCCGAGTGCTGCGTGCACAGACAGCATCAGGGCAAGGGGCAGAGATGGGCAGTGATGTGCGTTGGGGGGTCTCGACCCGGTGCGTGCCAGAAGTGTCCCCCTGGGAGCCGTGTGTGGCCCCCGCCCCTTGTGGAGGCTGAGGGCCGCAGGGCTGGGGGTGGGGAGGCGGGAGTGTGCTCTGCTCGCAGGAAGTGCTCATGCGGAAGGAGCATCGTGCTGGCAAAGACCTTCTCCCCCTAATGCCCAGTGACAGCCTCTCGCCAGCGGCTACGTCCCCGCATTAGCCACAGACCAGAGGAGCGAAGGTGTGCGGCGGCCCCGCTTTTGTCAGAAAGTATCTATCACCGCAGCGGGGAAAGGTCAGGGGGAAAAGCAGGCAGCAGCGGCCGGGGGCAGCACAGCACGGCCTCCCCTAGCCGCTGAGCAGCTTCCTCCTGCGTGGGAACGAGGCCGTGGCTGGCTCTTCCCGGGCCAGCGGGTCCCTCTTGCTGCTCCCATCCCCCGGGACGGGTGGAGCTGGTGGCATTCGCTCCCCGGACCGACCTGGCATGGGGGTGTGCACAGGAGGGCCCTCTCCTCCTGCCTTGCCCCCTGCTTCAGGGAAGGGCCTCTCCCTTTACGTCCCCTCTGGGCCTCCACTGACACCCTGGGGGCTGGGCTGACTGCCCGTAGCAGGGGTCCGGCTGCGATGGCGAGAGGAGGGCAAAGACTTCCAGCGCATCAACCCAGGCTAGCTCTCCCCAGCCCCAGCAAGGGCTCAGCAGGCCAAGGCAGGGACCCACGTGGCGCTCGGCTTCGCGTCGGCAATGCCACGGCTGGGGCACGTGCCTAGCGAGCTGCTGCCAGGTCTGGGATTGCTCCCCCAGCCTCTGGGGAGGCTGTGCTGGAAGGGAGCCTCTCGGGGACAGGGGTCTGGAGGGGGCTGCTCGAATTTGGAGTTTGCAAGGCACTGCCAGCGAGTGGGGAGATGGGTCTCATGGAGGGGAGGGGAGGGGAGGGGAGAGCAGGGGGGATCTGAGACTTTGCCTCCCTGCGGGAGCGTGGATATGCTGTTCCCTGCATTGGAGCTGATTTGAGCCGAGGTGGCCGACTGAGCACAGGCAGGGAGGCCGGGCCTTGCCTGACCCAGACAGGCTTGGCCAAGTCTGTCTGTTGGGTCTCAGCATCCAGCCTCCCGCCCGTGCCAGGGGTCGGGGGACTGGCCTGGTCTGGGCCCCTGCCCCGCGCCGATATGGACCCGCTCGCTGTCCCGAGTGCCGTCTGCAGCGGGGCTGGCTTCCCTGTGGGGCTTGCAGGGAGGGAGACAGCGCCATGTGCCGAACCGGGGGCAGGGGGTACGCATGTACAGGGCAGAGGAAGGGGCTCCCTCGTGGCCCTGCTCTGCAGTCTCTCGTCTGATGCTGCACCCCTGGCTGCTGGGCTTCGGGGCTACAGGCCGGGTAGGGAGGTGGGGGGCTCCTTGCCTTACGCCCTGCTCCATCAGCCCGTGCGTGTGGGGCTGAGACCCTGAACCAGGCTCATGCTCTGTGGGGAGCAGCAGGCTGGACCTGCCCCTCGCTGGGGGCGGCCGTGTGTCCAAAACTGCCCCTTGTCCGTCCAAAGTGCTGCACCCTGCCATAGGGCTGGTGTCTCCCGCCGCCGCCCAGGGTGCAGGGGTGGGGAGAGCCGTGGGTGTAATCCCCGCCGACCGGTCCCTGGCTGGAGCACCGGCTCCTCTGTCTGGAGATTGATTGGAGCAAGGGCCTGGCCGAGAGCGAGCGGGCGGCTTCTCTAGGAGACGGGGCTGGTGGCATTTCAATGCAAACCAGGCGGGAACAATGAGGTGTGTTTTTTAAGGGGCTGTGAAAGGGGGGCTTGGGGATGGCTGAAAAGCAGCCGGGGGGAGAGGGAGCCGGAGCAGGCCCTCCATGAGTTCAGCACGGCCGCGAGAACAGCTGTGAAAGGAGCCCAGGCCTTTTTCCCACGCCCAGAGGAGCGGAGCGAGCGAGGGAGCCCTCCCCGCGGGGTCAGCTCCCGTCACATACACACTGGGCGCCGACACGGCCACCCTGCCCGCCCATGCGCGCGGCTGCAACGCGCGCCCTGCCACGGAGCACGCCTGGGCTCGCCCCCTCCCTGCCCCGGGCTCTGGGTGCCCAAAGGGCCCATGCAGCCCCCGCGGCAGGCATCCATGCACGCAGGGGCCTGCGGAGGCAGGGTCTGGCAGGGACTCTTGGGAGACTGAATCTGGCTCTGCAGAGAGCACCCCTTTCTCCTCGCGCCTGGGCAGGCTGCTGCAGCTCAGCCCCTCCGTGGTGTTGGATCCCGAGTACCCAGAGCTGGTCTTGGCGGGGGAGGGAGGAGGTTGGCGTGTCTGGGAGCCACAGACTTGGAATTCGTGAGCGCTGATGTGGGGTCCCGCGAGTCCCCCGGGCTCCCGGTGCCCTGCCCTGGCACAGACACTCGCTGCAAGATGCCTTGGTCCCCTTGGCACCCCGATGTGCGGGGCGGTGTGAGCAGGGCCCTGGGGGAGCAGCAGCCAGTACGGCCTACCCCGGGGCCGCGTTCGGCTCTGGGAGCCTCAGACGCGGGCAGCGCTCGAACGGGCCGTTTACGGCAGTGCCCGGCCGGGGGCGAGGGCTCATTGTTAACCCCCCCGGCTAGTAAATCAGTGCCCGTGCAGACGCTGGTCGGCGGGAGCAGCCTGCTCCGAGCACTGAGGTGGGCTCCGTGCCCCTCGGCCCACATGCAGGACGAGGGATCGGGTCCCTGGCAAGCGGCCCGCAAGCAGGCGCTATCCCACCAGGGACGTGCGTGTGCGTGTGCATGTGCGAGTGCGTGGGCAGGCATGGCCGAGCGTGCCCGCAGGCACGGACACGCAGAGGCAGCCAGCCGTGGGATGTCAGGGCTGATCCCGGCTCGCCAGGCTCCTTGTGTACATTGTTTTCCACTAGATTTCCCCTCAAAAGGGAGACGGCTGGGGCTGCTCTTTAGTCCCTGTCCCTCCCCGCCCCGAGCGCCTGCTCTGGCCTAGGAGCCCTTTTGTCTCCCCCGTGGCAGTCTGGGCCCCTCCTGGATGGGCCTGGCCCTGCTTGAGCCAATTACTGCTCCCTGCCTGCCTCTCCCGGCTCACCCCTCTGCCCCAGCCCCCGGCCACCCACCTCTTTATGGGCTGCCTTAAGCAAACATCCCTTTGCTATGCTAAACTGGGCTCCTCCTTAGACCTGTCTGCTTTAACCAGCCCAGCCTGGCCCTCAAAGCCTGGCCCTGTTCTCCGTGCCCTGCACCTTGCACAGTCGTTACCCAACGTAAGGGGACCAAGCGGTGCCAGACAGCGTCTCCCACCTGCTTCTGCCCTGGCCTGGTGCCCTCCCGAGGGCCCAGGCATTACGTCCCCACTCCCCAGAGCCAAAGGCTTGGAGCTCCTGTTGCCAGCTTGACTCCTCGTGGGCCGTGTGACGTGCCTTCCCCATGCCTCAGTTGGCCCCTCTGTAGAATAGGGCCGTCCCTACGCTGCAACCTGCAATGAGACTGGGTGGCGAAGCTCAGGACACGGCCAGAACAGGAAGAGGGCTCATGCCTGCGATGTAGCCCTCTGGACAGGCGCCACGTGACCTCGCAGCCAGTGCCGGGAGCCTCGAGGCGGCCGCCCCACCCCTGCGCCGGACCCACCCGGGTCATGTGCATGCAGCGGCCGAAGCCGCCTCTCCTGGGTTTTTGCATCTGAGCTGGTTTTCCACCCCCCCGCCCCCGTTCTTCCCTCCCCCGTGTCTCTTGCCAAGCCCTGACACTTGATGGCAGCCCATTCAAAATGCATGGCAGCCCCTTCCGGGCGCCCGGTCCTTTTGAACTAAAAGGATTTTCTCAGAGGCTAAGTTCAAATGTGCGGCCGTGATTTATTTATCACCCTGCCATGTATTATTCATTTATTTAAAAATGTATGGCAGCTGCGCGCCCAGGCTCTGCCGCCGCTTGAAGGGGAGGGGGCAGGGGGACGGCGACTGCCCTGCGGAGAGACCCTGCTGCTGGGAGCCGTGCTCGCCGGCGACTCGGCCAGACCCTGCTCCCCAGCCCCACGGCAACCGCGAAACCCCCGGAGTGAAACGGGTCCAGCGTGGTGGGTCACGAGGCAGGGAGGTGTCGTGGGCAAAGCACCGGCCTAAGGCTTGGTGAATGGTGGCATGGCCCCTGCTCCCCCACAGACGACCCGTGTGACCTTGGGCAAGTCCCATGTTCTCCCCGTGCCTTGGCTCCTCCACGCACCGGAGATGCAGCCCTGCCCCGCGGTGGAGGGCCCAGCTCCCAGGCCTTGGACTTGAGAGGGTCGGGGTGGGCACAGCGGGCTCAGACAAGTGCCCGGCACTCTTGAGTCGGGAGCTGTGCCAGACGCTGCTGAAGATTTGGGGGTGGGCACGGCACGTAGGGGTGAATCTCCCAAAGCAGCCCCGGGCGGTGGGGGCCCCGATTCCCATGTGGATGGAGATGTAGTTCACTGCGCTCCTCTGAAGTCAAGGAGAAGAGGGAACAGATTTGCACCTTAGAGATTAACCAAAGCAGATATATAGCATGAGCTTTCCTGGGCTGAAGCTCGCTTCATCACATGCAGATGAGGAAATGAGCTTTGGTCCACCAGCGCTTGTGCCATGCCCATGTCCATATATAGCTGCTTTGGTTAGTCTCTAAGGTGCAAATCTACCCTGGGCTCAGGCCTGTAAAGGAGCTGGCTCCTGCCTTCTCCCAAAGGGACTGCCAAGCTGGGGTCTCTCAGCTGCCGGCATCTCCCCCGGGGTTTACCCAAGGGGCAGCCTTAGCGGCCTGAGCGTCAAGTCTCAAGCAATGGTCTCTGGTTGCAGCAGGGGAAGCTGAGGCTGGATATTAGGAAAGACTTTGTCACTTCAAGCACTGGAACAGGCTGCCGAGGGGCTGTGGACTCTCCATCCCTGGAGGTTTTGAAGACCTAGACAAAGCCTTGGCTGGGATGATGTAGTTGGGGCTGGCCCTGCTTGGAGCAGGGGGGTGGACTGGATGACACCACCTCCAGTCCCTCCAGCCCTCATGTCCGGTGATTTGTGATTCACGCGTGGTGCTCGCGGGCACACGTGTGTGCTGCTGCCCACAGATGATGATGCTTTCCCTCTCCCACGTGCTGGCGTCTGGGGAACCCTGCCTGCGATCTGGGTGTTGTAGGGACTTCGCGTGGGCCTGCTCCTGGCTTTCTAGGGTCACCAGCGGGGTGGTGGCATTTGTCCCTGAGATGGACCCGGTGCTGGCACAGCCTGCAGCCCTGTTCCCCTGCGGAAACGGTGCAAAGGGCACATGGCAGCATTTCCCCCTCCACCTTCGCACCGGTGCAGCTGCTGGCAGCGAGGAGCGGGGCAGACATCCAGGCGCGCCTCCCAACCCGTGCTCCCAGTGGTGCCTTCTGGCCTCCCATTTGCATGGGGCGGGCGGGGGTCGCCCCGAGGCGAAGGGGAGTTCAGGTCAGCCCGGCGGCTTTTTGTGGCCCTGCGGTTTGACTTATGGGGCACGTCTCCCCCGCGCCCGCGGAACAAACGGGGCTGACAAAGCGGGGGAAGGTTCCCAGGGAGGAGTTTCTCTCCGCGGGGCTTTGAATATTTATGGCGGCGTCGGGGCCATAGAAGGCCAATGCTGGGGGGCGGGGGAAGCCGGCCCAGCCCCAGCCCCTCCTTCTGCCTTTCTTGCCCCATCTCTGCTGACAGACAAACACAGTTTCTTTCTCCAAAACAAAGTCCCTGTCCGGGCAAGCGCACAATGCAGAGCCATTATCCAATGGGGACAGAAAGGACCGGGGGGGACGGCTGTCTCCGGACAATGCACACAAGTGGCGAGCGGAGAAGCCCCTATTGTGTCTGGTCAGGAAGGGCTGAGACCCATGTCTAGGCCCTGTGAATGGGATCATTGTGTCTGAGCCCTCCATCTTCCCGGGCACCCACCTTCCCGCCTGCTCCCTCCCCCCCGGCCCCAGCCCCAGCCCGCCACAGCCGTGCAGGGCTGCCGTGGCCGCTGCGACGGCCTGCTCGGGGCCAACTGCTCCCAGCCTTCGCGTCGGGAGAAGGGCGACCTTTCCTGTCCCAGCCCGTGGGGCTCCGGGGCGTGCCGGCGCCTCTGGCCAAGGGGACCAGAAGGGGATGGGGCACGAAGTGGGAGGGATGTTGCATCTTGGTAGCTAAGGGAGGAGCCCGGGGCCACAGGACTCCTGGGCGCCCTGTGTCATGGGAGATAATCTCTTCCTTGCCCTGTGCCTCAGTTTCTCTGTCTGTAGAACAAGACTGGCAACATGGAGCAGCTGGAGGCTGCCAGGCTCGGAGGCCCGTGGCCTCATGTTTGGGGAGTGTTTGAGGCAGTGACTAGAGAAGGGCAAAGCTCCTGGCCTCTTCCCCAGTCTTGCGACACCCAGGAAAGGGTCTGAGGGGCAAAGGCAGGCCCTGTTCCCAGCTGCCTGGACACCAGCCTGCCTCTCCCTGAGGAGCAGAGGCATCTGTACACACCACGGCGTTCGATCCTCGCTAATTTAAAAGGCCTGGAAAAGCCAAGTGCTGACACGGTGCAATGTGCTAGGAAGCTGTGGCTCGCGAGAGGCAGGACGCGGGGCTGGGGATCGGGGTGTCTCGGTTACGATTTTGCCTCTTGCCTGCTCTGTGACCCCGGGCTCATCGCTGCTTTCAGCGTGGTCCAGCTGTATCCCATTAGCCCCGTGTCCTGGCCGGTCTCCGGCGCTTGGTCCCTGCGTGGCATCAGCTGGACCCGGCACTCATTCTTTTTCAAGCTGGTGCCTTGAAGGCTCTTGACCAGCTGCCTCGTTTCCCAGCCCAGGGGTGGTGTGTGCAGCCCGGACCCTTAGCTAAGGCTGCCAAGCACTGGGGGGCCATTTTGCAGGTAAACCTACAGCAATTTTCTTGCACCTGGCGAGGAAGGACAGATTCATGGCCAAGCTGGAAGAGCTGGGATCGGTTTTCGGCTTTGCCCATGTTTCATTTTTGATGTCACTTAATCTAGCCCTGCCGTGCCATGGGGCATAGTGATCCATCACGTGCATAGCCCCTCTCTGTACAGCGCTGGGCAGCAGGGGCCCTTGGGTGCTGGGGGAATGTGGGCCGCACGCTCTCTTTCAGGACGCTGCTTTACAGTCTCTCTTTTTTCTTTTCCTTTAGTCTTTTGCAGAAAAAGGAAAAACCCTCCTCCCAATCCATGCATCGCAGCCACTGCTACTGCCCGGGAAGCGGGATGGAAAGACACATGCCTTGCTAAGGGGGACAAGAGCGAGCCCGGGAATGCACAGGCTTTGAAGGGCACGTATCTGGGAAGATTGTGCTCCTCCGGGAGGAGATGTGACCTCCAGCGCCCTGCACGCGCATCAGAGCTGGCTACACGCCTGAGTGCAGGCAGCAAGATGCCCGATCCAGCCTTCCCCAGGAATCAAGGGGGCGCGGGGACAGACACCAGCCTACTGGTTTCCTTGCAGAGACGAGTCATGCCTCCCCGGGCCTGGGGCAGGCTGAACGATTCTCACCCTGGGGCAACGGCCTGGTCAGGAAGAGGCTGTCTTCTGCCTGCAAGGCTTGGACTGCCCGGCTTGGCTGCACGGCTCTGAGGCAAGGACGAAAGGCTGAGGGAGCCCGGGGTGGAGGATGCTCCCAGTCGTGTCCACATGGATGCTCGAGGCCCTGGGAGCCTCCCGCAGAAGAGGTAAGCACTGGCTTTTCTTACTTCCACTGATGACGTGCTGCTCACGTGCCCCCACCACCAAAGGCTGAGTCCGAAGCCGGGGGAGTCGCTGAACAAACCCCCCTCGGGCTGCTTCCTGGGGACAAGGACTGCTGCAGGACAGCGCGGGCCAGGGATGGGGGCGAGGGGTTTGCAGGAGTGACCTGGGCTCGGACTGGAGCACGGGACCGAACGTCGCCTTTGGGAAGCCAAGGATGCTGGGAGTCCCGGCCCTGGCTGCAAGCGGGACTTAATTCAGAGGGGCCCGAGCCTTGCTGCAGCACCTGGCCAGGAGCGCGGGTCCGCACGGAGGACTCGTGTGCATTGTCCGAGGGCCTGGAGGCTCCGGTCTTGGGCGGAGGCCCCGCGGTGCTAGGGGCTGTTCAGAGGCAGCGCAGAGAGAAAGTCCCTGCCCTGAAGGGCTGGCAGGCTGAGCACAGGGCAGCAGGCGATGGCTGCAGATGGGTAGCGAGGTGTCTGAGCACACCGGGTGGGTTTCCTGCCCCCCTGGCATCTGGAGCTCTGTGAGCAGTGCAGCCAGAGCGGTTTGGGGCTTGGCCGTGGTTTGCAGGGGGCGAAGGAGCCCGCGCCAAAATTTGGCTTCCTGGAGTTGCCCGGGTCGGCCTTTTGTGAGTGGCATCACTTGCTTCCCAGGGGGTCGGGGCAGGCCTGAGGTCGAGGCCAAGTTTTGGGGCTTGATCCTGGGCTTGTCTGAACTGGGCACTGCTCAAACCAGAGTAGGGGGGCGGTGAGGTGCCCGTTCCTTATGCGTTTCAAAGGGAGGTGGGCACTGATATTGCTTAGGGCCCTTTGGCATCCTGGAGGTGGAGGAAGAGTGGGGAAAAGCCCCCCGGGCACAAGTGCTTCAGCGACAGCTCCACCTGGCTTCCCCTGCCCGGCTAGTGCTTGCCCTCGTGGCGGCCAAGAGGCGAGTGGGCTGTGTGAGGTGGACACAGACCACGCCGTGGCTGTCAGGTGGTGATAGCCACGTCAAACCTCTCGGGGGTCCCGGCTTTGCACCTCAGGAGCAACCGGGCACCCTTTTACCCTCCGCCCTGGAGGAAGGCCCTGCAGCTCCGGTCAGTGCTGTCACTGCCACCGGGCGAGACCTTCCTGTCTGCGTCGTGGGTCCGTGTCCTTGGGCAAGAGTGTCTGGGCAGGGCTGAGGTTTGATGGTGGGCGTGTGGCGAGGATCCAGCATCTGCAGCTGTGAAGAAGAGAGACCCGATCGGCGCGGGCTTTGCTGCACGGCACAGGACGTTGCTCCTGCAGCTGAGGGCCGGGGCCCCCGCTCGGAAGGGGCAGGGGACGGGGCTGCACAAACGCCGGCTCGCAGCAGGTCCCCACCTCTTCTCAGCTTCGGGCCCTCGGAGCCAGTACAGAGCAGCCTCGCACGCCTCCAGTTATGGCACCCAGGTGTGGGTTCGCCTGCGTGTTCAGGGGAAAGGTCCTGCTGCCCCCTCCTCTCCTGCAGACTTGCCCGACCCTGCTTTAAAGGGGGGTTTCCCCCAGGACCCGGCCCCCCGGGGCAAGGGGGTCCCAGGACGCAGCCCGGCCCTGCAGTCGGTCTGCAGAGCATCACGCTACCGCACCCGCACCGTGCCAGGAGGGCAGCCAGCCAGCCCGGGGGAGGTCACGTGGGCAGGTCTCGTGGAAGCCTGCCATATGGCAGCTGTGCCCCCCGCCCCCACGTGTCTGCTGTGCCCTAGCCCACCGCCCCTCCTCGCCTGCAGCCACTAATCCCGCGTCCGCTCGCAACCTCTGCTCCTCTGGACGCTGGGCTGGGGAGGGGGCACTGCTGCCCGCAGGACAGGGCCAGGTGTGGGCGCCAGCACCGGGGGCTGTCGTGCCACCGACTTAAAAGCACGGCCCTGTTGGCTTTGCTTTGCTGCATCCATTTCCAGCGACGGGCCTGCCCAGTGCAATCTTCTTTCTCGGCGCGAAGAGGGGGCTGGTTTCTCCCCCCCGTTCTCCCGTGCGGCCGGGGCGGGGGGGCTGGAGTGAGCTGGGCGTGCTCCCGGCTGCCCAGCAAGTAGGGCGCCCGCAACAGATGCTCGTTGGCTGCACGAGATGGGCGAAGCCATCTTGTGCCTCCCCGGCAAGCTGTAAAATGGCCGCCTGCCCCACCCCGGTGTGGAGCGCGGGCGCGAGACGCCATCTGCAACGCTGGCCCCCCATCCCGCTTGGCCTTTTTATGCAAAACGGAATTAATTAGATTTGAATATGGTAATTAAGCCAGCCAGCTCTCCAAGACGATGAGTTTTGTTCTTTTCTTTTCGCTCCGGTCCCCCCTCCCCCCCGGCCCGCTCTCCCGCCCCACGTACCCTCCCTGCATCCTAATTACACGACTCGCTGGGGAGGGCCGGCGTCTCCTCCCGCCTCGTGGCTGGGCTCCGTCCTGTCTCAGGGACCCCCACGCCACGCCGTTCCCGTGGGCAGACTTCTCTCGGAAATGCCACGTCTTGCCCGTCTCCCCCATTGCCCCTGCCCTACGTGCCATGTTCACAGCCCCGCCCGGCTTGTTTCAAACCATTTGGTGAGCGGGTTCATCTGCTGGATTAATCATTGTCCTGAACGGCCTGTCTTGGAGGAGCTGGAGCTGGTGGGATTCTCTCGGCCTCGGTGCTTGCACGCTCGTTGACGGCCGCTGAGGTCCGAGCTGGGGTCCCCAAACGCCCAAGTGCTCAATGTCCTTTGGCTGCCCCTTGGGCTGCTCTGGGTGCACGTGCGCTCAGAGCCAGCAGCTGCAAGCAGAAGGAGGCCGGCGTGGGCAGCAACACGGGTGTTGGGTGCCGTATGGCTGGAGTGGGACAACTATTTCCCCCAGTTCAAAGCAACGTCCGCGGTTGTGGAGATCTCTCCCTTGAGCCCCCAACAGCCCCATTTTCCTTGGGTTTTCTCCCAGGTTAGTTCCAGCGTAGGGGATGGAGCTGTCCCTAGCTCTGGGGGCGCTTGTACACATGACGAAACGTGCCTTTTGCGTGGCTTAATGGCGTGAGCAGGGCAGCAGTAGGGTGCGATGGGCCGGGAGCCGGGGTGATACCTGGGGAAATCCCGCCCCACGTTGGAGGGCAGTCTGTTTTTCCCTGGACTTCAGCCAGGACAGGGTTGTTGTCGGCAGGCAAAGGCGGGAAGCCCTCTCAGGATGTTTTATAATCAGGGGAGGGACGATTCAAACCCTTCCTCTCCCCGCCTTTCCTAATATCGTCTCGATCCAACTCTCCTCGACCCGGCGTCGCTGCAGTTTGTGGGTGCACAAGGGAGGACACAGCCGGGCACTGCAGCTCCGCGCCCCTTGGGGCGTGAAGCTTTTAGGACAAAGTTGTCAACGGAAACAAGCTTTTCTTCCCGAATTCCCCCTGCCACCTCCCAGGGTTGTTTTGAGGTCGGGACAGGTCATTTGCCCTAGTTCAGGGACTCATGCTTGGGCACCGCTGGGAGCACAGCCTGTGCCTCGGGCCTCAGTCTCCCCCATGGTCAGTGCAGCACTTTTGAGCCTCTCAGCGCTCAAGGAGAGGTGGGGAAGGAAACGCCAACATTTGTCATATGAGGGGAGGGACAGGCCCCTCCTGTGGCTGAAAGGCGGTGCGCGCACCGCACGGACGAGGAGGCAGGTCCCCATCGCCTCTCTCCCTTCCACCTTGGCACCAGGCTGGGCGCGGCTACCCGGGACTTCCCACCTCTCGGGCACAGCCGCTTCCACTCAGGGCCTGCAAAGGTTGTCTCTGGGGGCTGCAATCAGGGCACGCCCCCAGGACAGGCAGGAAGCCCCAGGAGAGCCAGCGCTGCCCTTCCCCTTGGGCTGCCCATGGTGCGGGGCAGGCAGTGCTGTCAGCCCTTTGCGAGGGCGGTCGCGAGCCGGGTGGTGCCGGCCGCCTGTGCTTAGGCAGCTATTTTGGGACGTGCCAGGATGACGCTCCATCATGCTCTCGCTTTGTCGGAGGCGGCTGCAGCGGGTGGCAGAGGAGGAGAGGTTGAGTCACTTGTTTTCCCTCCGCCGGGGAGGTGCCGTGCCTGGTGGCGGGACGTGGGAGGAAGCCAGGCAGGCAGGACCCAGCCGCGCCGCCTGGGAACGTGCTTGCCACAGGGAACGGGGCTGGCCACCGAGGGCCCAGAGCCTTGCTGGCGTCATCAGACGCTTGGGCGGGTTAGAGAGGTCTAAGCCCAGCGCTGGAGAGTTCGGCCCAGCCTTGCAGTGGGCCCCTGGGCCCCTGTTGCACCCGCACCGAAAGCCCCTGCCCGCTCCCCACCGGAGGGGACGTCCCCTGGCAGTTGGGGAGCGCTGGCTGCCTGCCGAGAGCCGGCCAGAGGCACTGGGCTGGATCCGTGCTCTCATTCCTGCCTGGGAAATGGTAGCAGAGGAGGTGGAAAGTGCCCCAAACCCCGCCCTCCAGCTCCCTCTCTTGCTTGCTGTGGCTGGAGATGTGCCCAGGGAGGTCCTAGGGGGCCAGGGCTTGGACCCCCCAGCTTCTCCTGGGTGCGCGCAGGCAGAGCATTTGCTGTAGAGGGGCACCCACCCCCAGGGAGCTGGGCGGTGACGGGGGAGCAGACAAGGAGATGGCCTGGTGCTGACCAGAGCACTGTCCTGGGGCCCAGGAGACCTGGGGTTTATTCCTAGCTGTGCCACAGACCCCCTGATCTTTTCCCAGCCTGTGCCTCAGTTTCCCCCTCTAAATACTCACTGGTCTTTCAGCCATCTACTTTCAGGGCTGCTGCATCCACCTGCTGCCAAGACCTCCACTGTCACTCCTGGGCCACGTTGGCATCTGTGACTGTGTCGGTAACAGGCAAAGCAAGGCCTGTTTGTGGCTTTGTTTGAGCACCTGCAAGTGGCTTGGCCCAAAAGCCCCTGCCCTGGAGAGCCTGCGACTGGGGCTGGGCTCTGTGCTTCGCTGCAGGGCACAGGGGCTGGGGCGAGCCCCTGCTGGCATCTGTGCCTCATCCGGGCGGGCGTCCCGGCCAGAGTTCAGGGGTGTTTAGATGCAGATGCAGGACTGAAATTGGGTGGTGGTGAAACAAGGAGAGCTCCCCCTGGGAACCCAGGAGGGTAACGGTGCACACATCCACTTGCACGTGCACATGCGTGTGCCTGTGTCAGTGCCCTCCGGCGGAGGGAAGCCAAAGGGAAGAGGTGTGTGTCATAGACCATAGAGTGCTCCCCTCCGATAGGGATTTTCCTGGCGCGCGGCTGCGAGAGGCCCGTGCTATGGAGCTCGAGTCCTGCGGCTGCTCTGCAGCCTGGCGCCGGCTGGCAAGTGCTCAGCGACTGCAGCTGGTTTCTATATTTGTGCCGCACCCCAGGGAGCAAACCCGCGGAGAGCCGTGGCTGCAGCAGGAAGCCTGGCGGGGGGGAGGGCTCCCCCCGAGTGCCGAGGCTCAGCCGACCGCTTGTGTGCGCCACGTGCCAGGGTCACAGGGCAGAGGTGGCTGTCCACCTGGTTCCTTCATGTAGCAGCCCAGAGGTGTGCACCCCCTTCCCTACCCGGGGGTCTGGAGAGCCCAGTGGGGAGGAGCTGGAAGGGGCTTCCCCGTCCTTCCTTCCTTCCTTCCCGGCTGGCTGCAGCCCGGCTCGGAGCGGCCCTGCGCTGCAGAGGCGTGCGCGGGCTCTGGCCTCGAGAGATGTCCAGCCCTCTAATGCAAGCTGGCACCGGCCCCGAGGGAGGGGTTATCTCCTGACTAATCTCAGGGGATGAAAGCCCCCGACTTTCCAGCTGAGTGCTGGATGTGACCTACATAGCCGGGCTCCGGCTAAGACCCCCTGAGCTGCCGCCGACACCCGCTTAAGGAGACAACCCTGGCCTGGCTCGCTGACGTGCGCTAGGATCGCTGGGCACGTCTGAAGGATGGCAGCCGGGCTGACCTGCTGGGCTGTCAGTCCCCAGGGCTGGTGCAGGCGCCCAGGGAGGGGAAGGTCCCCGGGAGCTGGGATTCACAGAGCCACGGAGATCCTGAGGGGCCCAGCGCGGAAGAGGGAACGAGATGCAGCTGTGGCAGAGTCCATCAGTGACTGGTGGGAGCAGGGGCGAGTGCCTGGCTGCCTCCTCCTGCACCCTCCTGTGCCCTGCCCCTGGGGGCACAGGACTGATGCCAGCCACGCTGGGCACCTGGAGAGCTGCTGCAGGCTCGCTGCATGCCCAGAGCGGCCCAATTTGGTCCTGCTCCACAGGTGATTTATATGCAAATGATGCAATTAGCTTTGAGGACTATTTGCAAGTGATCTACCTGTGGTCAGAGCTCCGGTGGGAGCCTCTCAAGCGGAGGTGAGGGACAGAGCGGTTCGGGGTGGAAGGGCGTGTTCCCGGGTGTCGTGGGAAGGGGAAAGTGGGTGTTTAGAGTCCACTGGAGAGGGTGGGCTCAATCCTGCCGGGTGCTGAGCCTCCCATGCTGGGGGTGGTGGGTGGGGACTAAGGACCGAACCGTAGCCTGTGACTGCAGGGCGGGGGTCCTGTTACTTGAAGATTGGGACGCGCTGTGCCCGGTGCTGCACAGAGGGAGCCCTTGACCCGGGGAGTCCCTGGTCCACCGAAGGGAGAGAGGAACAGGGCACGAGAGCCTTGTTCCAGAGGCAAAGGGTGCAGGTGATGTCCCGTGCAGGCCCCAAAGCAAGCCGTCAGGTTTGGCCCATAGGGGCTTGCGCGGGGCTAAGCCCCGTGACGACACAGAGACCCGTCGTGCATTTGCACGTGGGCGCCGGAGAGCGAGGAGGGGGGAAATGAAAGCTGAACGGAGGAGGCTGCACGGAAAACTGCCCTCCCCCGCCCGCCGGCTCTCCCGACAAATGTCATTTCCTTTTACTGATTCATGAGCCAGTCCCGAGGCCCCAGCAAGCCTGCGCTGACCCTTGTGCCGAAATGGGAAGCGGCCTTCGCTCAAAGAGAGCATCTCCCGCGCAGGCAAGAAAGCAGAATTGGGCAGGGTCGGGGGTTCAACACTCGGGTAGCTGCATGAGGCAGCCGGAGTCTGCCCTGGCTTTGCATTATTAGCATCTCTGTTGATCTCTCCCTAGACCCAGCGGTATCTATCTACCCACCCACCCACCTCTGGATCCTTTTCTGTGTGTCCAGCTATGTACAGTCATAGATTTCATAGATTATAGAGTCGGAAGAGACCCAGTGGCTCATCGTGCCCGACCCGCTGCCCCGGCAGGAAAGAGGGCCGAGGTCAGGCGACCCCAGCCAGGTGTAGGTGGTGGCAATCTTGCCTTGCCTTGAAAATGTTCCAGACGACCCAGATATAACACCCCTCACCTGCACGTGACTGTCACCACAACGGGTGTATTCCTGCGGCTAATTTGCTAACAACACTGTATTTGAACATTTTATTACACGACTGGATTGTGGTAGAAGGCTGAAATTTTGCCAGGCAGATGGACACAGATGTGTCTAACCACAGCCCGTGGTATCTACGTACTGCGCCGTCCTGAGCGTCGGTGGCTCTTGCTGCCATGTTGCCCCTGGATGCGCGTGTGTAGATGTGCAGTACCGTGGGTGTAAAATGGACCGTCTGAAAGAGTAGGTGCCTTTTGTATGGGCTGTACACTGCACGTGAGTGCAAGGTGCTGCACGTGTGTGCGTATCTGCATGGGCGGATGTGCCTTGTCTTGTGTGTGTGTGCGCGGCCTACAACTCCGTGAGCATGCAGGGATGTGCACGCGCATATTTCCTCTAGCCACACAAACACACCCGGGTCCAAGCGCACGTGCAATCAGCCTCCCAGCCGCCTGGCGTCAGGCGCTTTCGTGCATCTGGGTGGAGGGGATATTTGGTATAATGGGCGGGGGCTGCATGTCGCTAGGGTCCCTAATTAACTGGCACAATGCGCATTCGTGCAGCTCCAGATGCCAGCGACAATTACCGGATGCTCTTTGTGCCCATGCCTGCTGCTCAGGATCTCTTTGTTAGCGAAATGGCGGCCAGGTTTCTTCCCCCGCCCCCGCCTGCCCATAGGCCATGGACCTGTCTCAGACAGTCCGGGGGAAAAGCAAATCAGCCGTCGTTTGCATATTCGGAGCAGGTGGGGGCCCATATGCCTAGGATGCACCAGACAAAATTAGCCCCTATAATCATAATCAAATGTGCATTTATGCTGGGGGGAAGGGAAAGGCTGGCAGACAAGCTTGATAATTATGAAGCTCAGCATGTGCACAGCGGTTTTGCGACAATTATGCCTAGCTCAGCAAGCCGGGAAGGATGCTTGTTACAACAACCCTCCATCTCCAACCCACCCCCCGGTAGCTCATCCCCGGAGGGATGTGCTAGATAGAAGGTGCCATCTTATTTCCTCCGTGCAATCCTCCCTTCGCAAGAGAGCGTGCAAGGAGGGAGTGCGGCTCGTGGGGGGGGGTCGCGGGGCTTGCACTCGCCCCCGGCGCGATGCCAGCTGCAGCGTGCCATGCGCCAGTTTATCACCCACCACCTTTCACCTCCCCCATGTGAACTCCACCGCAGTCCCGCCGTAGCCCCTTCCCACCTCGCTGCCCACTCGGCCTGTCGGGAGCTTGCACGAGGGTTTGCTCATTGCTCGTCCTGCCACATCTTCCCTGTCCTCAAGGCCTCGAGTCCTTTCGCTCCCGGATTTGCCCGTGCTATGGGTGCAGAAACAATTTGGGAGGTGAGGTCAAAGTGGGCATTCACCTCGCCCCACCAACGGCCATGGTGCCGGCGGCATCTCTGCAGAGCATCATCCCCCTATCCAGGGGCTGGAGCCTTTGCATGAGGGATTTTAGTCTTGCCGCACTGGGTACAGAGCCAGGCTTGTGTTCCCTTGCCCAGGCCATCCCCAGCGCCTTCCCCCCTTTCTGTGCGGCTGTATGATTTCCTTGTGTCTCTTCGGGGGACTTGGGGTGGGGGTAGGACTGGCCTCGCTCTCTCTTCAGTCCTTGCAATGACTGCTGCGTCTGTCTTCTGCTGTGGGGGTGGGAGGAGATGACAGTCCAAATATATCTCCAGACGCCAGCGCTCGGGGGTCCGTGTCATGCAGCATTTCTCTGAATGAGCCCTCCGGACGGGGAACGATCACAGAGCTGCATCTCTGCAGCAGTGTGCGTGGGCAGCGGTGTGTGCGGGCACACGGGAGCTGTGCAGCAAGCACGTGCCCGTGCCGTCCTCGCGTCTCGGGGAGCGGCACAAGTCTCGCTCTCTGCTGTGCCGGTTGGGCTGGATGGGTGGATTGCATTTCCCTTTTTGGGAGCTACCCTTCTGCCCTTCCCACGCTGGGAGGAGCAGGACTTCCCCCCGATGCTCAGCCCTGTGCTTTCGGGCCTGAGTGCCACGAGGATGCGGCTGTGCCTTGTATGCAAGGTGCTGGATAACGGAGGGGGGGATCAACTGGGAGACAGGTGGGATGTGGAAGTACCAAAGTTCTTGCTCTCGATCGAAGCGCCAGGGGATGTAGGTGTCAACGCACCAGGTCCTTTCGGGGACTGGCTTGCTCCCTGCAGTTGGGTGTCGGCGCGAGCAGCACCTCTGGTTTTCAAGTCCTCCCTCCATCACGTTCCCACGTGTAGCCAAGATGCTCCTGCTTTCCCCTTTGTTCGCGCCGTTCCCGCTTGGCCATGAACCAGTAGGTCGCCCTGTACAATCCACGATGCACTTGGCTTTCCAGCTATCGGTTGATTATTTGATTAGCCTTTGTGCTGTGTCATTAGCCTGCAGTTCCTGTCACATTGCCTAACGGCAGCAAGAGCAAGTCAACTCACGGGAAGCCTAGCATGTATGCAGAAGTCATGGCAATGCCCGCCAGTCCTGCACTGCATTGGGCAACTATGCTGTAATCTGAACAGGCAATGGCTGTGCCCCCTTCAGTGAAGCCATCCAGCCTTCCGAAGCCAACGGGCAGCTGCTTTGGGAAAACCCGCGCTCTAGGACAGAGACACACTTGACCAGGGCATCGCATAGGTCAAACGGGCCTTTCCTTTCCTTGGCAGCGCTGCGGCAGGACGCACGCGAATGTGCAGAGTGACCGAATGCCTCTGCCCTTTTCACCTTCATATTTTGACCTGCTGAGAGGGGGAAAATCCCAGCTGGTGTGTCTGAGGAATATTGCTTGGTGCACATCAGCGGTTGCGTTTTGCAAGATGCAGAATAAAAGCCAAGTGGCAGAAGCGTTGGCGAGGTCCTGCCTGCTGTATCCCACGGCCCGTGCGGAAAGCTGGTGCGAGGTCCCTTTTGATTTAACCCAGTGGGTTTCAACCTGTGGTCTGCGGAGGTGCTGCATAACAGCCCCTCCATGGGGGTCTGCACGCTATGTCTAAGGGGTTTGCAAAAGATGACTGCGATCAGTCGAAAATGCGTGAATACCTACACTTACAATTCAAAGGGGTCCATACCTGCACTCGAATTTCCAAAGGGGTCTGCAAATGAAAAAAGGTTTAACCAAAGCAGCAGGGTTTCCATCTCCTCATCAACACCATGTGCCTCTGACACGGGGGTGCGAAGATCCTAGCGCAGCTCCACTGTCTAACGTGGGCCTGTGCTGATTTGCACCATCCAAGGCTGTACATCTACTCCTGGCTGAATTGTGCAGTGCCAGGCCTTCCCCCCACAAAGATCCCTTTGAAATGCTTGGCTGGATCCTGCTGGGGCGGGTTTGCTTCCCAACAATAGCCAAGCCCATTATTTCCTTTTTTTTTTCAATAGGGGAAAAAAAATTGTTGCCAAATAGTGGACTCTGTCCTGACAATCTAGCTCCTTGGGTTTGCATGCAAGTGTTCAGACAGAAAGCACCTACCCCTTCCTCCGGTAGGGAACAGAACCACCGCTGCCTCAACCAGCCGAGCAGCTGCCAGTTCAAACCACATTGAAATTGGACTATTCTCCACTGGTAGTTTCGGTAAAAAAAATTTAAAAAACTAAAATAAAACAGAAGAAGGAGAAATCTAGTAAATAAATCAATCGGATGAAACAGCCAGGAAGGAGAGAAGCAGGGAATCAAGGCTAGAATTGCTGAAATAAAAAGGATTCAGTGCAGAATTTTTTCTTGGCTTGAATAACAGTGGTACGGAGCTGAATGATGCATCCCGAATGGCTCTTTAGGTGGGCCAAATCCAAATGCCTCTGGAGTCGGTGGAAGTGCTTCAGGTCATTTAAAAATGGAGAAAAAGCAGGAGACGCTGCCTGGAAGCCTCTTTGTGGGGCTCTTGGGCTGTCTTCCCTCTGCTCATTTAGCTAACCAGTGAATCTCAACTGTTTCAGACTCCGGGCATCCCCTGTCTGACCCTTGGAAAATGCCAACTTTTTGGTTTTGCTGCTGCTTCTTTTTTTTTTTTTTTTAAATCTCCCCTTGGTGAGGGCCTGGGTCTTTCTGCTGAGCCCCCGCCTGCTTTCCTTTATTCCTCTAACAAAACTTTAAACAATAAGCGTCCGGGAGGGGTTTCCTTAAAGAGATAAAATGCCTTTTCAATTTAGATAACAGCGATTTGTCCCAGGGGCATCCCAGTAGTAAACTGCCCGTCTGCCTGGGACCAGACCTGAGCGCCCTGCCAAGCCCATGGCTGCATTCATTTCAGCGAACTGAGGCCTGATTTTTCTCTTAAACCCTTCTGAAATTTTCTCTTAACATTTTGGTCATGTTATTCCTGATTTAAATCAGGATCTGTTAAAAGAGACTCATGCCCCAAAACATAGCCTGACTCCTACACCGATTCCCATTGCTAATCCCAGCGATGTGTCTTTTAGACAGCATCATTTAATTGGGGATTTTCATTGAACTGCAAATGATGCATTGATAGAAAGACTATGCTGGGCAATGAAAGTATGAGAGGGGGGCAAGACAGAACGCGACACTCCACTGTCCTGGGCAGTGATAATAGGACGTAAAACCGGCAGAGCTGTTTCAAGCCACTTCTTATGGGAGGGCCCAGCTGAAATGATCTGTGCGCCGTGTTGTTGTGCCACCGGTTGTAGACTCACGCTCCGGTCTGTCTTGGCTGTTTTCCCTGGTCAGAGTAAAGCTGGTTATTGGAGGGTTGAAAGAAACCATTGAATTCAGATCGTATCCCAAATGCCCCCTGGTTTCCAGGCCAGGAGTCCTTCGCAAGTTCCCTCCCTGCCCCAAGCCGCCCGCGGCATCGGAGAGGTCCATTCGAGGTGCCGTGTGCCTACGTTGTACGCACCGAGTCTCGCATTCGGCCTCCGCGGGTTGCCCTTCACCGAATGCGGGTGCCCTCACCAGGGTTTATTGTCTTGCTTTGTACCTCCTGATTACTCTGGTGAAAGGCAACATCTAGCTGCGTGGTCTTCTCCAAACCCTCCTGGTTAGGGGCAGCCTGGACCTCAGTCTCGCTTCCAGCAGTTGTTCCCAATTAAGAAGCCGGCGCTGAATTTTCCTCTTCCTTCCCTGGGTTGCGTTTCCATTGACTGTCTTGCCCGCGCGGGGAGAATTCCAGCTAGCGGATTTTGGGGGTGGGGGATTTCGGGTTTTGTTGTCGCCTGTGCCTTTAAAATTCTCCCCCTATTTTATTTTATTTTTTTAAATGTTAAATTCTCCTAGATGGCCTCATTCTGAATGAATGACTCTCCGGCATAAAGAGTCTGAGCCAGTGTCCGCTGGAGTCAATGGGCGTCTTTCCACCGACGTCAATGGGCTTTGGAACAGACCTCAGATTCCCACGTCTGAAAAGGAATCCGGCCAGCAGATTTCACACATCCCCATTCTCTGGTGCAGAATAATCTTAAAATGGTCCTTGTTGCTGCCTGGCTGGGGAGCGGAGCTTTCCTTCCCCTTTATTTTTTGTTTTAATTGATGGGGGAATTATGCAGGGAGTGGAAACGCAATAAAATAAATCAGGAGCATCCCCTTGTAAGCAGAATGTCATTGTTGCGGGTTGCCTTGGAAGGAGCTTGCAGTATTTAGGGGATGCAAGAGAAACCTGCCCGGGTATATCTGCCATTGCTTTTTTCAAAGCGTGCCTTTCTTACGGAGCAAGCTCGCGCTGTCACTGGTGGGTGACGCTCAACGGAGGCACGTTCTTCGCCCAAGCGAATGCTATCAGAGGGGTTTCCACTGAAATTAAGTCTTGGCCGCAGCGGGTCAACGGGCTAAAGAGCAGCAAGTCTTCGAACGATAAATTTGTGAATTCAGGCGATCTCGCCAGGGGTGCTGGGCAAATTCTGCTTTTCTTCCAGGGCGAGAGGCGGGGGACGGGGAGACGAGACAGAGGCGGGGGGAAGGTGACAGTGCGCTCCATAAATATTATAGTGTAACTTCTCTGCATTTTTGGCTGGGCCGGGTGATGGTGGGACCAGACAATGCCCGCATTGAGCTGTCAGGCGGTGGCTAGACAGCCCAGCTGTTGTGAATGGGCTGCGCAGCGGGTGAGAGAGGACCCATGGGTTCAAGGTCAGAGGTAACCCCTCATGTATTATTCAGCCGAGCGCCTTCACTTTTGTCCATAAAACTAATAAAGTTAACTCGCTGTTCCCTGCTGAACGTACCGACTGGCTGCCTGTGCTGATCCAGAGGCCCGAGAGCCCGGGGGGAGATGCTGGGGCTGACAAAAGCGCAGGTTTCCTCCCCGTGTGCGCGGGCACGCATGCTCGCAGGCACGTGGGCTGCTGGTCCAGGGAAGCAGCTCGCCTGTCACATCCGCCAGGCGCCGAGGCCAAGGCCGAGGCCAAGGCCAGCCCTTGCTCCCACCTGGGGCTGCTCGTCAGGAGAAGGCAGATGACTAAGGGCTGGGTGTCATTGGCCCCATTTCACAGACGGGGAAATTGAGGCATGGAGCATGAGGCGACTCCCCCGAGGTTGACCAAGCCCAGATCCTATTCCTCTGTCCACTGGGTCATGCTACCTTGCCACAAATGCAAAGAGCTGCACGTCCTTGGGCTGAAGGCAAGAGCCCGGGGAGCAGAGGATGAGCAGTGTGAACAGGCTCAGGGCCAGGCATGGAGGCGATTTGTGAGGTCTGGCTTTTCCCAGGTGCCCAAATCCCACAGATTCCCCTTGCCCAAGGGAAAGGGGAAAGCCCCTTCCTCCCACGGTGTAGAGGCCTCTTCCTCTTGGACTCGCAAACTCTGCAGCCCGCAGCCCAGGGACCGGTGCTGCCCCAGGCCCGGCGGGAAGGTGGGTCTACATTTACAATCCCTTTGCCCGAAGAAGGGCGTTTGTGCCCAAAAGCTTGCAAAGAACAGTATTTCCAACTATTCAGTTGGTCTAATAAAAGAGACCGCACCTACCCCGGGAGCCTTGCCTGTCGTCCCCGAGGGGAACTGCAGTAGCCTCAGAGGCGTGAGAAGAGGGTGAGGTGGAGAGGGCTGGACTGCCAGCCAGCAGGCAGAGACCCCAGCAAGGGCCTTTCTCGTGGCCGGCTCACGGCCGTGCAGAGGTGGCGGTGGCGTGGCTGACCCCAAGCGTTCAGAAGTCTGCAGACACGTGCGGTCGGCTGGAGAACGAGCCCACGGGCTGCGTTTCGGACATCCTGCCTGGGTTTGCAGCCTTTGGGGGCCCCTTTCCAAAGCTTCTCCCCACCACAGGGCCAGGGCCCTTTCCCAGTGGAAGCTGAGAGGCTTACGGACCCATGTGAACATCGCCCCAGGGCGTTTGAAAGCCCCCCGCAGCGTAGAACGGGGGGGCCTGTCTGCAAATCCACGAGGGTCTTTGGGGAGAGCTGGGTTTGCTCCGCAGGCTGTGGGGAGGGCTGAGCTGTCTCTGTGCGGGCTGGAACGGCCTCCCCTGTGCTACCGGTGGTGTGAGGGTGTCTGGACCCTTGGCCAGGGGGTCTCTCGAAGTAAGATCCATACAAAGGGATCTAAAAAAGTCGAATGAATACAGGATAGGATCTACAAGGGGCCAGCGTCAAGATCTGCAGTGGCGGGGGGCACGTGTGTGCTGCTGAAGCCAAGTCTCGGTGCTCAGAGCCTATTGCACACATGCTTGTGCACGCTCATACACCCCGCACACCTGCCCCAACACTGTCCCCCAGCCTGGCGTGCGAGTGCTCTGCTCCCCGGCTGTGCACGAAGGCCGTGACCTTGTTGGGAGGTGAACAGCTCGGGTCCATCCCCAAGCAGCTCATGGTTTCTGCACCTCCTTGCCCTACCGATGCCCCGTTGGGATGACATGGGTGAGGTGCTGGCAGCACAGGCGTGAGTTCCTCCCAAGGTGCAATTTGCCCGCGGAGATTAAAAATCTTCCTTGCATGGAGAAGCAAAGGAGGTATTCTCTGCCTGCTCCCTCGCTGCTGCCTCTCTATCAGCAATGTCTCTCTGGTTCACAAGCTGTAGCACCAGAGATTGTGCCCCGTCAGGCAGACCATGGGCAAAGGGCTGCAGTGTGCCAAAAACAAACTCAGCCTTACCGACCAGCGTGGAGCTGCGGCTGGGTTAGGAAAGTGTGGGTAGCCCCATTCTTCGGATGGGTAAAGCGAGGCACAGCACCGTGGTGCAGCATGAAGGACACTCGGAAAGCCAGGGGCAGAGCTGAGGCTTGAGCCCAAGTGCCCTTGTACTCCACGGACCCAGTCCCTTAGCTGTCCTGATTACAGGGACAACTAAGGCAGTCTCGGGGCCTCTCTTGGTGACCATCAAGGCGAGCAGGACTCGGGGGGAAATAGTCCCCATGGCTTCTCTCTTCTGATTCCCTTCTGGCTGCTGTCAGAGCTGGGAGATGCCAGGAGCGCATTGTCATCTGCTCTTGGAGAGGGGCCAGCGGTCTGGTGTCCCTCTATGCCTTGGCTTGCCTGTCTGTACAATGGGGTCATACGATTTACAGGGCAGGGGCTGACCACGGATCCGCTGATGTTTACGAAACCTTCTGGGATCCCGGGCGGGATGAGCTGCAGGGTGCAGTTACTGGTTCCTCCCTCCGGTAGCAGGTCCTTGGGCTTGGCAGTGGGTTTATGGGTAAGGATGTTGGGGGGTGGGGGGACTGTGCACTCCGGCAGGGTCTGGGGGCTGCTGCTCTCAGCTCCGTTACTGTGCAGGCACGTGGGCAGCCCAGCGCCCTCGCAGCCAGGAGAGCCGTGCCCCGGCCCAGCGCTGTGTGAGACCCCGTGCTTCAAGCGCTTGCTTCAGTCAACGGGACATAATCATATGCTTAAAGCTGAGCGCACGCTCAAGGGCTCACCTGTACTGGGGCATTAATGTTCCAGAGTCAGCGCTGGAAACTGCTGGGAGAGTGACAAGGAGCAGAATTGCAGCCGACAAGCCACTATCCAGTCCTTTGGTTTGACTTCCCCCGTGCTGGAAGCACTAGGGCTGGATTCTCAGTACCCCTCGTTAAGCTCCAGGTGCCCCTCCTTAGACTCCAGACACCCTTCATTAGACTCAGGCTCCCCTCGTTAGACTCCAGGCACCCCTTGGAAAATGCCAGCTCATCATTTTCACCTGCTTTTTGACAACGGAAAAATACTAGAGCAATTCTTCTATTGCAAAGACCCCAGAAAGCCCACAGCAGGTCAGCGTGTTTTTAACACTCTGGATTCCTATGTGGAATCTCTCAGTTTATCTCGTTAATCCTGTTTGCACACCTAGCCGTGCTAACATGTCACAATACCCTGGAAAGGATCTCAAGGCACCCTGGCCAAGAATCACTGCAGTAGTTGCTAAACCAGCCCCTCACCTGGCTTGGATTGCACCAGCCCCTCCGTAAAAACCACTTCCCTATTGCTCAGCTGAGAAAGGCTTTGGCATGTGCTTAGTTTCAAGTGTGCTGCGAGCTGTCCCACTGAAGCCCGCGGGGCTGCTCCTGTCTCTGAGTGTTGTGTGACCTGGTTCTGGTTTGCATTAGCATGCTTTTATGCTGTGGCAGCACCCCCAGGCTGCAAGCAGGTTGGACCCGTTGCATCAGGTGCTGCACAAACGGATGGAGAAGGCAGCAAAAAAATGTGAACGTGCAAACGGGGCAGCCCGTGGAGATGCTCCATCCAGCACTCACAGAGATGCAGTAATTCAGCATATTTCTCACAGGCAGTTTTTCCTCTCAGATAACAGGGTCTCATCCAGTTGGGAACAGCCAGCAGGGAAGTGCCAGCTCAGGAAGATTTTTTTCATGTTGTTTTTTTTTTTTACCCAAAAAACTCCAAGCAAATTCTGGAGCTTCTCAGAAACTGGATTTTTTCTTTTTCCTTTTATATTTATTTTTATTTTAACATATGCGGCGCCGCTCTGGAGGTTTCTTGTCTGTGGCCAACGAACCCGAGGGGAAGCCTGTGTCGGCGAGCTGCCATGGGGACTCAGAGGCTGTGAGACTTAATGCAGTGTTATTCTTAAATGCACCTTCGCCACCCATAAAATGCAATTAAAAGAAAGAGACCGAGAAAGCGATTGCCTGTCCCCTTCCTTGTGTTCAAGGACAGGCAGAATTCAATGTGATTTCAGCTCCTTCCCTGCCACCACCCCTGCACTTGGCTTAAAAGCAAGGAGGGGGAGCAGGGGGGTGGGAATGGCGCTTTCTTTCAGTTCATAATCAAAATATTTGCCGTCCTGCGGAATTCGCCTTCACATCTCGTAGAAAAAGAGCCTCGAGCTGCTCTAAAAGGAGCCTTGTCCTTCATCTGGGCGTTGAATGGGAGCCTCTGGTCACAGGTTTCATAATGAGGCGCTGGCAGCACAGAACTGAGGGGCCGTTCTTCCAGCCCTTTGCTTTTCTTCTTCCGAAAGCAAGAATGCAAAATAAATCCCCCTCCCCGGCTCCTTCCCCCGACGGGCACGGCGCTATTGTTGGCGTGCGAGCGCGCAGGGACTCTGCTGTGCTGACGCCTGGGCCGGGGCAGCTGGTCTGGGCAGGGATAACCCGCGGGGAGCAATCTGCACTTGCCCCTCTCCATCTCACCCCACGAGGAAGAGGAGGGAGCAGGACCATCCTCTCCTGGGCCCGTGTAGCCAAGGCCCGCGGCACTTCTTCCCCCGAAAGCCTTTTTCAAATGTGGGGGGAACCGCACTTTGTATGGTTTCTACTTGTTTTCGCCTTTTCATTCAACCTTTTCTGGCGCCCTGGGCACTTTGAACCCACGCGCTGAAGCCGGCTGGGTTAGAAGATGCTGTAGGGTTTGAACTTGCTGCCAGGGGCTTGTTCACGGGCTGACCTGTCCTGTGCTGGCAGGTGTCCTCGGTGCCCCGTGACGAGGGAAGCTGGCTCTGGCCTGCCCTGCCCTCGCTGCCTCTTCTCACCTAGCGCCAGTCTCCAGAAACCGCCGCTGAAGTTGGTGCGGCAGGTGACCGAGATGAAACGGGCAGGGGCAGATGCTGTGTGCGGGCATGGCTGCAGGTGGGAGGGGGACGGGGATTTCTGTGCAGAGCATCGGTCCCTGACACTGGTCCCCAATGTCCTTCATGTTGTTTTTGAAGGCTCTTACCCCGGGACTTCTTTTTCTAGCTCAACCGGAGGCTAATGATGGTTAAACGAGCCCCCAAAGGTGTCCAGCCTGGGCACCCGCTGGCCCCGCACCCTTGGCCCTGCAGCCTGGCGGCAAAGCAAAACCAGCCCTGCCTCCCGACACTGGCCAGTGACGATGTTTGAACAGAAAATTAGCAGGGCTGTCGCTTTAAGATGTGGCGTTCATCCCACTCGGTGGACTAAATTACTCAGCAATGATGGAGCATTTAGCGGTGAAAGGACCTGATTATATCCCTGTGGGCCCCGTGTTCTTACCTCGGCTTGATGGCGTTATTCATCTGTGTGTGAGCTTCATTGGCTCCAGTGAAAAGCTCCCCCGCGCTCCTCCTCATACGTATTTAGGCAGAGACCCTCGGAGGGCTTTTTGGTGGAGGCCCCGCGTGCTGCTTGGGCCGTGGCGACTCACGGCTCAGCAACGCCGCCGCGGCGCGAGCGTGGAAACCCCTCACAATGCCAACAAAATAGCTGCAAACCAGCCCCCGGTGCCCTGGCACATACATGTGCACATGCTAAGGACGCGGGATGGCGAGGTGTGTCGCTGCCTGTCACATTCACGCTCCCTGGAAGACACTAGTGAAAAAGGGGAGGGAAAAGGACCCTGGGCGAATGTGGAGGGAGGGTGACACAAGACCCATTTGTCCAGGGAACTGGGCCCTTCTACCACCTCAGGAGCACCCTGGAAGAAGCTGGGAAGTGGGCTGGGTCGTGGCCTGCTTGGGCTCAGCTCTGCCACGCACCCTCTTTGTGACCTTGGGTGAGGCTGTTAACCTCGCTGGGCCTCCATTCCTCACCTGTGAAATGGGGTCATGATGCCCAGCCGCCACGGGGCCGCATTATCGGAGGGCCCAGCCAGCTCCTCCTCACGCTGCCCGTCGGCCACCCTCTGCTTTCTGCAATGGCACTGCGGGACTTTTAAAAACTTTTTTGTGCTGAAAATGGCAGCTCTTGCTGGGATGGAGGATGCTTGCCTGGGGGCATTCAGACCCCAAGATCTCCAGGCTTGGGCTCGCAAGGAGGATGCCCGCCAATGGATCTGGGAGCATCTGAAGCCCTTGGGTGATGGGACTGAGCTGGAGGACGCTCGCCGGTTGTAGTGCTCCACGCGGTGCTTGGAACGATTGACTTTCTGCCTGCTCCATCGATAGGATTTTCGGAATGATTGAGTTCTGCTCAGATCGATATGATTTGGCTAATTTGACTGGGATATGAAATCTATTTAATAAATATATATATATTTCCTCCGCTGGTGCCAGCCTGCCCAGACCCGCATGGGCCCAGCTCCATGTGCTGGCACTGCCCGGCGTTGCTGGATGCTGATGGTTGCAGTCAGGGTGGAAGTGGCTCGACTGCTCCTCCCAGCACGCTGGTGGCATGGGCTCGCCAGGCCTTAAGCCTACAGGGACTTTGTCACCTCGCAGCAGACCTGTTCTCCTGCCACCCGCTCGCAGCAGCTCGGTTGTGCGCGCCGCCCTGCCAAGACCGCTCTGGCCACGGGAGCTAAAGCCGCGAGCAAAGGGCCCTGAGCACAGAGCCTGGAAGGAAAGCATCCTCCGCCCAGGAGCGCTCTGGGGGTGCTTGCGGGGCTGGAGACGGGGGGTGAAAGAACCCCCAGGGCAGAGTAGGGCACCAAGCCCTGGCCACGGAGGGACGTGTCCTCACGGCCTCGCACCTGGGAACCCACTCCAGCTGCTTCACATGAAGGCAGGCTCCAGGTAAAGGAGGGGGATGGGGTCAGAGTAAGGTGCAACTGCTGGTGACTAGTTTGGGACCGGGGTTCAGTTCCCTGCTCACTCCTTCGCAGCCTTTGGGATCTTGAATGGCATTTGGGTGCCAGAGGTGCGGGTGGGTGGCTAGCAGGGTCTTTGGGACCCCCCAGTTGCTGGGCGTGGGTGTGCGGGCACTTTGGCGCTGGGGACACACCTCGCAGCCCCCGGGGCAGCGCCTTGCAGGGAGACCGGGCGCCCCGAGCTCTCGCCAGGCCGGGCGCAGTGAAGTGAGGTGACTTGGCTGCGGTCGCGCCGCTGGGCAAGCAGCAGAGGCAGAAAGGAGAAGCCCAGATCCAGACTCCAGGCATCCTTTGCCCTGGGCTCTGCATCACCCGGCTCCCCGGAGCTGGGGCTGGGACCCCGAGCAGCCTGCCTCCCCTTGATATAAGCATTCGAGTGCCCGGCCTCGCGCCAGCCTTGCAGCACCCAGCAGGCGGAGGGTATCGGCCCTTTATCCCCTTCCCCGTCTCCCAAAACAGCTCCTCTCCCCGCCCGGCCTGGTAGAAAAGGTCCCACGTCTCCATTCTCACTTGCTCAAGTGCTGGGCCACCTCCCAAGCTTTTGGGGCTCTTTTCCTGATGCAACAAAACAGCAAGGAGCACGTCCTGTCAGTAGGTATCGACAAGTAGGGACGGCAGCCTTGTCACCAAGTCCCCAACTCAGGTAGCTGGTGCCGGGGATGGAAGATGCCAATCCCAATCCTAGTCCCAATCCAGACTGCCCACATGCCCCCTGTCTTTATAACGGGTCGTGCCAAGAGCCTGAATCCAGGTCGTGGAAGTCCAGAAGTGGGATTAGGGATGCAGGCTTGGGCCATCTGGGGCAGTGACCCCAGTCCGAGCAGCACGGGAAGGGGAGCGGAGTTCAGGATCTGGCCTGCCGCTGCAGGCCCCCGCCCTCACCTTCCCTTGGGCCTGCAAGGGGATAGACCCGGCCAATCTCTCCCCCCTTGGAAGTAAGAGATGAATGCAGCAGGGGCCAAGACCTGGGCCCCCCCTCGTCCAGTCTCAGCCCCCCAGCAAAACACATTCATCCTTTCTCATGCAAAACACTGAACCCAGACACATCGCCCACCCCCTCCCTCCTCCGGCGAGCCACCTTCTCTAAGGGCTCCGGCCATTTATCTCGGCTCCCTCCCACCCCGCAGGTTCTTCCCATTGCCGTGCCACACGCATGTGCACGCACGCGCACGCACACCCGTGCTCACGCGGTAACCCACAGCCTTGGTAACAGACTCCGGTTCCCACCGCCGAGCGGGGAGGGGGAGCAGGGAGGAGAAATTAATCTGCATGGAAATGTATTTAAATGAATTCCCTGGCTGGACTCTCAAGCTGTTTCTGCATCCCAGCGCGCCCTGGAGAGGGGCGGGGGCCGGGGAGGTGGCAAAGGGGGGCCCAGAGCAAGGGAGAAGGGAGCGTGGAGGAGGCAGCGCTGCCCCGAGATTTTGCCACCATGGCAGTTGATTCCCATGTGGAGGAGTCGTCGCCATCGGCATCGTCGGACCTGGCTGGGAATTTGTCAATGGGCCGCGTTTCCATAGGCCCCACCCAAAGCTTGGCCCGTGAAAGAGTGGCTTCCCCTAAATGTTGGACAACCTTGGAAATGGCCCAGATGTTTGGCTTGGACGTTTCCAGAACGACAGATCCCACCGCCCCTGCTCCAAGCAGCCTTTTGTTTAAGGATGGCCAGGTTCTGAAAGCAGTCGTGGTTTCAGAATTCCCCACTTTGGGACGGGGGAAATTTCCCCGAACACAAAAGATCACGGACGGAGAGGTCTCGAGCCCCCAGCGCGGGGTGCCAGGAGGAGCCAGAACAAGCCCCTCGATGCGTAACTCGATGATGGCCGTGGTGCCAGGGCAGGCGGGCACAGGCACGGGGCAGTGCTGAGGTGTCCTGCCCGGGCAAGGTGCAGGACATGCACCTGCTCTGCTCCGGCGAGAAAGCAAACTCCCCCTCGGGGCCCACATCCAGGCCAGACGCTCACCGGCCGCGTGAGCACCGGCACCGGGTCCTGGCCTGGCCGGCTGTTAGCTCTGCCTGTACAGCCCCAGGCGCAGTGGCCCCGCTGGACAGGGCCATAATAGATAGAGCAACCAGTCCACCTCCCACCTCAGCAGTTCAGTCCTCCCCGGCGCCCCCATGAAATCGTCCCTGTCTCCTCCACACAAGGCTCCTTTGAGGGTCTCTCGAAGCACGGCCTCCGAGCGGTTTTTGTCAGGTGGGAGAGTGAATGGCGCGGAAGAGCCGGAGGGAAACTCAGCCGGGACTTGAGGAGAGGAAGGGAGCCCGGGGTGGCTTGGCTCCCGAGCTGCGTTGATGCAGAGGCTGGGTCCTGTTCCTGCCCCGGGCAGGCTGAGCAGGCAACAGGTCCAGAAACAAAATATTCCCGCAGTTCTGGTGTGTCCCCCTACTCACACACACACACACACACAGGGCACATGCATGTGCATGCTCACGTGTGCACACATGCTCCCTTCCCTTGCAGTGTCAGCAATGTTGGCCATTTCGCTGCATGCTCCTCTGCACAGCCCTTGCTCGGACCATGCGTCCTGCCCAAAGGCAGCACATCTGCAGTACCTGCTAGACAGATGCTGCCCTGCACCGAAGGGGCCAGAGCCACATCCTGCAGGGAAACCTGCCCCAGCGCAGGCTGGGCTCTGGATCCGGCCCTTGCCATCCTGCGGTGACGCCCCCACAAGCAGAATAAGACCTTGTGCCATTGCCAGGGCTGCAGCACGCTGCTCGCGTCCTCTGCCAGGCGTGTGCGTCCGCCGGGGAGATCTGTCAGCAGCCAAGCAGTTAACACCCTCGCGGCAGAATCTCTTTTAATGCATTGACTCTTCCCACTCGCTGCCGACACCTGACCCGCGGCCACCTGCACCGGGTGAACGGTGCATTTGTAAATGACGATTTCCCATCAGTTGAATTAATAAAAGGGGGATTTCCGTCACCGGCCCACAAGTTCAAGGTAAAGCATAAAATCCATTATGAGCAGCTCCTTCTCCTCTGCCTGGCTCCGAGGAGGAGCGCCTGATTGCACCAGCCACTTGCTGCAGCGCGGCAGGGCTGCGCTCATGCCTCTGCTCTTTAGGCTGGGCAGCGGGGGGAGGAGGATGAGTCTTCGCAGGGCTTTTGCCGTGGGAGGGGGCAGAGAGACCTGAGATGTCTGAAGGGAGCCGTGAACGGCAGCACGCCAGGCCGCTGACCCAGCATTTCTTGGGGCTGCGTCTGCGTGAGCTCACCTGTGCCAGCAGCATCTCTAAGACGGGGGGCAAGAGCACGGCACCACAGGCATCGACCCTGCCCGGGGGGCAAAGCAGCCCACAAGGTGCCCTGAGAGGAGCCAGACAACCCCAGGGCACGTGGCTTGAGGCAGACAGCCATGGGACGCCCCCGCTGAGACCCTGAGCCTGTTCCTTGTACCATGCTTGCAAAGAGCAATTTTTCCCAACTATTTATTGCATCCAATAAAAGTTCTCCCATTTACCCAAAGGACCTTGTCTGGGCCTCGTGCAGGCATTTCCTGGGGCAGGCTCTGCCCCGACGAGCCGGCAGTCAGAGCGGGCCAGACAGCCGGAGCCTGTGGCATCGAGCTGGCTAGAGTGACGGCTCCAGCTCTGGCTCCGGCTGTCAGACCGGGCAGCTGGCTCCGAAGGGCCTTAAACTGCGTTAGGAAGGGGCCAGCTTCCCCAGGGGCTGAGCACCTCGGGCTCCTGGGTCCATGCAGGGATGCAACAGCCACGTTTAGGCTGCTCTGGGCAGCGGAGGCCAGGATTTGCCCCACAGCCGACAGGGCTGCTTGCCTGTGAATGCACGTGCGTGCCAGGCCGGTTCACTGAACTCTCTCCTTCTGCTTGGCAGGTGGTGCGACCTGAAGCTGTGGAGCTGGCTACCCTGGGAAGCTGAGCGGACAATCCCGGGCTGAGACCCGCCAGCCGCTGCCCAAATAAAACCAGGAGCATGTGAAGCGGTGGCGGGGAAGGGGGAAAAGCCGCGCCAGCAGCAGGCAGATCGGTGGTACAGCGCCCCGAGCGGAGCGCCCTGTGCACAGAGCTTCGGCGGCTGCATTGGGAGAGCGGGAGTCCTCCCTGCTGGATATGGGGCTGTCCATCACTTGCCCGGCTGCTGGCAGGATTCGAATCCGCTGCCTCCCGGGGGGAACAGCCCGAGCCTCTGCTGTGTAAGCGACAGCCAGGGCTCCAGTGACAGCGACGGGCTCGTTGACCTTTCCTGGGGGCCAGACAAAAGCCCCGGCCTCCAAGCGGGGTGTACGGCACAGAGGCAGAGCGGGGAGGAAGCAAGTTCCCCTTCCCCCCCGGTCCTCGCTGGTTGGAGCAAGTGAAGCGAACGGCTGCACGGGTTCTGGCAGTCCCGGCGGCCAAGGGGTGGGAGGAGGTGACATTTAGCTGTGCATTAAAAGCAGAAGTTTGCCAGCGAGACCGGACTCCTTTGTTGATTTATTTGGCCGAAGCTTCTCGCACGGATCTTGCCGCCTTCCCTCGGTGCGTAAAACAGGGCTTGCTTGGTCTGGAAGATGCGGAGAGAGACTAGAGACAGCACCTGTACACACGCACGTCCATATTCCCCCACCCCACGCGCACGCATACCCCAAAGCGGGGGCTCTCGGGAAGCAGTCGGCCTCCACAGTTGGGCCCAGACCGTGTCCCCATCCCAGGACACCCAGCCCACAGGCACGGAGCAGCCTCCAGGCTGTGCCACTTTGCACCTTTGCCACCTCGAGCGGCTTGCTCCCTGTGAAGAGCGGGTGCCACGGGCTCTTTGGGGCAGAGCTGGGGGCCCCATTTCAAGGTGCGTCCCCCCCCACTGCGTGGTCCTGGCAGCCTTCCCCTGCCCTGGCTGAGGGGTCCCCAGCACGGGGGGCTCCCCGCTCCTCCTGCCCCCAGGGCAACGCGCACGTGAGAAAAACAAAGGGGGGCAGCAGGACACGTCTTGAGCAGGGAAGGCTCCAGCCCCAGAGGAAAACTCTTCCCCTTCCCTTTCTTTTTTTGGCTGGCTGGAGACGTAAAGAGCATGACCATCCCCAGAGCTAATCCAGCTTTAGCCCGCAGCCCGCAGACCACCCACCGAGGGAGCACTCAGCCATGATATATCCTTGATATAGTATAAAACGCATAGAGAGTTTACAAGAGACTTAGGGCTTAGCGGGGCTTCAGCCGGGTGGTGCGGGGACAACGGCTCATCCCTCGCGCCTCTCCTCTCTCTCCCCAACCTTAGATTAGGTTTCTCCCCAGGTTGCTTGAGCAGAGCCGCTGGGTCCCAGCAGTGGGATGGGACCTGCAGCTGCCTCCAAAAGGGGTCCTGCTCAGGACGTGCAGCGAGGGGTGGAGGAAGGGCAGACGGTCACCCCAACGTCACACCAGGTCTAAGCCGCTGGCACTGGGGTCCCCGGGATCCCATAGGAGCCTTGGCCACTTGCTCAGGCTCCGTTAAAGCCTTCGTGGTTGCAGAGAAATGCCCCAAACAAAACACCCTGTCCAGGGCTGAGACCCTGGCAGCAAAGACGAGGGCGCATCAGGCTGTTGTTTGGAGGCAGGACTGACCCTGCACCTCTGGGGCTGCTAATCCCGTCTGTGCTGGGCAGCAACCCTGGAGCGGGTCAGGGGCTTCACCTGTGTGCAGCGCCAGCAGCTGCTGGCGGTCTGGGCCCAGCCTTCACTGCTAAGTGCCTAATTGGCAATCAGTTAAATCAATTACCCGAGGGCAGGGGGGGCAGGCAGCTCCCCCAGGAGGGCCTTGTTTATCACTAGGGCAGGGTGAAGGTCACGGCATGACCCCAGCTCTAATGTGCCCTCTGCTCCTCTGTGCCTCGGACGGGATCTGCTCTGGCTTGGGGACCAGCCCGGCACTCAGGTGAGGGGCTTTGCAAGGCCGTGAGCCAGGAGGCTGCTTTCTCTTGGCATCTCAGGCTTGGAGGTGAGCGTGCCCGAGGTCTCCAGGCCCTGCGGCGAGGATTTGTCTGGGTCCGGGCTGGGAGAGACCACCAGCCCCCTGCCCCAGGAAGTCTCCTTGCCTGTTGGCTTTCTGCCCTGGGCAGGTTTGCAAGCTTTCGCTTGTCCCTTGTTTGTAGCAGTGCTGGGGGAGGGGGGCAGGAGCTAGGGAGAACTACCCTAAATTTTCCCCCACCCATTGCTACCCCCCGACCTTTCTAGCCCCGGCCCTGCTGCTGCTCTTGCCCAAGCGTGAGTGCGAATAGGTGGGGGATAACCCTGCCTGCTCGCTCTGGCCTGTGGCCTGAAAAGGAACAAATCCCAAAATGTTGGGGTGCCTCTTCCCCACTCCTGCCCCCCAGAAAGCCCCCTTGGGCTCGCAGCTCTGTGGCACCGGCTGCCTTTTCCTCTGGCATTGAGGTACAGGGCCTTGCTGGCCTCCAGTCGGCCCAGCCCCCCTCTACCAGGAGGGGGGTCTCTGTGTGGCAGGTTTTATCAGCATAGCTGTGTCCCCTTGTACGGGTGGGGGGTGCCTCAGTGCCACCAGCAAACACCTTCACCGTGGGCTACACTCGGTGTCTGCAGCCAGGCAGGCCCTCTGCCACTTGCAGCTTCATAGGGGAGCACCCGACGCCCCAAACTGCCCCTTGGAGAGGCTGAGGGAAGGGTGCAAGCCTGCTGGCAAGGAAAGGAGCTTGCATGGGGGGCTGTGTTCAATGCCCAGCTCTGCTACAGCGTTCCCGAATGGCCTTGAGCAAACCCCTTCATAGCATCACAGGATGTGAGGGTTGGAAGGTCACATCTAGTCCATCCCCCTGCTGAAAGCAGAACCAGCCCCAACAACATCCTCCAAGCCAAGGCTTTGTGTACCCGGGTCTTAAACACCTCCAAGACTGCGCCACCTCTCTGGGTAACCTGTTCCTGTGCTTCCCCACCCTCCTGATGAGAGAGTTTTTCCTAATATCCAACCTCAACTTCCCTTGCTGCAGCTTGAGCCCATTGCTCCTTGTCCTGTCATCTGCCCCCACTGACACCAGCCCAGCCCCATCCTCTTTGCAGCCCCCCTGCAGGGAGGTGAAGGCTGCTATCAAATCCCCCTCGGTCTTCTCTTCTGCAGACTGAACCAGCCCAGGTCCCTCAGCCTCTCACAAGTCCTGTCCCCCAGCCAATTTCATTGCCCTTCGCTGGACTCTCTCCAACGTGCCCACACCCTTTCTGTAATGGGGGGACCCACAACTGGACACAGGACTCCAGATGTGGTCTCCCCACCTTCACCAATCTGTGCCTCGGTTCCCCTGTTTGCACGATGGGGGTCACCGCACTTCTGTGCCTCGCACGCAGCTGGAGGGTGAGCGGCAGGCCAGAGAGCTCCCTTGTGCCCCCGGGGAGGCAGGCGGAGGGTTCCCCTTGCCTTGAGTCCCAGCAGCCTGGCCCCGAAATGCTCGGCCCCGCTGGCCTTGGTGGCATCCGCTGTCCACCGCGTGCTCCCGCGCCCGGCCCTGTCTGAGAGCTCCAGGCTGGGACGGGGGGCGGTAAAGGGGGAACCGTCCAGACGCCCAAATATTGAGCTATATATTAAATGCCACTGATTGCGGGTTGGGAGGGAGTTCAAGCATGGCTTTGGCGGAGCGTGTCAGTTTGTTATGCTAACCGAGGGGGGTTCCATTCAGGGGACATGTTGGAGAGGTCTGAAGAGCAAGGAGTTCACAGGCCCTCTCCCTTTGTCATGCTAAAAGTGCAACACAGAAAATATATACAGCCAGCTGCTCGACGGAGCGTGAAACACAAACGATTTCTTCGGGAGCCCTGGGTAATGTAATGCAGCGCGGAACAATGCCAGGCGCAGCCCCGGCCGGCCTTTGTGCAAAATGGGAAACTTATTTTGGGTGAATGGGCCAGGGGGACAGGCTGGCTCAGCCCGCCAGGTGCAGGGGCTTGGGGACGGAGCCGGGTGCAGGAGGGGAGGGGCCGGCAGCCCAGGATGCCCCTGCAAAGGGCCGTGGCAGAGCCAACCGGGTGCTCCAGCCCGCACCTCCCCAGGCTTGCTTCCCTGTGGGGTGCAGGGTCAGTCCTTGGTACCTCTGCTGTGGCCGCCCCCGGGGATGCTGGCTGGAGAGGCACCGAGCTCTGGTCATGCTAGACACGTCTGTCCAAGCATGGCACCGCTACCTGGGGGGTCTCTGGCCCTGCAGTGGGGGCAAGAGGCTTTGTGCCCCGCTGTTGCCTCCTGCATCTGGTCCCTGAGCTGCAAAGGCCGTGTGAGGGCCCGGGTGCACGGGTGACACGTGAATGCCAGGAGGGCGTCTCTTGGCAGGGAGCCCAGGGGAGTGAGACACCTTTTGGGATCATGGGGCTGCTAGTGTTGCACTTGTCCCAGGGAGCTCCTGGCCGTGCCCTGGGCTTGGAGGCCAAAGGCAGGAGCTGAGGGTTACCAGAAAAGGCCACATCAGTGCCCTCCACACCAGGTGGGCACAGAGGGGCCCCAGCCACCCCGGCACGGACACCTGGCTGCATGCGCCCTCGGGGACAGGGATGGGGATGGGGACCCCCTCGGCGGCTGGATAAGTTACGAGAGCGCCGACAAGGGGCCATTGTGGCGACTCCCTTGGCCGCGGCTAATTCCCGAGCGTGGCGGGAGGGGGCTGCGCACAATCCGCTCTCAAAGGGGCTTTTGTGCGGTGGGGGGAGGGGAGCCGTGGTACGGGGGGGAGCCGCATCCATCTTTTTTTTTGTCTGTATGAAATGAAATCTGACACCGTCTCGGAGCCGCCAGTTCTCAAGGCCCTTGAATTAGTTCCAGGGACACACAACTAACCTTTTGTGTATATTGTGTACTTAGAGCCGCAGCCCCATTGAAGCCTGGGAGGGAGGGAGGGTGGGAAGGGGCCGCGGCAGCCCCCGGCTCTGCCTTGCGTGAGGACGATGGCAGCCACCGGCCGCAGGTGCTGGGGGTCTGGCCAGTTAGCCAGGGCTGGAGAGAGCCAGGAGAAGCCGCGCTGGGATCCCCGGAGAGCGAGGGCCTGCGTGATGACCTCCTGGGCGTGAACTTCTTGCGTCTTCACCGCTGGTGTCCCCAGTCCAGGCAAAGCCCTGCTGGGGCGGCTCCATGAGTGTAAGCTCTGGGAGCAGAAGGGCTGGCTGGGTCCCGGGTCTCCCAGGGGTGCCTGGATGGCTCGAGCCCTTTGGGGAGGGGTATTGGGAAGTCTCTGGGGGTCTTCCCAGCAGTTGCAGGCAGATGCTCTGAGCAGGCTGAGCTCTTCCACCACATCCCGTCTGCTCGGGAGCAGGCCGTGCCTCGGGGCCCACCACATGGATGTGCCAAGAGCTTCCTGCTGCCGCCAGGTTGTAGGGAAGTCTCCTGCAAGGTGCAGGAACCTGGGCCCTGGCGCTGGATGCACGCCCCAGGGGGTCAGGGCTACCGAAACTGCTGCTCCGTGTAAGTTCACTGTGTGCTGCAGCCCGTACAGGGGCCCTGGCATGGAGAAGAGAAGTGAGAAGGTGCCATTCGGTGCCTTGCGCCAACCCTCGGTGACAGTGCACAGAGCCAGGCAGGTTGAAACCCATCCTCTGTCCTGTGCTGGGAGCCCCGAGGCTGCAGCTGGTGCCAATGCATGGAAACCGTGCAGCCAACGTGGCTGGCTCCCCCAGCAGCGATGGGCATAGGAAGCCAGAGCATACAGGTACCATGCTGAGCTGTGGCAGCCAGCATTTCCCAGCCCCATCAGTGCTGCTCCCAGCTACCAAGTGTAGATGCTAACCTTAAGGCAATGGGTCCTGATCCTGAGCTGGTGCAAAGCTGTGTCCTACGCCATTGAAAGCAGGGCACCTTCTGCGCTGGGCACCAGCAAGGGTCTGACCAAGGCCTTGATAGCACTGGTGCCCCTTTGGCCCAACATAGTCCACAGTGGTGACCTCCTGCCCCTGGGATGGAGGTGGAGGGGGGTGGCATCCTGGGCGAGGCAGGAGCAGAGTTTTGCAGGTGCCCGGCTGGGTTCCCACTGCAGCGATTGTGCTCTCGGTGCTGAGACGTCCCTGGGCCCGCAGCAGGCATCTTGGTTGCTATTTAGATAATGATCCTGACACGGATCTGACTCAAGCCATGGAGAGGGACGGAGGGTGGCCATGGGCGGGCAGGAGCAATGACAGGGGATACCCCGTGTCGCAGGGCCTGCGCGGGGTGGGAGCAGAGCGCGGCTGGGCTCCTAACGTGAGGGCGGTTCCTCCAGCCGCTCGGCGAGGCTCCTGTCCCCCTTGGAGCAGTGTGTGAAGCGGGCTCCCCTCCCTCCTCATCTGCACCCCACCCAGACATGGCCTGCACAGCAGCTGGACATAAAGGCAGACAGATGTGCTGCACATGTGGATGCCAGGGCAGCAAGTTCCCCAGCAGCCAGGACTGCGCCGCCAGGTCCTGACAGCTACAGCCAAAGGCTTTGGGAGAGGTCTGGAGGTTTAACCCTCATGCTGCTGGCCCTCGCTGCTCTTATTCCATTGCAGCAAGACACGAGGGGTGCCTCCGTGTCCCAGGAGGGGCCTATTTCCCTCAGCAGCAGGGAGATGGCGAGGCCTGTGTGCATTTGGTGCCCTCTGCCACGCCCGTTCTGCCTAGGTAAGCATGCAGCAGGTCGAGCAGCGTGCTGGGCCCAGCTGCACCCAGGGCCCTGCGTGGTGGCCTCCACCTGGACTGCTCTGCAGCGGCTGGGAAGCAAAGGAGCCCGAGAGGCAGGAGGAACGGTCCAGGAGCGCTCGCGGGCTGCCCAGCCCCTGGACAGCTCCTGCATCCCCTTGCCCGGCCCAGGCTCCCCACTCATCCCAGCCTTGGCATGTCCCGCCGGGCTGTAGGGAAGGTTTGAAGCGACACCCAGCGGAGAAGGAGCATCTCGTCGTGGTGGTATATCCACGACAACCCTGCTGCCAGCCTATGGGGCACTCGCCCAAATAACCATCGCGTTGCCTCCCTGCACCCCTGGGAACCAATGGCAAGAGCCTGGCCATGCCCATGCAGCATCCCAGGGCTGTCCCCGCAGCCTAAGACAGCCCCAGCTCCTGGAGCTCTGCCCTGCGCCCTCTGCTCCTGTGGGTTTTTGGGGAGCCAAAGATGAGCTTTTTTCCTCACCCAGGAGGACGGGAATGGGTTGAGCTGCGAAGGCTGGGAGTCTCGTCTAACACCTGGAAGTGGGACATTGGGGAAAAACTCATGATCAACTTGTGAGCACTGGGCACCCTGCAGAGCCGGTCACGCCAGCTTTCCACGGACTGCCTCCAGCTCCCTGCACCCCACAGGGGCCTCGGACTGCAGCCCCGCTCTGGCGTCATAGCTGGGGAGGCGCTGGGCCTCTTCCCGCGGGCTGACTCCGCCTGCGGAGGGTGTGTGCATCCGCAGGCAAGGTCGCCCAGAGAGAGAGATGAGCCGGTGCCGCGACTTTGTCCACCCAGGACTATGCCAGCCCCTTGGCAAAGGCAATAACCCCAACGTGCGCTGAAGGGCCCTCCTGGCAAGCCCTCCTCCTGTCAGAAGGGCGCGCGCACCCGCCGGCCGAGTGAACCCGGGTATCCAGCACCTGAAGCACCAACCCAGCCTCTCTCAGGTGCCCGGATGAAGTCCTGTGCGTGGAGCAGAGCTGCTCGTGCAGGACCCTCCACGGGCAGGTGGGGGTGGGCTTGTGGTGAACCTCCTGGAGCCGAGGGCTCGGCCGGGCGCTCTGCTCCCCCGGCCTCCTGCGGCCTCCTTCCTGCTCCTCCTCCTCCTTGGAGGCGTGGCGCTGCCAGGCTGTAGCGGAGGGGGATAAATCCCAGCCGGAGACCAACTTATCTTGTGAGGAAGACTTGGGCGAAAGGACGTGGCACGGCCGTCTCCCCCTTACCCCCTCGGCGTCCCCGTGCGGGGCACGCGCTTGTCCCCTGAGCTTCAAGCAGCGCGGGCGAGGGGCGCGGGGCTCACTTCCTCTCCAGGGGCAAGGCGGAGCGGGTGCAGCGAGGCCAGGAGCCCTGGGGTCCCGGTCTGCTCCCTCGGGGTGCAGCCAGAGACCGCTTGCGTGGGGTTACTCCGCATGCAGGCAGCGGGCACCGGCGTGTGCTCCTTGCAGAGAAAGTGGAAGCAGCCCGGGGCTGGGCGTGTGCGCAGGTGTGCGCGGACGTGCTTGGGTGCATCCACCCCGACACCTGCCCCGTGCACCGGCCGCTGGGCGGGGCCCGGCCCAGGGCTGCGGCCCGCGGGCGTCGCGCGAGCCCGGGCAGCGGCGCGGGGAACTGCAGCTCCCAGCGTGCCACGCGCCGGCGCCCGGAAGCAGGCGGGCGCTTTTCCCGCCGCCTCCTCCCACGTCGCTCTGCTATTGGCTGAGAAGGTGGGCGTCAAGAGCAGCGATTGGCTTGAGGAGGCGGGGCCTGCTCAGGACGGGCTTCCGACAGCTGTCTTCGCTCCGACCCCCGCGATGGTGAGTCCCGGGCGCGCGTGGCTGTGGGGCCGGCGGGGCTGGGCCCGGGACCCGCGGGGGGCCGCCCACGTGGGGGGATCCGTGCGCGTGGGCCGGTGCCCGTGGGGGTGGCGCACGTGGGCAGCGGGCGCGGCACTGCAGGCGGTTCGGTGCCCGTGGGGGTGGCGCACGTGGGTGCCCCTGGGTTGCGCGTGGGGGTGGCACAGGGTGGGCGGTGCACGCGGGCAGCGGGCTGACAGGCGCCCCTCGCCGGGGTCGTTAGGCCGGCGCTGGGGGCACCGCGTCCTGAGCCGTTTCCCTGCTTGCCAGGCCGTGATGGGGGTGCAGCTGGTGGTGAGCCTGCTCACGGCGAGCGTCATGCAGAAGATGTCCCCGCACTGCTCCTTCGCCCGCTGGCTGCTCTGCAACGGCAGGTACCGCGGCCCTCGCGCCCGCTCCAGCTCTTGCCTCCTGGCCTCGAGCGAGCGCTGATCCCGCCCCGCCGTCCCCACGGCTCTGCCCGGGGCCCTGACACCTGCCCCACGGCCCCTGCTGTCCCCATCCCGGGGTCCAGGCAGCCCTGCCCGCGTACCGCAGCCCCTTCCCCAAGTGGCTGCTTGCTGGCGCGCAGACCCCGCCAAGCCCCTCGCCAGCCGTTTGTCATGCCTGTAGCACCTGCCCGTGTGTCCCTCCAGCCTGCGCCGCTACAAGCACCCGTCGGAGGAGGAGCTGTGCACCCTGGCCGGGAAGCAGAAGCCCAAGGGCAAGCGCGAAAGGTGAGTGAATGCCCTGAGCCCCCGCCTGCCTGGGAGCCTGGGGGGTTTCTTGGCCTCTGGGGAGCAGCTCTCCTTCCCAGGCCTGGCTGTTCCTGTCTACGTGCCTCCCGTGGGGGTGGGTGCCAGGGGTTGGGGCTCTGTGAACTGTTTCGCCGAGCATCCGTGCCCTGCTCCGTGTGTCTGGGGTTGGGGCTCAGATCTGGCTGGTGGGTGCCGGGGGCAGCTTGGGGCTCCACTGGAGAAGGACGGGAGGGAGCGACAGCTCGTGGCTGCTCCCCCCGAGCGGGGTTGTGTTGCCCTGTGCGCTCCTCGGCCCGGAGCGTCCCCAGTGGCCTGGCCTGTGCTGCGAGCTCCGGCCTTGCCTGGCGCTCGGTGGGCTCTGGCTCCACAGCTCGAGCCTGTCTCTCCCTCTCTCACAGGAGGGTGAACGGGGTCTCCGACGACAAGCCCCTGTCCGTGCCCCGGGACATCAACCTGCGCCTGGAGACCAGCCCCATCACCGCGGTGGATGCTCTTGGTAATTCCCCTGGACGAGCCTGCGGCCCTTAATTCCTGCGCTGTGGCAGGGCTGGGGCTAGGACCCAGGAGTCCTGGCTTGCTCCCCACCTTCCCTGCCCCGCTGCACCCAACCCCTTTGCAGAGCCAGCCCAGCACCCGGGAGTCCTGAATCCCAATCTGCCAAAGGAGTCCAATAAGGAGAGCCTGCTCCGCTGCCCTCCCGCTCCTCCCTTCCCACCCCCAGCCCCACAGCAGGGAGCCCCCTTCATGCCTGCAGGCTGGGGGTGACAGTCCTCGCTCTCTATGCCCTCCCCCAGTGCTGCGCTACTTCCTGGAGTACCAGTGGTTCGTGGATTTTGCCGTCTACTCCACGCTGGTCTACCTCTTCACCGAGGGCTACTACTGCTTCGTAGACCCCCAGAAGGAGGTCAACATCGGCATCCTGTGGTGTTTGCTCACCATCTTCTTCTCCATGTATCCTTCCCCTCCTGCCTGGGCAGTGGAGCCCGGAGCAGCGCATGCCAGGCCCAGGAGGGAAGGGACACAAGGCCCAGTGGGTTCCTTTCCCTTCGGGGCTGTGATGCCCCAGCATGGCCATGGACACGTCACCTCTGCAGAAAGGGGGCCGTGCACGCACAAATCCACAGGTGCCAGCCAGGGGCTCGGGCCCTCCACGACAGAGGCCAGGGCAGGACTGAAGGGGAGGCAGGGGCGAGTCTCCCAGAGGCCGTGGTGGAGGGTGCGTGTCCCAGCCTGGCTGGTGCGGACCAGGCCGCTGGGGCCAGTGCAGCTGCCAGGAGAGAGAAGGAACCTACAGCACTTTTCAATTAGAAGCTGGCTGAGGCTGAACAGCCTAATTTATGGACTTATAAACAGCTCCCTGACAAGTTATAAAGCTGCATAATGAGCGGCTTCCCCTGCGAGCCGGCTGCGCGGACCTAATGAAGTGGATGCTTTACGATGTGCTAATGCTGCGCAGGCTGTAATCTATGTGGGTGGAAGGGCACCTGGACACTTTTACAGGCGGCTGTAAAGCTGAGCCGAGCTGGCAGGCCGTTTGTCCCCATTGTAAGGACGTCCGCGCCCTCAGCAGCCTGTCTCCTGGCTCGCGTTGGGAGCTCTGCGCCGGCGGCCAGGTGCCCGGGCCTCTCCTCACCACGTGGGGGGCTGGGCATGCTGCGCTGGGGGGGCTGGCAATAGGGGACCTCTGCCACGGCCCGAGTCGGGGGACTTCTCAGGGCAGAGGGGCCTGCCCGGGGGCGACAGGGACCAGAACTGGACTCAGGCCTGAGTGGCCATTCCCGTGGGCTCCCGCAGTCCCGGCTAGCAGCGATGCCCATGCACCTCTACCCGCTCTGGGCCTGTCCCAGGGGGACCAGTTCAACTCTGACCAGGCCCCGTGCTTGCAGGTCTGCATAGCCTCCGTGCTAACCCAGCAGGTCCGGCACTCGCAGCCCTTCCCTGCCAGGCTCTGGGCCGTGGTAGAGGGCCTGGATGGTTTCCCTAACCCACGGCAGCTTTGCAGCCCCACAGCTGGGGCAAAGCAGCACGGACCTGCTCCCAAGGTGGATCTGAGGCTGGAGCTGTGCTGGTGCAGCGACTGGACCACCCTGCCCCATAGCGCGTCCTCTCCCAGGGGCAGGGTCTTCCTGGGCCGCTGTGCTGAGGGGTTGGGGCTCTGGGGCTGGGCTCAGAGGACCTAGTTTCCTTAACCCTGCTGTGCACAGCAAAGTGTTTTTCATGGTGATGCGCCATTACTTCCGGTCGGAGGAGGGGGGCGAGCGCTCCGTCTGCCTCACCTTCGCCTTCTTCTTCCTCCTCGTCGCCATGGTGGTGTTGGTCGTCCGCGAGGACTACCTGGAATTCGGCCTGGACTCGGGTCAGTGAACGGCAGGGGCAGGGCTGGGGCCTGCAGACGGGAGGGCAGGCGTGGGTGGCCCCCAGGGCAGCGAGTCCCTGGGCTGGCAGGCTGCTGTGGTGTGGGAGCTGTCTGCAGCCTGGCAGGGGCTGCATGTCCCAGACCTGCGGGAGCTCTGGGCACCTTCCTTTTGCGTCCGGCAGCAGGGGCTGGGGCCTGCAGAAACACATGAAGGACGGGGCAGAGCTCCCAGCTGCTGTGGAGACAGGGCATGGGCCTGGTGTGGTGCTGGCTGGTGCCCGAGGGGCTGATGTAGCTAAGTGGGACGTGACAGGTATTTTCTTTGCTGCTGGCTTTTATTGCCCCAGACGCACCGCTTTGCAGCCATAAAAGCCCAAGGGCAGATCATCAGGCATCTCCTGATGCCTCTGGGCCTGGAGCCTCCACGCCCAACCCAGGCAGCCCTGAGTTGCACCAATCTCAGTCACCCAGTGCCCCCAGCTCAGCAGCCCCTCTGCTCCCTGCAGGACTCACCAACGTCAGCGATAACCTGGAGGCTTTCCTAAAGCACCAAGGATGGGAGTGGACGTAAGTGTCTGGCCAAGCCCGTGGTGGGAGGGAGGGGGCGACGTTCTGGTCCCACCACAGAGAGGCAGCAGCTTGGACCCACATGCATTTCCCTCTGCAGCGTCCCTGTCACCAAGCTGACCTTCAAGCTGGGGCTGGTGGCGCTGTGCTCCTTCCTGGGTGCTTGCCTGACATTCCCAGGGCTGCGGCTGGCTCAGACCCACCTGGACGCACTCAAGATGGCAGCAGACAGACCCCTGACTCAGTTGCGTGGCCCAGGGCTGGCTGGGCTGGGAGGAGGTGGGCAGGGGGCTGCTGCCCTGGTTTATGCATGCAGCAGTGTGGTGGGGGGGGTGTCTTCCTCGCTACCCCCACCCCAGAGATGGCTGCCACATAGCAGCACTAGTCCATTGGCACAGGAGGGGCCGGGCCACCACAGAGCAGCGGGGAGATTTAACTGGGTCACTCAAACATGCAGCTGGAGGGGGTCAAGGTGGGGGCCTTCAGCTGGGGGCAGGGGGTAGGGCTGGGTGGCACTGACCTTATGGGCTTTGTCCCTGGAATGCCTCCTCCCTTCCCCAAAATGCCTGGGCATGGGCATGGGCATGGGCATGGGTGGAGGATGGTGGCTTCTGCCTTCAGAGGGGAGAAAGTTTGGAGCTCACAGAGCAGAAGGGGGAAGCAGGGCTCTGATGGTCTGGTCCTCCCCTCCCCTCCCCCGGCAGGATCCTGCTGCATGCCAGCTTCCTGGCACCGCTGATCGTGATCATCCTGTGGGTCAAGCCCATCTCCCGGGACTTCCTGCTGCACGCGCCCATGGGGAAGCAGACCGTCCAGCTGTAAGTGCCTGCGCAGGCAGGTCTTTTCCAGCTGCACGTGCTCCAGCCCTTCATCATGGCTGTGCGCAGTGGCCTCGTCCTTGCCCCAGTGGTCCCAGGGCTCTGTGATTTCACCCTCTCGCTCCCCTGCAAAGTTGCACCACCAGCCAGTGGTCAAGAAAGCAGAACCCAGGAGTCCTGGTGTTCCCCCTGTGTGACAGCACCCGCAGTCCTGATCCCTGACCCTTGGCTCTCAGTAGCTTAGGCTCAGTCTCTGCTCTGCCAGCAGTAGCATCCCTTCCTCTCTGGAAGCAATAATGGTGCCCACACGAGCCTGCCTGATGTGCCCCTCCCCATGCAGCCAGCCCTATCTCACCCATGCCCCTCAAGGGCTGGTCCTCCCCCCAAGAGTGGTTTCCAGCCTGCTGACAGTGTCCTGTCTTCCTGCCCAGCATGTCGGACACAGCCTACAACTCAGCACGGCTCTGGACCATTGTGTGCCTGTGCCTGCTGCGTCTGGCCGTGGCCCGGCACCATCTGCAAGCCTACCTCGGCCTGGCTGAGCGCTGGGTGGAGCAGATGAAGCGGGAGGCAGGGCGTATCTCTGTCCTAGAGATCCAGCGCAAGGTACGGGGCAGGGACAGGCGGGCGCGTGGCATGGACAGGTGGGTCCCACGTGCTTGCCCATCTCCAGGCCCATTGGGAACCACCCAGCCGCCCTGTCTTCTGTTAGGGGAGCACATCCCTGGGCACTGGATGCAGCATGCAGGGCGAGAAGTGGAGCTTGGCCCCTGCATCCCATCTGTGCTGTAGCTACTAGGCTGTGCCCTGTTGGCCCTGGCCTCTGCCCCAACGTGCTCTCTGCCCCCAGATTACGCGGATCTACTGCTACGTGACCGTGGTGAGCCTGCAGTACCTGGGCCCCATCATCCTCACGCTGCACTGCACTCTGCTCCTCAAGACTCTAGGTAGGTGGTGCCGGAGGGGCCTGGGCACTGCCCACTCAGGCTGGGGGTTTGGCCCATGGACTGGAGGGGCTCCAGAACTGCAGGGTTCAGTGTGATGCCCACAGACTGAATTTGCAGCAGGCCCCAGGGCTGCATCAACATCCAGGACCTCTTTCTGCTGGTCTGTTGTGGATGCAGTGAGTTTGTCAAGGCTCGGCCTGCTGCCTAGTGGCTCCGACCCTGGAGGGAAGGAGCTGTGAGCTCCAGCTTGAGTCCAGGACATGCCCAGTGCTGGGGCCCTCCCTATGGGACCACTAGGCTGGGCAGGTGTAAAGGGGGCAGAGAAGGGACCGTGCTCCTGCCGGGACTGGCTGCAGCATGGGCAGCACAGGCTGGTGCCAGGGAGGGGTGCAAAGGGCATGGGCTGAGCCCGACCCTCCCCCCGGCTCATCAGTGACGATTCTGTCCCCTCTGCCTGCAGGAAACTACTCGTGGGGCCTGTACCCTGAGCCCCTGCCGGTCTCCCCTGCAGTGGACGCAGCACCGGTCCTGTCCCTCGTGCCCCCAGAGGAGGAGGAGGAGGAGGCCGGGGAGAATGTCCAGGCCACGGTAGAACAGATCACGGGTGCGCTGGGAGCCCTGGGCAGTGTCCTCACCCCACTCTTCTACCGCGGCCTCTTTGCCTTCCTCACCTGGTGGGTGGCTGCCTGTCAGGTTATCACCAGCCTCTTCGGGCTCTACTTCCACCAGTACCTGGCGGCCTCCTAACCCGGCTGCAGCAGGGCAGGTCGTTCGGGGGGCCTGGGGAGACAGCGGGCTGGTGCTGTCTCCCAGTACCTCTGGTCTGAGCTGCCTCTGCCCGCACCCATCTATCACCGTGGTGCCTGCTTAGCCTCCCTCAGGGCATCCGTCCTTCCGCCTTACACTCTTCTGCAAAGCCCCACCAGCTGCACGGCCTGGGGACTGAAAAGGCACCTTGCTTTCTGCCCCTGACATTCCCCTGCACCCTGCCCCATGCCCTGCAGCCATGCCATAGGCTCCTGTCTGATCTGGGAGCACTTCATGCTGGCTTGCACCAGTGCAAACACTCATGCAAGGAGCAAGGGTGCAGGGTTGGGACTGCAAATTGCCTCAGGGATGCCTAACGCATGGACTGGGAGCTGCAGCCCTGCCTCCAGCAGCTTTTGGATGGCATTTTTTCTGTGTCAGCACTGCCCCCACAGGGGCCGGGGGCTCCTGCCTCTGCTCCCCCTGTGAGGCTACCCTCAGGAGTGTGTGTCTGGCCCCCAAGACAACTGCATATGGGGACCTGGGGGTTGAATAAATGTGTGACTCTGACACGCTGCTGGTTCGGGTCTTGCTTCTTCGTGGTCCCCTGCCCACCCTGATGCCGTCCTGTTCTCAGCCAGGCACGGGGCAGGGGGGCAGTGGTGTCCTCCCTGTGAGCAGAGCAGCATTGCTGGGCACTGGCAAAGCTGTTTCATGCCCTAGAGGCAGCTGCACAAGTGCCATAGGGAAAAAGTGCAACCCCTTGGCCCAGCCTGCCAGCATGGGAGTCACTGCTGGCTGCAGTGGGGGGGAAGGAGGGCAGGGACAGTGGAGGTGTCCTTGAAGCAGGGGTAAGGATGGGGGGGTGACACTGTACCTCTCCCCCAGCCAGGACCCTGTTCATTGGCTGAGCTGAACCCAAAGCCAAGGTACCCTTGAGCCACCCTGTGGCAAAGGGGGACTTCAGCCTAGCTGAAAGGTCTGGAGACCTGCACTGTATAGCCTGTTAGCCTAGGGACAGGGCTCCCAGTCCTTTTCCCCAGATGGGATCTGAACTCCGAGCTCTCTGTCTGCAGCCCTGTGCACTCCCCTCCCTGCTGTGCAAGGGGAGGATAAGGCAGCTCAGGAGCAAGACAGCAGGCCGGCCAGCCTGGCCGAGGGCTCAGTGCCAAAGGCCCCATGGTGTGGGGAAGGGGCTGAGAAGTCTGCTCCTGCTGCTCAGGCCCAGGAGGCAAGGTCCTGGGCACTGAGGAGGCTGGGGACGAATCAAGCTCCTCTCTGCTCCTGCTTCATGCACTGACTTTGTGTATGGAGAAGCTTGTGCTTCTGTGCCCTGGAAAGTGAGCCAGCAGCAGCCTCTGGTGGCCACTGGTTTAACTTCACACGCAGCAAGAGGCAGCTGGGGCTGTAACCGCCTGCACCAGGTGAGGTGGTCACCCCGTGACCCCGCGCTGAGCTTGGCCCCACCACCCTGGCCCAGCTCCATCTATGCCCCGGTTTCACATCCTGATTGGGGGGGTACAGCTGGAGGAGCATAGGAGGACGGGCTGTCTGCCCCAAGGGCAGGTTCCCACACGCACGTAGCAGCAGCCCATGGCTGCTCTGGCCCAAGCAAACGCTGTGCTGGTCCCTGTCCTGGGGCAGCTGCACTGGAAACCCCCTTTGCAAGGCTACTGGGCGAGTGATGCCCAGGGGGCGTGGGGCAGCTTGAGCCCCATAGGTTTCCCAGCATAAGCAGGGACCCACAACCATCCACTGCTCAGCTGCCTACCCTTCCTCCAGAGATGCAGTCCAGGGAACACCCCAGATGCCAGAAGTTTACGGCCTTACCACGTGTTTCACTGTTTTCTTGCAAGTAAAAGCTCCTATTGATAAGGAGCCTTCCAAACCCAGCCCTCAGCAGCTTCCCTTCCAGGGTGCTTGCTACTGGCAGAAGCAGCTGCAGGGCAGCGTTTCCCACTGGGTTACAAGAGGACGAGGCTGAGTGAAACCCTCCCTTCACAAGAGCAGCCAGCAGCGCTCAGCTCCCTGCATTCATCCCTGGCCCAGGGGAAGCCCACAGCCCTGGGAAGAGGCCTCTCGCCCCTGGTACCATAAGAGCAGGGCCCGATCTCCCTGCATCAGGCCAGGCCAGCAGAGGAGCACAGAGCAAGTGAGGCGGGTTTTGTTTTTTATTAAATATACATCCTCTCTTGGCACAAATCATAAAATAGATATAAACATTCTGTAACAAAGTGTCTTCACGGCATCAAAATAGAGCTCTGGCTCCCAGGAAGGCCGTCCGTCTGCCTGCACACACAGGCACCTACGCGTGGCAGGGACACATCTGAACCAAAGGCATTGGATAGGGTTTGTGCTCGATGCATAGACCACACAGGCAGGGTGCAGGGAGGAGGAAGGGAGAACGGGATGCTGCGAAGACGGGACTGATTTTATTCACAACTTCCCTTCCCTGGTCCCAGCCGGGCCAGGCCATAACGTGCCGTCTTGGCCCCGAGCGGGATGGAAGGAACCGCACCAGGCAGTTCCCTCTGCCAGTGCAATGTTGCTTCCCTGCCTTTGCCAGCTCTGCTCCCCAGTGCCAGAATTCACTCAAACCGCTGCTCCCAGGGAGATGCTGCACCTGTCTGGTGCCAGCCTGGCCGAGACGAGAGCTGCCCGAGTTAAATGACAGGCCTATACCACTCTGCACAGCCACGCAGCCCAACTGCGCTTGTAAGAACGACTGCCACGGCACCAGCAAACATGCCTTCGCTGCACGCCTCGCCGCGCTTCCACCCCTTGCTCCCAGCTGCTACAGGGCCCCCTGCCTTCCAGTAAGCTCTCCATGCACCCAGACCTGCTGCCCACCTTGCCATTGCTGCAGGCCTGACCACCCTACCCTGTGGCCAGCTGCCTCACCCAAGCCCTGTGCTCCCAGAGAGCCCATGGAGAGGCCTCTGGGGCATATGCAAGAGCCAGGGGCTTGCCTCCAATGGATCAGCCCCTCCCTGTATTTCCTGCCTGGGTCTCTTTCATTCGACCCTCCAAACTCCTGGAAGATCACGCACCTTCACCAGCCAGGGAGGGGATAGCTGCACAGAGCCGAGGGGTGTTGCGTGCAAGGCTCTGACAGGAAAGGATGCAGGCATTTAGGGGAGAAAGTGAGCGAATGGCACTTGATAAAAAGTTCAAGGATGTTTCAGTACACGCCCCCCCCCCCCACCATGTCCATTCCTTTACACACACGCGCACACACACCTTTACACACACGCGTACACACACACACACACACGCACGGTCTCTCCAAGAACACTTATGTAAGCAATGGAAGAACACCGACGTTGCCATGACTGACAGGAAACGGCCTGTTTCTCAGCTAACACGGGCCTGAAAGTCAGGGAAAATATTAGGCTGAAACTAGAGTTTAAGATAGAATCAGCTGCAGCTGGGAAGGAGGCTCCCTGGGGCCAGGCACCAACAGACCTGGACTCACCTTCAGGCTCACCCTGGGGCACGGAGGTTTGGTGTGGAGGTCTCAGTTGCCCCACACATCCCCAGGTTCCCCAGCCAAAGGCCATGTCCCACCAGGCTCCTCTGCTCCAGGGCCCTTTCAGAATGGCACTACCTGGGGTGGAGGGGCAACCACACAGCCACCTCCTGCGCCCACTCGGTGCTGCTTCGCTCCCAGGAGCAGCGGCTATAGCACAGCAGGCCCCAAGAGGAGCCCAGAGGGATTGGATGAACTTGACAGCTGCCTAGCCATGCCAAGACAGCTCTGCAGAGCCCCAGCTGCTCCTCTGCATCTCTTGTCACCGTACAGTGCTGCCCCTGAGGGTCCCAATTGACTAGGAACAAGAGCAGTGTCTCTGCAGGAACAGGGAATGGCTCAAGTCCCTGCAGAGGGACAAGTGGAGCTTCGCCTGCATGGAGGCATCAGCAAAAGCCTGGCCTCTGTCTCCTGCCACAGACCTGTGGCCTGTGCAGCCACATGACAGCACAAATGCCTGGTGACAGCAATTTACTTCTAAGACAAGGCAGTGAGTGGGACAGGGATCACCCTGGCTGACGCTCACAGGCAGACCCCACTGAGGCCTCACCTCACCTGTGCGCTGCTGTGGAGGTAACACTGAGGGCAACAGGCAAGTTAGCAACTTGGCCTACCGCACCACAGGGGATCAAGCAGGCACCTGTCGCATGTACTCATGCTGGAAAACATTTGGCACTGGAAGTAGAGCCTGCTCCAGGAGCAAGCACAGAGACCTAAGCCAGCCAGAGCAACGCAAGGACAACAGAATATCATGCCTGGGGGCGGCAGGGATCCTGCTGGAGTCTGCCTGCCTCCAGCTTCATCCCCTCCACCTTCCCCCCCCACAAGCAGCACCCTTGCCAGACTGAGAGACCTCCCCCTGGGCCTCAGCTGCCTGGAGGACAGAGGTGGGTATAAGAGTGTGCAGCAGCCCCTCAAAGCACCACTTCACAGAGCCCTCCTCCCAGTCACATTCAGACATGATTTGGGATCCATTTCACACTCCCAGCTCAGCCCAGCACAGGGCCACAGCAGCCCGCGCAGGACTTCCCAGGGCCGAGCTGGCCACACAGAACTCCAGGGGAAAACTGCCAGAGCCCAAGTGAACCCGCTGGGCTGCCCAAGCTCAGGCAGTGCCCAGCCACACAGCAGGGCGGCTCTGCAGCAGGAGGTAAATGTTAGGTCAATCCCATTCACGCAGCCACCACAGAGGACAGCGACAGGTCTGCACCATGCATGTGCATGCACACCCCTACAAGATGTTTGTTCTTGCAGTGCTGATAAAGCAGGCCTGATAATACTGTGTGTGGGGGCAGCAGGGGGTGCTTTGAGCAGGCAGCACCCCCTCTTACCTCTCTCAAGTCCTAATATTGGGATCTGCTCAAACCCTTGGGAAACGCTGCCTTTAGGGACAAAGGAGAAGGCTTATAGAGATGGCCTGCTTTTGCCCCCAGTTCACATTCTGATTTGATCCCAGCCTCAGCTGAGGACAGGCACAGGAGCTCCAAGTTGGTGTTCTTAGCTCTTTCCATGCCAGCCGCAGCCTCTGCTGGCTCTAGACGGGCTCAGATGTGGGGTGTTAGACAGGCAACAATGAGACCACAACAGAAATGGAAAGGAATAGGGGTGGTGGGTGTACACAGGGCCTTTTGGTGCAGGAGGCATTCAGCACAGCCCCATCTGTTTCAGAGGAGATCCAACTGCTCCAGTCAACCCGGCCAGGCACTCACCTCAGACCCACAGCATGGCGCGGCCAAGGCCTGCCTGCCAGGCAGAGATTGCTGGCAGGATCCAGGGAGGGGCACCTCCTCTTCTACAAGCCAGGAGCCCACCTTCAGCTTGCTGTGTGTGATGGGCTCTGCTCCTGGCATCGAAATGTTAAACACAAGGAGGTGGCAGCCTACCCAAACCAGGAGGGGCAGGGGTGTTCACCTGGGGAAGGGTTAATTCCAGATAACTCAGAGGCTCATTACAACAAGAAAATCACCATGTCAAACCTCAGCAGTGGCGGGACATGATGGTGTTTCCTGCCTCTCCACAGGCACTGCAGCCCCCCTCTCCCAATGCTCGGGACAGAAACTACCTCTGGACGTCCATGCGGTGCTGCAGCTTCCGGAGTAGGATCTGTGTCAGGTCAAAGGTCATGAAACTGATTCCCACGGCGATGGGACCTTTGACCCAGTTCATGCTCAACCCTTTGTACAGGCCTCGGACCAGTCCCTCCTCACGGATGATCTCCTGCATGGTGAGGAGGATGGAGCTGTACGTGTGCCCTGTGACCCCGGCTGTCTGCATGCGCCGACGCACCACGTCCAGGGGGTAGGAGGCTGACTGGCCAATCAGGCCCGCACAGGCCCCAAACAGGAGCCGCTCCACGGGGTATGGCTGCAAGCGCCCGCTGTGATCTGAGAATGGAGGGGAGAGGCAGAGGGTGTAAGCAGCTGTAAGCCCAGCCAGGACTCTGTGACCCAATTCCAAACCTCTGGCTTACAGAATATAGGGCTGGCAGGGCCCTCAGGGGATCACATCTAGTTCAGCCCCCTGTCCCAGGCAGGATCATCCTTGTCTGAAGCACCCCTGAACAGATGTTTGTCTCCCCTGCTCTTAAAACCTCCATTAAAAATCCAGGCACAATGCCTGAGGCCGCAAACACACTCTTTAGTCTGCCTCAGGGAAAGCAGGGGTATGAGGCACTGCCAGCATCCTGCCACTGCAAGGATAGGAGACAGTTGTGCCAATGCAAAGGGCACTGCTGCAGCCTTTACCTGCATGAAGTTTCTTCAGTGACTCATAGGTGAAGAAGCTGAGGCCAGCATATGGGATCACACCAATGATGGTGGGTGTGAAACCCCTGTACAAGGTCTTCAACCCTTCCTCCTGAGAGATGCGGATGAAGACGTGAATGATGTTGCTGTACCTGCCCCAAGACAGAAGCAGAGGGTTAGCGTCTGCACAAAGCCCCGGGGTGACTCTGCACCAGCTCCATCAGATGATACTCAGACCTCACCAGCTCTCACAGGCGAGCCACATATCCTTGTGAGGCACTTACATCTCCTTTGGTGTGACTGCCATCCGTGCCCGGACCATGTCCAGAGGGTAAGTCAGCATGGTTGCTGTCATGCCTGCCAGTGATCCGGCGATGAATCTCGGGAAGGGAGGTAGTGCTCTGCAATGAGGGGAGAGGAGAATGAACAGTTCATGTGTGCATAGTCACACCTGCTTTTAATTTAGGCTCCCTCCACTGCGACACCAAATCCTCCTGGAGCTGGTACTAGGGACAGTCTGCAGGCTGCTGCAATGGCAGGGTCAGAGGCACAGGGAACCCTGCATTAGGGACAGATGCCACCTGCCCATGCAGGCAGAGGCAAGTGAGAGGCCAGGACCTGGGCTGGGGCACAGGGGCTGGGTGGCAGCTCTTCAGGCACCCCAGCCTGTTGCTTCTCTCGCAGCAGAATGATGCTTGGTTTTGCCCCACATCCTTCTGGCACCCAGGAACCTCCTAGCCCCACAGGCCTCACACTCACCCTCTGGAAACAGCCAGCCAGGGGGAGTCTATCCAGGGCCCTAAAGCCAGGATGGGGGCAGCAGGGACACGCCTTTGTGCTCTGCGCAGCCCTGCCCTCCGTCTCAGTGTGTTACTGGGCTCTCCTGGCAGCAGTGCTCTCTGCTGAGCCATGTGGGGCATCCTCACTCCCCCAGGCCTCAAGCTCTCCCCACCTGGCACTGCCAAACCCAGTCCTCTGGCACTGCTGTGCCAGGATCAGCCCTACAGGGCCTTACTTTCCATGGAAACCATAGTAGCTGCCCAGGAGATGCTTGTACTCTTCGTGTGCACAGAACTGGATGGCAGCGTATGGGATGACCCGGACCATAGTGGCTGAGTTCCCGCGCCACAGGCTCCAGATGCCTTCATGGAGGTAGCTGCGGTAGATGAACCTGTAGGCTTCCTGCACACAATGGAAAGTGAGAGGGGTTTGCATGACCATAACATTTCACCTGGGAAGGAGCTAGAGCATCTTCTACAGGGAATAGCAAGTCCCAGCAAAACAATGCCCCTAGGCCCAACCCCAGAGCGATGTGGGAAGATGTTAGCCATTTCCCCTTGCTCCCCCAGTTGTGCTCAGAGTCACATGACAGCATCAGTTTAGGACACAAAAGCCAGCTGCACTTTTCCTACAATACATGCTGAAAAGGAAAAGAAAAGCTGGAGATGGCAGGTCTTTTGACTCAGCCCCTCAAGACAAGGCTGCCCTGAGATCTGTGCAGCTCACAGCCCTCAGTCAATATTCTTGGGGCAAACTGGGGTCAAAAAGCAAACTTTGGTTGATGGACATTAGCAAGCTGCACTGGGCACACACAGCACTTTGCAAGCCTGTTGGAAAGCACCTGCCCAAAGTCACACTTGCAGTCTCTGAACCAATCCCAGTCAGCTGGGGGAGGAAGGACAGGCATCGGGGACTGGGCCTACCCGACAGAGCCCAAGGAACTCCCACCATGTTATTTAGGTGCCTCTGCAAGACAGAGGCATGAGTTGAGGACTGGGACCCCTATGAACAGTGAGATGGGCACAGGCATGCCCAGATAGCTTCTGTCCTAAGGAGTATTATAAATAACCTTCATAATATCTTTACAAGGCTTTTCCTCAGTGCTCTTTCCCTTTAAACACTGCTAATAAAACTCAGGCAGGACAGTTAAATACAACAGAGAGCCCTTTTATTACTATTGCTGCCGTTAATCAAACATTTCCGGTCACCAGGAGACGCACACAGAGCCTCACCTTGGCAGAAAATCTTTTTGAAGACACTAGGAAAAAAAAAAAAAGAAGGTAGTGGTGAGGGCTGGGACTTGCTGCACACAGCAGTGGCAAAGATCAGATAAGCATTCTGCTCAGCAAACAGAAAAAAACAGCCCCACCAGCAACTGAGATTGTTTCTATGGGCCTTTCCCCCAGTTCCAAGTCTCCAGGCCATCTCCCAGCAGGCAGAGGTCCGTCCTCTGCCAGCACTGGCAGGTTACTTTGGGGAGGTGAATAGACCTGGGGTGCATAAGCCAGTTCTGCGTGTTAAGAGTGATGCATATTTAACAGACACCTGCACACAAGTTACAGAGTTAAGCTCACATTTTGTAAAGGGTGAAGGCTCCCTTGGACTCCCCACGACAGGGAGGCTTTCCCCACACACAGCTCACTACCCAGATCAGGGCACTGGTTTTCCAGTGTCCTTTCAAAGCTTGGACAGCTCCCCTCTGGCTACAGGACATGCACAGCAAGCGGAAGGGAGATTTCTCTGGTATTTAATTCCCCCAGCAGAACACCCCTGCTAATGACGCATGGTTTTGACCCAGCCTCCTCTTCAGCTGCTTTCAAATTCCTTGTGGTTTGTAACTCTCTTGTCTACACAACAGTACTGTGCAATCCTATTTTTTCTGCTGCTCCCTCAAGCCCCTCCGGCAGTTGGGAGCTGCGTTCAACATGCTGCTGCCCTGCCCACTGAGGCCCACCCAGCTACTCACTCTGAGATAACTTTTATAGGCCACATAGCCCACAGTCACTTCCCCTTCCTTGAGAGCAAGCCACTCCCAGGA